>NC_069694.1:53780640-55022739 GCF_023699985.2 Odocoileus virginianus
TGTGAGTTACCTAGGTGTATAAATTTCAACTGATAAATAATAATGTTACCATTATTATGCAGGGTTGGGGGCACTGAGTGTATCAGTACATGCATGGGATCTTTTGAGGGAGGTCATCATTACTTCATTACTTCCACCATAGTTTGGTCCCAGGTAATTAGCAGGGAGGGAACTCCCTCATCAACTCCACCCATCAACAGAAAATTGGATTAACCATTTACTGAACATGGCCCCACCCATCAGAAGAAGACCAGGTTTCCCCCTCAGTCAATCTCTCCCACCAGGAAGCTTCCATTAGCCTCTTATCCTTCTCCATCAGAAGGCAGACAGACTGAAAACCACAGTCACAGAAAACTAACCAATCTAATCACATGGACCACAGCCTTGTCTAACTCAATGAAACTATGAGCCACACCATGTAGGGCCACCCAAGATGGACTGGTCATGGTTGAGAGGTCTGATAGAATGTGGTCCACTGGAGAAGGGAATGGCAAACCACTTCAGTATTCTTGCCTTGAGAACCCCATGAACAGTATGAAAAGGCAAAAAGATAGGACACTGAAAGATGAACTCCCCAGGTCGGTAGGTGCCCAATATGTTACTGGAGATCAGTGGAGAAATAACTTCAGAAAGAATAAGGAGACAGAGCCAAAGCAAAAACAACACTCATTTATGGATGTGATGGTGACGGAAGAAGGTCTGATGCTGTAAAATGCAATATTGCATAGGAACCTGGAATGTTGGGTCCATGAATCAAGGCAAACTGGAATTGGTCAAACAGGAGATGGTAAGAGTGAACATCGATATTTTAGGAATCAGTGAATTAAAATGAACTGGAATGGGTGAATTTAACTCAGATGACCATTATATCTACTACTGTGAGCAAGAATCCCTTAGAAAAAAATGGAGTAGCCATCATAATCAACAAAAGAGTTCAAAATGCAGTACTTGGATGCAATCTCAAAAACGACAGAATGATCTCTGTTTGTTTCCAAGGCAAACCATTCAATATCATGGTAATTCAAGTCTATGCCCTAACCAGTAATGCTAAAGAAGCTGAAGTTGAACAGTTCTAGGAAGACCTACAAGACCTTCTAGAACACCAAAAGATGTCCTTTTCATTATAGGGGACTGGAATACAAAAGTAGGAAGTCAAGAAACACATGGAATAACAGGCAAATTTGGCCTTGAAGTACAGAATGAAGCAGGCAAAGGCTTATAGAGTTTTGCCATGAGAATGCATTGATCATAGCAAACACCCTCTTCCAACAACACAAGACAAGACTCTAGACACGGAAATCACCAGATGATCAACACCAAAATCAGACTGATTATATTCTTTGCAGCCAAGATGAAGAAGCTCTATACAGTCAGCAAAAACAAGACTGGGAGCTGACTGTGGCTCAGATCATGATCTCCTTATTGCCAAGTTCAGACTTTAGTTGAAGAAAGCAGGGGAAACCACTAGAGCATTCAAGGATGACCTAAATCGAATACCTAAAGATTATACAGGGGAAGTAAGAAATAGATTTAAGGGACTAGATCTGATAGACAGAGAGTCTGATGAACTATGGATGGAGGTTCATGACATTGTACAGCAGACAGGGAGGAACACCATCCCCAAGAAAAAAGAAATGCAAAACAGCAAAATGGCTGTCTGAGGAGGCCTTACAAATAGCTGTGAAAAGAAGAGAAACTGAAAGCAAAGAAGAAAAGGAAAGATATTCCCATTTGAATGCAGAGTTCCAAAGAATAGTAAGGGGAGATAAGAAAGCCTTCCTCAGTGATCAGTGCAAAGAAATGGAGGAAACCAATAGAATGGGAAAGACTAGAGTTCTCTTCAAGAAAATTCAAGATATCAAGGGAATGTTTCATGCAAAGATGGTTTCAATAAAGGACAGAAATGGTATGGACCTAATAGAAGCAGAAGATATTAAGAAGAGGTGGCAAGAATACAAAAAGAACTGTACAAAAATAATCTTCACAACCCAGATAATCACGATGGTGTGATCACTCACTTAGAGCCAGACATCCTGGAATATGAAGTCAAGTGTGCCTTAGGAAGCATCACTACGAATAAAGCTAGTGGAGGTTATGTAATTTCAGTTATTTCACATTCTGAAATATGATGCTGTAAAAGTGCTACACTCAATATGCCAGCAAATTTGGAAAACTCAGCAGTGGCCACAGGACTGGAAATGATCAGTTTTCATTCCAATCCCCAAGAAAGGCAATGCAAAAAATTACTCAAACTACTACACAATTGCACTCATCTCAAATGCTAGCAAAGTAATGCTCAAAATTCTCCAAGCCAGGCTTCAGCAATACATGAACTGTGAACTTCCAGATGTTCAAGCTGAATTTAGAAAAGGCTGAGGAACCATCAAATTGCCAACACCCGATGGATCATCGAAAAAGCAAGAGAGTTACAGAAAAATATCTATTTCTGCTCTATTGACTATGCCAAAACCTTTGACTGTGTGGATCACAATAAACTGTGGAAAATTCTGAAAGAGATGGGAATACCAGACCAGCTGACCTGCCTCTTGAGAAATCTATATGCAGGTCAGAAAGCAACAATTAGAACTGGACATGGAACAACAGACTGGTTCCAAATAGGAAAGGAGTACATCAAAGCTGCATATTGTCACCCTGCTTATTTAACTTCTTTTTTTTTTTTTTTTTTTCCACCCTGCTTATTTAACTTCTATGCAGAGTACATCATGGGAAACCCTGGGCTGGTAAAGCACAAGCTGGAATCAAGATTACCAGGAGAAATATCAATAACATCAGATATGCAGATGACACCACCCTTATGGCAGAAAGTGGAGAAGAACTAAAGAACCTCTTTGATGAAAGTGAAACAGGAGAGTGAAAAAGTTTGCTTAGAGCTCAACATTCAGAAAACTAAGATCATGGCATCCAGTTCCAACACTTCATGGCAAATAGATGGAGAAACAGTGGAAACAATGGCAGACTTTATTTTGGGGGGCTCCAAAATCACTGCAGATGGCGATTGCAGCCATGAAATTAAAAGACGCTTACTCCTTGGAAGAAAAGTTATGCCAAACTAGACAGCATATTAAAAAGTAGAGACATTACCTTGCCAACCAAGGTTCATCTAGTCAAGGCTATGGTTTTTTTCAGTAGTCATGTATGGATTTGAGAGTTGGACTGTAAAGAAAGCTGAGCACCAAAGAATTGATGCTTTTGAACTATGGTGTTGGAGAAGACTCTTGAGAGTCCCTTGGACTGCATGGAGATCCAACCAGTCCATCCTAAAGGAGATAAGTCCTGGGTGTTCATTGGAAGGACTGATGTTGAAGCCGAAATTCCAATACTTTGGCAAACTGATGTGAAGTGCTGACTCATTTGAAAAAACCCAGATGCTGGGAGAAAGATTGCAGGTGGGAGGAGATGGGGCTGACAGAGCATGAGATGGTTGGTTGGCATCCCCAACTCAATGGACATGAGTTTGGGTAAACTCCAGGAGCTGGTGATGGACAGGGAGTTCTGGTGTGCTGCAGTCCATGGGGTCACAAAGAGTTGGACATGACTGAGTGACTGAACTGAACCTCCTGAATGTTACCATACCAAGAGTGGCCAGGACTCAGGTCAAGCATGTTATGAACAGTTGTTGTTTAGTCACTAAGTCACGTCAGACTCTTTGTAACCCCATGGATTGTAGACCTCCAGGCCCCTGTCCATGGGATTTCCCAGGCAAGAACACTGTAATGGGTTGTCATTTTCTTCTCCAGGGGATCTTCCTGACCCAGGCATCAAAGACACACCTCCTGCATGGCAGGAGAGTTCTTTACCACTGAGCCACCAGGGAAGTTATTCTAACAGTAGAATGTGCTTATAAATGATTCAGTCTGAAATACTTAGTCCTTAACCTGCAGAAGTGGCAGACTATTAGAAAGGTAAAATGCTTTTGGTGAGTAGGAAAATGCTGTCCTTCTTCATGTGGACATAGACATTAAAAGAGGTGGAAGGAGAACATGTTTATGGTGGGAAGATTGTTGGAACACAAACAATGAACAGAGTGGAGACTGGCCCCCTGTCGAGTGTTTCAGTCTTCACTACTTAGAAGACTTTGGATTGACCTACATGGAGTTTCCTTCATCTTGGCAAGCAGAGCGCCAAATTCTGTAACTAATACAGAGATGTATCTGTACAATATACCACCATTTTATTATCCAGGTAGGCATCATGCAATGCTTAGCTAAGCTATTTGTACCTGATTATGCACACCAGAACAGTCCAGAAAGTTGAGAAATATTTCATTAAGTGCCCCCACTTAAAACAATAATCTTCTTTTTTCTAAAAAGGTTAATACACAATATCTTTTTTTCATTTAGTGCATTTACATTTTTAATTCATTAGAGCCCATAAACTTGTGGTCAGTTTGCAAACAGTCTTCTAGAATCTAATTTATTGTTTTAGAAATGTGAATACATAGCTTTATGTTCTTTTGCATGAAAATATGCAAAATTGTGACTGTGAAAAATCACACATTTTCTGAGACAAAATAAACTCTGGATACAGAACACAATGTTGGTATGTATCACTAATTGAATATATATTGGTAGAATCATTGTCTATGATATTGTCTGAAATCCCTTTCAAATTTTAGTGACTTTTGGTTGGATGCATGAGACAAGTGCTCAGGGCTGGTGCACTGGGAAGACCCAGTGGGGAGGGAGGTGGGAGGGGGGATCAGGATGGGGAACACATGAAAGTCCATGGCTGATTCATGTCCATGTATGGCAAAACCCACTAGAATATTGTAAAGTAATTAGCCTCCAGCTAATAAAAATAAATGAAAAAAAAAAAAAACAAAAAACTAAGGGAAGTTTATAACAATTAAGTAATTTGATGCTTATTAAAGGAAAAGATATTAGAAGCTTGCATGTATTTAATAGTGAATCTCTATGTCATCAAGTGTTTATAGACCACTTACTGTGTTACCATGAGAGTAGATCTCCTATCTTCAATTACATGAAGCAAAATGACCCGACAGCCCCAGCGGCTGCGCCCTGCGAGGTATCGCCTTGTTTGCTGGGGGCCGTGCTCCCCACAGCCCACTCCCAGCCAGTGACCACACAAGGCAGACACTGAGGTGGGGCATTCTTGGGAGACTCATGGGTCTTCTGACTATGATTTTGGTTTAAGGGCAACTTAGGATTCCTTGCACCTTCATTGACTTTTCTTAGTATTACCACAAAGCTTCTTCCAACAAACTGTCTCTCCCTTTTCCCTCTCTCCTTTACCCTGGTTCAGACCTGCATAGTGGTTGGATGGGTCTCTTCATTCTTCTCATCTCCCCTGCCCAATTTTCACTCACTGGTTTTCCCCCTGTTTCCTGAGCAATTTAATCCCATTTTGATTTCTGCTTATCTAAGGACCCAAATGAACATACTTAATATATGCTAGGCCCTTTGAAAAGTACTGTAAAGTATAGTGACTTTAAATCAGGATCGTCAACCCATCTCTGCCTCCTCATACCTTTATTCAGTACTTTCATTTGTAAATGGGTGGGATGTGATGGAATCATTTCCAGGAAACCTCTGGCCCCCAAATTCTGCTGGGTTTCACCTATAGAATTGTCAGTGAAGATTACTGTGGTAAATTAAACATGCTCACAAATTTCTTTGCCATTTCCCTAGTCAAGGAGTAATGTAATTAAAGCTGGCCTGTTATCTGCTTAAACCATAGGAGATGGAGGAAGTGACACTGCCTGTTCTGGCTAAACCTTAAGAAGGGTGGGCAGCTTCCATGTTCCATGGAAGCATTTAGCTGTCCTACTGGAGAAAACACTCAGAGGGCCCCTGTGGGGAGGAGAGGCTCTGAGGATGACAGAGGAAGGAGCGGCTCAGCAGACCCCTTGACCCAGTTGCAGGCCCATCTGACTGCAGCTACATGAGACCCAGTGAGACCAGGAAGAGAAGCACTCAGTGGACCTCAGTTAATCAACAGAAACCATAAAAGATATTGAAATGGTCTTGCCCAAGTCTCTAAGGTTTTGAATTGTTTGTTACAATAGCAACAGGTAACTGAAACAAATAAAATGTCTCAATATCTCAATGAACATAATTATATTATTTACCTTTGAATGATATATTTCAGTTGATTCACTGAGTATTTAACATATATATTTAAAGCATTTAACACAAGTTTACAAGGACATAGACACATATATACATGTGTGTATACATATGTACATAATGTATGTACAAGTATTTGTGTATGAACATGCATGTATGTATGTGTGCATGCAGCCATTTAATTCTATAAAGCATTTTCAGCCACAAAGCAAAGGCAATGATGGAAGAGAGAAACAACTGTCATGGGGTAAGAGAAGAAAGAGATCACTGTAACCTGGGCAGTTAGTATGATGTTCCAGGAAGAGAGAGAACTTAGAATCTAGAAGGAGGATAGAATTTAGATACCGAAACAGAAAATGTGGGGAACGGATAGAAAGTATGTGCAGGACACTGCTAGGTCACAGCTCTATATACACCTTGCTATGTGTAATTTAAGCAAATATAAATAACCCAAGGTAAGTGAAGATCTGATTGAAACAGAAGTTCTTCATATGAATAATAGTTAACAGTATTGCACATTTAACATTATGTAACTTGTTACAGAAAAATCATAGGTTATAACTGCAGGGTATATCACACATCTGTCTATGCCTATATCACAACTGTAGCTTTTTAAATGTCTATGTGAAGTGTCTTTTCACTGAATATAAAATGTATTGCAACACTTCACATTTTAGATACCAACATTTCAGTTCATATCTTAATGTCAGAAGTGAAAGGCAAGTCACTGGTAGATCATCTGTGATTATGAAGAAATGTATTTTCTCTCAACATATGTGAATGATACTAGGAAATCAATGAGGGTATTTTTCCTTTTAGAAGATGCAAAAACACTGAATCATGTATATGCTTTTTAGTTAGCATTCCACATCTACTTCTGTTGGCAAAGATAACAAAATGGTAAACTGAAGGTCAAGAGAAGTGATTATCAACATAATGTTGATGTCAATTATTTCAAGAGGGGGAAATAAATAATTCCCATCACTTTCCAAATCCACATTCAGTGACTATAGGTTGGTAGACTGGAATACCAAGGTGGGAATATTTACACCATAGAGATTGGTGAATGTTTCAAGCTGGTTTTTATTTTTGTTTTTGTTTGTTTGCTTGTTTGTTTTCTTAATAGTAGGTAAACACTTACTAGTAAAACTGAAAGGGAGGTTTGGTCCAATGAATTTAAATAAACACATTAAAGATTCACCTACAATCAGACTTTATACAATTACTTTATTCAACTGCACCCTGCTGCGACCCAATTTAGTCTTGTGGTGTAGACTGACTGCAAACTGTGTGCCTATTGAGACCTGGTCCTGCAAGAGCTACTTCTCATTTCTGCTCCATCTCTTTAGCTCTGAAAACTTCACCGCAGACTTACCAGTTGATGTCTCTTCTTCTCAAGGTGATAGCAACGTAGCAGGTAGGTCTTGGCCAACCAAGAGGCCTTCACTGATGCAACTTCATTAGGAGAGCAGGTATGTGTGAAAAACCACACTCCTCCATGCAATTCCCCTGTGAAACCTCTGACCTTCCAAACTTGTAAGACCCAGTAACTCACAGTCCTTTCATATTTCCTTTGTATTTTCCCCACAATTATATTGTACTTGCTTACTTGAACTCCTTACCCTGTCTTATTGGGTATTTGTCTCCCTCCTCAACTCATATATAAGAATGATTATGAGTGTGTGATGTACCCTCTCTAAGTTCCTGGCAAGGAGGTCCTTTATCAGTTTCTCTACTGAGTTCATCTCTTCTGCCTCAGGATCTTATCACAGCCAGCTCCTTTTTCTAGACATGTTTTATACTACTATTTTTGGCTTTATCTTCTCAATCCTCTGACTTTAAGTTTAAAATGTTTCTGCCTCAGAAAATCTTCCCTGATTGCCCAGATCCATCAATTCTCCCTGCCACTGTACATACCCTCCAATCAAGCATTACTTTTCCTCTGTAGCATGTATTTCAGCCATAGCTAATTAATTACTTGTGTAATTATCTGTGTACTGTGGAAAGCTTCTAAAAGAAGTCATAACCACCTCTCTAGGCTCTTAAATAATAAATGACATAAACAATATGTCAGGGCATGACATAACTGAGTTTTATACGACGCCAGCCCAGTGAACTTCTGATATGTAAGTGAACAAAGTCATCATTAAAATCCACAAATAGGAGTTCAGCCACTAGGGTATTTTTTAAATCAAACTGCTTTCAACAAATGGATACTTCCCCATCAATCACATTCATTTAAAATTTCAGTGGTAATATCAACACTGTGGATGGTACTGACTACCAGAACCACCATATATCAGGCTTATCCAGATGTACAATGCACCCTTCACACAATCTCACTTGAGTGTCTAAACTCCCCATTCTGGAGTTTCTAGAAATATATACATACATATATATTTACTGACTTATTATATAATGCATATACTTTTTCTTCTCCATCCTCAAGACTTGAATGAGAAAATTTACAGTTTTTTTTTTTTAAGCTGTTTAAAAAACCTAGTTATTAATTACTTTCTGGAAGCACAAGCCAAATCACATACACAGAAATAAAACCCAAGTCATATAGCACAAAGTATACTCTGCAAAGTTTTGCAAAGTATTGATTGCCAGTTTTGCAAAATCAGCAAGGGGATGCACATATTTCTCAGTGTAATCTATTTTGGTTCCTCCAATGCCTGAAAGTATGATTGGCTAAAAGAAAAATCATAAGTAAAACAAAATCAGCAAGTTGATTGAATAAACAATGTGAAAGAAAAAAAAGAATACTATCTGGAATATGTTTATTAGGAACTAAAGAACATCAGATGCTTTCCAATAATTAAAATCTATTAATTAGTTCTTGACAAATATCTATCTTTCACAAAATTAACTATAAATAAAAAAAGTTTATTTTTACATAAAATTGCTGAAAATAATTAATATTAGAATCCAGTAGAGAATATGATTTTCTTGGAGTAAAAATATGTGAAATGTGTCAAATTGCATCAAGTTAATAAACTCTGCTATGGTAGACAAGTAGGAAGCAAGTTTGTGTGCAGTACAACAAAGAAAACTACCACTTCTAGAACCTTTGCAGACAGAAGGTAGGAAAAATGCACTCTGAGACATTGTCTAGGCTAGATACATTAAATAGAATATGATTTTCCATTTCAATAAACCCTGCATGCGTGCTCAGTTGCTCAGTCTAGTTGCTCAGACTGTTTGTGACCCTATTTACTGTAGCCCGCCAGGCTCCTCTGTCCATGGGATTCTCCTGGCAAAGAATAACTGGAGTGGGTTGCCATTTCTTTTCCAGGGGATCGTCTGGACCCAAGGAACAAACCCACATTTCCTGCATTGGCAGATGGGTTCCTTAGCACTGCACGGGAAGCCCCCAGTGCACCCTACTTTGTATTTATTAGCATTTATTTTTCTATTTATATGTATTTGTTTTGTATTGATTTGTGTTTAGAAACTGAGGAAATGGGGACTTCCCTTGTGGCCCAGTGATTAAAAATCAGGGGACATGGGTTCGATCCCTGGTCCCAGAAGATCCCACACGCAGCAGAGCGACTAAGGTCCTGTGCCACAGCCTGTTCATGGCAACTAGAGAAAGTCTGCTACAGCAACGAAGACTCAATGCAGCCATAAATAAATAAATTCATTTTCAAATACTAGTAAGAAATGAAAATTTTCATATTATCTACTCAACCACTCGAGGAAAAATTAACTACCAATTGATTGCAATCTTACACAGTTTTAAGGAAAAGATCCTCTTATAAAAGAACAGGCTTTAAAAATCAAAGAAGCATTTTTTTTTCTCAAAAAACCTCCTTAAAAGCTCTTATTGCATTTAATATAACAAAATTAGATGCCATCTCAATCCTGAATGATTTTGACTAACTTTAAGAGAAAATAGAGTTGATTTTTTTTTCTCTTTTAAAAGTTCCTGCATTTAAGATTGAGTCATTATTAGCGTATGACGCATATAAACAATAACACTTAATCAGAATAAAGATGAAAGAGCTTGAAAAAAGCTTTAAGGCACAGGATATGCATTGCAGTATCCACTCTCATTAGCTTAGGATAAAGGCCTCACTATGGTGACCGGCACCAGCCCTGACAGGCACATTCCTGTTATTTGAAACCTCATCATTCTAGCCATCAAAAGGCTGTCAACCTGCTAAAGTTCCGGAAAGTATCACATGCAAAATCCATTTCCAAAGGACCCACTGGGTACAACCATAGAAAGACAGAAGTGGAAAATAACAGCACTTCCCAAAGCAGTAGCCCAGTTGTGATGTGCCTTTGAGAGAAGTTTAAATGTCAACCATCTGACTAGCAAAATATCAACAGGTTAATAAACAGGCACATGTAAATAACCGCAGGAAGCAAACACTTTCAGGATTATATTTAGAACTCTGCAGTCACCAAAAGACTCTTGTTTTTTGCTTAAGTCAACTTATTTAAAACCGGAGGCGAAAAGTTGGTTAAATAAAATGAGTACATTTCAGAATTAATTTTCAAACCGCAAGAAACTTGTCCTGACCGTGCGCGCCGCCCCTGGAGTCGCGTTCCAAGTCTGGGGGCGGGTGTCTGGGCGAGGACCGCCCGGCCCCTGGTGATTCCCTCGGGCTGCGGACGTCCGCGGGGTCCTCAGTCCTGGGTCCTCGGCCCCTGCGGCTCCTCGCGGCTGCCCCGCAGTCAGGGCGGCGCTCGGGGGTGACGCGGTGTCGGGATCCGGGCGGGGGCGACGCGCGGGCGGCCCCACCCCTCGCGCGCCAGGGTCCCCGCGACCGCGGCCGGCGAGCGTCTCGGGGATCCCGGCCCGGGGGCACCTGCCCGCCCCAGGAATGGGAGGAGGCGGGAGCCGCGGGGCTGGGGACGCCTCCATCTGCTGAGAGTCCGTGAGGCAGTGTCAAGAGGGCAGCTGTTCAAAGTGCCCCAAAGTTAGGGCGCAAAAGCAGGGTCCTATATCCCCCACCCCTAGCACGGTGGGAGGGAAGAGACACATCATTCACTATGTAAACTTAGGGTGACTGCCACTTGACCTGACAGTGAATTAGTACAGATAGCCGTTCTCCTTGACTTTTGGTGGTTCCTCAGCATGAGTCCTCAGGGTCACAAGTTCCCCACTCTCTAAGCCCCAGACGGACCAACAGCTCCCCAAAGAAGAGGCTGAGCTGGTGCTTCTAAGGTCTCAGAATCCAGCAATGTGCCTGAGCATAGAAGGCACATGACGGCAGAGTCTTACATGAGCAGAAGGAACTGATGCAAGGAAGAAAGCTGACTGTTTTCCTCTGTTAGACAACTTTCTAAATGACCATTTCTCCCAGGCTCTAGCAAGCAAGGGCACACCAGAAATTGAAATTATATTTTTGTTGTTTTATTTTCCAACATCAGTGTCTGATTAAGGGGCTTAGCGATCCCCGCCCCATCCCTCACCTCATTTTGGTTCTCATAGCACAAGACACAGAAGGGCTGATCATCCTTCCCTCCTTCTCAGGAGGTGGTCCAAAGCGCAGGGACTGACAGTAGGGACTGTCAGTAGACTTGTCACTGATGGCATTACAGTCACCTAATGACAGGTGTTGTCTTAAAGATGGGGCTGTGGCATAAGTCAAACCCTCTAGAGGCAGACAAGCAGCCACGCTTGTTAACAGATTACATTCGTGTGGAATGGACAGGAGTTTTAATTCACATTCTACAGTGATGTTAATTCTCTCATCTTTTTCAAACTATCTTGTCACGTGTCATAGTAGATCTGAAAAAGTCCAAAGCAGCTGGACATCCCACAGAATGTCATAGTGTTCTGTATAATAACCAAACTGGGTCTGCAAGAAGTGACTAGTGTCTTGGAGGCCTTGGTAAAACAAATGGACTCTAAAAGGCGTACACAGATATAAGTGTATATATATGTGTGTGTGTGTGTGTGTGTATAAAACTTTCAGGGGCCCTATGGTCAGGGACATGCTAGGATAACCCTTCCAAAGCAAAGGATGAACCAATCCCTCTTTCCCATCCCAGAGCTAATAAGGAAATTATGGTATTCTTGATATGCCTGGTAAGCTTTTCTGAATTGAGAGCAACATTTTCCATGCTTGGGAATACAGCTTTAACCCATATGCCAGTTAACATTAAAGGCCACTAGCTGTGTGGAGAAAAAAGCAAGAACACAGTCTGAAATAGGTCTGGGCTGTGGTGCAGGCAGGCTTTCTGTTTAATCAGGGAGAATCTTGTGAAATTAGAGCTATCCATGGTGAGAAGAGATGCCAGGAGTTACATAAGCCCCAGGCTGTGGGTATTAATGTCAAAGTTTATTCTGAAGAACAAAAATAATTCAGGTCCTTTTTCCTCATGTGAAACTCAGACAAGCATCTAAGTCTTATTTTTTGCATAAAGAGCTATGATTTTCATTAATATTTTAAAGGACTGATAAAAATTATGGCAACACAAATTTCCACTTTCTTAGCATAATCTACTTAAAGGTTGAAATCTGTTAAATCGTACTGTGAGAGGCATCCTATTAAAATTCATAGAAAATCTAAATGCTACCCTTTCTACACAAGTTCATTGACCCCCCAGCTCCTGCAGGGACTGCCCCCTGGTTTAAAACAGACCTCTGTGATCCCCATTCTTCTCTTTCTAGTCATAGCATATCCTGTCTAAACCAGTGATTCTCAAACTTTGCACCACATTAGAATCACCTAAGGAGATTTTAAACAGCCTGCTGTAAAGACCACACTCTATACCAAGTTAATCAGAACCTCTCTGGTGGAATTTAGACATCAGTTTTTTTTTTTTTTAACGCTGTTGGAGATTCCAGTTAGCAGCCAAGCTTGATAACCAGTGCTAAATGCTTTTAAAATGGCATTACACACTTGCTATTTCCTTAAATTCTTGCGTGCATACTAAGTCACTTCAGTCATGTCTGACTCTGTATGAGCCAGTGGACTCATAGCACTCCCCGCCCCCCCCAGTTTTCTCTGTCCATGGGATACTCCAGGCAAGAATACTGGAGTGATATGCCATGCCCTTCTCCAGGGGATCTTCCAGACCCAGGGATAGAACCCACGACTCTTATGTCTCCTTCAGTGGCAGGTGGGTTCCTTACCACTAACACCACCTGGACACCCCAACAAAAAAAATTTCCCTGAGCAAATGGACTTCCCTGTGCTATCGCTCATTTACCCATCTGTATAGAGAGAGATTTATTGTGTGTTTTGTTAGTTGATGAAAACAGGCTTTTCAGTATTTTAAACTTCATTAATAATTCTGGGCATTCGGATCTACCAAATATAGAAAATATTTTATTATCTGAATATCTAACAATTTCCAAGGTAAGGAGCAGCATCTGTGCTTTGCTGGAGCAGGTGTGAAGAGATACCCCACGTCCGAGGTAAGAGAAACCCAAGTAAGTGGGTAGGTGTTGCGAGAGGGCATCAGAGGGCAGACACACTAAAACCATAATCACAGAAAACGAACCAATCTGATCACAGGACCACAGTCTTGTCTAACTCAGTGACACTAAGCCATGCCATGTGGGGCCACCCAAGACAGTCGGGTCATGGTGGAGAGGCCTGACAGAATGTGGTCCACTGGAGAAGAGAATGGCAAACCACTTCAGTATTCTTGCCTTGAGAGCCCCATGAACAGTATGAGAAGGCAAAATAATAGGACACTGAAAGAGGAACTCCCCAGGTCAGTAGGTGCCCAATATGCTACTGGAGATCAGTGGAGAAACAACTCCAGAAAGAATAAAGGGATGGAACAAAAGCAAAAATAATACCCAGTTGTGGATGTGATGGTGATAGAAGCAAGGTCTGATGCTGTAGAGAGCAATATTGCATAGGAATCTGGAATGTTAGGTCCATGAATCAAGGCAAATTGGAAGTGGTCAAACAGGAGATGGCAAGAGTGAATGTAAACATTCTAGGAATCAGTGAACTGAAATGGACTGGAATCGGTGAACTTAATTCAGATGACCATTATATCTACTACTGTGGGCAGGAATCCCTTAGAAGAAATGGAGTAGCCATCATGGTCAACAAAGAGTCCGAAATGCAGTACTTGGATGTGATCTCAAAAATGACAGAATGATTTCCTTTTGTTTCCAAGGCAAACCATTCAATATCACGGTAACCCAAGCCTATGCCTCAACCAGTAATGCTGAAGAAGCTAAAGTTGAACCTTCTATGAAGGCCTACAAGACCTTTTAGAACTAACACACAAAAAAGATATCCTTTTCATTATAGGGGACTGGAATGCAAAAGTAGAAAGTCAAAAAACACCTGGAGTACCAGGCAAATTTGGCCTTGGAGTACAGAATGAAACAGGGCAAAGGCTAATAGAGTTGTGCCAAGAGAATGCACTGGTCATAGCAAACACCCTCTGCCAACAACACAAGAGAAGTCTCTACACATGGACATCACCAGATGATCAACACCAAAATCAGATTGATTATATTCTTTGCAGCCAAAGATGGAGAAGCTCTATACAGTCAGCAAAAGCAAGACCAAGAGCTGATTGTGGCTCAGATCATGAACTCCTCATTGCCAAATTCAGACTTATATTGAAGAAAGTAGGGAAAACCATTAGACCATTCAGGTATGTCCTAAATCAAATCCCTTATGACTATACAGTGGGAGTGAGAAATAGATTTAAGGGACTAGATCTGATAGACAGAGAACCTGATGAACTATGGATGGAGGTTCATGACATTGTACAGGAGACTGGGATCAAGACCATCCCCATGGAAAAGGAATGCAAAAAGGCAAAATGGTCGTCTGAGGAGGCCTTACAAATAGCTGTGAAAAGAAGAGAAGCAAAAAGCAAAGGAGAAAAGGAAAAATATCCCCATTTGAATGCAGAGATCCAAAGAATAGCCAGGAGAGATAAGAAAGCTTTCCTCAGCGATCAGTGCAAAGAAATGGAGGAAAACAACAGAATGGAAAAGACTAGAGATCTCTTCAAGAAAATTAGAGATATAAAGGGAAAATTTCAGGCAAAGATGGGTTTGATAAAGGACAGAAATGGTATGGACCTAACAGAAGCAAAAGATATTAAGAACAGGTAGCAAGAATGCACAGAAGAACTATACAAAAAAAGATCTTCATGACCCAGATAATCACAATGGTGTGATCACTTACCTAGAGCCAGACATCCTGGAATGTGAAGTCAAGTGGGCCTTAGAAAGCATGACTAGGAACAAAGCTAGTGGATATCATGGAATTCCAGTTGAGCTATTTCAAATCCTGAAAGATGATGCTGTGAAAGTGCTGCACTCAATATGCCAGCAAATTTGGAAAACTCAGCAGTGGCCATAGGGCTGGAAAAGGTCTATTTTCATTCCAATCCCTAAGAAAGGCAATCTGAAAGAATGCTCAAACTACCACACAATTGCACTCATCTCACACGCTTGTAAAGTAATGCTCAAAATTCTCCAAGCCAGGCTTCAGCAATATGTGAACCATGAACTTCCAGATGTTCAAGCTGGTTTTCTAAAAGGCAGAGGAACCAGAGATCAAATTGCCAATATCCACTGGATCATCGAAAAAGCAAGAGAATTTCAGAAAAACATCTATTTCTGCTTTATTGACTACGCTAAAGCCTTCGAGTATGTGGATCACAATAAACTGTGGGAAACTCTGAAGGAGATGGGAATACCAGACCACCTGACCTGCCCCTTGAGAAACCTATATGCAAGTCAGGAAGCAACAGTTAGAACCGGACACGGAACAACAGACTGGTTCCAAATAGGAAAAGGAGTATGTCAAGGCTGTATATTGTCACCCTGCTTATTTAACTTATATGCAGAGTACATCATGAGAAACGCTGGGCTGGAAGAAACACAAGCTGGAATCAAGATTCCTGGAAGAAGTATAAGTAACCTCAGATAAGCAGATGACACCACCCTTATGGCAGAGAGTGAAATGGAACTAAAAAGCCTATTGATGAAAGTGAAAGAAGAGAGTGAAAAAGTTGGCTTAAAACTTAACATTCAGAAAACTAAGATCATGGCATCTGGTCCCATCACCTCATGGTAATAGATGGGGAGACAGTGCAAGCAGTATCAGACTTTATTTTCTTGGGCTCCAAAATCACTGCAGATGGTGACTACAGCCATGAAATTAAAAGATGCTTACTCCTTGTAAGGAAAGTTATGACCAACCTAGATAGCATATTAAAATGCAGAGATATTACTTTGCCAACAAAGGTCTATCTGATCAAGGCTATGGTTTTTCCAGTCATGTATGGATGTGAGAGTTGGACTGTGAAGAAAGGCTGAGGGCCGAAACATTGATGCTTTTGAACTGTGGTGTTGGAGAAGACTCTTGAGAGTCCCTTGGACTGCAAGGAGATCCAACCAGCCCATCCTAAAAGAGATCAGTCCTGGGTATTCATTGGAAGGACTGATGCTGAAGCTGAAACTACAGTATTTTGGCCCCCTCATGTAAAGAGTCGACTTATTGGAAAAGACCCTGATGCTGGGAGGGATTGGGGGCAGGAGGAGAAGGGGTCGACAGAGGATGAGATGGCTGGATGGCATCACTGACTCGCTGAACTTGAGTTTGAGTAAACTCCGGCAGCTGGTGATGGACAGGGAGGCCTGGCATGCTGCGATTCATGGGGTCGCAAAGAGTCGGACATGACTGAGCGACTGAACTGAACTGAGAATATCTGAAAATCCTAAAGCTTCTCTTAAGTGGAATCTCCTAATGCTTTACATTCCTAATAAGGATAACATAGTTTTGAGTGTGGAGAATTCCACTAGTGCTACAAAAGTTCATTCTCTAAAAGCAGAAATCACACACACACAAACTGGAAATTTAGCTACCTTTCACATCCCAAATGGCATTAGCCTTTGAAGACAATTATTCACATGGAAACTTTTGGTTGCTTTAGTTATTTACCAAATGTCTATTCTCAGCAGTAGAATTTCAGAATGTTGAACTCTGTGTTTTCTTGTACTTATCATTTATACTTTACACTTCCTTATATATAATTGCTCATCTTCTCCAGCCTAACTCTTAGCCTTTGCTTGCATTCTGAATGCCTTCTCAGTGTTGTCATTATTTTCATCACCACTTTTACTTTGCTATCTGATCACTTCTAAGCATGCCAGTTAACTCAATGACATAATCATTTACAATAAATTGCCACATGTGCCAAACAATTATTGTAAAAGGAAGACTCAAAAATAAACAGCTTGGTTACTCTTCTCGTCTGTCTACTGAGTTTGCCTTCCTTTTGCATTTCCCTTTTTCAATCAATTCCACATTCTAGCCTGGAATGATTCTTTCCAAAGCATCACTTTAATTAGGTCATTTTCTCTGCTCAAAACTTAAGATGCAACTTATTACCTAGAATTTTACATATACATTTTCTTCAAATATTCTAAACTTTGTTCAGGACACTTCTCAATAAAATTTAGGACATTTCTATTTTCTCTATTAGAATTATGGAAAATTTATTTATTAATTGTGCTTTAACCAGTCAGTCTTTTAGGCACTTATTTCCCCTTGTTGACTTCCAAGCAAATACTTTTTCAAATATAGAAAGATTATATCTGGAAAGTTTAATTTTTCTTTTTAAATATACCTGGGCATTCCCCCTCATTTTTCTAAGCAACAGACCTCTGTTCTTTTTGCAGGAGGGAATTTATTTTCCATAGAAAAGTTGTGCATAGTGTTCCTGTCTTCCTGGCTTTTTTTTTCTTTTTTATTCCCCAGAAGGCCAAAATACTGGTGGGATTAATGATGTGGCTGAGGGGAGACCAGGGGGAGCACCATCCTGAGGATGGAAGAGAAAGAGTGGAAGAGACAGGGGTAGCCCACGAGTGGGAGAAGAAAGGGACTGGCTGGCGGCCCACGACCAGAAATACTGTCAGGACAGGGGTGAAGATCTCAGAAAACAACGGCTTGGTTTCCAGGCCACCTGGCGAGGAGAGACTGTGGGTGGCATGTTTCTAGCACGAGCAAAGCGTCTCCAGTCCAACTTGGCATAGAAGCAATAGCAGCATTCAAGTGACTAGTATTGAACCACGTTTAATCTGAATACAATCATTTTGTATTTTGCACATCCAAGAATGGAGAATATCATATTGCATCCACCTTCACAGATACGATCTATCCTTCAAGACTGAATTTAAAATACGACTTTACTCTAAAAGTTTTCTTAAATACTTGTGGTTTAATTCATTCCTTTTTCTGTATATCAGTTTCATTTGGTGATTACAGTTTTCCTCACTTTTTGATACTTAAAAAATATTTTTAAATAATTTCTTATAAGAGAATTGTGAGCCTGAAATAGTATTCATGACTTCCACCAACCTGTTACAAGTTTCCTACTTCTCTCAGCATTTTCATTGCACCAGGATTGCTTCATGAACAGGTTTGCTAACTAAATCAGTAATTTTTTTTTTTTACCTTTGTAATTTAGTTTTAAAAAAAAAAATATGATACAGGTTCAGAATAAGTTTGAAATACATAACCTACAATCTGAAAAGGAAATAAACGCTCTGGCAGTCAGCTGATATTCTTATAGAAATACTCTACCTTGCCTGGTTCAGTTTCCTTGGTTAAACACATTTTAGGTCACATTAGAATTAAAAATAGTTCAAAAAAGAAAATATTAAGTCCCATTAAATTTTACAGTCATTTTTGAAATGCAAAATTCGATATCACTTATATATTGCAAATGCAAGTCAAAATCTGCATGCTATATTGATTTCTGTGATATAGCAATCTTCCTTAATCCCAGCTTCTGGATGTCCAATCTATACAGCTGGAAACTTTAAACCTCTGTGTCCAGGTTGAACAGTGCCTGAGGTTCTGAGATAAATCATGCTCTTAGTTCAGGATGCAGACCTCCTTTACAGTGGGCTTGCTCCAGCGCAAGGCAGGTAATTAGATTTTTATCTAGCTCCTAACAACAATCATTCCCTCGAGGACACTGGTGGTTTCTGCCTGGTCCTTTAGTCTTTCTGCTATCCAAACAATATGCTGGATGTTTCACATATAGTATTTCATTTAATACAGGGGAGAGCATGGGATGGTTTTGAATAAATTATTTAAATATAACAGTAAAATTACATGTTCCAAAAGAGTAAACATTTTTAGAATTGTCACAGCTTTCTCTTTAGCATATATTATAAAAGTTGCTGCTGCTGCTGTTGCTAAGTCGCTTCAGTTGTGTCCAACTCTGTGCGACCCTATGGACAGCAACCCACTAGGCTCCTCTGTCCACAGAATTCTCCAGGCAAGGATACTGGAGTAGGTTGCCATTTCCTTCTCTATATAAAAGCAATAGGGGATAAATAAATATCATATAGTGGCTTTCAGATTGTTTTGAACAATACCCATTCTACCTTTCAAACGGCACACTGATCTTATATTTTCACAGGCCAAATAATGTGTTAAACTTCTGCACCACATCCTGTAGAAGAACAGTAAGTTCAAATACTTACCATAACAGTAAGTTGCACACTCATCGGGAAAGGAGTACGTCAAGGCTGTATATTGTCACTCTGCTTATTTAACTTATATGCAGAGTACATCATGAGAAACCCTGGGCTGGATGAAGCACAAGCTGGAATCAAGACTTCTGGGAGAAATATCAATAACCTCAGATACACAGATGACAGCACCCTTATGGCAGAAAGCGAAGACGAACTAAAGACCCACTTGATAAAAGTGAAAGAGGAGAGTGAAAAAGTTGGCTTAAAAATCAGCATTCAGAAAACTAAGATCATGGCATCTGGTACCATCACTTCATGGCAAATAGATGGTGAAACAGTGGAAACAGTGACAGACCTTATTTTTTGGGGCTCCAAAATCACTGCAGATGGTGACTGCACCCATGAAATTAAAAGACACTTGCTCCTTGGAAGAAAAGCTATGACCAACCTAGACAGCATATTAATAAGCAGATACATTACTTTGTCAATAAAGGTCCATTTAGTCATAGCTGTGGTTTTTCCAGCAGTCATGTATGGATGTGAGAGTTGGACTATAAAGAAAGCTGAGCACTAAAGAATTGATGCTTTTGAATTGTGTGTTGGAGAGGACTCCTGAGAGTCCCTTGAACTGCAAAGAGGTCAAACCAGTCAAGAGAGAGAAAAGTTGCTCAGTCATGTCCAACTCTTTGCGACCCCATGGACTTGTAACCTACCAGGCTCCTCCATCCATGAGATTTTCCAGGCAAGAGTGCTGTAGTGGGTTGCCATTTCCTTCTCCAGGGGATCTTCCTGACCCAGGGATTGAATCCAGGTCTCCTGCACTGCAGGCAGACACTTAACCATCTGAGCCACCAGGGAATCCTATAGAAAATCAGTCGTGAATATTCACTGGAAGAACTGATGCTGAGCTGAAACTCTGATACTTCAGCCACCTGATGCAAAGAATGGGCTCATTGGAAAAGACTCTGATGTTGGGAAAGATTGAAGGCAGGAGGAGAAGGGGATGACAGAGGATGAGATGGTTGGATCGCATCACCGACTTGATGGACATGAGTTTGAGCAAGCTCCAGGAGTTGGTGATGGACAGGGAAGTCTGGCATACTCCAGCCCAAGAGGTTGCAAAGAGTCAGGCATGACTGAGCAACTGAAGTTCACACACACACACACACACACACACACACAAAACAAGTGTCTCAGAAAATATTTACTATTCACAATTCACAAAATAATAGACAAATACATGTACTGCCATTAAGTGTGATTCAAGATCCTTTGGAGAAGAGATAGGCTACCCCCTCCAGTATTCTTGGGCTTCCCTTGTGGCTCAGCTGGCAAAGAATCCACCTGAAATGAGGGAGACCTGGGTTCGATCCCTGGGTTGGGACCCCCTGGAAAAGGGAAAAGCTACCCACTCCACTCTTCCGGCCTGGAGAATTCCATGAACTATACCATCCACGGGGTTGCAAAGAATTGAACACGACTGAGCGACTTTCACTCACTCACTGTGATAACTTTCTATTTATTTTATTATAGAATATTACTTTTAAATGGTATAGAAAATTGATGTACTGACAATAATAAGACATATCTGTGTTCTGAAAAATGTTCTTCAAGTAAGTAGGGTCAGCCCCTAAGTATGGTTCTCTTACTCTCAGGATTGATGAATTTACAGATAAGCATATACCACAGCTAATTTAGGAGAAGAAAGGAAACTTTTACAGGGGTATCAGATGATAAAGAATCATTCTGCAATGCAGGAGACCTGAGTTCAATTCCTGGTTCAGAAAGTTCCCCTGGAGGAGGGACTAACAACCCACTACAGTATTCTTGCCTGGAGATTTCCGTGGACAGAGGAGAATGGTGGGTTATCGTCCCCAGTAGTTTGCAAAGACTCAGACACAACTGAGCGACTACCATTCAGCATACAGACTGGAGACTTTATCTGTGTGAAACTTAAGAGTCATGCATTTACTACAAAGAGTGCAGACCTAGAAAGAAACTTGGTCTTTGGTGACATTATTTGTGGTACTGTATCAAGCTTTGTCTGAAATCAGTCATTTTCAGATTCTCAGTTATATATACCAATGAATTCCCTTTACTATTGAAGTGACTATCAATTTTTAAAGAATTTTTTATGCATGTATCCACAAAAATTGACCTTATCAAATGAAATATGAATTACACTTTTAAATTTTATCAACTAGATATCATTTAATTATAGAATAGAAATGACTAAATAAAGGTCATCATTTTTTAAGACTCTAGGACGTGATTGTGAGCTCTTCACAGGCAATAGGATAGAATAGCATATTTTTAATTCATCACTTGACTCAATGAAAGCTGAGTCTAAATGCATTGTTTTGTTATTGACAACTTAAGTTCCTGAGGAGTAATTTATTCCCAAATGATTTATAACTGCAAATCATAAGTATTCTATTCCTGAGGGAATATATCACTGCTGTTTGAAATGGAAATGGCATTTCTGTCATTTACACTTGAACACTTCCAGGATATTTATCTGTGCTTCTATTGGAAGAAATCTGGGAAATGACTGATTATGATCTTATAACTTCTTTATAATGTGGGAATAGAAAGATACAGCTGTGCCAGGATAGGCTACTGAAACAATTCCTGGACTGGGTGAGCACTCAGATAACAAGGGAGCTAACATCATTTTCAGGCTTAAGGTGCTAGGAAGTTTCAAAGTAAAAGAATGAAACTCAAGTTCTAGTGTTTGGAGATGAATTAGAGAAAGAAAAGTTTTTAACCATTATGGAATAAGTTATCATTTTAGAGATACTGACACAAAATATGCAGCTTACCCAGGGGTCACTGTGAAATACCAGAAAGAACATACACAGTATTGACTTCTGTCAAAAATGACATTTTAATAAACCACCCAGATCCACGTTATATGAATATATGGCATACCTTTTAAAGTCTTTCCAGTAGAAAAAGCAGAAACAAATAAGGAATACATGTTGGATCCTGTTTTTACCACTTAATGTGCTTGTGGTTGTTAATGAGTCTTCATATTTTCATCATGAAAAATAAAGAAAATACCTAAAATTATTTTCAATATTATAGGGATTATCATAATGAAAAGTGAAAAATTATCATATGAAAAATGCAGTTGAAAAATATTCTGAGATCTGTTAAGCATTGTGAGTTTAAGCTATATTTTTTCTGGATTTATATGAAGAAAAGTAGTACTTCAGTTGATGAATTCTGACACTATTAAAAAATAAAATATAAGTTCAGAGGAACCAAGATTTAACGTTAAACTTTTTTATGTTATGTTAAAAAAAAATAAATGTTGACTTCACTGGCAATGAGAAGTACCCAAGGAAAATTGTGAAATGACCTGGGAGGTACAGAGTTGCTAACTGCATTGAAAATGAAGAATTAGATGAATAGATAATTACTAATCAAAAATATACCTTACACCTTCAGTCTCAGGAGAAGATTAAAAGAAAAATTTTGTCAACAATCTTAATATTGCTTTAGTTTCAAAGGCAGGTGTGATATATTTAATAAAAGTTCCTGAAGCTAAAGGATGTACCAAAAAAAAAAAGTTTCAAAGCTCAGGAAGTACAGTTAGACCAATTAGACACCATGGCCTCCTCACATATCCAATCCAGGTAGGCATCTGCCCATCTACCCCTAAATTTGGGGGGATAATAAGGTTTCCCTCTGAAGGTAGTGAGCAAGAGATACTCCAGTCCAGGGAACATTTAACACAGCAAGGTGCAAGATGTGAACTAGGCAACCATGCCAAAACATGATGAGTATATGAACTTTCCATATTGAATTGTGAGACTCAATTTCTGGTGCCCTTTGGAACTTAGCTAAAATATTACTACTAAATAATAGTTTACTTTTCAACATGGGATTAGAGGATTTTTTTTCCTTTAAGGAAATTGAACAACTCCAGAAGAAAGATATGAGGTTATTAATATTTACACTTGCTCAAAAAAGCACTAGGATTTCTGATCAAATACACCAGTTTCCAAGATCCACTCATGCACAGAGAGCATCAGTGACTTTGTAGTCATCTTATTATTAAACATGTGCTAGTTTCTCAGTCATGTCTGACTCTTTGCAACCCATGGACTGTGGCCAGATTCTTCTGTCCATGGAATTCTCTAGGCAAGATCTTTCTGTATCTTCCTGGGTCAGGGGATCTTCCTGACTCAGGGATTGAACCCAGCTCTCCTGCTTTGCAGGCAAATTCTTTACCATCTGAGACACTAGGAAACCCCATAGTATTAAGTAAAAACAGACAAAAAATCAATATGAAAGGTCTGAGAAAACTCTTCACTATGAAATATTGCAACAAATCAAATAATTAAAATGGAAACACAAAGTAAATCGAGATGGTGCAGGCAGTACAATAAAATGCCAAAAGAAAAAGTACAGACATTTTTAATAATGTAATAATAAAGAGTTTTAGAAATTAAAAATAATATAGATGTGGATTTTTTTTAAACACTGAATTTTAGTTTAAAAAAAGTTAAAGAGATTCTCTTAAAATAAATCTAAATTAGCATCAAAAAATAAGGAGATTAGAATGTTAATCCCAAAATTTCAATACCAGACTGAGAGTTACACCAGAAAGAATATAC
This sequence comes from Odocoileus virginianus, assembly GCF_023699985.2. NCBI lineage: Eukaryota > Metazoa > Chordata > Mammalia > Artiodactyla > Cervidae > Odocoileus > Odocoileus virginianus. Next base: position 53,804,814 of record NC_069694.1, read on the forward strand.
AGAGTAGAAGTGAAAAGAAACACTAAATTGCATTAAAAATTACCTTATGACCAAGTAGGACTTATCCCAGTAATTGTTTAATATTCCAAAATAATCAATGTAACTCACCATATTCAGAAACTTAACCATGTGATCATCTCAATTAACACAGAACAATTATTTAACAAAATTTGAAATATTTTAAAAAATCATTTTTAAAAGCTAGGTATAGGAAGAACCTTCTCAAAACTCACAGAGATCATGTACAAAAACCAACACCTAATATCACTCTATGGTGAAAAACTAAATGCTTTCTCCTTAAATTAGGAATAAGTAAAAATGTCTCCTTTCAATACTTAAGTACTGGTGGTTTTAGCCAGAACAGTAAGGTGAGAATTAGAATCAAAATCTCAAAAACATTTTCATGAAAACCGAAAAAAAAAGAAAAAAATCTTAACGTTCATATGGCACCACAAAAGGTCCCAAATAGCTAAAACAATACTGAGAAAAAAGAAAGCTGGAATTACCACACTTCATGATTTCAAAATATATAACAAAGGTATAGTAATCAAAGAAATATGATACTGGCATAAAGACAGACATATTAGACCAATGAAGAAACAAAATGTGTCCAGAAATAAACCTATGCATTTAAAGTCAACTGTTCTTTGACAAGAGAGCCAGGAATACAATAGGGTATTCTTGGTTATTAGCTAAGAAACAATAGGGAAAGGATAATCTCTTTAACAAATGGTGCTGGAAAAACTGGACAGCTACAGGCAAAACCGTGAATTTTGACCCTTTCCTTACACCGTATACAATTAACTCAGAATAGATTAAAGACAATCATAAGATTTGAAACTGCAAAACTCTTAGAAGAAAACATAGGTGGTAAAATCGTCGACACTGGTCTTGGGATTGAGTTCTTGAATATGACACTAAAAGGACAACAAAAGCAAACACTGACAATTTGGACCACAGAAACTAAAATGCTTCTGCACAGCAAGAAAATAAATCAATACAATGAAAAGGCAACCTATGGAATGAGACTACAGTATCTGCAAGCCTCAAATCTGTTAGAAATTAATACTTAAAATGTACAACAAATTCCTACAAGTCAGTAGCAGAAAACCAAGTTAAAAAATGGTCAGTGGACTTGAATAAATATTTCTCTAACGAAAAAAAACAGAGGAGCTAAGATGGTGGATAAATAGGATGGGGAGACCACTTTCTTCCCCACGAATTCATCAAAAGATCATTTGAATGCTGAGCAAACTCCACAAAACAACTTCTAATCACTAGCAGAGGACATCAGGCACTCAGAAAGACAGCCCATTGTCTTCAAAAGGAGGTAGGACAAAATATAAAAGATAAAAAGAGAGACAGTAGAGTTTGGGACAGAGATCCATTCTGGGAAGGGAGTTGTAATAGAGGAAGTTTCCAAACACCAGGAAACCCTCTCACTGGCAGGTCTGGGGGAAGTTTTCAAATCTTGGAGGGCAACCTAACTGGGAGGGAAAACAAATAAAACCCACAGATTACATGCCTACAAGCAACTGCCAGTAGAAAAGTACCCCAGATGCTCGCATCCGCCACCAGCAAGTGGGGGCTGAACTGAGAGGAGCGGCGGCATTGCTTAGGGTAAGGACTGGGCCTGAAAGCCCTGAGGGCAATCAGAGGGAGCTAAAGCAAGATAGCAACTTAAACTGTGGGATAGCAAGAGAGAGAATTAACCTGGGAAAAGCCTTAATTTAGGCACTACCTGCCCATTCCCAGAAGGAAGGACTGAGCGAATACCAGAGAAGAGCTAGCCAGCTGCAGACTGGCCCATCCCCCATCAGAGGCAGGAGGCAGGGGGGAGGGGAAAGGGGCAAACTTGGCCCCAGAGATGGCATCCCTACCAAACTGCAAACAGGCTTCCAGCTTCTAACCAAAGACTTCCTGAGATTCTGGACAGTTGACATCCGCCAGGAAGGTTGCAGCTAGAGATCAGCTCCCTGGAAGACACACAAGGGGCACTGGACTGGCATGTCCAGAAACTGAGGCTGGGACCGCGGAGGGGATAAGGCGCATTGCACCCAGGGAGAGTGTGCTCGGCAAGCTCCTGGCTGCCTGAGCTGCTCAGACGGGGAAGGCACAAAACGGAGGCCCAACCCAGTCTGCATTTTGTGGAGTACCAAAAAACGGGAACCTGAGTGACTTAGGCCTGGGAAGTGCACGCAACTCAGGGCCCGTTCCCTGGAGAGCAGCCTGGAGCCTAAGCAGTGTAGCGTGAAAGCACACATGCCCACCGCGAGCGGGGGCAAACCCAGTGTGGCCGGAACACTGCCAGTGCTCCCCACACAGGCCAGTGACATTTGTCTGCAGTGCTCCTCCCTCCCCACAGCACGACTGAGCAAGCGAACCTAAACAAGAGACCTCCTCCACCTACTTGTGTGTGCAGAAATTAGACACTGAAGAGACCTGCAAACAGAAGTCAAACAAACGATGGGAACCACTTTAGAAGTGACCGGTGCAACAGATTAAAATCCCTGTAGTTAACACCGGCTACACTGGAGGGGGCCTATATATATCGAGAAGTGTAAGCTGGAACAAGGAGCTATCTGAAATCGAACTGAACCCACACTGTCCATAACAGCTCCAGAGAAATTCCTAGATATATTTATACTATTATTATTTTTTAATTATTTTTTTCTCTTTTTTTTAAGTCCTCTATTACTCCTCTATTACTCCTTAATTTTCATTTTTATAACCCACTATAACCCGCCCCCCCAAAAAAAGGACCTACTTTTTAAAGAAAACTTCATATATATTTCTTAAATTTTTTTGCTTTTTAAAAAAATATTGTATTTTTAAGAGTCTAACCTCTACTCTAGATTTTTAATCTTTGTTTTCCAGTATTTGATATCAATTTTGGACATTTAAGAATCCAATCTTCAGTATCCATTTTTATTCAGGAGTATGATTACTAGTTAGATTACTCTCTCCCCTTTTGACCCTTCTTTTTCTCCCCCAGATCACCTCTATTTCCTCCCTCACCCTTCTCTTCTCAATCCAATACTGTGAATCTCTGTGGGTGTTCTGGGCTGCGAAGAACACTTAGGGGACAGAGTACTTCTTAGATCTGTCTCTCTTCTCTTGAACCCCCGTTTTTCTCCTCCTGCTCACCTCTATCTCCTTCCTCCCTCTCCTTCTCTTCATGTAACTCTGTGAACCTCTCTGGGTGTCCCTCATGGTGGAGAATCCTTTCACCATTAACCTAGTAGTTTTATCATCAGTGCTGTATGGATGGAGAAGTCTTGAGGCTACTGGAAGAATAAGACTGAAATCCAGAGGCAAGAGGCTTAAGCCCAAAACCTGAGAACACGAGAGAATTACTAACTACAGGGAACATTAATTAAGAGATCATCCAAAAGCCTCCATACCTACACTGAAACCACCACCACCCAAGAGCCAATAAGTTCCAGAGCAAGATACACCACACAAATTCTCCAGCAATGCAGGAACATAGCCCTGAGTGTCAACATACAGGCTGCCCAAAGTCAAACCAAACCCATAGACCCATCTCAAAACTCACTACTGGACACTCCATTGCACTCCAGAGAGAAGAAATCCAGCTCCACCCACCAGAACACTGACACAAGCTTCCCTAACCAGGAAACCTCAATAAGCCAATCATTCAACCCCACCCACTAGGAGAAACCTCCACAATAAAAAGGAACCACAGACTATCAGAATACAGAAAGGGAACCCCAAACACAACAATCTAAATAGATGAAAAGACAGAGAAATACCCAACAGGTAAAGGAACATGAAAAATGCCCACCAAGCCAAACAAAAGAGGAGAAGATAGAGAATCTACCTGAAAAAGAATTTACAATAATGATAATAAAAATGATCCAAAATTTTGAAAACAAAATAGAGTTACAGATAAATAGCATGGAGACAAGGATTGAGAAGATGCAAGAAATGTTTAATAAGGACCTAGAAGAAATAAAAAAGAGTCAGTTAAAAATGAATAATGCAATAAATGAGATAAAAAAAAAAAAAAACACTCTGGAGGGAACCAACAGTAGAATAACGAGGCAGAAGATAGGATAAGTGAGGTAAAAGATAAAATGATGGAAATAAATGAAACAGAGAGGGAAAAAAAAAAAGAATCAAAAGAAATAAGGACAACCTCAGGGACCTCTGGGACAATGTGAAATGCCCCAACATTTGGATCATAGGCGTCCCAAAAGAAGAAGACAAAAAGAAAGGCCATGAAAAATACTCGAGGAGATAATAGCTGAAAACTTCCCTAAAATGGGGAAGGAAATAGTCACACAAGTCCAAGAAACCCAGAGAGTCCCAAACAGGATAAACCCAAAGCAAAACACCCCAAGACACATATTCATCAAATTAATAAAGATCAAACACAAAGAATGAACATTAAAAGCAGCAAGGGAGAAAGAACATATAACAGACAAGGGGATTCCTATAAGGATAACAGCTGATCTTTCAATAGAAACTCTTCAGGACAGAAAGGAATGGCAGGACATACTTAAAGTAATGAAAGAGAATAACCTACAACCAGATAACTGTACCTAGCAAGGATCTCATTCAGATATGAAGGAGAATTCAAAAGCTTTACAGACAAGCAAAAGCTGAGAGAATTCAGCACCACCAAACCAGCTCTTCAACAAATGCTAAAGGATCTTCTCTAGACAGAAAACACAGAAAGGTTGTATAAACGTGAACCCAAAACAACAAAGCAAATGGCAGCAGGGCTATACTTATCAATAACCACTTTATGTAAATGGGTTGAATGCCCCAACCAAAAGACAAAGACTGGCTGAATGGATACAAAAGCAAAATCCCTATATATGCTGTCTACAAGAGACCCACCTCAAAACAAGGGACACATACAGACTGAAAGTGAAGGGCTGGAAAAAAATATTTCACACAAACGGAGACCAAAAGAAAGCAGGAGTTGCAATACTCATATCAGATGAAATAGACTTTAAAATAAGGCTGTGAAAAGAGACAAAGAAGGACAATGATCAAAGAATTGATTCAAGAAGCTGGAACAATTATAAATATACATGAACCCAACATAGGAGCACCACAATATGTAAGGCAAATGCTAACAAGAGTGAAAGGGAAAATTAACAATAACACAATAATAGTGAGAGACTTTAATACCCCACTCACAGCTATGGATAGATCAACTAAACAAAAAATTAACAAGGAAACACAAACTTTAAATGACATAATGGTCCAGCTAGACCTAATTGATATCTATAGGACATTTCACCCCAAAACAATCAATTTCAACTTTTTCTCAAGTGCACACGGAACCTTCTCCAGAACAGATCACATCCTGGGTCATAAATCTAGCCTTGGTAAATTCAAAAAAATTGAAGCCATTCCAGTCATCTTTTCTGACCACAATGCAGTAGGATTAGATCTCAATTACAGGAAAAAAAACTATTAAAAATTCCAACATATGGAGGATAGACAAACGTGCTTTTGAATAACCAACAAATCATCAAAGAAATAAAAAAAGAAATCAAAATGCATAGAAAATAATGAAAATGAAAACACAACAACCCCAAACCTATGGGACACTGTAAAAGAAGTGCTAAGGGGAAAGTTCACAGCAATACATGCTTACCTCAAGAAACACAAAAAAAGTCAAATAAATAACCTAACTCTACACCTAAAGCAACTAGAGAAGGAAGAAATGAAGAACCCCAGGGTTAGTAGAAGGAAAGAAATCTTAAAAATTAGGGCAGAAATAAATGCAAAAGAAACAAAGGAGACCATAGAAAAATCAACACAGCTAAAAGCTGGTTTTTTGAAAAGGTAAATAAAATTTACAAACTGTTAGCCAGACTCATCAAGAAACAAAGGGACAAGAACCAAATCAACAAAATTAGAAATGAAAATGGAGAGATCACAACAGACAACACTGAAATACAAAAGGATCATAAGAGATTACCACCAGCAGCTATATGCCAATAAAATGAATAACTTGGAAGCAATGAACAAATTCTTAGAAAAGTATAACTTTCCAAAACTGAACCAGGAAGAAAGAGAAGATCTTAACAGACCCATCACAAGCATGGAAATCCTCCAGCAAACAAAAGCCCAGGACCAGATGGCTTCACAGCTGAATTCTACCAAATATTTAGAGAAGAGCTAACACCTATCTTACTCAAACTCTTCCAGAAAAATGCAGAAGAAGGGAAATTTCCAAACTCATTCTATGAGGCCACCATCACCCTAATACCAAAACCAGACAAATATGCCACAAAAAAACAAAACTACAGGCCAATAACACTGATGAACATAGATGCAAAAATCCTTAACAAAATTCTAGCAAACAGAATCCAACAACTTATTAAAAAGATCTTACACCATGACCAAGTGGGCTTTATCCCAGTAATGTAAGGATTCTTTAATATCCACAAATCAATCAATGTAATACACTACATTAACAAATTGAAAGATAAAAACCATATGATTATCTCAACAGATGCAGAAAAAGCCTCTGACAAAATTCAACATCCATTTATGATTAAAACTCTCCAGAAAGCAGGAATAGAAGGAACCTTCCTCAACATAATAAAAGCAATATGTGACAAACCCACAGCAAGCATCACTCTCAATGGTGAAAAATTGAAAGCATTTCCCCTAAAATCAGGAACAAGACAAGGGTGCCCACTCTCACCACTACTATTCAACGTAGTTTTGGAAGTTTTGGCCACAGCAATCAGAGCAGAAAAAGAAGTAAAAGGAATCCAGATAGGAAAAGGAGAAGTGAAACTCTCGCTGTTTCCAGATGACATGATCCTCTACTTAGAAAACCCTAAAGACGCTACCAAAAAATTACTAGAGCCAATCAATGAATATAGTAAATTTGCAGGATATAAAATTAACGCACAGAAATCCCTTGCATTCCTATACATTAACAATGAGAAAACAGAAAGAGAAATTAAGGAAAAAATACCATTCACCATTGCAACTAAAAGAATAAAATACTTAGGTGTTTATCTACCTAAAGAAACAAAAGGCCTATACATGGAAAACTATAAAACACTGATGAAAGAAATCAAAGAGGACACAAACAGATGAAGAAATATACCATGTTCATGGATTGGAAGAATCAATATTGTCAAAACTGATATACTACCCAAAGCAATCTATAGATTCGATACAATCCCTATCAAGCTACCAATGGTATTTTTCAGAGAACTAGAACAAATAATTTCACAATTTGTATGGAAATACAAAAAACCTCGAATAGCCCAAGCAATCTTGAGAAAGAAGAATGGAACTGGAGGAATCAACCTGTCTGACTTCAGGCTTTACTACAAAGCCACAGTCATCAAGACAGGATGGTACTGGCACAAAGACAGAAATAGAGATCAATGGGACAGAATAGAAAGCCCAGAGATAAATCCACGAACCTATGGTCACCTTATCTTCAACAAAGGAGGCAAGAATATACAATGGAGAAAAGACAACCTCTTTAACAAGTGGTGCTGGGAAAACTGGTCAACCACCTATAAAAGAATGAAACTAGAACACTTACTAACATCATACACAAAAACAAACTCAAAATGGATTAAAGATCTAAACATAAGACCAGAAACTATAAAACTCCTAGAGGAGAACATAGGCAAAACACTCTCCAACATAAATCACAGCAGGACCCTCTATGACCCACCTCCCAGAATATTGGAAATAAAAGCAAAAATAAACAAATGGGACCTAATGAGACTTAAAGCTTTTACACAACAAAGGAAACTATAAGCAAGGTGAAAAGACAGCCCTCAGATTGGGAGAAAATAATAGCAAATGAAGCAACAGACAAAGGATTAATCTCAAAAATATACAAGCAACTACTGAAGCTCAATTACAGAAAAATAAACGACCCAATCAAAAAATGGGCCAAAGAACTTATCAGACATTTCTCCAAAGGAGACATACAGATGGCTAACAAACACATGAAAAGATGCTCAACATCACTCATTATCAGAGAAATACAAATCAAAACCACAATGAGGTACCATTACACACCAGTCAGGATGGCTGCTATGCAAAAGTCTACAAGCAACAAATGCTGGAGAGGGTGTGGAGAAAAGGGAACCCTCTTACACTGTTGGTGGGAATGCAAACTAGTACAGCCACTATAGAGAACATTATGGAGATTCCTTAAAAAACTGGGAATAGAACTACCATATGACCCAGCAATCCCACTGCTGGGCATACACACCGAGGAAATCAGATCTGAAAGAAACACTTGCACCCCATTGCTCATCGCAGCACTGTTTATAATAGCCAGGACATGGAAGCAACCTAGATGCCCATCAGCAGACGAATGGATAAGGAGGGTATGGTACATATACACCATGGAATATTACTCAGCCATTAAATTCATTTGAATCAGTTCTAATGAGATGGATAAAACTGGAGCCCATTATACAGAGTGAAGTAAGCCAGAAAGATAAACACCAATACAGTATACTAATGCATATATATGGAATTCAGAAAGATGGTAACGATAACCCTATATGCAAAACAGAAAAAGAGACACAGATGTACAGAACAGACTTTGGGATTCTGTGGGAGAAGGCAAGGGTGGGATGACCTGAGAGAATAACATTAAAATAAGTATACTATCAAGGGTGAAACAGATCACCAGCCCAGGTTGGATGAATGAGACAAGTGCTCAGAGCTGGTGCACTGGGACAATCCAGAGGGATGGGATGGGGAGGGATGCGGGAGGGGGGATAAGGATGGGGAACACATGTAAATTCATGGCTGATTCATGTCAATGTATGGCAAAAATCACTACAATATTGTGAAGTAATTAGCTTCCAACTAATAAAAATAAATGAAAAATAATTATAAAAATAAAGTGACCAACACATATATGAAAAGGTGGTCAATATCAAAAATCATCAGGGAAGCACATTTACAGTTAGTACAAAATAATAGCTGTATTTCCCTGTGCTGTACCATATCTTTGTATATCTTAATACCATATGCATATCTCACCCCTTTCCCTATTGGCAACCACTAGTTTGTTTTCTATATCTGTGAGTCTGTATCTGTTTTATTATATACATTCATTTGTTTTATATTTCAGATTCCACATTTAAGTGATATATATTTAGTATCTGTCTTTTTCTGACTTTTTTCACTAAGTCTAGTATTCTCTAGTTTGTCCAAGTTAACTGAAAATGGAAATATTTCATTCTTTTTTATAGTTGAATAATATTACATTTTATATATATACCATATACTCCTTATCCATTCATGTGTCAACAGGTACTTATTTTGCTTCTGTATCTTGGCCATTGCAAAAATTGCTATTTTGAATATTTGGGTATATTTATCTTTTAGAATTAGTGTTTTCATTTTATTCACATATATAGCTAGCATTTGAATTACTAGATCATATGATTGTCCTACTTTTAGTTTTTTGGGGGACCTCATTCTGTTTTCCATAGTGACTGCAACAATTTACATACCTGCTAACAGTATACAAGAGTTCCTTTTTAAAAAACTGCTAAAAAAGTCATCCAAATAGAAAAAAATGTATATGTTTTCTTTGTAGACAATATGATTTTTTATGTAGAAAACTTGATGGATAATATATCAAAGCTACCTAAACTAACAAATGAGTTTTACAAGTTTGCAGGATAGAAAATCAATGTACAAAACACTGTTTATTTATATATAGTAGCTACAAACAATATGAAATTTAATTTAAAACCAGGAACATTTCTATAACATTGAAATGTGAAAATAGTAAATATAACAAAAGTTTTCCAAGAACTACACACTAAAAACTGCTAAACATTACTGATAAAACAGGGGGAAAAAAAAAAAAAGCTTAAACAGAGAGATACAACTTTTTCATGGGTCTAAGGGCCCACTATTGTTAAACATCTTTCCCCCAAAAATTGACCTATAGAATCAATCTCACTTAGTCCTAGTAGACCTTTTATAGAAATTCAAGTTTATTCAACATTTCAAAATGAAATGCAGTATGTAGAAGAGTCAGAAAGAAACAACACTAGAAGGAAGTCCTCCTTTCATCGAATCTCTCTTGCAAAATGTCAGGAAGTGAGGAGTAGAGGTTTGAGCAAATTGCTTTGGGAAAAGTTTATCTCAAACCTTTCTCATCAAAGGTTTCCCTGCTTCCCTGATGATACTCTTCTAAGACATCCTATACACAGCTGTTCAAGCCTTGGCACCAATTCCCCCAGAATAGTCAGGCACTGCATTTCCCAAGGCAACGACGTGGAGAACTAAGAGCTGCTTTCCAAATGCCTCCCTATTTTTTTAATGCACACCTGCCTCAGGCTGCAGTGCCCTGCAGCCCAACACAGAACACTTCCAACAGCATTTAGTTCTTCCTTAGGCAGCCTCACAGCTTCCTCTAATCTGTTCTCTATAGTTCCTCAACTCTGGATCATGTAGGAGGGAACCTGCTTAAGTTCAGCATCTTGTAAGGAACATAAATGGATATTATGAAGGATATTTTTCTCCAGAGATATTTATAACCTTGGAAGGATGCTACTTCCAAGCTGTCTAGACCACTTTGCCTGACTGTGTTAAGTAATCCTGTCTGCATGAATGGGAATGACAGCATTAATATCGCTGGTACATTAAGGTTGTGTGTGTATGTATGTGTGCATGTGCATATGTGCGTGCCTGCCTCTCTGTGTATAACTATTTGTGTCTGTATGTACCTGTGTGTGCACATATAAGAGAGAGAGAGACAGAGGGAGAGAAAAAAGTCAGCAGCATGTTTGTGAACCTGGATGTTATTCCCAGACTTCCCAGTTAAGGAAAGAATAAACTTCCTCCCCTTTTGCTTGATAGTTTGAGTTGTAATTCTGATCCTGGCCATGAAACACCTTTGTTTAGAAGGCAAGATATTTCTGAATGGGATTAGTATTTGTGTGTTGTTTGTGACACTTTTCAAACTCTAAGCATGAGATAACCATCAACTCTGCCTCTCTATAATACTGTTTCTACCTGAGATTAAAGTGACAAACTGAAAATTACTGAAGGTTACATACTACACTCTTGAGTGCCCCCTGGACAGCAAGGAGATCAAACCAGTCAATCCTAAAAGAAATCAACCCTGAATATTCTTTGGAAGGACTGATGCTGAAGCTGAAGCTCCAATGCTCCGGCTACATAACTCGAAGAGCTGACTCTTCAGAAAAGACCCTGATCTGGGAAAGATTGAAGGCAAGATGCACAGGGGGCAGCTGAAGATGAGATGGTTGGATGGCATCACTGGTTCAATGCACATGAGTCTGAGCAAATTCTGGGATACAGTGAAGGGCAGGGAAGCCAGGTGTGCTGCAGTCCTTGGAGTTGCAAAGAATTGGACACGACTGAGTGACTGAACAACAATAATAACATACTACACTACCTCAAGGGCCTCAGAAAACACTGAGTTAATGATTTATGACTCAAATTAAGAATTAGGATAGATGCAAAAAAGTGGCACTATTATTTCTTAGGCATTAGATTTCTTTGTTTCTTTTTTTTTTTTTTTTTCTGACTGTATAAACTATGTTAAAGGAACTGAAAACAATTTGGGCAAGTGGCTTTATACTTTAGTTTCCTAAATAAGGAAACAATCTTGTAGTGTGTTGGACACCAATACTAACCTGAGAGGAAGTTGTCTATGACTCTAGTCAGTAACTAGATCTGAAGATCAATTTTTATTTTTCCCAGAATGTACAGAACACTTTACTAATCCCACTATATCCATTCCTCTCTGCTCATAGCTGAGCTAGGCACCCACGTGTCAATGATGGAAGCCACAAGAACTGGGGAAAGTAAAGGGTGGTGTTAATAAGTGTTAATAAATCTTTAGGATAAGTAGAGGAAAGAGGTACCCCACTGGAGCCCATTGCTGAAAGACTGTCATAGAAGATAACCAGGCCAGCCACACCAGTCAGAGCTTGAAGGGCTGCCATGCTTTGGAGCCTGACCTTAGCTTGTTATGCCAGCTTCCTTAGGGCAGCTTCAAGCTCCTGTCACAACATTCACAAGCCTGCCAATCTCCTGCTCTATCCTTTAGGGATATAATGGTGTGTGCAGCAAGGGCAGTTTCTGGGTCCTCCAGAACCTGGATGAGACATCTTTGGTATTCTGTGAATAGCTTCTCAGGTGGCTTAGTGGTAAAGAACCCACCTGCCAATTCAGAAGAAGCAGGTTCAATCCCTGCATCAGGAAGATCCCTTGGAGAAGGAAATGGAAACCCACTCCAGTATTCTTGCCTAGGAAATCCATGGGCAAAGGAGCCTGGTGGACTACAGTTCATGGAGTTGCAAAGAGTCAGACACAACTTAGCAACTAAACAATATTGTGTGAATGTCCACATTCCCAGAGAGCTAGGAGAATAAAGAGAACCTAGCCGCATGCCTGTTTAAATGCCCGCAGGTATTATATACCACAGTAGAGGAATAAGTCATGAGAAATTGGTCTCAATGCTAATCTGCACGCTATGAGGATGTGGGGTCCCACTGTGAGGTGATATTGATTATACCCCAAGCTGAGGAAGCTGGATGCACATATTTATTTAGTTATTAAATGAGATAAATGATGTAGCACAATATTTGGCTTATAATGTTTACTTAATAAATGGTAGTGATCACAGTTATTACTATTATTAATATTGCTACCACTGCTACTGCAGTTTTACCTTGGTCAGACTCTGAGAACATTTTATGGCAACAAAAATGTTTAATCTTTAAGTTGACTGGGCAGTTTAGTTATTCCATTTCATGGAGAACTGCACCAGCATAGTATCTTACAATATACAGTACAGCACCATATTCCATAGTACACTTTTAACATTTTCATTAAATGACTAAACGGGTGTCTAGTTTTGACAAAACTATTCTCAAATATGTACTGCACATGGCTGTGAATTCATGGGCATCTGTCATCACAAATGGAAAAAGCAGAGAGCTAGCCCAGCTAGTGATATTTTAATTAAACTTTGGATTTGCCTATGACCTGACTTCTAAACGCCAGCTTTCTCTTTTTTTTACTTTTTGACTCAGTTCTTAAGAGATGAAACTTTGACTATATCTGAGGAAATATTAGCACGGAAGTTACAGATGCTCTCAGGCTGCGGGGATTCAAGCATCACCAGCCACTCAAGGTGACTCTCAACAAAGGGAAAGCTGTTGAAACACACAGTGTTGCCACAAGGAAAATGCTGTCCCCACGCTGCACCTCCTTCCCTTTCCAACATTTTGGAGCCAGCAGCTCGGAACACAATGTCATTTAAAGCTGGGTTTACACTTCAGTCAAAGCGGAAAACTTAGCACATGATAAACTTTTATAGTTTCTTAACATGGTGTGACTGATAGAGAAATAAAATTTACAGTGTACTCTTTTTCTCTTGCTCTATTTTCTCTGAACTCAGGATCACGTAAAACTTACTATACCAGCCAAGTTTTGGCATAAGTTCTTCATATCAGATTACTACTGTCTTTGCACTTTTTAAAATGAAAGTTACAGAACTTTCCCACGGGTACCACATATCCCCTTGGATTGTGTCTGAACAGAAACAGCAAGCTTTTTTCAGATAATCATTTGAAACATAAGGAGTATAATTGCTTTACAGAGTTGTGTTAGTTTATACCATACAATGAAGTGTATCAGCTACGTGTCCACGTATGTCCCTTCCCTTCAGGACCTCGACTACTCTATCCCCACCCCACCCCTCTGCATCATCACAGAACACCAGACCGAGCTTCCTGGGCTTTACAGGGGTTCCCATTAGCTGTTTTACACATCGCAGTGTGTATATGTCAATCCTAGTTTCCCAATTTGTCCCATTCTCTTCTTTCCACCCTATGTCCACATGTTCATTCTCTCCAATAAAAGGACTAGCTTCTGAGCGTAACCCTGTGGTTATGAATGTAAAGGGGAGGCAGATGTCTAAGTGATATTCTCTCACTGCACTTGGAAAGAATTTCCATTAAAATCTTTATTACTCTGAAAGAATCTTGAATAGACATACCTATTGTATATGAGCTGATTCCCAACTTCTACTTAAAAACTTACACTGTTATTTGCCTGCTTCATAATTGATTTCAGACAGTTTAGCAATAGCACCAAGAACACACACAATAGCACAGACTAATAAACCAAGTTTTGCAAATAGTAGAAGCCTTGATATGTTAGGAAGAATGGCAGATATTACAGTATAAGGAGACTTAGTGTTGTTGATCTATGCAAGGCAAAGACATTGGTGATAAAACACTCTCTCCACTAGTAATAAGCTTAGTTCAGGGCTATTACATTAGATAACAAGAAATACTAAATTGATTTTATTGAAATAGGCCTGATATTAATTTTTTGTTTAAAAGCCAAGTGTTTCATGTTGCTTTAACAACAATGGATGTATGAATGATGTTGGAGTTCTCATTTCCATGCAAGCTACCCACTTCGTTAGTCAAATTCCTTATGTTTACTTTAGGATCCCCAAAGTCATTTGTTTAGCTAAAAATACTTTGCTGATAATGCTCTGAGAGCTTCCCCTTTTCTATGCCTCACCTTTCAACTGCAATAAATACATCTGGTAGGTAATGTTAGCAAAATTTTTATCTAATCTGTAAACATTTGGTGAACAGTGGCTATGGTTATGAAGCAAGACCTGGAAAGTGCAGGATGCAAAGAAAGTGTGGCTTGTTAGTGCTGCAGTTTGGCAGAAAAAATACTGCATGATTTTGCATTGGTGACTTTCAGTAAATGCTATTCAGTAATGGCAACCTTGCCTTGAATGGAGGGGGATTTTGCTCTGATATAATCGATATTGCATGTGTGCATGCTAAGTCGTTTCAGTTGTGTCTGACTCTTTGTGACCCTGTGGACAGGCTCCTCTGTACCACTAGCCCCAATCTGGGAAGCCCATAATCTATATTAAGGAACCCCAAATGTGCATTGCACATAAGCCCTGTTTGACCTGCAAAGAGGCTCAAAGAGATGCCCTCTAGTCCCCTCCCTTCTGCAGCTAAGTTTCACAGCAGCCGAGCTGCCACTGATGATACTTCACCTTGTGGAATGAGTTTTTTTCTATGTTGCACACTTCCTCACAAAAAGCTAATGTCTTTTCAAAAGATCTCTGGTTATCCACACAGTGAAACTATTTACATATCTAGAGAGAATGCTTTGAAACATGTGTATTGCCATATGTAAAATAGATGACCAGTGCAAGTTTGATGCATAAAGAGGGCACTCAAAGCCGGTGCTCTGGGCCCACCTGGACGGATAGGGTGGGAGGGGGGTTCAGGATGGGGGGACACATGTGCACCCGTGGCTGATTCGTGTCAATGTATGGCAAAAACCACCACAGTATTGTAAAGCAATTATCCTCCAATTAAAATAAATAAGTTAATGAATGAAAAAAAAGTAAGGAAAAAAAACAGTTTTAAGAAAATTTTCCCAAATGAATAAATGTACATAACAGTTGTTTCCTCATTTCTATGCAGGTGAAACTCTCTTAAAATAAGATTAAAACACAGTATAAAATCAGTGGCATTTCGAAACAGACTCAAAGAACCATCCGTATGCCCAGAAAGAACTCATTCCGTCTGGATTCTGAGACGTGCTGACACGTGCTCTCCATTCTTTGAGCATCTCCCTGCTTTTGATATAATAACATATTTCACACACAGTTTGTACTTGGAGTATTGCTTTTCCTAAGTTCTCTCAGTGGAGAAGCTAAGGGCTATTTTTATCTATACATTTATAAGTAAATAAGCCTATAACTAAAATATTGACATACTCATTTCTCCTTCTCCTGATGTATATAACTTCCTTTTCAATGAGAAAGAAACCTGTTTCCATTACCCTTACTCTTGAATTCATTTGATCAACATTCTTGAAGAAAATCAGCTCCCATTTCCGGCGTGAATCCCTCCCCTGGCCTGGACAGTCTCCTCCCCTTTCCTGGGCAGGCTGTACCCTACCCCTGTCTTGGACTTAGAAGAACACCTCCAACCTGCTTTGGCTCCAATATCCCACGCCAGTCCAACATCTAGCATGCATTTCTCCTTGTCTTGCATTGATTCTTCTTGATTCTGCCATCAAATACCCCTATCTTGCTGTTCCCCACTAAAAGGCTTTAGAAATAAATTTCAGGGGAAGAAAAAGGAACAGAAAACAACAAATAAAGCAAATAAACAACCAGTGAGAGAACTGAGTGAATAACCAACACATATAGGAACTGAAAGAATTAAAATATGAAGAGACAAAATATGAATGATATATATGAAAGAGATGGTTGCAACTATGAGGAGAGGAAAATATTAAGCCTATTTTTAGAATATAAATATTGAATATAAAAATATTTTCTAAAGTTATCAATTCCTTTTATTATATTCTATAACTTTGATGAGATTATCTAAAGACTAATAGATTTACACACACACATATATGTTTTAGCTGGGTGGGGAAGATCCCCTGGAGAAGGAAATGGCAACCCACTCCAGTACTCTTGCCTGGAAAATCCCATGGACAGAGAAGCCTGGCAGGCTACAGTCCATGGGGTCTCAAAGACTTGGACACAATTGAGCGACTCCACTTTCACATATGTTTTAACTGATTCTAAAATTTGTATAGAAAGGTGTGTATATATATATTGACAATTTAGAAAAAATGTAATGTGGAGCAATTAAAAATAAATTGCTAATAGTGCAACTCTAGACAAACAGGTTAAAGTTTGTCAAGCACATATAATAATAGTGTTCAGAAATAGATATGCATATGTATGACAATGTATTATATTTCTGGATGGCACTCTGAATATGAATTATATAACATTAATATTATACAATATTATTGTTAAATATTAATTGTTAACATTAAATGTTATTTAAAATTAAAATGTTAAATATTGACAATATTAAATATAAATATTGTTGTTGTTAAAAAGATTAATTATGCAATAACTCTTGGTGGGAAACTGAGTAGCTGTGTGGAAATGCACAACAAAATCCCAACCCAAAATCAATTCCAGATGAACTGTATACTAAATTTATGATATTTAACCATAAAATTACTAGAATAAGAGAAGGAATGTAAAAATTGTGCTACTTCCAATTGAAAATTAATGCAAAGTATTCGTAAGTGATAAAATGTTGATAAAACTCAAATATTCTTCAAATAATGAAATAATGTCAAATACCTAATATCTCTTGGGACTCCTAAGCACTCCAATGCACATGGTGAGTTTTATTTAGTCTTTTATAAGTATTCTCTATCCTGAATAGATAAGAGCCCTTCTGGTTAACAACCTCATTCTAAGCAATCTGTCTTTTTTTATTTCATGAAGAAGATTTCTGGCACATGTAGGGTATAGATATTGGAGATTTATTGCAATAGTTCATTTTTTGTCACACACAGAATGTGTTCAAGAGTGAGATTACATTTATTTAAATGTTCCAAAAGTATTCTAGCAGACTAATACATGGCTGAGGCAAAGGAGAATTCAAATCCTTTGTGTCTGTCTGGGGGCTGTAACTGTAGGCCCCTTGTGAAACACCAGGGCTCCCCTGGTGGCTCAGATGGTAAAGAATCTGCCTGCAATGCAGGAGACCCAGGTGCAATCCCTGGATCAGGAAGATCCTGTGCGGAAGCTCAAGCAAACCCAGTCCCGTACTCTGGCCTGGAGAATTCGATGGACAGAGGAGCCTGGTGGAATACAGTTCATGGGGTCACAAAGAGTTGGAGATGACTGAGTGACTAACACTTTCACTTTTAAAAACACTAACATGAAGGTCTTTGGTCAATATGGAAATCAGGTTGATTACATTATTTGCAGCCGAAGATGGAGAAGCCCTATACAGTTAGCAAAAGTAAGACCCAGGACTGAATGTGGTTCAGATCATGACTTCCTTATTGCCAAATTCAGACTTAAATTGAAGACAGTAGGCAAAACCACTAGACTATTTAGGTACGACCTAAATCAAATCCCTTACAATTATACAGTGGAAGTAACAAATAGATTTAAGGGGTTAGATCTGACAGACAAAGTGCCTGAAAACTATGGACAAAAGTTTGTGACATTGTACAGGAGGCAGTGATGAAAACCATCCCCAAGAAAAAGAAATGCAAAAAAGCAAAATGGTTGGCTAAGGAAACCTTGCAAATAGCTGAGAAAAGAAGAGGAGCAAAAGGCAAAGGAGAAAAGGAAAGATATACCCATTTGAATGAAGAGTTCCAAAGAATAGCAAGGAGAGATAAGAAAGCCTTCCTCAGCGATCAATGCAAAGAAATAAAGGAAAACAATAGAATGAGAAAGACTAGAGATCTCTTCAAGAAAATTAGAGATACCAAGGGGGCATTTCATGCAAAGATGGGCACAGTAAAGCACAGAGATGCTATAGACCTAACAGAAGCAGGATATATTAAAAAGAGGTGGCAAGAATACACAGAAGAACTATACAAGAAAAGATGTTAATGACCCAGATAGTCATGATGGTGATTATAATCATCTGGCCTACCTAGAGCAAGACATCCTGGAATGTGAAGACAAGTGGGCCTTAGGAAGCATCATTACAAACAAAGCTGGTGGTGGTGATGAAATTCCAGCTGAGCTATTTCAAATCCTAAAAGATAATGCTGTAAAAGTGCTGCATTCAATATGCCAGAAAATTTGGAAAACTCAAAAGTGGCCACAGAAGTGGAGAGGTCAGTTTTCATTCCAATCCCAAAGAAAGACAATGCCAAAGAATGCTCAAACTAGCATACAGTTGTACTCATCTCACATGCTAGCAAAGTAATGCTCAAAATTATCCACACCACGTTTCAACAATATGTAACTAAGTACTTCCAGATATTTAAGCAAGATTTAGAAGAGGCAGAAGAACCAGAGATCAAATAGCCAACATCTGTTGGATCATACAAAAGGCAAGAGAGTTTCAGAAAAACATCTATTTCTGCTTTATTGACTACTCCAAAGCCTTTTAAAAGGCAAGAGAGTTCCAGAAAAACTATACTTCTGGTTTATTGACTATGCCAAAGCCTCTGACTGTGTGGATCACAATAAACTGGAAAATTCTTCAAGAGATGGGAATACCAAACCACCTGACTTGCCTCTTGAGAAATCTGTATGCAGGTCAAGAAGCAATCATTAAAACCGGACATGGAACAATGGACTCATTCCAAATTGGGAAAGGAGTACATCAAGGCTGTATATTGTCACCGTGCTTATTTAACTTATATGCAGAATTCATCATGCCAAATGCTGGGCTGGATGAAGCACAAGCTGGAGTCAGGATTGCCGGGATAAATAGCAATAATCTCAGATATGCAGATGACACCACCCTTACGGCAATAAGTGAAAAGGAACTGAAGTGCCTCTTGATGAAAGTGAAAGAGGAGAGTGAAAAAACTGGCTTAAAATTCAACATTGAAAAAACTAAGATCATGGCATGTGGTCCCATTACTTCATGGCAAATACATGGGGAAACAATGGAAGCAGTGAGAGACTTTATTTTTTTGGGTTCCAACATCACTGCAGGTGGTGACTGCAGCCACGAAATTAAAAGACACTTACTCCTACAAAGAAAAGCTATGACCAACATAGACAACACATGAAAAAGGAGAGACATAACTTTGCCAACAAAGGTCCATCTAGTCAAAGCTATGGTTTCTCTGTTAGTTATGTATAGATGTGAGAGTTGGACAATAAATATAGCTTATCACTAAAGAATTGATGCTTTTGAACTGTGGTATTGGAGAAGACTCTTGAGGGTCCCTTGGACTGGGAGGAGATCAAACCAGTCAATCCTAAAGGAAATCAGTCCTGAAGTTTCATTTGATGGACTGATGCTGAAGTTGAAGCTCCACTTCTTTGGCAACCTGATGTAAAGCATGGACTCACTGGAAAAGGCCTTGATGCTGGGAAATATTGAAGGCAGGAGCAGAAGGGGATGAAAAATGATGAGATGGTTGGATGGCATCACTGACTCAATGGACATGAGTTTGAGCAAGCTACAGGAGTTGATGACAGACAGGGAAGCCTGGGGTGCTGCAGTCCATGGGGTTGCAAGGGTTGGACACAACCAGAGACCGAACTGAACTGAAGGTCTGTGTGGTTGTAGGGGAAGGAAAGAATGTCTGGAAGCATTTGAGTTGAAATTGAGTCCCCCAAGAAAGCTATGTTGTACATCTGACCCCCAGTAATACAGAATGGGACCTTATTTGGAAATAGGGTCTTTGCAAGGTTAACTAGACTAAGATGAGGTCACAAGAGTTGGTCCTAATCCAATATAACCAGTGTCCTTATAAAAAGGAGAACGGGGAGGGGGGGCGGCTAAGATGGTGGAGGAATAGGACGGGGAGACCACTTTCTCCCCTACAAATTCATCAAAAGAATATTTGAATGCTGAGCAAACTTCACAAAACAACTTCTGACCACTAGCAGAAGACACCAGACGCCCAGAAAAGCAGCCCATTGTCTTCAAAAGGTGGTAGGACAAAATATAAAAGATAAAAAGAGAGACAAAAGAGCTAGGGATGGAGACCTGCCCTGGGAAGGGAGTCATAATAGAGGAAGTATACAAACACCAGGAAACCCTCTCACGGGCGGGCCTGGGGGAAGTTTCTGAATCTCGGAGGGCAACTTAACTGGGAGGAAAAATAAATAAAACCCACAGATTACATGCCTAAAAGCAACTCCCAGTAGAAAAGTACCCCAGACGCCCGCATCTGCCACCAGTGGGGGTGGAATGGAGAGGAGCAGGCGGCATTGCTTAGGGTAAGGACTGGGCCGAATGCCCTGAGGGCAATCGGAGGGAGCTAATGTGAGATAGCAACTTAAACTGTGGGATAGCAAGAGAGAGAGAGAGAAAATTAACCAGCCCGAACACACTGCCGGCTGTTCAAAGAGCAAAGGGACTGAGCAATTCCAGAGAAGAGCTATCTGGCTGCTGACCGGCACTTCCCCCGCTGGAGGCAAGAGGCAGGGGAGAGGGGAAAGGGGCAAACTTGGCCCCAGCGATGGCACCCCCTACCAAACTGCAAACAGGCCTCCAGTTTCTAGCCAAAGACTTCCTGAGATTCTGTATGGTCAACATCCGCAGGGACGGTAGCTGCTAGAGGCCAGCTCCTGAGAACAGACACAGGCACATGCACCCTACTGGTGCGCGCAGAAACTGAAGCTGGGACCGTGGAGGGGAGAAGGTGCACCGCCCCCGGGGAGAGTGCACCTGTCAAGCTCCTGGCAGCCTGAGCTGCCTGGGCCGGGGAAGGCACAAAACGCAGGCCCAACCGAGTCCGTGCTTGTGTGGAATACCCGAAAACTGGAACCGCACGCAAAGCATGGCCCACTCCATATAGAGCAGCTGGGAGCCTGAGCAGTGCAGACGGGGAAGGCACACACATGTGAGTGGGGGCAAACCCAGTGTGGCCAAAACACTGTGAGTGCTCCCCACACACGCCAGTGACATTTGTCTGCAGCGCCCCTCCCTCCCTGCAGCACAACTGAACAAACGAACCTAAACAAGAGACCACCTCCGCCAGCCTGTGTCAGGGAGGAAATTAGACACTGAAGAGACTGGCAAACAGAACCCAAATAAACAAAGGGAACCGCTTTAGAAGGGACCAGTGCAACAGATTAAAATCCCTGTAGGTAACACTGACTACACCGGAAGGGGCCTAGAGATACCGAGAAGTGTAAGCCAGAACGAGGAGCTATCTGAAACTGAACCAAACCCACACTGACTGCAACAGCTCCAGAGAAATCCCTAGATATATATTTTCTTTTAAATTAAAAAAATTCTTTCTTCTTATCTTCTTTTTTAATTGTTTCTCTTTTATTTTCTTTTAAAATTCCCTATTACTCCCCCCATTACTCCTTAATTTTCATTTTCATATATTTTTACTATTTTTTTAATTAGAAAATGTTTCTTTTAATCTTATTTTCTTTTAAAGTCCTCTATTACTCCTCTATTATGGCTTAATTTTCATCTTCATTTCACTATAATCTTGCACAAAAAAAAAAAGAGGCCCTATTTTTAAACCAAACTTCATATATATTTCTAAATTTTTTGTGTTTGTATTTTTGTTTTTAATATTGTATTTTTAAGAGTCTAACCTCTAATCTATATTTTTTCTTTGTTTTGCAGTATTTGGCATCAATATTGGACATTTAAGAATCTAATATTCAGTACCCATTTTTACTCAGGAGTGTATTGATTACTCTCTCCCACTTTTGACTCTCCGTTTTTTCCCTCAGATCACCTCTATTTCCTCCCTCCCCCTCCTTTTCCCAATCCAAATCTGTAAATCTCTGCAGGTGTCTGAGTTATGGAGAACACTTTGGGAACAGAGAACTGCATAGATCTGTCTCTCTCCTCTTGAGCCCCCCTTTTTCTCCTCCTGCTCATCTCTATCTCACTCCTCCCTCTCCTCTTCTTCATGTAACTCTGTGAACCTCTCTGGGTGTCCCTCATGGTGGAGAATCTTTTCACCATTAACCTAGAAGTTTTATTATCAGAGATATATCACTGGAGAAGTCTTGAGACTACTGGAAGAATAAGACTGAAATCCAGAGGCAGGAGATTTAAGCCCAAAACCTGAGAACACCAGAAAACTCCTGACTACAGGGAACATTAAGTAATAAGAGACCATCCGAAAGCCTCCATACCTACACTGAAACCAACAACTACCCAAGAGCCAATAAGTTCCAGAGCAAGACATACCACACAAAATCTCTAGCAACGCAGGAATATAGCCCTGAGTGTCAACATACAGGCTGCCCAAAGTCACACCTAACACATAGACCCATTTCAAAACTCACTACTGGACATTCCATTGCACTCCAGAGAGAAGAAATCCAGCTCCACCCACCAGAACACCAACGCAAGCTTCCCTAACCAAGAAACCTTGACAAGTCAATCGTTCAACTCCAACCACTGGGAGAAACCGCCACAGTAAAAAGGAATCACAGACCACCAGAATACAGGAAGCCCACTCCAGACACAGCAATCTATCTAAACAAGATGAAAAGGCAGAGAAATACTCAGTAGGTCAAGGAACATGAAAAATGCCCACCAAGTCAAACAAAAGAGGAGGAGATAGGGAATCTACCTGAAAAAGAATTTACAATAATGATAATAAAAATGATCCAAAATCTTGAGAACAAAATGGAGTTACAGATAAATAGCCTGGAGACAAAGATTGAGAAGATGCAAGAAACGTTTAATAAGGACCTAGAAGAAATAAAAAAGAGTCAATTTAAAATGAATAATGCAATAAATGAGATGAAAAACACTCTGGAGGGAACCAACAGTAGAATAATGGAGGTAGAAGATAGGATAAGTGAGGTAGAAGATAAAATGGTGGAAATAAACGAAGCAGAGAGGAAAAACAAAAAAAGAATCAAAAGAAATGAGGATAACCTCAGGGACCTCTGGGACAATGTGAAATGCCCCAACATTCGAATCATAGGAGTCCCAGAAGAAGAAGACAAAAAGAAAGGTCATGAGAAAATACTCAAGGAGATAATAGCTGAAAACTTCCCTAAAATAGGGAAGGAAATAGTTACACAGGTCCAAGAAACCCAGAGAGTCCCAAACAGTATAAACCCAAGGTGAAACACCCCAAGACACATATTCATCAAATTAACAAAGATCAAACACAAAGAACAAATATTAAAAGCAGCAAGGGAGAAACAAAAAATAATACACACAAAGGGATTCCCATAAGGATAACAGCTGATCTTTCAGTAGAAACCCTCCAGTCCAGAAGGGAATGGCAGGACATACTTAGAGTAATGAAGGAGAATAACCTACCACTTGGATTACTGTATCCAGCAAGGATCTCATTCAGATATGAAGGAGAATTCAAAAGCTTTACAGACAAGCAAAAGCTGAGAGAATTCAGCACCACCAAACCAGCTCTTCAACAAATGCTAAAGGATCTTCTCTAGAAAGGAAACTCAGAATGGTTGTATAAACGTGAACCCAAAACAACAAAGTAAATGGCAACAGGGCCATACTTATCAATAATTACCTTAAATGTAAATGGGTTGAATGCCCCAACAAAAGACAATCACTGGCTAAATGGATACAAAAACAAGACCCCTCTATATACTGTCTACAAGAGACCCACCTCAAAACAAGGGACACATATAGACTAAAAGCAAAGGGCTGGAAAAAATATTTCATGCAAACAGAGACCAAAAGAAAGCAGAAGTCACAATATTCATATCAGATAAAATAAACTTTAAAATAAGTGCTGTGAAAAGAGACAAAGAACACTACATAATGATCAAAGGATCAATCCAAGAAGAAAATATAAAAATTACAAATATATATGCACCCAACATAGGAGCACCGCAATATGTAAGGAAAATGCTAACGAGTATGAAAGAGGAAATTAATAGTAACACAATAAGAGTGGGACATTTTAATACCCCACTCACACCTATGAATAGATCAACTAAACAAAATTAACAAGGAAACACAAACTTTAAATGACCCAATCGACCAGCTATACCTAATTGATATCTATAGGGCATTTCACCCCAAAACAATCAATTTCACCTTTTTCTCAAGTGCACAGGGAACCTTCTCTGAAATAGATCACATCCTGGGCCATAAATCTAGCCTTGGGAATTTCAAAAAAGTTGAAATCATTCCAGTCATCTTTTCTGACCACAGTGCCGTAAGATTAGATCTCAATTACAAGAAAAATATTATTAAAAATCTCAACATAGGGAGGCTAAATAACAGGCCTCTGAATAACCAACAAATCATAGAACAAATCAAAAAAGAAATCAAAATATGCATAGAAACAAATGAAAATGAAAACACAACAACCCAAAACCTATGGGACACTGTAAAAGCAGTGCTAAGGGGAAGGTTCATAGCATTACAAGCTTACCTCAAGAAAAAAGAAAAAAGTCAAATAAATAACCCAACTCTACACCAAAAGCAACTAGAGAAGGAAGAAATGAAGAACCCCAGGGTTAGTAGAAGGAAAGGAACCTTAAAAATTAGGGCAGAAATAAATGCAAATGAAACTAAAGAGACGATAGCAAAAATCAACACAGCTAAAAGCTGGTTTTTTGAAAAGATAAACAAAATTGACAAACCGTTAGCAAGACTCATTAACAAACAAAGGGAGAAGAAACGAATTAACAAAATTAGAAATGAAGATGGAGAGATCACAACAGACAACACTGAAATACAAAGGCTCATAAGAGACTACTACCAGCAGCTCTATGCCAATAAAATGGACAACTTGGAAGAAACAGACAAATTCTTAGAAAAGTATAACTTTCCAAAACTGAACCAGGAAGAAAGAGAAGATCTTAACAGAGCCATCACAAGCACGGAAATCGAAACTGTAATCAGAAATCTTCCAGCAAAAAAAGCCCAGGACCAGATGACTTCACAGTTGAATTCTACCAAAAATTTAGAGAAGAGCTAACACCTTATCTTACTCAAACTCTTCCAGAAAATTGCAGAAGAAGGGAAGCTTCCAAACTCATTCTATGAGGCAACCATCACCCTAATTCCAAAACCAGACAAAGATGCCACAAAAAAAAACAAAACTACAGGCCAATATCACTGATGAACATAGATGCAAAAATCCTTAACAAAATTCTAGCAAACAGAATCCAACAACATATTAAGAAAAATCACACATCATGATCAAGTGGGCTTTATCCCAGGAATGCAAGGATTCTTTAATATCCACAAATCAATCAATGTAATACACCACATTAACAAATTGAAAGATAAAAACCATATGATTATCTCAATAGATGCAGAGAAAGCCTTTGACAAAATTCAATATGTATTTATGATTAAAACTCTCCAGAAAGCAAAAATAGAAGGGACCTACCTCAACATAACAAAAGCTATATATGACAAACCCACAGCAAGCATTACTCTCAATGGTGAAAAATTGAAAGCATTTCCCCTAAAATCAGGAACAAGAAAAGGGTGACCACTCTCACCACTACTATTCAACATAGTTTTGGAAGTTTTGGCCACAGCAATCAGAACAGAAAAAGAAGTAAAAGGAATCCAGTTAGGAAAAGAAGTAAAACTCTTGCTGTTTGCAGATGACATGATCCTCTACATAGAAAACCCTAAAGACTCTACCAGAAAATTACTAGAGCTAATCAATGAATATAGTAAATTTGCAGGATATAAAATTAACACACAGAAATCCTTTGCATTCCTATACACTAACAATGAGAAAACAGAAAGAGAAATTAAGGAAACAATACCATTCACCATTGCAACGAAAAGATATCTACCTAAAGAAACAAAAACCCTATACATAGAAAACTATATATCACTGATGAAAGAAATCAAAGAGGACACAAACAGATGGAGAAATATACCATGTTCATGGATTAGAAGAATCAATATTGTCAAATGGCTATACTACCCAAAGCAATGCAATCCCTATCAAGCTACCAACGGTATTTTTCACAAAACTAGAACAGATAATTTCACAATTTGTATGGAAATTCAAAAAACCTCGAATAGCCAAAGTAATCTTGAGAAAGAAGAATGGAACTGGAGGAATCAACCTGCCTGACTTCAGACTATACTACAAAGCAACAATCATCAAGACAGTATGGTACTGGCACAAAGACAGAAATAGAGATCAATGGAACAGAATAGAAAGCCTAGAGATAAATCCACGAACCTATGGTCACCTTATCTTCAATAAAGGAGGCAAGAATATACAATGGAGAAAAGACAACCTCTTTAACAAGTGGTGCTGGGAAAACTGGTCAACCACCTGTAAAAGAATGAAACTAGAACACTTTCTAAGACCATACACAAAAATAAACTCAAAATGGATTAAAGATCTAAATGTAAGACCAGAAACTATAAAACTCCTAGAGGAGAACATAGGCAAAACACTCTCCAATATAAATCACAGCAGGACCCTCTATGACCCACCTCCCAGAATACTGGAAATAAAAGCAAAAATAAACAAATGGGACCTAATGAAACTTAAAAGCTTTTACACAACAAAGGAAACTATAAGCAAGGTGAAAAGACAGCCCTCAGATTGGGAGAAAATAATAGCAAATGTAGCAACAGACAAAAGATTAATCTCAAAAATATACAAGCAACTACTGAAGCTCAATTACAGAAAAATAAACGACCAAATCAAAAAATGGGCCAAAGAACTTATCAGACATTTCTCCAATGGAGACATACAGATGGCTAACAAACACATGAAAAGATGCTCAACACCACTCATTATCAGAGAAATACAAATTATAACCACAATGAGGTACCATTACACACCAGTCAGGATGGCTGCTATCCAAAAGTCTACAAGCAACAAATGCTGGAAAGGGTGTGTTGAAAAGGGAACCGTCTTACACTGTTGGTGGGAATGCAAACTAGTACAGCCGCTACGGGGAACAGTGTGGAGATTTCTTAAAAACTGGAAATAGAACTGCCATATGACCCAGCAGTCCTACTTCTGGGCATAGACACTGAGGAATCCAGATCTGAAAGAGATACATGTACCCCAATGTTCATCGCAGCACTGTTTATAATAGCCAGGACATGGAAACAACCTAGATGTCCATCAGCAGACGAATGGATGAGGAAGCTGTGGTACATATACACTATGGAATATTACTCAGCCATTAAAAAAATTCATTTGAATCAGTTCTAATGAGATGGATGAAACTGGAGCCCATTATACAGAGCAAAGTAAGCCAGAAAGATAAAGACCAATACAGTATACTAACGCATATATATGGAATTTAGAAAGATGGTAATGATAACCCTATATGCAAGACAGAAGAAGAGACACAGATGTACAGAACAGACTTTTAGACTCTGTGGGAGAAGGGGAGGGTGGGATGTTTCGAGAGAACAGCGTCTAAACATGTATACTATCAAAGGTGAAACAGATCACCAGCCCAGTTTGGATGCATGAGACAATTGCTCGGTGCTGACACACTGGGAAGACCCAGAGGGATCATTTGGAGAGGGAAGTGGGAAGGGGGATCGGGATGGGGAATACATGTAACTCCATGGCTGATTCATGTCAATTTATGGCAAAAACCACTACAATATTGTAAAGTAATTAACCTCCAACTAATAAAAAAATGGAAAAAAATAAAATTTAATCACAAGAAAATAAATAAAATTAAAAAAAATAGAAAGGAGAACTTTGGGTGCAAATATAAATGAAAGACAATGTGAAGTCATACAAGAAGAGTATCTTGTGAAGAAGGAGGATTGGAATGAAGCATGTAAAAGTCAAAGGATATCTGAGGTTCTCAGGAGTTAGGAGAGGGATCTGGAAGAGTCTTCCTTGGTGGCTTCAGAGGTAACATGGCCCTCTTGAAACCTTCATGCAGGACTCTGGTCTCTGAAATTAAGAGACAAGATATTCCTGACACTTTAAGTTACCTACTCTGTGATACTTTATTACAGCAACTAAAGGTCTTTCCTATCCAAGAGACCACTGGGGTGTTAACTTTGTCATCTTTCTAGACTTTTCTTTTTCTTTCTCTTTGAGTCCATGTCAAGAACAGCAGAGACTGAAAGCACTGTCTCCTGGAGGACTCCCTGAGTTAAGGTGGGGACCAGGAATAACAGCGCTGGCCAGTGTGCTCAAGCAACAGCGAGGAGTAAAAATTGAATGAGTTCGTTCTCATCACAACACTTCTTTGAAGTTTGAAGGTATGGTTTTGGGACCCTTGAGAGCCAATACTCTTGGTGATTTTACATGGTACGTGCCATCAGGAATGGCAGCAGTGAAATACACTCCAGTATATTCATGAGAAGAAGAGACTGCCAAGGGGAAGCTGGAATAGGAGAGAAGGGTCAGAGTAGAAGTGTCAAGGTAAGTATTTAGAAAGTTGAGAGCCCAAGGGGGCCATTCCCTGGAATGACTGAGGAGTACTTGGGCACAGACACTTGAGGAGGCTAGATGATTTCCCCAGATGTATGGGGATAAGAACAGGTTATTTGTAGATGTGGAAGCAGCATAAATGTCAACAGAGGACTGGATAAAGATGTGATACCTTTACATAATGGAATATTCTGCTGCTGCTGCTGCTAAGTCACTTCAGTCATGTCCGACTCTGTGTGACCCCATAGACGGCAGTCCACCAGGCTCTCCCGTCCCCGGGATTCTCTAGGCAAAAACACTGGAGTGGGTTGCCATTTCCTTCTCCAATGCATCAAAGTGAAAAGTGAAAATGAAGTCACTCAGTCGTGTCCGACTCTTCGCAACCCCATGGACTGCAGCCTACCAGGATCCTCCATCCATGGGATTTTCCAGGCAAGAGTACTGGAGTGGGTTGCCATTGCCTTCTCCAATGGAATATTACTCAGCCATTAAAAATAATGAAATAATGTCATTTACAACAACATGGAAGGACATAGATATTGTCACGCTGAATGAAGTAAGTCAGGCAAAGAAGGAGAAATATTGCATGGCACCCCTTACATGTGGAATCTAAAAAGAAATAATACAAATGAACTTATTTACAAAACAGAAATATACTCACAAACTTAGAGAATGAACTTATGGTTGCCAGGGAGAAGGACGGGGGAAGAGATAGTTAGGGAATTTGTGATTGACATGCATATACTGCTATATTTAAAGTGGATAATCAACAAGGTCCTACTGTACAGCACAGAGAACTCTGCTCAATGTTATTTGGCAGCCTAACTGGAAGGAGAATGTGGGGGAGAATGGGTACATGTATATGTATGGCTGAGTCTCTTTGCTGCCCACCTGAAACTATCATAACATTATTAATCAGCTATAATCCAACATAAAATAATTTTTAAGAGCAAGTTATTTGTATTGCTATTATTATAGTGACTCATTTGCCTCCAAAGACTGAGAGTCCTAAGAACAATTTGTGTCTGACTATAAAAATCAATGATGATTGGGCTCTAACATTTAACTTTGAGTTTGGTTAAGACTCACTATACCTTCAGTTCAGTTCAGTTCAGTTCAGTCACTCAGTTGTGTCTGACTCTTTGCGACCCCATGAATCGCAGCATGGCAGGCCTCCCTGTCTATCACCAACTCCTGGAGTTTACTCAAACTCATGTCCATCGAGTCAGTGATGCCATCCAGCCAACTCATCCTCTGTTGTCCCCTTCTCCTCCTGACCCCAGTCCCTCCCAGCATCAGGGTCTTTTCCAATGAGTCAACTTTTTGCATGGTGGCCAAAGTACTAGAATTTCAGCTTCAGCATCAGTCCTTCCAATGAACACCAGGACTGATCTCCTTTAGGATGGACTGGTTGGATCTCCATGCAGTCCAAGGAACTCTCAAGAGTCTTCTCCAACACCACTACACCTTACCTCCATCTTTTTCCTTATGAATAAACAATTTATACATTCAACAACTGTGTATTTATTCAGCCTTGAGCAACATTTAAAAAGTGCAGGGAGCCGGCCTGACTGCTCAGGCTCCTTCTTGGCCCTGAGAGAGATAAGTGCAAGGTTGGCCTTTCTTACCTCCCTCAAGGAAATTGCTGCAGCGACCTTTTACCCATTTTCCTGACGAGATTGTCAGGCTCCTGTGTATGGTTTATGTCTAGGTAATCTTTAGATAATCTTTAACTGATTGTAATCATACTAAGACGCCAGTCCCTTGCTCTGATAGTCTTAAAGAGTTGAGATAAAATTCCTGAGTGAAGACTAATGCCTGCGATTCTACACGTATACATGTCCTTGATCTAAATTTAGTGAGTCCTGTTAGCATATATATGTATGTTATCCCTCAATAAAGTTGTTGGTTTCAGTCGAGAGCTGACTCAGTCCCTCTCAACCCCATCTTTCCGAGTCTTTATTTCTTAGGTATTTCAGCGATTGCGCCCGTGACCAGTTCATTTGCCAGCAGGCTCTGGCAAGTGGCGCCCGCACAGGGACACGAGCGGATCCCGGGCTACAGCCATTCGAGAACAAGTAATCCCACGGGCAGCGTCTGAGGTTGCAGGTATTGTGGGTGGAGAGGTTATAGTTGAGAGTAAAAATTATGGGTCAAAGTAATAGTAAACAGTTCTTTGTTTCTACGTTAAAAACTATGCTCAAACCTAGAGGTATTTCTGTAACTAAGCCTAAGCTAGAAAAATTTCTTAGTTTTGTAGAAGAAACTTGCCCTTGGTTTCCAGAGGAAGGAACAGTTAGCCTGGAAACTTGGACAAAAATGGGAAAGCAAATTCAATTGGCTTATACTTTGCATGGCCCTGATAAAGTTCCCCTCGATGCTTATTCCTTGTGGACTTTAATCAGCGATTGTTTAAATCCAGAATATGAAAGCAAAAAATTAGAAACTGCTCTAAAGCTTATAACTCCTAAAAATCTGTAGCCTACCTCCGGGACAGTTGAACACATTTGCGATTCTCCGGAAGACCCAAAATCTAGTAATAAGGAGGTTGTTGCTTTAACATCTGACTCAGAGTCTGAACTCTCTCATGAGGATCAAGAAGAACTAGATGAGCAAGCATTTGAGTACAATAGAGAGACTTGGGATGCTTTTATTGTCACAAAAGGGAAGGACAAGGCATCCCCCTTTTCGGAACTTAAAGAAATGTTAACATCCATATCACAGAGAGTGGAGCAATTAGACTTACTGTCTCCTTCGGGTCCCAAGCCGCTGCACTCCAGTACACCGTCTGTTGTGGCAGGATTGGATCCCGCTCCGACTCCTCCTATGCCTCCTCCTTTTCTTGAGGCTCCCCTAATACCTACAGCTCCTGTATATTCTCCTTTGAAATTTGAAAAACCCGTCCTTTCCCCACTTCAAATGGCTGTTAAACATGCTAGAGACCAAGGAGAAAGCCTTGAGGGATATTCCATGATTTTTCCAGTCTTTGAAGACGCTAACCACCGCAGGTATCATGAGCCTGTTCCATTTGAACAGTTAGAGCTTAAGCAGGCTTGTGCCCAGTATGGACCCACGGCACCTTTTACATTAGCTATAATTGAGAGCCTCGGAGCCCAATATTTGCCACCCAATGATTGGAAAGCCGTTGCACGAGCCTGCCTTTCTGGAGGGGATTACTTGCTTTGGCGCTCTGAGTATGGAGAAGTTTGTGGTCTTATTGAAGATCATAATCGCTGTAAAGGGTTACAAATTAATTTTGACATGCTAATGGGAGGAGGAGCCTTTAGGGCTCTTAATGCACAGCTAAATTATCCAGAACAAGCTTACCCTCAGATTAGTGAAGCTGCATTAAAAGCCTGGAAAAAACTTCCCGTTTCTAATAGAAAGACTGAAGATCTTTTGAAAATTCGGCAAGGGCCTGACGAGCCTTATCAGGATTTTGTTGCTCATCTATTAGATGCAGTATCCAAGATTATAGGAGATGAAGAGGCGGGTCTTACTGTAACAAAACAGATGGCCTATAAGAATGCAAATGCTGCTTGCCAAGCCACTCTGCGGCCTTATAGGAAAAAGGGAAATTTAGCGGATTATGTTAGAATTTGTGCTGATATTGGCCCTTCTTACCTCCAAGGGCTTTCTATGGCCGCAGCTATTCAAGGAAAGTCTATTAAAGAGGTTCTGTACCAACAAGCAAGAAATAAGGGAAATATAAAAAGGAGCGGGCCACCACGTAGTTGCTTTTCATGTGGACAAATGGGACATCATATGGCTCAGTGCCCAAAAAAGAACAATAACCCTGATTCGGCAAAAAACCCTAATGTCTGCCCTAGATGTAAAAAGGGAAAACACTGGGCCAGAGATTGCCGTTCTAAGACTGACATAGAAGGTAAACCTCTGCCTCCTGTCTCAGGAAACTGAGTGAGGGGCCAGCCCCAAGCCCCAAAACAGTGTTATGGGGCACTCCAAGCCGAGTCACAGCCAAACCTGATCGACTTGGTATCGAAAACCTCTACCGAGCCACCCCAGGCTGCGCAGGATTGGACTTGTGTACCGCCGCCCACACAGTATTAACCCCAGATATGGGGATGCAAGCCATTCCTACAGGGATATTTGGACCACTACCAAAAGGAACAGTTGGATTAATCATTGGCAGGAGCAGGTAGACCATGAAGGGATTGTCCATTTCCCCTGGCATGATTGATGCCGACTATACTGGGGAAATTAAAATTATGGCTTGTGCCCCCCTTAACATTATTAGCATACCCACTGATCAAAGAATTGCCCAATTAATTTTACTACCCCTTCATGTGGAAGGAAAGATTGCCTCACAGAGAGAAAGGAAGGCTGGTGGTTTTGGTTCCTCTGATATTTATTGGGTTCAATCTATTTTGGCTCAAAGACCAAAATTAGAGCTCACTATTGAAGGAAAAAAGTTCTCTGGAATCTTGGACACTGGTGCGGATGTGTCAGTTATAGCTGAGGAACATTGGCCACAGCACTGGCCAAAGCAAGAAGCTTGTTCTACTCAGGGACATAGGTCAATCTCAGAACCCACAACAGAGTAGCGGCCTCCTTCACTGGAGTGATTTAGAAGGACATGAGGGTGACTTCCAACCCTTTATCCTGCCTCATCTCCCTGTTAATCTTTGGGGAAGAGATGCTATGCAACAAATGGGTGTATATATGTTTGCCCCAAATCAAGTCGTCTCAGATATGATGATGAATCAAGGTCTGCTTCCACAGCAGGGACTAGGAAAGGGTAATCAAGGAATTACTTGCCCTATTGTACCCACTCCTTGTCCCACCAGAGCAGGCCTAGGGTGTTTTTGATGGGGTCCTCTGATTCTCCTGTAACTCATGCAGATCCTATCAGTTGGAAAACTGATGAGCCTGTTTGGGTTGATCAATGGCCCCTAACCAAAGAAAAAATTTCAGCAGCTGAACAACTGGTGCAGGAACAATTGAGCTTAGGACATATTGAACCTTCCAATTCCCTTTGGAATTCACCAATATTTGTTATAAATAAAAAATCTGGAAAATGGAGGCTTTTGCAGGACCTCCACAAAGTAAATGAAACCATGATTGTCATGGGACCCTTACAACCTGGCCTGCCCTCGCCTACAGGGATCCCTTGTAAAACGTTTAAGGTAATTATAGATTTAAAGGATTGTTTCTATACTATTCCACTCCATCCTGATGATTGCCAGTGTTTTGCCTTCAGCATACCTTCTACTAACTTTAAGCAGCCTGCTCGGAGGTATCATTGGAAAGTTTTGCCTCAAGGGATGGCTAATAGCCCCACATTATGTCAAAAGTTTGTCAATCATGCAATCGACCCTGTAAGAGTTGCATATCCTGATGTCTACTTAGTCCATTATATGGATGACATCCTGCTTGCATACCACCTTGAGGGTGTGCTTTTGCAAGCCTATGATTTGCTGCTCACACGGTTGTCTCAATTCGGCCTTCAAGTGGCACCAGAGAAAGTACAAAGGCTCCCTCCTTTCTCATGCCTGGGATTTAAATTGGAACAGGAATCTTTCAAGGCCCCAAAACTGCAGATCCAAAAAGATAATCTAAAAACCCTTAATGATTTTCAAAAATTACTTGGGGATATAAATTGGATACTTCTGTATCTTAAATTAACCACTGCTGAATTAAAGCCTTTGTTTGATATTTTAAAAGGCCCTACTGATCCTTCTTCCCCCAGGACGTTTACAGATGATGGTCGAGCCGCGCTAGCTAAAGTAGAAAATGCCCTTTCTCAACATTTCGCTACTTATTATGACTTTTCTAAGCCCTGGGGTCTTTACATACTCCCTTCCAAACATACGCCTACAGCAGTTTTGTATCAGGATGCTCCATTACATTGGATTCATTTGCCCGTTTCTCCCTCAAAAGTCCTTACTCCCTTTTTTTATTTTATCAGCTTGTTGATTGCCCAAGGATGTCAACGATCCAGAGAAATGCTCGGAGCTGATCCTACATATATTTATGTACCCTATACCAAAGAGCAGCAAGACTGGCTTTTTCAGTTTAATGATTCATGGGCTTTGGCTCTAGATTCCTTTGCAGGGAAAATAATTAATCATTTACCTTCTGATAAGATTTTACATTTTGCTAGTCAACATCCTTTTATCTTCCCTAAGGCTGTTTTATCTGAACCTATTCTGGATGCACTCACTGTATTCACTGATGGTTCCTCTAATGGCATTGCTGCATTTGTACTTAATAATCACCCTACCTCTTGGCAAACTGCATATAGCTCTGCCCAAGAGGTAGAATTGTCTGCTGTTTATGAGGTCTGCTTACGATATAATTCGCAACCTTTTAAGTTATTTACAGATAGCAGATACATTGCTCATGCTTTGCAATATATAAAAACTGTTCCCTTTATTTCTACTGTGAATTCTAACATTCAACATTTGTTACGTTCAATTCAGTCTCTGCTGCAACAGCGCACCTTACCCTGCTTCTTTGGACATTTACGTGCTCACACTGGACTCCCTGGACCTTTATCTATGGGAAATCAAATAGCTGCTTCTCACACTAGAGTTTTTCTTTCACAGGTGGAAGCGGCACAGCAATCACATGCGCTACATCACCAAAATAGTAATACTCTTCGTTTGCAATTTCATATCCCTTGAGAAACTGCACAACAAGTTGTTAAATCTTGTTCTGTTTCCCCTAAGTTTCTCCCAGTTCCACACCTTGGCGTTAATCTTCGCGGGCTTCTACCGAATCATCTTTGGCAAATGGATGTCACTCATGTCCCTTCTTTTGGTTGTTTAAAGTACGTTCATGTATCTATTGACACCTTTTCAGGATATATTGTGGCATCCTTACAGACTGGTGAAGCCGCAAAACATTCTATCTGGCATTGTCTTTATGCTTTTTCCGTTTTAGGCACGCCAAAGTTTATAAAAACTGATAATGGCCCCGGCTATGTTTCCTCTGCCTTCAAAAATTTTTGTTCCTCTTTTTCTATCACCCTAAAAACAGGCATTCCTTACAATCCACAAGGTCAAGGCATCGTGGAACGTGCCAATCAAACTTTGAAACTACAGCTTCAAAAAATACAGAGGGGGGAGCTCTACCCCCTTCTACCCAGAAATTACCTTAATCACGCTTTATACATTTTAAATTTTTTAATTTTAGATAAAGAAGGACATTCAGCCGTGCAGAGATTTTGGGACCCTCAGATTTCCAGCAGAAGGCTAATGGTCTTGTGGAAGGACCCACTAGATAATAACTGGCATGGCCCAGATCCTGTGTTAATTTGGGGGAGGGGTCATGTATGTGTTTTTCCACAGGATGCCGAAGCACCGCGCTGGCTCCCGGAAAGGAGGAGATCCGTCGCCAGACGGAGGAGATCCCTAAACCAGCAGATGAGTCGTCTGACTCTTCAGCAGAGGAATCTTCTCCCGACAAATCAGCAGATGCATGAGTTTATTCTTAAGCAAGGAGGATGGCTGCAGAGACGGCTCAACCTCAACAAGCCCTAGCTTACATTGTGCTCACTTTGGCTTGTGCGATAATCAATCAAGCCTTCCCTCAGGCTGAAGCCACTGCTTTTGTTTCCTGGGCTCATTCTTATGCTGACTTTTACAATGAAACAGCCTGTTGGGTCTGCACAAGCATGCCATTATCGATTACCGAAGGATTGCCTTGGTGGGTGCTTCCCTTTCCAAAATATGAAACTTCGGCTTTATGTGATTTAAAAAAAAAAAAATCAGAAGAAACATTGAAGCTTAATCACAGTTAATTTTGATATAGATACTCGATGCTCTGATCCTTTATACGCTTCTTCTTTTTATTTTGATGTAACACAAAGTTATCAGGAAATTGTTAATGCATACTCATATTACGAAAATAGATCTGTTTCTTCTCCTAATGATTTTAATCGATTTGAGGGTGACTACTACCAAATTTGGGATGAATATTTCTGGATGACCCCTGAAAAAGACAGCTATTGACCCCTGCTGACATTTGCTGGGAGCAAAAGACTCATGTACCAATATTTGGAGGCCGGGAATTTCCAAGATATCACATGAAACATATGGGACTATTGCCTACCCAAAAATGTAAGACTGTAATGGATGTAACATTTATTGCCAACAAGTCTGTTAAATGGCCAGGGACAGATTGGGAAAATAGCCCTGGTATAAGATGGGTAGCCCCAAATAACACTCGATGGATTTATGGATACAGCCTTTGGCCCTTGCATTTGCTAATGCCTATCTGAAATGATAAATAAAAGATAGTTGATGTTTTCCCATTTGCAAATGCAGCCATTTCCCTTGAGGGAGATATAAAGGCCATTAGTCAAAAGAAAAGGGGGAGATGCGGGGAGCCAGCCTGACTGCTCAGGCTCCTTCTTGGCCCTGAGAGAGATCAAGAGGTCCCTCTCTGTCCCGCCACCCCTGATTTATTAAAGTGCAGGTTGGCCTTTCTTACCTCCCTCAAGGAAATTGCTGCAGCGACCTTTTACCCATTTTCCTGATGAGATTGTCAGGCTCCTGTGTATGGTTTATGTCTAAGTAATCTTTAGATAATCTTTAACTGATTGTAATCATACTAAGACTCCAGTCCCTTGCTCTGATAGTCTTAAAGAGTTGAGATAAAATTCCTGAGCGAAGACTAATGCCTGTGATTCTGCATGTATACATGTCCTTGATCTAAATTTAATGAGTCCTGTTAGCATATATATGTATGTTACCCCTCAATAAAGTTGTCGGTTTCAGTCGAGAGCTGACTCCGTCCCTCTCAACCCCATCTTTCTGAGTCTTTATTTCTTAGGTATTTCGGTGATTGCACCCGTGACCGATTCATTTGCCGGCAGGCTCCGGCAAAAAAGTACTACAAAAACCATGTTATCTATACCCACAGTGGTTTCCAGTAGGAACATGACAAGAATATGATATGATACAATATTGAAAAATGTTTGATGACTGTCTAAATAGAGTTAACAGTTTGTACAGGGAAAAAGGCACTTAAATCTGTGTGGGGTAGAAGGCCTCCCCCAGGAGTCATAAACCTCAGTCATAAAAGGAGTACTACATGATTTCCAGATGGTTAAGAAGGAAGGGGAACATCACAGACAGAGGTAAGAGCAGGTAAGAGATTTGCTAGTGAACTACAAATGTTTCAGCTTCTTTAGCATTTAGGATGAAAGAAATGTGGTAAAAGAGAAAGTTGAACTGATAATTAGGTTCACATAATAAAATTATCCTTATGCATGCTATGCAATTCATTATGAAAGAATTCCTGACAATTTAAGAGCAGAGGGCAGATAAGATTGTATTTGTAAAGTATAAAACATGAATAATATCATGCATCATAATAAGTATAAATAATTATATTTGAGATGAGTAGTCACCTGAGCTTCCCACTTCTCTTCTTCCTCTCTTGAACCTCACTCCCTCTCACTTTGCTTCCATCTACCTTGAATGCCCAGAGCAAATATCTTATGAAAAGACTCTTGAGTGGATGATGAAGATTAAGGAAATCAATGAAATGCACTGTAAGAGGGAATGCTAGAATAAGGTGCTCTCAGAGAGCTGTCAGTGTTCTTGTTTTGTAAGTGCACTAAAATGCCATCTGGAATCTGCTGCTAGGGAGACATATTTAGAAAGGCTATTCTCCCTAGAAGATTCTCTCTCTAGATTACCCCAGTGCATATAATTTCTGGGTTAAGATCAACAATTCAATGATCCACATTTTAACATTTTACATTTTTTTACTTCTTAAAAAAGACATTGCTTTACTAAATCCTAGCTCTAATCTCTTTTGCTTGTCAGTTTTGTCATTGTTGGTCTAGCTCTTTTTCTCCTCATTGGAGAAGCATTTCCTTAAGGAACCCTTGCATGAACACATTTCCTTCCTTACCAAAAGGAGCTTTTTAAAGCACTGAACAATGTATCTGTACCACACTGAATTTGCCAACGTCAATCTTGTCTGCACTTAGCATGGTGCACCAGTCCAAACACCGAGAATCCCAGGATTCTCTGAAGAGAGTATAGAAAGTGTAATCCCCAGATCAACTATTTGGACTATGGCTGTCACTCACCATGAAGTGGACACTTTGTTTGTTTGTTTTGTTTTTAACACTTGAGACGTAGTAAATAAGACATTCCGTGTTAGTTGCTCAGTTCTGTCAGACTCTTTGTGACACCATGGACTGTAGCCCACTAGGCTCCTCCATACACGGGATTGTCCAGGAAAGAATACCGGAGTGGGTTGCCATTTCCTTCTCCAGGGGATCTTCCCAACCTAGGGATTGAACCCAGGTCTCCTGTATTGCAGGCAGACTCTTAACCATCTGAGCCATCAGGGAAGAATGTATTATACTGATCTCAAAAGTGTGGATATATATCCAACTTGTAAATTACAAAATAATATTATTTGTATTAGATGGGACTTAAAAATGATTGTCCCAAGTGATAATACAATTCAAAAATGACCTATGTGATTGGATTGGTCTCATGGATAATCAAGGATAATCTCTCCATCCGAAGGTTAATGACAACCAAATCCTGTGGCCTTTTTAAGTTCCTTTTGCCATCTATGGAAACACATGCACAGGTTCTATAAATTAGGATGTTGATAACTTGGGAGGGGGAATTATTCTGCCTATTACACTTACGTTATTATTTTTATACCTTTAGTTGAATAAGTTGATAAGGTCTAGTGAGTGTGATGCTGTGAAGGTGCTGCACTCAATATGCCACCAAATTTGGAAAGCTCAGCAGTGGCCACAAGACTGAAAAAGGTCAGTTTTCATTCCAATCCCAAAGAAAGGCAATTCCAAAGAATGCTCAAACTACCGCACAATTTCACTCTTCTCACACGCTAGTAAAGTAATGCTCAAAATTCTCCAAGCCAGGCTTCAGCAACACGTGAACCGTGAACTTCCAGATGTTCAAGCTGGTTTTAGAAAAGGCAGAGGAACCAGAGGTCAAATTGCCAACATCCACTGGATCATCGAAAAAGCAAGAGAGTTCCAGGAAAACATCTATTTATGCTTTATTGACTATGCCAAAGCCTTTGACTGTGTGGATCACAATAAATTGTGGAAAATTCTGAAACAGATGAGAATACCAGACCACCTGACCTGCCTCTTGAGAAATCTATATGCAGGTCAAGAAGCAACAGTTAGAACTGGACGTGGAAAAAAAAAAAAAAAAAAGAACTGGACGTGGAGAAACAGACTGGTTCCAAATAGAAAAAGGAGTACGTCAAGGCTGTATATTGTCACCCTGATTATTTAACTTCTATGCAGAGTACATCATGAGAAACGCTGGGCTGGATGAAGCACAAACTGGAATCAAGATTGCTGGGAGGAATATCAATAACCTCAGATATGCAGATGACACCACCCTTATGGCAGAAAGTGAAGAGGAACTAAAAAGCCTCTTGATGAAAGTGAAAGAGGAGAGTGAAAAAGTTGGCTTAAAGCTTAGCATTCAGAAAACTAAGATCATGGCATCTGGTACCATCACTTCATAGGAAATAGATGGGCAAACAGTGGAAACAGTGCCAGACTTTATTTTTGGGGGCTCGAAAATCACTGCAGATGGTGATTGCAGCCATGAAATTAAAAGAGGCTTACTCTTTGGAAGCAAAGTTATGACCAACCTAGACAGCATATTAAAAAGCAGAGACATTACTTTGCCAGCAAAGGTCCATCTGGTCAAGGCTATGGTTTTTCCAGTGGTCACGTATGGAAGTGAGAGTTGGATGGAGAAGAAAGCTGAGTGCCGAAAAATTGATGTTTTTGAACTGTGGTGTTGAAGAAGACTCTTGAGAGTCCCTTGGACTGCAAGGAGATCCAACCAGTCCATCCTAAAGGAGATCAGTCCTGGATGTTCATTGGAAGGACTGATGCTGAAGCTGAAACTCCAATACTTTGGCCACCTGATGTGGAGTTGACTCTTTGGAAAAAACCCCGATGCTGGGAAATATTGAAGGCAGGAGGAGAAGGGGACGACAGAGGATGAGATGGCTGGATGGCATCACTGACGCGATGGACATGTGTTTGAATAAACTCTGGGAGTTGGTGATGGACAGGGAGGCCTGGCGTGCTGCGATTCATGGGGTCGCAAAGAGTCGGACACAACTGAGTGACTGAACTGAACTGAACTGAGGGAGTGTGAGTGTGTGTGTGTGTTTAATTATTCAAACAAGATTTAACATAATAGCAAGATTTGTGGTATTTCCCCCAGCGCTTCACATTACAAAACATCGAATATATGTAAAGGAAGAAATATACCCTTTTTGCTTCTGTTACATAATAATGTTTGAAGTACTTACACAAAGATCTTGATATTGAGTCCTTACAAATTATTATGTTTATAGAGTATGTCATTAAATATCTATTTCTGTGAAGAGGTTGATTGAAAGTGGCAAAAATTCAATACATATGATACAAATACTATGTCCAAGCCTTGAATATGCAATATGCAATACCTTATTTCAACTTTAATCTAAAGTTTACATGAACTGCTACTTTCTATGTTTTATAGGCAAAGTTACTAAGACTTGGAGAAGTTAAAAGTTATGGCCTGAATTGCACAAGATATAAGGGCTGGAGTAGTAGTGGTGTTAGTCACTCAGTCATGTCGTACTCTTTGTGATCTCGTGGACTGTAGCCCCAGGCTCCTCTGTCCATGGGATTCTCCAGGAAAGAATACTGAAGTGGATTGCCATTGCCTTCTCCAGGGGATTCTCTCAACCCAGAGATCAAATCCAGGTCTCCTGCATTGCAGGCAGATTCTCTACTGTTTGCACTATAAGGAAACACCTGAGGGCTGGAGCCTAGAATCAAATCTAAATTCTCCTGACCGAAAATCCATATTCTTTCCATACTGAAAAATGTGAAAATTAGTAGCACCATTGAGTAAATGAAATGTTATTTTCCCAGTTCAAGCAAATTTTAACATTGAAATTTCTAAATGTTTTCACCTAAAATATGAGTAAGTCAATATCTTATGCAACCATTTTATTTTCAGGCTAAGGATGGACTGATTTGTGAGTTAGCACCTTACTGGTGCCACAAACTGAGTAGATACTTACAAACTGCTGAAATATGGGTGAGGGGAAATTTCCTTATGGTAATTTTTTTCTTTTATTCACTATAGTATTTTTTTTTCATTTATTTTTATTAGTTGGAGGCTAACTACCTTACAATATTCATGACAGGGAACACATGGTATTTTTTTTTTAAACAAATTAGAGAGAGTAGTATAATGCTTTTGCATTCTGGTCTCTGAGACTCAGTGATATAATAGATTCTTTTTTTTTTTTCTCCCTTCTGGCAAAGATTTCAATTAAAAGCCACTGTCTCATCAAGTACTCACTTTTACTTAGGGTGAAAATAAACTTCCCTGGTGGCTCAGATGGTAAAGAGTCTGCCTGCAACACAGAAAATCTGGGTTTGATCTCTGGGAAGATCCCCTGGAGAAGAAATGGCAACCCACTCCAGTATTCTTGCCTGGAAAATCCCATCGATGGAGGAGCCTGGAGGGCTACAGTCCATGGGGTCACAAAGAGTCAGACACGACTATGTGACTATTACACACAACTTATTTGATCTTTATGTGTGTTTTCCCTGAACAAATTATTGCTCCATATAATGATTTAATTTTGGCTTTATATAACCTAACTGAAAGTTTAAAAAGTAATATTTTATATTCTATACATGCAAAAATTAAATACTAATCTTCAGATTATTTTCTCCTGATCAAATCGGATTGATAGATATTTAAACTTTTTCATTTCACAGCGGACTTCATGGAAAGTTCCTCTATCTGATAAAGTTCTACCTTTATTTCTGTATAATTAAGAATGGGAAAGAGAATGAAGGTCTTACAGATATCAACATAAGCAAGAAGAGAAAGAAAACAAGATACAGAAGATAAAGAAGTTAGTTAGAACAAGGGAGAGATAACTTAAAAAACAGGGTAAAGAATGAGGACTTCATTGCAGATTAACCTTTGCAAATAATCTGTGACAACTGACCTCATGGAAGTGGATGTGAATGCCCAGGGCTGGAGCTGATTGGCAGGTCTGACTTTGCTTTGGGAAAATCCCCTGGCAGCCTCTATATTTACACAGAACTCTTCCTAGCGGGGCCAGTCAGAGTTGTCTCAAAGATGGTCTGGCAGCCCCCAGATCCGTGGAACCTATCATCTGCGAGCCCAGAGGCTTTTTTCAAGAACTATTAAAAAAAAAACAGGAGGAAGGAGGTTTAACACTACTGATAGGGTTCCACACCTACAAAAACAAAGCCAGCCAGCAGTGTCTCCTTAGGCTCTGAGATACTAGGCCCACCTTAGGAATGATCTTCTAGTGCCTTATCAGTCAGTTCCCTCGCTCAGTCTTGTCCGACTCTGCGGAGTGCCTTATGCATTGACACTAACCAGATCGGTGTTTTCTCCCTCCTCAACCCACTTTGGAGACTTATTGACCTAAAGCAATATGATACAAATCTTAATGTATAGATACCATGAACTTATAATTTTTTCCCCTAAAAAATGGTAGAAAAGTGGGAAGAAAATAGTCAGTGTGAGACTATCTGTGCCACAGGAATTAGAAGAATGTGGGGTATATATAGGAAAAAATCATAAGGTTAAAAAAATGGAGAGATCCATTGCCGGGAGCCAGCACACGATTTCCCACCCATGATAAGGTCGTGAGGAGGAGACCTGACAAGCAGGGCAGATCAGGACTACAGGGATTTCGAAAAGCTGCCCCGGCGCTCACCTTAAAGATGATCTCTGTCTTTCTGATACTTGCTATATTAGACTACTCCCTAATTTCTGTGACACGGGTAGAAGGCCTTCCCCAATCTCTTTCCAAACAGAATCAACTTAGGACTTTAATTAATATGTCCGCTGGACAGTGGTATCCTATAAGATTATCCAGGATGAAAGGAGTGTTTCAATTTAGACCCCTTTGCTGGCATTCTAGCCTGCTTGGCAAATGCATACTAATGCACATGACTGATCACAACACCTTAATCATAAACAGCATAAAGAACCTGATCACACAAAAGG
The DNA here is from genome assembly GCF_023699985.2 of Odocoileus virginianus. NCBI lineage: Eukaryota > Metazoa > Chordata > Mammalia > Artiodactyla > Cervidae > Odocoileus > Odocoileus virginianus. Next base: position 53,848,751 of record NC_069694.1, read on the forward strand.
CCCTACTAGGTACAGAGCCCTTCCGGGGTGAGGAAACCCTACTAGAGAACATAAATTATTCTAAAAGCGGTTATAGTTAAAGATTTAGAAAAATAAGAGTTTAGAATTGTTCATTTTAACCAGGAATGCTAAACAGGGGGTGCCTCACCTGAGCTGCAGAGTCTTTCTGTGGTAAAACTTTTAGATAAATTTAACTGATAACTTCTGCAAAAGGACTGACTTTTGTGTTCATTAAAGAATGGGTTACAGAAAACAGCTTTGCATTCACCTAGGTCATAAAATGTCAATAAGCCCCAAGGCCAGAAGATAATGTACAAGACCCTCATAAACAAAGAAGCATGCCGAAAATACCCTGGTTTTGGAAAAGAACAAGCTGATGTAATGTTAAACTATCTTCCCCTTAGAAATGTACTAATTTAGGGTATAAAAGCTACAGTAAAAAATAAAGCATTGCCAGACTCTGCCAGACCCTGCTGCACCCCACTTCTGGTCACTCTCTCTCTCTCTCTCTTTCTCTCTCTCTCCCTCTCAGACTTGACCCTATCAAGGCTGGTCTCATGTCTCTCTCTTGCCGATGCCATTCATCCTGAGGGTACCCCCTGGATCCTGCCAAGGCTGGACTCCGGCAATCCATGTATAAATATTGGCCAAGTGATTTACTAGCTATGTGACCTTAAATTATTTAACTCTCTGAATCAAAATTTCTTAATATATAAAATGGAATAGTAATATCTACTTATTTTGATCACTATGACAACTAGGTGAGATAGTATATCAAGTGTCTATTATAATGAACATATTATAACTTCTTGGTAACTGCTAATACTGGTAACTGGGTAACTTTTAGTATAATTACTACTTTATAAATTTATAACATATAAGAAGGTAATTTCTTCAGAGATTACTTGAATGCCAAATTTTCACATAATTTCACCCTTGTAGGCACAATAATGGGCTTCCTCCGTGTGGGGCTGCTGGGGCTGGCAGGCGGCCCGGACCTGGGTTTCGGTTTCCCCTGAAATGGTGGGATTCCCCGCTCCCATCAGGTAACCTGGAGCCAGCCAATCAACATGCACCTAGCAAGAAAAAGGGAACCTATCAGGGGAAAGCTGAAAAGCCCTTGAACGCCCAAGTTTGAAAAAAGCCTTCGAAGGTTTGGGCCAATAAGATTACTTTGCAAACATGTAACCAATCCGCTTAAGCCAGCTACCAACTGCTTATGCACACCTTATAAATTGGGTAACAGCTTGAGCTCAGCGCTCTCTGACCCCGTACCACTGCGTTGGACGCGCGACGGGAGCCCCGACTCGAGTCAGCTTCCCTTTTTTTGCGAGTTGCATTGTCTTGGAAGCCTTCTCTCTTCCTGCTCGGGGATTTGGACATCGGGCATAACACTCAGGGTCTCAAAGGTTAAGAATCCACCTGCAATGCAGGAGACTCAGGAGATGCAGACTTGATCCCTGGGTCAGTAAGATCCCCTGGAGGAGGGCATAGCAACCCACTCCAGTATTTCTTCCTGTAAAATCCCATAGATAGAGGAGCCTGGTGGGCTGCAGTCCTTAGGGCCACAAAGAGTCGGCCCCAACGGAAGTGACTTGAGCACATACGTGTGCAGGCAGGCACAATAATGTATCAAGATGAATCTGTTTAAAAATTCAAATTTAAAAAATTAGTTTTTAACACCGAGAAAGTCTCTCTTGTTCTCATTTGTCAAATTTGTCTCTATTGTTCCATCCTTGCAGCACAAATAAGCATCATAATACAGAATCACTGATATATTAATCTGATAAATGATTTAATAAATAATTATTGAATTACAATGATGTTAATGAATTAGAAGTTGAGAAACTATACACAGGATTAGATATAAATATATAGGATTAGATATAAACCATGGAAATCTTTTTATCACCAACTCATTTTCAAGTCAAAATATTTCACTTGTGTTCCTCTAAAGCTATGTAACTTTTGATATCGTGATGAAAATGAGTATGTGCTTTACTCAGTAGAAAGTTTCTGATTAATTGCTTCATTAAGCTCTGAAGAATCATATGCTTTTCTGTTTTCCTAACTTAACAGCAATCTTTTCCCACTAGAAGTCCTTTTGTACTGATATAGAGGCTCAGGAAGTTCTATGGATAACACAGGGAGAAACAAGTGTGGAAGTAAAACAAATGGTGTATGAGGATCATCCGCCGACCGAAGTGGTGCTTCGGCAGCAATTTCATTGCTTTTCTTGCATTCTTGACAAGCATTAGGCTCCCTGATGGTGAAGCTAATAGGCTTTGGCAGCGGCTGCAAAAGCAGCGTTGGATGATTAGATCTTAGTGTGTCTGTCAGGAAGAAACTGTGATGTTTGCTCACAACTACATTGTTTCATTACAAGCCTCTTTACTTGTCCATAGACCTAGGCATTACCTATTAAAAGTGCTCATAGATGATGTTTTATTGTTCAAGATATATGCCTATATAATTTAGGTGGCAATATTTTCTTCATACTCATTGAAAAGAAGGTTAAAATGTAGAATATATATATTTCTTTGAAACTGAATCTTTGATATGCTCTCGAATTTTAAACTTACAAGCATTCTTTAAATAATAAAAATAATATCACTTTATTATTCCTTTACTGGATATAAAGTATTCATCACTTTGAAGATATAATCCCTTAACTTCTGCTCTTCATAGTTTCTGGTGAGAAGTCAGTCAAAAATATTATCAAGTTCTTTTGTACTAAATGAGTTTCTTGTCCCTAGCTGCTTTCAAAACTTTTTGTTTACCTTTCTCTTCCACCACTTTTACTGGTGTGTCTAGGTATAGATCTCTTGGTGTTTATCCTACTTGGAATTTATTGAACTTCTTGATGTGTAGGTTAATGATTTTACCAAATTTGTAAAGTTTTCAGCCATCAATTTAATTTTTTCCCCCTCTTTCTCCTTTCCTGATAGGCTCATTATGTGTATGTTGAAACATGTAATGTTGGCCCATATTTCTCTGAGGATTTATCCATTTTTATCCATTTGCTTTTCACTTTGTCCTGATTACATAATCTTTTTTGACCTATCTTCAAATTCACTGATTTTTTTTCTTCAGCCAATTTAAATTTATTGCTGTGTATACTTCTGTTGAACTTTCTACTTCAATTATTTTAAATTTCAACTACTGAATTTTAGTTTGGTTCATTTATATAATTTATATATCCTTCTTGATATTCTGTACAGGATGAGAGATTATCATTATACTTTCCTTTACATTTTCCAAGCATAATTTTATTTATTCATTGAATATTTATAATAGCTTATTTGAAGTCTTTGTCTATTAAGTCTGACATTTGGGCTCTCTCACAAAGACTATATAAGTTTTTGTATTCTTTGCTGTTGCTGTTTGTAATTTTCATTATTTGTCTTAATGGTGAAACTTCAGATTTTCTGATGTCATTATTACAGAATTACACATGTTTGTTTCAAAACAAATTAATTCAAGAAGATTAACTGAGTCAAGTGGGGAAGGGAAGATAGAATGACTTTCTAGGGCATATTATAAAATAAATATGTATTCATACACCTAAATACTCCAAAACCATACCAGATTTTAAACAGAAAAACAAAAAAAAAAGTAGCAACTCTCACCTGTTTGTGCATTGGTGTCATCTTCAGTTTGTTTCACCAGCATCTTATAGTTCTTGGAGTACAAGTCTTTTGTCTCCCCAGGTAGGTTTATTCCAAGGGTTTTTGTTTCCTTTGTTTTAGTTTTTTGGTTTTTGATGCAACAGTAGATAGAACTGTTTCCTTAATTTCTCTTTGGGTTATTTCATTGTTAGTGTATAGAAATGTAGCAGATTTCTGTATATTAATTCTGTATCCTGCAAATTTATATAATTCACTGATGAGGTTTAGTATTTTCCTGGTAGTGTCTTTAGGATTTTCTATGTCATCTGAAAACAATGACAGTGTTACTTCTTTTTCAATTTGAATTCCTTTTTTATTTTCTTTTTTTTGATTGCTATGGCTAGGATTTCCAAAACTATGTTTAATGAAAGTGATGAGAGTAGACATCCTTGTCTTAACCTGATCTTATATGAAGTGATTTCAACTTTTCACCATTGAGTAGGATATAAGCTGTGATTGTTGTATACCATTATTCTGTTGAGGTATGTTTCTTCTATGCCCAATTTCTGGAGATTTTTCTCAGAAATGGATGCTGAACTTTATCAAAAGCTTTATATGCATCTACTGAGGTCATCATATAGTTTTTATTCTTCAATTTGGTAATGTGGTATATCATGCTAATTTGCAGATATGGAAAAACTTTGCATCTCTGTGCTGACTCCACTTGATCATAGTGTATGATCTCTTTAATGTATCATTGGAGTTGATTTGCATATATTTTGTTGAGAGTTTTTGCATCTATGTTCATCAGTGACATTGGCCTGTATTTCTCTTTTTTTGTGTGGTATCTGTCTGTTTTTGGTAAAATATCAGGGTGATGGTGGCCTCACAGAATAAATTTGGAAGTGTTCCTTCCACTCTAATTTTTAGGTGTGGTTTAAGAAAGATAAGCGTTAATTCCTCTCTAAAACTTTGGTAGAATGCTCCTTTAAAGCCACTGGTTCTATACTTCTGCTTGTTGAAAATTTTAAAATTATTGATTCAATTTTAGTACTGGTACTTGATCTGCTCATATTTTTATTTCTTCCTTGATCAATGTTAGGAGATTTCACCTTTCTAAGAAAGATATACTGTATTCTTGAGTTGGAAGAATCAGGTCCATTAAAATGACTATAAAACCCAAGGCAGTCTACATTTTCAAAGCAATCTCTATCAAATTACCAAAGGCATTTTCCATAGAACTAGGACACAATTTCTTTTTTTAAATTTGTGTGGGCACATAAAAGACCCCAGATAGTCAAAGTATTTTTGAGAAAGAAGAATGGAGCTGGAGAAATCAGTCTCCATGAGTTCAGACCACAAAACAAAGCTACAGTATAGAAGAGAGTATGGTGAAAGTGAAAGTTGCTCAGTCGTGTCTGACTCTTTGTGACCCCATGGACTATACAGTCCAGGGAATGCTCCAGGCCAGAATACTGGAGTGGATAGCCTTTCCCTTCTCCAGGGGGTCTTCCCAACCCAGGGATCGAGCCCAGGTCTCCCACATTGCAGGTAGACTCTTTACCAGGTGAGCCACAGGAGAGTATGGTACTATTATAAAATTAAAAAAAGAAAAAGATATATAGATCAATACAACAGGACAGAAAACCCACAAATAAATCCACATTCTTATGATCAATCAATCTACTACAAAGAAGAAAAGAATATAAAATGCAGAAAGCTGCTTTTCAACAAATGGTGCTGGGAAAACTTAACAGTTTCATATAAAATAATGAAATTAGAAGATTGTCTAACATTATATAGCAAAACAAATGTAAAAGGGATTAAAGACCTAAGTGTAAGGCCAGTACTATAAAACGCCTATAGGAAAACATAGGTAGAATACTCTTTGGCATAAATATCAGCAATTTTTTTTAATGGCTCCTAGAATAATAAAAATAAAAACAAAACTAAACAAATGGGACCTTATTAAAATTAAAACTATTGCAAGGCAAAGAAACCATAAGCAAAATGCAAAGACAACCTACAGAATAGGAAAAAAAATGAAAATGATATCACTGACAAAGGATTAATTTTCAAAAAATACAAACAGTACATATAGTTCAATCCAAAAAAACAAAGAACCCAATCAAAAAATGAGCATAATACCTAAATGGACACTTCTTTAAGGAGAAAATACAGATGGTCAAAAGAAACATGGAAAGAGGATCAACATCACTAATTGTTGTTACTGCTGTTGTTCACTCACTCAGTAGTGTCTGACTCTCTGCGACCCCATGGACTGCAGCACGCCAGGCTCCCCTATCCTTCACCATCTCCTGGAGCTTGCTCAAACTCATGTCTATTGAGTTGATGATGCCATCCAACCATCTTGTCCTCTCTCTTCCCCTTCTCCTCCTGCCTTCAATCTTTCCCAGCATCACGGTCTTTTTAAATGAGTTGGCTCTTTGCATCAAGTGGCCAAAGTATTGGAGCTTCAGCTTCAGCAACAGTCCTTCCAATGAATACTCATGGTTGATTTCCTTTAGGATGGACTGGTTTGATCTCCTTGCAGTTCAAGGAAACTCTCAAGGGTCTTCTTCAGCATGACAATTCAAAAACATCAATTCTTCAGTGTTCAGCCTTTTTTATAGTCCAGTTCTACTGGACGACTGGAAAAACAATAGCTTTGACAATATGGACCTTTGTCAGGAAGCTGATGTCTTTGTTTTAAATATGCTGTCTAGGTTCGTCATAGCTTTTCTTTCAAGGAACAAGTGTCTTTTCATTTCATGGCTGCAGTCACTGTCCTCAGTGATTTTGGAGGCCAAGAAGATAAACTCTGTCACTGTTTCCATGTTTTCCCTTTCTATTTGCCATGACTAGATCTGGCAGGCAGAATGTCTGAAGAACTATGGATGAAAGTTAGCAACATTATACAGGAGGTGATGATGAAAACCATCCCCAAGATAAAGGAATCCAAGAAGGGAAATGGTGTCTGAAGAGGCCTTCCAAATAGCTGAGAAAAGAAGAGAAGTTCAAAGCAAAGGAGAAAGAGTAAGATATACCCACTGAATGCAGGGTTCCAGAGAATAGCAAGGAGAGATAAGAAAGCCTTCTTAGGTGAACAATGCAAAGAAATAGAGGAAAACAGTAGAATGGAGAAGACTAGAGATTTATTCAGGAAAACTTGAGATACCATGGGAACATTTCATGCAAACACAGGCACAATTAAGGACTGAAATGACAAGGACCTAACAGAAGCAGAAGAGATTAAGAAGAGGTGGCAAGAGTACATGGAAACACTATAAAAAAAGGTCTTAATAACCTGGATAACTATGATGGTGTGGTCACTTACCTAGAGCCGACATCCTGGAGCCTGAAGTCAAGTAGGTCTTAGGAAGCATTGTGATGAATAAAACTAGTGGAGGTGATGGAATTCCAGGTGAGCTATTTCAAATCTTAAAAGCTGATGCTGTTAAAGTGCTGCACTCAGTATGCCAGATAATTTGGAAAACTCAACAAGGGCCATACGACTGCAAAAGAGCAGTTTTTGTTCCAATCCCAAATAAAGACAAACCCAAAGAATGTTCAAATTACCATACAATTGCACTCATATCACATGCTAGCAAGGCCATGCTCAAAATCCTTCAAGCTAGGCTTCAATAGTACATGAAACTATGACTTAGATATACAAGCTGGATTTTAAAAAGGCAAAGGAACCAGAAATGAAACTGCCAACATCTGCTGGATCACAGAAAAAGCAAGAGAGTTCCAGAAAACATCTGCTTCTGCTTCACTGACTATGCTAAAACCTTTGATTGTGTGGGTCACAGCAAACTGCAGAAAATTCTTAAACAGATGGAACACGAGATCAGCTTACCTACCTTCTGAGAAACCTGTATACAGGTTGAGAAGCAACAGTTACAACCAAATATGAAACAACAGACTGGTTCCAAACTGGGAAAGGAGTACATTAGGGCTGTATGTTGTCACCCTGCTTATTTAACTTATATGCAGAGTACATCAAGTGAAAATCTGGGCTGGATGAAGCATAAGCTGGAATTAAGATTGCCAGGAGAAATATCAATAACCTCAGATATGCAGATGACACCACCCTTATGGCAGAAAGTGAAGAGGAACAAAAGAGCCCCTCGATGAAAGTGAAAGAGGAGAGTGAAAAAGTTGGCTTAAAGCTCAACATTTAGAAAACAAAGATCATGGCATCTGGTCCCATCACTTCATGACAAATAGATGGAGAAACAGTGGGAAAAGTGACACATTTTATTTTTTTTTGGGGGGGGGGAGTTCCAAACTCACTGCAGATGGTGACTGCAGCCATGAAATTAAAAGACGCTTACTCCTTGAAAGAAAAGTTATGACCAACCTAGACAACATATTAAAAAACAGAGATATTACTTTGCCAACGAAGGTCTATCTAGTCGAGGCTATGGTTTTTCCAGTGGTCATGTATGAATGTGAGAGTTGGACTATAAAGAAAGCTGAGTGCTGAAGAATTGAAGCTTTTGAACTGTGGTGTTGGAGAAGACTCTTGAGAGTCCCTTGGACTGCAAGGAGATCCAACCAGTCCATCCTAAAGGAGATCAGTCCTGGGTGTTCACTGGAAGGGCTGATGCTGAGGCCAAAACTCCAGTACTTTGGCCACCTCATGTGAAGAGCTGACTCATTTGAAAGGACCCTGATACTAAGAGGGACTGGGGGCAGGAAGAGAAGGGGACGGCAGAGGATGAGATGGTTTCATGGCATCACCAATTTGATGGACATGAGTTTGAGTAAACTCCCGAGTTGGTGATGGACAGGGAGGCCTGGCGTGCTGTAGTCAATAGGGTCGCAGAATCGGACACAACTGGGTGACTGGACTGGAGTGAATTCTGCATATCAGTTAATGAGCCTGATGGCAATGCACAGCCCTGTCACACTCCTGTCTGAACTGTGAACCGATCAGGTATTCCACGTCCAGCACTACACAAGGTGCCACCTCACATGGGTCAGAATGACCATCATCAAAATGTCTAAAAATGATAAATGCTGGAGAGGGTTTGCAGAAAAGGCAACTCTCTTGCACTGTTGATGAGGATATAAGTTGGTTCAGGCACTATGGAGAACAGTAAGGAATATCCTTAAAGGTTAAAACTAGGTACCATGTGATCCTGCAATCCTACTCCTGAGGATATATCCAGAAAAGATAAAAACACTAATTTGAAAAGAAACATGCACTCCAATGAGCATAACAGTATTATTTAGAATAACCAAGATATGGAAACAATCTAAATGTCTATCGACAGAGGAATGGATAAAGAAGATATTGTGTTTGTACACACACACACACATGTCCTGTGCTTAGTTGCTCAGTCATGTCCAACTCTTTGCAACCCCATGGACCATAGCCCAACAGGCTCATCTGCTCATGGAATTCTCCAGTCAAGAATACTACAGTGGGTTGCCATGCCCTCCTCCAGGGGATCTTCCTGACCCAGGGATCAAGCCAGCATCTCTTAAGTCTCTGGGTTCTTTACCGCTAGCACCACATGGGAAGCCCTGTGCTATAACCTTAGTTCCTCCATTAAAAAAAAAAAAAAAGTTACATTAGTGCCCTCATTCTCCCTCTCAAACAAAACACACTTAAAAACCATCAATAGTACTAAACTCGGAGCTAATAGATGCATTCTTTAAAGTGCAAGACTCCCTATAGAAATTGATTTATCTTTTCCTGTGAAATAATATCTTTTCCTGTCCAAAAAGAACAATTTCAAAATGTGAAATGGAATGAGCAGAAGCTTTAATGGATGTTTAGATATGTTGTGATTTTGCTAATGACAGCAGCTGAAAAGATCCTACTAAGAGAAACTTACACATTTAAAATTAAGAAATTAGATTTAGAATGTTATATTTGACGCCAGCTATTCAAGAATATGTGAAGTCAGTGCATTCTTTTCTCAAGCTTCTGATAATCCTCGAGTATGATATACAATGCTAGTAGTATAAATAACATACAAAAGGCTAAAACTAGACTATACTGACTCAAATTACATTTATTTTGATTTCTTTACAACTTAGGAAGAAAGTGAAAAATAGACCTTTGTGTTTTGTCCAATAAAATGTCATCATTTTAGAAAAGCAGATTTAATGAATTCAGTAGACTGGCACAGTGATATTGTTTTGATTTTTAGTTGGGTATATTGCTTTTAGAAATCTTATTTTGCTTGAAAAAAATTTTTTTAAAGAAATTTCAAGGCTGTAGTTTTTTTTCATTTAGCAAACAAGATATTTTTCACTGTGCAATAAATTCTTACAGAAAAATGCATTTAGTTAATCTTTATGTTTACACACCAGCACTATAGGTTTATATATAACAATTTATAAACATCCCTGGAAAAGCTTTGTAGATATTTGATAACAAGAACAGACTTATGGGTTTGTATATTATTTTTTTCTAAGGTATTCAAATCATTTAGTGACTGCCAGGAGATACAAATTGTACTTGGTGAGAGGGATTGTTGTTCTTTAATTAATTAAACAAGATTTAATGTCTGTATGTCAAATTTTGCTTTCTTTTCCTGGGTAAAGTAAAAACTGATAAAAAGTATTCAGTGATCTTTCTCTTTTTTAACTTCTTTTAACTTTACCACACTTGTTACTTATACATCACAACCACTCCATGCTAAGAGAGGTAATACCTTTTTTTTTTTTTTTCGTATGTGACACTAAAGTTTTCAATAATATTTCATAAATATTTAAATTGTGAACACAATGATTTTAAAAATTCATTTTCAGCTTCATTCTAAGACAAGCTGAGCCTTGAAGTAGGATAAGAATACCTCCTTCCATTTGATAACTTTAGATCACTTCTCACATCAAACTATGGTCTACTATCCCTTGGGCAGATAAACTATGTTTTTTTATAGTGAAGACAGGACTGGTTGAATAGTTCTATCTGATACTGTTCATCTTATAGTTACCTCTTTATAAGATGGAGCTAAAATAATTCTTTATAAAATAGATGATGTGTAAAATATGTGTAAAATATGTCCCAGCAATAACAGAATTAATGTCTAAGATAGTTGGGATGGGAAGAATATGTTACACTACGGAACTGATTTTATAGATGACATTTCATAGTTTCAAATGCTTTAAGAAATGATCCCATTACTTTTGGAAAAAGCAGAAGACAGGCAAGCTTTATATCTAGAGAGAATCTTATCATGTAAATTTCCTTAAAGTAGATACTCTTAATGACACTAAGAAGTAGACTCAATATGTTCCCTTGAAACACAGTTTGCTTTAGTTTATTGTGGGGAAAAATGTTTTAGGTGGATCTGAGAGTATGAGTGCAGAGAGTAAGTTCTCTCTGATTCTCCTTGCACTACAATACAATAGGTGGCTCAGAAGACAAAGAACCTGCCTGCAACAAGGAGACCTGGATTCAATCCCTAGGTTGGGAAAATGCCCTGGAGAAGGGAATGACAACCCATTTCAGTATTCTTGCCTGGAGAACCCCTTGGAGAGAGGAGCCTGGAGGGCTACAGTCCATGGAGTTGCAAACAGTTGGACACTATGGAGCTATTCTTTCATGCTTTGTAAATTATTAAGAATGGATTATTTGTAGAAACATACAAAGTGGACAAAACCTGCTCCAATTTTCATAAAGGAAAAAAAAAACTGTGAAGTGAAAAATACACATGAGAAAATTTTCAGATTTCTAGAACATATTATTTGGTTACTATAGATAATCAATATCTTGTTCTCACTTTGTATTAGGAACAACTTATATGAAAAGTTAAAAGATGTGAGGAAAACACTGAAATTTTAAAATTCAAAAATGAAATTTCATTGTCATATGCCACTAGAGACTAAAAATAGTATAAAAGAAGTAGAAAGCACCATTAAAATTGGATGTTTCTTATATTCTACAAACTCACATCAGTTCAGTTCAGCCTCTCAGTCCTGTCTGACTCTGCAACCCCATGAACTGCAGCATGCCAGGCTTCTGTGTCCATCACCAACTCCTGGAGCTTGCTCAAACTCATGTCCATTGAGTCAGTGATGTCATCCAACCATCTCATCCTCTGCTGTCCCTGGCTCCTCCTGCCTTCAATCTTTCCCAGCATCAGGGTCTTTTCCAATGAGTCAGCTCTTCGCATCAGGTGGCCAAAGTACTGGAGTTTCAGCTTCAGCATCAGTCCTCCCAGTGAACAGCCAGACTAATCTCCTTTAGGATGAAGTGGTTGGATCTGCTTGCAGTCAGAAGGACTCTCAAGAGTCTTTTCCAACACCACAGTTCAAAAACATAAATTCTTCAGTGCTCAGCTTTCTATACAGTCCAAATCTCACATCCATACATGACTAATGTAAAAACCATAGCTTTGACTAGACCTTTGTTGGCAAAGTAATGTCTCTGCTTTTTAATATGCTGTCTAGGTTGGTCATAGCTCTTCTTCCAAGGAGCAAGTGTCTTTTAGGCTGCAGTCACCATCTGCAGTGATTTTGCAGTCGAAGAAAATAAAGTTTGTCACTGTTTTCATTATTTCCTCATCTATTTGCATTGAAATGATGGGACCAGATGCCATGATCTTAGTTTTTTGAAGGTTGAGTTTTATGGCAACTTTTTACTCTCCTCTTTCACTTTCATCAAGAGGCTCTTTAGTTCTTCACTTTGTGCCATAAAGGTGGTGTCATCTGCATATATGAGGTTATTGATATTTCTCCTGACAATCTTGATTCCAGCTTGTGCTTCATCCAACCTAGCATTTCACATGATGTACTCTGCATATAAGTTAAATAAGCAGGGTGACAATATACAGCCTCGACATACACTTTTCCAGTTTGGAATTAGTCTGTTGTTCCATGTCCAGTTCTAACTGTTGCTTGTTGACCTGCATATAGATTTCTCAGGAGGCAGATCAGGTGGTCTGGTATTCCCATCTCTTTAAGAATTTTCCACAGTTTGCTGTAATCCACACAGTCAAAGGTTTTGGCTTAGTCAATAAAACAGAAGTAGATATTTTTCTGGAAATCTCTTGCAGATGTTGGCAATGCAGCAGATGTTGGCAATTTGATCTCTGGTTCCTCTGCCTTTTCTAAATCCAGATTGAACATCTGAAAATTCATGGTTCACTTACTGTTGAAACCTGGTTTGGAGAATATGAGCATTACTTTGCTAGCATGTGAGATGAGTGCAATTGTGGGGTTGTTTGAATATTCTTTGGCATTGCCTTTCTTTCGGATTGGAATTCACATCAGTTCAAATTAGAAGACCGATACTTATCACTTGAGACTAGAAAGCTGTGCATTGTTCACATGCTTCCTCACTTTCTCTTGCTCTCCTGCTTTCTTTTCTTCTTTCAGCTCATTTTAAATCTAATTCACATATGTATAAAGAGAAGGGAGTATGATTACTGCCTTTAGAAATTTTCTTCTAAGTATTTTAACCTGAGCATTGAATCATAAACCTTAAACTCAAACCCTCAATGCGCCCTATTTCTGTGTATTATACACTCAAATTTGCTCACATTTTTAATCTCAAGGATAGACTTATAAGAGACATGAAAGTTCAAAGTATAAAATCTATATGATGATTCCTAACCACTGCTCTATGCTCCAATGTTATATTTCCACTTCCCCCAGAACATGTGTTCTACAGTTTATAATATCTAAATTTTTACCACTTTGTGCAATTAAGAGTAAGAACAAAAAAATTATTAACATTATTGTAGGATACTGAGTTTTGGCGTTGTGGTTCTTTGGGTGGATTGTTTGGGATTCAACCTTTCAGCCAGTCTCCCCATCTGCATAACAAGAAAAACGATGCCTGACTTAATGTGAAATGGTTGTTTTAACTAATATATACATATTTTCTTGTAAACTGAAATAATACAAGGAAACCTTAGAATATATAACTGAAGCATCACTCACAATCTACTCAAGAGGCAGAATATATTCTAGAAAGTCTACAATAATACTAATTTCCACTTTTAAAATGGTATTCAAATTTTTCATAATTGACTAGAACTGTAAATTAACTTGCTAGGTTGTTAAAATATCAAATATGAAATTCAAGTTCCATGTAAAGTACAAATATTGCCTTTTCTTTAACTGTACTTTCATACCCATTTCAAATATATTATGACCTATGTGAGCAGAAAACTGACTTTGTATGAAAGCATAGATAACATAGGCTTATATATACACTTCCTTGGTGGCTCAGACAAAAAAGAATCTGCCTGCAAATGCAGGAGACGTGGGTTCAATCCCTGGGTTGGTAAGATATCCTTGAGAAGGGAATGGCAACCCACTCCAGTATTCTTGCCTGGGGAATTCCATAGTCAGAGGCCCCTGGCAGGCTACAAGTTCATGAGGTTGCAATGAGTCAGACACAACTGGCAACTAACACTTTCTTTTATATATTTTCTGGGTCACTTAAACATTTAAATTACTGACAAAGCATATCGCTAGATATAGATATATGCCATACAAATGAGTTTAGCTGAGGAGATTTGAAATGGACTTAAAATCTGCCTCTTGTAATACCGGCAATATTTCTATGTCAATTTTGTTTTGATTAGAGAATATTTATTTTTGGTGCCAAATGTTGAAAATACAAGAAATTAAGTTGAGCTTTTAAAACATTGAGAAATAATTGAGGTACATGTGGGAAGTCATCATGACATTTTCAGCATTCCACTGTGTGGTATAATAGAGTTTGACTACTTTTGTGTACAGGCAGTAATTTGAGGGGGAAAAGGTGGGTACAGATTTGCATAAAATCACAAGCTTAACAATGAAAAGAAAGATTTTGATTCTCTGGAGAGGTTAAGATTCCTTCAATGCAGAAGTTTAGCTGGATGGAACTTACTGAGATCAGGCAAAGCTACAATTTGTGTGTTTCTTAATGATGCTCTGTGGGCATGATAAATAAAAAGGGCTTTACATCTGCCGTGTTTATATCTGCTCACACAGTCTATTATTATACTTCAGTAACTAGATGATTCATCTTTTTCGTCCAGTCAAGATAAAATTTTAAAGACTTACATAAAGCTAGGTAAGACGCCTTTCTCCTACCTTCATTCCAAATAGTCAACTTTTACAGAAGAGGGAAAGAATTACTTGTTTGGAACTCTTGTGCTCTTGGCATGACCAAGCTGACAAGAATCTGTTTGTGCATGGAGGTTTTCGTGGGCCAAGCCAGAATCACTAGTGGGGATGTGTCAGAGTCATGTCAGAATGAGTCGCTGGTGAGGGTTTGACAGGATCTTCTTACTCTTCACTTGAAATGAAAGTAGGTAAATGTTCTTGACCAAATGGATTTTCCACCCTTGCTTTCCTATAGTCAAACAAGAGGCAAGGTAGGATTCTTTCATTTAGAATAGGATTCTTTAAATCTTCTTAGTTCCTCATAAAAGAATTTCTATTTCTTAAGAATTCTAATGTTGAATAAAAGGGATTTACTCTAAGAAAATAAATCAAAGTAGGAGAAAAGCAGTGAATAAGTCAGCTTCATTTTTTTATCTGCGTCCTGGTGTTTTACAGACTAAATAACAGATTCAGATGGAAACTTGTAATTACTCAGACTATAAATAAAAATTGGCTCCTTATTTGCTGAGATATGCTGGATAGAGCAGGATTATAAATTGTGATAGTCTATAACTCATAAAAACACTTTCTTTTTAAATAGCTGCTCCTACTTTCCTTATGACCAGTAGGTAGGTCCAACATTAAAAAAAAGAAAAATAGAGCCTTTACCTCTTTTGTTTCTGTAAATTCAAGGTACTGGATGAACAAAATACACAATGAGTTGTTACTTTTGCAAAGCCTGTTTTTTCTGCTTTGCATAATGAATAGAACTCTTTTCTTTCAATTTTGGAGATGAAATTTTAAAAAGATAGTAAATGAAAACAATGCACACACAGAAGTGTTGATGTGCAGATAATATTAATAAGAAAGCAATATGACATTTAGGACAATGGTGGCTGATAGGCTCTGATAATACCTATGCTAGAGTTCATTTCAGGCAGGTAAAAATAACTGATTATGTTTAATAGGTCTTAATAAATAAATGAGATAAATCTCAAGCATATGACAGCCAGCATTTCCTCCCATTTTCTTTAAAGAGTATAAAGGGAGAGGAATAATGTTACATTCTGTAAGTTAAATCTGACACAGTTGTCAGGTGAGTTAGCTCAGCTTCCCTCCCCTAAGAAGCAGGAAGATGTGTTGATTCTTGCTTCTCTACACATTTACTGACTTTCTGTGTTGAGACAGACAAGTGGCCTCAGCTTAGTAAGTGACCTTCAGCTGAGAAGAGCAACTCTTAATATCCAGGTATAAATACTGGACCAAGTAGCTCATACATATATTCCTAGTTTTTGTGTGATGCCTGACCCTCACCAAAGAACCACTGTCTGGGGTCTCAGAAACCAGCAGTATCTGAGTTCCTAAATGACCCCAGCTTCAGATGCCTTTGGCTCTTAGGTACAAAATTTTTGAGTATCAGGAGTCACAGTGTAATGAAGAAACCAGTTATTTTCAAAAAGTACAACTGATAGAATGCTGTTTAATGGAATAGAGCTGACAAAGCATTTGGAAGGAATTGTTCATAAATATTTAAATGCACTCTTAGGGCAATAATTAAGATAGAATTACACTAATGTGACTAATTTAGTTTTTTTTCCCCCAATTACAGAAAAATCCATTTAGTGAGCAAAATAGCTTTGCCAGCTTTGTTTTTTGCAGCCTAGTCATTTTAATTTAGCATCCTGTGTCTAGCCATGCATTTGTAAATGGTGCTAATTCGTCAATAGAAGGTGAATTCAGTCTCCATACTAAATAAGCTAAAGTTGAAACTGCTCATTTCAGACGTCAAGGAACTTATTAGTCATTTTTTGTATCATTTTTTTCTCTGATGGGTGTATAGGTTCATTCTTCATGACACTGACATATTGACAGTTAAAAAGAAATTAAGGAGGAATAAATGGCAGTTAGCCAAATATAATAAAATTGAAAAAATAATAATGGATGATTTCAGGGATATTGAGGAAGGTAGCTGACTGCCACACAGTGGAAACACAGGCATATATATTATTCTGGTTGCAGTCATAGGTATAGAGCTATGCTGTTATTCAACAGTTGGATTTAGTTTTCCTTTCTCTTCCAATTGTTATCCTGCTTAAGAAAATGTAGTTTACTATAATTTGCTATAGTACCCAATTTCTTCTACTTGAAATTCAGAGGAAATAAACATTAATCTTCAACTACTGAGGGTTTCTTTAATTATTGATAACTGGATTGCAGAAGTGGAGAACACTACGCAATAATCAAGAACCCAACAATTAAGAACAACTTCAACAAATGTGGTTTTGTCTTTGTGGGGGATATGGCATAGTGTGTTGTTTACCTTTTTGTCATAGCTAGGCAAAGATGCATTAATACGTAGCGACACTATTGTGTTTTGTTTTGTTTTGTTTTTACTTACTGGTGAATCTGATGTGCATCCCTATATATTTTATTGCATAGCTGGTCTCTAAATATACATAAATATACAAAGTATCTTAATCATTCATTTTAAGTAGTCAGAGCATTTTGGGTGGAAGTAAGGCTAATTTTTGGAAGTCTGTTTTCTTAATTCTAGTTGAATTTAGATGAAACTTTTAGTACTCTTTGGCAAGTGTGTGAAAACAGTTTTTATTGCTTCAATCAATACTTTTTTTTTAACCTGAAAAATGTACGTACTGTTCTTTCTGTTTTGTTGAATGATAAGTTTTCTGATGGATTACCTCTGGTACGATTTTTAAAGTAACTCATTGAAATATGAATGGAAGATATGAAAGGAAGAGGAGGATGAGTTAGAAGAATGGAAGAGGGGAAGGTAGGGAGGGAGTGGGATGAAGAAGAGGAGTAAGGAGGACAAAGGAAAAGAAAATGATGCTAGACAATCATCCTCAAATTGAGTTCTGAGTCCCAAAGGTCACTTCTTGCAAATTATCTCTTTATTACAGCATTTGTTTCTCTACTGACAAATGATGTTCTAATACTGCTACTTTTTCATTTTATTTTTTAAACTTTGTAAATAACCTGTTTATTTTACACTATGGGAGAGAAAAGTTAACCCCAATCCCCAGCCCTTATCCACCCACAGGTTTCCCTTTTCTTCATCCGAACAGTATATTAAAAACAAAAACAAAACAAAACAAAAAAACCTCTGAAACTCTTCACCCTGAAGTTAAACACATCAAATAAAAGTGAAAGTTGCTCATTCGTGTCCAACTCTTTGTGATCCTATGGACTACACAGTCCGTGGAATTCTCCAGGCCAGAATACTGGAGAGGGTAGCTTTCCCCTTCTCTGGGATCTTCCCAACCCGGGGGTCAGACCCAGGTCTCCCACACTGCAGGCAGATTCTTTACCAGCTGAGCCACAAGAGAAGCCCAAGAATACTGGAGTGGGTAGCCTATCCCTTCTCCAGCAGATCTTCCTGATCCAGGAATCCAACTGGGGTCCCCTGCAATGCAGGTGGACTCTTTACCAACTCTTTACTAACATCAGGAAAGGACTATTTTTATTCCATTCCCTTCTCCTCTAGCGGCTTCTGTCCTGTGTGACCTCTCTCCAGCCACAGTCATGGTCCTAGGTGTCCTTCCTCAACTGTGCATCTTATGCTCTTGCCTTCTCTTTCCTGTCTAATCCTCAAGCCCTGGATCCAGGCATCTTCCTGTCTCCTGTGTGCTAAGTCATGCCCGACTCTTTGTGACACTGTGGATTATAGCCCAGCAGGCTCCTCTGTCCGTAGAATTCTTCAGGAGAGAATATTGGAGTGGGATGCCATGCTCTCCTCCAGGGAGTCTTCCTGACCTAGGGATCAAACCCATGTCTCCCGTGTCTCCTGCTTTGGCGGGCAGATCCATTTCCATCGAGTCACTTGGGCAGGCCTTCTGTCCCCCAGCCCACTCTCCTCTGGAGCCTGCTCACCCCAAAGTAGATTCCTGGGGAGGGAAATGTCTCTTTAATATTTACATATCTAAAAATAGCTTGACAATGGCTTCAACCCTAATTGATATTTGGGTATGGAGTTTTGGATTGTAAATCAATTTGTCTCAACCTTCTGAAGGCCTGCACCACTGTATCCAGAATTTCGGTATTACTGAAGAGTCTGATGATATTTTATGTTGTATTATATATGACTGGCTTATTTTTATCCCTTAGGATTTTTTTTTATATCTTTATATTCTGAATCATTGGATGATTGCCCCTGGGAAGATCATTTTTCCAATTGTGATGTAGGGCAATTATCATGATATTTTGACATGGAATTAAATTTTCTTTTATTCCTTTGAGTACAAAGTATTTGATAATTTCTTCCCATTTTTTGTTGGTTCAATTTTCCATTCTTGTTAGTAGTATATTGGACATTTTATATAATATTTTACTTCTCTCTTTCATTTTCTATCTTTGTAATTTTTGCTGCCTTCTAAAAGATTTCTTCAACATTATCATAAGATTTCATTGACTAATTTTTGACCTTTGCCCACTGAATGATAATTGAATAATTAAGTCTTAAAAAGTTTATTGATGATAAAAAAGACTCCTGCTGATACATGGTACAATATGAATGAACTATGAAGACATTATGCTAAGTGAAATAATCCAGTCACAAAGACCATACATTGTATGATTTATTATGAAATGCTGAGGATAAACAAATCTATAGAGATAGGAATTAGGTTAGTGATTGCCTAGACCTTGAGGTGTCAAAGAGAAATGGGCTGTGACTGTTAGTGGAAACAGGGTTTCTTTTTAGAGTAATGGAATGTTCTCAAGTTTATTGTGGATAGATGCAAAACTGTGAATATACTAAAAAACACTGAATTTTACACTTCAAGCAGGTGAAATGTTTGATATGTGAATCATATCTCAATAAAGCTGTCACATATATTTTTCAAAGCTTATTTGTGAACCTTGAAAACACTAAAGTAAAAGAAGCTAGTTATAAGTCCACATAATTTATGATTTCATTTATATGAAGTGTCAAGAACTGGCAAATCTAGAGAGACAAAGTAGATTAGTGATTGCCTAAGGCTGCTGGGATTGGGATAAAATGGGGAGTGAAAGCTAATGAGTAGTTTCTTTTGGGGCAAAGAAAATATTTTAAAAACTGATTTTGTTGATGGTTTCACAACTCTGTGAATGCACTAAAAATCACTGAATTGTACACTGGAAATGGGTGAATTTTACGGTATGTAAATTGTATCTCAATAAGGCAGTTAAAACACAACAGAAGAAAAAAAAAAAAAACACAACAGAACACCCTATTGACATTCTGTACGTGCTTATGTATAAAGGGGGCTTGTTGAATGACCGCTTCACTCTACAGTGAAATTTTGTGAAATAAGTAAAATTACTTGGATTTCCTAAGGTCTGTGTCTCTAGGTTTTTTTTATTCCCCTTCAGCTGGTCACTTTCTTCAGTGATACATTTTCTATCTTTTGCCTGGTGTTATAATCTGAGTGTCCACACAATAGCAGTTGGTTAGACAACTAGGATCAGAATCACAGGTTAAATTTTAGAATCTCACCTAATTCCATGGTGTCAGGACAGTTTTTCATCCTCATTGTTAGGTATCCTTGGCATTCTTGTATCTTGGTTTATTTTAAGTTTTTAAAGAAGATAGACCATTCATCTCTTGCCTAGTCTTAAAGATGTATTCACCTGTCTGTCTGGGATAACATGAGGGCGAACCTGGACATTTAAATTCATCCTTAATGCTACCTGGTCATTAGGTCCACTCCTCGCCCTGCCTACAGGGCCTCCACATCAGAAGTTCTCCCACAGGCTCCTTCTGCAGCACAGGCAGCTTGTTCCGTCTTGCCAGCCTCTTCTGCAGGGAGGTGGTTTTCCGCTTTGTCTGAGCTGTGCCATTTAGTGCTTATCTGACACTTTCCCACACCTCAAACTATGTTAACATCTCATTTCTCCTCTGATGGTCATCCCTCCTCTAGTTTTATCTAATTCTACTTCTAGATGGATGACAGGTTAGATAGATAGATAGTGACAGAGGGATGAATGGATGCATGGATACATAGATAATAGCTGGATGAATAGATATATAGATAGAGTGACAGACAGATGATAGATTTGATAATTTCAGGTCCTAGTAAGAAGAGTAAAATATATGTGTTCAGTTCTCTCTTCATACCTTTCATCTTAGTGAAATCTCCCTTTCTCCTTTGCTTCCCAATGCAAGTGTTATCAATGACCAAACCTAATGCCCAGTTTTTTTTTTTTTTCCTCGTTGATTGAATCCTACTTGCTAAGTTTTTGTTTGTTTGTTTTACAGAGACTTAGAAAGAACATTTTTGGCCATGAGTGCTATAACCCTATGATGTCAGTTTTCCTCAAACTGCTGTTATTTTTTAAGTCTCAATTCACTACTCTGTTTTGGTTTCTGACTGCTTCTTAACTTTTTGTTAACAGAGTAAGAATGGGGAGATCTAGATTATTTTTTGTCTAGTGTTATGTTTTTTTCTGTAAAGTTCCATGAAGATTTGGCAGTGCTCCTTTTCCAGAAGAGCTGAATGTTCTTAGAGAAAAGAGTTACTGCCCTACAGAAATGCTTGCCTCAGCATCACCAGATCAATATGCATGATTATTGCTTCTGATTCTCTTGTTCCTTTGATTCCAAGAAACTCTCTGATATCTAGTGTTCACAGAGAGAAAACCGACTATTTCAGAAAGATCTAAATTTCGGAATGAAAAAAAAGCCAGAATGAGAGCTTTTTAATTTTATTTAATGAAACAATAATTCCAAAGAGTTTGAGCTAGCAAGCAAAAATGCAGGCTATTAAAATATCATGAAAATGATGGTATAACTGGAAATATACTTTGGGGAATAATGAAGAATTTTGATTTTTTTGTCAAATCTTAAATTCTTCAATGTGTCATCAGAAAAAAAAAAAAAAACTTTTTAAGCTATTTGCTTTAAAATAGATTTTTGAACACCTTTATTTTCATAAAATTGAGAGCAGGTAGGAAGGGGATATAAATTCAAATTCTTCTTAAATATCAAACATATCAAGGATATGAATCAAAGTTACTTTGCAATGTGACAATTTTTTTATTTTATAATTTTAGGTGAAAATTAATATATCAACTCTAACTTTGTTAGTTGATTTGTGTTCACAACATAAGATGGCTGATAGATAATAAATACACTTAAGTTTTAACATCCTTAATCATATATGCCAAATTTTTAAGTTATAACCAAGCTAATCAGTACCTATAAGAAAATGAATCATTTCACAACAAATGAATGAAGCCTAAAAACTCAAGAGGCTGGTGATGGTGTCTGAATATTTTTACCTTTTGGTTCCACTGAGCAACTAACAATTTCACTTTCACTTTTACCAACTCATGTCATAGGCACCAGTGTTGAAACTTATTATTTTCTAAATGATGATCTCTGACTTATGCTCATTCTGAAATAATTTGAAGGGTAAGGATACTATTATAAAAGCACCTATTTTAAATATCTCATATATTTATTCAAACTGAAATAAAAATTGCAGCAAATAAGTAGAAGCTTATCTAGTTCACTTTCCTCCTTGGGTGGAGCTCTTTGGGTCTTGACTCACCTACCTGGAATTTTTCCCCTATAGGCAAATTCCTTTATCTTCAAATCTCAATTTTAATGTTATCATTCATGTGAAGCTTTCTTTCTTCCCAAGACAAAAATACTATCCATACTATGAATTGACTATCTTTCTGTATTTCTGCAAATATAATATGTTGTGAAAGTTACTCAGTCGTGTCAGACTCTATGCGACCCCATGGACTATACAGTCCGTGGAATTCTCCAGGCCAGTATACTGGAGGGGGTAGCCTTTCCCTTCTCCAGGGGATCTTCCCAACCCAGGGATCCAACCCAGCTCTCCCGTACTGTAGGTAGATTCTTTACCAGCTGAGCCACAAGGGAAGCCCAAGAATACTGGAGTGGGTAGCCTATCCCTTCTCCAGAAGATCTTCCCAACCCAGGAATCAAACCAGGGTCTCCTGCATTGCAAGCAGATTCTTTACCAACTGAGCTATCAGAGAAGCCCATAATATGATGCTTTATTTGCATGAGTATCTTCTTCCTGGATTCTAAACTCTTTGAGGATAAGGACTATGTCTTTTTATTTTCTTTATATTGGAAGTATTTAGGAAGCTTTGTGTAATACAAGTACTTTAAATATTATATGCCCATGTAAATTTCCTGTTAATTCCAATACATAATACATTTATGGGAAGTTATATATAAATTCCTGGGGACAGATAGATGAATGAGATCCATTTTAAAGCTTTTAGTATTTCATAGTGTATTGTGCTTATAATACATCTTGACTATATAACAAACAGCATGTTGACTATTTATATGAAGTACTTTGAAACCACAGGGTGGAAAATGTTGAATTTCCTTGAGAGAAAGGGGGAAATGTTTTCAGGAATTATTTTCCAGAAGAGGGATTATTTGAACTAAACTTAAAGGACAAATATAATAGCCATTTGACATATGGGCACAGAAATTTCTAGGGGAGGGAATAGCTCATGTGAAAGTGTAAAAATGTGAAAGGGCACTAGATATTTTGGAAGTGACTCTATGGCAAGAATGAAGTTGATAACTAAGCTGGGCCAGACAACTGCAACATTTTATGCCATGATAAGGAATTTCGTGGCAACGTTTCTATTACTGGGACTGCACGGCAGGCAAAAAAGCAGAATTATAGACACACTTAAAAAGATATAAGTTTAGTTGCAATATGGAGGATGAAATTGTGAAGGTGCATGAGGCACTGTAAGATCCCTGGTGGAAAATAATTTAACTAAAGCAGGGGGAATGGGGAAGAGAGGGTAGGATTAAAATACATTTATGAGGTTTTTAACAACCATGCTTAATCTTTTGATGTTTCACTTTTGCTCAGTTGGGGACATCTTCACAACTCACATTTTAACTTGATACCATGTTGTTCATTCTTTCATTCATTAATACAGTTGATTATTATCTAACACCTGCTACATATAGTCAGTCACTACTCTAGTTACTGGAGATTCAGCAGTGAAAAAAGAATCAACAAATTTTCTATTTTGTATTAATAGTTTATCTTTGGGTGGAACATAAAGAAGTGGCTGGTTTAGGACTGGAGTCTTGAAGATGGAATATATTAGGCCTGCATGTTAATTTTAATCATGTCATATTTAGGTAAAACTGATGAGCATAATCATATAGCAGCTCTTGCTCTATTTTGCATTCCCTTATCTTTTAATTTTATATATTTCAACAAATACTTTCTTCTTTGCCCAGGAAATTAAAAGAGGGTTCTTATGACTAAAAAAAGATAATTTATTTCTCTGATTAACTTTAGACCTATTGACAGTAGAGAATAAGGTCTCTTGGTATCTATATGCTGCTGAGATCTAGCATAGTTTTTCTTCCTTATGGTTAACTTCAGCATACCTCTTAACATGTTTGCTGCCAAATTCTGACAAGCCAGTTTATAAGAAATGACACTAGACATTGCCAGCATATTAAATTTCACACTGAGAAAGGTACTAATATCATTTAATCTGACAGTCAGTTGTACCTGTGCCAGCCACTTTCATTAAAGGTGATTTTTTTACTTTTTTTCTTTTTTACCACGTATCATTTGAGTTTCTTCTGGCCCCAGTGCAAAGTTATGCATAGAAGTTACTAGTTGTCTTGTTTTGACAGTCACAGAGTGTAAATGGTAAGGGTGACCAAGTAAAACAAAACAAAACTCTAGCTGTTAGTGGATTTAAGCAATTTAGAATGACCAAAGTGATATCATTTCACTGGAAATTCAAATGTAATGGCAGAGAGCATGTATGACTTTTTAGGCCTTCAATAGAATAGTCATTTGACTAGAAGAAGCCATTCCAGTCAACATTTTCCTTCTCTTTTCTCTTTAAATGAAGTTTAAATCTCCCTTTTCGCAGAATCTAACAGTTTATTACATAACAAGACTTCTGATTTTAATTTTGAACATCTGCAAACAGATATCAAGAAGGGTTGTTGGAGACTACTTACTACCTGAACCTTGTCAATTTCTGTACTGCAGTGAGATGATGTGTATTTATGCAAAAAATGACTTGGAATGAAAAAGTCACTTCTTTATAGTCTGCCTAATTTAGTCAGATTATGCTCAGTTTAAATATCAGCTATTTTCTTCTCGAAGACTACAAATTAGAACCTTACAGTTTATCGTTCTTTGTACATTATCTTGTCAAAATAGTATTGATTAGTACTAAGAGAAGGACCTATCTAAGTTACAACTTTGTTTCAAAGAATACTATCTAACTTGTTTGGGTTAGGAGCAGTAGTGAGTGATAGAAAGAGTACCATCTTTTTACTATGTATTTTGCAGTTGTGTGTGTATGCTTAGTCAGTCATGTCTGACTCTTTGCAACCCCTTGAACTGTAGCCCACCAGGCTACTTTGTCCCTGGGGATTCTCCGGGCAAGAATACTGGGATGGTTGCCATGCCCTCCTCCAGGGGATCTTGCCAACCCAGGGATCGAACTGGGGTCTCCTGCATTGCAGGTGGTTCTTTACCAGCTGAGCTACCAAGGAAGCCCATTTCGCAGTTACAAATCAGCAGATGAACCTAAAGAAAATGTATTCTATCCTACTAAGTTGACATGCTTTCAGAGACAATAAACAGCATCCAGTGTAGGCAATCATAAACTTTGTTCCTCTTCACTATGTGCAGCCATTGGAAATGTCATGAATTTGTGAATTTCACTGGAACCACTTACTGGAGAGGAAAGGATAAGAAAAGAGGCCCTTGACATGACTCATAAAGGATGCTTCAGTGTGCAAGCGTCGTTTGCAGTAATGTGACCTAAGAGGAAGGGTGTGTCATGTCAATCATTTTCCACTTCTCTTTCTAACCACCATTCCTGCTCAAGTCCTAGCTGAACTCCAATGAGGGTCTATTTGGGATGCTGACCAGGGCACAAGTCACAGTGCTCTCAGGGTCTGACACAGTGACCTTTTGTTCTGATGTCAAAACACAAGAGATGAGGAGACTCAGTTCCCTGAAGCTGGAATGCAGTCACTGCCGACGTAGGTGTTGATGGTTACAGGTTTTGCTGGACCAGACTCATGTCTCAGATCCTGAGTTATAAAGAAAAACCTGAAAGTGCTAGATTAAATGTGTCTAATGTGGGTGTTTGTGTCCGTGTGTGCACGTGTGCATGTGTGTTTGATATGAAGAACCTGTAATGCACACGTCCCAGGTAGGGGCTCCTCTTTCCATTACAGTTTCAGTGACAGGCTTCTTTCCTTCCAAGGCAGCCCTCCCTCCCCTCCTCACTGTATCTCCCTCTCACACAGCCCATGGAAGCAATGATATTTTGCCTCCTGGTCTCGAGCTCAGCTAATTCTCTGCTGATAGTTTTCTGGGGCTTCTCATTCCTTCTTCTAGTGAAGTCTTCCTTGGAGCCCTTGCCCCTCTCACAGCTCCAGCATTCAAACAAGAACAAGGTTTGAACCAGACTGAGACAAAGTTTAAATTCTGCTTTACAGAGTTTCTGTATCCTATGCAAATTAAAATATGCCTGGACTAATGTTTCAAGTTTTCCTGCACAATCTGTGGTCTGTGAGAAGTTTCTCACATTTCCACAGCTCTAGCCCACTGGGGAGAAAAAGTCTACAGAGACATAATGACAAATTCTACAAACTACTGCATGTACTTTTGCTCTTGGAGCCTGAGGAAATGTTGCCACATGTAACTCGAGCATCTTCTCTCAAATGGAAGAAGAGTAGTGTTATGTAAAGTCATTCGGGCATGGTGTCTTTAGTCCCCACATTCAACATCACCATCTTATTCTCCTAATCACTTCGACATATGTAAATTTCAAAGATGTGATGTATTGCAAAAATCTATGTTAATACGGAATTCTCCACTGGCATTAAAATTTGGTGGACATTGATTTGCACATGAGTTAGGTTAGCCATACATTTAAATTTAAGTGTGCTCACTTTCATCCCAAACTCACTACAAAAGTCAGCTCAGATGGTTACACTTCTAGATGAAATCTGTTCAAATGTTTGGATATTTTTTCCCCTCCATCATCTAAAGAGAAAGTTTATACCCAGGGAAAGGAAGAATGACATTAACTGAGCTAAGGTTTAAAAGGAGAAGAAAGGTAAGACATGCTGTTTTATTAAGAGACTAAACTCCACATCAGAGGCTGCTTTCCAAGCAATCTAACCTACAACATTTACTCTATGCTGAAAAGGCATAATAACTATTTTTAAATAATAGCTCCTTAAAAAGTAATGAAAAGTCCAATTCCAGACAAGATAGTACAACTAGGATAAGATTTAACACACTAAATTTTAAAAAGTCACACAAAATGTATAAAACAGTTGCAGTCCTACCAGGGCCATGAGAAGACTCTTCATTGTATCCTCACTGTGGCAACACTGTAGGGCTCCTAGAGAAAAGTCCTAAGAAACTGCTGTGGCTTCACTAAAACCATGGCCATCTGTCAGTTTCTCACTCTAGTGAGAGACCATACAAAGTCTCCAGCAAGCCTTCAAAATTACTTGTTTCTACCTATTCCTGGCTCCAGCAACTTCTATCCCAAAAAACAGATCTCAGTTACTGCATTTGGAAGGGATGGTTTGCCTGTGACCTCAGTTCTCTATGGGTCCAGGAAAAATCATTGATTTTTAGTTTGCCCAGATTTTTCTCGTTGTAGGGACAAAAGTGATTACTTCCACAGTTTTTGTAAGTTGGAACTGAAACATGAATCATCACCATAGTCTTATTTTCTATTATTGTTCTCTTTTGAGAAAAATCTCATTTACTGATTATTTTCTTGTATTAGATTTTAATAGTCCTTTGAGAGAAAAGTCTCTAAAATTACTGCTTCTAAGTTATATTTTACCTACAAGAAAATCAAGATTTAAAGCTTTAGAGTGTCATCTTTGACTCATCATCTTTGTTGGTAAAGCCTAAATATTGTGTAAAAAAAGATTCAGAAGGAAGATAATGTAGAATGTGCATTTTTTCCCCTTCAGATGATAAAGGGAAAAACAAAGAGTAATAACCTAGAAAAATGACACTAAATATCTGCAACAAGGTCTGGCAGCTGTTGGTATGAAATGTGGAGTCAGAGTGTTCATTGATAACATTCAACTTCACATCACTCAGTAGCTGTGTGACCTTGGACAGGTTATTAAATATTTTTTCCCCCAAGTTAAGTAGAAGGATCATCACTATAATGTCTACATCCTTGGCACTACCATCTGCTTGCCTTTCTTTCTCTGCAGGTTTCCAACTCACCTGGGTAACAGACTTTCCTCTTTCTCTCATTTACCAGTTTCACATATTCCACCTTCCATGCATGCCAGTTACCAAATTTCTTCATATAAACCTGCATATTTTCTGGGACATGCCTTCCTTTAATTTTGGACTGGTTGAATTTTGCAATTTCAAACTATTTTCTGTATCTTTTATGGATGTGTGATATTTGCTAGACTATATACCATATTTTTTAAAAGTACATTCCTTCTAAGAGTTAGTACATTGTTTAGCCACATTTGGGTCTTAAATTCTACAGTGTATCTGTCAAGCAAAAAGGCTGAAGTCAAAGAAACTGTATGATGCCCCTAGTCTCTGCAGAAGCTCATGCTTTCCAGGGCCTTTACTGAAGGCAGACAACAATGTCATATTGTGGACTCTTCTCTGGAGGTGACTTTTTTTTTTCCATTCCTGAGTTTCAGTTTCTTTAAGATACATTTCTTAAATCTCCAGTGCATTTTAAGTCCCACCTAATTTTTTTCCTTGTTAAAATCAATCTTTTTATTTCTAGAGTCTAGAATATAATTTTAAAAATTGAAACATTAGTAAATATTCTCAGGATTATTTTATGCTATTTTGCCTAGGTGACAAAGATAAATATAGTGCAGACGTAATTTTGTAAACTGAAAATCCTGAATTCCAAAAATAGCTATATGTACTTTCCTTCAAGTTTATATATATATTTGTTTAAAAAAGTCAAAGTTGTTCAAACTTAAAGAAAGATAATTTTTGTTGAATATGTTAATAAATTATTTTTTATTCTATATTTAACTTTTAGTTCCCTGGTGGCTCAGACAGTAGAGAATCTGCCTGAAGTGTGGGAGACCCAGGTTCGATCCCTGGGTCGGGAGATCCTCTGGAGAAGGAAATGGCAACCCACTCCAGGATTCTTGCCTGGAAAATCCCATGGACAGAGGAGCCTAGCAGGCTACAGTCCATGGGGTTGCAAAGACTCAAGACACGACTGAGCCACTTCAATTTCACTTATGAGTGAGTTGGATAATTAATAAAAATTGGAAAAATAAACCAACATCTGCTTATTTTTAGGTGATTTGGCTAATGATACACTCTGTGCCCTGTAGGTCTGAATGTGAGTGGAAATGAATATAAATACATATATTTTTTTTAGATTCAGATTGCTATAAGACTGATGATACTGCATCTAACATTATCACCTGAGATACTAGTGAAATACAGTCATAACCTTGGTGGACTATAATCATTATATGGTTGATAAAGCTTGCCAACTTATATTTTAGAAGATTAACTCTGTCACTAGCTTGTGCAAAAAAAATAAACATATTATGACATGGATAGATTTAGCAAGGGGGTATATTATTATTCTTGGCTTCTATTTTTTTCTGAGTATTCTGTTAAGTACATTTCATATGATTGAATCTGCATTGTAAGATTTGTCAAGGCTACTAAAATGTCCTAAATTTAGTAACACGAACAGAATAAAACATTTAAAACTAAAGGCTCTTAACTAATGCTTTCTGCTTATTGCCATTATTATGGCCTTTCTCAAATACCTCATAAAATACCCTCAAGATGGGGAAACAAATAAGACGGCCTATTCTAAAGTTATAGATATATACAAAATATATTTTTTAGGACTAATAATCAGTTCATCCTAGAATCTTACACTGTTTTTCCTGACTAGAGTGTATTTTCTTAGGTCAGTCTCCTGAGACAAAAGGAATAAAAGCAAAAATAAACAAATGGAATCTAATCAAGCTTGTAAGCTTTAGCACAGCAAAAGGAAGCCATAAGCAAAATGAAAAAACAACCTATGGATTTGGAGAAAATATTTGCAAATGATGCCACTGACAAGGGATTAATTTTCAAAATATACAAACAGTTCATACAACTTAGTATCAAAAATACTCAAACAAAAAATACACAAACAACACAGTCAAAAATAGGCAGAAGATCTAAATAGACATGCCCCCAAATAAGACAGACAGATGGTCAATAGGCATGTGGAAAGATGATCAAGATAACTGATTTTTTGAGAAATGCTAATAAAAACTAAGCCTCATATTGATCAGAAGAGTCATCATCAAAAAGTCTACAAATAATAAATGCTGGAGAAGATGTGGAGAAGTGGAACCATCTTACATGGTTGGTAGGAATGTAATTGGCAACAGCCACCACGGAGAACACCATGGATGCTTCTTAAAATATTAAAAATATAGCAATAATACGACCCAGTAATCCTACTCCTAGGCATATATCCAGAAAAGAAAGAAACTCTAATTCAAAGCATAGATGCATGGTAATGTCCATAGAAGCAATATATATAAAATAGCCAAGACAAGGAAGCAACCTAATCGTCTATCAATAGATAAATGATAAAGAAGATGTGGTATACATGCCAATATCTAAAATGAAAACATTACTCAGTGATAAAAATGCATGAAATAATGCCATCTGCAACAACATGGAAAGACCTAGAGATTATCCTATTAAGTGAAGTAAGTTAGAGAAAGACAAATATGATAACTCTTATACATGGAATCAAAAAATAGTGCAAATTAACATATTTACAAAACAGAAACAGACTCAGGGACAGATAATAAAATTATGGTCACCAAAAGGGAAGAGTGGGAGGGATAAATTAGGAGTGTGGGATTAAAAAGACATCATTCAGTTCAGTTCAGTTCAATCCCATAGTAGTGTCCGACTCTTTGAGACCCCATGGACTGCAGCACACCAGGCTTCTCTGTCCATCACCAACTCCTGGTGTTTACTCAAACTCATGTCCATTGAGTCGGTGATGACATCCAACAATCTCATCCTCTGTAGTCCCCTTCTCCTCCTGCCCTCAATCTTTCACAGCATCAGGGTTTTTTCAGATGAGTCAGTTCTTCACATCAGGTGGCCAAAGTATTGGAGTTTCAGCTTCAGCATCAGTCCTTCCAATGAGTATTCACAACTGATCTCCTTTAGGATGGACTGGTTGGATCTCCTTGCAGTCCCAGGGACTCTCAAGAGTCTTCTCCAACACCACAGCTCAAAAGCATCAATTCTTCAGTGCTCAGCTCTCTTTATAGTCCAACTCCCACATCCATGCACGACTACTGGAAAAACCATAGTGTTGATTAGATGGACCTTTGTTGGCAAAGTAATGTCTCTGCTTTTTAATATGCTATCTAGGTTGGTCATAACTTTCCTGCCAAGGAGCAAAGTGTCTTTAATTTCATAGCTGCAGTCACCATCTGCAGTGATTTAGGAGCCCCCAAAAATAAAGTCTGACAATGTTTCCACTGTCTCCCCATCTATTTGTCATGAAGTGATAAGACCGGATGCCATGATCTTAGTTTTCTGAATGTTGAGCTTTAAGTCAACTTTTTCACTCTCCTCTTTCACTTTCATCAAGAGGCTCTTTAGTTCTTCTTCAGTTTCTGTCATAAGGGTGGTGTCATCTGTATATCTGAGATTACTGATATCTCTCCCAGCAGTCTTGTTTCCAGCTTGTGCTTCACCCAGCCCAGCATTTCTCATGATGTACTCTGCATATAAGTTAAATAAAGAGGGTGACAATATACAGCCTTAATGTACTCCATTTTCTATTTGGATTCAATCTGTGGTTCCCTGTCCAGTTCTAACTGTTGCTTCCTTACCTGCATACAGATTTCTCAAGAGGCAGGTCAGGTGGTCTGATATTCTCATTTCTTTCAGAATTTTCCAGTTTATTGTGATCCACACAGTCAATGGTTTGTCATAGTCAATAAAGGAGAAACAGATGATTTTCTGGAACTCTCTTGCTTTTTTCTATGACCCAATAGATGTTGGCAATTTGATCTTTGGTTCCTTTGCTTTT
The DNA here is from genome assembly GCF_023699985.2 of Odocoileus virginianus. Lineage (NCBI taxonomy): Eukaryota > Metazoa > Chordata > Mammalia > Artiodactyla > Cervidae > Odocoileus > Odocoileus virginianus. The sequence goes on from NC_069694.1 coordinate 53,880,541, forward strand.
CTAAAACCAGTTTGAACATCTGGCAGTTCACAGTTCACATATTGTTGAAGCCTGGCTTGGAGAATTTTGAACATTACTTTAGTAGCATGTGAGATGAGTGCAATTGTGCAGTAGTTTGAGCATTCTTTGGCATTGCCTTTGGGAATGGAATGAAAACTGACCTTTCCAGTCCTGTGGCCACTGCTGAGTTTTCCAAATTTGCTGGCATATTGAGTGCAGCACTTTCACAGCATCATCTTTTAGGATTTGAAATAGCTCAACGGGAATTCCATTACCTCCACTAGCTTTGTTCGTAGTGATGCTTCCTAAGGCACACTTGACTTCACATTCCAGGATGTCTGGCTCTAGGTGAGTGATCACACCATTGTGATTATCTAGGTCATGAAGATTTTTTTTGTACAGTTCTTCTGTGTATCTTGCTACCCTTTCTTAATATCTTCTGCTTCTGTTAGGTCCATACTATTCCTGTCCTTTATTAAGCCCATCTTTGCATGAAATATTCCCTTGGTATCTCTAATTTTCTTGAAGAGATCTCTAGTCCTTCCCCTTCTATTGTTGTCCTCTATTTCTTTGCATTGATCGCTGAGGAAGGCTTTCTTATCTCTCCTTGCTATTCTTTGGAACTCTGCATTCAAATGGGCATATCTTTCCTTTTCTCCTTTGCTTTTTGCTTCTCTTCTATTCACAGCTATTTGTAAGACCTCCTCAGACAGTCATTTTGCTTATGTACAAACTACTAATATACAAGTCAAGTGGGTCTTAGGAAGCAATGACTAAGACCAAAGCTAGTGGAGGTGATGGAATTCCCATTGAGCTATTTCAAATCCTGAAAGATGATGCTGTGAAAGTGCTGCACTCAATATGCCAGCAAATTTGGACAACTCAGCAATGGCCACAGGATAGGAAACGGTCTGTTTTCATTCTGATCCCAACGAAAGGCAATGCCAAAGAATGTTCAAACTACCTCACAATTGCACTCATTTCACACACTACCAAATTAAAGCTTAAAATTCTCCAAGCTGTGCTTCCACATTATGTGAACTGTGAACTTCCAAATGTTCAAGTTGGATTTAGAAAAGGCAGAGGAACCAGAGATCAAATTGCCAACATCCATTGGATCATCAAAAAAGCAAAAGAGCTCCAGAAAAACATCTACTTCTGCTTTATTGACAATGCCAAATCCTTTGTGTGGATTACAGTAAACTCAACATTAAGTAACTCAAATATTAAAACTCATCATTTAGAAAATGAAGATCATGGCATCTGTTTCCATCACTTCACGGCAAATAGATGGGGGAACAATATATTTTTGGGGCTCCAAAATCACTTCAGATGGTGACTGCAGCCATGAAATTAAAAGATGCTTGCTCCTTGGAAGAAAAGGTATGACCAACATTGACAGCATATTAAAAAGCAGAGACATTACTTTGCCAACAAAGTTCCATCTAGTCAAACCTATGGTTTTTCCAGTAGTCATGTATGGATGTGAGAGTTGGACTATAAAAAAAGCTGAGCACCAAAGAATTGATGCTTTTGATCTGTGGTTTTGGAGGAGACTCTTGAGAGTCCCTTGGACAGGAAGAAGATCCAACCAGTCCATCCTAAAGGAAACCAGTCCTGAATATTCATCTGAAGGACTGATGCTGAAGCTGAAACTCCAATACTTTGGCCACCTGATATGCAGAACTGACTCATCTGAAAATGTCCTGATGCTGGAAAAGATTGAGGGCAAGAGGAGAAGGGGATGGCAGAGGATGAGATTGTTGGATGGCATCACCAACTCAATGAACATGAGTTTGAGTAAACTCAGGAATTGGTGATGGACAGGGAGGCCTGGTGTGCTGCTGTACTGGGGTCACAAATAGTCAGACACGACTGAGCAACTGAATGAACTAAACTGAACATATATAAAAGAGACCAACAACAAACATATATTGTTAGTATATTCAATAAGTTGTAATAATTTATAATGGAAAAGAATAAAAAAGAGTATGTGTGTATATATGCACACATATGTGCATATGTACACACACATATATACATATACATATACATACACATACACATACACATACACATATACATATACATATAGGGTAGTGTTAGTTGCTCGGTCATGTCTGACTCTTTGCAACTCCATGGACCATAGTCTGTTCTGTCCTCCATCCACGGGATTTTGCTGGTAAAAATACTGAACTGGGTTGCCGTTTCCTTCTCTAGGGGATCTTCCTGATTCTGGGATTGAACTAGGGTCTCCCACACTGCAGGCAGACTCCATATGGTCTGAGCCACGAGGGAAGTCTCTCTCTCTCTCGCTAAATATATACACATGTGTGCGTGTATGTATAAGGGCTTCCCTGGTGGCCCAGAAGGTAAAGAATCTGTCCACAATGTGGGAGACCCAGATTCCATCCCTTAGTCAGGAAGAACCCTTGGAGAAGGGAATGGCTATCCACTCTAGTATTCTTGCGTGGAGAATCCCATGGAGAGAGGAGCCAGGCAGGCTATAGTCCTTGTCACAAAGAGTTGGACACATCTGAGGGACTGACACACACACACACATATATGTATAAAACCAAATCACTTTTTTTATATTTCCTAAACTAACAATATTGTAAATCAACTCTGCTTCAAAGTAAATATATATATATATAAATATTATATATATATATATTATATATATATATTCAAACTTAAGGACAAGACTCCTACTCACAGTGACCTCAAAATCTGAAATCTGCTTAGAATTTTAAATCATGCATATGTTAAAAATTAACAAAGAAACTTCAGTCATATAGAATTTGGGGACCAGAGTGGGGAACTCTCCTACTCTAGGTTGGTAGCAGAGCCCAAGAGGAAGAAGAAAGTCTCCTCTCTTTTATAGTCAAGGGCTCAGCCAATGAAAGATTGTCAGAACTCAGTCATTGACAAGCCTGGATTCTTTGCTTTCTTTAGCCCATCAAGTCTCCTTTTTCTCTCTACAAAAGGGCTCTCCTTTCCATCTTTGCACATGACTTTCCATGGTTATAAATCCCAAACTGAAATTCTGTGCTGATCCCAAATAAAGCCATTTTTTGTTGGAGAAATAACTGATATTCTATTTGTTTTCAGTCAACATATATAAAAGAGATTAATTTGCTATTTATGTTCTGATGTATTTTAATCCTTCTCAAAGAAGGAAAATTATTACAATGACTAGCACATGGTCAATAAAAGTCATTCTTAGGTCCCTTAATTATAGAGATGTGGGTATGAAAATGTTTTACTAGCTATTCAAATACTTTCATAAATGTTATGTTTTAAAATTTAGAATCTAGTTTTGAACCAAGATGGGAACTAATGTGTGAGGAGGTTTCTAGAAAGTGAATGCTATTTAGCTCAGAAATTAAAGAAACTAATCTAATTAAAGTATGAATTTTGAATATGTACACCTATGGGTTGCTTCAAGTTGATGTATGGCAAAAACCATCACAAAACTGTAAAGTAATTATCCTCCAATTAAAATAAATTAATTACAAAAGAATTTACCTTTTCACTACAATATATTTTAACTTGCATATATGTTTTGTCCTTCTCATGTTCACAGTTTGTCTTTTTAACTCTATTTCATTGAGTACTTGCTAAAGTGCTGTTGTGAAGCAACATTATTCTTGCTCTCACATATGCACAAAAAAAAATCCTTATAAAAGATCTCTTAGGAAAGAGGCTTATAGAAATATAAGGCTTAACATGTTTATAGTGAGGAATGAGAAAAAGACAAATGTGGATGATATTTCTGAGGATTCCACAATCTTATCCAATCAGGCTGACAACTCTGACTGTCCATTTGTATCAGACTCTTTACAGATTACTTAACAATTAGTTGGAAAGTCCTTTTTCAGATCTATATTTGCTGGTGGTGTCAAAGCTTGGGAAGACATGATGAGAAAACTGAGTTAACTCTATGAATAGATAAATCCCCAAACAGCGACTGAGAGCCTAGGAAGTTAGGAGCCTATAATTCTTCTATAAGTAAGTACGAAGTCTATTCTCTATGAGACTAAGAACACATTAATTCAACACTTAGAAAGATATTTGCTCTTCAATTATTACTAATAAATAAATTTCTTCACTGTCTTGTTTTCTATTTTGGAAAGTCTAAAATTATTATATTTTGAATGAATCATTAGTAACTCTATGAGAGCAATTTGAAAAAATAAATCATAGAAGCATACAAATCATAATAAACAAGAACATGTAGTGAAAGACATGTTTCAGAAAAACAGATTTATAGATTTCAAAACATCAGAAACATGCCTACTTTTTCAATCCTCACCTGTCATTGCACTTGCTCATTTCATCCTCTTCTTTTTCCTAAGGTATGAGAACTCAAGTAGGTCATGCATGGGATAATGAAAAGTTTTATCCATAACACTTTTCAACTGCATTGTTTTTTCATCCATAATGCAATCCTTTATGGGTCTCTGTTCTATCTCAATGGCTGTCAGAATGACTGATGAATCTGTTGCTTGAAAAATATTTAGGAGCTTAGGTCCATGGATTTGTGCACAAGAGAGCAATGAAAAATCCTATGAACAGGACTACACTAAATTTCTGGTGGGTCAAAAAGCCTAGAATTTATTTTAAAAAGTGTTTATTAAACAAAATGTTGGTCAAAAGTAATTTTTAACAAAAATTACTAAGTTTTGAATTGGCATTGGCTTGACTATTTTATGATAGGTATAGCTGAATCATTTTCATTTGCTTAGTCTAGAGACTTTTAAAGATCACACAAAGATTTCATCAAGGACCAATGTTATCCTTGTAATCTAAGTGTTCTGTACTTGCTATAAAGTTAGATTTAAATTTATAGAAACCTCAGTTTATCATTTACACGTAATAGTGTGCATCTAAATAAGATACTGATTTTTCTCAAACTAACCTATCCATTGTCAGATTGGAGGAAGAAAATTAATGTGGCTATGGAGCCAAATAAAGAAAGGTTCAAATTTTCATTCCACCATATACCTGGTGAGACTTCATTTCATTATTTTTAAACAGGGCTAATAATTTCTACATCCCCTAATTACTATAATATTTCAGTACAATAATTCATGAAGCAGAAAAAGTGAATGTGTTAGTCACTCAGTCATATCTGACTCTTTGCGTCCCCATGGACTATAGCCATCTAGGCTTCTCTGTCATGGAATTCTCCAGGCAAGAACACTGGATGGGCTAGCCACTACCTTCTCGAGGGACTCTCCAGGAACTGAATCCTGGTCTTCTGCATGACAGGCAGATTCTTTACCATCTGAGACACCAGGGAAGTTCCATTATGCAGATCAACAGGACTTAAAAATTCTAGTTGGTTTTTCTTTCATTTTAATATCAAACAAAGATATAATAAGTGTGAAGGAAAATTCAAATGATACTTTGGTTGCCTACTTTTTTTAAACAAATTTTCAGCTAATATAGATTGTCAAAACAATCTTTAAAGCCATAATCATTATATACATTTACACTAATCATGGCCAATTGTACAGAAAACATATAGGAATAGGGATGATAAATCTAATCAAAAGAAGACAAAACAAGTTCTAACAAGTGAATGATAAGTTAAAAAAGTAGATCCTGGATATGAAAGTGGCACAAAAGTAAATCAGTAAATCAAAGCCCATCCAATCTACCTTCATGTCAATTGCAGTGAATTACTGATTTAGAAATCTAAAAAAACTGTCATGTAGTTCATAATATATCACCACCATTTAAATCTATAAAAGTTTGCTCTTTTTTATTTCCTTGTCATTCATTTTCTTGCTGCTATAATCATGCAACTACCAGGATATAAACTGTAAGACAAGGACTTTGGTCTCTTTGTTCACTGCTTTATCCCAAAGACCTGGATCAGTGAGGATAGATACGAGAGTTTCAGAAAATATCTTTTAAATGAATCATTCAAGAAATGTGTAAGCAAGCAAATTAATAAGAAAATTAGATATTGTCTAACAATAATCAGTACTTTAGTCTTTTAAACATCAAATATGTGTCAATTGTACAGAAATAAATCTTGTTATTAACCTTTCACAGAGGGAACCAAATCATAAATTTTAAAATTAAAAGTCAAAGCATTCTTAAGAAAAACAAAGCTGAATGCATCATACTTCCTAGTTTCAAACTATATTAAAAAGCTATAGTAATTAAAACAGTATGGGTTTGACATTAAAAACAGATGCATACATCAATGAAACCAAATGGAGACCCTAGAAATAAGCTTATGCATATCTGATTGATTAATTTTCAACAAAGGAATCGAGAATGTACAAAGAAAACACAGTTTACCAATAAATGGTGTCAGGAACATACCCATAAGGAAGAGAATGAAACTAGACCCTTATCTCACACCATATACAAATATCGACTCCAAAATAATTAAAAACTTACTTGTATGTGAGCCCTAAAACCATAAAATTCCTAAGTGAGGACATAGTGGATAACCTCCTTGACATTGGTTTTGGTAATTTTTTTTTGACACCATAAGCAAAACAACAACAGCAAAATAAGTAAGTGGGATTACATTGCACTAAAATACTTCTGTACAGCAAAGGTAACCATCAACAAAATGAAAAGGCAACCTGTGGAATGACGGAAAATGTTTGCAAATTATATATCTCACAAGGGGTTAATATCTAACATATAAAAAGAAGTTCATAAAACTCAATAGCAAATAACTGAATAACTCAATTTAAAAATGGACAAAGAATCTGAACAGTCAATTTTCCAAATAAGATATACAAATGACCATTAGGTACATGAAAAGGTGCTCAAATTACTAATAATCAGGAAAATGCAAATCAAAACCACAGTGAGATATTACCGCACACTTGTTAGGATGCCTATTATCAAATAGACAGGAGAAAACAAATGCTGTTGAAGATGTGGAGAAAAGGGGAATCTTGTATAATGTTGGTGGGAATGTAAACTGGTATAGCCACTATGGGAAACATGGATGTTTCTTAAGAAGTTAAAAATAGAACTACTATATGATCCAGCAATCCCACTTTGAGGAATAAAGATCCACTGGAGTAGGAAATTGCAACCCACTCCAGAACTCTTTGCTGGAGAATTCCATGAAAAGAGGAGCCTGGTGAGCCACAGTCCATGGGGTTGCAAAGAGTCAGACAGGACTGAACAACTAACACTTTAACTTTCACTTTTATATGCAAAACAAACAAACAAAATCAATATCTCATAGATATAGCTGTATTCTCATGTAACTTGTAACATTTTTTTACAATAGAAAAGACAAAAAAAAATTCAAAGTGTCCATTAACAATTGAATGGATACAGAAAATATGGAATGGAACACTATTCAGCCCATAGAAAGAAGGAAATACTGCTATTTTTGACAGTATCAGTGAGCTGAAAATCATCATTATTCTAAATGAAATAAGACAGACAAAGAAAGACAAATACCTTATATCTGTCTATATCATATTATATTACACTGATCTATGTATCTATCTGAAATATCAATTAATCAATCAATCAAATACATAGAAGCAGAAAGTAGAAAATAAGTTGCCATGATCTGGTGGGTAGCAGAAATCTGAAGTGGTTGATAAAATGTACAATACAAACTTTCAGTTATAAGATGATTAAGTCTGATTATTCAATGTATAATATAATATGATGACTACAGCTGATAATACTGTATCTATAGTTGAAATTTTCTGAGAGTAGAACATAAATGTTCCTACCTCTGAAAGTTCCAGTTGTCATTTATGGATGGGAGAGTTGGACCATAAAGAAAGCTGAGTGCCGAAGAATCAATGCCTTTGAACTGTGGTATTGGAGAAGATTCTTGAGAGTCCTTTGGACTGCAAGGAGATCAAACCAGTCAATCCTAAGTATAATCAATCCTGAATATTCATTGGAAGGACTGATGCTGAAGCTGAAACTCCAATACTTGGCCACCTGATGTGAAGAACTGACTCATTGGAAAAGACCCTGATGCTGGGAAAGATATAAGCTGGAGGATAAGGGATGACAGAGGATGAGATGGTTGGATGGCATCACTGAATCAATGGACATGAATTTGAGTAAACTCTGGGAGTTGGTTATGGACAGGGAAACCTGTGTGCTGAGCCCATGAGGTTGAAAAGAATTGGACAGGGCTGAGTGACTGAACTGAAACCCCAAAAGCTATATTTTTGAGTGAAATGTGATACACAACTGTTACATTATCCAAAAGAAAAGTTATTTAAATTTACAAACAGTAACATCTCAGAGAGCCACAACAGGAACAATTAAAAATAAATAATTTTAATATGGCTTAGAAGCTCTGATAGATCTTCCAGAGCTTTTGTTGACAATACATCAAGAATCAATTTAAGATCTAGTTTGAAAGCAAAGTTTATAATCCTCATATAATGGATTTTGATGCCTTAGGCAATACAGTGATGTAAAAATGATTAAAAAGTGCCCCTTTCTTGTGTAATCAATAAAAGTTCTCTCTAAAATAGCTTAGCTTCAAAATACTTGACTGTACTCTAATTATAGAATTCCAACTAAATCTAATACTATTATTTTACCAGGTTTATTAGACATCATATCCTCTAGCTTATTAGCACTGGTATCACCCAATCTAGTCAAAAGGTCATCCATCAATAATAGATCAAACCTAACTGTATTTCAAAATCCTACTGGCAGCATAACAAAATAATGTGTTGGAAAATGACTGGAAAACATGCACATATGTATATTTCATATAATAACAGCATTCTATAATGATTTATTTCTAAATAGGTAGATGAATCAACTGTTAAAGTAAATATGAGAATAAAAATCCCCATTATCTATATTATTTAAAAACAGTTCCTTTTAAATACTATGATATTACATTCTAGGTTTTATTTTCAAAGAATTTCAAATTCTTGGTTTTATTTTCAAAACTAACTTTTGGTATTCATTAATAATTCCCTTTAAGTATTGATGAATCATTTATATACCCATTTACATATTATACAATGAAAGTTGCTGAACTCTTTCATGATTTTTTAATTTATATTCAGTTTTTGTCACAATTTAAAAATTTTGGTAGATGATTTATGTTATAATTTAATTACATAATAATGTATATAGATCTTAAGTTGCATGCCAGCTCTCTACCTAAAAAAAGTGTTTTTGCCTGCAAGGAAATTTTGTGATTTATAAAGTTTGGAGCTTAACTTTCATCCTTAAAAATAGTTTCACTGAAATTATCACTGTTGGTGAATTTTCACCTTATATAATGAATTTAATAAGCAATGCAAATATGTTCTAGGAGTATGCTAGTCATGATACTATATCTCATAAGTCATATACTTATTATCATCTCATTCAAATAAGTAATACTTCAGTATTTTATATGTTTGTGCCTCATCACAACTCAACTCCTGTTGTTTCTTATTATAAATACTAACATAAACTTAGAGTTAAATGGCTACTACATTATTTTCATGGTCTGCTGTGTATGTATGAGTGTGAAATGTGTTGCTGGAATTTAATGCAATTTTAGTTATGTTTCTCAAATGGATTGATAAATATTAACTGCTAAGTGAATGAGTATACAAGAACCTGTTCTGTATGTACTTGGAGTTTATTACACAATGTTTCCCCAATTCTTAAAGAGAAAAAGAGAAAATACCTCTTTCAAATTATAATACTATAATAACTCTGATTGCTTCAGATTTGCTATGAATTAATTATTGACTCCTCACTATACAAAGAACTTTAATTACATCTAAACACTACAACAATCCTGTGTGAGGTGCTATTGCCCCCATTTTATAGATGAAGAAATTGAGGAACAAAGAGTAAGCAAACTGTGCAAGAAAACATGGCTAGAAAATAGTCAAACCCAAGATGCCACCTGAGCGGGTTGATTTTGCATTTCTGATATTAAAAAATGTACCCAATTGCCTGATACTATGCAGAAGACCACAGAAGACAAGAGGACAGGCTGGAAAAACTTGGAATCCTATAGTCACTAAGACTAATTGAATTTCATAAAAGAGCAGCAATACTGAATTGGCTGTAAACACACCTATGACTCTGTTGCTGGGCAGAAACATTTCCTAAATCAGGTTCTTTATTTCTAATTTTCTTTCACTCTCATACCCCTTCCATTTTCTAATATTTTCAGTGTGATGGCTTCTGGAAAGCCTTTGACTCTGTTTGAGGCTATATGGAGTATGAAGTTTGTTGTTAGGGTATTTCAACTAGTATATGTTTTAACATGCAATTCAAAGTGAGGTTAGCATGTTAGAAAATGTGAATCTTATAACAACTGCAAATGAAGTTTACATCAATAAAAGTATTTCCTCTTGGATAAAGCAATTTGATTTCATGCATACAAGTACCCATTAAAATATTTGTTTGTCTTTATTTTCATTTTGTTGTTCTAATTTAGAAAAGACCATACAATTAATAGTGATTTGAAAAAAAAAAAAGGTAATTTAGAATTGTGATGAATATGAGGAATAGCTTCTCCCATTCTTCACCCTTCTATTCATTTTGCCTTCTTATCCTGGAAAGGTAGAAGTTAAAGCTCATAGCTCCCAGACTCCTATCAGAAGATTTGTTGTTGTTGCTGCTTAGTTGGTATGTCGTGTTCGACTCTTTTGTGACCCTATAGACCATAGCCAGCCAGGCTGCTTTGTCCACAGGATTTTCCTAGGCAAGAATACTGGAGTGTGTTGCCATTTTCTTCTCCAAGGGATCTACCCAACCCAGGTCTCCTGCATTGGCAGGTGGATTCTTTACCACTGAGCCACCAAGGAAGCCCTTATCAGAAGATTGGTTTCTGCCAATTGAGATTTGCAAGGCAGAAATTATTTTGGCTTGGTTGTTTTTCTGGCAGCAATACAACTGTGTGAAATTGTGAAGTTCTCTTCCCTCCCTTTCTTCTTGATACTGCTGGAAGTAGCAGTCCCTCTGCTAAAGCATCTTTCAGTCATTCCTGTAGACCTTGACTAAAGACAATTCCTCTAGCCTTTCAAATAATAGCATAAGCACTTACATTATTATTGAATTTTTTTTACTTAAAATATTTTAAATAGATTCTTTATCCTGCAATAGAACCCTGATGATATAAAAAGCAATGGCGAGGCAATAGAAATAAAAACAAAACTAGACAAATGGGACCTAATCAAACTTACAAGCTTTTTCACAGCAAATGTAGCCACACACACACATACACAAAAAGACAACTTAAGGCATGGGAGAAAATATTTGTAAAAGATATGACAAGGGTTAATCTCTAAACATACACATAGCTCATACAACTCAACAAAAAAGCCAAGTAATTCAATAAAAAATTTGGCAGAAGACCTTAATAGACATTTCACCAATGAAGACATAGGGATGGCCAGTAGGCATGTGAAAAGATGCTCAACATCACTAATTATTGGAGAAATGGAAATCAAAACTTTAGTGAAGTACCAACTCACACCAATCAGATGGCCATCATTAAAATGTCTACAAATAACAAATGCTAGAAAGGGTGTGGAGAAAAGGAAACCCTTATATAATGTTGGTGGAAATGTAAATTGGTACAGTCACTATGGAAAACAATGTGGAGGTTCCTCAGAAATTTAAAAATAGAATGACTATATTATTGACAAATCTCACTCCTGGGGCTGTACCCGGACAAAACTCTCATTTTAAAAGATGCACGCACATTTCACAGCAATACTGTTCACAGTAGCCAAGACATGGAGACAACCTAAATGTCCACAGACAGATGAGGGATAAGGAAGATGTGGTACATACACACAATGAAATATTACTCAGCTGTCAAAAAGAATGAAATAATGCCCATTTGCAGCAGCATGGATGAAACTACAGGTTAACCTGCTAAGTTAAATAAGTCAGAAATTCATATGGACAAATACCATGTGATATCACATACATGTGTAAGCTATTCTAAAATATAGCACAGGCAAACCTATCTACAAAACAGAAACAGACTCACAGACATAGAGAATAGACTTGTTGTTGTCAGTGGGGAAAGGAGTGTGGGAGGGAAGGACTGGGAGTGTGGGATTAACAGATGCAAACTATTATATAGAATGGATAAACAACACGGTCCTACTGTATAGCAGAGGGAACTATATTCAATAACCTGCAATAAACAGTAATGAAAAAGAATATATAATAAAAAGAATGTATACATAACTGAATCACTTTGCTGTATAGCAGAGATTTTCACAACACTGTAAATCAACTACATTTCAATTAAAAAAAAAACTGAAAAAAGAAGCAACAGTGAATGTTTAAGCTGTCATAGAAAATGAAAACAAACTATTTTATGCCAAAACATAAACATAGTGTTTGTTTTACTGCTTGTATTAACAAAATAATATAACTTAACATAATATGTCCATCAGGTAAAGACTTTATAAGTAAGTAAGTGTTAGTCGCTCAGTCATGCCCGACTCTTCGCGACCCCATAGACTGCAGCCTACCAGGCTCCTCTGTCCGTGAGATTTTCCAGGCAAGGAAACTGGAGTGGGTTGCCATTTCCTCCTCCAGGGGATCTTCCCATCCCAGGGATCAAACCCGGGTCTCCTGCACTGCAGGCGGTTCTTTACCAACTAAGCTACAAAGACTTTAGAGTTAGCATTTAAATATAAAACAAACATTTAGAAATACTTGCTGCAGCTAATTTAACGATCTGAAAATATTTGTTTAAATAATTGGTTTCATTGGGTAGCAGAATCTGTTACAAATAAATAAATGGATAATCTCTAAATTTAATCTTTTTTTCAAATCTCTTCCAACCCAATAGACATATACCCACAGTATATCAATACTTTTCAAATGACTGGTGAATCTTAAATCATAAGGAAAATATGAGTGAGACTTGGGAGATCACGAAAACAAGATGTTAATATTTGTAGCAGATGATAGATTGACACACCCAGGTATTATACACATTTTAGGTAGAATTTGGAGAAGACTCTTGAGAGTTCCTTGGACTACAAGGGGATCAAACCAATCAATCCTCAAGGAAATCAACCCTGAATATACACTGGAAGGACTGATGCTGAAGCTGAAGCTCCAGTAATTTGGCCACCTAATACAAAGAGATGACTCATTGGAAAAGATCCTGATGCTGGGAAAGATATAAGACAGGAGGAAAAAAGGATAACAGAAGATGAGATGTTTGGATGGCATCACCAATTCAACAGACATGAGCTTGAGCAAACTTCAGGAGATGGTGAAAAACAGGGAGGCCAGGCGTGCTGGGGTCTCAAGGAGTAGGACGAAACTGAGCTACTGAACATCAAAGTCAGAATTTACTTGCTTTGACATAATCTACTCATTTCCTACTCAAATGACTGAAACTAATAAATGTAACTCAGCTTTTAAACAAATGCAATCCTTTAATAAATATTAAAATTTTACAAGAATCCAATGGTGTGTCCCATAAAATCTTCAGGCATAGATAGCTCATGTATTCAGATCTGGCCTTTTTATCTAAACATAAAACTAAACAATTATATTATGATTTTTCATTTTTAAAAAACGTAGTGAAGAGAAAAATTCTTTATAGAAACAAGCAAGAATAAATTAAAAGGTTTTGTTACACAAGGTCAATTTTTGAACTTTTCTAAGTTATCTGCTAAAAATCAGAAAATGGTCCTTCCTTGGGACTGTTGCAGTGGTTAAGAATCTGTTTTGCAATGCAGGGTATGTAGATTCAATCCCTGGTCAGGGGACTAAGATCCCACACGGCACAGGGCAACTAAGCCTGTTTACCACAACCACTGGAACCCGCATGCCACGACTAAGACCCAACAATGGCAAATAAATCAATCTATAACTATTTACATATATGTAAAGAAAATTATCCTTCCTCAAAGATGATTCTTAATAATTATCCATCAGTTGAGAATATAGTTATTTTTTGTGTCAAAATATCATATATATTTATATACTACAGGTGATTCAGGTGTAGCAGAAACTAACACATCATTGTAAAGCAATTATCCTCCAATTAAAAAGGAAAATAAAAAAGTTAAAAATAGACAAATACAAATATTAAATGTGTTAAATCTGTGCTGACATTTTTCAGGCATGTTGTGCATTTCACAGATGAAACATGTATGAACCCTTCTCATAAAAAGTGTACAGTTAAGTAGGAAAGACTAGTGGCAAAGATGAGGAATAATACATACACACTTAGGAAAACCACAAAAGTCTCCAGAGATGTTTAGATATAAAATTCCTATGGTATTCTTTGTCTTCAAGTTACGAAAAAGTGTTCCCCAAGTCATATTATAGAAACATGAAAAGGAATATTTATAATATCAAAGGGAATCTTGCAAATCAAAGCAATAAAGAAAAAACCTTAGATGAAAACTTATCAAGGCATAAATTTGCAGTTGGTGGAAGAAGAAACTCAGCTAGCTAACAAGAATAAGAGGGGTACATACTTACTGCTTATATTAGAAATAGTAACTAAAACAACAGTGGGAAGCTGTTTGTACTCAATAGACTGGGAAAGTTTAAGAGTTAGACAACAGCAAACATTGGTAATAATGGAAAAATAAAAATACTGGAGAAATAAAAATACTCATACACTGTCTTTATAACAAGGGATTTCCAAGAGTGAAGTTTGGGTCAAAATCACCAGGAGAATTTTAAAATTTGCTAACTTCTATCTATATTTCCTTAATTCTCTTATAGAATTCAGGAATCTCAAATTGTAAGTGACCCCAAATAACTTATACATCCATGGAGGACTGAAAATCATTTTCTTTAACTACAGGTAAACATATAACCATAAATATATAAATATACATTAACCAATATACAAACACATAACATAGAATTAGGCATGGGATAAAATTAAACCAGGATAGGAAATGAAATACTGTCTGTGCATAATTTTTAAAAAGTAGAAAGAAACTGAGCAACTCCTCCAGCTCAACTCCAGAAAAATAAATGACCCAATCCAAAAATGGGCCAAAGAACTAAACAGACATTTCTCCAAGGAAGACAAACAGATGGCTAACAAACACATGAAAAGATGCTCAACATCACTCATTATCAGAGAAATGCAAATCAAAACCACAATGAGGTACCATTACACGCCAGTCAGGATGGCTGCCATCCAAAAGTCTACAAGCAATAAATGCTGGAGAGGCTGTGGAGCAAAGGGAACCCTCTTACACTGTTGGTGGGAATGCAAACTAGTACAGCCACTATGGAGAACAGTGTGGAGATTTCTTAAAAAGCTGGAAATAGAACTGCCATATGACCCAGCAATCCCACTTCTGGGCATACACACCAAGGAAACCAGATCTGAAAGAGACACGTGCACCCCAATGTTCATCGCAGCACTGTTTATAATAGCCAGGACATGGAAGCAACCTAGATGCCCATCAGCAGACGAATGGATGAGGAAGCTGTGGTACATATACACCATGGAATATTACTCAGCCATTAAAAAGAATTCATTTGAATCAGTTCTAATGAGATGGATGAAACTGGAGCCCATTATACAGAGCGAAGTAAGCCAGAAAGATAAAGACCATTACAGTATACTAACACATATATATGGAATTTAGAAAGATGGTAACAATAACCCTATATGCAAAACAGAAAAAGAGACTCAGATGTATAGAACAGACTTGTGGACTCTGGGAGAAGGCGAGGGTGGGATGTTTCAAGAGAACAGCATTGAAACATGTATATTATCTAGGGTGAAACAGATCACCAGTCCAGGGTGGGTTCATGAGACAAGTGCTCGGGCCTGGTGCACTAGGAAGACCCAGAGGGATCGGGTGGAGAGGGAGGTGGGAGGGGGGACCGGGATGGGGAATACATGTAAATCCATGGCTAATTCATTTCAATGTATGACAAAAACTACTGTAATGATGTAAAGTAATTAGCCTCCAACTAATAAAAATAAATGGATAAAAAAAGTTTCCTTGAAAAAAGAAAGAAACTGAAATTTAAAATAGAAAATAATAATAATAATGCCTAATAATGCTCATCAATTATTTATTAATCTTTTCAGTCACTCTTCTCCTATTTTGTAATTCTGAGTTATGTAAATCTACTTTCTAGTTAGTATGGCACTTGTTTTTAATCATATACATCTTCAAAATATTTTTATCCATTGTTGTTCTTGTTCAGTACCTCAGGTGCGTCTGATTTTTTATGACCCCAAGGACTGCAGCACTCCAGGCTTCCCTGTCCTTCACCATCTCCTGGCTCTTGCTCAAACTCATGTCGATTGAGTCGGTGATGCCATCCAACCATCTCATCCTCTGCTGTCCTCTTCTCTTCCTGCCTTCAAACTTTCCCAGCATTAGGGTCTTTTCTAATGAGTTGGCTCTTCCTATCAGGTGGCCAAAGTATTGGAGCTTCAGCTTCAGCATGTCTTTTCAACAAATGTTCAGGATTGATTTCCTTTAGGATTGACTGGTTTGATCTTTTTGCAGTCCAAGGGACTCTCAAGAGTCTTATCCAACACTACAGTTCAAAAGCATCAATTCTCTGGTGCTCAGCCTTCTTTATGGTCCAAATTTCACATCTATATATGACTACTGGAAAAATCATAACTTTGACTATAAGGATCTTTGTTGGCAAAGTAATGTCTCTGCTTTTTAATATGCTGTCTAGGTTTGTCATAGCTTTCATCCATCTTAATATTCAAAAAACCTAATAATTTTATTTAAATCTGAATATTTTCATCCATAATCTTTAATATTATTTGCAACAATGAATCTGGAATTATGTTATTGCTCTTTCTATAAATATATATTATTTACTGCCTTCAGAAACAGTGTTTTAATACAATAAAACTATTCATACAGAATGAAGATAAAAAATGATGGAAATCTAGCCCTTTAAAATAGAAGGTCTTGATATCTGCTTTCTCTAATATCCATGCTTTTATTAATGTGAAGCCAATTTCAGTTCTAGCTGATTCAAGAAATGATTTTTTTCTACTCATTTATTTTTGCTGAGATTTTAGATATAAAAGAACTTTTATTTCTAAATTTTCACAGTACTTTGGAATTATTTCACTGGATATATACTTTTGAATTCTAATTTATGTAGTAAGATGTTCATTTTTTTGTGCCAATAGAAGGAATTTTAGCATTTAAAAAATTCTACTGCTGGTAAAATGTTCCAGTAATGCACATGTTTAGATTTATTCTTTAACTGTATTATTGTACCAGCAGGGAGTCCTAAAATGCCTAAAATTCTATGAAAGATAAAAGTCAAGGAGGACACAAAAATAGATCTTAACAACTAAACTGTCTTCTAGCAGCCTTGATTTTTTTTTTTTTTTTGGAAATAGTTTGTAAGACGTTTTTGTGCCCTGGGCACTGTGCTTTTACAGAAAACATAATCAATAAGTAACTCAAAAAGTTTACAACTCAACTGACTTTGCTTCCTGTTTTCTTGTCCTTGTTCTTCACTGAACTGTTTAAGAGACCATATATTTTCTGCTCCCTACCCACATTCCATATATGACCAATCTGAGAGCAATTTTGTTGTCTTTTTGTTGTTGAAGAAGAAAAATGGCTAGGACTGTAGGAAAGTAGTGGGATTACGGATGGTACATGGGGCTTAAACTCAGACACAGGTTTTGAAATTGCTGTTTAATATCCATGTAACTTTAATAAACACTGCTTTTCAGAACTCTGGCTTTCTTTCCTGCATAGCAAAGTTAACATATAGATCAGAGACTGAATATATAAAATAATAATGTATTATATTAACTCTCAGTACGGTTTAAATATAGGGCGTTATTGAAATCACATAGGTTCTCAAGCCAGAAACCTAGAAGTCAGCAGTAATGAGTCTTCATTTTCAGTCAGTACCTACCTCTGTCCATCTAGGAATCCTCATTCCACAACAGCAGCTCCCATTCCCAGTTGATCTCAAACCACACACATGCCCCCCTCCTTTCCACTCTTCCCACCTTAGTGTGGCCCCATAACTGGTACCCAGACTCTTACCATAGCCTCCAAACAGGCTTCTACATCTAATCCTAAAATATTCTCCACTGAAAGCCAGACTGATTTTTGGGAATGTAGGTCAGGACATTATATAAATTTGTTTGAAATCATTTCATGTTGGAATATGAGTCCAATACATTTTTTATTAATTAGTGTATTTTTTATTGTAGGATAATTGCTTTACAGAATTTTGCTGTTTTCTGTCAAACCTCAACATGAATCAACCACAAGTATACATATGTCTCCTCCCATTTGAACCTCCCTCCCATTTCCCAACCCATCGCACCCCTCTAGGTTGATACAGAGCCCCTGTTTGAGTTTCCTGAGCCACACAGCAAATTCCCATTAGCCATCTATTTATGGCAATGTAAGTTTCCATGTCACTCTTTCCATACATCTTACCCTCTCAACCCCTCACCATGTCCATAAGTCTATTCTCTATGTATGTTTCTCCACTGTTGCCCTGTAAGTAAATTCTTCAGTACCATTTTTCTAAATTCCATATATATGTGTCAGAATATGGTATTTATCTTTCTCTTTATGACTCACTTCACTCAGTATAATAGGTTCTATGTCTATCCACCTCATTAGAACTGACTCAAATGTGTTCCTTTTTACAGCTGAGTAATATTCCACTATATATATTCCAGTGTATATATATATATACCACTACTTCTTTATCCATTCATCTATTGATGGACACCTAGGCTTCTTCCATGTTCTAGCTATTGTAAACAGTGCTTCAGTGAACAATGTGATACATGTGTCTTTTTCAATTTTGGTTTCCTCAGGGTATATGCCTAGGAGTGGGATTGCTAGGTCATATGTTCCTTTTATTCCTATTTTTAAGGAATCTCCATACCATCTTCCATAGTGGCTGCATCAATTTACATTCCCACCAACAGTGCAAGAGTGTTCCCTTTTCTCCACACCCTTTCCAGTATTTATTGTTAGTAGACTTTTTGATGAGGGCCATTCTGAGGGGTATGAGGTGATATCTCATTCTGCTTTTGACTAGCATTTCTTTAATAATGAGCGATGTTGGGCATCTTTTCATGTTTGTTAGCCATCTGTATGTCTTCTTTGGAGAAATGTCTGTTTAGATCTTTTTCCCACTTTCTGATTGGGTTGTTTGTTTTTGTGGTATTGAATTGTATGAGATGCATGTATATTTTGGAAATTAATTCTTTGTCAATTGTTTCGTTTGCTATTATTTTCTCCTATTTGGAGAGTTGTCTTTTCACATTGCTTATGGTTTCCTTTGCTGTGCAAAAGCTTTTAAGTTTAATCAGGTCCCACTTGTTTACTTTTGTTTTTATTTCCGAACTCTAGGAGGTGGGTCATAGAGGATCTTGCTTTAATTTATGTCATCAAGTGTTCTGCCCACATTTTCCTCTAAGGAAATGTCTTAAATTTATGGTCTTGTCTTAAATTTAGGTCTTGTCTTAAATTTAGGTCTTTAATCCATTTTGAGTTTATCTTTGTGTATGGTGTTAGGAAATGTTCTAATTTCATTCTTTTACATGTAGCCGTCCAGTTTTCCAAACACCATTTATTGAAGAGGCTGTCTTTGCCCCATTGTATATACTTGCCTCATTTGTCAAAAATAAGGAACCCATAGGTGCATGGATTTATTTCTGGACTTTCTATCTTGTTTCATTTGTCTATATTTCTGTTTTTGTGCTAATGCTATACTGTCTTGATGACTGTGGCTTTGTAGTATAACCTGAAGTCAGGAAGGTTGATTCCTCCAGCTCCATTCTGCTCTCTCAAGACTGCTCTGGCTATTTGGGGTCTTTTGTGTTTCCATATGAATCGTGAAATTTTTTGTCCTAGTTCTGTGGAAAATCCCATTGGTAATTTGATAGGGATTGTATTAAATCTGTAGATTGCATTTGGTAGTATAGTCATTTTTACAATATTGACTCTTCCTACACAGGAACATGGAATCTCTCTCCATCTATTTATGTTATCTTTGATTTCTTTCATTTGTGTCTTATAATTTTCTGTGTACCATTCTTTTATCTCCTTAGGTAAGTTTATTCCTAGATATTTAATTCTTTTTGTTGCATTGATGAATGGGATTGATTCCTTAATTGCTCTTTCTGAGTTTTCATTGTTCATATGTAGAAATGCAAGTGATTTCTGTGTATTGATTTTGTATCCTTCAACTTTGCTAAATTTACTGATTAGCTCTAGTAATTTTCGATACTATCTTTAAGGTTTTCTATGTACAGTATCATGTAATCTGAAAACAGTGAAAGCTTTACCTCTTTTCCAATCTGGATTCATTTTATTTCATTTTCTTCTCTGATTGCTGTAACTAGGACCTCCAGAACTATGTTGAATAATAGTGGTGAAAGTGGACACCCTTGTCTTGCTCCTGATCCTAGAGGGAATGCTTTCAGTTTTTAACCATTGAGAATAATGTTTGCTGTAGACTTATCATATATGGTCTTTCCTATGTTAAGGTAGGTTCCTTCTATGCCCATTTTTTGAAGAGTTTTAATCATAAATGGGTGCTGAATTTTGTCAAAGGCTTTTTCTGCATCTATTGAGAGGATCATATGCTTTTTATCTTTCAATTTTTTTTAATATGATGTATTATACTGATGGATTTCTGAACATTGAAAAATTCTTGCATCCGTGGAATAAACCCAACGTGATTATGGTGTATGAGCTTTTTGATGTGTTGCTGAATTCTGTTTGCTAAAATTTTTGTTGAGGTTTTTTTGCATCTATGTTCATCAGTGATATTGGCTAATAGTTTTCTTTTTTTGTGTTGTCTTTGGTTTTGGTATCAGGGTGATGGTGGACTCGTAGAATGAGTTTGGGAATGTTCATTCCTCTGCAATTTTTTGAACGAGTTTTAGGAGAATAGGCATTAGCTCCTCTCTAAATGTTTGATAGAATTCTCCTGTGAAGCTATCTGGCCCTGGGCTTTTGTTTTTTGGGAGATTTTAAATCAGAGCTTCAATTTCAGTGCTTGTAATTGGGTAGTTCATAATTTCTAGTTCTTCCTGGTTTAGTCTTGGAAGATTAAACTTTTCTGAGAATCTGTCAATATCTTCCAGGTTATCTAGTTTATTGCCATATAGTTGTTGATACTAGTCTTTTATAATCCTTTGTATTTCTGCATTGTCTGTTATAACCTCTCCTTTTTCATTTCTAATTTTGTTGATTTGATTCTTCTTTTTTCCTTGATGAGTCTGGCTAAGGGTTTGTCAATTTTGTATATCTTCTCAAAGAACCAGCTTTTAGTTTTATTAATCTTTACCATTATTTCTTTCATTTCTTTTTCATTTATTTATTCTCAAATCTTTATGATTTCTTTCCCTCTACTAATTTTTTTTCTTCTTTTTCCAGTTTCTTTAGGTGTAAAGTTAGGTTGTTCATTTAATGTTTTTCTTGTTTCTTGAGGTAGGATTGTATTGCTATAAACTTCCCTCTTAGAAATGCATTTTCTGCATCACATAGGTTTTGAGTTCTCATGTTTTCATTGTCATCTGTTTCAAGAATTTTTTTTATTCCGTTTTGATTTCTTCAGTAACCTGTTTGTTATTTAGAAATGTGTTGCTTAATCTCCATGTTTTTGTGTTTCTTACAGTTTTTTTTTTTCCTTGTAATTGATATCTAGTCTCATACCATTGTGGTCAGAGAAGATGCTTGATACAATTTCAATTTTCTTAAATTTACTGAGGTTTGATTTGTGACCTAAGATGTGGTCTATCCTGGAGAATACTCTACGTGCACTTGAGAAAAAGGTGTATTCTTCTGCATTTCAATGGACTGTCCTGAAGATATCAATGAGATCCATCTAATCTAATGTATCATTTAAGACTTGTATTTCCTTATTCATTTTCTGTTTAAATGATCTGTCCATTGGTGTGAGTTACTGTCAGTTTCTCCTTTTGTCTGTTAGTGTTTGTCTGATGTATTGAAGTGTTTCTATGTTGGGTGCATAGATATTTACAATTGCTATACCTTCCTCTTGGATTGATCCCTTGATCATTATGTAGTGTCCTTCCTTATCTCTTGTAATCTTTATTTTAAGGTCTATTTTGTCTGATATAAGGATTGCTATTTCAGCTTTCTTTTTGCCTCCCATTTCATGGAATATATTTTTCCATCCTCTCAGACTATATGTACCTTGAGGTCTGAAGTGAGTTTCTTGTAGACAGCATATTTATGGGTCTTCTTTTTGTATCCATTCAGCCAGTCTGTGTCTTTTGGTTGGTGCATTTAATCAATTTACATTTCAAGTAATTATTGATATATATGTTCCTATTGCCATTTTCTAATTACTTGGGGTTGATTTTGCAGATCTTTTTCTTCTTTTATATTTTTTGACTATATAAACCATTTAACATTGGTTATAAAGCTGGTTTGGTGGTACTGAATTCTCTTAACTTTTGCTTCCCTGAAAAACTTTTGATTTTTCCATCAATTTTGAATGAGATCCTTGCCAGTTACACAGTAATCTCGGTTGTAGATTTTTCCTTTTCAGTACTTTAAATGTATCCTGCCATTCCCTTCTGACCTGTGGTTTCTGCTGAAAGATAAGCTGTTAAGCATATGGGGTGTCCTTGTATGTTACTTGTTTCTTCTCCCTTGCTCCTTTTAATATTCTTTATTTGTGTTTAGTCTTTGTTAGTTGACTAGTATGTGTCTTGGCATGTTTCTCCTTGGGTTTATCCTGTATTAGACTCTTTGTGCCTCTTGGACTTGGTTGACTATTTCCTTTTCCATGGTGGTAAAATTTTCAACTTCAAAAACTTTCTCATACCCTTTCTTTTTCTCTTCTTCTTCTAGGGCCCCTATAATTCGAATGTTGGTGTGTTTGATATTGTCCCAGAGGTCTCTGAGACTATCCTCAGTTCTTTTCATTCTTTTTACTTTATTCTGCTCTTCAGAAGTTATTTCCAACAGTTTGTCTTCTAGTTCACTGATTCATTCTTCTGCTTCAGATATTCTGCTATTGATTCCTTCTAGAGTATTTTTAATTTCAGTAATTGCATTGTTTGTCTCTGTATGTTTATTGTTTAATTCTTCTAGGTCTTTGTTAATTGATTCTTGCATTTTCTCAATTTTGTTTTCAAGGTTTTTGATCACCTTTACTATCATTATTCTGAATTCTTTTTCAGGCAATTTTCCTATTTCTTCTTTGTTTATTTGGATTTCTGTGTTTCTAGTTTGTTCCTTCATTTGTGCATATTTCTCTGCCTTTTAAATTATTTACTTTTTCTTTTCAAGTTATTGTGTTTGAGGTCTCCTTTTCCCAGGCTTCAAGAAAAGTTGAATTCTTTCCTTGAAGAACGTTGAATTCTTTCTTCCTTTTGGTTTCTTCCCTGTAAGTTTGGTGCAGTAATTTGTGTGAGCTTCATATAGGTTGAGATTTGTACTGAGTATTTGCTTATTTTTCCTCTGGTGAGCAAGGCTGAGTGAGGTGGTAATTCTGTCTTTTGATGGCTGGGTTTGTAGTTTTGTTTTGTTTGTTGTTTAGATGAGGCACCCTGCACAGGGTGCTACTGGTGGTTGGGTGATGCCAGGTCATGTACTCAGGTGGGTTCCTTTGTGTGAGTCCTCACTATTTCATACTCCCCAGGGTTAGTTCTCTGGTGTCTAGGGTCTTGGAGTCAGTGCTCACACTCCAAAGGCTCAGGGTATGATCTCTGGCCAAGATCAAATATTCCACAGCTGATTTGTTATGGCATTAAGGAAAAGTAAACAAATATCCAAAAACGAGAAACCAAAGATGAACCCCAGACAAATGGCAGTTACAAAATCAGGCAAATAATAATTAAAATAATGGAATATACACATATACATATATAACCGTGAACAATGTAAAAACAGCCCAACAAAAATAAAGTGCAATAGATTGATCCGGCAAGCAAAGGAAATAAAAAAAATTATATTTGCCACTTAAGAACAAAACTAACTTAGCACAAACTGGAAAACAAAACTAAAGCCAAGTGGGGAATAAAGTAATGAAAACAAAACTAACAAATACATTGAGAGGAAAGGAAAGATAACAAGGAAAGAATAGATATGCAAAGTTAAATAGAGGTAGATGAAGAAGGTTTATATACATTAAAGATTAACTGCAAGGGGAAAAGAACAGTATGAAAGGCAAACGAAGGAATTAATGTTAAAAATATTATAGGTTTAAAATATTTTTTTAATTATAAGAAAACGGAAAAAATTAGAAGAAAGGAAAAAGAGTTAAAAAGAAAAGGGAAAACTCCACAGAACTGCAAAAGCCCAAGGTAGAGGCAGAGGCTTATAACAGCAATAGACAGTGTGACTGAATATACACATATACATATACACCCATAAGCAATATCAAAACAGTCCAAAAAAAATTAAGTATAATAGATTGACTTGGTGAACAAATGAAACCCAAAATTATATATAGCAAAACAATACTAATTAAAGAACAACTGGAAAACCAAACTAAAGCTAGGTGCCAATTGGGAAATAAAGCAATGAAACTAAAACTAAAAAATATGTTGAGAGAAAAGGAGAGAAAGTAAAGAAAGAAAGAATAGACATGCAAAGTTAAATAGAGGTAGATAAAGAAGATTTACGTACATTAAAGATTAACAGCAAGAGGAAAAGAACTGTAGGAAAAGAAAACAAAGAAATAAATGTAAAAAAATAATAACAGATTTAAACAACCAAAAATTAACATTAAAAAAAAAAAACATAGAAAAGAAAAAAAATAGAGGCAAACTTCACAGAAGTGCAAAAGCCCAACATAGAGGCAGAGGTTTATGACAAAAATGTGACTGAGGAAAAAGGAAACAGCTCAAAAGTTTAATTGAATTTTTTAGTGCCAATAAAATCAACAACTACAACGGGGTGGGGGGCAGGGGTAGGGAGGGGAAAAAAACTCCAAAAGTGTCTACAGAATAAGTCAAAAAATAAGAATAATAAATGTTTATCTTGAGTCACTGCTGTCAGAGTCCTTTCCCTCGCTGCGTGTCACAGTCCACCTCACCCCCCCCCCCCCCAGGAGGCCCTCCAGCACTGCGCTGATCCCTGGACCTGCTGCGGGGGCTGCTCAGATTCTAATCCGGTCCTACTCCTGTGTGTTCTTGCCTCCAAAGTCCACAGCTATCAGAGCTAGTGCATTTTCTTTTGTGGGAGCTCTCAATAACCTTTTATATATTCCATAGACAGATAATCTGCTTAGTTGATAGTGTGGATTTAATCTGTAGCTAGTACAGCTGGTGGGAAGGTTTTGGGTATTTTTCCTTAGCCACACTGAGTTTCAATGTGGTTTTATTTACACCTCTGCATGTGGGTCTACATGAGCTGACCTGGAGGGCTTGGGTCTGCCCCTGTGAGGGCCAGGCGTGGAGGTGGTGCAGCTGCTTGGGTCACAGGGGTTCTGGCAGCACCAGCTACTCAGGGGGGTTAGCAGCTAGGGCAGCAGGAAATGTAGTTTTCTAGAAGGGTATGGCAACCAGTATTGGCCAATACGCTCCAGTATTCTTGCCTGGAGAACCCCCTCCCTGACAGAGAAGACTGGCAGGCCACATTTGCAGTTTCTCAAAGAGTTGGACAAGACTGAAGCGACTCTGCATGCATAAATACAGTACTTTTTTTTTTTTTTTTTTGCCTTTGGCAGCTCTGGCCCAGTGAGAGTTGAACATGAGGGCGGTACACCTGCTTGACTTGCAGGGACTGTGGCAGCGCCAAGTGTTCAGGGACACAAACTGCCTCTTTGGCAGGAGTTATGGCCCTGTCACCTCCTCACATCCCCTCAATCTGTCTCTCCACAGTCAACAGCAGCCCTCACACTGGGATTGCTTCACAATCCCTAAACTCCAGCTCCCACCCGCTGCCCCTTCCAGGAGACCCGCGTTCCTGCCAGGTATATGTATGGCTGCTGCAAGCACTGTGTGATTCTCATTCCATTTGGGCTGCCACAGATCAACTGTTTCACTCTCAGCCTTAAATGTTTCTCCTCTGACTCAGACAATTGCCCCTCTGTGGGGATTGGACCCCTGCTTCTGTTCCGCCACCCGCCAGTGGGTGGGGGAATAGGCCCAGTCCTATTAATAGTCCTGTTTTTCCGCCTAGTTCTTTTGTCCTACCGAATTTTGCATGGGTCTATATATTCTTTTCCACTGGTTATGTCCTCCTGTTCACTCTCAGCTGGTGTTCTGGATGCCCTTCTGTGTCTGAAGGTGTTTTCCTGATGTATCCACGGAGAGAGATGTACTCCACATCCACTTACTCCTATGCCATCTTGTTCTCCCTCTGATACTTTTTTTTTACTGTGTACTTCACAGCCCATTATGAGCTTGCATTAGCCTAGTCTTTCAGCCTCATGTTGGGTTCTGCTTACAAGGTTTCAGACAGATTCTGCTTCCTTTAAAGGAATAACATTTTAAAATGGAATTATGGTGCATAGAATAGGTACGCAATAAATAGTTTTATAGAAACAAATAGAATATTCTTGGATTTGAATGGCAAAGGAAACATAGTAAAATTTTGAAGATGAAACTATTAGCCCTGACTGACTATGTTTTATATGCAATTCACATTAATTTTTCCATGTTGGTAATCTCACTTCAAATGTAATATGAGTTGTTGTTGTTGCTCAGAAGCTCAGTTGTGTATGATTCTTTGCGACCCCATGGGCTTCAGCATTGTATAATGTATAAATGCATCTGTGCATAAATGTGTATATGTATATGTAATAAAATATTATTCAGCCATCAAAAGAATGAAGTAATGCCATTTGCAGCAATGTGGATGGGCCTAGAGATTATCATACTATGTTAAGTGAGTCAGACAGAGGAAAAGAAATATCATGTGGTATCACTTATGCATGGAATGCAAAAAGTAATACAAGTGAACTATTTAGAAAACAGAAACAGATTCACAGACAAAGAAAACAAACATGGTTATGAAAAAGGAGGAGGTGGGATATATTGAGAGTAGATTAGCAGATGTATACTAACATATATGAAAGAGACAATAATAACTTACTGGCTAGCACAGAGAATTATATTCAATATCTTGTAATAAGCTATAATGGAAAATAATTGGAAAAAAACTGATACACACATATTAATATATATGTGTAACCAAATCACTTTGCTGTACACCTGAAACACAATAATGTAAATCAATTACACATCAATAAAAATAAAAATTTTCAGTATTTTCTTAAAATTCCTAGTTTTCAATATAGTTTTTTGTATATCAAATGATAATCATTGGAATAGAGAAGGCTATTAGTTTTTGTTAGAGTCCTAGAGAGCCCGAACTATTTTAGAAATTTTGCTTGAGTCAAATTTATGTACAGTTAATATCTTTACATTGAACTTGCTATTACTGTTACTCCATTCAGAATTTTTTTTCAAGTATCACTCAAAATTTTTAAAACATCTAATTACACAGTCTTCAAACTCAGCAAACATTAAAATTCCAAATATTTTTGCTATTTGGAAAAAAGCTTGTCTGAATTTATTAAAACTGACAAAGTTGATTATTATGGTACATTATTTGATCAACCCATCCAAGATACATTGGAAAAAGTCAAAAGATACACAGTGAACACCTATATAACTGCTGTTAATTTTCTTTAACATTAAATAGACATATGTTCATTATTTTATCCATCTATCAATGCATCTTATTTTAATACCTCCCTAAAGCAAGTTGAGGGCTTCCCTCATGGCTCAGATGGTAAAGAATCCATCTGCAACCGTGGAAACCCGGGCTCGATCCCTAGGTTGAGAAGATCCCCTGGAGGAGAGCATGGCAATTCACTCTAGAATTCTTGCCTGGAGAATCCCTATGGACAGAAGAGCCTGGCAGGCTACTGTCCATGGGGTGGCAAAGAGTTGGACACAACTGAGTGACTAAGCACAGCATAGCACAAAGCAAATTGCAGATATCAGTACATTTCAACACTAAACATTGCTGAAAGCATATCATTAATGAGATTTCACCATATGTTTATACTCTGTGTGCGTGCATGCTCAGTAGTGTCTGACTCTTTGTGACCCCATGGACTGTAGCCTGCCAGGCTCCTCTGTCCATGGGATTTCCCAGGGAAGAATACTGGAGTGCGTTGCCATTTCCTCCTCCAGGGGAATCTTCCTGATACAGGGATCTAACCCATGTTCCTTCATCTGTTGCCTTGCAGGCAGTCTCTTTACTACTGAGCCACCAGGGAAGCTGTGTTTATACTCTAATTGAGGTTAAATTTATAAATAATAAAATGAGCAAACAATATTTTCACAAGTACATAAACTTGGTTGGTTACACTTATGTAACCCAAACATCTAGGAAGAGAAGGAACATTACCCCCAAGATCTCTTCCAACGTCTCACAGTCAATTCTGTTTCTCACCCTCCAAAGTTAAAAGTCTTACTTTTGCCATCATAGGTGGAATTTTGACCTCTTCTAGGTTTTTGAAATGTAATAATTGTTCATTCAGCATGAATTTTAACTCACTTTTAAAGAATAAAATTAATTTTTCTTTTTCTCAAGTTATATCCTGTAGGAATTTTTCTGTGCAAGGTTGATGATAAACTCAGTGTGAGTTTGTTTTTAAGTGTTTATTTATACTCATGTTTGAAATATAATTTAATTGGGGCTACAACTCCAGACTAAAAGTTTGTAGAGAACTTTTAATCTACGAATAAATTTCTTTTGAAATACTGGACAATTTTAATCTTTTTCTGCTTTTGTATAGTCCATTATACTCTTTGGAACCCAGACTAAAAACATGTTAGACTCTTTTTACCATCCTTAATGCCTCTCAGTCTCTCATAGTCTTTATTTCTTTGAATCTCAGAGATATATTCTAGGTAATTTACACAGATAAAGTTTCATATTAATTGACTCCTTTAGCTGCATATAACTTTCTTTAAATATAATCTAACTTTTAATATAAATGTTTATAAATTTAAAACCTCTATTTAGTACTTTCTGAAACTGACTGGCCAATTTTGACAGTCTCCTGATCTTTAGTCATACATTATAATTTATAACATATAAAATATTAATATTGCATGTATTTTACACTGTCATTACAACACTAAGTATTTCTTTAATTGCTTTTCTTTACTAATGGTAGATTGTGTACTCCTGTATTTTTTGTTACAGGAAAATGATCTTGGAAATATATGTGTGGAAATTCCTTGAGGCCTATGTTTACAGCATATTCATCCAGGAACTAGTTTTGAGTTTATTTTTTCTAAATGTCTGAGGAAACAAGTTCATGCTTAACGTGGGCTGAGATACTGTGAATCAGTTCCAAGTGCACAGAAGGGCAGAGTTGTGGTAGGAGTCTCAAGGGATATATTTGTTTATTCCTGCTCAATCCAGAACTAAAATTAAGGCAATAAATCAGGCCACTATATTTTCACTTATTGCTTATGCACTGAAATTGCATAGCTTCTTTGGGCCTAACTTTATTCTGGTGTCTGTAATTTCACTTTCCACTTTTCTAGAAACAGACTCTGTATCAATCAGATGTGTTTTTGTCTCCTATCACCAACATGAACAAACACAGGCATTGTCCAATATATATTGGTAACTGTAAGTTAGATTCTGACTTCAGAAGATATTTACTTCTCTGAATATATTATCAGTAATTTCTGACATCTGATGATTTCCCCACTACTCAATGATTCATGGTTTTCACTTGTTCTGAAGTACTAGTTTGTATCTCCAACATCCTATTGTCTAAAGGGTCCCATGCCATTATTAGATAGATGAAGCCAGGTAGTTACTTCAAAGGTTTTTAAGGATAAACTTACATTAGAAAGGTAGATCGTAAGAGAAAAGTACATGCTTTATAATTCTAGTAGTCATATGTTATCATTGTTGTTTAGTCTTTAAGTTGTGTCCAATTCTTTCGTGTCTCTATGGACTGTAACCTGTGAGGATCCTCTCTCCATGGGATTTCCCAGGCAAGAATACTGGAATGGATTGCCATTTCCTTCTCTAGGGGATCTTCTGACCCAGGGATCAAACCCATGTATCCTGCACTGGAAAGTGGATTCTTTACCACTGAGCCACCAGGGAAGCCTGAGATGGACAGTTGAGACACACAATCACACCTTTCACTGTTTTGTCTCTTGATTTCTTTTTTCTCTGTATCCTTGGAAACACTAAATGTTATCTATTAAAATTTATTGTTTTTAAAGTAACTTACCCCTATTGTCTTTGTTCTGCTTGTTTTTCTTGAATATATTTTCTTCTTTGAAAGGTTGATAATGTTTATGCTGACTTTGGATTTAAATACTACATTAACATTTCACCCCAAAACAATCAAATTCACCTTTTTCTCAAGTGCACATGGAACCTTCTCCAGAATAGATCACATCCTGGGTCATAAATCTAGTCTTGGTAAATTCATAAAAGTTGAAACCACACCAGTCATCTTTTCTGACCACAGTGCAGTGAGAGTAGATCTCAATTACAGGAAAAAAATTGTTAAAAATTCAAACATATGGGGCTGAACAACACGCTTCTGAATAACCAACAAATCACAGAAGAAATCAAAAAAGAAATCAAAATATGCATAGAAATGAATGAAAATGAAAACACAACAACCCAAAACCTATGGGACACTGTAAAAGCAGTGCTAAGGGGAAGATTCATAGCATTACAGGCCTACCTCAAGAAACAAGAAAAAAGTCAAATAAATAACCTAACTCTACACCTAAAGCAACTAGAGAAGGAAGAAATGAAGAACCCCAGGGTTAGTAGAAGGAAAGAAATCTTAAAAATTAGGGCAGAAATAAATGCAAAAGAAATGAAAGAGACCATAGCAAAATTCAACAAAGCTAAAAGCTGGATTTTTGAAAAAATAAACAAAATTGACAAACCATTAGCAAGACTCATTAAGAAACAAAGGGAGAAAAACCAAATTAACAAAATTAGAAATGAAAATGGAGAGATCACAACAGACAACACTGAAATACAAAGGATCAAAAGAGACTACTAACAGCAGCTCTATGCCAATAAAATTGAAGAGACTACTAACAGCAGCTCTATGCCAATAAAATGGACAACTTGGAAGAAATGGACAAATTCTTAGAAAAGTATAACTTTCCAAAACTGAACCAGGAAGAAATAGAAGATCTTAACAGAGCTATCACAAGCAAGGAAATTGAAACTGTAATCAGAAATCTTCCAGCAAACAAAAGCCCAGGACCAGATGGCTTCACAGCTGAATTCTACCAAAAATTTAGAGAAGAGCTAACAGCTATCTTACTCAAACTCTTCCAGAAAATTGCAGAAGTAGGTAAGCTTCCAAATTCATTCTATGAGGCCATCATCAGCCTAATTCCAAAACCAGACAAATATGCCACAAAAGAAGAAAACTACAGGCCAATATCACTGATGAACAGAGAGGCAAAAATCCTTAACAAAATTCTAGCAAACGGAATCCAACAACATATTAAAAAAATCATACACCATGACCAAGTGGGCTTTATCCCAGGAATGCAAGGATTCTTTAATATCTGCAAATCAATCAATGTAATACACCACATTAACAAATTGAAAGATAAAAACCATATGATTATCTCAATAGATGCAGAAAAAGCTTTTGACAAAATTCAACATCCATTTATGATTAAAACTCTCCAGCAAGCAGGCATAGAAGGAACATACCTCAACATAATAAAAGCTATATATGACAAACCCACAGCAAGCATTACTCTCAATGGTGAAAAATTGAAAGCATTTCCCCTAAAATCAG
The DNA here is from genome assembly GCF_023699985.2 of Odocoileus virginianus. Classification (NCBI taxonomy): domain Eukaryota; kingdom Metazoa; phylum Chordata; class Mammalia; order Artiodactyla; family Cervidae; genus Odocoileus; species Odocoileus virginianus. The sequence goes on from NC_069694.1 coordinate 53,912,290, forward strand.
GAACAAGACAAGGGTGCCCACTCTCACCACTACTATTCAACATAGTTTTGGAAGTGTTGGCCACAGCAATCAAGGCAGAAAAAGAAGTAAAAGGAATCCAGATAGGAAAAGAAGAAGTGAAACTCTCTCTGTTTCCAGATGACATGATCCTCTACATAGAAAACCATAAAGACTCTACCAGAAAATTACTAGAGCTAATCAACAAATATAGTAAAGTTGCAGGATATAAAATTAACACACAGAAATCCCTTGCATCCTATGCACTAACAATGAGAAAACAGAAAGAGAAATTAAGGAAACAATACCATTCACCATTGCAACAAAAAGAAGAAAATACTTAAGAGTATATCTACCTAAAGAAACAAAAAACCTATACATAGGAAACTATAAATCACTGATGAAAGAAATCAAAGAGGACATAAACAGATGGAGAAATATACCATGTTCATGGATTGGAAGAATCAATATTGTCAAAATGGCTATACTACCCAAAGCAATCTATAGATTCAATGCAATCCCTATCAAGCTACCAATGGTACTTTTCACAGAACTAGAACAAATAATTTCACAATTTGTATGAAAATACAAAAAACCTCGAATAGCCAAAGTAATCTTGAGAAAGAAGAATGGAACTGGAGGAATCAACCTGCCTGACTTCAGACTATACTACAAAGCCACAGTCATCAAGACAGTATGGTACTGGCACAAAGACAGAAATAGAGATCAATGGAACAGAATAGAAAGCCTAGAGATAAATCCATGAACCTATGGTCACCTTATCTTCAACAAAGGAGGCAAGACTATACAATGGAGAAAAGACAACCTCTTTAACAAGTGGTGCTGGGAAAACTGGTCAACCACCTGTAAAAGAATGAAACTAGAACACTTTCTAACACCATACACAAAAATAAACTCAAAATGGATTAAAGATCTAAATGTAAGACCAGAAACTATAAAACTCCTAGAGGAGAACATAGGCAAAACGCTCTCTGACATAAATCACAGCAGGATCTCCTATGACCCACCTCCCAGAATATTGGAATTAAAAGCAAAAATAAACAAATGGGACCTAATGAAACTTAAAAGCTTTTACACAACAAAGGAAACTATAAGCAAGGTGAAAAGACAGCTCTCAGATTGGGAGAAAATAATAGCAAATGAAGAAACAGACAAAGGATTAATCTCAAAAATATACAAGCAACTCCTCCAGCTCAACTCCAGAAAAATAAATGACCCAATCAAAAAATGGGCCAAAGAACTAAACAGACACTTCTCCAAGGAAGACATACAGATGGCTAACAAACACATGAAAAGATGCTCAACATCACTCATTTTCAGAGAAATGCAAATCAAAACCACAATGAGGTACCATTACATGCCAGTCAGGATGGCTGCTATCCAAAAGTCTACAAGCAATAAATGCTGGAGAAGGTGTGGAGAAAAGGGAACCCTCTTGCACTGTTGGTGGGAATGCAAACTAGTACAGCTGCTATGGAAAACAGTGTGGAGATTTCTTAAAAAACTGGAAATAGAACTGCCATATGACCCAGCAATTCCACTTCTGGGCATACACACCAAGGAAACCAGATCTAAAAGAGATACGTGCACCCCAATGTTCATCACAGCACTGTTTATCATAGCCAGGACATGGAAGCAACCTGGATGCCCATCAGCAGACAAATGGATGAGGAAGCTGTGGTACATATACACCATGGAATATTACTCAGCCATTAAAAAGAATTCATTTGAATCAGTTCTAATGAGATGGATGAAACTGGAGCCCATTATATAGAGTGAAGTATGCCAGAAAGATCAAGACCATTACAGTATACTAACACATATATATGGAATTTAGAAAGATGGTAATGGTAACCCTATATGCAAAACAGAAAGAGAGACACAGACGTATAGAACAGACTTTTGGACTCTGTGGGAGATGGCGAGGGTGGGATGTTTCGAGAGAACAGCATCAAAACATGTATATTATCTATAGTGAAACAGAGCACCAGCCCAGGTGGGATGCATGAGACAAGTGCTCGGGCCTGGTGCACTGGGAAGACCCAGAGGGATCGGGTAGAGAGGGAGGTGGGAGGAGGGATCGGGATGGGGAATACATGTAACTCCATGGCTAATTCATGTCAATGTATGACAAAAACCACTACAATATTGTAAAGTAATTAGCCTCCAAATAATAAAAATAAAAAATAAAAAAATAAAATAAAATACTATATTAACTTCACTGCCTCCAGAACTAAATTCTTATGTTAATTTCATTAACTTCCTCTCTATTTCAATTTCCCTTCATATATATGTGTGTACATATAAATGAAAATCTATGTATATATATAAACAGCAAAATACATATATATTATAAACATTAATATGTTGATATACATATATGTGCACCTAAATAGACATGGAGTTTTGTGCAATGCCAAACAATTTATATGAGAAAGATGAATTAGACTTAAAAAGCAATTTATTTTAATATGTATACTATAAACTGTAATAAATACATACACATGCATTGTTGTATAAATGTATCACATGAGCTGTTTCAAATATATTACCTTCATTAATGTGTGAAATAAAGTTTACTACAGAGTAAACTTCTAAAAATAAAAATATTCTGCATTAAATTCTTTGTTAATAAATGTATTTCAAAATTTTCACTTTTTTTGCTTCTAAAAATAAACATACCAATATACATTTCAAATTAACTTTATTGGTAAGAAGTTTTTAAAAATAGGCTTCTACATCACAACATAAATGGTGTCAAACTTCAGTTCAGTTCATTCACGCAGTTGTGTCTGACTCTCTGCGACCCATGAACCTCCGCACTACCAGGCCCATCTGTCCATCACCAACTCCCGGAGTCTACCCCAACCCATGTTCATCGAGTCGGTGATGCCATCCAACAATCTCATCCTCTGTTGTCCCCTTCTCCTCCTGCCTTCAACACTTCCCAGCATCAGGGTCCTTTCAAATGAGTCAGTTCTTCACATGAGGTGGTCAAAGTATTGGAGTTTCAGCTTCAACATCAGTCCTACCAATGAACACCCAGGACTGATCTTTAAGATGGACTGGTTGGATCTCCTTGCAGTCTAAGGGACTCTCAAGGGTCTTCTCCAACACCACAGTTCAAAAGCATCAATTCTTCAGCACTCAGCTTTCTTTATAGTCCAACTCTCACATCCATACATTACCACTGGAAAAGCCTTGACTAGACGGACCTTTGTTGACAAAGTAATGTCTCTGCTTTTTAATATGCTGTCTAGGTTGGTCATAACTTTCCTTCCAAGGAGCAAATGTCTTTTAATTTCATGGTTGCAATCACAATCTTCAGTGATTTTGGAGCCCCAGAAAATAAAGTCAGCCCCTGGGGTCAAGCTTAGAGGGTGCTTAACTTTACTCTTGTTCCAACTAGAAGTATTTTTTAAGAGTAATATATTATTTTCTGGTCCCCCATATGGCTTTTCATGGAAATGACATGCCTATAGCAAAACATGTCCCTTTTGCTTTGAGAAAGTAAGACATCAGAGGAAGACATTATTTGCATATAAGTGCATGGCAACTTTCACAAATGAAAAATTTATGAATTTAGCTAAAATGAAAAGGCTTCTTGAGAAGTGTTTTCTGTAGCTGTCTCACAAAATCAGAGTAAATTTGACTTAGCTTTAGAGACTAAAGGTATGAAACAGTTGAGTGTTGGCATGTGGCCGTCTTGTTCTCAAGTCTCTATGACATCTGTTTGGCAAATGGGGGAAAAGCAATTTCTGAAAATATTATATCATATTATCCATGTTTTATTTACCATCTAAGACTGAATTTAATTGTTCAACTGAAATAAATAAATGAGGTTGTAAGGCTACTACCTGTTTACAGAATTGTACTGAGCAGAGGACCTGAATGGATATTTTTCTAAAAAGGTCATACAGATGGCTGATAGACACATGAAAAGATGTTCAAAATCGCTGGTTATTAGAGAGATGCAAATTAAAACTACAATCAGATATCACCTCACACTGGTCAGAATGGCTATCATCAAAAAATCCACAAAACACAAATGCTGGATGGGGTGTGGAGAGAAGAGAACCTTCCTGCACTGTTGGTGGGAATGTAAATTAGTACAGCACTATCACATTTGGAGAAGGAAATGGCAACCCACCCCAGTAGTCTTGCCTGGAGACTCCCATGGACAGAGGAGCCTGGCAGGCCATGGTCCATAGGGTCACAGAGAGTCAGACATGACTGAAGCGACTGAGAACACACATGGAGAATAGTATGGAGACTCCTCACAGAAGTAAAAATACAGCTGCCATATGACTCTCCAATCCCACTCCTGTGCATGTATCCAGAAAACAGCATGGACCCAAAAGATACATGCATGCCAATGTTCATTGCAACACTGTTTACAATGGTCAAAATATGGAAGCAACCGAAATGTCCATGGACAGAGGACTGGACAGAGAAGGTATGGTATATACATATATAGTGGAATACGACTCAGCCTTTTTTTTTTTTTTTTGGTTTTTATTTTTATTTATTTTTTTCCCATTTATTTTTATTAGTTGGAGGCTAATTACTTTACAATATTGTAGTGGTTTTTGCCATACATTTGCAGTGACATGGATGGTCCTAGACAGTGTCATACTGAGTGAAGCAAGTCAGAGAATGAGAAATATCATATGACATCCCTTATCTATGGAATCTGAAAGAACTGATACAAATGAACTTACAAAACAGAAAGAGACTCGCAGACTTAGAAAACAAACTCAGGGCTGCCAGAGGGGAAGGTATAGTTAAGGACTTTGGGAAGATCATGTCCACACTGCTATATTTAAAATGGATAACCAACAAAAACCTATTGTATAGCATATGGAACTCTGCTCAATGTTGTGTGCCAGCCTGGATGGGAGGGGAGTTTAGGAGAGAATGCATATATGGATGGCTGAGTCCTTTCACTGTTCACCTGAAACTATTGCAACACTGTTAATTAGCGATACCCCAATACAAAATGCTTGTGGTGCTAAAGATAAATAAATAAAAATACAATAATTTTAAAAAGAATTGCACTGAAAATATTTTAAGACAAAAAGGGAGATTAAAAATTAGGGCTTCCTTGGTGGTACAGTGGATAAGAACCTGCCTGCCAATGCAGAAGACTGTCTCCAGTCCCTCATTTGGGAAGATCCCACATACCGTGGAGTAACTAAGTCAGCACAACACAACTAAGCTGTGGTTCTAAAGACCAGGAGTTGCATCTACTGAAACCCACACACCCTAGAGCTCCTGCTCCACAACAAGGGAAGCCACCACAACGAGAAACCTGTGCATCTCAGTGTGAGAGCAGCCCTGCTCACTGCACTAGGGAAAAGCCATGTAGCAACAAAGACTCAGCATAACCATAAATAAAGTTATAGAAAAATTAATGTGGGGTAACATTTCATGACATGGGACCTAGTAGATGACATAACAGTAGATAAAACCAAATTTACTGCCTCTGAATAATGAAACAGATGTCTGATGGTCTCTCCAAATCACTTCAACAAAAGAGTTCAGTGTTTAATTCTACCTTAGAATTTGAATCTATAATATATATTCAGAGAAAATAAAGTACAATTTCTCAACAAGACTAAAGTAAAAAATACTTGTTATAAAAAATTAGGTAAACATTTGCATGATAAACAAATTTAATAAGATATTTAGCAAATTCATCTGTGAAATTCATCAGTGAAAGTTTATTTTTTTTATAACCATACTAAGTTTGATCAAGAGATTCACCTTGTGACCCTTGCTACTCTCACTGTACAAATTCTGATAACCTGTCATCTAATCATTCATCTATTGGTAATCTTTGAATCAATTATTCCAAATGAACTGCATGATTATCAGTTATTTCTTCTGTTTCCATAATACTTTCTACATTTATTCAGTGGAAAACTACTGTAAAGATGAACTTTCCATCATCAAAGCTGAAATGCAATTTACACAAGGGAACAAAGGGTAGAACTGGCCATGGCCTAGATTTTTCCTCCTAAATAGCTAATCTTGAGAATAAAGTGTTCATTCTCTAGTCAAGTGGCTTAAAATGACCCACTGTTGTGGTGGTGGTTTCCCCTGTTTATATATAACAATCAGTGAAATTTCACAGTCTTTTATAAATGCAATGTATATCTATACATTACACTCATGATTCTTTCTGATGCTTAAGCATCTTACTTTTGGAGCACAGTGTAGGTCTTTGCTCCCCTTGGCACAAGTTCACTAATGTTCATTAGTTTCCAATATCTTCATTACTTTCTAGCAAAGAAGAATCAGAGAGCCTTCCTGAATGATTTTCCTCTTTAGACCTGAAATGCATTCAAACACTAGGTTTATCTAATGCTACTGGATTGGAATTATAGCTAGACAAATTCAGCTAATAAAGCCAAAAAATGGTATGTATTAAATAGATACACACATATATATGTTGTATAGCAAATATGTAGATAATATATTAAATATATGTTATGCATTAAATATATGTGGAATTCTTAATTTATATTAAATATAGAATTATGAATGTTTGATTATATACTTGTATCAGTTCTGTCACATTGCGCATGTTGGTTGCTAAAAAGAGTAATTAAATATGTGTATTATTCTATGAAATGTATGCAGTTTTATAATATTATAACTCATCAATGGAACTTCACTCAATAAACCACTGAAAAGAGTTTTAAGTTTTTATTGCAGATCTATTTACCCTCAGACTACATATTTAAAAAAATATACAATCAACATTCATTATCTAAAATCACTAGAAAAATGTTTTTAATGTGATTTTCTTGCTGCATTTTTTCAGTTTTTAGGAATTGCATGTTCCTTTTAATTTTTTATATATTTAAATCATCCATAAATTTTCAAAGCTAAAACTATATGATATAGTGATCTTTTAAATTCCTTTTTCTGGCTGCAAAGTATATCATCAAGTGACTATGCCATAGCTTCTTCAAATAGTCCTCCCTTTTTATTTTCCTCAAAGATAAAATGGAATAACAATACTATAATCCCATAATATTTGGGGGAGGATTCCACAGAGTATAATTTTTAAGAGCTTTATGCACAGAAATTGGGCAAATTCTATGTATGTTTATTGAATAAGTTAAAAATGTTTCAATTAATCCCATTTTATATACTTATGTGTAAGGCCCAACATTAAAAACACAGAAAAATTGTAAATAGCATTCCAAGTGATTTGTTTTCTAGCTAAGTTGTGTACAGTGAGGCAATTGCTAAATGCCTACAGCATTGAATACATGGGCAGAAGAATAAACTAAAATGTTAATCTGTAAAAATATAAGAAGGCTAGAGAGTATATGAACTTCCCTGGTGGCTCAGATGGTAAAAGTGTCTGCTTGCAATGCAGTTCGATCCCTAGGTGGGGAAGATTCTCTGGAGAAGGAAATGGCAACCCACTCCAGTACTCTTGCTGGAAAATTCCATGGATGCAGGAGCCACATAGGCTACAGTCCATGGGGTCGCACAGAGTCAGACATGACTGAATGACTTCACTTTCACTTTTCAGAGTGTATTGAACTCTGTTATACTTTATTAAGTTTATTATAATTTTCTGACAACAGGAGTTGTAGTAGGTTATTGAGGTTTGTTGTTACTCAGTCACTAAGTCATGGCTGACTCTTTGTGACTACATGGACTATAGCATACCAGGCTTCCCTGTCCTTCACTGTTTCCTGGAGGTTGCTCAAATTCTTGTCCACTGAGTCGGTGATGCCATCGAAGCATCTCATCCTCCATCACCCCCATCTCCTCACACCTTCAATCTTTCTTAGCAACAGGATCTTTTCCAATGAGTCAGCTCTTTGCATCAGGTGGCCAAAGTATTAGAGCTTCAGCTTCAGCATGTCTTTCCAATGAATATTCAGGGTTGATTTTCTTTAGGATTGACTGTTTTGATCTCCTTGATGTCCAAAGGACTCACGAGTCTTCTCCAGCACCACAATTCAGAAGCTTCAATTCTTTTGCACTCAGCTTTCTTTACGGTCCAACTCTCACAACCATACATGACAACTGGAAAAATCACAGCTTTGACTATATGGATCTTTATTGGCAAAGTGATGTCTCTGCTTTTTAATACACTGACTACTTTTGTCATAGGTTTCTTTTCAAGGAGCATGCATCTTTTAATTTCATGGCTGCAGTCACCATCCTCAGTAATTTTAGATCCCAGGAAAATAAAATCCATCACTGCTTCTACTTTCTCCCCATCTATTTGCCATGAAGTGATGGCACCAGACTCCATGATCTTAGTCTTTTGAATGTTGAGTTCCAAGCCAGCTTTTCAACTCTCCTCTTTCACCCTCCTCAAGAAGCTCTTTAATTTCTCTTTACTTTCTTCCATTAGAGTGGTATCTGAGATTGTTGATATTTCTCCCAGCAATCCGAGATTAGGGAGTGTCGTTCCAGAAAATTTTTGTGAATTTTTTTGAAATGATTTCATGTTGACCTGATGTATATTAACATTGTATTATACAATGTATTATATACAGTGTATTAAACATATTGACCTGATGTATATTAACATTGTACTATACAATGTTATTGTATAATAACACTGATGTCTATTAACATGTATATAAACATTCATCTTTTCTTCATCATTCTGCTCCATGTATCACAATTATACTTCTCTATAACAAGTTTCATCCTCAATGTCAGTACATAGCAAGTGTCAATCATCTACTGCATTTATCCTTAGTGACCTAGAGGAAATGGGCATAATTTGTAATAGGAGCAATCTGGACTTGATATAAAGAAAAATACAAAATATTTAAAAACTTCATGAATATGCATGGTACTAGATAAGATTACAAAATCCTGTTTCTTAAGCATTTTCAAGAATAGAAAAGTCAGTTTAGGGCACTTTAAAAGAAAAACTCTTTTTAAAGTAGAACTCAGTGATGGTTCTTTGATTTTCATTCATCAGTAAGGAAAACATAATGTGAATAAAAATATTAATAAGGTACTTCTATTATAACTACACTGCTAATGAAATAATAACAGATGTGTTAAGCAACAGAGAGCAGGACATGGTGAAAGATCACAGCAGATTATCAGTTTAACACTTGTGAGAAAATCTACATAAAATTCTTTAAAATAGGATTCCTTGGGAAAATATTTAGACAAGAAGAAAAGAAACCATTTATTTTAACAAGGAGCGTAATTGCCTCCTTAGAGAAAACCACTATGAATTTTGAATGGTTTCTTCTTAATCGGCCTTCTGAATTTAATTTCCTGTACGTTTCCACTTGCCATTATTACTCTGTCATCTCATCTAGAGCAAATCCCACACATACCTCAGCTTCCCCACAGCCAAAGTGCTATAGTCCACACAGCTGTTCATGTCCTGATCCTCTTCTTACTACTGAGTTTGTTTCCTTGTCTGGTGCCCAGAATGTGAACTATTTCAGTCTGAAAAGATGACAGTGAAATCTGAGTATTTGCATTTCTCTAAACAGGAGTGAATCATCATCAGTTTAGCTGTGTTTGGTTCTCCTGCGCATGATAGAAGATCCCCCCACATATAGAGAATCTAAAACCTGAAGCTTCATTTATGGAAAAAAGAAAATACACTGTTTTTATTGCTGTTTTCCAACTTTGCCCTTAGGACAAGAGATGAAAAGCAGTCAAAATTAACTAATTCATATCCGCAAGTTGCCATTTTTAAAGATTTGATTAAAATTTTGCAAAATCACCAGAAAAAAAGACACTGTCACATAGATAAACTTTGATTTTTATAATAACAAAAGGCCTACCAATATTTCATACACATTTCTGAGCAAATAGTGAAAAACTAAATGCAGGAGTGGCCAAAGTGGCAGAGCAGGAAGACCCTGAGTTCAAATCCTCCCATGGTAACACCAAAATTTCCACTATTTACAGCAAAACCACTGATGAGAAAAACCATAAGACAAGGAGAAAAGGTCTTATACTTCTAAAGATACAAAGACAGAATCACAACAAGACCATTGGAAGGAGTGGAGAGGTTACACAGTGAAAATGACCACCCTCAGGTGAGTAACACACAAATGGGAGGGTAATTACAATTGAAGAGATTTTTCCCAAGACTGAGTGGTCTGAGCCCCACATCTGGATCCCCAGTCTGAGGATCCTGCGCTGTATGATTTCACTTGTATGTGAGATCTAGAAAGCAAAACAAATGAAAAAAAACACAAAACAGAGACAGGGTCATAGATTCAGAGAACAAACTGGTGGTTCACAGAAGGGATGGGGATGAGGGGGTGAAAAGAAATTAAATGAGGAAGATGAAGACATACAAACTTCCAGTTGGAAAGTAAATGAGTCACACATATGAAATGTGTGGGGAATACAGTCAACTAAGTAATATTTTTGTATGGTGACATATCATAACTAGACCAATTGTGGAGATGATTTGAAATGAATGGAAAACCCACTATGTTGTATAACAAGAAATAACATAGTGTTGTAGGTCAATTACACTTCAAAAACAAACAAACATACAAACAGACTCATAGTAAAAGAGATTAGATCTGTTATTACCAGGGGCAGGGGGTAGTGGGAGGGGGAATTGGATGAAAGTGGTCAAAAGCTACATACTTCCAGTTATAAGATAAATAAGTACCAGGGATGTACTGCACAACATGGTAAATACAATTAGCACTGCTGTACATTATATATGAAAGTTGTTAAGAAAATAAATCCTGAGTGGTTTAGACTACAAATGTAAACTTGGTTATTGTCCTAAGAATTTCAGCCCTGTGAACAAGAAGGCAAGTGAGAGGTTTTTACTTTTACCAAGTTAGAAGACTGCAAGCCTGGAAATACTACACACTAAGAACAAAACTGAATATTTCAAGAAAATTCTTCCAGTTAGCACAATTTACGCATATATGACTAATAAGATTTTAAATTCTCCTTCTCTATCATAGATTATATTAGCATTCCAATACCTATCAGCCACCGCATCCCCCATTCCTTTCACTTCAGATCTAGTTTAGAAATCTATGGGATTGAGTTATATGGGGGAAAAAAATCAAGGAAATATCTGGTTTGGGGGATGACTTCTGTTTGGCAGCTATAATACAGTAATATGCATAGCAGAATATCACAGTGAGAAGTCAACTCAAGAGGATACCATTTTCAAGCTTACTACCCACTCTCTCTGGAGAAGGGAATGGCAACCCACTCCAGTGTTCTTGCCTGGAGAATCCCAGGGACAGAGGAGCCTGGCGGGCTACAGTCCATGGGGCTGCAAGAGTCGGACACGATTTAGCAACTAAACCACCACCACCACCACCCACTCTCAACTCCTGTATTGCTCTAATTCCTGCTACAAAATATAAATCTCTCCTCTAGGGAGGTGGGAGAGAGGCTCAAGAGGGAAGGGGCAAGAGAGAGGTTTAAGAGGGAAGGGACATATACCTATGGCTGATTCATGTTGATACATGTCAAAAACCAACACAATAATAATGTAAAATGATTATCTTCCAATTAAAAACAAATTTAAAAAGCTGTACCCCAAAGTAACATTTTGGAGGCTATCTTAAGAAGCTAACATGTTTGGAGCACTTTCATATGCCAAATGATGATGGTAATGATGCTGATGATCTTAGCTAACACAGAACTCTTACATGCTGCTAAATACTTTCCATAATTTGTTTAATTCTCACAAAAAATATTTTGTGTGTGATTTTCTGAAAATTTCATTACGAGTTCAGATTATCTAGGTAAACCTTGAGTACATTTCCCTTTTGAACCAATATATTTCCTTGTTGAATATTTCCAATCAGGAGGCCTTTTCCTAGACCTCAGAGCAGAGTGATCTGGTGAAGAAAAGCTGGTGATGTCGCCAGGTCACCTTGAGGTTCTCCACTTGAGGTAAAGTCAGACAACCCCAGGACCAGTATTTTAAGGCAAGCATACATATTTACACCATTTTACAAAGGAGAAAATGCTAGTAATAGTTAAGTTAGGATCTGTATTAACACCATCTAGCTCCAGAGTCTGTATATTCCTCTTCACTCCTCTCTAACTTCTCATAGGTTTAGCTCTAGGCACTTATATAACTAAGCCATATCACCCAAGCCATTGGACCTAATAGAGACCACTGTGAAGTAGTGAATAAAAAAGATGGTTCGGTTCAGTTCAGTTCAGTTCAGTCGTTCAGTCGTGTCCGACTCTTTGTGACCCCATGAACCGCAGCACGCCAGGCCTCCCTGTCCATCACCAATTCCCAGAGTTTACTCAAACTCATGCCCATAGAGTCAGTGATGCCATCCAGCCATCTCATTTTCTGTCATCCCCTTCTCCTCCTTCCCCCAATCCCTCCCAGCATCAGGGTCTTTTCCAACAAGTCAACTCATCGCCGCTGCTGCTGCTAAGTCGCTTCAGTCGTCTTCGACTCTGTGACCCCATAGACGGCAGCCCACCAGGCTCTGCTGTCCCTGGTGTTCTCCAGGCAAGAACACTGGAGTGGGTTGCCATTTCCTTTTCCTATGCATGAAAGTGAAAAGTGAAAGTGAAGCCCCTCAGTCGTGTCCGACTCTTCGTGACCCCATGGATTGCAGCCCACCAGGCTCCTCTGTCAATGGGATTTTCCAGTCAAGAATACTGGAGTGGATTGCCATTGCCTTCTCCACAACTCGTCGCATGAGGTGGCCAAAGAATTGGAGTTTCAGCTTCCGCATCAGTCCTTCCAATGAGCACCCAGGACTGATCTCCATTAGGATGGACTGGTTGGATTTCCTTGCAGTCCAAGGGATTCTCAAGAGTCTTCTCCAACACCACAGTTCAAAAGCATCAATTCTTCCATGCTCAGCTTTCTTCAGAGTCCAAATCTCATATCCATACATGACCCCTGGAAAAACCATAGCCTTGACTAGATGGACCTTTGTTGGCAAAGCAGTGTCTCTGCTTTTTAATATGCTATCTAGGTTGGTCATAACTTTCCTTCCAAGGAGTAAGCCTCTTTTAATTTCATGGCAGCAATCACCATCTGCAGTGATTTTGGAGCACCTCAAAATAAAGTCTATCACTGTTTCCACTGTTTCCCCATCTATTTCCCATAAAGTGTTGGGACCAGATCACTCTCCTCTTTCACTTTCATCAAGAGGCTTTTTAGTTCCTCCTCACTTTCTGCCATAAGGGTGGTGTCATCTGCATATCTGAGGTTATTAATATTTCTCCTGGCAACCTTGATTCCAGCTTGTGCTTCATTCAGTCTAGCATTTCTCATGATGTGCTCTGCATATAAGTTAAACAAGCAGGGTGACAATATACAGCCTTGACATACTCCTTTTCCTTTATGGAACCAGTCTGTTGTTCCATGTCCAGTTCTAACTGTTGCTTCCTGACCGGCATACAGGTTTCTCGAGAAGCAGGTCAGGTGGTCTGGTATTCCCATCTCTTTCAGAATTTTCCACAGTTCATTGTGATCCACACAGTCAAAGGCTTTGGCATAGTCAATAAAGCAGAAATAGGTGTTTTTTCTGGAATTCTCTTGCTTTTTCGATGATCCAGAGGATGTTGGCAATTTGATCTCTGGTTCCTTTGCCTTTTAAAAAGATGGTTAGTTTTTTTTTTTTTTGGTCTTTCTTTCTTTTTTCATAAAAAAAGAAAATAAAAATTTAAATCATAAAAAAATTAAAAAAATAAAAAGATAGAATAACAAAATCAGTATTTGAGATTTGAAACTATAATGACTTTTTATCTTTCTTGTCCTCAGTTTCTTTCTTTATAAATGTCCTCTTTGCATTGTTTCAATTAAGTTGTAAAAGAACAGTAAAATCATTAATGTAAAAAGGCTCAGAGTAAGTCAGAAAGAGAAAAAGCATATCATACATTAATACATATATATGGAACCTAGAAAAATGGTACTGATCAACCTATTTGCAAGGCATAAATAAAGACAGAAATTTTAGAGAACAGACCTGTGGACACAACAGGGGAAGGAGAGGGTGGGATGAACTAAGAGTCCCATTGACACATACATATATATCGTCATGTTAAAATAGAAGTGGGAAGTGGCTGTATATCACAGGGGGCTCATCCTGGTGCTCTTTGATGATCTTGGGGGGGTCAAATGGTGGGTGGGTGAGAGAAGGGCTGAAAGGGAGAGAATATGTGTGTACATATAGCCGATACACTGTGTTGTGCAACTTTGTAAAGCAATTATACTCTCTCTTTTTTTTAAAAGACACTGAAGCTGTAAAGGATTACAACCATTTAAGACACATTTTTTTTTTCTTACAGTACAGTTCACTGGAATAGTTTTAGCTATTAATGTGTTTCTCTGAACAGAATTATGCCTCTCTAATGTCATGTGCCCACTAAATTATTTCCTTTTTGGTAATAAATGTTCAAATTCATCAACACATTTTCCCAGATCTTTAATCTTCCTCTTGAACAGTTTAGCTTTGAATACTGTTCCAAATTCTTCACCCCCCCCCCCCAATTTTACATATTCTTCTAGATAAGCTTCAGTTTGAAACAGTGCCCAAAAGTAAACCTAGGTATAAACAGTGCAGGCACCTTCTTTTTTTCCTGTAGAATCTCCCTATTTTCTCACTTGTTCTGGTATATACATTCACCGCTACAGCCTTTTATTTTTACTTTTTGTTTTAAACTGGCCTCCATATCTCATTGATTCTGAATTCGTTCATTTAAATCTCTAGATCTTCATCGTAATCTAGAAACACTTTCGACACTACACAGGCGGTGCTAGTGGTAAAGAACCCATCTGCCAATGCAGGAGACATAAAAGATGTGGGTCTGATCCCTCGGTAGGGAAGATCCCCTGGAGAAGGGCACTGCAACCCACTCCAGTATTCTTGCCTGGAGAATCCATGGACAGAGGAGCCTGGTGGGCTACAGTCCATGGGGTCGCAAAGAGTGGGACACAACAGAAGCAATTTGGCATACACACAAGATAAATTTAAATAGAAGTTCCACTCCTATCAAAGGCTAATTTGGTGTGGATTTGGAGACAAAGAGAAAGGTCGAAACTTCCAAATTTGTGCCAGCACCTGTGTGCATCTGTGGGTGTGTGTATATAGGAATATATGTGCCCATAAGTTCCAGTTTTAAAGTTGGATCCACTAATATAATCTATTAGTTGATCTACAAATCAATTGAATTATCCCTTTGCATCAACTATTAGCTAGAATCATTGCTTCTAAAATCATTAGCTTCAGCTAATTTTACAGTAATAATATTTATATTCAGAATTTTCCACTGACTTACAAACAGCTCTTTAAGAACATGGACAGTAAAAAACATAATACATGTTCATTTGAAAAAAAATTGAGATATTTATTAATAATTTAAAAAGCATCCAGGTAAGAAATAATTCTGTACAAACTAACTGTATGTTATCATATCATAACCCAACTGGAAGGTGAACAAGAAGTAATTGTGGGTGTATGTTTGTGTTTCAGAAAAACTTATGTCTTTAACTCAAGGGTGGACTTTGCCTACTGACTAAGAGAAATGTTATACTGCTAATATAATTCCCTTTTATCTTTCTTAGTGCTGTCTATCATATATAATCCTTACAGAGAATCTTGCTTCTCACAGTATTATTTTATTGTTACTTTAGCTATTCTAATCCTTATGCAGAGAAATAGCACAATTTCCTCTCCATTCTCTTGTCCTCGTGGGCCTCACATGCATGACCTTTGGCAGCTGCTTACTCCTGTAGTTAATGGAGCAAAAAGACCTTGCAATAAGTCCTGAGTGTGGTTTAAGATCAGGAATATGATGAGGTCTTAGGGAACACACTTAAGATTCTAGACTCAATGTCAATAGCTTCAGACACTTTTGACAATGAACACGGATCTTGACATTTTCTTCTTGACCATGTAAATGCTCTTTGTCATCACAGAAATTCATTATTCTAAAGGGAGGTGGTGTAAAGCAGAGATTGCAATGTTTTCTCTTTGGAATAGATCTCAGTGAGAAAAGTCAAGATCAAATATTTTCAAACTAAAAAGTCATTCATATATAAATATTTATGAAGATGAATATAGGTTGAATAAACATATATGAAGATGAATTTTATAGAAATAAACAGTACTAGAAAGAAAATTATGGAGGGGATCCCAATATTCAAGTAAAGTAAATGCTTTATAAAATCTCAGCTTCAGGCATTAATGATTTTATTCATTAATTCATATCAACATGAATAATTTTGAGGTGAAAATTCAGTCCTAGGGGATGACTTTCAGACTATTAAACTCACTTTGCCAATTGGATGCCAGTTCCACAATTGACTGGTTACATGAATATGGACATCTACCATAAAATCCTAGTGCTTCCATTTCATTATGTGTAGATTAAGAACAACAGTATTAGCTTCAATTATTTTGATATATAGAGAAAATCCATATAAGGAGTTCAGAAAATACTGAGTGCCTCCTGAGTGCTCAATAAGTGACATTACTATTAAGTGAAATATATTGTCCACATTTATGATCATAATCATGGTTTGTAAAAATTCACAATTTGCAATTTTTGAGTGTTAGAAGCTCGAATGGTATGACTCTGTGGCAATTTTGAGGTCTGTGATGTTAAGAATTTTAGACCTAAACTCTCCAGATATACAAGTTTACAAAATATACAGTTCAGTTGCTCAGTCATGTCTGACTCTTTGCGACCCCATGGACTCAAGCACACCAGGCTTCTCTGTCCATCACCAACTCCCGGAGGTTACCCAAATTCATGTCCATTGAGTTGATGATGTGAACCAACTGTCTCATCCTCTGTCATCCCCTTATCCTCCTGCCTTCAATCTTTCCCAGCATCAGGGTCTTTTCAAAGGAGTCAGTTCTTCACATCAGGTGGCCAAAATATTGGAGTTTCAGCTTCAGCATCAGTCCTTCCAATGAACACCCAGGACTGATCTTCTTTAGGATGGACTGGTTGGATCTCCTCGCAGTCCAAGGGACTCTCAAGAGTCTTCTCCAATATCACAGTTCAAAAGCATCAACTCTTCAGCAATCAGCTTTCTTTATAGTCCACCTCTCACATCCATACATGGCCACTGGAAAAACCACCACCTGGACTAGACGGACCTTTGTTGGCAAAGTAATGTCTCTGCTTTTTAATATGCTATCTAGGTTGGTCATAACTTTCCTTCCAAGGAGTAAGTGTCTTTTAATTTCATGGCTACAATCACCATCTGCAGTGATTTTGGAGCCCAAAAAGTAAAGTCTATCACTGTTTCCACTGTTTCCCCATCTATTTGCCGTGAAGTGATGGAACCAGATGCCTTGATCTTAGTTTTCTGAATGTTGAGTTTTAAACCAACTTTTTCACTCTCCTCTTTCACCTTCATCAAGAGGTTCTTTAGTTTTTCTTTGCTTTCTGCCATAAGGTTTGTGTCATCTGCCTGTCTGAGGCTATTGATATTTCTCCCAGCAATCTTGATTCCAGCTTGTGCTTCATTCAGCCCAGTATTTCTCATGATGTACTTTGCATATAAGTTAAATAAGCAGGGTGACAAGATACAGCCTTGACATACTCCTTTTCCTTTATGGAACCAGTCTGTTGTTCCATGACCATTTCTAACTGTTGCTTCCTGACCCGCATACAGATTTCTCAAGAGGCAGGTCAGGTGGTCTGGTATTCCCATCTCTTTCAGAATTTTCCACAGTTTGTTCTAATCAACACAATCAAAGGCTTTGGAATAGTCAATAAGGCAGAAATAGGGAGAAGGCAATGGCAACCCACTCCAGGACTCTTGCCTGTAAAATCCCATGGATGGAGGAGCCTGGTAGGCTGCAGTCCATGGGGTCGCTAAGAGTTGGACACAACTGAGCGACTTCACTTTCACTTTTCACTTTCATGCATTGGAGAAGGAAATGGCAACCCACTCCAATGTTCTTGCCTGGAGAATCCCCTGGACGGCGGAGCCTGGTGTGCTGCCATCTATGAGGTTGCACAGAATCAGACATGACTGAAGCAACTTAGCAGCAGCAGCAGCAGATGTTTTTCTGGAACTCTCTTGCTTTTTTATGATCCAATGGATGTTGGCAATTTGATCTCTGGTTTCTCTGCCTTTTCTAAATCCAGCTTGAACATCTGGAAATTCACTGTTCACATACTACTGAAACCTGGCTTGGAGAATTTTGAGCATTACTTTATTATCGTGTGAGATTGTTCAGTAGTTTGAGCATTTTTTGGCACTGCATTTCTTTGAAATTGGAATGAAAAGTGACCTTTTCCAGGAACCTGAAATGTTAGGTCCATGAATCAAGGCAGATTGGAAGTGGTCAAACAGGAAATGTCAAGAGTGAATATCAACATTTAAGGAATCAGCGAACTAAAGAACTGGAATAGGTGAATTTAACTCAGATGACCATTATATCTACTACTATGGGCAGAATCCCTTAGAAGAAATGGAGTAGCCATCATCGTCAACAAGAGTCTGAAATGCAGTACTTGGATACAATTTCAAAAAGGACAGAATGATCTCTGTTCGTTTCCAAGGCAAACCATATAATATCACTGTGCCCAAGTCTATGCCCTGACCAGTAATGCTGAAAAAGGTGAAGTTGAATGGTTCTATGAAGACCTACAAGAACTTCTAGAACTAACACTAAAAAAAAGATGTCCTTTTCATTATAGGGGACTAGAATGTAAAATTAGGAAGTCAAGAAACACCTGGCATAATAGGTAAATTTGGCCTTGGAGTAGAAAATATACAAGTTATATGAAATAAAACATAAGTGAAAATCTATTGAATTTTCAACCAGGGGATACATTTTCACAGCTTTAGGAAACAGAAAAAGGAAGGAAAGTTTCCCAGAATATGTACCATCCTAATCTATCCTTGTAATAATTTAGGAGGCAAAGGGAGATGAAGGCAAGACAGGAGAAGCTCTGTAGGGACAACTTTATCCTCTAAAAACAGGAACAACATGAAATTAAAAGTTAGAAAGAAGGGGGAAGCTGTTGTATATCACAGGAGCTTCTGGTCCTTTGTGATGACCTGAAGGTGCAGGATGGGGGTGGGGAGTGGGAAGGTGGCTCAAGAGAGAGGGGGTATTTGCACACTTATGGGTGACTAACAGCGTTGTACAGCAGAACCTAACACATCATTGTTAAGCAGGTATCCTTCAATTTAAGAAAAAAAAAAAGATGGAGCAAACTTTTCTTCCTTGTGTTTCACTATAAAAAAGTGACATAACATTGTCCAAGAAAGAATGGAAGCTTGAAACAGACTCACAGACATAGAGAACAGATTTGCGGTTGTCAAGGCAGAGGAGAGGTTGGGAAGGATTGGAGTTGTGGTTTAAAATTAGCAGATACAAACTAGTATATATAGAATGGACAGACAATAAGGCCTTATTGTACAGCACAGGGAATTATACTTAATATCCTGTAATAAATCATACTGGAAATATTTAAGAAAAGAATAGGGGCTAAAACTGAGACAAATAGATGAGCTTATAGGCTAAAATGCCATAAATAGGACACTGTTAAAAGAAAGAAAAAGAAATTTCATACCAACAGATACCAAATTGAAGCAAAGATTCAATCAAGCAAAGATACACCAAATGAGTTTGCAGATCCCTTTGGGTGTCACTTGAGAGAATATTTGCACTGCATTCTGCTTCTCTTTGAAGCTTTTCTCATAGGCAAGAGTCAGATGTATTGTGTATTAGAAGAAGTTTTGTCTGGAGCATTTTCAGATGTCATCATGTAAATATTTTCTTGTGAGTTTTTATTGCAACAATCTAGGTTGAATCCCTGATGAAAACTGGTCGAGGATGTTTTATTACTTCCCTAAGTAAAAAAAAGTAAAATGTGTATATATTGTTCCTGGAAGGCGAGCTGGTTTTTTGTTTTTTGTTTTTTTTTTTTAGCTCTTTCAAACAACCTATTTTGTATGTTGTTGTAAAATAAATATTTAATAGGATGGTATCCACTTATAGCTGAAAGAAAATATCCTAGTTAAGCATCACTTGCAAAAGAAATCTGTATTTACTGCCTAGAAAGTGACAAAGCTAAATGGCATTGGTTCTAGCAGAATATATGATAGCCCACATCCATCTATTAGGGACCTAATGCTGAGTTCAATTTACTCTTTGCCTAGAGAATGTGAAGGCATTCCCTGGATTTAGACACAAGTTCTCTAGACTACTGATGTGATTGGAGAACAATCAAAAGCTGTCTTAGTAGCTTTGTTTACCAATAGAGTATAAAAAGAATAGTATAAAATAGTAAAAAAGAATAGTATAAAATATAGGATACAATTATACATAAAATATTCTTTATACATATAAGAATATGTGTAAAATATAGTATAAAATATTTAACCTTCACAAAAGTCTTTCTGTTCAAATTTTGGTCTTTATTTTTCTATCTCCATTCTGGCAATTCTATTGCAGGATAGTTTTGTAAATTACATCTTTTGAGACTCCCAACTGAGTTTAAACAAATGATAATCTATGTGCTAGTTTAAAACCCAGCACTAGTTCAATGCAACTTTTCTTAAATTATAAATAAATATTTATGATGGAATATTACAATGCAGGTTCAAAATTATTTTATGACCTCTGCTTTGCAAACCAGGGGGTATTATATGTTTTAAATAATTGACCACAATTTTGTAGATTTGGGGATTGTTTCAAATGCATCTAAATTTGTTGATAGAGCATTTTCTTTCTAGAAAAAAATACATCTAAGTCTAAATTTCAATACCAAGACAATTTTAAACCATTAAAAGTTTACTTTGATTTAATAATTTTATGTCCATTACTGTACACAGTGGAAATCTGAGGCACACATTGTACTCCCAGTAAAGTAAATTCACATGAAAAACAAAAGGAACTTTGTTCTTTTGAGTCAAAGAAAAATTAAAAGCTTTAATTAATAAAATTTAAAAATTTAAAAGCTTAAATAAATCATTAAAAAAGATTATAAGAAAGCATGCAATGCATGCTTTTCTTCTGGACAGTAGATGACTTTGGATATAATTAAATAAGTGACTGAATAAAAGCTTGTATTTTTCTTCTATCTTTCTTTCCATATGAACTTAGGTCTTACTTAAAGAACATTTAAAATACATATATTTGAGGCCTAAAATATAACTTGGAATAAAAATAAGAAAGAAATGTAATAACTATATTCATACCATTTTGTATCCAATGATTATATTTGAGACAAAGTATAAAGCATTGACATTTTCTTCCAGAAGTCTGTATAATTATGGTACAGTTTTATAAACATTTTCCCAGATTTTAATTTATATTAGTGGGTAGCCTATTGATATCAATAAAATGTCTCAAAGAATATGAAATCCTTGTGTGGGACTTTTCTTCAAAACAGAACCATAGTTAACCACTAAAGATGAATGCAATGAGATTGTTTTCACCAGTTACCATGTGACTTCACATCTGCCAAGCTTTATAGTGACTAGCAGTTGCTACCCTTTCATAAATTATTTAATAGCTGGTAAGAAATATGTTTGTGGTATAAGTTCTCTCCTTGATGACATACATTGTATAGGTACTAAAGGACATTTTGTGGAAAAAATTTGAAGGATCTTAAAGACAGAAAATGAAGACAACTGCTTTCAGAAGCTTTATGTTGAATGCGAAGAGAAGACATGTTAATAATTATCAATAAGTTATAAACCTTCTAGTGGACAAGATTTTGAATTGTTGTGTTTTCATATCTGAGTAGAGATCATTAACCAAACTAGTTGGTGATTCACTGGACTATAATATTTTGCATATGGTTTAAAGATGCAAAATACTGCTGGATTCAGGATTGGGTTTATGACCCTGGTATCACTGATGGCCAATAAGTCTGAGATTTTTAATATATACAATTTGTGACATGGTTAGAAAACAGAATTATCTATTTAACTAATACAAAGACAATAATTTAACATGTAAACCTTATATGGATGACTTTGTTTAAAAATTTTATATGGCACACACACCGAGGAAACCAGATCTGAAAGAGACACGTGCACCCCAATGTTCATAGCAGCACTGTTTATAATAACCAGGACATGGAAGCAACCTAGATGCCCATCAGCAGACAAATGGATAAGGAAGATGTGGTACATATATACTATGGAATATTACTCAGCCATTAAAAGGAATTCATTTGAATCAGTTCTAATGAGATGGATGAAACTGGAGCCCATTATACAGAGTGAAGTAAGCCAGAAAGATAAAGACCAATACAGTATACTAATGCATATATATGGAATTTAAAAAGATGGTAACAATAACCCTATATGCAAAACAGATGTTTTGTTCTGTACACAGATGTACAGAACAGACTTTTAGACTCTGTGGGAGAAGGCGAGGGTGGGATGTTCATAGAGAATAGCATTGAAACAAGTATACTATTAAGGGTAAAACAAATCACCAGCCCAGGTTGGATGCATGAGACAAGTGCTCAGGGCTGGTGCACTGGGAAGACCCAGAGGGATGGGATGGGGAGGGAGGTGGGAGGGGAGATCGGGATGGGGAACACATGTAAATCAATGACTGATTTATGTCAATGTATGGCAAAAACCACTACAATAAAAGAAGAAAAATAAAAAATAAAAATAAAATAAAAAATTAATACCAAAAATTACAAAGTAAAAATTTTAATATATAAGTTAATAAAACATGTAACAAAACATAGTGTTCTGAAATTTCTTTGGAATTTTTAATGGCCTTTCAATTTGCAAAAATTGATTATCATAGGTATCCATCCATCCAGTGCTCATCCATCCATCCAGTGCTCAGTCATGTCTTTGCAACCCTGCACTATAGCCCTCTACCCTCCTCTGTCCATGGGATTTTCCAGGCTGGAAAATCTACTAGAATAGTTTGCCATTTCCTTCTCCAGGGATCTTCCTGACCCAGGGATCAAACCTGCATCTCCTGCATTGCAGGTAGATTCTTCACCACTTGAGCCATGTCAAGCAAATTTTCATGTACATGTTGACTACTTTTACATCTTCTATGGATAAATATCTATTCAAGTCCTCTGTCCATTTTTAAATTGGGTTGTTTTCTGTTATTGGTGAGTTGCAGGAGCTCTTTCTACCTTCTTCTTATTAATTTTATGAGATATATGATTTACAAATATATTCTCACATTCTGTGGGTTACCTTTTTACTCTACTGGCTGTATCTTCTGACACATATTTTGATGTAGTCCAATTCATCCAATTTGTCTTTTGTCACCTACAAGTCTTTTAAGATCCCAAATATATATTAGTTAGTAGTCTGTCATCAATTACTACAAAAATATAGGTATCATAGGTATAACTCAATATTTGTAAGTAATTTCTGATATTCAGAAATTCATAGGAATTTTAGTTTTCCAGAGAAAGTTACTATGGAAATGCAATTTGGATCTGAAAATATACAGTATTTATGAGACAAAGTAAAAAAAAATTAGATCAGATAAATTCATACATTTAAAATATAATATTATGAAGAGGTAATCCACTCTTTAAAGTGCTGTGAGAGGAAAAGAAAACATGATGATATGATATATATATATATATCTGTAATTATGTATCTATATATATTATATATATATATATAACTAATTATATATCCATTGGATAAAGAATGCAGACCTGACTATTACAAAGTGTATATATATATATATATATATATATATATATATATATACACACATACATACACACTACAAAGTGTATATAGTATATATATATATATATATATATATATTATATACACTATACATACTATATAATGACAAACTAACTACAAAATCTTAGATACAATATTAAGAAGGAGAAAAAGGAGGAAAATTATCAAAATTTGTTTTTCTCTTTTGAAGAGACTGATGTGGCAACAATAGTCAATGTAGCTGAGCTTCAGTCTTACTCTTTCCCTAAGCTGTTGAGTTCAGGAATTACCTTCCTGAAATGACCTTCTCTGTTACCTAGAATTGGAGGGACGGTATGGTTGGAGGAACTTCAAAATCTTAATAAGTACTTTCAAATCTCTAATAACATCAGGAGCATAGGTAATAGAGACATTACTTATTCAAATTTAGAACGATCTAAATAATATTTTGTACCTTGTGAAACCAAACACTCATAAATTGGATTAGTAACCTTGTTAAAAAAAAAAAAATCCTAGTTAGTTCCCGTAATCATCACATGATGACACAACCCACCCTACCCCTCCCCCCAAAAAAGAAACAGACTTTTAGGAATCAGGAAGCAGGCCCTCAGCATACACTGAATCTGTTGGTATCTTGATCTTAAAGTCATAGCTGCCAGAACTATGAGAAATACTTTTCTGTTGTTTATAAGTCACCAAGTCTATGGTGCTCTGTTATAGCAGCTCAAAAGGACTAAGATATCAAGATATTTATGTTATATTCTACAAGCAAACTTAAGTTTTGTTTGGTTGTTTTTTTTTATTTTTATGTAGCAAATAATCAACCTTTATAATCTTCAAGACTTTACATTTGAATTATTTTCCTTAAAGAAAAATATTAAACAATGAAAAATCTGAATGTTACAATTAAGTATATATTCTGAAGAAAGAATATACACTAAATGATAAATTTGTGTCCATTACTTCTGAAAGTTTACCCTATATCAGTTTTTAAAATTAATTATCTAGGTTGTTCATATGAATAAACAGTGACTACTTTGAAAGAATTATTTGATGAGTTTTGCAGTTTTTTCAACGTGTCTTTATTTATTGAAACTATTTCATAATTTGTTTTGGAATTTCACTCACAACCTGCAGCCCTTTCTTCTGAATGTCTTCACTGATGTCAGTAATTCTTTGATGCTAGGTTTGAGATATGTGTGTGTGCCTGTGTGTCTGTATGTCTCCAGGTACTTAATAGTCAAAAGTCATTGGCAAATTGAGTGTTAAGTAGTTTTCCATGTTGATCAATTTCCTTTTTGTTTTGTTGGTCAGTTGTTCAGTCTTGTCTGATTCTTTATGACCCCATGGACTGCAGCATGTCAGTCTTCCCTGTCCATCACCAACTCCCAGAGCTTGCTCAAACTCATATCCATCGAGTCAGTGATGCCATTCAACTATCTCATCCTCTGTCATTCCCTTCTCCTTCTGCCTTCAATCTTTCCCAGCAGCAGGGTCTTTTCCAATGAGTTGGCTCTTCCCATAAGGTAGCCAAAGTATTGGAGCTTCAGCATCAGCATTAGTCCTTCCAACGAATATTCAGGTTTGATTTCCTTTAGGATTGACTGGTTTGATTTCCTTGCAGTCCAAGGGACTCTCAAGTGTTTTCTCCAACACCACAGTTCAAAAGCATCAATTCTTCAATGCCCAACCTTCTTTGTGGTCCAATTCTCACATCTGTCCATGACTACTGGAAAAACCATAGCTTTGACTTCACAGATCTTTGTTGGCACAGTAATGTCTCTGCTTTTTAATATTCCATCTAGGTTGGTCATAATTTTTCTTCCAAGGAGCAAGTGTCTTTTTAATTTCATGGCTGCAGTCACCATCTGCAGTGATTTTGGATTTTTTTAAACAATAACCAAAAAATGTGTAATTTAATGAGATGATTTTTCTTATTGGTATCAATACTATTATTCGCAATCTGAAATCACTGTAATTATATATCCATTGGATAAAGAATGCAGACCTGAAAGCTGACTACTATAAAGTGTACAATGAGCAGTAACTGCACAACTTTAGACACATTTGCCATATTGTCATTCTTATTAATGACTATATGTGTAATTGTGTTTTCAGTAAATGTATGTGATTAGTTTCAAGGGTAATAAATAATATAACTATATCAGTATAAACAAAATTTATATTCTTGTTTTGATTTTACTTCTTGTATTATTTTGGCATTTATGACAAAATATTGATTGGAATTTGCTATTTTAAGACAAAAGACCCCTTTTTAAATAGTCATTCACACAGGTAAAGGAAATAAAACCTGGAATGAACTAACTTTTGGTTCCAAAGGCAGATTAACATTTTCTCTCTCCATCTAACCCATACATAACTCCAGAGTCCTTTTAATTCTGTGAAGTTAGAACAAATCTGGTTGTAAGCTAACTACTCATTTAGTTAAAATTTTTCCCAATTTTCAGGTGATTCGTGAGAAAACTGTCACCTTACACAGAGTTGTATTTGTTTCTTTTAAACAAATCAGTTATGGAAAGTGTATATTCCTGGCCTTTTCTCTGCCAGATACGTGTTAAGTTGTAAAAGGATTGTATATCTCCTGCATCAAGACACTTTCTTAGAGGAAATATCCTTCTCTAGGAGTATTTTCATATTTCTTTATAAAGTCAATAAGTTTCAGATTTCAAATGAATGAACTATAGGAATGATTTCATCCAAGTCCTTCACTCCATCATTTCAGATAACTAAATGAAAATTCAGACCCAAAAGGAGACTTGCCCAAATTAAATCCTTGTCTAAATTTCTTAGCTTAAACAATGGTTAAACTACAATTATTGTTAAATTTACTTAACAATGTTTGAAAGGGGGAACACTGTAGAAAATACTATGTCAGTGCAAAATTTAAGGAGCTACTTTTAGAGGAAATAGAGTAGCCCTCATAGTCAACAAAAGAGTCCAAGATGTAGTACTTGGGCACAATCTCAAAAATGACAGAATGATCTAGGTTCATTTCCAAGGCAAACCATTCAACATTATAGTAACCCAAGTATATGCCCCAATGACTGATGCCAAAGAAGTTGAAGTTGGTCAGTTCTATTAAAACTTACAACACCTTATAGAACTAACACTAAAAAAAGATATCGTTTTCATCATAGGGGACTGGAATGCAAAACAAGAAAGTCAACAGATACCTGGAATAACAAATAAATTTGGCCTTGGGGTAGAAAATGAATCAGGGCAAAGGCTAAAAGAGTTTTGTCAAGAGAACACACTGGTCATAGTAAATACCCTCTTCCAACAACACAAGAGATGACTCTACACATGGACATCACCAGATGGTCAGTACTTAAATCAGATTGACTATGTTCTTTGCAACCAAAGATGGAGAAGCTCTGTACAGTTAACAAAAAGACCTGAAGATGACTGTGGCTAGATGATGAGCACTTTATTGAGAAATTCAGGCTTAAATTAAAGAAATCATGGAAAACCACTAGATCATTCAGAAATTACCAAAATCAAATCCCTTATTATTATACAGCAGATGTGGCAGATAGATTCAAGGGATTAGATCTAATAGACAGAGTGCTTTAATAACTAAGGACATCTCCACACTGTTTTCCATAGTGGCTGTACTAATTTGCATTCCCACCAACAGTGTAAGAGGGTTCCCTTTTCTCCACACCCTCTCCAGCATTTATTGCTTGTAGACTTTTGGATAGCAGCCATCCTGACTGGCGTATAATGGTACCTCATTGTGGTTTTGATTTGCATTTCTCTGATAATGAGTGATGTTGACCATCTTTTCATGTGTTTGTTAGCCATCTGTATGTCTTCCTTGGAGAAATGTCTGTTGAGTTCTTTGGCCCATTTTTTGATTGAGTCATTTATTTTTCTGGAGTTGAGCTGGAGGAGTTGCTTGTATATTTTTGAGATTAATCCTTTGTCTGTTGCTTCGTTTGCTATTATTTTCTCCCAATCTGAGGGCTGTCTTTTCACCTTGCTTATAGTTTCCTTTGTTGTGCAAAAGCTTTTAAGTTTCATTAGGTCCCATTTGTTTACTTTTGCTTTTATTTCTGAAATTCAGGGATGTGGGTCATAGAGGATCCTGCTGTGATTTATGTCGGAGAGTGTTTTGCCTATGTTCTCCTCTAGGAGTTTGATAGTTTCTGGTCTTACATTTGGATCTTTAATCCATTTTGAGTTTATTTTTGTGTATGGTGTTAGAAAGTGTTCTAGTTTCCTTCTTTTACAGGTGGTTGACCAGTTTTCCCAGCACCACTTGTTAAAGAGGTTATCTTTTTTCCATTGTATATCCTTGCCTCCTTTGTCGAAGATAAGGTGACCATAGGTTCGTGGATTTATCTGTTGGTGGGAATGCAAATTAGTACAGCCACTATGGAAAACAGTGTGGAGATTTCTTAAAAAGCTGGAAATAGAACTGCCATATGACCCAGCAATCCCACTTCTGGGCATACACACTGAGGAAACCAGATCTGAAAGAGACACGTGCACCCCAATGTTCATCGCAGCACTGTTTATAATAGCCAGGACATGGAAGCAACCAAGATGCCCATCAGCAAACGAATGGATGAGGAAGCTGTGGTACATATACACCATGGAATATTACTCAGCCATTAAAAAGAATTCATTTGAATCAGTTCTAATGAGATGGATGAAACTGGAGCCCATTATACAGAGCGAAGTAAGCCAGAAAGATAAAGACCATTACAGTATACTAACACATATATATGGACTTTAGAAAGAGGGTAACGATAACCCTATATGCAAAATAGAAAAAGAGACTCAGATGTATAGAACAGACTTGTGGACTCTGGGAGAAGGCGAGGGTGGGATGTTTCAAGAGAACAGCATTGAAACATGTATATTATCTATAGTGAAACAGATAACCAGCCCAGGTTGGGTACATGAGATAAGTGCTCGGGCCTGGTGCACTGGGAAGACCCAGAGGGATTGGGTGGAGAGGGAGGTGGGAGGGGGGACTGGGATGGGGAATACATGTAAATCCATGGCTGATTCATTTCAATGTATAACAAAAGCTACTGTAATGATGTAAAGTAATTAGCCTCCAACTAATAAAAAAATAAGTGAAAAAAAAATAACTAAGGACAGAGGTTTATAACATTGTACAGGAAGTGATGATCAAAACCATCCTAAAGAAAAAAGAAATGCAGGAAGGCAAAGAGGTTGCCTGAGAAGCCTTTGCAAATAGTTGAGAAAAGAAGAGAAGTGGAAGGCAAGGGAGAAAGGGAAAGCTATACAAAACCAAATGAAGAGTTCCAGAGAATAGCAAGGAGAAATAAGAAGGCCTTCTTCAATGAACAGTGCAAAGAAATAGAGGACAACAATAGAATGGGAAAGACTGGAGATTTCTTCAAGAAAATTAGAGATACCGAGGGAATATTTCACTTAAGGATAGGCATTATAAAGGACAGAAATGGTAATGATCTAATATAAGCAGAGGAATTAAGCAGAAGTGGCAAGAATACACAGAAGAACTATACAAAAAGGGTCTTAATGACCCATATAATCAAGATGGTGTAGTCACTCACCTAGAGCGGGACATCCTGGAGTATGAAGTCAGGTGGGCCTTAGGAAGCATCACTACAAACAAAGCTAGTAGAGGTGATGGAATTCCACCTGAGCTATTTAAAATACAGAAGATGGTGCTGTGAAAGTGCTGCACTCAATATGCCAGCAAATTTGGAAAACTCAGCAGTGGTCACAGGACTGAAAAAGGTCAGTTTCATTCCAATCCTAAAGAAGGGTGATGCCAAAGAATGTTCAAACTACCATACAATTCCATTCATTTCACATGCTAGCAAAGTTATCCTCAAAATCCTTAAGGCAGTAAATGAACTGAGAACTTCCAGATGTACAAGGTGGGTTTTGAAGAGGCAGAGTAAACAGAGATCAAATTGTCAACATTCATTAGATCATGAAGAAACAAGGAAATTCCAGAAAAACATATACTTCTGTTTTTTTCCTTTGACTGTGTGGATCACAACAAACTGTGATAAATTATTAAAGAGATGGGAATAACAGGCCACCTTACTGGCCTCCTGAGAAACATTTTTGCAGGTCAAGAAACAAACTTTAGAACTGGATATCAAACAATTGATTGGTTCAAAAAACTGGGAAAAGAGTAGGACAAGGTTGCATATTGTTACCCATATTATTTATCTTTTATCATTGGCTTCCCAGGTTGCACTAGGGGTAAAGAACCTGCCTGCCAAAACAGAAGACATAAGAGATGTAGTTTTGATCCCTGGTTTGAGAAGATCCCTGGATTGGGAAGATGCAAGGAAACCCACTACAGTATTCTTGCCTGAAAAATCCCTGGGGGGCCACAGTCCATAGGGTCACAGAGAGTAGGACACAATTGAAGCAACTTAGTATGCACGCATGCAGAGTACATCACGCAAAATGCCAGGATGGATGGATCACAACCTGGAATTAAGATTGCCAGGAGAAATACCAACAACTTAGATAAGCAGATGATACCACCCTAACTGCTGAAAGTGAAGAGGAATTAACAAGTCTCTTGATGAGGGTAAAAGAGGAGAGTGAAAGAGCTGGCTTGAAACTCAACATGGGAAAAGCTAAGATCAGAGCATCCAGTTCCAATACTCCATGGCAAATTGAAGGGGAAAATATGGAAGCAGTGACAGAATTTACTTTCTTGGGCTCCAAAATCACTGCAGACAGTGACTGCAGCCATGAAATTAAAATAAGCTTGCTCCTTGGAAGAAAGCTATGACAAACCTAGACAGCATATTAAAGAGCAAAGACACCACTTTGTTGACAAAAGTCCATATAATCAAAGCTATCATTTTTACAGTAGGCATGAGATTTGGACCATAAAGAAGGCTGAGAATCAAAGAATTCATGCTCTTGAATTGTGGTGCTAGAGAAGACTTTTTAAAGTCCCTTGGGCTGCAAGGAGATCAAATCAGACATTCCTAAATGAAATCAACTCTGAATATTCATTGGAAAGATTGCAGATGAAGCTGAAGTTCCAATACTTTGGCCACCTGATGCAAAGAGCCATTGGAAAAGACCCCGATGCTGGAAAGATTGAAGACAAAAGGAGAAGAGGGTAGCAGAGGATGAGATGGATAGATATCATCAGCAATTCAACAGACATGAATTTGAAGAAACTAAGGGAGATAGCAGAGAACAGTGGAACCTGGTGTCCTACAGTCCATGAGGTTACAAAGAGACACAATTTTGTGATGGAACAAAAACAACAAAACTTTATAGATAGAATGGAATGTGACATTGTATATTCCATTTTGCTAAAAAAAAAAAAAATTCAGTTCAGTCGCTCAGTCATGTCTGAATCTTTGCAACCTCATGAACCTCAGCACACCAGACATCCCTGTTCCTCATCAACACCTGGAGTTTAGTCAAACTCATGTCCATCAAGTTGGTGATGCCATCCAACCATCTCATCCTCTGTCATCCCCTTCTCCTCCTGCCTTCAATCTTTCCCAGCATCAGGGTCTTTTCAAAAGAGTCAGCTCTTTGCATCAGGTGGCTGAAGTATTGGAGTTTTGGCTTCAGCATCAGCCCTTCCAATGTATATTCAGGGCCGATTTCCTTTAGGATGAACTGGTTGGATATCCTTGCTGTCCAAGGGACTCTCAAGAGTCTTCTCCAATACCACAATTCAAAAGCATCAATTCTTTCATGCTCAGCTTTCTTTATAGTCCAACTCTCACATCCACACATGACCACTGGAAAAACCATAGCCTTGACTAGATGAACCTTTGTTGGAAAAGTAATGTCTCTGCTTTTAAATATGCTGTCTAGGTTGGTCATAACTTTTCTTCCAAGGAGTAAGCATCTTTTAATTTCATGGCTGCAGTCACCATCTGCAGTGATTTTGGAGCCCCAAAAAATAAAGTCTGTCACTGTTTCCACTATTTCTCCATCTATTTGCCATGAAGTGATGGGACCAGATCACTTTTCTGAATGTTGAGTTTTAAGCCAACTTTTTCACTCTCCTCTTTCACTTTCATCAAGAGGCTATTTAATTCTTCTTTGCTTTCTGTCATAAGTGTGGTGTCATCTACATATCTGAGGTTATTGATACTTCTCCTGACAATCCTGATTCCAGCTTGTGCTGTATCCAGTCCAGCATTTCTCATGATGTACTCTGCATATAAGTTAAATAAACAGGGTGACAATATACAGCCTTGACATACTCCTTTCCTGATTTGTAACCAGTCTGTTGTTCCATATCCAGTTCTCACCATTGCTTCTTGACCTGCATACAGATTTCTCAGGAAGCAGGTCAGGTGGCCTGGTGTTCAATTCTTTAAGAATTTCCCATAGTTTGTTGTGATCCACACAGTCACGGTCTTTGGCATAGTCAACAAAGCAGATGTTTTTCTGTAACTCTCTCTTGCTTTTTCAATGATCCAATGGATGTTGGCAATTTGATCTCTGATTCCTCTGCCTTTTCTAAATCCAGTTTTAACATCTGGAAGTTCATAGTTCATGTACTGCTGAAGCCTGGCTTGGAGAATTTTGAGCATTACTTTACTAGCGTGTGAGAAGAGTATAATTGTGTGATAGTTTGAGCATTCTTTGGCATTGCCTTTCTTTGGGATTGGAATGAAAACTGACCTTTTCCAGTCTTGTGGCCACTGCTGAGTTTTCCAAATTTGCTGGCATTATGAATGCAGCACTTGCACGGCATCATCTTTCAGTATTTGAAACAGCTCAACTGGAATTCCATCACCTCCACTAGCTTTGTTTGTAGTGATGCTTCCTAAGGCCCACTTGACTTCACGTTCCAGGATGTCTGGCTCTAGGTGAGTGATCACACCATTGTGATTATCTGGGTCATGAAGATCTTTTTTGTATAGTTCTGTGTATTCTTGCCACCTCATCTTCTGTTAGGTCAATACCATTTCTGTCCTTTATTGTGCCTATCTTTGAATGAAATGTTCCCTTGGTATCTCTAATTTTCTTAAAGAGATCTCTAGTCTTTCCCATTCTATTGCTTTCCTCTATTTCTTAGTATTTTGTTTTCAATTTTGCAAAAAAAAAAAAATAAATAAATGAACTTCATTGAAGATACTAAACTAAGTGTTATAGTGTGAATTCTATGCTCCAGTTAATATTTGGCATAAAATTCAGGACTTCTTACTTGTTATTCATTCACTGAATCCCTCAACACTAGCTACTATTATAGATCAAAATAATTCTGACACTTGTTAAAGAAGATAGGACAGCTTTTATTTCAGGCAACTGCAATAAGAGTCATGATTATTGCAATAGGGAAAGACTGTGGTCAAATCTTAATACAGCAAATATAGTTGGGAATTTGTATTCAATGAACAGAGTAAGAAGGGCAGTAGATGGAAAATCACTAAAAGAATATGCTTAGGGAAGGGGATTCTTGTTAAAGCGGCCTAATGCGTTCTTGTCAAAGGCAGACAAAGTATTTATATATCAAAAGTGGGGGATGGAACTTGTTATCGTGAGTGATCATATATCAAGTTTGTGTATTGGGGAGACAGCAGGATTATTTGTCAAGACTAAACAGGCAGCTCAAGGACAGGACAGGGGTCAAGACTGAAGCCTAGTAAGAAATGAATGCTTTGAGGAAGATGACTAAAATTTAGCAAAGGAGAGCATCTTTATCACTACCCTTCTAAATTTAAGAATTAGCATAGATCTCATTGACAAACCTAGTGAAGTGAAAGTCGCTCCATCATGTCCGACTCTGTGACCCCATGAGCTAGAAAGCCCATGGAATTCTCCAGGCCAGAACACTGGAGTGGGTACCCTTTCCCTTCTCCAGGGGATCTTCCCAACCCAGGGATCAAACCCAGGTCTCCCGCATTGCAGGCAGTTCTTTGCCAGCTGAACCACCAGGGAAGCCTGACAAACCTAGACCGTGTATTAAAAAGCAGAGGTATCACTTTGCCATCAAAAATATATACAGTCAAAGCTGTGGTTTCTCCTGTAGTCATGTTCAGATGTGAGAGTTGGACCATAATGAAGGCTGGGTGCCAAAGAAGTGCTTCTTTCAAAGTATGGTGCTGGAGAAGACTCTTGAGAGTTCCATGGACTGCAAGCATATCAAACCAGTCAATCCAAAAGGAAATCAATCCTGAATATTCATCGGAAGGGCTGGTGCTGAAACTCCAATACTTTGGCCACCTGATGCAAACAGCTGACACCCTGATGCTGGAAAGGATTGAGGACAAGAGTATAAAGCAGTGACAGAGGTTGAGATGGTTGGATGCCATCACTGACTCAATGGACATGAGTTTGAGCAAAGTCAGGGAGATAGTGAAGGACAGGGTAGCCTGTCGTGCTGCAGTTCACGTGGTGGTAAAGAGTCAGACATGACTTAGCAACTGAACAACAACAACAATAGTTCTCATTATATTCATATATCAGAATAATGCAATTACATGTATGTAGGAAATTGCACATATATATCATTTTAGTCTTTGTTTTGTAGATTTAAATAAACAGCTATGAAACCAACCTACGAATAAAGTTTAGTGTATAGTCAATTTCCTCTGGCACTGGCATTCTCATATGTTTTAATTTGCTTTAAAATTATTCTGTATTTTTCTCAGGTATAGATAATGCATTTCTCT
Organism: Odocoileus virginianus; assembly: GCF_023699985.2. NCBI lineage: Eukaryota > Metazoa > Chordata > Mammalia > Artiodactyla > Cervidae > Odocoileus > Odocoileus virginianus. The sequence goes on from NC_069694.1 coordinate 53,946,598, forward strand.
AAATAGGACCAACTTTCCATTCTTTAAAAAGAATATATTTTAATAGAATTTACTCCAACAGGCAAAATTAAATATTTTCTTGAAGCTTAATGACATCAAGAAACTGTTGAGTCTAAAGAAAGTTCTTCTGAAGTTGATATTAAATGAGCATTTGGGAACTCTTAGAAAAGAATAAAATAAAAACCTTATGACTAAGATTTTGCTTTAGGTGTGTAAGTATGTTCTTAGAGCATGTAGTATATGCAAATGCAAATTCAAGAAGATGAGGAAGAGATGAGGAGGAGGAAGAGGAAGGGCTGGGAGAAAGTAAAGCTAATAACAATGGAGGGGAAGGAATGTGGTCTTTAGGCTGGATTATCTAAAGGCCAAACTCAATTAATTTTAAACTATTCACATCAAGAAAATGTAAGAAAACATCCTTTAGAATCTGTTCATTTTAACTTACTACCTGATACAATACTTTACAAGTGTCACAATACATTGTGCTCTTTACGATATAATATACAAACTATCACCAGCCAGCTGCTACACAGCTTTTGGGGTTGTCATTAAAAATTCAATATTAAAGATCAAAGGAAAAAGTAGTTTAAAGAATATTTCAGTAAACATATGTGTCTCTCCTCACATATGGAACATTGGAATGGACACTTGGGTCATTCTATTTTCCCCTGTCCAAAGGAAAATAAGCTTTTGCTAATAATAAATATATATTTTACATAAAATACAAAATATGTTGTATTCATTTAAAATGTTCCTTCCAACATTGTTTTTTAAGTTTTCCCTGTTTAATTATTTCTGCTCAGTTTGCTTTTTAAATCTGAATGCCACAAAGGATATTTTGCAGAAATAATGTGTTCGCTGTTGTTACTGTTATTGATGATAGGAATGCAAATTACTGGGTTAACATCACGAACAGCAATATTTTTTAAATTTGAAAAGTGTTACACCTGAAGCAGTCTCTGCAGATTTTTATCTAGAAGATAACTTACCAGTACCACAATTTCTCATTTGGGGAAAATACATATATTTGTTAATTATATACAGATTATACACACATAGAGGCATACACATACACAAACACAAGTCTGATGCTCTTTATAATAGTTACAAAATGTTGATCTATATTTGATTTATATTTAAAGAGGCAATCCAATTACCAGCATGTTACCTTAAAAATAGCCTTATAGCCTCTTAAGCTCTGGTAATACTTAAGGTCATATAAGTTCTCCATTTGAAATAACATTGAACCCAAAAGGAACTACTCTTGTGTGTTTCACTTAGAATGTTTTCTGGTACTAAGACTGAAAAAAACAACCAACAAAACTAAAACTCACTGGCTTAATATGGAAACAGCACAAAATCTAGCAGTAGTCTGATATTTAAGTTTTATATTCTTATTGGGCCAAAAAAGACTGTGTGTGTTAATTGCTCAGTCGTGTCCAACTCTCTGTGACCCATGGCTGTAGCCCACCAGGCTCCTCTGTTCACAGGAGTCTCCAGGCATCAACACTGGAGTGGGTTGCCATGCCCTTCACCAGGAACTCTTCCCCACCCAGGGGTGGAATCTGTATCTCTTAAGTCTCCTGCATTGGTAGCTGAGGTCTTTACTGCTGCCACCAGCTGGGAAGCCCACTAAGGCTACATGCTTATTTAATTCTAAGGAGTTAACACTGCAGTGAAGAGCATGAGTTGGATTCCTGAATGTATCAGGAGTCCACAAGACAACCCTCAGTTTTGATGATTCTGTAGAAGGACTCACAGAAATCAGTAGCTCTTAAGTGATTTATTACAGTGAAAGTGTACAAGTTAAAATCAACAACAGCAAAAAGAGTTCATATGGCAGAGTCCAGGAAAAAACAGCACGTTTCCAGCAGTTCTGGAAATAGCTCCCATCTAAGTCACCTGGTGATGGGCTTAATTTTCCCAGCAAGAGCACAATAAAAATGCTGCCAGCTTGGGAAGCTCATACATGCCACAGCATCATAGGGGCGGTACCCAGTATGACTGACTCAGCTACTCACACAGCATCACCTGCATCCATGATCCATCATATTGTGATATACGTATTCACTCATACAAGGCCTCAGGTAAACCTCTCAGGCAGAATATTCCAAGGACTCAGGGGTTATCTTCCAGAGAGCTGACCAAAAGCCCTTCTCTGGAATATGCAGGTCGGAACAAGCCAGTCCTGCTGAGTTAACCATTTTCTTACCATGGAAAGGGGTAAGATATCCCAGATAAAAGGGATGGGTATCGTGACTGGGCTTAACTCATGAGGACCCACTCCTGGATCTGGGGTGGTTTTCTAAAACTGAACTTGTTCCATGGATTGAGGAATGAAATGGGCATTAAGGCCTCAATTATTATACAAAAGGTGGTTTTCCTTACTAACCTCTCTCTATAAGCCAAACATAAAGTAGAAGGAATAGAGAAGCTGATTAGGAAAACATGTCAAGGAAGAAATATGACAAAAATTGGAAACAACATTTCCAAGTGTCTTAAATGGAAATTAACTTCTCTATTTGGGAAAGCTAAGCATACCCTAACATTAGGGTATTATTTTTGTTGTTATTATTCAAATATTGTTATAAAAATGGTAGACACATTATACATATACATATACATATATATATATATATACATCTATACATTATATAGAAAGTATGGATATCAAAGAAAATCTAACTTGGAACATATCAATAAATTATTCATTTATGTAATCAATCAATGAATTTTTGTGAATTATAAATATTACTCTAGTTGCTTAAAGAGTAAACTTTTATTCCAAAGTACATTATGATTTAGGAAAAGTAACAGGCATTGAATCTTTTTTTTTTCCATCAAATACTGTATGTGTGACCTTCAGTAGCTTATTTAATCTCTCTGGTCCTCAAATTTATCTTCCCTAAAATCATATTATTCTTATACTCAGAATCTGTATCAGCAATAAACAAAAATATAAGTAGGGCTTTGGCAAGTAATGCAGTCTTTTCTCAAAATCATGCTTTGGATGAGTAGAACTGGATCTTGTGTTAGGATAGATATTAAAAATTCAGATCCTTGAGTAACTTAATGTCAAAATTAAGTACACAACTACTCAGGAACCCAGCCATTACTACTTTTAGGAGCTCCTCCTATTCACCTACTTTTGTTCTCTTCTGGAACAATATATTTTCTCACTTAATTATATGAAGTTTACTGATTCTTTGAATTTCCCTGGTGGCTTAGACAGTAAAGAATCTGCCTTCATTGCAGGAGACCTAGGCTCGATCCTTGGGTCAGGAAGATCTGGAGAAGAGAATGGCAACCCACTCCAGTATCCTTGCCTGGAGAATTCCACGGACAGAGGAGCCTGGCAGGCTACCATCCATGGAGTCACAAAGAGTCAGGCTCAACCAAGTGACTAACACTCTCACTTTCACTAATTCTTTAGTATTGCATATGAAAGGGTCTAGATTTGAACTAAAATCCAGAATATCAAATCATTTTTAATGTTTCCACTTGTTGCTGTTTCATTGCTAAATTGTGTCCAACTCTTCAGTGATCCCATGGACTGTAGCCCACCAAGCTCCTCTGTCCATGGGATTTCCCAGGCAAGAATACTAGAGTGGGTTGCCATTATCTTCTCCAGGGGATCTTCCAGAACCAGAGATCAAACCCATATATCCTGCACTGGCAGGTGGATGCTTTACCACTGAGCCACTGGAAAGCCCACTTGGTATTTGTTAAATATGAGCAAGGAACATAAATGCCCATGAGCATGCTATTTTAGTAACATTTCAATTTATTTCTTTCCTCAGGTTAAAGAAAAACTTGAGCATTTTCTCCTCCAGGTTTTTCCTCTCACCTGGAATTTGGGGCCCAAACTGTGTTTTCATTTCTTCCTTAATGATGTGGGGGTTTTGTTGCTGTTCTTCTCAGTTTTACTCCTTCTTGCATGATTCTGTAACTATTTAGACATAGCTCCTATGGTGTTGGAGAAGACTCTTGAGACTCCCTTGGATGGCAAGGAGATCCAACCAGTCCATCCTAAAGGAAATCAGTCCTGGGTGTTCATTGGAAGGACTGATGCTGAATTCAGCTGAAAATCCAATACTTTGGCCACCTGATGCAAGGAGCTGACTCATTTGAAAAGACCCTGATGTTGGGAAAGATTGAAGGCAGGAGGAGAAGGGGGCGATAGAGGATGAGATGCTTGGATGGCATCACCGACTCAATGGACATGAGTTTGAGTAAACTCTGGGAGTTGGTGATGGATAGGGAGGCCTGGCCTGCTGTGGTTCATGGGATCACAAAGAGTCGGACACAACTGAGTGACTGAACTGAACTGAGCTGAATTGCCTTTATGAAGAAGCAAAGCTTTTCAAGACTCTATCTTAAAAAAAAAAAATCAAATGCTCCCTCCAAGATCTGCCTTTTCCTGACATACTGATCATCTATATTTCTCAATGTAGAGGGGCCTCAGGAACGATAATGTGAGAGATCAATCAGAAATAGAAAAACTATAAAAGAACCAGATAAAGAATGACATGAAGAAAACCGTGGCCCCCACTTCCCGAAAAACACAGAGACAAACTGAAGAAAGTCGTCAGCAATAAAAAAGATTAAGGAAACATCAGAAGTACAGAATGTCATAGAAATATAAACGAGGTTTTTGCCATGATTTTCGATTATTTTTCAAATTTCACTGAAAACCAAAATTTTGCTTTCTTTATAAATATATTTATTTTTCTTCCTGTTTTATTTATTTCTCATTTTAAGTGATGGCAAAACATGTGATACAGTTCATATAAAACAGAAATTAACAAACAAGTATTTTCAATTGTAAAATTTTATACAGATATAGGGACTAGGACTAGTTTTTCTAAGATGATTTTACCTCTTTGATGTCTAATAGCTTTTGTTCAGAGTTTGTACACAAATTAAAATGGGAAATAAAAGCAATAAAATTCTCCAGTAAGTTCTAATGATACTAATATTTATATAGTAGAAGTCATGCATGCAAAAATATATCTAAAGGAACTTATTTTCGGTAATAAATATTAGCTTGTTCACAAACTCTAATTTCTGCTGATGGAAGGGGAAAAATAACTAGGAGATTAAACATGTCATTATTTCTCCCCCTTACTTTTCTCACTCTGAGTTATTTTGGGGCATTTTATTCAGTCAATGTAATGTTCAAACTTGCTGTGTAGTTTGTGCCCCTGGGGTACTCCGGCACCCTCCTGAGTTCCTGATGTATATGAAAACACAGAAATAATTATTTTTCTTCAAGAAGGGGGTCCATTCACTTTATACACATTGCCAGTGACCACCAGCCATGCAGCAAAAGGCTACAGAAATACCAGCAGAAGGAAGAGCCTGCTCTGCAAGCCAGGACACCGGCAGGTTTATGTGTGGCACATGAAACATTTCGGAGTCTTTCGGCCTCCACTGAGCAAGAGAATCTGAAGAGTGCTGTTGCCCCGGCTTTCTGAGCAGACACTTCCCTCTGCTCTTTCTGCTCTCCTCTTCTATACCATCTTGCAGTCAGCAGGAAAGTAGGACAACTGTGAAGATATTCCTGTAGCCTTTTGTCACCTGCCTATATGCACAAACCATCCTTATGTAGGGTGCACCAGATCCTTACTCCTCTCTGCTCCAGGTCAGTTACCTTCACATTCCAGTCTCCAGTCCTGCCATCTGTAAGGGTGCCCCCTTCCCTCCTAGATGATAAGAAACTAATGTGATAATACACTGGGTTCTTTCTACTGTGAGAGTCTATAGTCAGACACCAAACTAGTGGTCCTTGTAAGTAAAGAGTTTTCTCATTCAATAAGAGCTAAATTTCCAAACTATTTGAAAGTTATTTCAGTTTTTTTAATTAATTATTTAATACATTGCAAATTTATTTTCTGTGTAAGACTTGAGATAAGCTCTAGTGTCATATAATTATTTATGGATTGACAGTTTTTCCAACAACATATATTAACTAAGCCATTCTTTCTCACTGATAACAGCTATACTGAATATAACTTTTCCATGTACCCTGAAATCTCTTTCTGGATGTCTTACTCTGCTTCATTCATTTACTTGTCTATACCTAAATCATGTTGATTACATTTCAAATTCTGTATCACATGCTGTGAAATTTGGTAAGGTAAGTTCATCTCATAGGTCTTCTATTGACAATTTTCTTAGACAGTCTAATATACTGATTACCTTATTAATTTCAAGATCTCTTCCGCCCCTCCCCCCCCCCCCCCGCTTCCCAATATTCAAATTCTGAAAGGGAACATGTATAAAGATAGTTAAAGTTCATTTTATTTCCTATGCTGTAAAATCTCCCTCTCTAAGAATACTGTACACTATTTCACTTATTCATTTGCACTTTCAAGACTATTATACTAAATTGTTGTTACTGTTTAGTCATTAAGTTGTGTTTGACTCTTTGTGAACCCAGGGACTGCAGCCCACCAGGCTCCTCCCTTCTCCACTAAACATATATTTTGCCCTTAGCTTTGTTGTTGTCAGTAACTCAATTATGTCCAACTCTTTGCGACTCCGTGGACTATAGCATGCTAGGCTTCCCTGTCCCTCACCATCTCCCAAGTTTGCCCAAGTTCAAGTCCATTGAATTGGTGGCGCCATACAACTTTTCATTCTCTGTCACCCTCTTCTCCTTCTGCCTTCAACTTTTCCCAGGATCAGGGGCTTTTCCTGTGAGTCACCTATTCCTATCAGGTGGTCAAAGTATTGGAGCTTCAGCTTCAGCATCAGTCCTCCCAATGAGCATTCAGGGCTTATTTCCTTTAAGATTAACTGGTTTGATCTTCTTGCTGTCCAAGCGACTCTCAAGAGTCTTCTCCAGCAACAGAGTTTGAAAGCATCAATTCTTCAGCACTCTGCCTTCTTTACGGGCTTTCCCAGCAGCTCAGCTGGTAAAGAATCCTCCCACAATGCAGGAGATCCCAGTTCAGTTCCTGGGTCAGGAAGATCCCCTGGAGAAGAGATAGGCGACCCTCGCCAGTAATCTGAGGCTTCCCTGGTGACTCAGCTGGTAAAGAATCCACCCACCATGCAGGAAGCCTGGGTCTGATCCCTGGGTTGAGAAGATCCCCTGGAGAAGGGAACCACTACCCACTCTAGTATTCTGGCCTGGAGAATTCCATGGAATATATAGTCCATGGGGTCTCAAAGAGTTGGGCATCACTGAGTGACTTTCACTGCCTTCTTTATGGCCCAGCTCTCACATTGTACATGACTACTGGAAAAACCATAGCCTTGACTAGATGGACTTTTGTTGGCAAAGTATACTAAAACCATGGTCTTAATGTTCAGTCATGAGGCAGATCATTTTTCCTCAAAACTGCATTGAGTAGCCTGCAATATGGGGCTACATGATAGTTAATAATGTGTCAGTTTGATGGGGCTGAAGGATGACCCAAAAGCTGGTAGAACACTCCTATCACTACTATTTACTGTCCTGAGAAAGTGATAATCAACTGCACATAGACATTTTTAATCATTTTTTTTTCTCTTGTATGAAAGCAGTGTAATACTAACCATACATTCCTGGAAAAGTGATACTTTTATTCAACAATATATTCTTAGACATCTTTCATTTCTGAAGTATAGTTGAGAATTCTAAGATAACTCCACACAACACCTCAATGAACAAAGAAAAAAAATGCAGTTTCCCCAGGAGAATTTTTTTTTATGAGCCAAGCATAATTTTCAGGCAGGGATAGCATTGAGAAACATAGTATATTGTATTCAATTCAAAATGAAATAGTTGAAAAAGAGCCTGTTGACTCAAAAATGGATAATTATGACATGTAACAAAAAAACTTAAGTTGATCAACCATGATTTCTAGCTACTTACTTTCAATAATTAGAAATACTGTGCACAATGGAGGAGTTTTGTCAACTTACTGCACCTTTGAGCATTTTCACCTTTTTATTTAAATCTGGGAAAAATTTTTCAGAAACTCTGAGATGGTTTTGAAAACTTACACTACATTCTTAGCATCATAGTTTCATTTTCTGTGTCTAAACATGTCACTCTGTGTAACTGAGATTGCACATGATTCCTTCAAAATCTTTAGTTGTGAAAGGAGAAATTGTATTACATTACATCAACTACAAAATGAGTGGCAGAAATTATACTTAAAATGTTACTTGAAACCTATAAATTAGAAATGCAAGGAAAATGGTGAAAACATATTTAGAGAGGCAATATAGCCACTATTCTTCAAATACAAAGTTTTAAAATAAAAATACTTGAGCAAATGTAAATATTCATTCAAATGGTTTTTAAATGTCTTAATCATCCATTTTTATAAAAGTAAATACTTGAATAATTTCAAAACAACCATTGGTAGCTTTTTACTCTCAGACAATTCACTAAGACACAGGAAAAAATTTAAAATGGATGAAAACAAGTAGAACAAAAATAATTGAGTGAGAGCTAAATAAAAAATATCAGCAAAAGAGCCAAGAAACTTAAATTGTATAAAACCACCCCACATTGCACACACTCATACATATGAAAACAATTAGTGACTAAAAATACATCTGTAACTTCAACCCCAACTGTTTTTGACTCTGCAGTGTTTGAATATAAAGGATTAAACTGTCTTTACCTAATTTCTGGTAATATTCAATTCTTCACCATATCCATACGAATGACTGAGCTCAACTGTTCACAGGAAAATGTTGCCATATTTTGATATGTGAGCATAAAGCAAAACCATAAGCAAATTTTTATTAATGGCACATGACTTACATAGTATCTTTAAAGACATTTTACTTATCAACAGTTTAAATATAACCCTTTAAAAATTCATCATGATTCAAATCCCAATAAAAAAGGCTTACTGTCCCCGTATTCTTCATTCCTCTTATCTGAAATCTCACTGCTATAGAAGCATTATCTATATGGGTCTTTTACTCTTTCTGACTTCTGACTGCTGACAATACATCACTGAACAGAGACAAGACAAACAATGAAACTATAGTGACTTGCTGGCAATAAGATAGACACTACAATTCCCAGGATGTTTCTTTGAAAAAGTTATAACCATTCAATTGGAGGAAGAATGAAGTGTTTCTTTAAAACTTTAGAGAGCTTTATGAAAAAGTCTTACCATAAATATTAATAGTTTTGAAGTCTTTCTAACTGAATGGAATGTAAATATTAGGAGTTCATCAATAATGAATATCATCTCTTCAAAAAACATATTACTTTAAATACCACAGATATATTTTTTTAAATTTCACATATTCTTCACTTTTAACTAAATCGTATGACTCATTCAAATTTTTCTACTTAAGGAAGATAGCATAGAGAAAAGGCCCCTTTATTTCAGCAGATGAAACTGACATTCTGAAATAATATACAACCAGACTACAGAAAGCTTAAGGGAAATTGAGTGCTCTCAGTCAGCGAGTCTTAGACTAGTGTTCCCATGCTATTAATAAAGCATGTTGCTTACCTCCTAAATTCCAGCTTGCTCCCCTATTCATCTGACTGTTATTACAGTCAACTCCCAGGTGTTTATAAATCCTCCACCTTTTGTGAAAAATATCTTTTAAAAGATACTTTAGGGTTATAAAAGATATATTAGCACTGTGGCTTTCCTCTGGGTTCAAAAAGGAGATTTCTAACAGAGAAAAGTCTCTTTTATAAAAAAAAAAAAAAAAGAAACTGAAATTATGAAACTTGTAAAATATGACTGTATCACAGGGTAAATCTAAGAGTCTAGAGAAGGCTCAAGGTTGCAAACTTTTTCCTGGGAGATTTATATCTACTTTAGACTTATGTCAATTTGGAAGAGAATTCTCTCAACAAAAGAAGGAAGAAAGTATTTTAGATTTAAATTTAGTATTAATTTTTAACTGAATATTCCTGAGTTCCTACTGCTAATGATTTTTGCTTATAGAAAACAACATAAAACACACAAAAATATTTGGGTAAAATTGGTGCAGAGCTTATGTTAGCTTTTCCATTTATCAGGTACCATGTACCACAACTGAAGTGACTGAACACACACACATATGCCCCCTTACCAGCTATTCGTTGTTGCTAAGATATGTCCCACTCTTTGAGACCCCATGGGCTATACCCCACCAGCCTCCTCTGTCCATCAGATTTCCCAGGCAAGAATACTGGAGTGGGTTGCCATTTCCTTCTGCAGGGCATCTTGCCAGCCTAGGGATCAAACCAATGTCTCCTGCATTGGCAGGAGGATTGCTTACTACTGAGCCACCAAGGAAGCCCCCTCACCAATGATCAGAAGCTCCGTAATCTTGAACTAGGATTCATCTCCATAATCCTAAACCCTAATCTTCTTCTGGATAGAATGGAACTTTCCCATAAATGTGTTAATCCTTCGAAGAAAGTCACTAATCTTGTAGTGGTTTCAAAGAGTTCATATGCCTGGTAAGATAACTAATTTACTCATTTCACTGAGGTATATAAATTACTTAGAAAAATGGCACCATATCTACTTTCTAGGCGAGAGTTTCTCAACCTTGTCATTATTGACTTTTTTTTTTTTACATCAGGTGATTCTTTGTTCTGAGAGGGTGTCCTATGTAATGTAGAAAGTTGACCAGCATACTAGACCTTTGTCTGCCAGATGCTAGTAGTCTCAACTCTCCCAGTAATGATCGTTAAAAAATGTTTTTAAACTATATATTGTGAACTTTCAGCTTGCTTTCACCTTTCCTTTAAGTGATAGCTCTATCAAACTTTAGCTTTGGTAGAAATGTTTCAGACATGTTTTATAATAGAGTGACAACAAAATCACCCAGTGCATCATTAAACATGAGCTTTCATTCCAAATATGGAGGCAATTCCAGAGAAGGGTTTTATATTAGGGGGAGGAAGGTACAGTACTTTGAGAACTTTATTAGGAGGATGACTCCGCTGCTTTCAGAAATAATTGATCAAGATTCATTTTCAGAAGAGGGAGGAACTGCTTTTTTTTAACCTTTTATTTATTTTTAAGTAATTTTAATTGGAGTATGGTTGTTTTACAATGTTGTGTTAATTTCTATAGTACAGCAGAGTGAATCAGCTATATGTATACATATATATACATGTATGTATATATCCCCTCTTTTGGGGGGTAGTTACATACCCTGGGCTCCCTGGTGAATCAGAGGGTAATCTGCCTGCAATGCAGAAGACCCAGGTTCAATCCCTGGGTTGGGAAGATCCCCTGGAAGAGGGCATGGCAACCCACTCCAGTATTCTTGCCTGGAGAATTTCATGGACAGAGGAGCCTGGTGACTACAGTTCATGGGATCCCAAAAAGTCAGACGCAACTACCTAACTCATACAATGGGAATGGATATCTACACATACCTAGAGCCAAATATGGTCTCATACATCACTGGTGGATATCAACATGGATTTGGGGAAGAGTATCGGACCTTCCAAAGACAATTTGTAAGCTCTTCTAAAACCAGGAAACAAAATTTTGTTTATATTTGTCTTTCAAAACAGACCTTGCATAAAGACTACAGACAAAACTTTGCAAGGTGTTTCATTGCAAAAATCATCTGCTTCAGATGAGAATTTTTTTTTCTGAACTTCAAGTTTTTCCTAAATGACATAAAATAGGACAAATGATCAAAATGCTAAGAATATTTTTTTTTATTATATAAGGAGATAAAAGTCTTTCCTTCTTTGTGGGAGTGAAATTTCAGGGAGAAACTTAATTGGGCTAAAACTAGAGAGAAGATCCTTCCCTTTGAGTGAGTTTTCGGTGACCTTCCCCACCCTTTTTTTCTGCCAAAATTTTGAAAAAATATGATAGCCTTCAGGAGAATTCCAATGAGAAAGAATCTGCTTTCCATTTGAAACTGTGAGACAAGAGATTCTTGAGAAAACACACAGTGCCAACATGTAGTGACTGCAGGAGAGATGGAATGGTTAGGTTAAACAGAGAGAAAGCTCAGGACAATACATCCTCCTTCTCATGTTCTGGTCATGGTCTGCAGGAAGCTTGAGTGTTTTTTAATGTTTGGTGGGAGAAAAAGGCTTAGACAAACTGCATAGGCAATGGATCTTAAAAGCTCTGGGCTTTGAGCAAGAAGATCTCAAAACATGGAGATCTCAAAATGCGAGGCATTTGGGGTGGTTACATATACTGAGAGTGAGATCCAAACATACCCAGAGGCAGATTTGGACCCATTACATCCTTGATGGGTAGCAGTAAAAATTTGGAAAAAAGAATAGCACCAGAGGTCCTTTCCAATTTGTAACCTTCTCCTAAAGCTAGTGAACAAGCAGGAAGAAAGAAAAAATATAAGAAAAGATTGTATTTTTTAAACTGCAACATAGGCAGCATTCTGGCATAAAAGGGGGGCAAAAGAATTAAACTAAGATGAAGTCTATTACTAAATCAGAAATATAATGACAACCTTTATATTTTTAAAAAGTAAACATTAATTGTTTGAGTTTTATGCCTGTCTCTAGTATCTTGTTATGTACTAAGAGTTATTTCCTAAAGTAGTCAATCATTTAAAACTAAGAAGGAGTGAAAATTATCCATGCCAAGATATATTTGATTCAATTAAATAATTAAAATATTGAAATAATTAATTGCTGGTGCCCACTGCTTTCTAGGCTCAGGGGTAGCAGTTGAACTTGGTTTATAACTATCTGTTAGTGTTCTGTTCAAGCTTCCTTGATTTGTACACACGAGTTACTAACAATTATTATGAGTAACATTAATTTTTATTGCTGAAATCATACACTGCAATGATTTTTCAAATAAAATTACTCCTGAATCATTTTTGCATTAAGGCAGCATTTAGGGCTGAATTCATGGGCATGTGACCAATAAAAATGCAAGAGCATAAAGCCCTGCCCTGAGAAGGGCCCCCATGACTCACATTCTGTAACTGTCTTAACGTTACTAATAATGTTATCTCAAAACTGCTGTTTTACAAGGGAATCTAACAGTGCAATGGAGTAAGCTGTGAGCAAAGGAGACACACTTAATATGTATGTCAGGCATTCCCTGTCATCTGACTTGCTTATGTATTCATGAGCACAGGATCTCTGTGGACCCATGAACCACAGGAAAAGGGTTAAGCAAGATTCAAAACAAGTCCAGGGGAAGTGGGTGTGAGTTCTAGGACTGAGTAAGCCTGGGTACTGACAACTATAAGAAGCCACGCTTTGCACTTGAACCAGAACTCACAAAGAAGGCAATGACATTCCAAGAAACATCAACAATCAAAGAACCCTCTGAATTCTTTCTTATTCATCTATTTCTTCCCTGTGTTAGCCAACCACTTCGCCTGAAACTGATGACATAGAAGGAAGCAGAAAGATAGCATAACATATCACTCCCTCGCTTTCAGATCATCCTTATCAGAATCAGTAAGCCGAAGTTAGAGTGTGGTGGCTGACTGTGTGTAAAGAAACATGGAAGCACTTGAATCAGTTCTGGGTGGCATGCCTGCTGTTTCAGTAGGTATACATACGTGTGTACACCCTGGGACACACAAGTGAGGTATTGGGGCAGTTCTGCATATGAGTAGAATCTTCTATTTGCATTTACAACTGGCATTACATGTACCACATCATCTTTAGTCCTCTCTTAATGGACATTTAGTTTGCTTCCATGTCCTGGCAATTATAAATAGTGCTGCAATGAACATTAAGGTGCATATGTCTTTTTGAATTGTTTTTCCCTGGGTATATACCCAGTTGGGGGATTGCTGGATCAATATTGCTGGATTGCTGAATATTTATACTTTTAGTTTTTTGAGAAACTAACACAACACTGTAAAGCAACTATACTCCAATAAAAAATAATTAAAAATAAATATGGTATTGTACAAAATAAAAATGGTAAAATTCATGTTAGTAACATTAAACTAACATTTAACTAAATAAAAACATTAATTTTTCTTACTTTGACAAACAGCAAATTGAAACACCATGAGAACTCAGAGAGAAACCTCAGAGAAAGTGGGAAAACCTCTACATGTTAGTACCTTGAACAGCACATTTTTCCTTCATTTTGAACAAGGTGCTCCACAGTTTCATTCCTCACTGAGCCCCACAAACTGTGTAGTTGACCCTGACAGTATTCTGTGTTGACAATCTGTTGATCCCTAGATTGTTTTGCTCATACTAATACTACCATTTGCTGGTAAAATTAGAATTCTGATGAAAGCTAATAATACCGGAAAGTAGATAGCCATTCTCCAAAGATATCATTGAATAATTAAACATGTCCTTGACTTTGGAAACCAAAGTTGTTTAAAATATCTCCCTTAAGGCATATTGAAGCATTTGATATCAATTCTCCTTCTTGCGATTCCTATATTCTAAAATGTGCTGCGAAGCTCTGTGACTTAGAGACCTGCCACTTGTGTACGGCTCTAAGGAGGTGGCTCGGGGAGCGATGCTGGCTCACATCACCCGGAGGAAGGCTGGATGCAGCATTGGATGACTGCATTTAACATAACGCATTGCATCAGACATCGAGTTTATGGGCTGGCTTCAGAGGCAGTGGTTTCTGCTTCTACATCTAGTGATATATTAGGTACTTATATAAAATTGTAAGGTTTTTAGATAAACCTGTTCACCCTGCTTTCGTATAAGCCCTTCTGTCTTTTCTTTAGAATATCTAAAGAACTGTGCAAATTACAAATAATTTAGCTGGAATTAACTAATTGATATGCTGTCTATGTAGCTGGAATTCTTTTCTTATTTCCTGCTATGCTTATACTAGAGGTCTGATAGGACCCCCACATCTTTTTTAATTTTAAAAATCAAAGCCAAGCATTTTTAACTGTGCAGTTTATTAATGTTAACTATTTACATTGAAGTGAAGTGAAAGTCACTCAGTCATGTACAACTCTTTGCTATATAGTCCGTGGAATTCTCTCAGGCCGGATTGCTGGAGTGGGTAGTATTTCCCTCCTCCAGGGATCCTCCCAATGCAGGAGTCCTGCATTGAAGAGGGATTCTTTACCAGCTAAGCCACAAAGGAAGCCCATTTACATTGACTCTAGAACTTTTCATCTTGCAAAACTGAAACTCTGTATCTGTTGAACATCTCCCTATTTTTCTTCTCTCCCCACCCTCAAACCCCTGGCTACCACCATTATGCTTTCTGATTCTATAAGTTTGATTCATATACTGGAATCATACAGTATTCTTTATGAATATCTATTTCACTTAATATAATATCCTCAAATTTCATCCTTGTTGTAACATGTTACAGGCTTTCTTTCTTTATAAGGAAATAAATTCCTATGTATATAAGTACCACAATTTCTTATTCATTCATTCACTGATGGACCTATGGGTTGCTTCAAACTTTTGGATATTGTGAATAATATTTGAGATTCTTAACTTAATTATACATGCAAAGAATTTATTTCCAAATAAGGTCACATTCATAAGTACTAGAGGTAAGGACTTGGACATGTCTTTTTGAGGCCACCAATAAATCACTACCAACATTGTATCAGAACTGTAATATGAGAAATTAACATTATGTCAGTCCAGAAAAAGTGAAACCTTCAGAATCTGGCAAAGACAAACTCAAAATCTTCCCTGGACAATTCAGGATCGTGGGACATCCAATGAAAAAGAACATGAATGTATAGTTATTAACTGTGTGAGAGAAAGAAAAAGATAATCTTCATACCCTAAGAAAATGAAAGAGTAGTATGTGATTCCAACAGCTGGTTTTGTTCCTTTCTTTTCTCTTAGAAATACAATATTTCAAGATGACAGTTCTCCTGACAAAATACTGCTACATAATATCTTACAGGCATCAAAAGAAGTTGTAACATTTTTTTTAAAAAAAAATAGAAATTTAACCTTGTCTCAATATACTTCTCCATGACTTTCACTGTTGTTTTGATCAATGTCTTTACTATATGTGTCCTTGGTACAATACCTTTGTGTTTGGACTTAGGCATTTTATGAAACTGGTCCTTTGTATCTGAGTGTATCTTTTTCTTTGGCTTTAAGCAAGGACTTATTTTCCTATAAAATGGTGTCTTTTCTCACTGTTTTGTAAACTTTGTAGCTATTTATAGAATTATAGTCCAGTGTGTTCAGCATTTTATTCTACAGTTTGAGTTTTCATAAATTTAACATTTCAGTATTTAAAAAAAATACAGAAACACAAATTCTATAATCTTACTTCACATTTGTTGAAAAGAATTGAAGAAAAATAGATGCATGATGTTGACTTGCAGTGAATATTATTAAAAACTCTAAATATCAGAATTCTTTCAGAAAGTTGGATATAAGACTCCTCAAGGAAGTTTGCCTGGTCTCTGAATCACAGCCAAAGCAACTCTGAGTGAGTGCCTTCTTGATTCTCCAACTAAATGAGTGTGTGTCCAAAAATATTTTCTCTTTAAAATAGCTAGAAATGTTTCATTATTTACTATAGATTATATTTTGTATAATATTTGGTACTAGAAGTAATTTGGGGCAGTAAGCCCTCTAGATCTATTTATCCAGTGTTAGAATTTATCTATTCAAAAACATGTTTGGAGGTATTGAAACTATGCAGTTAACATTGAAAAGTGAGGCCCAGAGAGTAAATTACAGGAGTGGAGGAAACCCAGGTTTGATTCCTGAGTCAGGAAAATCCTCTGGAGAAGGAATGGCAACCCACTCCAGTATTCTTGCCTGGAAAATCCCATGGACAGAGGAGCCTGTTTTGAGCTACAGTCCATGGGGTCACAAAGAGTCGGACACGACTGAGTAACTTCACTTGCCTGGCCCAGAGCATGGCAAACATGACCACCTTAAAGTAGCCCATTTGAAGATACATGATTGACATACCAAAGTCAGATACAGAATTTAATTTTGTGCACTGCTGAGTCACAAAGTCAATCAAACTCAAAGCCACACCAGCCTATTATGGGGAAGCAAGAACAATGGACTGGGAAAGAGCAGAATGTCCCCTCCTGCCACATGACACTGGTCTTGTTTTTCATGAGGATCCTGCTGTGACATCACATGATGTAGCTTCTTGGCAAGGTGATAACCAACTTTCCTTAAGACTCCTGACTAACAACTACAATCAGAATTAGTTATGGCCAAGGAGTAATTTACAAAATCAAATCTAAGAACAAAAGGGTTACACGCCAAAGGAATTATAAGATTATGCTTATTTGTAATGGTGATCCTGGCATGGGGAACAGATTTTGATAGTACTAAATAAGGGAGGAGAGAATAGGTACTTTGTCATGTATTCATTACATAATTGAGTGGAACACAGAGTTTTTTTAAAAAAAATGGTATATGGCTGAGTCAGACCGGGAATAAAGTCAATGTATTATTTGACAACTAAAACCAATCACATTCAATATTGAACTCAAGCAGGTTCTTAGAAGCACTATTAAGTTTGGGGAATAAGTGGTTCTTATACCCGGGGTATTCCTTTTATGCCATTAGCAGTTTCTCAGTCCACATAAGTCTTCACAGAGACTTAAATATGACAAGTTTAATGTTTTGTAGTTGTTTTTTCATGACATGATGACATCTACCAGAATAAACAACTATAGTCCCAGTTGGGTTATTCTCAACAGATATTTGGAAAGAAAATTCTGTAACAGGCAGAACTTGGAGCGGTATATCTCTTTTTTTTGCATTTGTTTGCTTTGTTGTTTTTATTCTGCCTCTAAGGAATTTTTAGCTTGAATCATAGATCTGTACTCAACACAGGTTATTGGTTCACACATATAGATGTTCACAGACTTGAAAATAAGATTGATGACAAATAAGGGAAGGAAACGTTATGCAGCTAAATCTCCCAGAACGGACTTTGAGTCTGTTCCACATGAATGCTCACCAAAGAAGAAAAGGTAGTCAAAAATCAGGCAGATCTGCTAACTCAATTTTTGGATGTCCATCAATCTTTTATCTGAGTGATCCCATTACTCAGTAGGCTTACAATAAAAAAAAATTATATTGGAAATAAAGATCATACCTGGGTTCAACAATATGTGCTTCCTTTCAACCAGGATGATCTGATTATTGTCAGTACTTAGTAATTAACAAGATAGAAAAATACTGAGCATTAATATGGCACTACTATAGGACACAGACTGGGAGGAAGAAAGAACCTAAACATCAAGATTGCATGTGTGCAAACATAACATTGTAAAGCATTTATCCTCCAACTAAAGCTTGAAATAGTAAGAGTTTACCAAAATGATAAGTCATGGTCATATGCAAACAGTATCCTTTGTAAAAGTAAAGATTTATGTGTATAAATTCTGATGAAGGTAAAGACTTTGAACCTTTTAATTCTACTAAACCTGTGCCAATAACAGCAGCCCTTCCTTCTTTGTCTGAGGTGTTTGGCTTACTCTTATCTGAAAAAAGGGTTATAGCCTTCTCCAAGGTGGTTTTCAGGCAGGAGACAGCTGATTCAGCTCATCCCTGCACCACGCAAGTCCAGGGGATTCAGGTATTCAGTCTGACTCAGCAAGACTTAGCAGCCTCATCAAAGGAATTGCAGAATTTAGCCAATAATGTAGACAAATTATGGGGAATATGTATGGGAGTGAATTCTCAATGTGTTGGATCAAGATGAAAAAGATATAATCTTGTTGTTGTTCAGTCACTAAGTCATCTGACCCTTTGTGACCCCACGAACTACAGTATACCAAGCTTCCCTGTCCTTCACTATCTCCCACAGTTTGCTCAAATTCATGTTCATTGAGTCACTCATGCAATTCAGCCATCATCCTCTATCATCCCCTTCTCCTACTACCCTCAGTCTTTCTCAGCATCAGGGTCTTTTCCAATGAGTTGGCTCTTTGCATCAGGTGGCCAAAGTATTGGAGCTTTAGCTTCAACATCAGTCCTTCAAATGAATATTCTGGGTTGATTTCCTTGAGGTTTGGGTTTGATCTCCCTGCTATCCAAGGGAGTCTCAAGAATCTTCTCCAGCACCACAATTCAAAAGTATCAGTTCTTTGGTACTCAGCCTTCTTTATGGTCCAACTCTTACATGACTACTGGAAAAAAACAAAAAGCATAGCTTTGACTATACAGACCTTTGTTGGCTGGAGAAGGAAACAGCTACCCACTGGAGAATTCCATGGATTATATAGTCCATGGGGTCGAAAAGAGTTGGACATGACTGAGTGACTTTCACTCACTCACTTTTGTCGGAAAGTGATGTCTCTGCTTATGTATGGATCAAGGTGAAAAAAATATAATCTTTGTTTAATCTAAATTTGTTGACATTACGTACTAAACAGAAATTCTCTATTTCATATATTCGAACTGAATAGAAATGCCTGAATCACTTTGACTGGATGACTGAATGCTAGAGCCAAAAGTAGTCTATACCAAATAAAAATGAGATGACAGAGCTTCTTTGTTATAGTATAGAAGTTGTCCAAAGGCCTAGGCAAATAGGGAGTCTAGAATGTGTAATGTAACAACTATCCACATACCACTAGAATACATATTTTCCCTTCTTGTGGTGATAATTTCCTGGTACCTATAAACATAATTTAATTTTTTTATTATAATGTTAACCAACACTAACTGATCCTGATTAAGAAATGCTTCTGATTTTTTTTTCAAAGTTATTTTGCATCTACATTCAAACTATTGTCTTAAGCACATAGAATTTGCTAGTACATCCACAATAATGCAGAATATAAATATGTCTTACAATGAGATGACAGACATTGAAAGATCAGGGTCTAGACTCACAGGATACATTGTATTTATACCAAATTCCCATTGCTTTGAAAAACTAATTCTAGTTCCACCATCTAAAAGCTATTAAAATTTTAAAGTTTTTTTTTTTTTCAGAATCCAACTTCAGTTAGCTTTTAATTTGTTACTCTATTTTATATAGTACATTGATCATATTTAAATCTTACTCTGTGATGTGAAAGTAATTCTACCTACTTTAGTTAAGACAAAATTCAGTGCACATAAATAACTTACAAAGGAACAAAATACTGTTCAGGGTAGTTATATTATACACCAAAGTCATAGAACAGATGATCAGAGGCTTTTT
Organism: Odocoileus virginianus; assembly: GCF_023699985.2. NCBI lineage: Eukaryota > Metazoa > Chordata > Mammalia > Artiodactyla > Cervidae > Odocoileus > Odocoileus virginianus. The sequence goes on from NC_069694.1 coordinate 53,966,631, forward strand.
CACTTTAATAAAAATATATGTCTGCTATTTTTTGAGTCCCCATTCTCAAACTTTTTAATTCTATCAGGTATAGTTTCATGCATAATGACAAAAAATGACTAAAAATCTATAATTTTTTGTATAAAAGTTAATGAAAAGAAGACACATTTTAAATTAAGACGTATTTTATTCATTATTGAGATAGAATAATAATTTTTACCCTGACTTTGAATATATCACTTTCCTTTATATAATAATTAATGGAATAATGGAAAGATTTTCACTGTAGCAAATTAGGTTTGTTTTCCTATAAAATATCTGATCTTATTTTGGAAAATAAATACTCAGAAGAAATATTTCCATCTAGATGAACTATTGATTTCTTCTACTAGGGAAATTGCTATAAATCTTTGTTGTATTATGAATTTTATTGTTTTCCTTCTTTGATGTCTAAAGTAACACTAAACTTTCACAGCCTCTGCTAACAAAATAAAGGTAAGTAGGTCAAAACAGCAACCAGAGATTTGTGGTCCACAAAATTGGCATCTATGGTAATGATGATTTTTTCCCTCATCAGAAGAAATTGTTGCCATATTTAAAGAGAACAAAGAGAACCTGGCACTTTCATTGTACAGAAAAATGCTAATGAACAAAAGTCGTCAATACTCCCTAATTCAATGAGTTCCTCAATGTAAAGAAACTGGCTAATTCTTTGTAGGACTTCCCACTGCTTTTGTATTGCCTGGTCTATAATAAGTGACTGACAACTATTTCTCAAAACTTTATGATAGCTATAATTTGCAGTAGTGGTTCCTCTCTCCATATATGACTGCATAAATAAAATTAACAATTGATTAATATGATTAATTTTACTAGATTCAAACAATAGTTCCCAGCAGGCAACAGATACTGAATAATTCCTCAAGGAAACCAACTATTAAAATTCACACAGCTACCCCACTTTACTACATTGTCCCAATACTGAAGTAAATTTTTTATTAGCTATTCTAATTAATCTTCTAAAATTTTCACATGACCAGCACCCTCTCTAATTGCTACAGACTGTGAATTCCACACAAAGTTAAAGATATGCTAAACTCAAACTGCAAACATTTATTCCCTCAAATGAGTGAGGATAAATTTCAAATCAGCTAAAGGAATAAAATTAAGGATGTATCTTAAAATACAGGAGTTCTCCGATGAAATTGAATTTCAGGGACATAAAAACTAATGAGATTTACAATGACTCCCCTGTCATTTTTAGACATGCCTTAATAACATGGAAATATTAAGGTAGAAAAACATCAGGGCATAATTAGGAAACAACTTGATTTTAGGAGGGCTACTAAAAATAAAGAGGAATATTAGTAGCAGTGAAATGTTTTGCAGAATGCCTTTCATTTGTTTGACACAATGTGGCTGTGCCTATCACTTTAATAGGTATTACAGTAGATAGTTTAAGCATTTATAAGTAGTGGTGTAAATTTTAAAGTAAGGAATAAAACTCAGTTGATAGAAAATAATATTATATGGGAATAGGTAGTTTTCTATGAAATAAAAATTCACTAGAGAGTTTTGGGGTTAGTTTTAATTTACCTTAGTTATAAGATAAACACAATGATTTTAATATATTATAAGCATACTTAGCAGGAAATAGAAGAAATCTTCATAAGTTTTATAAAATAATAGGCAGCATGGTGGCACTTTGTGTTTTAATTTTTCTTAACATCTCAGAAAGCTGGAGATACTCTGTACTGTATTTGTAGCACCTTAGCAGAAACTCTTAAATATTGTATCTGTTTTAATCTAGAATATGACAACAATTAAACACACTGCCTTCTAAAACCTGACAATAATACAGAACAATTAGGCAAATGCATTTATTTTATCAGAAACAATTCAATCAGATGTGCTTGTTAAATCACATACAAAAATCAAGTAATACTCTCATGCTTCAATTTTCATAAAAAATGTATTATGAATTTTATAAAAAGTTTAAACTTTAAGTTGCTGGTTTGTAATTAAATTTTGGTTTATAGTAGATGTGTCTCATAGATGCCATTTGCTTGGTCATGAATTCCTAAACAAAAACCAAAAAGAGGGACAAGAATAGAGGTTTAACTTATGCCTTATGACTGTTAACCTTAAGGTTAACATTCTCTTAACCTCTAAGAAGAAAAAGGAATTCAGTAAGAAGCTTTTAAATATATGATACATTTCATAAAAAGAAACAAAAAGAAGTATTTATATTGGGATATTTGGAAATTGAATAATCAGTTTATTTAAGCCTAATATATCTATACTAAGAAAAATATACATCAGGTCATACAAGAAGGTTTCTATATTTTCTTTCTTATAGGCCATAAAAAGAGATCATGTCTCAAGAGCCAATCTCTGGAAAACATGTGCATCCTATTTGCTCCTATAAACTGACTATAGTGATATACTTCTTCCCTTTTCTCCTCATGTGAGTGTGCTGAGTCGCTTCAGTTGTGTCCAACTCTTTGTGACCCTATGGGCCATAGCCTGCCAGGCTCCTCTGTCCACGGGATTCTCCAGACAAGACTACTGGAGTAGGTTGCCTGACCCAGGAATCAAACCTTTGTCTCTTACTTATGTCTCCTTCATTGGCAGGAGATGAGTTCTTTACCACTAGTGCCATCTGGGAAGCCCCCTTTTCTCCTCACGCATACCTAAAACCTGTGTTATCTCTCCCAAAGCACACCTTCTCATATGAATCACTCAACAATTTCCAAATTCCAGGTCTGATTAAATATTTTAGGTAACATAGATCAGCTATAATATTTAAAACTAGCTAAAATAGCTATACATAGTATACATATATTATGTTCAAAAAATATGACTTGCTTTAAGGAATATTTAATATAATATATTCCCAAACAGAATATTTTCCTATTGCTGTCTACAAAAATTACTTATTCTTTAAAACTCAACTCAAAGGTCTCCTTTCCTGGGAAGCTTCTCTTCACTATTTTCTCTAGATATGAGCTTCTTACCCTAATATCTTCTCTCATAACTCCCAGTAGGTCTTCGGCACAGGCTTAAAACCATGACTGTGGGAAGTTTAAAAGTAGGAGATTTATCATCTTTGTTCACAACCCCTAGACTGGTCAGGGGTATTTTTTCTAAATACATAATAAAATCATAGAAAAATATGTCATACACATTAAATATTTAAATCAAATAAATACTCTCAAAATCAGAATTTTATTGTTATAGTTATGAGAAGAGAGAATATGGGTATTAAAATTGTTTAATATAAAGTTACATATAGCTAGGGTAACATTGATAAATGGGAGAAAACTGTCATTGATAGATAAATATTTTACTATCCCTGGGCTATTCATTATTGGGAATATATATTTTTTTATAATATTTTGATATATTTGGTACCTGTCTTCATGTAGTGAATTCTGTCTTGAAAAACCTGTACCTCCACCCAGCTACTCAGAATCTGAACTTCTTTGTGGAAATGTGAGTTAGATTGGCCTAAAAAATTTATTCTATTTGTGAATAAAAGTAATACTAAGTAGTATATTTTGTGGAAAACATTGGTCATATTTTTGTAAGTACCATCAAAGAATAGCACCCAAATGTTAAGCTAACATGCAGCTGAATGTCTTTACATCCCAAAGACATCAATTAGATATAGTTTGTATCTGTAAACAAAGGCAAATGTAACATTTTAAAGGCAGAATTCAGTCTATGGGAAAGGAGTGTTATATTTTGTTTCTGGATGAACTTTTTGGCAGAAAAATGTCAAGGAAGGCGGTTTGCTCTTCAGCAAGAGAACAGATTTAACAAGGCGAGTAACTTGAGTGCTATGTCAGTTTCCCAAGACGGCTTCAAATTGGAAGAACTGACAATATTTGTTGCTCTCTATGGAGCCGAGTACACTAGAACCTTCCCAATGGTGCCTCCAATAGTCAGGCCATTCTTCCCACACAGCATGCTCATGTTCCAGTCAAACAACTGAGAGGTTTAGGAATGACTTTATCTATGACAGTATTTACAGGTATTTACCTGCTATTTCTCTTTTAATGATTCCATAATAAAATCACACTATTTCTATAATCAAAACTATTATCCCAATATTTAATGCATGCACGCAAGCTAAGTTGCTTCAGCCATGGTTGCCATGCCCTCCTCCAGGGGATCTTACCAGCTCAGGGATTGAAGCCCTGTCTGTTTATATCTCCTGAACTGGCAGGGGGGATCTTTGCCACTAATATTTAATGCCAAAGTCTATAAATTTATGAAGACAACTTCCTCACTGATCTGTCTCATTATCTTCTAATTTAAATACAAAATTAGATGGTTCCAGTTCAAGATGGTGATGTGGGAAGACCCTGTACTCATCTGCCCCCATAAACACCCAGAATCTACAGCTAGATATAGAACAATTTCCTATAAAAAGCAAACAACAACAACAACAACAAAACCACCCCCCCAAAAAAAAACCCCGTAAAGGTTGCCTGAGAGGCAACTAAGCTGCTGGTAATTAGGCAAATGAGAATAAAACCCCACTGAAGTGTGTAGGACAGACCAGCACACAATCTTCCCATAAACCCTACCCTGGGTACAGCCTGTCACAGTATGAGGGACCTTGGAACCCAGAGCTTCTCCCTAAGGAGTGAAGCATTTAAAGCCCGCATGAAGCACCCCAACTTTAAAGAATATGCACTTGAGAGATAAAACCCCAAAACATGTACCTTTGAAAACCAATGGGGCTCACATCCTGTAGCAAACCCTCAAGACTGTGGCAAATGAGAAGAAAACCACAGGGAAGTGAAGCAATCAGAGAGACTGGTCTTAAGGGGCTCAGACTCAGCCACTCCAGGGCCCAGATCAAAGCAGCTGACTGCATCCAGACTGAAAGTGAGGGAGACTCCCATGCTGATATTAAAGTGCAAGCTGAACAGGCAGGTATCAAATTCAGCAAACACATCTAGCAGCCTGCTGGCACACTCTCCAGGGATGGAGGCCTGGCTGGTGCGATCTTTGTGCTATCCTTTTGCTATGCTCTAGAACACCAGGATCTCCCAGGAGACAGATCTGACATGAGTTTCTTTCCCCAGTTTGTACTCCTGCCACCCAGAGGATGCCTCTCGATTGCCTTGGCCCTGGAGTCCAGCAGAACTTGCATTCCTGATGCCATGCAACTGTAATAATTGATGTCACCCAAAAAGGAGCTCACATTCTTGCCTGGTACCCCAATTTTCTGTGACCGCAGCTAGGGACACCTCTACATTGTCTGGTTCTGGAGCCCAGTGGATCCCACAGGACTGTAACTAATGGAAAAAGGATCCTTAAACAGCTACTACTCCCAGGGCACAACAAAAAGCAATAGACCCAGGAGCTCGCTTTTTCTATGAACAAGTTCAATTAGGTAATCAAAATGACTACAGCCTAAGGAGCAGACTTCTTCTTCTTCTTCTTTTTAATTAATTTTTATTGGAGTATGGTTGTCTTACAATGCTGTGTTACTTTATATGGTAGAGCAAAATGAATCAGCCACATACATACATACATCCTCCCCCTTTTGGATTTCCTTCCCATCCGAGCCACCACAGTGCATTTAGCACAGCTCCCTGGGCCATGCAGCATGTTCTCATTCGTTATCTATTTTATATATGAGATCAGTAGTATTTATGTGCCGATCCCAATCTCCCAATTTCTCCCTCCCCACCTTTCCCTCCTTGTTACCTATATATTTGTTTTCTATGTCTGTGTCTCTATTTCTGATTTGCAAATTAGGTCATCTATATCATTTTTCTAGATTAGGAAACATATTTTCTTCTAGAGCTTCCTGACCACCCATTTTATTTTTTTTTTTTTCAGTTTTTTTTTAATTTATTGGAGTCTAGTTGGTATACAACTTTGTGATACTTTCTGCTGTGTAGCAAACCAGCAAAACAAATCAGTTATACATGTACACAGATCCACTCTTTTTAGATTCTTCTCCCATATAGGTCATCATTGTAACCTGATGATCTGTTTTATTTTATCAAAAAAGAGACACAGATGTATAGAACAGACTTTTGGACTCTATGGCAGACTTCTTATTAAACATGCACCTAGGGGCTGACTGCAGTCCCTTCCAGAGACCTCAGAAGGTAGGAGCTATCTTCATGCTCCATCCATGTGCCAGAGCACCAGCATCTACTGGAGGGGAGTTTTTAAATGCATTTTGTACCCTGGTTTTTATTTCTGGTGCCCTGGTTTTTGCAGTTTCTGCCCAGGGCACAGCCTTTGATCATCTGTCTCTGGTGGCTGAAGGATCTTTCATTCCTGGACCTCATAGGATTGTGGCAATTATAGAGACATTTCTTGGCAGACTACTATTTCCCAGGTGGCACTAGTGGTATAGAATCTGCCTGTCAATGCAGGTAGACATAAGAAACCCTGGTTCGATCCCTGGGTCAGGAAGATCCCCTGGAGGAGCACATGACAACCCACTCCAGTATCCTTGCCTAGAGAATCCCATGGACAGAGGATCCTGGTGGGCTACAGTTCTGCTGCTGCTGCTAAGTAACTTCAGTCATGTCCAACTCTGTGCGACCCCATAGATGGCAGCCCACCAGGCTCCCCCGTCCCGGGGATTCTCCAGGCAAGAACACTGGAGTGGGTTGCCATTTCCTTCTCCAATGTATGGAAGAGAAAAGTGAAAATGAAGGTGCTTAGTCGTGTCCAACTCTTAGTGACCCCATGGACTGTAGTTCATGGTGTTGCAGAGTCAGACACGGTTGAAGTGACTTAGAGGATGTGCACACACACATGCACACATGCGCACACACACACACACACACCTCCAAGGCACTTCACAGGATGGACTGAGGTATTCTCTCCAATCTTTCTGTGAAAAATTGCCCTGGAACTCTGGCCTGAGGGGCAGGTTTCAGGCCTGGCACATGTTTCGTAGCCTACGGAAATGTTCTCAAGGAACACGGGCTGCAGATGCATCTTGTATTTTCCCTCTGCCTTGCCCAAGCTCGCCAGTATCAACCAGAAAAGAGTGTCTGAACTCATCTGGGGCACACATCTCTGTGACTTCCTCACAGGGACAACGCCAGATTGTCTGGTTCTGGTGGACAGCAGAGCTTATGCTCACAATCCTATGGGATTGTATATATTTGCATACTTTAAAAAGTTGGTTCCTGAGAGACTGGCTTCCTGTCAGTATAAATCTATGTGAGGAGATTCTCCAGTATAAGACACTGACAGGACTTAGCACATCCTCAAATACTGGGAGCTAGTAAAATTATAATAGACAGCTTGGACAAGCAGAGAGGCTTGGGAGACAATCACAAGTTGAGACAGTTTAATAACAAGGTTCATCTCCTACACTAGGCCAGTCCTTCCAGATTGTAAAGGTGGTTGTTTCACTGATAAGACAGAAACCAATACAGAAACTTAAGCAGAATGAAAAACAGAGGACCATGACCCAAATGAAAACAAGATAAAACCTCAGAAAAAAAAAAAAAACCTTAATAAAACATGGATACATAGTTTACCCAATAAAGAGTTAAAAGAAATGACGGCAATAATGATACTCAACAAAACTGTGGAGAAGAATAGATGACCACAGTGAGAAATTCAACAAAGAGATGGAAAATATAAGAAAGTACCCAACAGAAGCCATAGAGTGAAGAAGGCAGTAACTGAGCAGAAAAATACACTTATTTTTTAACAGCAAAATAAACAAGCAAAAAGGACCAGTCAACTCAAAGCAAGGCAGTTTTGATTTGCTCAGTAAGAGCATCAAAAAGAATGAAAAAAAGTGAAGGGACAGTTAGCTTAATGGGCTTATGTACAACATCAAATGGACTAACATTTGCCTCACAGGGCTCCCAAAAGGAGAGGAGACACAGAAAGTGGAATAAATTTTACTTGAAGAAATAACGGCTAAAAACTTTCCTAACCTGGGAAATGAAAGACATCCAGATTGAGGAATCCCAAAGTTTCAAGCAAGAGGAACCCAAAGAGGCCTGCACCAAGACACAATGAAATTAAAATGTCAAAAGTTAAAGCAAAGAGATAATATTAAAATCAGCAAAAGGAAAACAGTTACAAAGGAACCCTATAAGACTTCCAGCAGACTTTCAGCAGAAAGCTACAAGCTAGTAAGGAGAAGAACCATATATTCAAAATGCTGAAAGAAGTCAACTAAGAATATTCTACTTGTCAAAGTCATTCAGAAGTAGAGAGAGATTTTTCCAGACAAGCAAATACTGAAGGAGTTCATCACCATTAAAGGGACCTTTTTTAACTGAAAAGAGAGTGCTAATTAATAACATGAAAACATATGAAAAAGTAAATCTCAAAGGAATGGTAAATATAAAGGTCAGGCTTTAATCACTTGTAAAGTTAGGTTAAAAGACAAAAGTAGTAAAAATATGATTATAATAATTAGTTAAGGGATATAGAAAATAAAAAGATGTAAAACATGACATTAAAAACACAGTATTTGAGGGGAGAGTAACAATAGTGAGCTCTACAACGAGACTAAAATTATTATCAACTTAAAAATAGACTGTAATAAATATAATTTTTTATGTTTCCTGATAACCACAAAACAAAAAATTATAGTTAACACACAAAATAAAAAGAAAAAGAATATAAGCATAGTACTAAAGAAACTCATCAAAACACAAAGCAAAAGATCAAGAGGGAAAAAAAAAGACAGTGAAGAACTAAAAAAACAGCCAGAAAACAATTAATAGCATGTCAAAACATACCTATCAATGATCATTTTAAATACTAATGGACTAGATTCTTGAATCAAAAGAAACAGAGTAGCCTCATGGATTAAAAAAAACCTAGATCCATCTATATGCAGCCTACAAGAGAAGCTCTTCAGAGGTAAGAACACACAGACTGAAAGTGAAGGAACTGAACTTTTAAAATCCATTAAATGGACCATTTTTTTACTGGGTCATTTATTTTTCTGGAATTGAGCTTCAGGAGTTGCTTGTATATTTTTGAAATTAATCCTTTGTCTGTTGCTTCATTTGCTATTATTTTCTCCCAATCTGAGGGCTGTCTTTTCACCTTACTTATAGTTTCCTTTGTTGTGCAAAAGCTTTTAAGTTTCATTAGGTCCCATTTGTTTATTTTTGCTTTTATTTCCAATATTCTGGGAGGTGGGTCATAGAGGATCCTGCTGTGATTCATGTCAGAGAGTGTTTTGCCTATGTTCTCCTCTAGGAGTTTTATAGTTTCTGGAATTACATTTAGATCTTTAATCCATTTTGAGTTTATTTTTGTGTATGGTGTACATTTCTCCAAAGAAGACACACATATAGCTAACAAACACATGAAAAGATGCTCAACATCACTCATTATCAGAGAAATGCAAATCAAAACCACAATGAGATACCATTACACGCCAGTCAGGATGGCTGCTATCCAAAAGTCTACAAGCAATAAATGCTGGAGAGGGTGTGAGAAAAGGGAACCGTCTTACACTGCTGGTGGGGATGCAAACTAGTACAGCCGCTATGGAGAACAGTGTGGAGATTTCTTAACAAGCTGGAAATAGAACTGCCATATGACCCAGCAATCCCACTTCTGGGCATACACACCGAGGAAACCAGATCTGAAAGAGACACGTGCACCCCAATGTTCATTGCAGCACTGTTTATAATAGCCAGGACATGGAAGCAACCTAGATGCCCATCAGTAGACGAATGGATAAGGAAGCTGTGGTACATATACACCATGGAATATTACTCAGCCATTAAAAAGAATTCATTTGAATCAGTTCTAATGAGATGGATGAAACTGGAGCCCATTATAAGGAGTGAAGTAAGCCAGAAAGATAAAGAATGTTACAGCATACTAACACATATATATGGAATTTAGAAAGATGTTAATGATAACCCTATATGCAAAACAGAAAAAGAGACACAGATGTACAGAACAGACTTTTGGACTCTGTGGGAGAAGGCGAGGGTGGGATGTTTCAAGAGAACAGCATTGAAACATGTATATTATCTATAGTGAAACAGATCACCAGCCCAGGTTGGATACATGAGACAAGTGCTCGGGCCTGGTGCACTGGGAAGACCCAGAGGGATCGGGTGGAGACGGAAGTGGGAGGGGGGATTGGGATGGGGAATACATGTATATCCATGGCTGATTCATGTCAATGTATGACAAAACCCACTACAATATTGTAAAGTAATTAGCCTCCAACTAATAAAAATAAATGAAAAAAAAAAAGGAAAAAAAATAAAAAATAAAATCCATGTAAATGGAAGCAAAAAGAAAGTTGGAGTGGCTATACTAACATAAGACAAAGTAGACTTCTAAACAGAGATTGTAATTAGAGAAAAGGAAGCATGTTACATAATAATAAGGAATCAATTCAATAAGAAGATATAACATCTGTAAATATGTATGCACTAAACATAGAAGCACCTAAATATATAAAGCAAATATTAACAGGCCTACTGGGATAAATAGACACTAACACAATAATAGTAGCAAATTTTGATGCCCCACTTAGATCAGTGAATTACATCAGTGGGATTTTAATATTCCATTTACATCCAGACAGAAAATCTATATGGGAACACTGGCATTAAATGACACATTAGACCAGAGAGATTTAGCAGATATTTATAAAATATTCTATCCAAAAGCAACAGATTACACATTCTTCTCAAGAATACATAGGACATTTTCCAAGAGGGAATACACATTTGGACACAAATCTCAAATTCAAAAGAACTGAAATTCTATCAAGCATTTTTTTTCAAATCACAATTTATGAAGCTAGATATGAATTATTCAAATAAAATTGAAAGTTCACAAACATATGGAGGTTGAACAACATACAAATGAACAACTAATGGGTCACAGAAGAAATTAAAGGAGAAATGAAAAATTACCTTGGGACAAATGGACATTTAACCATCAAAATTTATGGCATGCAGTAGAAAGAATTGTAAGAAGTTCACAATGATAAACACCTAACTCAAGGAACAAGAAAAGTTTCAAATAAACAACATAACTTTACAACTCAAGGAGCTAGAAAAGGAAGAATGAAAACCAAATTTAGTAGAAGGAAGGAAATAGCAAAAATTATACCAGAAAAAAAATGAAATAGAGACTAAAAAGAAGAAAAAAAATCAAAGGAACTAACAGTAGGTTCTTTACAAAGATAAACAAAATTAACATAACCTTTAGATAGATTCAGCAAGGAATAAAAGAGAGGACTGAAATAAATTAAGAAATGAAAGGGGAGATTTTTCAACTGATACTGCAGAAATAAAAAGGACTATGAGCAATGATATGATGCAATATGAGCAATTGTATGTCAACAAGTTGGACAACCTAGAAGAAATAAACTGTTAGAAACAAACAGACACAACCTACTAAGACTGACTTAAGAAACAGGAAAAAAAAATCTGAACAGACCAATTACTAGTAAAGAGATTAAAGGAGTAATCAAAAACCTCCAACAAACATCCAAGACCATACTGCTTCACTGGTGGATTTTTACCAAACATTCAAGGAAGAATCAATGCTAATCTTTCTTAAACTCTTTCAAAAAACAGAAAAAGAAGGGAACTCTTCCAAACTCATTTTATGTAACCATCACCACCCTGATACCAAAACTAGACTAAGATACCATAAGAAAAGAAAATGACAGGCCAGTATCCCTGATGAACAGAGACGTAAAAATGTTCAACAACAAATTAATAAACCAACTTCAATATACATTAAAAGAATTACACATCACAATCAACTGGGATTTATTTCAGGAGTGTAAAAATGGTCCAATATCTATAAACAAGTCAATTTGATAAATCATGTTAACAAGAGAGAAAATAAAAATCATATGATCGATTTAATAGATGTAGAGAAAGCCTTTAACAAAATTCAACATCTACGGATTATAAAAACTCTCAGTAAAGTGGGTATTGAGGAATGTACTTCAATGAAATAAATATGACAAGCCCATGCTAACAGTCATGTTTAAGTAAGAGCTTTCCCTAAGATCACGAACAACACAAGATGCCCACTATCACCATTTTTTTCAGTATTAGTATTGGAAGTCTTAGTCAATGTAATCAGATCAGAAAAAGGATAAAAGGCAACCAAATTGAAAAAGAAGAAGTAAAATATTTACTATTTACAGATGTCATGATACTATATATAGAAAAACCATAAAGACTTCACTAAAAAAATTATTATAGCTAATAAATGAATTCAGTGAAATTGCATGATTTAAAATCAATATACAGAAATCATTGCATTTCTATCCACTAATAAGTGACCTTCTGAAAGAGAATATAAGAAAGAATCCCATTAACAATTTCATTAAAAAGAATAAAATACTTAGGAATAAATTTAACCACAAAGGTGAATGACCTGTACCCACTAAATTCTTAGAATTCCATACTACCCAAAGCATACAGAGATTGAATGCAATACCTATGAAAATCACAATGGTATTTTTCACAGAAATAGAAAAAAACACTCCTAAAATTTGTATGGGAACATTAAAGACACTGAATGGTCAAAACAATCTTGAGAAAGAAAAAAGCTGGAGGTGTTATGCTCCCTGAGTTCTAACTATATTGCAAAGTTTTAGTAATTGAAACAATATGGTATTAGCATAAAAACAGACTATTAGATCAATGGAATAGAATAGAAAGTCCAGAAATAAATTCATAAATATATGGCCTATTAATTTACAACAAAGGAGCCAATAATATATATGTAGAAAAGACAGTAAATAAATAACTATAATAAATGATGTTTGGAAAACTGGACAACCATATGCAAGAGATTGAACTGGATCACTTTATTATACCATACTTAGAATGGATTAGGGCTTGAACTTAAGCTATTCTCAAACTCCTTATAAGAAAAATAGGCAATAAAGGTCCTTCACATAGGTCTTGGTGATGACTCTTTGAATCTGGCATTGAAAGGACAAGCAGCAAATACAAAAATAAGCAATTGAGACTGCATTGATGAAAATGCCTCCATATAGCAAAGGAACAGAAAGTGAAAGGCAATCTACTGAGTGAGGGAAAATGCTTTCAAGTTATATATCTGATAAGGGGGTAATATGCAAACTATATAATGAACTCATACAACTAAAAATTTTTAAAAATCAATTTTAAAAATAGGCAAAAAGTCTGGACAGATATTTTCCAAGAAGATATACAGATAATCAACATGTACATAAAAATGTGCTCCACATCATCAATCATTAGGGAGATACAAATCAAAACCACAGTGAAATATCATCTCACACCTGTTGAATGGCTACTACCAAAAAGACAAGAAATAAGAAGTATCGATAGAATGGACAAAAGAGAACACTTATGAACTGCTTGAGGGAATTTTAATTAGTGTAGCCTTTATGGAAAACAGGATGGAAGTTCCTCAAGTATTAAAAGTAGAACTGACATATGATCTAGCAATTTAATTTCTGAATATTTACCAAAGATAAAAAAAAACATTAAATCAGAATGATATATGCACCTCCAGTTCATGTGTGTGTGTGCGCATGTGTGTGTGTGTGCACACGCACGTGCGCTCAGTTGTGTCTCAGTCTTTGTGACACTGTGGACTGTAGCCCACCAGGCTCCTCCGTCCATGGGATTTCCCAGGCAAGAATACTGGAGTGGCTTGCCATTTGCTACTCCAGGGGATCTTCCCAACCTCGGGGTCAAAGCTGTGTCTCTGGCATCTCCCGCACTGGCAGGCAGATTCTTTACCACTGCAACAGCTCCAGGTTCATAGAAGGTTTATTTCCAATAGCAAAAATATGGAAACAGCTTATGAGTCTATCAATGGATGAATGGATAAAGAAGATGTGACACAATTGTATAATAGAATACTCAGTTCAGTTCAGTAACTCAGCTGTGTCTGACATTTTGCTACCCTGCGGACTGCAGCGGGCCAGGTCTAACTGTCCATCATCAAGTCCCAGAGCTTGCTCAAACTCATGGCCACTGAGTCCATGATGCCATCCAATCATCTTATCCTCTGTTGTCCCCTTCTGCTCCCACCTTCAATCTTTCCCAGCATCAGGTCTTTTCAATGAGTCCATTCTTCACATCAGGTGGCCAAAGTATTGGAATTTCAGCTTCAGCATCAATCATCCAGTGAATATTCAGGACTGACCTCCTTTAGGATGGACAGGTTTGGTCTCCTTTCAGCCCAAGGGACTCTCAAGAATCTTCTCCAACACCACACTTCAAAAGCATCACTTTTTCATTGCTCAACTCTCTCTGTGGTCCATCTTACACATCCATACACTACTATTGGAAAAATAGCTTTGACTAAATGGATTTTGTTGGCAAATTGATGTCTCTGCTTTTTAACATGCTGTCTAGGTTGGTCATAGCTTTTCTCCCAAGGAGCAAGTGTCTTTTAATTTCATGGCTGCAGTCACCATCTACAGTGATTTTGGAGCCCCCCAAAATAGAGTCTGCCACTGTTTCCATTCTTTTTCCATCTATTTGCCATGAACTGATGAGACTGGATTCCATGATCTTAGTCTTCTGAATGTTGAGTTTTAAGAAACCAGCTTTTTCACTCTCCTCTTTCACTTTCATCAAGACGCTCTTCAGGTCCTCTTCCCTTTCTGCCATAAGGGTGGTGTCATCTGCATATCTGAGGTTACTGATATTTCTCACAGTAATCTTGATTCCAGCTTATGCTCCATCCAGCCTGGCATTCCTCATGATGTACTCTGCATATAAGTTAAATAATCTGGGTGACAATATACAGCCTTTATATATATATATATATATATATATATATACTCCTTTCCCAATTTGGAACCAGTCCATTGCTGGATGTCTGGTTCTAATGGTTGCTTCTTGACCTGCATACAGATTTCTCAGGAGGCAGGACAGGTGGTCTAGTATTCCCATCTCTTTATGAATTTTCCACAGTTTGTTGTGATCCACACAGTCAAAGGTTTGGCGTAGTAACTAAAGCAGAAGTAGATATTTTTCTGAAACTCTCTTGCTTTTTATATGATCCTATAGATGTTGGAAATTTGCCTCTGCATTTTCTAAATCCAGCTTGAACATCTGGAAGTTCTCAGCTCACATGCTGTTGAAGCCCTGCTTAGAGATTTTCAGCATTACTTTGCTAGCGTGTGAGATGAGTGCACTTTTGTGGTAGTTTGAATATTCTTTGAAATTGCCTTTCTTTGGGATTGGAATGAAAACTGACCTTTTCCAGTCCTGTGGCCACTGCTGAGTTTTCCAATTTTGCTGGCATATTGAGTGCAGCACTTTAACAGCACATTCTTTTAGAATTAGAAATAGCTCAGCTGGAATTCCATCACTTCAACTAGCTTTCTTCATAGTGATGCTTCGAAAGGATCACTTGACTTCGCACTCCAAGATGTCTGGCTCTAGTTGAGTGGTCACAGCATTGTCATTATCTCAGTCATTAAAATCTTTTTTGGATAGTTCTGGATATTTTTGCCACCTCTTCTTAATATCTTCAACTTCTGTTAGGTCCATAATGTTTCTGTCCTTTATTGTGCCCATCTTTGCATGAAATATTCTCCTGGTTTCTCTAATTTTCTTGAAGAGATCTCTAGTCTTTCCCATTCTATTTTATTCCTCTCTTTCTTTGCACTGATCCCTGAGGAAGGTTTTCTTATCTCTCCTTTCTATTCTTTGGAACTCTGCATTCAGATGGGTATATCTCTCCTTTTTTTTTTTTCCTTTGCCTTTTGTGTCTCTTCTTTTCTCAGCTATTTGTAAGGCCTCCTCAGACAATCATTTGGCCTTATTGCATTTCTTTTTCTTGGGGATGGTCTTGATTATTGCCCCCTGTATGAACCTCTGTCCATAGTTCTTCAGGCACTCTGTCTCTCCAAACTAATACCTTGAATTTATTTGTCACTTCCACTGGATAATCATAAGGGATTTGATTTAGGTGCTACCTGAATGGTCTATTGGTTTTTCCCTACTTTCTTCATTTTAAGTCTTAATTTGGCAATAAGGAGTTCATGATGTAAGCCACAGTCAGCTCCTGGTTTTGTTTTTGCTAACTGTATGGAGCTTCTCTTTTGCACAAAGAATATAATAAATCTGATTTCTGTGTTGACCATCTGGTGATGTCCATGTGTAAAGTCGTCTCTTGTGTTGTTTTTGGAAGAGGATGTTTGCTATGACCAATGTGCTCTCTTGGCAAAATTGTTAGCCTTTGCCTTGCTTCATTTTGTATTCTAAGGCCAAATTTGCCTGTTACTCCAGTTATCTCTTGACTTCCTACTTTTGCATTCCAGCCCCCTATAATGAAAAGGAAATCTTTTTTTGGTGTTAGTTCTAGAATGTCTTGTAGGTCATCATAGAACCTTTCAACTTCAGCTTCTCTGGCATTAGTGGTTGGAGCATAGACTTGGATTACTGTAATACTGTATGGCTTGCCTTGGAAACAAGAGATCATTCTGTCATTTTTGAGAATGCACCCAAGTACTGCATTTCAGACTATTTTGTTGACTGCAAGGGTGACTCCATTTCTTCCAAGGTATTCTTCCCACAGTAGTAGATACAATGGTCATCTGAATTAAATTCATTCATTCCAGTCTATTTTAGTTCACTGATTCCTAAAATGTCAATGTTCACTCTTGCCATCACCTATTTGACCACTTCCAATTTACCTTGATTCATGGACCTAACATTCCAGGTTCCTAAGCAATACTGTTCTTTAAAGCATTGAACTTTACTTCCATAGAGTATTATTCTGCCATATAAATGAAATCATGTCACTTGTGAAAACATAGATAGACTTCATGGCATTATGCCAAATGAAATGTTAGGGGAAACAAATAATGTATTATCTCTCCTATATGTAGACTCTCAAACAAACAAACAAGGCACATATATACAGAGATTTGTGTTTGCCAAAGTTGGAGGTAGGAGGTAAGAAATGGATCAAATTTTTGTTTTGTTTTTAGTTTAAGTAATTTTTTTTTTTTAAATAGTTCTACTTAAATGTTCTTAAAATACATTTCTTGTTGTTAATTTTCCAGAGTAATTTTGTTAATTTCACATTTTAGTAAATTAGATGCCTCACAATTCTTTCATTTAAAACTTCTCAAGCTTAATTAATCTAAATTCAGGCAACATTTTTTCCTTTTATTTAATTTTCAACATTGCAGTTAGATTCCTCAATGGCTTGTGGCCATGACCTATGTATTTATTCTCTGAGCCTTGACTTGTGCTATTTATCTGACAACAAATTCTCTTAATTACAGAGACAGACTAATTAAACAATCTCCCTTTGAATTTTTACAGAATTCTTTTTATGTACAACTACTGTGACACACAATTCACTGCCTGCTACTACTGGTTTTCTTTTTAAGCATATGTGATCTATTTTTAAATTGGATTTTAAATAAATCAGAGAGAAAGAAAATCTTATGTTTACCCACATTAAATATACCACAGATTTTGTACAAAATATAAGTACTTATATTTTTCCATGAACACCTCCTTCCAGTACCCTTTATTACATATCTCAAAATTATTTCTTTCTTTTTACTGATGTTCATGTCCCTAGAAACCACTGATTTCTGAAGAGTGTTTCTCATGAGAAATGCTAAAAGTACAGAAGACACAGTTTTTTTTTACTTTCATCTTTCCAAATTAAAAAGAGCTACTGAAATCTTAACTGGAACATGAGAGCTCCAAAGAATTGTTTTAAGCTTATGTCAATCAAAATAAATGTTTCTCTTAGCTACAAAAATTTTCTTATATTTCTTGTTACATGTAGAACCTAGAAATAACACCAGCTTTCCATACTTCTGTGGTATTATGTGAATTACAATGTTAATCCACTTGAATCTGGGCTGGCCCTGTGACTGGCCCATAGAAGGCACCAGGAGTAATAGCATAGCATTTTTGATCCAGGACTCAGCAGGCTTGTCACTGCCATGTAAATAAGCCTAGACTAGAAGGCTAGATAGGAGGCCATAAGAAGCTCTACTGTGCCATTCCAACCAAGTCATCCAAAACCAGCGAAACCAGAGGGAGCAAGCCAACTTGAACAAGGCCTGTAAAGATCAGCAGAACACTGGAATAAAATTAACTGGGGAACTCCTACAAGGAGCAGGACTGAATCTTAATGAAGGAACATATAATACTTGCTAGTAGAAGAATCTGGCAACATTCGCCTGGGTGGAATTTTCAAATTGAAACTAGTGATTGCTGAGTGTTTTATATTCAACCTTTTTCAAATAAGATATGCCAACTAAAGACCTATGCACAATATCAGAATCACAGTCAATATTAGCAAGTGTTTTTGTCATGAAATTATTTCAAAACAGCATTTGTTCACTAGTTTCTGTTCAGATGTCCTATATCCAATTGCTTTGCCACTTGAACAGCTTTTGATATTTATTTCTTTACGTTCTATTTTTCAAGTAACAAAATTACTGTCTATTCAATTCTTTTTAAGTTTTATTTTCCTACTTTCACCACCCTCTATATCTTCCTCTGGACACAACAAATCTTTAACTGTCTCCATCAACCACTGTGCCCAGAATAAAAGTCATCCCAGAGATGCTCTGATAGGAGTACAGAATTCAAAGGGAACTACTTCTTTCCATTTTTTTTTTCAGCTATTCTGATAGTTTACTGAACTTATTTTTCCCACATGAATCATAATCAGGCCAAGGGTCTCATTGATAGTTATCTCCAGCTTCTGTGCAAACAGACTTCAGTTTCAGTTAAGTCACTTAGTCGTGTCCGACTCTTTGTGACCCCATGCACTGCAGCACACCAGGCCTCCCTGTCCATCACCAACACCCGGAGTTTACTCAAACTCAAGCCCATTGAGGCAGCGATGCCATCCAACCATCTCATCCTCTGTTGCTCCCTTCTTTTCCTGCTTCAATCTTTCCCAGCATCAGGGTCTTTTCAAATGAGTCAGTTCTTCACATCAGGTAGCCAAATTATTGGATTTTCAGCTTCAGCATCAGTCCTTCCAATGAATATTCAGGACTGATTTCCTTTAGGATGGACTGGTTGGATATCCTTGCAGTCCAAGTGACTCTCAAGATTCTTCTCCAACATCACAGTTCAAAAGCATCAATTCTTTAGAGCTCAACTTTCTTTATAGTCCAACTCTCACATCCATACATGACTACTGGAAGAACCATAGATTTGACTAGACAGACCTTTGTTTCTGCTTTTTATTATGCTCTCTAAATTGGTCATAACTTTTTTCCCAAGGAGCAAGCATCTTTTAATTTCATGGCTGCAGTCACCATCTGCAGTGATTTTGTAGCCCAGGAAAATAAAATCTGACACTGTTTCCATTGTTTCCCTATCTATTTGCCATGAAGTGATGGGACCAGATTCCATGATCTTAGTTTTCTGAATGTTTGAGTTTTAAGTCAACTTTTTCACTCTCCTCTTTTGCTTTCATCAAGAGGTTCTTTAGTTCTTCTTTGCTTTCTGCCATAAGTGTGGTGTCATCTTTACATATGAGGTTATTGATTTTTCTTCCAGCAATCTTAATTTCACCTTGTGCTTCATCCAGTCCAGCCTTTCTCATGATTTAGTCTGCATATAAGTTAAATAAACAGGGTGACAATATGCAGCCTTGATGTACTCCTTTCCCAACTTGGAACCAGTCTGTTGTTCCATGACCAGTTCTCACTGTTACTTCTTCACCTGCATAGAGATTTCTCAGGAGGCAGGTCAGGTGGTCTGGTATTCCCATCTCTAAGAATTTTCCAGTTTGTTGTGACTCACACAAAGGCTTTGGCATAATCAAAAAATCAGAAGTAGATGTTTTTCTGGAATTCTGTTCCTTTTTTGATGATTCAACGGATGTTGGCAATTTGATCTATGGTTCCTTTGCCTTTTATAAATGCAGTTTGAACATCTAGAGGTTCAGAGTTCATGTATTGTTGAAGCCCGACTTGGAGAATTTTGAGCATCACTTTGCTAGCGTGTGAAATGAATGCAATTGTGCAGTAGTTTGAGCATTCTTTGGCATTGCCTTTCTCAGGGATTGGAGTGAAAACATACCTTTTCCAGCCTTGTGGCCACTGCTGAGTTTTCCAAATTTGCTGGCATATTGAATGCAGCACTTTCACAGCATCATCTTTTAGGATTTGAAATAGCTCAACTGGAATTCCATAACCTCCACTAACTTTGTTCATAGTGATGCTTCCTAAGGTGCAAACAGACTAGCCTAGGAGTTCCTAGATGTTTATACACAGTCCTACTATTTTAGTCTTGTAACAGGTTCCAGAATGAACAGAACTTTAAAAAAATTTGCTTGTATTGGGTTGACCAAAACATTCATTCATGTTTTTACCTAACAGCTTATAGAAAAACCCGAACAATCTCATTAGCCAAACCAATATAACCACACTCTTCTGCTTTACTTAGTGGTGCAGTACTGTGTGCTTAGTTGCTCATCCATGACTTATTCTTTGTGACCTCATGGACTGTAGCCTGCCAGGCTCCTCTATCTATGGGCATTCTCCAGGCAAGTATACTGGAGTAGATTGTCACCCTCCTCCAGTGGATCTTCCCAACCCAGGGATTGAACTCAGGTCTCCTGCATTGCAGGTGGATTCTTTACCATCTGAGCCACCAGGGAAGGACTACTTAGTGGTAAAGGATGATAAAATAAACATTTTGACCTTTAAAGTATTTAATGAGTACAGATCAGTCTGAGTCCAGAGCTATAGCACTGGAGACCCCTAAAGAGACCAACACTGATATAAACTCTGGCACATTTTAGATATGGTTATTGTAACAGATGTTGGTGTATCCACATTTCTATTTCCAAGACAAATAATTTTTTTGAGAAACTTTGCCAAACATCTGACATAAGTAGATATACAATGTTTATGTCCCCAAATGTGTAATCTAATACATTATTGTAAAAAGAACTGGATAAATGTCACAGGATTAATTTTTATTCACAGTAAATCTATAATTATTGTCCATTGCTCACCAATACATTGCCAGTGGGTTCAAAGTCATTAGGTTAAACACAGTACACAGACTCATAAAAGGGAATCTATAGTCATCCAGACAATGAATGATCCATGTGTGGTGTGACTAATACTATTTACCAAAAAATATGTATCCCCCTTTTTAAAACTATAAGTAACCTAATTTTACAACCTCCCTTGCAGTTAAGCATTGTTATATGATTGATTTTTAACCTCCTCTGAAATGTGAACAGAAGTGAGTTCTGCTACATAACAGCACACTCTTTTTAAGAAAGAGAATGTGTTCCTTTTTCTCCTTCAGTTCTCAGAGGGGCTGAGATTAACAGGGCTCTTGGAAAGGCAGAGTCACAACACAGAGGCACCCTGCATCTGCATCACCATGCTGAGAACAATAACGTACTATGGGAAATATCTGCTTTTAGAGAGACACACATGAGGATGTGTGTGTGTGTGCACATGCATGTGTGTGCTTGCACTTGAGTAGGAGATGGGGTGCTTAAGTCATTATTTAATCTGGGGCTACTCTTACAGAAATGAAGTTAAGTAATATCATTTGAATAAATGATATATCTTCTCTCCCAAGAGATGTTTTGGTTCATGCTTAATGAATTTATTGATAAAATTCTTAATTTTTCTACAGCACACATTTAATCAAGGCAAAGCCTTTGATACGAGAAAAAAATCATTGTTATTCTGAAGTATTTCCACATGGTGATTTTCTAACCTTGTTTCTTCTTTCACAAGTCAATTCTTTATATAAAGTTATGCTTAGCTTCCTATGTGGTGTCCAGACCTAGATGAACAATGACTAAATGTTTAGGTAGACGTGAAGGAGGGAGGCCAGGTTCTGCACTCACAGTATACACTATCACCCAATTCCATATGTAGGCATTGTGTTCTATGTCTCAGTGAAACTACAGAACATTTATGCTACACTGTGAGACAGGACATGGCACTTTGGATCCTATGCAGTCACCTCTGGGACTGTGAAAGATGGTCTCCCTTCAACACACACACAGTGCTCCTGACTATGCCTCAAACCTGAGAACAACTGCCCGGGGCCATCCTAGGTCAGAGGGCTCCATTGCTGTGTGTGTATGAGAGGCAGACAGACAGAGAGAAATGATTATAAGGAATTGACTCAAATCCCAAGACCTGTAGTTGACAAGCTGGCAACCCTGGAAGGCTGATGGTACAGTTTCAGTCTGAAAGCTGGAAGGTGGAGACACGGGGGACCTAATGTTTTAGTTAAGTTTGAAATCAGGAAAAAAAAGAAAAAGGTGTCCCAGCTTGAAGGCAGTTGGGGTGAAGGAATTCCCTTTTATCAGCATAGCTTCAGAGTTTTGTTCTACCGAGATCTTCAACTTATTGGATGAAGTGAAGTTGCTCCATCGTGTCTGACTCTTTGCAATCCCGTGGACTATAGCTCCCCAGGCTCCTCCGTCCATGGGATTCTCAGGCAAGAATACTGGAGTGGGTTGCCATTTTCTTCTCCAGGGTATCTTCCTGACCCAGGGATCGGACCCAGGTCTCCCGCATTGCAGGAAGACAATTTAACCTCTGAGCCACCATGAGGCCCGCCCATATTAGGAAAAGCAATCTGCTTTACCCAACCATACCAATTTTAAATGTTAAAATCATTCAAAAACACCCTCAAAGACACATCAGGATAATGTCTTACTGAACACTGAACACTCTGCGGTGCAGTCAAGTTGATGCATAATGAGCTATTACAATACTTATAACAATATTGGTATATCTCATAGACATTGCATGTTCTAGACCACCACAATACAGGAAGTATCACAATGAAGCCAAACAAATTTTTTGGTTTCCTAGTGTATATAAAAGGAATATTTATATTATAGTCTATTAAGTGTACAATAACATTATGTCTTAAAAATGTAAATAGTTACTTAAAAAACACTTCATTTTTAAAATATGCTAGCCATTGTCTAAGCCTTTAGCAAGACATAATCTTTTTGCTGGTGGAAGGTCTTGACTCATGCTGAAGGCTGTTGACTGTTCAGGATGCTGCTTGATGAAGTTTGGAATGGCTGTAGCAGGTTCTTAAAATTAGACAACAATGAAGTGCACTGCATGGATTAATTCTTTCATGAGTGATTTCTCTGTAGTATATAATTCCGTTTGATGACATTTACTCACAGTAAATTGTTTTACCATGAGATGCAATTTGCCACATCTTCAGTCACCACTTTATAATTCTAGTTTTATTGCTATTTTCCCCACATTTGAAGTTAAAAGACTAACATGGAAGAGCACTAATCACAGACCACCATAACATATATAACAGTAGTGAAAAAAAAGTCTGCAATATTGTAAGAATTGCCAAAATATTATGCAGAGACATGCAGTAAGAAAACACTATTGGAAAATGGCATCAATGGACTTGCTTAACACCACAGGGTTGTCACAAACCTTCAATTTGTAAAAACAAACAACAACAACAACAAAAACACATATTTACAAAGTGCAATAATTTGAAGCCTGGTTAAATGAACTATGCCTGTCTCTAACATATAGGGTTAATTTGAGCATTAGATGAAAGAACATATTTAAGTGCTACAGAATGAAAGTTTACGATTTAAATTACTGTCTATTTTTTCTTTCTGTTGAGATATTCTATACCTCAACTACATGTACACACAAAAAATGTTGATTTTGCTTTTTATTTTTCTGAAAATGTCATTGCCACAATTGCTTACTGGAGCAAGATTAAGAATAAAGGACTGGGTATTTTATAAATATGAATTAATCCACACTGGTAGTGGTTATATCATGCTCGTAGTGCACAGGAGCTCAATCATGTCTCACTCTTTGTGACCCCATAGGCTGTAGCCTGCCATAGGCTCCTCTGTTCATGGGATTTCTTAAGCAAGAATACTGGAGTAGGTTGCCATTTCCTCCTCCAGGGGATCTTCCCCACCCAGGGACTGAACCTGCATCTCTTGCATTGGCAGGCGGATTGTTTACCACTAAACCACCTAGGAAACCAGGGGTTATATCAGCTTTTATCAAAGTGCTGATTCATCATCTGTGTCTAAACCAACATGAAAATGAGCAGATTAAAATAATCACATTTTGTTTGCTCTCAATGTTCCAGTAATTTTTACTTTTTTCACCATTATTTAGTGAATATTTGCCACAGCCAAACTTGAATTTCTAAAGAGAAGTTAGGTTGATTTTACAATTACTTATTTCATCTTACGTTGCAATTCATTCATACAAATGAAATTATATATTCTTTGTAGATACTTTTAAATTATTTTTTTTCTATAGAAAACTGAAGCAAACAAAAGTTGGCAGATTCTGCCACTGCAATATGATACACAAACATCATAACATCAACCTTAAGCAGTGATCCAACTACTCTTTAATCACCTGGTTGGAATATATTTAAAAAGCAATTATTGCAAGAATTAGAAATTATTAAAGCTCATGTTATAAAATCAGGTCTATTGAGGCATTGTACCTTCTGATATTATTCTTAAATTCTGTGCTACTCTTAAGTTTATATGCCTTATTTTCCTTATTAGCATCTTAGATAAATATATCTCACTCCTGAATTTCTTCTGAGCTCAGATATAGCTGTACTGACTTTTAAACTATACTTTCATTTCTTTTTCCACACTGAGGTCATATATAATTGCACAGAGAGATATACTTCAAAAAAATTTTTAGTTCTATCCAGAGTGTCTGAGATATTCTTCATTTCAGATGTATGAAATAAATTGTGTTTGAACTTTTGAAGTCTGTTTTCCTAAACTCTAGGGTCCATGAGTAATTATGACCTGTCTTCATTTGCATAACCATCATAAACATGAAGATGCCATCTCTATGATTATTTATTCCCTAGGTTACTATCATTCCCTCTTCACTGAGTAATCCCTTCTTGTTTATTCTTGAGATTGCTTGAAAAACCTTTCACCAAAAATATACACTTTTAGTTTCCATATTAATTAGAATTAAAGAGTTTCAATATCTTATACTACAAAGTAAAGTAACAGAATGCATGACCTTATCCTAATCCTCAGAAAATATACAATTGTCATTAAGTTAAAATTAAAACAAATCCATGACCTTGATAACTACTTGGAAGACCTTTGTGCTAATCTTCAATATTTGGAAAACTATTGTATTCATATCTACCATTCTCAGAAAAAATAAAAGCTTCAGCAATATAAGGAATTAGTTAGATTATTTAATTTCAGCAAAATAGGGTGTCTCAAGCAATTGCTGAATGGACAGATTTCCTTTATACTCACAGTGGCTCACCTTGGAGTCAGCCTTGTAATCTGTTTTAGGAAAATATTAGCCATATACTCTTTACAGCTTGGCTGTTTTAAGTCTACATCCATAATAAAATTCGCTCAGTCATGTCAAACTCTTCGAGATCCCATGGCCTATATAGTTCATGGAATTCTCTAGGCCAGAATACTGGAGTGGGTAGTCTTTCCCTTCTCCAAGGGATCTTTCCAATCCAGGGATTGAACCCAGGTCTCCTGCATTGCAGGCAGATTCTTTACCAGCTGAGCCACAAGGGAAGCTCATAATACAAATCACTTACTTTGATCTCTTCATTTGAATCTTCCCCAAACATTGATGTAGTCAACTATGGGAAGAAATTGAAGCAGGTGATATAAGTCAATTACCCTGATATAGAACTCTAATATGTTACTGTATTCTACTCTTGGGTTTCCAGATATAATTTTAACTGAGTGTCTCCTTGACATATTCTGCTGTTCCAATCACACTTTCTATTTTATTTGTTTTATTGTTGCTGTTGTTTGCTATTTTTTTTAACAAAGAGCATGAACAGTATCTTTTGCTCTTCATGCATTCAATACATGTTTACAAGAAGCATGTTTTAATTACTTTTATGAAAGAAATATAAGGGTAAACTTTGAACACTACTAGTTTAGTCATCACTACAGAAAAACATTGGCAAAAGGATTATTTAAGAAATCCACCACGCTGACTTCTTCTATGCCTCTTCAGTTTGCATTATTCAGATAACAGTTTCATCATCCTATTCATAAGGCTGATTCAACACATTCAAGTTTCCTAAAGATTTCTGCATTATTTACAATTGTTGCCCATTCTCTCTTTCTGGGAAGTTTCTTCTTGTTTACAAGGTCCAATTTTCCTCCCATATTTATTTAATTTTTTACATTACTTTCTTCCTCCAATCATCTCTTACATTTTCTTTTATCAAATCCTTTTATGTGTATCTTCCTCTGTGACCTCATGCACGATATGATTTACCTTCCATATAAACACTGATGAATCTCAGAGCAAGATCTCCAACTCAATCATTTCTGTTGAGTCTCATCACTAAAGTTTAAATCACATAAAAAGCACCTCCACATAGATGTCTCAAAAGAAGATATTGATGATACGATCTTGTCCTCTTGTTTTCCTTGTCTCAGTGAATTGACTCACTTAGCCAGTATTACTCAAGGAAATAATTTCTGATCTCACTCATCCTGTTCTTTGAATCAGCCACAAGGAGTTATAGCATTTACTCTCTTAACGTCTCTTATATCCATTCCCTTCTCTCATATTCATTGGTCATTACCCTAGTTTAGGATTCATCATTTTAACCTGAACAACTGGACTAACCTCCTAATGAATTTCACAGCCATTCTCATGTTCCTCTCCATTCTCCACACCACAGCCAGAGCAATATTCCCACAGTGTTCATTGGCAAAGCCACGTCTCGCTTTATAGTTCTTCAGTGAGTCACTACAGGCTTAAATGTCTTCACATGGAGCCAAAGGTGTTTCCTGATCTGGCTACTACCAACTTTTATAGTTTTGTCTCCTGGCAATTCTTTAGCTATTTCTCCTTTCTTATCAACACAAAACTCTAGAATTTCCCTAGAAATGCCTGCTATTTGGAAAGCAAGTTATTTTGCACTATGCTTTCCACTTTGTATCTACTGCCTGTTCCACAACATATGTATGTGTTTCCCAGGTAGCCATACAAGTTTGTAATTCAGGTGTGAGTGTGTGGATGTATGTGTGTGGATGTGTTATCCACCTCAGTGGTGTTTCTCTTATTCCAACCATATTCATGTAAATACTTAAGTACAGAACTCACATTTATACCCATGCTTATTTCTTCTAGATTTTAAGTACTCCGAGGTTAGACTGGCCCATATTTGTTCTCCTGCAGGGTGAAGCAAATAGCAAGAGACTATACATGTGCATTGTTTGAAAGGATAAGTAAAACTATAGTGAAAAAAATAATAACTCAAGATCTATCACAATATATCATATCTAAATATCTCCTGAAAATAACTAGGTAAGATTTTGCTTCATTCTCTTGTCACAGAAATATACCACCAGAAATGCCGATAGTGCCTGTTAGAAGTGATTTATCTGCTTACCTTCATAACCATTGACACATGGGACACCTGGTTACAGAAATAGCCAATTTAAAACATTGATTTCATTGAAGTTATATTTAAAAGTGTTGGCATATGTCACCTCTGTATTCTTCCCCTCTCAGACAGTCCTTTCTCCTTTCCATATCATCCCATGATGCTGATGGGGAGAATCCTTCCTTCATCCATTTGTCTAGGTCCTCAGCTTCCCATAGCATCACCTCTTCTGAGTATCCTTACTTAATGGTAATCCTCCCTTTGACACTGTGACCTACAAAACTCTCATCTATTCCTATTGTTTTTTGCAGATGGTAGTTAAAGCCCTTATTTGAATAATATTTGCTTACTGCAATAGCTTCAGAAAGTTACTTTTTTTCTCACAAAACTTTTCTCTGGGAGCAAGGTAAGAATTTTCCTAGATCTACACTATCCTTCCAGACATCAACCTTAGTTATTATTGTTCTTCTTTACATAAAATCATTTCCTTGGAGATTCAGATCACACAGAAAGGTTTTCAGCATCACCTCCTGTGGCAGAGAAAGCTGCTGCTGGCCAAGACTCCTATTTCTCCTCCTTCTCAAAGGCGGAGAGATGGACTTGATCCCCCAGCTCTGTTGCGATCGTGTTGTGCTTTCTGCTGAGTGCCAAGCAATGGAAAGTCAGTGAACTTCAAGTGTACAATTTGCAGGGCTGGCCTGTGAAACTTCTCATTTGCACTCCTTCCCCCTCCCTCTCTTCCCTCCTCTGTCAGCCAGATGAAGCAAATTCCAAGGCACCCAAGGGCGTGGACAAATCCTGGCTACCTCTATGACCCTGTCACACATTCATTTGCACACAGAGCTTTCTTGTTTTAATGAAAGAAATGTGAGGCTAATAAGAATACCTGTGGGACTTCCCTGATACAGGGGATGTGTGTTCAATCCTTGGTGGGGAACTAAGATTCCCACATGCCTCAGAGCAACTAAGCCCTCCCACCACAACTACTGAAGCCCACAAGCTCTGAAGCTCAGGCACAACTAGAGAGGCTGTGACCCAAGGACAAACCCCGCGTGACATGACAGAGACCCCACGTGCCTCAACTGAAACCTAATACAGCCAAATAAATCAATATCTCAAAAAAAAAATAACGGCTATTGTTACTGTTCTTAATTAAGGGGTATGTATGTTACTCGCTCAGTGGTGTCCAACCCTTTGCAACCCCACTGACTGTAGCCCGTCAGGATCCTCTGTCCATGGGATTCTCCAGGCAGGAATACTGGAGTGGATTGCCAGTCCCTTCTCCAGAGAATCTTTCTGACCCAGGGATCGAACCCTGGTCTCTTGAATTGCAGGCAAATTCTTTACTGTTTGAGCTACAGGGATTAGTACATCTTCTAAATACCAGGTTACAATCATTAATTCCAAGAAGAATGTAATGATTCACTCATTTTGTTTCTATGTCCACAATTTTCATTATCCCAGATAACTTTATTGCATTCTGAATTTCTTAATATTTTAATGACTATAATTTCACATAATTTTTCTTCAATAAGATACTCCTGAGGCCAAAGACAAGTTTTATAATCCTATAATCTGAACTATGTCCTAAATCCCTCTCTCTGATAGCAAATTCTTATCCCCATGAAGTATTTTCTTTTTCACTTAGTTTCATATTAATCTTCCCAATATATTTTTTTCATACTATGCTTCTTGGCTTTACTTTCCTAATGAACTTCATCATTATGTTTGGCCATTTCTTATTAGTCTTCTTGATATCTTCAGACTCCTGTTCTGATTTTCTTCTACGTCTTTCTGAACATACCTGCAACCTGCAATCTCTCTAATCACAAATATTTTTCATCTTCGGAGTTGCTGAGCTTTCCTGGAGAAAAATCACATAACTCTGCCAGATGGGGCAGATTTATAGTTTACAATTTCAGTTGGGCCCTCAAAATTGCTGTCAATTCATTTACTCAAATGACTCCGAGCTTAATGGTGCTGACCTGTGAAATGGTATGAGCCCAGCTCTCCCTTCCTCAGCATTCTATACTTATTTCTGAGTCTTCTGCACACACTGAGTTGTGAATTTATGAACTGTGATCCCCACACTGCATTACCCTGGTCTCTACTCCTACTTCAGCTTCCACTTGCCCACACCTACTCTGCACACTGTTGCTTGGAAACCTCACCACTGCCAGCCACTACCTTGATATCATAGCATCACCACCAGGAATGCTGTCACTCAATGCTCTGAGTACCTTTCTCCCTTGCAGAGTTAGAATGATGCAAAGCTCACCCTTGTGGCAGAAAAAAGTTTCCTCTCAACCTGTGATCACATGTGATCATTGGAACATCAAAGTAGCTGGGTTCCCAGTAAGAGACTTGCATTATTTTCCAATCTAATCCTGGGAACTTGTGGCCCCCACCTCTTCACCTAGCTGCTCAAATTTCTTCCCTGGTGCCACAAAGGAAATAGACATGTCATCATTTACCCTAAACTTTCTCTCTTTCCCCTCCAGCTCCTTCTGTAACAAAAATACCTTTTCTACTACTAGATGTCAAAAAGATAATTGCAAACAAACAGAGATGGAGTGTCCAGGTTAGATTAATGGTGTGATCGACTGAAAAAATAAATTCATAATCTAAGCATTGAGAATCATGTTTTATTTGGTGGGCAGAAATGAGGACTTCAAGTCCGAAAGTCAGCCTCTCAGATTTCTCTGACAGACTACTCAGAAGAGGTAAGGTAGAAGCCACGGTAAGACCAGATGGTTGGAACATCAATGATTACTGTTAATTAATGATCTCAAGGTAATGAATTTAGCCCTTTTCTATGTATGGGAAAATGCAGAATCTGGACTCACTGAAGTCATTCCTTTGATATGCGCCTCCTCTATCTGTGGCCAGCATGCTGTGCTTTCTCTTCCTGAGGCTCCTCAGGGTACACCTCGGGGGTCACGAGAGCAATGGCTGACCGCCTGACGGTAGGCATCGGTTTCCACCCTGAGTTCCCTCCGGGCTCACACTCTGGGGCGGCTGCGATGTGATGGCTTGACGGCTGCAACTTTGTTTACTGAGGTGGCAGGCAACAGTTTTTCACTGACACTGTTTCATTTTGGGTGTAATGAGTCAAATAGTCTTTGTTTGAGTCTTTGTAATGAGTCAGATAGTCTCTGTGACCTCTCTATCGACTGATTATAAATGAAGAACACTCTATTCAAGGCTTCAAATAAAAATAATTTTGGATGTACAAATCTAGAGGGAAAAAACAGTTCTTCCTTGCATTCCTTCAAAAACATTCATTCATTAAACAAGCAGTTTTCTTAGGGCTATACTAGCTGAGGTAGACGTACATAATTTCAATGCTTACTTTCTGTCTCCAAGGCAGGCACAATATAAGAATTCAGTGGTTCAGTAGGGAAATAAGTACAATAAAATGTTTAAATTGCTGTGATAAAAGTTGGTATAATATGAGGTCATAAAGAGGAGAGTGAATAATTTTATTTGAAATAGAAAACAAAAGCTTCTCAGAGAAAATGATATATGGGAAGTTAAAATTTGGTTTTGTAGTGGTTATCTCTCTTTTATAAGATTATTGAAAGCATCAGATTTTATAAAACACACAGAATCATTTTAACAAGTTTAAGAAAGTAAAAGATAATGGTTTCCTTTTGTCCTACACAGATGAGTGTATACATAATTATACAAGTATATGTAACAGAAGGTTAAAAGCCTCTGATGAAGATGGAATATCTTTGTCATTGTTCTTATTCTTACCATGCCATAAATTGGTCCTACCACATCTATACAGTAAATATAATCCAACCATAGTTTTCCTTTGTTTAACCTTCCTATCTCTCACTCACCTGAACTTAAACTTCATTATTTTAATTACAAACACTTAGAAAGCACCTATTTATGTGTAGGAACTGTGCTGCATGCTGCAACTGAGAAGACAAAAGGTGTTTGTGTGTGTGTGTGTTGACAAAGAGGTCTTGGTCTTTGTCCACAAGCAGTTTACATTATGAAGTAAAGCAAAAAAAAAATATTTTCTGAGTTTGAGACAGAGCTTCCTTTATTTTTCTCCAAAAGGGAACACTGGTATTTAGTGGTATGTGTGTGTGTGTGCATGTGTGTGTTTATGTGTGTGTGTGTGTGTGTGTGTATGTGTTCAGTTGCTCAATTGTGTCCGACGCCTTGCAACCCCATGGACTGTAGCCTGCCAGGTTCCTCTGTCCATGGAATTTTCCCAGCAAGAATACTGGAGTGGGTTGCCATTTCCTCCTCCAGGAGATCTTCCTGACTCAAGGATCAAACCCACATCTCCTACACCTCCTGCGTTACAGGTGGAGTCTTTACTGCTGAGTGACGGGGGAACCTGCTTCTTTTTAAATTCCAACATTTAAGTCTTGTCTCAGCTAAAAGATGATAATCATTCTCTGCTTGAAGAGATTTGTTGAAATCAGATAGAGGTAAAATAATAAAGAGCATTAGAATGGCATGCTCTGGTAGAGAATACAGTCCTAGACTATTATTTATAGTGAGCTATACATGAATGCCACTATTTATTATAATACCCCTTTAGGTATTCCTATGTAAAAAGAAATAAAATGTATCTAGAAAGGATATTAAAGAAATAAAAATTATGTCATTAATCTCTATGTGGAAAAGGGTTTTTTTTGCCTTTTTGATAGCTCATTTTTAATTTTTTTATTGCTGTTTATTTGGATAACATGCCAGCCCTGCCTTGTGATGGCACTTGAAGAAAGCAAACCCCTAAATGCTCTGCTTTACTTGTATTATTGCTATAGGTCGTCAGTGTAGGTCCTTAATGAAGTTCATCATTCTGGATTTTCACAAGTAAATAGAGCCACACTAAGTATTATGAGACAAATGGATTTAATAAAGGGGTTTGGGCTATTGCACAGATAGAAAGAGGATGGGTTGTCAGGTGAGGGGGCTGCAGCTGGAAGGTTAAAGAAACAGTCACAGAAGATGTCATCATGGCCAGCCAAATGACACAGCTTTAGTATGATTGCAGGAAAAATGCCACAATTCTCAATTATCTGAATACTATCCTACCTACTGTCTCAACTTGCAACAGGAAAGCTGGAAATTACAGGGAAAACTGAGCAGCAGCCACATCCGGCCAAAAGTATGTTAGGACAGTGCTAGACCTGGTGGAGAGTGCCTGAAGAACGATGAATGGAAGTGAATGTAACACTATATAGAAAGTGGTAACCAAAATCATATCCAAGAAAAAGAAATCC
Source organism: Odocoileus virginianus (assembly GCF_023699985.2). Lineage (NCBI taxonomy): Eukaryota > Metazoa > Chordata > Mammalia > Artiodactyla > Cervidae > Odocoileus > Odocoileus virginianus. The sequence goes on from NC_069694.1 coordinate 53,999,266, forward strand.
AAGAAGGCAGAACAGGTTGTCTGAGGAGGCCTTCCAAATAGCTGAGAAAAGAAGAGAAATGAAAGGCAAAGAAGAAAGGGAAAGACATACACAACCGAATGCAGAGTTCCAGAGAATAGCAAGGAGAGAAAAACAGCCTTCTTAAATAAACAATGCAAAGAAATAGGGGAAAACAATAGAATGGAAAAAAAACAAACTAGAGATCTCTTCATGAAAATTGGACATACCAAGGGAACATTTCATGTAAAGATGACAACAATAAGGGACAGAAGTAGCAAGGACCTAACAGAAGCAGAAGATATTAGGAAGAGGCAAGAATACACAGAAGAACTATACAAAAAAGGTCTTAATGACCCTGATAACCATGATGGTGTGGTTGCTAATCTAGAGCAAGACATCCCAGGGTGCAAAGTCAAGTGGGGCTTACGAAGCATTACTACAAACAAAGCTACTGAAGGTGACAGAATTACAGCTGAGCTAATTCAAATCCTAAAAGATGATGTTGTAAAAGTGCTGTACTCAACATGTCAGCAAATTTGGAAAACTCAAAACAACAACAGGACTGGAAAAGGTCAGTTTTCATTCCCATCCCAAAGAAAGGTAATGCCAAAGAAGGTTAAAACTACAGTATAACTGTGTTCATTTCACATGCTACTAAGGTAATACTCAAAATTCTCCAAGCTAGGCTTCAATAGTATGTGAACCGAGAACTCCAGATGTACAAGCTGGATTTAGAAAATGCAGAGGAACCAAAGATCAAATTGTCAAAATCCGATGCATCATAGAAAAAACAAGAGGATTCCAAAAAACACCTACATCTGCTTCATTGACTCTGCTAAAGTCTTTGACTTTGTGGATCACAACAAACTGGAAAATTCTTAAAGAGATGGGAATACCAGACCACCTTTCCTGCCTCCTGAGAAACCTACATGTAGGACAGTCAGTCAGTTCAGTCATTCAGTCATGTCTGACTCTGCGACCCCTTGGACCGCAGCATGCCAGGCCTCCCTGTCCATCACCAACTCTTGGAGTTTACTCAAACTCATGTCCATTGAGTTGGTGATGCCATCCAAACATCTCATCCTCTGCTATCCCCTTCTCCTTCCACCTTCAATCTTTCCCAGCATCAAGGTCTTTTTTTTTTTTCCCAAGGTCTTTTCAAATGAGTCAGTTCTTCACATCAGGTGGCCAGACTATAGGAGTTTCAGCTTCAGTATCAGTGCTTTCAATGAATATTTAGGACTGATTTCCTTTAGGATGGACTGGTTGGATCTCCTTGCAGTCCAAGGGGCTCTCAAGAGTCTTCAACACCACAGTTCAAAAGCATCAATTCTTCAGCAATCATCTTTCTTTATAGTCCAACTCTCACATCCATACATTACTACCGGAAAAACCATATCCTTGACTAGATGGACCTTTGTTGGCAAAGCCATGTCTCTGCTTTTTAATATGCTGTCTGGGTTGGTAATAGCTTTTCTTCCAAGGAGCAAGGATCTTTCAATTTCATGGCTGCAGTCACCATCTACAGTGATTCTGGAGCCCCAAAATATAAAGTCTGTCACTGTTTCCCCATCTATTTGCCATGAAGTGATGGGACCAGATGCCATGATCTTAGTTTTCTGAATGTTGAGCTTTAAGCCAACCTTTTCACTCTCCTCTTTCACTTTCATCAAGAGGCTCTTTAGTTCTTCTTCAGGACAAGAAGCAATATCTACAACTGGACATGGAACAACAGACTGGTTCAAAACTTGGAAAGGATACTGTATATACAAGGCTGTATATGTCACCATGCTTATTTAACTTATATGCAGAGTACATTATGCAAAATGCCAGGCTGGAGGACTCATAAGCTGGAATCAAGATTTCCGGGGAAAATATCACAACCTCAGAGGCGCAGATGATACCACTCTAAAGGCAGAAAGTGAAGAGGAACTAAAGAGCCTCTTGATGAGGGTGAAAAGGGAAAGTGAAAAAGCTGGCTTAAAACTCAACATTCAGAAACCTAAGAATGTTTTTTGAACCAAATCATGTCATCCAGTCATATCACTTTATGGCAAATAGGGAAAAAGTGGAAATAGTGACAGATTTTACTTTTGGAGCCTCCAAAATTACTGTGAATAGTGACTGCAGCCACAAAATTAAAAGATGTTTGAGTCTTGGAAGAAAAGCTATGACAGTCCTAGACAGTGTTTTAAAAAGCAGCGACATCACTTTGCTGAGAAAGGTCTGTCTAGTCAAAGCTATGGTTTTTCCAGTAGTCATGTATGGATGTGAGGGTTGAACCATAAACTAGGCTTAGCATCGAAGAATTGATGTTTTTACACTGGTTCTGGAAAGACTCTTGAGAGTGCCTTGGACAGCAAGGAGATCAAACCAATCAATCCTAAAGGAAATCAACTGTTACTATTTATTGGAAGGTCTGATGCTGAAGCTGAAGCTCCAATACTTTGACCACTGGATGCGAAAATCCGACTCTGGAAAAGACCCTGATGCTGAGAAAGATTGAGGGCAGGATGAGAAGGGGGAAACAGAGGGTGAGATGGTTGGATGGCATCACTGACTCAGTGGATATGAGTTTGAGCAAATTCCAGGAGATAGTAAAGGACAGGGAAGCCTGGTGTCCTGCAGTCCACGGGATTGCAAAGAGTCAGACACCACTTAACGACTGAATAAAAACAACATCTTATGAGATTATAAGGAGTTTTCTTTTGCTTTATATAACAAATGTGATGGCAATTCATTGGGAAATTCTAATTTGGAACCATTGAAGGAAGGGAGTTATAGGAAATGTACCTGACACGATAGTAATGTCTAGCTTACTACTCGCATAGGGAGGAGCTGGCGTTTTTAAATCAGACTTTATATTTGCTACCCTAAGACATTGCCACTCAAAGTCTTTTTATGGTAATAAGTAAATAATGTTCTTATAATTTGACTGTGTTAATTTAGCCAAGTGTTTATAATCTAATTTGAAGTTTAAGGGATTATTATGTATATTAAACTTTGATGTCCTAATACAATCTAATACAGTGAAAACCATATACTGAAATCTGTTATTATTCACCAAAAGATTTTTTAAGCAGTTTACCACATTGAAATAAATTTACAGCATTTTTATTAAGTTGATCTTATGTGAAAAATATTCAATCCGACACATTATGTTAATAATGTGTGTTATATTAAGAATGAACTGTAGTGTTGGACAAGACTCTTGAGAGTCCCTTGGACAGTAAGGATATCAAACCAGGCAATCCTAAAGGAACTCAGTCCTGAATAATAATTGGAAGGACTGAGGCTGAAGGCTGAAGCTCCAATGCTTTGGCTGACACATTGGAAAAGACCCTAATGCTGCGAAAGCTTGAACGTAGGAGGAGAAGGGGATGACAGAGGATGAGATGGTTGGATGGCATCACCGACTCGATGGACATGAGGTTGAGCAAGCTCTGGGAGTTGGTGATGGACAGGGAGGCCTGGTGTGCTGCATTCCATGGGGTCATAAAAAGTCAAACACAACTAAGTAAATGATCTGAAGAATGTACTTGGTTTTCTGTAAATCAAAATATAATTTCAGGCTTCCTTGTTGGCTCGGTGGTAAAGAATCCACCTGCCAGTGTAGGAGACAGAGGTTCGATCTCTGACCCTGGAAGATTTCACATGCCATGGAGCACCACACGCTGTGTATCACAACTGGGCCTGTGCTCTAGAGTCTGGGAATTGAAATTCCTAAAGCCCGTGCTCTGCAACAAGAGAACCTTCTGTAGTGAAAAGCCCGTGCACTGCAACCAGAGAGTAAGCCTCTGCTTGCTGCAACTGGAGGAAAGTTCATGCAGAAATGAAGACCCAGCACAGCCCCCAAAATAAATACATAAAATTATTTTAAAAACAATGTCATTTCTAGTCTCTAAATATATGCCATGAGCTGATAAAGCCCTTATTTTTCAAAAAAGGTATAATCTATAAGATGCAATGTGCAGAAGTTTATATATGTATGATTTATGTATACACATTTATATGCATTTATGATCACACATATGTGCATACACAGATATAAATACATGCTGGTGGAGCATACTTTTGTCCAAAGTGGTAAATAAACATATCATAGCAATTTTATATTCACAGCAATCCAATTTTCTTATTAAACACCACTATTTTCTTTCTGAGCTAAATCCAGTATCTTGAACTTGTGAAAATGCTTTTATTCTTAGCACTGCCAATATTCCCAGAGGTACAGCAGTGATGCTTTTCTTAAAATAATTCTGCCTTCTGGGCAAGAGGCATTTTTCAGCATTAAAGAGGACAAAATCAGTTTTGTAGCTGCTATCTGTTTTATTGTGTGTAGAGCTATGTTAATCTACCTTTAAAATTAGGCATCAGATCCAGGTTGACATTAGAAAGAGGGCAGTGTTTGATGCTGATGAGAAGTCATCAGCTTTCCTGCCCCTGATGAATTGCCAGCAGCTTCCTGTGAGTAGTTCAGGATAAGCGAGTTCTGATATGCAGAGTTCCATACAAAGGTCTCAGTACTACATGTGTGTGTGAGTATGTGCTGGAAGTGAATAGGAGACAGGCTGGTTGTTGGGAAATTGAATTTTATTATTTCAATTAGTAAGGTTATTTTAGGAACATTTCTTACAGATGAATAAAATCCCATTCAGAGTTAGGCATGAAAAGGCAAGTAGAATTCATTCTAAGTGGTAACTGCCATGAAAAATTGAATTTTTGAAGCTTAGGCTAGAGTTTTGAGGGAAATTTTTATTCTCTTATTTGCTAGGCTAGCAGTCTGTCTCAATATATCAGTCTTTCATTTCTTTTTACTAAATATCACTGTTAAATGAATATGTGTGTGATAGTGTAGGTGGTATGAGTATGTACAAGAACACAGGAAGGAACTTGTAATCAAGATTCTTTGGTGCCTTTTTGATTCTTAAATAGGCGCACCCATGTGCGTGCATACAGCCACACCCACTTCTCATTCTAGGTGGTCATATATTTCTGAGGAAATTACGTAATATATTGTATTTCAGAAAATGGAGGTAATTACCTAAATGTTAGAAGATCTTCACTCTATCCACAGTCAAAGCAAAAATAAAACATAAAAGGAGGATACAATACTGCATTATCCCCTAAGGAAACCAGAGGGAGCAAATACTCCTTCCCTGATCTCTACAAGTTGAGACCCAAAGAAGTGCTCCTGCTCTGAACCTTGGAGAGGAAGCAAGCAGCACGAAGGTAGACAGGGGGTTGGACAGCGGGCTCACGGAGGCAGAGCCAGGGGAAGCGTTGTGGCATCGGGCAGCGGCGACTGCTGCGTCAGACAGCAGTGTCCGCGCCCTGCGGGGCCAGCCACGGCCCCTTTGGCAGTGGCCTCTGCCTGCTCCTCGCCTTATGCCCTTGGCTGCAGGTCTTAAAGCCTAGCATTCATTCTATCGCCTAACTGTCTTGGGCCCCTCCCAACACTATGAGCTAAGCAATACATCTTGTATCAGAATTTTCCTTTTCTACCTTAGCTATTCATTCTGTGGCTTGAAATTGGAGAGACTCGACCCAAAGATAAATTGCAAAACTATTGTTATCACACATATATATAGACACACATTTGAATATGTATGTGTGTTCTTGGATTTTAACATTTTCATTTCTTATATTTTATTTTATTTATTTATTTATTTTTAAACCCTAAAGACTCTACCAGAAAATTACTGAAGCAGAAATTCTTTTTTTTTAATTTATTTATTTATTTTTATTAGTTAGAGGCTAATTACTTCACAATATTGTAGTGGTTTTTGTCATACATTGAAATGAATCAGCCATGGATATACATGTATTTCCCATCCTGATCCCCCCTCCCACCTCCCTCTCCACCCAATCCCTCTGGGTCTTCCCAGTGCACCAGGTCCGAGCACTTGTCTCATGCATCCAACCTGGGCTGGTGATCTGTTTCACCCTAGATAATATACATGTTTCGATGCTGTTCTCTTGAAACATCCCACCCTCGCCTTCTCCCACAGAGTCCAAAAGTCTGTTCTATACATCTGTGTCTCTTTTTCTTTTTTTGCATATAGGGTTATCGTTACCATCTTTCTAGATTCCATATATATGTGTTAGTATGCTGTAGTGTTCTTTATCTTTCTGGCTTACTTCACTCTGTATAATGGGCTCCAGTTTCATCCATCTCATTAGAACTGATTCAAATGAATTATTTTTAGTGGCTGAGTAATATTCCATGGTGTATATGTACCACAGTTTCCTTATCCATTCGTCTGCTGATGGGCATCTAGGTTGCTTCCATGTCCTGGCTATTATAAACAGTGCTGCGATGAACATTGGGGTGCATTTCTTATATTTTATATGTGTTTCTTTTAAACACTGTAAAAGTGAGTGTATTTTATCATCCTCCTGATTATCTTATGCTGAAAGATTTAAACTAAACTGATTACTGATTATTTTAAATTTTTATTTATAGCTCTATTTTATGCTTTCTATAGGTCATCTTTATTTTTATTTTTCCATTGTTTTTCTTTTGAATAGTAGAGTATTTTAAAGTTGTCTTTTATTTTGCCTTCTGAGTAAAGCATTGCATTTTGAATTGCTTAGCAAAGTTCTACTGCTAACAAACTCCTGTGAACATATTTTTATATATGCCCACATTTAATCATTTTAGAGCCTGGTACATGAGTACACCTGCCTACCTACAATTCTGACATCTTGAGCTCCTGAGTACCTCAGTGTGGATACCTTGTCCACATAATCATGCTGTCTTCAAAATTCTCCCGTCTCTTCAAACAGCCCTCATTTGGCTACTCCTCAAGCCCAAGTGTGCAACAAGAGTTACAGCAGAGACTTTGTCCAGCCTGTAGTAGATCAACCTTGGGAAATGTCCTACACGAGCTGTAAAAGGAAGTTGGAGCTACTGCAACACACCTTTCTCCCCATCTCAAGTCCAGTATATTTTTGGTGGTATTGATACCATGCATTTTGATATTCTTTTTGTTTCAAGAGCAGCTCAATTTTAAAAATAACTTAAAACTCCATTAATTTTAGTCCAGAAAAGCATTTCTCCTTTCTCAGAAATGTCTCAGAAAATAGCAACATCAGCTGCTAATTTACCCTTTCTACTGAATTGAAAGGTCATAAATCCTTAACATCCTTTTTCTCTCAGAATCCAGATCTAGCACCAAATCTTACTGAGAATAGCTATTCTATTCATCCCTCTGGAACCTGCACTCTTTATTCTTATTATCATTTTTGTATGAATTATAATAATTCTTTTTTCACAGTTCTATGACATGTCCTTCAGATTGACTATTGCATCCTCTCCAATTCAGTTTCCACACCACTACCAAAGATTTTCCTTAAACAAAAATTGATCATGTGATTATCCTGGTAAAACATCTCCATGAAGTTATGAACCTTAAACATACATTTCTCATTTTGATATTCAAGGTCTCCCTTTTTCCACTCACTTATGCTTTATATTCTAACAATGCTGTCTTCTCAATGTTGAGCCATTCCAGATGCTCTTCTCTGACTAGAAAATGTATATTCCACTGTTTAAATGGTCTAATTTCTACTTTCCTACGTTCTCATCACAGTTGTTAGTTCTTTGGTGTCCTTCCTTAACCAGTTAAACTAGATTAGTTTCTCATAGTGTGAGTAACTCACCCAATCACATTGCTTAACAGAGGGTGTTATACCTCCTTGATAACTAAACCTCCTTCAGTGAGAAGAGGGACTGAATTTTTCTCATTTAGCTGCATGTCTGAAGAAGGTGCAGAGGATGAGATGGCTGGATAGCATCACCGATGCCAGGAACATGAACTTGGGCAAGCTCCAGGAGACAGTGAAGGACAGGGAGGCCTGGCGTGCTGCAGGCCATGGGGTCGCAGAGAGTAGGACACAACTGAGCAACTTAACAACAACAAAGCAGAGGACTGAATATTTAGATTTTTACTGGAGGATAGAGGAGTCCATCAGGCTACAGTCCACGGGGTGCAAAGAGTTGGACATGACTTTGCAACTAAACAATAACAACAATTTAGTGTAATAGTTCAAATCTTGAAAGTGCAGATGAACAAGTGGGATGGTGTACAATGTTCTTAGAGAGGGATATTTGATGGCATAGAAAATAAAATTGTCTGAATGACTGAACAACAGCAACAACTGAAGAGGGTGTTGGCTACAGTAGACACTTAGTCAATATTTGCTGCAGTGAGATGAATTACACTTTTATCAGTATAATCAATAAAATTTATGATTTTAGGTGTGATTTTTCACAGGTTTGTATACCATATGCTGGGAATGTAAAGTATATAATATAGCATAAGAATTATTCAGTCAAGTAGGTATGATTTAATTGGCCATAAATGATCTATACCCGCTATGAATGTAAGTTGATTAACATAATGAACTCTAAGCTGCTTACCATTGTCTAATAATTGCTACAGATGATCCCTGGAGTATTTATCCTAATAATTCCTTGAAATTCTATCTCACTTCTCTTCTGCTAAACACTGAAGCCCAATTTCTTGCCTGTAAACAATACCATTTTCATGATAAATAAGAACAGGATTATTCAATTTGAAAAATACAAGCAAGCATTCTATGAAAATAAATATTCAGTTCCACAAAGATTTCCAGCTTTTGTCAAGCACTAATAGCTTAGTAAGGGTGAGAATGATCTAAATATGTAATTTAAAACAGCACAAGAATTCCAATAATAGTCATAGTCAGAATGTATGAGTATGAGTCAGGACTAGCTTGAATAGCTATGAAGCTTTGATATATTTAATGTTAGAATAATACATCACATCCAATGAATAACATAAAAATCTAATTATCCTCACAGTGTTATCTAAATTTAGTTGGCTATTGTCTAATATCTATAAGCATACAATACTTTAATATCTCTGTTTTATATATGTGCTTAAATTGATAAAATGTAGCTTTAAAAACAGTAAAAATGGATACTCTAAGTCAATTATTTGTGAATAATTTTTTCTCATACATTTCAGTGGTAGACTGATTTCAGCAAAATTTTACACAGTCGGGATGTGCTTATCTGTTCTTTTATTTCAATATTTTAAAATAGTGTACAGAAATTAAATAATAACTAACCCAAGAATTTAAGGCTATTGTCATAATCATGAAGATTAACTCTGTAGTATAGAAACTAAACTATTTTGCAAAATAAACATACATATCTTGTTATACCAATGTAAATTTAGTGAAACATTTTTTCTCTTGCAAGTTTTCTAATTTGGTAAAAGTATTTCTTAAGCAAAATTCAGGGAAATAACTAAAAATGACAAGTTTTTTTTTCCTTTTTATGCTTAATCATTTCAAGTCAGAAAGATATTTCAGAGGCAATACTGAAGTTGCTTTCTAAGTAAAACATTCCCCCAATACATGCCCACTGTCTGTCTTTTAAGAATAATTTGGGAAAAAAACATTATTTGACAACTATAGGCTTCCCTCATGGTTCAGATGGTAAAGAATCTGCCTGCCATTCAGGAGACCTGGGTTCCATCCCTGGGTTGGGAAGATCCCCTAGAGAAGGAAATGGCAATGGACTTCAGTATTCTTGCCTGGGGAATTCCATGAGGTCTCAAAGAGTAAGACACAACTGAGTGACTAACACACACACACACACACACAAAATGTCAATATTAAAAAAAAAAAAAGGCATGTCAGTGTCATTCTCCAAGCCTGCCTGTAGATTCAGGAAAATCATGTGTTTTTCTTCCTAACAACCTTGAAAACAGATGTGAATGAATAACATCTCCCTGAGAAGCAAGCAATCTCTGCGATCTTCACCAGATACGTGTTGCTGGTCAGCAGTGCTGCATATTGCAAAGCTGCGGAATGAGCTGGAGCTCCTCCCACCAGCTCTGCCCCAGGGGAGAATGACTGGCACTTCACTACAGGTTTCCCTGCCAGACCCAATTCCCGTTTGACACCTTCATTTGACCCAGTCACAGTTTCCTCTCTCCGGGGTTTAAAACTGGGACCAATTATATTTCTTTAAAAATGTTGCATTCCAAAGAGTGACTCCAGTGAGGGGACCATTGAAGGGTGTAGTTACTCACATATGGACCATCATGCAGGAAGATATTAAGTGATACAGTAAAGAGATGTTCCCACCAGGGTGTTGAGGATTAATTCAAACAGCTGTGACAGAATTTCATCCAAAATATGAAGTGGATATCTGTGACTTCATTTCTAATTTACAAATATTATCAGGTTCTTAACTATTCTCACAGAATTATACATTAAACTTCAGGTCTGCCTATATTTGGCAAATTACACTTTTTTTTTTTTTTCAAAATGGTTTCACGTTGTCTTCATGAGGACATAGTTTAGTGAACTTGTGTTCTCCAAACAACTGCAACCAGCTTGTTTGCACAGTAATTTCATGAGTGCTGTAACTCCAACCAGTGTGACTTTGAGACTTACAGAATCCTTTGATCTTGCCTTCCCCTCCCGAGTGTCCAGGCTCACGCACTCTCCCAAGCTGGTTCCAATGCTTCTTCCTCTACCATCCCCACTCTGCCACAGGTCAGCAAGCATTGTTCCCTTTGAGCTGGGATTTGCCCATCTCCACCCCTACTCTTTCCTCCAGTTCACTGATTTCCACTGCACAGCAGGGGCAATTCTGGTGATCCCACTGCCCTCCTAACAAGTGATGCTGGGGACTCACAGGGTGGTGATGCGGAGCACTAACTTCATTCTTCTGAACGGCTAGTCAAGGCTCTGCAGCAATCAGGATGCACATTATATGCACCTGAGCCTCTCACAAGTCCTGCCACTGGAGGCTTAATAGAAGGACTTGTGTCCCCACTGCTTACCACCAAGTCTGAAATATACTAAGCATCCAGTAAATCTTTTAGGAATGGAGTTTAATTTTGGTTGCTGACACTCACTTTTCTTCCTCAGTCTACTGCCTATTCTTTTATAACAACAGAATAGACATTTAGCCCTAAAGAGGCAAGTAGGACAGTCATTTAATTTTGCAGAGCTTTATCACTAAATTTGGAACAAGTTCAAGAACCAACAATGCTGTTTTACCTGCAGTGACTGTTCCACATGACACTTAGGCTCTGTCACTGGCTAACTAAGGAAAAAAGTAAACAAAGCCTTCCATGCTGACTTTTTTCTTATCATCTTTTGGACTTCTTTCTCCCTTGCTCCCCCCAATCACATGATTTTATTAGACATACTACATAAATTTGAACCTCAACTATTCCTAAAATATGTGTTTTATTTTATTTGAATACCTATATATTTGATAACACCGAGTGCCTGAAGAACTATGGACAGAGGTTCATAATATTGTATAGCAGGCGGTGATCAAAATCATCCCCAAGAAACAGAAATGCAAAAAGGCAAAATGGTTGTCTGATGAGCCAAAAGTCTACAAGCAATAAATGCTGGAGAGGGTGTGGAGAAAAGGGAACCCTCTTACACTGTTGGTGGGAATGCAAACTAGTACAGCCGCTATGGAGAACAGTGTGGAGATTTCTTAAAAAACTGGAAATAGAACTGCCATGTGACTCAGCAATCCCACTTCTGGGCATACACACCAAGGAAACCAGATCTGAAAGAGACACATGCACCCCAATGTTCATCGCAGCACTGTTTATCATAGCCAGAACATGGAAGCAACCTAGATGCCCATCAGCAGAAGAATGGATAAGGAAACTGTGGTACATATACACCATGGAGTATTACTCAGCCACTAAAAATAATTCATTTGAATCAGTTCTAATGAGATGGATGAAACTGGAGCCTATTATAAGGAGTGAAGTAAGCCAGAAAGATAAAGGACACTACAGCATACTAACACATATATATGGAATTTAGAAAGATGGTAATGATAACCCTACATGCAAAACAGAAAAAGAGACACAGATGTACAGAACAGACTTTTGGACTCTGTGGGAGAAGGCGAGGGTGGGATGTTTCAAGAGAACAGCATCGAAACATGTATATTATCTATAGTGAAACAGATCACCAGCCCAGGTGGGATACATGAGACAAGTGCTCGGGCCTGGTGCACTGGGAAGACCCAGAGGGATTGGGTAGAGAGGGAGGTGGGAGGATCGGGATGGGGAATACATGTAACTCCATGGCTGATTCATGTCAATGTATGACAAAACCCACTACAATATTGTGAAGTAATTACCCTCCAACTAATAAAAATAAATGAAAAAAAAAAAAAAAAGAAGAGAAGAGCAAAGGAGAAAAGGAAAGACATATCCATCTAAATGCAAGGTTCCAAAGAACAGCAAGGAAAGATAAGAAAGGCTGCCTCAGTGATCAGTGCAAAGAAATAGAGGAAAACAATAGAATGGGAAAGACTAGAGATCTCTTTAAGAAATGTAGAGATACCAAGGGAACATTTCATGCAAAGATGGGCTCAATGAAGGACAGAGATGGTATAGACCTAATAGAAGCAGAAGATATTAAGAGGAGGCAAGAATACACAGAAAAACTATATGAAAAAGATCTTCATGATCCAGATAACTGCAATGATGTGATCACTCACCTAGAGCCAGACATCCTAGAGTGTGAAGTCCAGTGGGCCTTAGAAAGCACCACTATGAACAAAGCTAGTGGAGGTGATGGAATTCCAGCTAAGCTATTTCAAATCCTAAAAGATGATGCTGTGAAAGTGCTGCACTCAACATGCCAGCAAATTTGGAAAATTCAGCAGTGGCCACAGGACCAGGAAAGGTCAGCTTTCATTCCATTTGCAAAGAAAGGCAATGCCAAAGAATATTCAAACTATCGGACAATTGCACTCATTTCACATGCTAGCAAAAGAAATGCTCAAAATTCTCCAAGCTAGAATTCAACAGTACAGGAATTGAGAACTTCCAGATGTTCAAGCTGGATTGATTTAGAAAAGGCAGAGGAACCAGAGATCAATTTGCCAACACATGGGCTTCACTGGTGGCTCAGCTGGTAAAGAATCCGCCTGCAATGTGGGAGACCTGGGTTTGATCTCCAGGTTGGGAAAATCCCCTGGAGAAGGGAAACATTACCCACTCCAGCATTCAGGCCTGGAGAATTCCATGGACCATATAGTCCACAGGGTAGTAAAGAGTTGGACATGACTGAGTGACTTGCATTTTTGCTGGATCATAGAAAAAACAAGAGAATTTCAGAAAAACATCTACTTCTGCTTCAATGACTATGCCAAAGCCTTTGACTATGTTGACCACAACAAATTGTGGAAAATTCTTAAAGAGATGGAAATACCAGACCACCTGACCTGCCTCCTGAGAAATCTGTATGCAGGTCAACAAGCAATAGTTAGAACCGGACATGGAATAAAGAATTGGTTCCAAACTGGGAAAGGAGTATGTGAAAGCTGTATACTGTCACCTTGCTTATTTAACTTATATCCAGAGCACATAATGCAAAAAGCTGGGCTGGATGAGGCAAAAGCTTGAATCAAGATTGTTGGGAAAATTATCAATAACCTCAGATATGCACATGACACCACCCTTATGGCAAATGCAAAGAGGAACTAAGAAGCCTCTTGATGAAAGTGATCATGGCATTCAGTTCCACCATTTCACAGTAAATAGATGGGGAAATAATGGAAACAGTGACAGATTTTATTGGGGGGGGGTGTCCAAAATCACTGCAGACAGTGACTGCAGGCATGAAATTAAAAGACGCTTGCTCTTTGGAAGAAAAGCTATGACCAACCTAGACAGCATATTAAAAAACAGAGACATTACTTTGCCAACAAAGGTCCATCTAGTCAAAGTTACGGTTTTTCCAGTAGTTATGTATTGATGTGAGGGGTGGACCATAAATAAAGCTGAGTGCTAAACAATTGATGCTGTTGAACTGTGGTGTTGGAGAAGACTGTTGAGAGTCCCTTGGACTGCAAGGAGATCAAACCAGTCAATCCTAAAGGAAATCAACCCTGAATATTCATTGGAAGGACTGATGCTGAAGCTCCAATCCTTTGGACACCTGATGTGAAGAACTGACTCACTGGAAAAGACCCTGATGCTGGGAATGATTGAAGGTGGGAGGAGAAGGGGACAACAGAGGATGAGATGGTTGGATGGCATCACTAAATCGACTGACATGAGTTTGAGCAAGCTCCAGGAATTTTGATGATGGACAGGGAAGCCTGGCATGCTTCAGTCCATGGGGTTGCATAGAGTTAGACACAACTGAACTGAACTGATATATTTGAAGTGTGGCATAAGCTATTTTTAAATGGGAGAAGTCACATTCAAAATAATTCAATTTTGTTAACATCCAGTAATATTAAAAATCCAGCCTCAAAATGCAATGAAATGAGACATTTAAGTGATGTTAATGAATTCCAGAGATTTTTGGATGTTTCTTTATGAATTAGCATTATTTGCATGGATAATTAAGTTGATTAAAAACATCAGGAGGCTTTTTTCTTCCTTATATGGATTTTCAATAAAGCATGCTCTCTTTTCTTCCTTTAAAAAAAAACACTGTCATTATCTCTCTTTAGTCCTAGTCATGATAATTGAGTAGAAAGATGGAACTTAATTCAAAAGAAAGTCTCAGATCTTCTGTTTTCTCAGAATTTAATGAGTATCTGCTGACATTGAAATCCACTACATTTTTTTTTTTAATTTGTAGAAAGTAGGGATGGCGAGAAAAAAAAAATTAGGACCAAGAGAAAAAAGAATCGAAATATAATCCATGCCTTATGGCTAGAGATATAATACTTTCAAATATCTTTTCATCATTTGCTGAAAATTTAAACGCATGCAGTATTTGCTAATTTGGTTTGTTAGTGTTTTCATGATTATGGATTTTATTTTTTCCCTAAAAGTAAATTTGGCTAGTTTTGACTTTGCTATATAGAGGTAAAAGATGATATTTAAATTTTTTCTATATGTATTTTAAAGATATAGAGTTATTCTATAAATATATATTTTGTATTTTAATATATGTTTTAATTAGTAGTATAAATAGATTATATTTAAAGAGATTAGATTTCACAAATTAGATTAAATTTCACCCATTTTCAGCAAGCCTCTACAGATTTCAATTCCAATTTGAAATGTGGTATAATATATATTTGGCAAAATATACAAAAATTTCAACAGCAGTTCCATAGTTGAAGGCATTATATCAGGTTCTGAGTTTATGGTTGCTGGGGTTAAGCTACTTTCTGGTAAATTTAAACCTTTCAGATGGCTGACTGCTAGAATTTCACTGAATAAATGGCCTAACTGCCCAATGAAGAGATGGCTGAACCTGTACAATCCTAGATTGTTTTTACAAAAACAAAACTTTAAAATCTGAAAATGTGGCACATATTTACTATAAGGAGTAATAATTGTGTATTGCATGTTAGAAAGAATATATGAGAACTCTTGAACATTTACAGTATTGCTAGGATTGGAAGAACTGTGGAATACATGGTAATAGAAATGATGAGTTTAGCTAGTTGAATAAACATGTGCATATAATTTTTTTCACAAGCTTTTTGATGATAATCTGCTATTCTTTGGGGACAGTCACCCTCTGTTTGGTTGGACAAATTCTTTCATTGACTGACCGAGATAGACATCAACGTCATCTCTACAAAAAGGTTATGGATTATTTGTCAATTGTTAGCCAAAGAGGGAGGCCAACTGCAAATGCTTAGTTCATGTCTTTCTCATTTGCATATATTTTTTCTTCTTTTCTGAGAGAGAAAAAAATTGCTTAAGTCAGAATACCACATATTGGGGGAAAAAAACCAGGTCAGGGATCAACTAATGCCGTCCTTTCACATATTTTATACTAAATTTCCATTCAGATTTTAATGGTAATAATGAGAAATCTAAATCTACTATAATGTAGTAATACATAATACACAATAAAGGCAGAGACATATATACATATGGATAAAATTTATATCTATTATTGATTTTTTATATTTAAAATATATTTAATTTCTTATTTAAAAATCTGCATACAAAAATGTCTATTGTATGCAGATGTTCCAAATATTGCCTAAAAGTATATGAACTGCAGATTAAAGTTTCCTTTTCAAATCAGGAATCCATATTGTAAATACATTTCTTCAGTGGATTCATGACATCTGGCCTTCCCCTTCCAGTTGGCATCCTTGTTCCTTGTCATTTCAACTCTTTTTTAGTCTATAAATACATACCTCTTCTCTAATCTCTCCTAGCCTAAAAGAAACAATAACATCAACTCTTTCTAACATCATATTTCTCTTTGTTTATTGCATACCAGGATGCGTTTCCATTTCTCTGCTCCACTTCATACATACGTTTGTTGAGAAAGTATTTGTGATACTGTGTCACCCCTGCTCACCTTCCATTCTCTCCTCAGTCTATTCTCCAAGGGCTTTCATTCCCAGAGCTCCACTGAAACTGATCTCACCCATGTCTCCTGTAGCCTACATTGTGCAGATACAGGCTTTATTTATTGCTAATCTGAAGGATCTTGAACTTTGAAAGTGATGGATGGAACTGTACCTTCGTCCTCTGCACACACTTTGCTTTTGGGTTCTGTCACTGTTTATCTCTGCTGTCTGACCACCTCACCAGTTGGCATTCCAGGTTTCGGTTCTGTGATGCAAGGTAACATCCACTTTTTGGTCTTTCTCCTTCTACACCAGCCAACAGTTTCCTTGTTGCCTCTTGTCCCACAGCTTGATTACCACCTGTTAGAATGCTCCAAGGCTAAGAACTGGAACTTCTTCCCTTCCCTATTTATACCCTCTCCTTGGATGACCTTGGTAAGCATCTTTATTTAAACATTATCTTTATGCTGATGACTCCCAAATTGATATCTTCACCTTTGACCATTCCTCTGAGGTCCGAGAGTATGTGAGGATGTCTAAAAAGCATGTCAGATAACATTGACCAATATAAATTCTTGCTCTCACTTCCCACTATAAAAGATTTCCCCTCCCTTAGTCTTTGCCTGTTTTCAAAAATCTTTTTGAAAGATTTGTTTGTTCTTATTCTTCACTATTACAGAAGTGCTGCTGAATATGTGGAGGAAATGTCATGTCTTCATGGACACATTCAAAATGACAGTCTGATTCATATATTGAGGATTCTAATGGTAGCCTCATATTTAGAGAACATTAATTTAATTCTTAAGTTAGAAAAAGGACTCAACTTTCAAAAAGTTTTGCAAATCACAAACACCATTAGGAAGATACATGACATTAAACAGAAGTCTAGATTTTGGAGACAAGGTTTTCATTTAAGAGGTTTAAGGAAAAATTATTAAAATTCACATATCTTGTGTTTTTTTTTAAGGTAAGTGTGGGTCAATAAATAATGTATGTCCATTCCCAAATCATTGAGGCAATTGTCAGTCAACACATTTTTATTGCATGTTTCCTCTATACTAAAGAGTATGCTATGCTAGATCACTAAGGTCACCTTAGTGAAATAAAGAAGCATAGCTAAAGCCTCAAACTGGTAGAGCAGACAGGCAATAAACACACCAATACATCAATAATTAATACTTCAAACTGGAAAAGGGTACAGAAAGGAAAGGAAGTCAATATTAGAAGAGATAGCAAAGGAAAGCTCTACTAAGTTTGTTTGCTTATTTTTTTAATAATAAAAGATTCCTCACCTGAGTTCTACAAATTTTTAATAACTACAACTATGAGACACTATGTGAGTTAATAAGGCAATGATGAAAAATGTGTGTTACCTGATACCATGGAGCTTGTTGTCCAGTATGGATAACTACTAAAATATTTGTTGATGCTATTTGATTTCCCAAAATAAATGCTTAGCTCACTTATTTAGTCTGAAATTTAAGTTTGAATATGGTAAGAACTTAATCTTCATTCTTATCATAATTTATGTAGACCAATGGTTTCAAATGTGGATCACAGCAAACTATGAAAAATTCTTAAAGAGATGAGAATACAAGAACACCTTACCTGTCTCCTGAGAAACCTGTATGAAGGTCAAGAAGCAACAGTTAGAACTGGATATGGAACAACAGACTGGTTCCAAATTGGAAAAGGAGTACATCAAGGCTGTATGTAGTCACCATGCTTATTTAACTTCTATGTAGAGTACATCATGCAAAAAGTTGGGCTGGAGGAAGCACAAGCTGGAATCAAGATTGCTGGGAGAAATATCAGTAACCTCAGATATGCAGATGACACCACCCTTATGACAGAAAGCAAAGAAGAACTAAAGAGCCTCTCGATGAAGATAAAAGAGTAGAGTGAAAAAGCTGGCTTAAAACTCAACATTCAAAAAAACTAAGATCATGGCATCTGGTCCCATCACTTCATGGCAAATAGATGGGGAAAAAGTGGAAATAAGGGCAGATTTTATTTTCTTGGGCTCCAGAATCACTGCAGATGGTGACTGCAGCCTTGAAATTAAAAGGCACTTGCTCTTTGAAAGTAAAGTTATGTCAAACCTCGACAGTATATTAAAAAGCAAAGACATCACTTTGCCAACAAAGATCCGTATAGTCAAAGCTGTTTCCAGGAGTCATGTACAGATGTGAGAATTGCACCAAAAAGAAGGCTGAGCACTGAAGAATTGATGCTTTCAAATAGTGGTGTTGGAGAAGACTCTTGAGAGTCCCTTGGACTGCAAGGAGATCAACCAGTTAATTCTAAAGGAAATCAACCCTGAATATTTATTGGAAGGACTGATGCTGAAGCTCCAGTACTTTGGCCACCTGACACAAAGAGCCAACTCACTGGAAAAGACCCTGATGCTGGGAAAGACTGAGGGTATGAGAGGAAGGGGGTGACAGAGGTTGAGGTGATTGGATGGCATCACTGACTCAGTAGACATGAATTTGAGCAAGCTCTGCGAGATGGTGAAGGACAGGGAAGCCTGGAGTGCTGCAGTTCACTGGGTCACAAAGAGTCAGATAGGATTTAGCAACTGAACAAATCATTTCAAATGTTTCATGTAAAGGACCTATATTCAGAATATATAACAAGAGATTTCATGTAATACCATTTGTATTTTCTATTTATGTAAAAAAAAAGTCTATAGTTACTATGCATTTAGTTAACTCTTTAATATTATAAGTGTGCATTTACTCAGAAGACAATTTCTATGTATTTTAGTGATATATATTTGCAATGTATGTTATTAGTCAACAATTCATACATATGGGAAAAGAATTACTTATTAAATATCATTTGGATATAGAGGTGGAACTATGACTATACTTAAATATTTTATTTCTTGCTACCCAGACATGATGGAAAACTCAATGCTATACATCTGTATAGTACATAAAAATGCACAAAGGAGGGATGTATGATTGGTTGCACACAGAGGATTATTAGAAAATAAAATTATTTTCTTTGATTAGGGTAGACACATGTCATTACATGGTTGTCAAAACTGATAAAATATACATCAAGAGTGAAGTTGATTGTAAACTATACTTTCAGTGATTGTGATGTATTACTGTAGATTCACTGATTATTAACAAACATACCATGGTGATGTAGGATGCTGATAATAGGGAAAGATACACGTGTGTGTATTAGGGTGGGGGTGGGGTGTACATCTGGGGATATATGGGAACTTTGTGCTTTCTGCTTAGTTTTGCTTACACCCCAAAACTGTTCTAAAAAATAGTTTATTGAAAAATAAATATGCAAATTCATTGGAGCAATCTATGTGTATGCATATGTACATATATGCATATGCATAAACACATATACGTATGTATTCAATGAGATTGTGGGGCTTCCCTAGCGGCTCAGACGGTAAAGAATCTGCCTGCAATGCAGGAGACCCAGGTTTGATCCCTGGGGTGGGAAGATCCCTGGAAAAGGGGATGGACAGAGGAGTCTGGCGGGTTAAGTCCATAGGGTTGCAAAGAGTCGGACACAACTGAGCAAATTTCACTTTCAAATGAGACTGTATACATTCATAGAATGTGAAAGTATACAGAGGCAATACATGAACAAATATTATCTTGTTAAGCTACATCTCTTAACAATAGCTCTATACATATACATGTTGTTTAGTCACTAAGGCATTTCCGACTCTCTTTGTGACCCCGTGGACTGCAGCCCACCAGGCTCCTCTATCCAGGGGATTTCCAGGCAAGAATACTAAAGTGGGTTGTAGTTTCCTTCTCCAGGGGATCTTTCCCACCCAGAGATTGAAAGCTGTGTCTCTTGCTTTGGCAAGTGGATTCTTTAATACTGAGCCACCAAGGAAACCATACATACACATACACACATACAAACTACTTATAACTTTGTATGTGAATGTATTTTTAATCTTTATAGTAGCTTTTTAAAATATATAAATATCTTTGCCATTTTGGTGACACACAATCCAAGACTTAGAATGTTTAAGGGTCTTAACAAAGTTCACACAGATCTAAGGGCCAGAGAAAAGGGTTAACACTGACTTTTGTTAAACATCATTTATAATCATATTACTACCTTTCATTGCTGAATTTATAACCATACAACTGGAAACGTTTTTTTTAATGTATTAAATTTACAAAATACACATTTTGGCAATTCTGTATTTGAGGGCCAGCTTTTCAAAATTAATTAAGCAGCAAGAGGAAGAAATATTAAATCTATCTTGGATGTAAATACTTTATAGTGTGTGATGGCTTAGGTAAAATTCCATGCCTTAGGGCACGAGGAAATGTTCTCTTTTCTCAAATTTTCATCAGGCCATGAGATTCTATGAACTGACATTACTTGATTTGAAGAATAGTGCTGTTGATATTGAAACTGAGTGGTTTTTTTTACTTTTAGTTTAGGGAATTCACTTTCCCTTTATTTAAAATAGGTATTTTGCCTGAATTATCGAAGAGCCACATTCCTTAACAGCAACTCCAATAACTTTTATGATAGTCGATGTCCATATCATTACTGTTAAGTTTTGTGCATGTCAAAATTAAGCAAACCTTGAACCATATATCACATCCCACTGTCATTTGCTAAGCTTTGTAAGTATCCTCTGAAATAGTCAGTTTATATATCAGTGTATTTTTGAAATTGTAAAATGAAAAAAGGTCAGTTGACACAATGTAGTAGCCCCAAACACAAAGGGACAAAGAATGTGAAATGTCTCAGAAGACAGCTTTCTTAATGTTTGACTCATCCCACACTTGTGGAAATACTTAGAAGTACCAGAGGTGGTGCAGGACCTACAAAGGATTTGCTTATAAGGGTCTAGAGGCCAAAATTTAGATAGTCACATGACTGTACAATCATGAGAACACTTCTAATATTTAGAAATGTAGGGGGTTTTGTATGATGGATTTATGATAATTTTCCTACATAATTGAGGGGACTTGGCAGATACTACTGTCTTATTTAGTATGTATTATTATTCACCATCTTATTTTGTACAAAAGTGTCTCACAGGATATAGATTTGATTCAAACACAGCAGTTAAAAAACCCTTTATTTCCAGAGAAATTCAAGACATATTTGTGAATTCTCTGGTAGTCTGATCTGTCATTAAGCCTCAATCACTTCCGTTTGCTCACCCACTCTATATACCCCCTTCAGCCAGGCAAGTGAATTGTCTATGACTTGCAACTGGAATGTATTCTCTGCCATAATTCAAATACCAAAGGTCTAGCCCACTCCACATGCCACATTCTCAAGGATACTTCCCCCACAAGAATTTCATCTCAGGAACTGCTCCAAGACATCATTTCCTATGTAAATAATCAGTAATGTCTTTTATTATACTATATAAATTATTCCATTTAGTTGAGTGAGAACTTAAAACTTTACCCAGGTTTTTCTGGATTAAAAAGATATCAGAATATTTTATGTCTTCAAAAAGCTTTAAAATATTAATGTTGCAATTAATATTCTTGAGAATCTATTCCAAGTTAACACACTATTGGCAGTACATATTTCCTCTACTAATAATTAAATACTGACTAGATATAAATGAAGAAATATCTACAGGTTGTTGCTTTCTTACATAAATGAAATGTAGAATTATCCTGGTCATATATATAACATGCTTATTTCTTTGAGACAGGTAGCTTGAGTAACATACTTCTACTATTTATTTAAAAAATGAGATACACTTATAAATAAATGCTAGCAGAATAACTTTTTAAGGAAAATTCACTCTAAATCCATCCTAGAAAATCAATACCTATAGATATACCTAAAGAATAAAGCTTGGCAAGCCCTAAAACTGATTTATTAATCAGAGTGATATCTTCAAAGTCAGTGATCAGACATCTTTATGACTTTCTCAACACTTGGTGATTAAATGCTAATTATGTAAATTTTCATAGGGGTAACTAGTGCTTGATTTAATCATACCTTGAATAATGAAAATGGAAATTTCTGCTTCCATGTGATCCATTTTGATAGAAATCAAATTGTCACACTGAGATTTATTATGACATGCTTTTTAAGAATGGCATGTTTTTAAGAATTTTTAAAAGGAACTTAGCAATTTGTATTGTGCTGAATTTAATTTATAGGGTGACTTTCACAATTCTTTTCTGTATTGAATTCTTACGAATAGTTGAGATGTACCCAGCATCCTTTCCTTTTTTCCTCAACCTTGCTACTTCTTGTGATCCACATTTTACAAGAAAGCTTTGCCTTTTTTTCACAGGTGAAGCATATAACCTGACTTCGCCAATCAGTCCAGTACAACACTATATCAAACAAGTTCAGTCAAGGTAACTCTCAGTGACACCTGAATTCCAGAAATCAGATTTCCTCTCTTCCTCTCTATCATGTATGTGGTATGCAGATATGAAGCCTAGAACATATGTAGTCCTGTGCTGCCAAGCGGATAATCTGAGGAGGACAGAGCCCCATAAAATCCCAGGTAAATTGATCTGGGCCCTAATCATATTTAATATCAATCCCAGTTTAACTCTTGGCATTGCCAATCACATAAGGAAACACATTTCTTGCTGTCATTTCCTAGACTGAGTTATGCCTGCACTTACTGGAAAATAAATTACATATATAATGGATAAAAAATTTGTTTCCAGGAATGAGGTTACAAGTAACAGAGGAGAATTCTTTAAAAATGAGGGAAGTGAGAAAGAACAGTCTTTCTTACGAGAAGTTGGAAACCTTTGTTTCATAACTAACTGCATGGTGGTTGGTTAAAGTGGAGTTTCTTGTACTTCGGAACTAGAGCATGTGCTACCAAAACTACAAGCAACTGAGAAAAACAAAGAAAAGCAGTAGGATGGTGGATTCTACAGACAAAACAGAAACAATCTTGCTTTGTACCTCTCAGAGCAGAAAGAACATGGAAGAATATTCTGCTAAAAGCGGCCCCTCCCTTTGGTCCACAGTCCTCATGTACTAAGTTTAATTTGCAGGGACCCCTGTGATTAGGAAGGTTGGATTACTTACAATAAGCCAAGGGAAAGTTATCAAAAGTAGAGAGATGGGAGACATAGTTGGGGAAAACAGAGAGTAACAGGAAGTATATAACCTTATCATAGCATATTTTTAAAGCACTGTCTACTAAAAAATATATAAGCACTCACATTATAGAAATAAAATCAAACTAAAGGTTGAGAGAAAAAAATACATATAGTAAATACACACTGCAGTCCATTGTTTCTACTGGCTTCTCTAAAGATAGGACATATATATATGCTGTGTGTATATATATATATATATATACACACATATACATATATATATAAATACATATAGACATATATCTCTCCAAAACATGTCTCATACAGATAAATATTTCCCAATTAAGGATGGCGGCAAAGCTATATTTATATTATTTTGAAAAAACTTCCATAAGAATATGATATTCACATTTAAGGTTAGTATATTCAGTGTTTATAACATGTAATCAGATGACATTCTTTTCAGAGATATAAATTAAATAAGCATTACTTTTCAAAATGATTTATAGGTTAAACAATATCTTTTAAGATGCTGTGGATATCAAACTTATTATAAACCTCATTAAGAGTAATTTTTAATACACATATCAAAAAAAGCTATTTAAGGCTGATTTTCTTTAAACCATCTTTAATTTTCTGATTTCCAGTTTATAAGTGTTTAAAATGAACAAGCATGATTTTACTTCCTAGTGCTAATTTTATATTAATTCAAGATATTTTGATTCAATATATAGCAATAAATCTCTACATGTTAACCATTAGTATCTTGGGGTTTTTAGTGGGATGTAACAACCATTACCTATAAAATACATCATTACTTTGGTAATTTTACAAATCTTTTCTCAAGCTGTAAATTAAAAAAAAAAATTCTAAGACTTAGGGAATACAGAAAAATTAATGAAGTCGAATTCCAGATTTATAATATTTCTATTTTATCCTGGAAGAGAACATTAAAAATATGCCATTGCTATAAAAGACCATCTTGTTAACATTACAAAAGATTGGCAGGAGTAAGAACTGTGTCACTGACACATGAGATTTTGGAGTTATCTCTACAAATCATTAGGAAAATGTTCAAAGGTAAAAAATAATAATAAAATAAGAGCGTAGAAATATTTAAACTATTTTGATGATGAATAGCTTAGTCTAAATTTTTTTGCACTCATAATACTCTCTCCTCAAATGCCTTCAAAAATACCTTACAGAGTACAGTAACAAAAATCAAAGACAATATATTTTCAAGAACAGAAAATTCTCTAGCGAAGATAGGGTGTGTATGTGCGTGTGCGTGCGCGTGTGTACGTGTGTGTGCATGTGTGCGCGCACGCGTGTGTGTGTGTGTGTGCGTGTGTGTACGCGCGAGCTCAGTTGCTCAGTGGTGTCCGACTCTTTTGTGACCCTATTGACTGCAGCCCACCAGGCCCCTCTGTCCATGGGACTATCCTGGCAAGAATACCGGTTGCCATTTCCTTCTTTTAGCAAAGAAAGGTATGTTATAGTAAAGAGCAGACTTCTTTGGAGACTTTAGTCAATTAACTTGCAAATTCATTATGAAGACTTTTCTTTCCTCATCTGGGGAGAATCTAGTAGTCAATTAGAAGTTGCCACACCGTTTTCCATTCCTTTTCTACAAAATCTGCCCTTAATACGTTTCTTCTTCACACTTGGGGCCTGAAGAGGAGCATCTTCTTCCATCCACCTCTGAAGCTGGACATTAAATAAATTCCATGTTACGTACGCTTGGATAGAGCAACTGGATGATAGAACAGCAATTTTAGCTGCCAACACATTCACATCTTCAGCAGAGTCATCCGAACTCCCATTCTGCCCTCCGGCCAGCTGAAAACCAGCAGTTATCAAAGAAACAATTAAAGTCACAAGTCGACCCAAAATAAACACGATGGCCCATAGAGAAAACTCCTTCTGGAACTTTTCGTCGCTAAAATAAAACAGGTCGCAAGAGTGGGAAAGGAATTCCACAAAATAATGCATCATCAAAAGAAGAAGTCCCAGGTGATTCAAGTACAAGAGATAAGCTCCCGCAATGTGAAAGAGGTGAAGACCAACATAGACAGCTTGCTGGGAGAGTTCTTGAGGTCTGCTTCTCTGGAATAATAGTTCGGGAAAGGCATGAAACCAGTAAGCCAACTGGGAGATGTAGAAAAACTTCATCTGAAATGTCATCATGTTATGGGTATGAGCCTTCCATAAGGCAGTCAGGTCTGACAGGCAATTTTCAGAGACTAGAATGAATGTGCCCCAGATACAGGAGACAAGGAAGAATACGCTAAACTGACCAGATTCATAAAATTTGCCTTGCCTCTGTTTGGGGAACTGCATTCGCCTGTTAATTCTATCCAACACATACTCCTGAATGGTGGCGTGAATGATGATCGCCACCAGCGTGTAGAAGAACACGGTGGCCAAGTCTTTGGCACCATAGTGATAAAGGAACTTGGGTGCTGAGGCTCGTTCTGCTTCTGCTTCGGCTGCAGGGAAGGTAACCCCGTGCTGGAGAGTAATAAAAACGATCGACACTTCTGCTGTCCCCTCGAACATGAGCCCCAGCACGAAGAACATCCCCACACAGGCGACAAAGTCCGCATGATTCTGCAGGATGAATTCCAGGCTCAGGAGTGGGGGGTTCTTGGAGCCCTTCTTACGAAACGTCATGGTGGCGGTTCGACTACTCACCGACGAGCGGCAGCTGCCTCCCCGTGGCTGCTCCTCACGGCGCCGCAGCAGCCGCCGCGGCGGCTCCGGGGGCTTCACTCCCCATCCCGGAGCCGGTCCCGGGTCGCCGCGGCCGCCCAGGAAAAAATCAATCACAGCAGCGGGCCGAGCAGGACTGAGCATGCGCACTAGGGCCGGCGGAGGCAGGGAAGGAAATCGAGCACCGCGCCCCTACTCGGCGCCAGGCCGGGGATTGCAAGCCTTGATCTTCTGCGTGGATCCGCGCCTCTTGAAATCCGCGGCCGCCGCGGAGATGCTCCGAAACGATCTGTCCATAGCATCTTCATTAGTGACCGTGACAAAGCAGGACAGAGTTCTGCTTGTTCTTCATCAGCAGTTATAATGATAAAAACGGTATAATAGTTATGATAGAAGCCCTCTAATAGCGCTTAGTATTCACCAGGTGCTGTTTTAAGCTCTTTATAAACGAAAGCTTTCTGGAAAGCTCAGTGAGGTAAATACTGTTGTTTATATATATAAATTTTTTTTCCAGATGAGAAACTGAGGCACAGAGGTTAAGTGGTGTGCCCAAGATCACACAGCCGGTAAATCAGTTGCACCTGGAAATATTTAGCTAGGGCAACAGAGCACACTCAAAAATAGTTCCCTGATTAGCAATAATATTTGTGGCAATGGGGAAAAGATGGGGAGTTGGAAAGCTATCAGTTCATGGAAAGGTCTTTTGGCTGCAAAGCCCACAAATGAATTTACTCTTTCTAGCAGACAAGAAATTCACTTTTCACTATTAGTTTTTTGTATATAATTTTGCTGAAATTCACAGATCAAAAAAAGCGTCTTTTGTAAATGTTAATATCTCCATCAATTCAAAGTTCATGTCAGTCTTCAAATTTGTCTTTGCAGACAGAGTAGTTTTCTAGTTCTTCTGTGTTGCATGAGATCATAATCATTACTGATAGAGTTAAGATTTGAAGTCAAAATAAGGGCATCAAGAAGAGGAAAAAAAAAAAAAATCAAGCTTGAAGGCAGTTGCCAGGGAGAAGATAGTCAAAGAGCAGAGCAGTGCATACATCATTTAATGTATGGGGGGTATTCCACTTTTATGCACAGCCCTATGCCTGTAGTACAGATAAGGATTAAATTCAAATGG
Organism: Odocoileus virginianus; assembly: GCF_023699985.2. Taxonomy (NCBI): domain Eukaryota; kingdom Metazoa; phylum Chordata; class Mammalia; order Artiodactyla; family Cervidae; genus Odocoileus; species Odocoileus virginianus. The sequence continues at coordinate 54,026,498 of NC_069694.1, forward strand.
AGATTTCTTCTCTGGCCATGAATGAGTAACGATGATTGAACTTCCACCACTGTTGTAAATAACTGAAAAACTAGACAAATTACATACAATAACTTTAAAATTATTGTTTGTAGTTATTGGAGAACAAGAAAGGAGGGAGAGAAGTGAGAAAAGCCCCACAATTTGCCTGGTTTTCTGCCTGGACACATATTCCACTTCCCCATGCAGAGACTAGGTGATGGGGGGTGGAGGGGGAGCTTGGAGCCCTTGGAACTGAGTATAGATAGGAGTCAGGAGAAGCTGAGGCCATTGAAGTTTGCTGGGCAGAGCAATTTGCAGACAAAGTTAGGTGATTAGAGCACTTTTGAAATTTGCATACACATTCCCTAGAGCAGTCTTCTAATATTAGGTGTTATATGTATACGGTTAGAATACATGCATGAGGCCAAGCAAGAAACAATAGAAGAAATGTAAATTCAAAATTTCCAAGAATCCAAACAGGACTAGGAGACTTTGAAGTTTGGAAAAGTCAGAATGCCCTTGGAACACCTGTGAGACTCTACTCGGTAAAGGGTCAAGGCAAGTCATAGTCAATAGTAAGGCTAAACTTCCCTAAGGAAAAAGCTAATTCATACGTGCGTACACAGTTTTCAAGAAGCTTTCAAAGAATCAAGGCGGTCAGCAAGGAACTGTCTGTCAGAAAAATCCACAGTTCAACAATAGGGAATTTGTATTGTCCAGCGTCTAATAAAATTTATGAAACAAAGGCTAGTTTCAGGTGGGGTCTGTCAGAATGCCTATATTGGTCTCTCCACGTGGGTATTAGCATTGTCACTGAGCAGTGGCTATAGGCTCTAAGACAATTTTCTAGGCTACAGAAGCTTTGTGGCCTTTTATGATCCAGCATTGGAAGTTATATCATATAACTTACATTGTCAAAGCAGTTACAAGCCTTTTAGTCTCAAGGTGGAACAGTTTGTGGGGAGTCTGGGGCTTACAGACATCACCTCTTAATAAGAGCTGTACCTGAATATGTGTGGCTAAGTTTTTTAATAGGTACATTTTTTTTTCCTTTCAATAGCAATTTTTCTTTCCCCTCATGTGAAATATGTACGATTTCCTTTCAATGCAAACGAAGTCTCATGCCAACAGAGCAAGAGGATCAAGTTTATTATCCAGGAATTCAAAAACTAAATTAGATGCAGGCACACAAGGGTTCCTTAAGTCCTTTCCACTTAATCTTCATTTGAATACTTAGAAAGAAACAAGGTATCTGGGTCTCACATACCTAAGGCACAGGAAGAATGCAATAGACACATATGGGAAGTGGCCAAATGGGGATGCACATAGCAGTCAGTGGTCAAGGAAATTAGGACATCTATCTGGGGAAAGTCCCTAGATCTTTCGTTTAAACCCGTTCTCTCTCCCTGAGAATAGAAGATTTTTCTTTTCTTTTTTTTCTTTAAAACATGAACTAAATATTACAAGTTATTTGCTTTTATTTATTGGTGTGCATATTTTAAAAGATAAAGAGAGTTAGGCAATAACTGCTGTGTGCTAACCGCTGTTAGGTACAGGGGTATTAACAAGGCTTCTAGTATCTGGAAATAGTGCAAGCTATATATGTTTCTATATAAACAATCACAGGGCTTCCCTGAAGCCAAGTAAGGTTAATGTGTTAATGTTAATCTTTGTCTTTGTGATACAATAGTGAATTATACTATTAATTATAATGTTTCAATTATACTATGCAACTTCAAGGAACTTCATTTCATCAATGAATTTTTGTTGGAGGCAAGAAAGGAATGGAAGGATTAGCATATGAGTATCAGTACAACTGGTAAAGAATCCACCTGCAATGAGGGAGATATGGGTTCAGTCCCTGGGTTGGGAAAATCCCTAGAGGAGGGCATGGCAACCCATTCCAATATTCTTGCCTGAAGAATCCCCGTGGACAGTGGAGCCTGGTGGGCTATATAGTCCATGCGGTTGCAAGAGTTGCACATGACTTAGCTACTAAACAACAACAATCCTTAAAAGAGGATTGTCACATACTGAGCAAGGTATCTTTTCAAATGCTATACTGATTTTGTTATAAGAAATTTGAGAAAAATTGATAGTAAGCCCCATTACAATTTAGGTAATATATATTAATACAAATAATTAGTATTTTCCATTATCTACACAATATAACATTTTGTGTATTTTATAACTTAACATTATTATTTATATGACTATTTTAGCCAAAACACTCTCTTAAATGAATTACATGCCTTTTTAAAACATAATTTCACCCAAGGGATAAGTGGACACTGATTCTGACTTTGTTAAATAAGAACATTCAGAACTTTATATATGAACACTGTCTCATCTTTTCAACATTATTTCTTTTCTCACATGGAAAAATTGATTATATCTTTATACCTCTAACATACCAGGCTTTTAATAATGTAAATTTTGATAATTCAAGTAATTAAATTCAAAATTTACATGCTGAAATTCAATAGCATTTGAGGAAGCAAGATATGTTGGAAGAAACCTACTTCAAAAGATCAAAAGCAAGTCACTTTAAATCAATGTTTATAATTAGCAGTGATAATTGACTGAAATCACTAAATACTTAGCTCCATTAAGCAAAACATAATATGATTTAGCTTGTGCATGAAATTACAAAGTCTCTTGAGGTTTAACTGATTCAAACAGCTTTAAATAATTCAATTAAAGAGATTTTACATTTAAGTCATTTTTATAACTGATAAGACATATTAAAACATAGGCTTTAAAAATACAGCAAGAAATATGATTGAAGATTTAATGGAATAAAGAAAAGCGTCGATGGGGAGAACAAGATGGTGGAGGAGTAGGTGGATATGGAGTACATCTCTCTCCACAGATGCATCAAGAATAGACCTTCAGACACAGAAGTGCATGCTGAAACCAGCTGAGAGCAGACAGGAGAGCCTGACCAGTGGAAAAGAATATATCAGTTCAGTTCTGTCACTCAGTCGTGTCTGACTCTTTGCGACCCCATGAAGTGCAGCACACCAGGCCTCCCTCTCTATCACCAACTCCCGGAGCTTACTCAAATGCATGTCCATCAAGTCAGTGATGCCATCCAGCCATCTCATCCTCTGTCATCCCCTTCTCTTCCTGTCCCCAATTCCTCCTAGCATCAGGGTCTTTTCCATTGAGTCAACTCTTGGCATCAGGTGGCCAAAGTACTGGAGTTTCAGCTTCAGTGTCAGTCTTTCCAATGAACATCCAGGACTGATTTTCATTAGGATGGACTGGGTAGATCTCCTTGCAGTCCAAGGGACTCTCAAGAGTCTTCTCCTACACCATGGTTCAAAAGCATCAATTTTTCGGCACTCAGCTTTCTTCACATTCCAACTTTCATATCCATGCATGACCACTGGAAAAACCATAGCCTTGACTAAACAGACCTTTGTTGGCAAAGTAATGTCTCTGCTTTTTAATATGCTATGTAGATTGGTCATAACTCTCCTTCCAAGGAGTAAGTGTCTTTTAATCTCATGGCTGCAATCACCATCTGCAGTGATTTTGGAGACCAAAAAAATAAAGTCTGACACTGTTTCCACTGTTTGCCCATCTACTTGCCATGAAGTGATGAGACCAGATGCCATGATCTTAGTTTTCTGAATGTTGAGCTTTAAGCCAACTTTTTCACTCTCCTCTTTCACTTTCATCAAGAGGCTTTTTAGTTCACCTTCACTTTTTGCCATAAGGGTGGTATCATCTGCATATCTGAGGTTATTGATATTTCTCCCGGCAATCTTGATTCCAGCTTGTGCTTCTTCCAGCCCAGCGTTTCTCATGATGTCTCTGCATATAAGTTAAATAAGCAGGGTGACAATATACAGCCTTGATGTACTCATTTTCCTATTTGGGACCAGTCTGTTGTTCCATGTCCAGTTCTCACTGTTGCTTCCTGACCTGCATATAGGTTTCTCAAGAGGCAGGTCAGGTGGTCTGGTATGCCCATTTCTTTCACAATTTTCTACAGTTTATTTTGATCCACACAGTCAAAGGCTTTGGCACAGTCAATAAAGCAGAAATAAATGTTTTTCTGGAACTCTCTTGCTTTTTCAATGATACATCAGATGTTGGCAATCTGATCTCTGCTTCCTCTGCCTTTTCTAAAACCAGCTTGACCATCTGGAAGTTCACAGTTCATGTATTGCTGAAGCCTGGCTTGGAGAATTTTGAGCATTATTTTACTAGCATGTGAGATGAGTGCAATTGTGTGGTAGTTTGAGCATTCTTTGGGATTGCCTTTCTTTGGATTGGAATGAAAACTGACCTTTTCCAGTCCTGTGGCCACTGCTGAGTTTTCCAAGTTTGCTGGCATAATGAGTGCAGCAGTTTCATAGCATCATCTTTCAGGATTTGAAATAGCTCAACTGAAATTCCATTCTCTCCAATAGCTTTGTTCATAGTGATGCTTCCTAAGGCCCACTTGACTTCACATTCCAAGATGTCTGGCTCTAGGTGAGTGATCACACCATTGTGATTATCTGGGTCATGAAGATCTTTTTTGTACAGTTATGTGTATTCTTGTCACCTCCTCCTAATATCTTCTGCTTCTGTTAGGTCCACACCATTTCTGTGCTTTATCAAACCCATCTGTGCATGAAATGTTCCCTTGGTATCTCTAATTTTCTTGAAGAGATCTCTAGTCTTTCCCATTATTTTGTTTTCCTCTATTTCTTTGCAGTGATTGCTGAGAAAGGCTTTCTTATCTCTCCTTGCTATTCTTTGGAACTCTGCATTCAAATGGGAATATCTTTCCCTTTCTCCTTTGCTTTTCGCTTCTCTTCTTTTCACAGCTATTTGTAAGACCTCCTCAGACAATCATTTTGCCTTTTTTCATTTCTTTTCCATGGGAATGGTCTTGATCCCTGCCTCCTATACAATGCCATGAATCTCTGTCCATAATTCATCAGGTACTCTGTTTATCAGTTCTAGTCCCTTAAGTCTATATCTCAGTTCCACTGTATAGTCATAAGGGATTTGATTTAGGTCATACCTGAATGGTCTAGTGGTTTTCCCTACTTTCTTCCATTTAAGTCTGAATTTGGCCATAACGAGTTCATGATCTGAGCCACAGTCAGCTCCTGGTCTTGCTTTAGTTGACTGTATAGAGCTCTTCCATCTTTGGCTGCAAAGAATATAATCAATCTGATTTTGGTGTTGGCCATCTGGTGATGTCCATGTGTAGAGTCTTCTCTTGTGTTGTTGGAAGAGGGTGTTTGCTATGACCAGTGCGTTCTCTTGGCAAAACTCTGTTAGCCTTTCGGACTTCCCTGGTGGCTCAGATGGTAAAGCGTCTGCCTACAACGTGGGAGACCTCGGTTCGACCCCTGGGTCAGGAAGATCTCCTAGAGAAGGGAATGGCAACTCACTCCAGTATTCTTGCCCCCCCCCCCCCAAAAAAAAACAACAACGGGCTCAAAGAACATATAGACCCAAGCAAAACTCAGTAGGACAAAAGAACTAGGGGAAAAACTAGGAATGTTAGTAGGACTGGACCTGCCCTCAGCAGGTGGGGGAACTGAAGCAGGGGTCTGATCCCCACATCAGGGCAATTGTCTGAATCAGAGGAGAAACAATTAAGGCTGAGAGTGAAACAGCTGATCTGTGGCAGTCTAAATGGAATGAGAATCAGACAATCCTTGCTGCAGCCATACATACCCCGGACAGGGAGGTAGATCCCCTGGAAGGCACAGCTGTTGGGAGCTGGCATTTAGGGATTGTGGAGCAATCCCAGGGTGAGGGCTGCTGTTGACTGCAGAGAGCGGGATCAAGGGGAAGTGGGGAAGGAGATTGTGGTGGGAAATACCTGTGGAGGAAAGACGGGCAGCCATGGAAGCAAGGTGATACTGCTGAGTCACGCGTAGGGCGTGGAGCCGTCATCATAGCCTCTCTCTCCCCACTCACCAGCATTGGCAGCTGAACAATAGAGAGGCTGGCCCATCACACACCTGAGACACTGAACTACGGAGTAGGACTCCACCTGCGTGCTCCTTTAAGTGACTGATGCGCCAAACCACAGAATAGGATTTCCCCTAGGGTGCCCCGTAAGTGCTTGATGTCCCAATCTCCAGAGTAGGACACCAGCCAGGGGGGCCCCTCTATGTGCAAGAAGGACCCCAGGCAAGGGACCCTCTAAGTGCCTGAAGCTATGGAGAAAGACTGGCCCAAGAGGCCTTCTGATCGCCAGCTACAAGAGGCTCGAAGAAAGACTCTGATAGGGCCATAACTCCTGCGGGAGAGGCAGTCTGTGTCCCTGCACATTTGGCACCACCAGCGTCCCCACAAGCCAAGCAGCTGTGCCACCTTCACGCTCAACTCTCACTGGGGCAGAGCTGCCACAGGCAAAAAAAAAAAAAAAATCTTGCATCTGTATGCACAGGGTCACTTTGGTAGTGTCTGACTCTTTGCAATCCTGTAGACTGTGGCCTGCCAGGCTTCTCTGTCAGGGAGGGGGATGCTCTAGGCAAGAATACTGGAGCATATTAACCAATACTGGCTGCCATACCCTTCTAGAGACTATATTTCCTGCTGCCCTAGTTGCCAACTCCCCTGAGTACCTGGTGCTGCCAGAACCCCTGCGATCCAAGCAGCTGCCCCACCTCCACACCTGGTCCTCACTGGGGCAAACCCAAGCCCTCCAGGGCAGCCTCAGGAGCAAACCCCAATGGACCACCCACATGCAGAGGTGGAAATAAAACCACAATTGAAACCCAGGGGCAGTGTGGCTAAGGAAGAAGACCCAAAACCTTCCCACCAGCTGTACAAGCTGCAGGTTAAATCCACACGATCAACTAGGCAGACCCTGTATCTGTGGAATATATAAAAGGCCATTGAGAGCACCCACAAAAGAAAATGCAGTGGCTCTGATAGCTGTGGACATTGGAGGCAAGAACACACAGGAGAGGGACCAGATTAGAATCTGAGCTGCTCCCAGAGCAGGTCCAGAGATCAGCACAGTGTTGAAGGGCATCCGAGGGAGGTGAGGTGGACTGTAATTCCCAGCGAGGGGAAGGACTCTGACAGCAGTGACTCAAGAAAAACATTATTCATTACTCATAGGTTTTGACTTGTTCTGTCAATTCTTTTGGATTTTTTCCTTTTTTCCCCCCCTCTGTTGTCATTGTCAATTTTATTGGCACTATGCTTTTGAGCCTTTTTTTTTTTACTCAGTCACACTTTTTATTGTTGTAAACCCCTGCCCCTAGGTTGGGCTTTTGCAGTTCTGGGGAGTTTTTGTTTTTTTTTTTTTCTCTCTTTTAAAAAAAAATTTAAACCTATTATTTTACCTACATTTATTTTTTTGTTTGCTTTTCCTACTGTCCTTTTCCTCTTGCAGTTAATCTTTAATGTATATAAATCTTCATCTACCTCTATTTAATTTTGTATATCTAATCTTTCTTTTCTCTCCTTTCCTCTCAACATATTTGCTAGTTTTATTTTCATTCCTTTATTCCCCAATTGGCACTTTGCTTTAGTTTTGCTTTCCAGTTTGTGCTTTAGTTAGCTTTGTTCTGATAGACATACTTTTTGGTTTCCTTTGTTCACCAGGTCAATCAATTGTACTTTATTTCTGTTGGACTGTTTTGATTTTGCTTATGGGTGGATATGTACATGTGTATATTCAGTCACAAATTTTATTGTTTTTATAAACCTCTGCCTCTACATTGGGACTTTGCAGATCTGTGGAGCTTTCCTTTTTTTCTTCTTCCATTTATTTTCTTACCTCTTTTTTTTATAATATTAATTTTTAATTTTTTAAAACTATTATATTTTTTCTACATTTATTCCTTTGCCTATCCTACTGTTCCTTTCCCCTTGCAGTTAATCTTTAATGCATATAAGTCTTCTTCATCTACCTCTCTTTAACTTTGCATATATATCCTTTTCTTTCTTTCCTTTCCTCTCAACATATTTGTTAGTTTTGTTTTCATTGCTTTATTCCCCAAATGGCACCTTGCTCTAGTTTTCTTTTCCACTTTGTGCTTTAGTTAGTATTCTTCTTATCTGGTAAATATAATTTTTGATTTCCTTTGTTTTCTGGGTCAACCTGTTGTACTATATTTTTGTTAGACTTTTTGACTTTGTTCATGGGTGTATATTTATATATTCCATTATTTTAATTATTATTTGCCTGATTTGGTAAATGCCATTTGTCTGGGATTCATCTTTGGTTTCTCATTTTTGAATATTTGTTTTAATCTCACTTAATGCCATAACAAACCACTTGTGGAACTTCATTCCTGAGCAGAGATCAAACCCTGAGTCTTTGCAGTGGGAACACAGATCCAAGGTCCTAGATGACCAGAGAATTAACCCTAGGGAGTATCAAATAGTGAGAACTCACACAAACGAAATAATTTAATACAACACCTGCCATCACCCAAGCACCAGTAGTACCCTGTGCAGGACACCGCATAAAAACAACAAATAACAACAAAAAAATACAAACCCAGTCATCAGCAGACACCTCACTCAGCCTTGCCCATCAGAGGAAAAACACACAAACAAAAACTCAGCACAAATCTCACCCTATATGAAGTTTACACAAACCACTGGACCAACTTTAGGAGGGCAGAAACCAAAAAAAAAAAAAAAAAAAGAAAATCTTCAACCTCGAACCTTGGAAAAGGGGACCTCAAACACAGTAAGTTAAAAATAATAATGAAAAGGCAGAGAACTACTACACAAATGAAGGAACAAACTAGAAACACAGAAGTCCAAATAAATGAAGAGGAAATAGGCAAACTACCTGAAAAAGAATTCAGAATAATGATAGTAAAGATGATCAAAAACCTTGAAAACAGAATAAAGAAAATGCAAGAATCAATTAACAAGACCTAGAAGAATTAAAGAATAAACATACAGAGACAAACAACACCACTACTGAAGTTAAAAATACTCTGGATGGAATCAATAGCAGAATATCTGAAGCAGAAGAACAAATCAGTGAGCTGGAAGACAAAATCGTAGAAATAAGTTCTGAAGAGCAGAATAAAGTAAAAGAATGAAAAGAACTGAGGGTAGTCTCAGAGACATCTGGGACAATATCAAATGAACCAACATTCAAATTATAGGGGTCCCAGAAGAAGAAGAGAGAAATATTGGGTATGAGAAAATTTTTGAAGAGATTATAGTTGAAAATTTCCCCAACATGGAAAAGGAAATAGTCAATCAAGTCCAAGAGGCACAAAGAGTCCCATACAGGATAAACCCAAGGAGAAACATGCCAAGACACATACTAATCAAACTAACAAAGACTAAACACAAATAAAGAATATTAAAAGCAGCAAGGGAGAAGCAACAAGTAACACACAAGGGAAACCCCATACCCTTAACAGCTGATCTTTCAGCAGAAACTGCAGGGCAGGATACATGTAAAGTACTAAAAAGGAAAAATCTACAAACAAGATTACTGTACATGGCAAGGATCTCATTCAAAATTGATGGAGAAATAAAAAGCTTTTCAGACAAGCAAAAGTTAAGAGAATTCAGTATCCACCAAACCAGCTTTACAACAAATGTTAAAGCAATTTATATAGTCAAGAAATACAACAGAAGAAAAATGATCTACAAAATCAACCTCAAACAATTAATAAAATGGTAATAGGAATATAAATATAAATAATTACTTTAAATGTAAATGGATTAACTACTCCAACCAAAAGACACAGACTGTCTGAATGGACACAAAAACAAGACCCATAATATGCTGTCTACAAGAAACCCACTTCAGACCTAAAGACATATATAGACTGAAAGTGAGAGGATGGAAAAATACATTCCATGCAAATAGGAAGCAAAAGAAAGCTGGATAGCAATCCTCATATCAGACAAAATAGACCTTACAATAAATAAGATTAAATGAGATAAGGAAGGACACTACACAATGATCAAGGAATCAATCCAAGAGGAAGACATAACAATTGCAAATATGTATGGACCCAAATAGGAGCACCTCAATACATAAGACAAACACTAACAGACGTAAAAGGAGAAATTGACAGTAACACAATAGTAGTAAGAGACTTTAACATCCCATTCACACCAATGGAAATATCATCAAAACAGAAAATGAATAAGGAAACACAAGTCTTAAATGATAGATTAGATGAGATAGATCTCACTGATATCATCAGGACATTCCATCCAAATGCAGAAGAATACACCTTCTTCTCAAGTGCACATGGAACATTCACCAGGAAAGAGCACATCTTAGGTCACAAATCAATCCTCAGTAAATTTAAGAAAATTGAAAACATATTAAGTATCTTTTCTGACCACAGTGCTATGAGATTAGATATCAATTACAAGGAAAAAAAAAAAAAAAACTGTAAGGAACACAAACACATGGAAATTAAATAACAAGTCTCTAAATAACCAACAGGTTACTGAAGAAATCAAAAGGGAAATAAAAAAAAATTTTCTAGAAACAAATAACAGTGAAAACATGACAACTCAAAACCTATGAGAAGCAGCAAAAGCAGTTCTAAGAGGGAAGTTTATAGCAATACAATCCTATCTCAAGAAACAAGAAAAGCATAAAATAACTAACTTTACACCTAAAACAACTGGAAAAAGAATAACCAACAACAACAAATTAGTAGAAGGAAAGAAATCATAAAAGAACCAAGCAGAAATAAATGAAAAAGAAATGAAAGAAACGATAGTATAGATTAATAAAACTAAAAGCTGATTCTTTGAGAAGATAAATAAAATTGACAAACATTTAGCCAGACTCATCAAGAACAAAAGAGAGAAGAATCAAATTAACAAAGTTAGGAATAAAAATGGAGAAGTTACAACAGACAATGAAGAAATGCAAAGGATTATGAGACTGTATGAACAACTATATGGCAATAAAGTGGATAACCTGGAAGAAATGGACAGATTCTTAGAAAAGTTCAATTTGGAACCAAGAAGAAAGATAAATTATGAACAACCCAATTACAAGCACTGAAATTGAATCTGTGATCAAAAATCTCCCAAAAAACAAAAGTCCATTACCAGATGGCTTCACAGGACAATTCTATCAAACATTTAGGGAAGAGCTAATGCCTATCCTTCTGTCAAGGTACGACAAAATCACTAAAATATTGTAAACTAATTAGCCTCCAATTAAAATAAATTATATATAAATTATATAATCAATTAATATTATAAGTATATATAATATATAAATATATACTATATAATAATTATATACATATACATATATATATATATATAAATAACTCTTTTAAAAAGTTCAGAGGAAGAAACAGTTCCAAACTCATTCTATGAGGCCACCATCACCTTGATTCCAAAACTAGACAAAGATAACACACAAAAAAGAAAACTATAGGCTAATATCACTGATGAACATAGATGCAAAAATCCTCAACAAAATTTTAGCAAACAGAATTCAACAACACATCAAAAAGCTCATACAAACATGATCAAACTGGGCTTATTCCAGGGATGCAAGTATTCTTCAATATAGGCAAATCAATCAATGTTATACACCATATTAACAAATTGAAAGATAAAAAGCATATGATCATCTCAATAGATGCAGGAAAAGCCTTTGACAAAATTCAGCACCGATTTGTGATAAAAACTCTTCAAAAAATGGGCATAGAAGGAACCTCCCTCAACATAGTAAAGGACATATATGATAAGCCTACAGCAAACATTAGTCTCAATGTTGAAAAACTGAAAGCATTCTCCCTAAGCTCAGGAACAAGACAAGGGTGTCCACTTTCACCACTGTTATTCAACATAGCTCTGGAAGTCCTAGCCACAGCAATCAGAGAAGATAAAAAAAAATAAATAAAAGGAATCCTGGTCGGAAAAGAAGTAAATCTCTCACTGTTTGCAGATGACATGATGCTGTACACAGAAAACCCTAAAGACAGTATCAGAAAATTACTAGAGCTAATCAATGAATTGAGCAAAGTTTCAGGATACAAAATCGATACATAGAAATCACTTGCATTTCTATATACTAATAATTAAAAATCAGAGAAATTAAGGAATCAATCCCATTCACCATTGCAACAAAAAGAATATCTAGGAATAAACTTACCTAAGGAGAAAAAGAACTGTACAAAGAAAATTATAAGACACTAATGAAAGAAATCAAAGATTACATAAACACATGAAGAAATAGTCCATGTTCCAAGGTAGGAAGAATCAATATTGTGAAAATAACAATACTGCCAAATGCAATCTACAGATTCAATGTAACCCCTATCAAATGAACAATGGCATTTTTCACGGAATTGGGCAAAAAAATTCACAGTTCATATGGAAAAACATAAGGCCCAAAATAGCCAAAGCAGTCTTGAGAAAGAAGAATGGAGCTGCAGGAATCAACCTTCTGGACGTCAGATTTTACTACAAAGCTACAGTCATCAAGACAGTATGGTGTTGTCACAAAAACAGAAATATAGACCAATGGAACCAGATAGAAAGCCCAGAAATAAACCCATGCACCTATGGGTATCTTATTTTTAACAAAGGAGGCAAGCATATACAGTGGGGCAAAGACATCCTCTTCAATAAATTGTGCTGGAAAAACTGGTTATCTACATGTAAAAGAATGAAATTAGAACACTTCCTAACACCATATACAAGGATTAAACTCAAGATGGATTAAAGACCTAAATGTAAGTCCAGAAACTATAAAACTCTTAGAGGAAAACATAAGCAGAACACTTGATGACATAAATCAAAGCAAGGTCCTCTATGACCCACCTTGTACAGTAACAGAAATAAAAGCAAAAGTAAAAAAGTGGGCCCTGATTAAACTTAAAGGCTTTTGCACAGAAAAGGAAACTATAAGCAAGGTGAAAAGACAACCCTCAGAATGGGAGAAAATAATAGCAAATGAAACAACTGACAAAGGATTAATTTCCAAAATATACAAGCAACTCATACTACTCAATACCAGGAAAAGCAAACAATCCAATCAAAAAGTAGGGGAAAAAAACCTAACAGATATTTCTCCAAAGAAGACATACAGATGCCTAAAAACACATGAAAAGATGCTCAATATCACTCATTATTAAAGAAATGCAAATCAAAGCTAAAATGAGATGTCACCTGACACTGGTCAGAATGGCCATCATCAAAAGTCTACAAACAAATGCTGGAGATTATATGGAGAAAAGGGAACACTCTTGCACTGTTGGTGGGAATGTAAATTGATACAGCCACTATGGAAGACGGTATGGAGATTTCTTTAAAAAGTAGGAATAAAAGCACCATATGACCCAGCAATCCCACTCCTAGGCATATTCCTTGAGGAAACCAAAATTACACATGTATCCCATTGTTCACTGCAGCACTATTTACAATAGCTAGAACATGGAAGCAACCTAAATGTCCATTGACAGATGAATGGATAAAGAAGTTGTGGTACATATACACAGTGGAATATCATTCAACCATAAAAAGGAACACATTTGAGTCAGTTCTGATGAGGTGGATGAACCTAGAACCTATTATACAGAGTGAAGTGAGTCAGAGAGAGAAAGATAAATATCATATTCTAATGGACATATATGGAATCTAGAAAAATGGTACTGAATAATTATTTACAGGGCAGCAATGCAGAAAGAGACATAGAGAATAGGCTTATGGACATGGGGAGAGGGGAGGAGAGGGTGAGATGTATGGAAAGCGTAACTTACATTACCATATGTAAGATAGATAGCCGATCGGAATTTGCTGTCTCAGGAAATTTGTATGTCTAAGGAAACTCAAACAGGGGCTCTTCATCAACCTAGAGGGGTGGGATGGGGAGAGAGAGGGGAGGGAGGTTCAAAAGGGAGGGGATATATGTAAACCTACAGATGATTCATGTTGAGGTTTGACAGAAAACAACAAAAATCTGTAAAGCAAAAAAAAAAAAAAAAAAAAAAAAACCAAAAAAGAAAATCTAACTTAAACAACAATAACAACAACAAGCATCAATACAGCATTTCCAAATTCTACTATAGTGGTACTGATGATAATGTATTCTGCTCTTGCCTGTTTTGTCAACTGATACAATGTCAATGTATTTATTCACATACTTCACTATAAGTCAGTTATAAATCTCATTCTTCTCATATTTAAGTTATAAATTTCTAAATAAACTACCTAATAACCTATAATAGGGATCTATTTTTTAAAGAAGTTATGACATTTTAACCTAATTTCCATAATCATAAAGGGAAATAAATGATTTGAAGTGAAGTGAAGGGTTAGATGTTCAGTTGTGTCTGACTCTGAGACCACTTGGACTGTAGCCAAACAACCTCCTCTGTTCATGGAATTCTCAGGCAAGAATACTGGAGTGAGTTGCCATTCCCTTCTCCAGGAGATCTTCCCAAGCCAGGGATCAAACTTGGGTCTCCTATGATGAAGGCAGATTCTTTACCACCTGATCCACCAGGGAAGCATAGAAAACAAATCTGTTACTAAAGTTTGCCATGTATGGGTCATTTTATGCATACAAAATATGATGGCAAATTAGGTGTGTGTTGATATTTACTGAACAAACATTTGTTAAGAAACTGCTAAAATGGTCATGAGTATGATGCACATTTTTACTCTTGTTAAATTCTGTTTGATTTCAGCAATATCCATGGCACTAAGTGACATGGAGGTGTTCTAAGCTCTAGTTAAGACAGGGCAAGATGCATGAGACAAGTGCTCAGGGCTGGTGCATGGGGAAGACCCAGAGGGATGGGATGGGGAGGGGAGCGGGAGGGGGGTTCAGGATGGGGAACACATGTAAATCCATGGCTGATTCATGTCAATGTATGGCAAAAACCACCACAATATTGTAAAGTAATTAGCCTCCGACTAATAAAAATAAATGAAAAAAAAAAAAAAAACACAGGCATGAAAAATCAGTTTTGGTTGGTTTAATTCAAATGAAGTTTGAAGTTTAACCTAGAGATGAAGGCATTCTTTTATGTAGTGGTTCTAGGAACAAGTAATTACTGGTCTCCACCTCAGTTTTTTTTTTCCCTCTGTAGATTTTTAGGTTGTTGATGGTAATTGCAAAGTTTTTGAAACTTGTCTCATATATAGCAGCATAAATGACAAATGAGAACCTGTCTATGACATATTGTCAAGGGCAAATAAGACTGTGCACTGTTTATTTCTGACAAGAAAAATGATTTTAATGTCACTCACATACCATCTTTCTCACAAATTCCCCCTATAGAATGCATCAATCAGTGGTTGTCACTTTTGTGAAAGTCATGATCTGTATTCCTCCTGCATCTCTCTTACTTTACAGGCCCTGAAATAGATTCAGTTATAGCTTACAACTGCAAGACAGTAGAAATCCATTTCCTTTATTCATTTCCTTGGGTTACCTCCATTTGATGTTATTGTCTTTCTGATAACTTGTCACCAAAAATTACAAAATGGACAAAGTAAGAGTTGCATTCTTTTCATACAATCTAGTAATTAAATAATAAAGATAAAAGAGCCTCACCTAAAGGTAAAGTAAAAATTTTACAATAAAGGCCCTAAGGCTAAGATAAATCTTTATTATTTCCTCTGCTACGAATCAGATCTATAATTTTTCAAATAATACAGGTGAAGTTCTCTAATCATGTGTGAATCTTGCTCTAATCTTTTGTGACTTTTACTCTAAAATAACTCGTGCTTTTCTGAATGTGAAATTATTTCTGGCTACACAACTACAAGCCATTTTTTTCAGTACTAATTCAACTTTTACCCTATGGATTCTTATTCCCTAACTACTTAAATCTCAACATGATTTGGGTTAACAATAATGGGCCCACTGAATATTTTACTTTACAAATTAAGATCAATTTAAGCAATTCTCTTCAAATTTCCTAAGGCACTTTTTTTTTTTTTTTTTTTGAGGCAGAATAACTATTCTTCTAATAAAGAACATATTTGAATGTTAAAAAAAGATTTCTAAGAGACACATTATGATAGACATGTGCAACCTGATGCTAACAAAATTCAGGGTCAGTTAATACTGTAATAATATTAGACATAAGCTGTCAGCAAATATAATACTCTAGGCACTCAGCATGGGATAATAAGGATTTCCGTTGTGTGAGAGAGAAAGACAATATACAGTCCAGTGTCTGACACCAGAGAGGCTGTATTAAAATATGGATTCAGTGCATAGAAGGACAACAAAGATTTAGTTTCTGGTTAAGATGTGAAATTTGAAAATTGGTCCATAAGCAAAAATAATATTTGCATTACTATATAATTTCAAGAATTACTATAAAGATAGTACCAACAGAAAATATGGCATTGGTGAAAGAAGAGATGCATTGATAAATAGACAGAATAGAGAGCCTAAAGAATGACCCACACATTAATCATCAACTGATTTTTGACAGTACAGAGGCACTTCAAGGATAAACTGTCTTTTTAACAAATGGTACTGGAATATTTGGACATCTGTATGCAAAAAGAGAGAACAAAATAATAGAGACCCTTACACTTTTACAAACATTGACTCAAAATGAATTCAAGGCCCAAATATAAAATGCCAAAGTATAAAACATCTAGAAAACACAGGAGAAAATCTATATGACTTGGATTTGTTGATCACTTTTTATTCAAAAACCAAAACACATGATTCTATAAAGGAATATATGATAATTTGGATTTTATTGAAATTAAAATTTTTTGCTTTGCAAAAGACAAAGTATAGAGAATAAAAAGACAAGCCATGGACAGGGAGAAAATTTTTGTAAATTCTGATAAAGGGTTTGTCACCAGAATATAAAAAGTACTACTAACATCAACAATAAGAAAAAAATAACTTGCGAAAGATATTTAAAAGATATACATAAGACAACTAAATACATGAAAAAATGTTCACTATCACTGGGGAGTTCACTTCAGTTCAGTCACTCAGTCGTGTCTGACTCTTTGTGACCCCATGAATTGCAGCACGCCAGGCCTCACTGTCCATCACTAACTCCCAGAGTTTACTCAAATTCATCTCCATTGAGTTGGTGATGCCATCCAACCATCTCGTACTCTGTCGTCCCCTTCTCCTCCTGTCTCCAATCCCTCCCAGCATCAGGGTCTTTTCAAATGAGTCAGCTCTTCGCATCAGGTGGCCAAAGTATTGGAGTTTCAGCTTCAACATCAGTCCTTCCAATGAACACCCAGGACTGATCTCTTTAGGATGGACTGGTTGGATCTCCTTGCAGTCCAAGGGACTCTCAAGAGTCTTCTCTAAGACCACAGTTCAAAAGCATCAATTCTCTGCCACTCAGCTTTCTTCACAGTCCAACTCTCACATCCATACATGACCACTGGAAAAACCATAGCCTTGACTAGACGGAACTTTGTTGACAAAGTAATGTCTCTGCTTCTTAATGTGCTGTCTAGGTTGGTCATAACTTTTCTTCCAAGGAGTAAGCATCTTTTAATTTCATGGCTGCAATCACCATCTGCAGTGATTTTGGAGCCTAAAAAATCAAAGACATCCACTGTTTTCCCATCTATTTGTTGTGAAGTGATGGGACCAGATGACATGATCTTAGTTTTCTGAATGATGAGCTTTAAGCCAACTTTTTCACTCCCCTCTTTCACTTTCATCAAAAGGCTCTTTAGTTCTTCTTCACTTTCTGCCATAAGGGTGGTGTCACCTGCATATCTGAGGTTATTGATATTTCTCCCAGCAATCTTGATTCCAGCTTGTGCTTCCTCTAGCCCAGCATTTCTCATGATGTACTCTGCATATAAGTTAAATAAGCAGGGTAACAATATACAGCCTTGATGTAGTCCTTTTCCTATTTGGAACCATTCTGTTGTTCCATGTCCAGTTCTCACTCTTGCATCCTGACCTGCATACAGATTTCTCAAGAGGCACGTCAGATGGTCTGGTATTCCCATCTCTTTCAGAATTTTCCACAGTTTGCTGTGATCCATATAGTCAAAGGCCTTGGAATAGTCAATAAAGCAGAAATAGATGTTTTTCTGAAACTCACTTGATTTTTTGATGATCCAGAGGATGTTGGCAATTTGATCTCTGGTTCCTCTGTCTTTTTTAAATCCAGCTTGACCATGTGGGAGTTAATGGTTTATATATTGGTGAAGCCTGGCTTGAAGAATTTTCAGCATTATTTTATTAGTGTATGAGATGAGTGTAATTGTGTGATAGTTTGGGCATTCTCTGGCATTGCCTTTCTTTGGGATTGGAATGAAAATTGACCTTTTCCAGTCCTGTGGCCACTGCTGAGTTTTCCAAACTGCCTGGCACATTGAGTGCAGCACTTTCATAGCATCATCTTTTAGGGTTTGAAATAGCTCAACCGGAATTCCATCACTTCCACTAACTTTGCTCTTAGTGATGCTTCCTAAGACCCACTAGACTTCACATTCCAGGATGTGTGGCTCTAGGTGAGTGATTACACCATCGTGATTATCTGGGTCTTGAAGATATTTTTTGTACAGTCCTTCTGTGTATTCTTACCACCTCTTCTTAATATCTTCTGCTTCTGTTAGGTCCATACCATTTCTGTCCTTTATTGAGCCCATCTTTGCATGAAATGAGTTCCCTTGCTTGGTATCTCTGATTTTCTTGAAGAGATCACTAGTCTTTCCCATTCTATTGTTTTCCTCTATTTCTTTGCACTGATCACTGGGAAGGCTTTCTTATCTCTCCTTGCTATTCTTTGAAACTCTGCATTCAAATGGGTATATCTTTCCTTTTCTCCTTTGTTTTTCACTTCTCTTCTTTTCACAGCTATTTGTAAGGCCTCCTCAGACAGCCATTTTGCTTTTTTACATTTCTTTTTCTTTGGAATGTTCTTGATCCCTGTCTCCTACACCATGACATGAACCTCCGTCCTTAGTTCATTGGGCACTCTGTCTATCAGATCTAGTCTCTTAAATCTATTTCTTACTTCTACTGTATAATGGTTAGGGATTTTATTTAAGTCATACCTGAATGGTCTGCATGGCACTGGAGTGGCAAGCAACCGAGAGGAGATACCCCATGTCCAAGTTAAGAGAAACCCCAGTAAGATGGTAGGCACCGAGAGAGGGAATCAGAGGGCAGACAAACTGAAACCACAATCACAGAAATCT
This sequence comes from Odocoileus virginianus, assembly GCF_023699985.2. Taxonomy (NCBI): domain Eukaryota; kingdom Metazoa; phylum Chordata; class Mammalia; order Artiodactyla; family Cervidae; genus Odocoileus; species Odocoileus virginianus. Next base: position 54,045,608 of record NC_069694.1, read on the forward strand.
AACTAATCTAATCACATGGACCAGAGCCTTGTCTAACTCAGTGAAACTAAGCCATATCGTATAGAGCCACCTGAGAGAGATAGGTCATGATGGAGAGGTCTGACAAAATGTGGTCCACTGGAGAAGGGAATGGCAAACCACTTCAGTATTCTTGCCTTGAGAACACTATGAGCAGTATGAAAAGGCAAGATAGGAAATTGAAAGATGAACTTGTCAGGTCAGTAGGTGCCCAATATGCTACTGAAGATCAGTGGAGGAATAACTCCAGAAAGAATGAAGAGATAGAGCCAAAGCAAACACAACACCCAGTTGTGGATGTGACTTATGACAGAAGCAAGGTCCACTGCTGCAAAGAGCAATATTGCATAGGATTCTGGAATATTAGGTCCATGAATCAAGGCAAATTGGAAGTGGTCAAACAGAAGATGGCAAGAATGAATGTCAACATTTTAGAAATCAGTGAAATGGACTGGAATGTATGAGTTTAACTCAGATGACCATTATATCTACTACTGTGGGCAAGAATTCCTTAGAATAAATGTAGCAGTCATCATAGTCAACAAGAGTCCGAAATGCAGTACTTGGATGCAGTCTCAAAAATGACAGAATGATCTCTCTTCATTTCCGAGGCAAAGCATTCAATATCACAGTAATCCATGTCTATGCCCCAAAGAGTAATGCTTAAGAAGCTGAAGTTGAATGGTTCTATGAAGACATACGAGACCTTTTAGAACTAATACCCAAAAAAGATGTCCTTTTCATCATAGGGGACTGGAATGCAAAAGTAGGAAGTCAAGAAACACCTGGAGTAACAGGCAAATTTGGTTTTGGAGTGCAGAATGAAACAGGGCAAATGCTAATAGAGCTTTGCCAGGAGAATGTACTGGTCACAGCAAACACCCTTTTACAACAACACAAGAGAAGACTCTACACATAGACATCACCAGATGGCCAACAATGAAATCAGAGTGATTATAATTTTGCAGCCTAGATGGAGAAGTTTTGTACAGTCAGCAAAAACAAGACCGGGAGCTGACTGTGGTTCAGATCATGAACTCCTTATTGCCAAATCACTTGGGAAATGCAAAATTAAAATTACAGAAACACTACTAAACACATATTAGAATAGTTAAAATCCCCAAAACTGATAACACAAGTTACTGGCAAGGATAGGAAGGATAGAGATGCTTATTCAGTGTTGGGGGGAATGCAAAACAGTATAGTCCTTAGGAAGACAGATTGGTGGTTTCATATAAAACCAACCATAGTCTTCCCATATAACTCAACAATGGCTTCATTAAGTATTTACCCAACTGATTCAAAAGGTTACACAAGATGTTTACAGAAAATTTAAAATCATAAATAGTGAAAACAAAGATGTCCTTTAACAGGTGAATGGATGAAATGTGGTACATTCACAGAATGAGTATTAAATGAATCTTAAATGAATATTACCTAGTGAAATACATGAGTCTGTAAAGGCAACATACCATATGATCCCACTCATATGACATTCTGAAGAAAGCAAAACTATTGATGGAAAATAGATCAGTGGTTGCCAGCCAGCTGCTTGTGAAGAGAAAAGGAGTTGAAGAGAGGACACACAAGAGATTATCAGGCTATGAAATTATTCTATTTGATACAAAAGTGATGAATAAACAAAACTATACATTTGTCAAAACTAATAGAAATTCTTCTAGTACTCAGAGTGAACTTATATATATGCAAATTTAAAAATCAACTGTGATATATGAGGATACCAGGAAGGAATGCAGAATGTAACAAAAAAAATCTAATTATATTACAAATGTGCAACAAAACATCACACAGAAGGGATGGGCAGAAATGAACTGCCAGGGAAATGAGTAAAGATTGTAGGACTAAAGGCAGAAGGAAAAATGTATAGGTACTGAACTCTAGTCTGTAAATATTTATCATGTGAGTAATGTATAAGAATTCTGAAATCACTGTACATGAGATTTAAAGGATACTTGCATGAATGGCATCTGGTGGGAGCCAGGATTCTCTATTAGAGAGTTAGTTTATAGATAAGCAAGAAAGGGACTAGAGTCGGAGCCACCACTATCAACTCACGTATAGTTAAACGCAAATATAAATACAGGCTATCTCAGTCAATTTGGGTTGCTATAAGTAATACCACAGGCTGAATGGCCTAAGCCTTTTGGAGGCTGGAAGTCCAAGATCAGGGTGCCAACATGGTTGAGAGTTGGTAAAGGCCCTTCCCCTGACTGATGGAAGCTACCTGCTCAGTACACCATCACCTGGTAGAGGGAAAGTTCTGTTTCCTTCATCTTCATATCGAGACATCATCTAATCACGAGGGCCTTGCTTTCTTGAGCTGATCTAAAACAAACTATCTGTCAAAGGCCAGCTCCAGTATTATCACTAGGGGATTGGGGTTTCAACGTATGGATTTTAGGGGGATATAAGCATTTAGTCTACAGTGTAGGTGTACATATGTGATACTGATTATTTATTTACCTAACAGATATATGATAATATATTTCCTGTCTCTGTCAGCTGTGAGGTCCTTGAGGCAGATACACACAGCACCAACCTCTTGGTTTCTAATACCATCTCTTACGAAAATGGAAGCAGTGACAAATTTTATATTCTTTTGCTCAAAAAATATTATGGATGTTGACTGCAGCCATGAAATCAAAAGACACTTGTCCCTTGGAAGGAAAGCTATGAAAAACTTAGTGTATTAAAAAGCAGAGACATATATAGGGAATTTAGAAAGATGGTAACGATAACCCTATATGCAAGACAGGAAAAGAGACACAGATGTATAGAACAGACTTTTGGACTCTATGGGAGAAGGCAAGGGTGGGATGATCTGAGAGAATAGCATTGAAACATGTATATTATCAAGTGTGAAACAGATCGCCAGTCCGGGTTGGATACATGAGACAAGTGCTCACGGCTGGTGCACTGGGATGACCCAGAGGGATGGGATGGGGAGGGAGGTGGGAGGGGGGATTGGGATGGGGAGCACATGTAAATCCATGGCTGATTCATGTCAATGTATGGCAAAAACCACTATAATATTGCAAAGTAATTAGCCTTCAACTAATAAAAATAAAGGAAAAAAAAAAGCAGAGACATAACTTTGCCAACAAAAGTCTGTATAGTCAAATCTATGTTTTTGTTTTGTTTTTTTCCAGTAGTCATGTATGGATGTGAAAGCTGAACCATAATGAAGGCTGACTTCCAAAGAACTGATGCTTTCCAACTGTGGTGCTGGAAAAGACTGTTGAGAGTCCTTTGGACTGCAAGGAGAATAAACCAGTCAATCCTAAAGGAAGTCAATCGTGAATAGTCATTGGAAGGACTGATGCTGATGCTCCAATACTTTGGCCCCTGATGTAAAGAGCCGACTCGCTGGAAAAGACCCTGATGCTGGGAAAGATTGAAGGCAAAAGGAGAAGATGGTGACAGAGGATGAGATGGTTAGACTCAATGGACATGAATTTGAGCTATCTTTGGGAGACAGTGAAGACAGGAGAGGCTGGCATGCTGCAGTTCATGGGGTTGCAAAGAGTAGGACATGACTTAGCAACTAAACAGCAACAACATAAAAGGAACCAGCACACTGGAGAGAAATGACTGATTTTAAGACAGGGGGCAGGAATATGCTACCTGAATCTGGAGAACCTTACAGAGACATCAAGTAAGGAAGTGCTCAAAATAAAACAAGAAACAATGAGTATAATCAAAGGGAAACCAACAAAAGCAAAAAGAGTTCTCAGGGCCAAAGCTAGAAGAATTTGAATAAGAAAATAAACATAGTATTGTACTATAAACCAAGGATTAAAGTAAATAACCTAGAGTCCAAACAGATATAAACAAATGGCTGAAAAAATAAGGAGAACATGCATAAATCCTCTACAGAGAAATTCCAAGTAATTTATATAGATACTGCCCCTCAGGGAGATGGAATGTGACTCCCACTCCTTAAGTGTAGGATCTGCATTATAACTTTCTTCCAAAAGTACAGTATAGAAACTGGAGGGGGTGAAGGTAACTTTACTTCACAACCTCAGCCAGGTGATCAAAGTGCGCTTTACTAGTGACAAATCATTTTGATAGTGTGTATACCACTGGAATGATGTGAAGAAAGTGACACTTTACTTCTGCAGTTTTCTTCTTCAAAATCCATGATCCCAATCTAATCACTAGAAAAATGATAGACAAATATGAATATAGGAACATCCTAAACAGTATCTGGCTAGTATGCTTCAAAACTCTCAAGGCCATCACATCAAGGAAAATCTGAGAAACTTTTACACCTCAAGGTATTGTAAGGAGACATGATGACTGCATGTAATGTAGTATTACAGATAGAACCAAAGCAAACAAACAAACAAAAAAAGGATCTCAGATTAAAAACTAAAGAAATCTAAATAAAGCAAGAACTTTCGTTAAGAATATTCTTTCACTATTGGCTCAAAAGTGTGACAAATGTAGTATAAGAATTTAAAATGTTAACAATAGGGTAGACAAGATTTAGGATATACAGAAATCTCTGAACTATCCTGGACAATCTTTCTGTAAGCATAAATGTTATTCGCTCAGTTGTATTCAACTCTTTGTGACCCCATGCACTGTAGCCCGCGAGGTTCCTCTGTCCATGGTATTCTCCAGGCAAGAATACTGGAGTGGCTTGCCATGCCCTTCTCTAGGGGATCTTCCCAACCCAGGGATTGAACCTGGGTCTCTTGCATTGCAGTTCAGATTCATTACTGTTTGAGGCACCAGAGATGTGTCCAATAAAAGTGTAAAAATATCCTTAAGTAAGAGATTTTTTACAAAAAGTAAAAGAGATTATTTACCAAAAAAATAATATCAACCCAAGTGTACACCTACATGAAATTAGTATAAAGTCATGAAACTTTTGGCAATTAGCAAACTAGTTGCCTTATTGGAGAAGAGAACAAGGAAAGTTAGAAATGGCTATTGAAAAGCAAGCAGTATTTCTTTTTCTTTACTGTACTTTCATTACTATCTAATATACCTCTGACCCTGTCAATGAAACCATAATGCTAAAATTTCATCATTTAACTCTGGTATCATAATTGTTTTTAACCAAAACTTTTTGGTGGTGAGTTCAGGTGTTAAAGCAGTGTGACAAATGCCTTAGTTATTATTTTGCTTTTTGAGCTAAAAATAAGAATACTAGTCATTTCAATCTGTGGCACCTTTGCCCAGCTTGGCAGAACTGCTCTGATTATGTACTACTAGGGTGCTCTCAACCTTACTCTGATCCAAGCTTCTCTAATTGGATAGCAATCCCTGAAATGCTACACTTGACAAAATATATTACTATCTAAAAAGCTTTTTTTTTTAAATAGTTGACCTTTTCATAGTTAAGTTATATCATGGGAAAGAAAGTCTTTCAGTTTAACGTAAGTATGTTTAAAAGTTAGAGTACTTCTGCCAGAGGCCAACAAGCTATTACATATAAGCTGAATCCATTGGGTGGCCAACTTTTGCAAGGGCTTTGAACTAACAATAGTTTTCACAATAGAGTCCCTCCAAATTCATGTCCATCTGTTACCTGTTAATGTGGCCTTCTTTGGAAATACTCTTTGCAGATGTAATCAAGTTACGATTAGGTCATGTTGGATTGGGTATGCCCTAATTCCAGTTGCTGGTCTCCATATAAAAAGTGACACAAACACACACACAGACATACACAGGTAACAAAGTCATGTGAAAAAGGAACAGGGAATGGAATGATGCTTCTACAAGCCAAGGAACACTGATGATTGCCGGTAACCACAAAAGCTGTAAAAGGGAAGAAAAGATTCTTTCCTAGGGCCTTCAAAAGGAAACTGACTAGTCAACACAATGACTTTTAGCCTCCAGAGCTGTGAGAGGATAAATTTCATCATGTTAAGCCACTAGTTTGTAGCATTTTTTTTTTTTAAACATCAGCCCTGAGAAACCAACGAAAGTGAAAGTGAGAGTGTTACTCAGTCATGTCTGACTCTTTGCAACCCTATGGGCTGTAGCCCACCAGGCTCCTCTGTCCATGGGATTCTCCAGGCAAGGATACTGGAGTGGGTTGCCATGCCCTTACATATGTTTAAAGGTTGTAAGAACAATGCAAAAAAAAGGAAGAACATACAACATATATCGTATGTGGTCTGCAAAGCCTGAAAAATTTACCAGTTGGCACTTCTTTAGCTCCTCTCCAAGCCCCAAGTGATGAACAAGCACTCTCTGCTCAGCTGGTTGAACACTTCTCTGCCCCACGTGAGTTCTTCTCACAGTAATCTCACAAGATGCCTGTGTGTTTTAGTAGTCAACTGACTCAATGGGATGTCTGCACATGTTTTCAGCATTCTTTCTTTCTCTGTGGACCTCTGTTTTGCAACATACAGACACCTCACTTTGCCTCTCCAAATTCCGACCTCCTCAAATTAGGAGGATTGTAAGAATCTGTCTGGGATCCACACCCCTGCTCCGTGGCCTGGAATGTGACATCCAACAGGGTGTACAGCTTACAGTAATCCTGTGCTAATTCTTGGCCAAGATCTGCTGATACACATGTACACCCGTGGCAGACTCATGTCAGTGTTTGGCAAAACCAATACAATACTGTAAAGTAATTAGCCTCCAATTAAAATAAATACATTTAAAATAAATAAATAAATATATTTTTGCCCAGTTTTCCAGTTGCATACAGCTGAATGTAGGTTCTGACCCTGTTCTTGATAATATTTGGAAGTGAGATCCCACTTAGCTTTTATTTTTAAATGTTGGTCAGTATATTTGAGCTTAATAAGAAAAGTCATGGAACAACAGACTGGTTCCAAATAGGGAAAGGAGTACGTCAAGGCTGTATATTGTCACCCTGCTTATTTTACTTATGTGCAGATTACATCATGAGAAATGCTGGGCTGGAGGAAGCACAAGCTGGAATCAAGATTGCCAGGAGAAATATCAATAACCTCAGATATGCAGATGACACCACCCTTATGGCAAAAAGTGAAAAGGAACTAAAAAGCCTCTTGATCAAAGTGAAAGAGGAGAGTGAAAAAGTTGGCTTAAAGCTCAACATTCAGAAAACTAAGATCATGGCATCTGGTCCCATCACTTCATGGGAAATAGATGGGGAGACAGTGGCAGACTTTATTTGCAGACTCCAAAATCACTGCAGATGGTGATCGCAGCCACGAAAGTAAAAGACACTTACTCCTTGGAAGGAAAGTTATGACCAACCTAGATAGCATATTAAAAAGCATAGACATTACTTTGCCAACAAAAGTCTGTCTAGTCACGGCTATGGTTTTTCCAGTGGTCATGTATGGATGTGAGAGTTGGACTGTGAAGAAAGCTGAGCGCTGAAGAATTGATGCTTTTGAACTGCAGTGTTGGAGAAGACTCTTGAGAGTCTCTTGGACTGCAAGGAGATCCAACCAGTCCATCCTAAAGGAGATCAGTCCTCGGTGTGTATTGGGAGGACTGATGCTGAAGCTGAAGCTCCAATACTTTGGCCACCTCATGCAAAGAGTTGACTCATTGGAAAAGACCCTGATGCTGGGAGGCATTGAGGACAACAGGAGAAGGGGACGACAAAGGATGAGATGGTTGGATTGCATCACCAACTTGATGGACATGGGTTTAGGTAAGCTCCAGGAGTTCATGATGGATAGGGAGGCCTGGCATGCTGAGATTCAAGGGGTCGCAGAGTCGGACATGACTGAGCGACTGAACTGAACTGAACTGAACTGAAGAAGAGTTAAATATATAATCCATGTTTTAACCTGGGATATTATAGAACTTCTTCCCTATCAAATGCAAGAGTGGCCATTTAATTCTGTAAAACTCATTAACAGTCCAATCCCAGGTTGTCAGTTTGATATAAATGGTGACTTTCTAGGTAAGGCCAAAATCCTGGCTCCTAAAATCATACTTTGTATCAATTCAGATATACTGAAGGCTAATTTTCCATTAATGAAAAAAGTATTTTTTTTAAAAAATTATGATATGAGATCAACATTGTGTATGTCTGTGTGTACACACACACACACACATATATATATAGAGAGAGAAAGAGACACTGATGTCGCTGCTGCTGTTTAATTGCAAAGTTGTATCTGGCTCTGTGACCCCATGGACTAGAGCCCACCAGGCTCCGCTGTCAATGGAATTTCCCAGGCAAGAAGACTGGAGTGGGTTGCCATTTCCTTCTCCAGGGAATCTTCCTGATCCAGGGATTGAACCTGTGTCTCTTGCATTGGCAGGCATATTCTTTACTACTGAGCCACCTGAGAAGCCTTTTGACACATTAGCTATTTCTGGTTGTTTTCTATATACCCAAGTTTTTCATGTTTGAAAGAGGCCCAAAATCAGCCAAAGCAACAGTGTATATACATGGAGTTAGAGAGTTATATGCAGTTATGCAGGTCATGAAAAAAATTAATAATTAAAGCAACTGAATCAGTTCAAAATACTGCATTAGCTCTTAGAAACCTTACTATATCAGTTTGCTTACATCTCAAGATAAATGAAAAGGAAAATACAGCATGCCAAAATTTATGAGACACAGCAAAAGCAGTTTTAAGAGACAAATTTATAGTGATAAATAGTTATATTAAAAAAGAAGAAAGGTCTAACCTAAACAGACATTTCTCCAAAGAAGACATACACATGGTCAATAAAAACTTGAAAAATGTTTAACATCATTTTAACATCATTCATTGTTAGAGAAATAAAAATAAAAAATACAATGAGATATCACCTCATACCAGTCAGAAGGCCATCATCAAAAAAACCTATAAAAAATAAATTCTGGAGAGGATGTGGAGAAAAGGGAAGCCTCTTGCACTGTTGGTGGGAATGTAAGTTTAGATACAGTCACTAAGGAGAACAGGATAGAGACTTCTTTAAAAAGTAGGAATAAAAACTATCCTATGACCCAGCATATGGTGACTTCAGCTATGAAATTAAAGGACACTCGTTCTTTGGAAGGAAAGCTATGGCAAACCTAGACAGCATATTAGAAAGCAGGGACATCACTTTGCTTATAAAGGTCTATACAGTCAAAGCTATGGTTTTTACCAGTAGCAATGTATGGATGTGAGATTTGGACCATAAAGAAGGCTGAACATGGAAGAATTGATGCTTTTGAATTGTGGTGCTGGAAAAGACTCTTGAGAGTCCCTTGGACTGCAAGGAGATCAAACCAATTAATCCTAAAGGAAATCAACCCTGAATATTCATTGGAAGGACTGATGCTGAAGCTAAAGCTTTAATACTTTGGCCACGTGATGCAAAGATTTGACTCCCTGGCAGAAACCCAAGGCTGGGGAAGACCAAAGGCAAACGGAGAAGGGGCGGCAGAGGATGAAATGGTTGGACACCATCACTGACTCAATGGACATGAATGAGCAAACCCCAGGAGACTGTGAAGGACAGGGAAGCCCATTCAGTCCATGGAGTAACAAAGAGTTGGACACAACTTAACAGTTGATGACAACAGCAGCAATGACCTAGCAATCCCACTCTGGGCATATATCCTGAGAAAACCATAATTCAAAAAACACATGTACCTCCTATACTCATTGTGGCACTATTTACTAGAGCCAGAACATGGATGTAACCTAGATGTCCAGTGACAGATGAATGGATAAGGAATTTGTGGTATGTATAGATAATGGACTATTACTCAGACCTAAAAAGAAAAGAATTGAGTCAGTTCTAGTGAGGTAAATAAATCTAAAGCCTGTTATACAGAGTGAAGTAAGTCAGAATGAGCAAAACAAATATCATATGTTAATACTTACAGATGGAATCTAGAAAAATGGTACTAATGAACCTAATTTAGGGCAGGAATAAAGATGCAAACATAGAGAACAAGCTGTGGACACAGCAGGGGAAGAAGAAGGTGGGATGAATTGAGAAAGTAGCACTGAAACATATGCATTACCACATGTAGAACAGATAGCTACTGAGAAAGTGCTGTATAACAGCTTCAACTCTGTGCTCTGTAACAATCTAAAATGGTGGGATGGGGTGGGATGTGAAGAGTGGGAGAGAGGTTCAAGAAGGAAGGGACAGATATATACTTATGGTTGATTCATGTTACTGCATGGCAGAAAGCAACACAACATTGTAAAGCAATTATCCTTCAATTTAAAAAAAATAAAGAGAGCTCTGAAATAAACAACCTAATGTTATACCTTAATGGAAGAAGAAGAAGAAAGAAGAAGAAGAACGAAGAAGAAGAAGGAAGAAGGAAGAAGAAAGAAAAAGAAGAAGAAGAAGAAGAAATGTCTAAAGTTAGAAGAAGAAAGGAAAAAAACTAAACCTTGGAGCAGAAATCCATGAAATAGAGATCAGAAACTCAATAGAAAAAAATGAAAAAAGTTGAGCTGGTCTTTTGAAAGGACAAACAAGAATGGCAAACACTTAGCTAACCTAATTAAGGGAAAATATATAATATTCAAACAAATCAGAATTAAAGAGGAGACATTACAACTTATGACATAGAAATTTAAAAGATTATAAGGGACTCTTGTAAACAAGTTTTACGCCAACAAATTGGACAACCTAGAAGGAAGTCTTAGAAGCATACACCTCTCAAGACTGAGTTATGAATATTGGACATCTTGAATAGACCAATAACAAAGCAATTGAACAAGCAATTAAAAACTTCTTAAAACTAAGAAGACCTGAGACCAGATGGCTTCAGAGTGAATTCTATCAACCAGGTAAAGAAGAATTAATACCAGTCTTTCTTAAACTCTTCCAAAATATACAAGCAGAAATATTTCCAACTCATTTTGTAAGGCTAGCATCAACCTGAAATCAAAATCAGATAAAAACACAAGAAAAGTACACATCAGTATCTGATGAGCATGGATGCAAAAATCTTCAAAAGTTTACAAACTGAGTTCAACATGTTAAAAGGATCATACACAATCAAGAGGGATTTATTCCTGGGATGCAAGGATGGTTTAACATAGGCAAAAAATTTTAACACCACTTTAACAGAAATCAGAACAAAGGTTTAAAATCATGCTATCATCTTAATAGATGCAGAAAAGGCATTTGACAAAATGTGATACTCTTTCATGATATTATACAGAATTATAACTGATTCCCTGTCTTTCAAAAAGCAGATTTAAATAGAGACAATAAAATATTTTCTAAATAATTATGAGATGGCAATTAATGGCTCTCCAATTCTTTTTGCATTTGCCCATATGAAGCAATGATATACAGAGTTTATCTTCCTTACAATATTATTACCAGTTGAGTTTCTCAGGAAAACATACTTTCTCCATTAAAAAAAAAAATGAAATCCCCCCTTTCATACCACCATATATTATATTCATTAAAACCTTGGGAAAATAAAGAGTGAAAAATAAATATTCTTTTTAGTTTAAATACATATACTGTTAATTTTTGGTATAAATAGTTCCTTATTATTGCTGTCTCTTTCCATCTCTCTAGCTCTTTCTTTCCCTCTCTTTAGACACACACACACACACACATTATATATGTGTTCAATGAAACAATAAACATATATGTATATATATATTTACATAAACAGACGAGATTTAACAAAAGGAGTTGATGCATGTGATTTTGTAGACTGAGAATCCCTATGATCTGCTGTCTGCACGCTGGAGACCATTGTAGCTGACCCATCAGGACAGCTGATGGTGTAAACTTCACTCTAACTCCAGAGGTCTGAGAACCAGGAGAATTAACAGCATAACTTCCTGTCCAAGGGCAGGAGAATGCCAATGTCTCAAGCAGTCCAAGAGTAAGAATTCACCTTTCCTCCACTATTTTGTTCTCAGGCCTCAGCAGGTTGGATGATGCCCATCCACTTTGGAGAGGGTCTCTGATTTACACTGTCCACGATTCAAATGATCATCTTTCTGAAACACCCTCATAGACACAACCAGGAGTAACACTTAACCAGATACTGGGGCATTGCATAGCTGAGTCTAGCTGATGCCTAAAATTAGCTACCGTGTACACACACATCCCACACATTACATCTCAAACAGAACATGCAATCAGCAATGACTATATGCCAGGAAATGACTAAAAGTTTTACAATCTCCATCTTATTTAATACTCAAATAATTATTAACACCATTCCCATGGAAAATGTAATAAATAATTGGGTAAGTAATGTAATTCACCCAGGTTTCTACCTTACTAAAAGGCAGAATGAAAGGCCAGCTCCATCATATCTAATAGTATTTTATCATAAAATTAAACATTATAATTCAATTTGAGTTTAGTGGCTGACTACTCTTCAGTTTTCCAGATTGCAGAATAGTTCATATGACATTTTTCTATTTTTATTTTATTTTCCCTATTTTCTTTCATCTTTTCTATAACTCTTATCACATGCCAATATACACTATACAGTTTTCTTTGTGAATAACATTTCTATTTACTTAAAACAGATTACAAAGTTGTTAGAAATTATATAAGAAATTATAACACATAGTGCCACATTGTCTTTTGGTTGTAAATCGTCCTTTATGACTCACCCAATTGGTAGCATATTATAATAAAATATGAGTCAGGGATAAATGCACATTATACCTTGATAACCTTCTTGCTTTTTTTTTTCTGTAAATTTATTTTGTCTTTGTTTACTATTGATTGAATTACATATATTTAAGAGTCTTTGGGCATTATGTAAATTTTAGCAAACAGCCTTCATAGCAGATTCAATCAAATAGAGTTTCTTATATAGGGTTCAAGGGTCTGTCTAAGAAAAGAAGTTCCTGGATGATTGTGATGCAAAGAAAGGTTTAAGAACCACTGATGCATGCTGATCACGGGGTTCTCGAGGCAAGAATACTGAAGTGGTTTGCCATTCCCTTCTCCAGTGGACCACATTCTGTCAGACCTCTCCACCATGACCTGATCATCTTGGGTGGCTCTGCACGGCATGGCTTCGTTTCATTGATTTAGACACGACTGTGGTCCATGCAATCAGATTGGCTCATTGTCCGTGATTGTAGTTTCAGTCTGTCTGCCTTCTGATCCCCTCTCTCATTGCCTACTGTCTTACTTGTCTGATGCTGTAAGGAGCAATATTGCATAGGAACCTGGAATGTTAGGTCCATAAATCAAGGAAAATTGGAAGTGGTCAAACAGTAGATGGCAAGAGTGAACATTGACATTCTAGGAATCAGTGAACTAAGATGGACTGGAATGGGTGAATTTAACTCAGATGACCACTATATCTACTACTGTGGGCAGGAATTCCTTAGAAGAAATGGAGTAGCCATCATGGTTGACAGAGTCTGAATGCAGTATACTTGAATGCAATCTCAAAAACTACCAAATGATCTCTGTTCACTTCCAAGGCAAATCATTCAATATCACGGTAATCCAAGTCTATACCCCAACCAGCAATGCTGAAGAAACTGAAGTTGAATGGTGCTATGAAGACATACAAGACCTTCTAGAACTAACACCCAAAAAAGATGTCCTTTTCATTATAGGGGACTGGAATACAAAAGCAGGAAGTCAAGAAACATCTGGAGTAACAGGCAAATTTGGCCTTGGAATTCAGAATGAAGCAGAGCAAAGGCTAATAGAGTTCTGCCAAGAGGATGCACTGGTGATAGCAAACACTCTCTTCCAACAATACAAGAGAAGATTCCACATGGACATCACCAGATGGTCGACACCGAAATCAGACTGTTCATGTTCTTTGCAGCTGAAGATGAGGACGCTCTATACAGTCAGCAAAAACAAGATGGGGAGCTGACTGTGGCTCGGATCATGAATTCCTTATTGCCAAACTCAGACTGAAATTGAAGAAAGTGGAGAAAACCATTAGACCATTCAGGTATGACCTAAATCAAATCCCTTATGACTATACAGTGGAAGTGAGAAATAGATTTGAGGGACTAGATCTGATAAACAGAATGCCTGATGAACTATGGACAGAGATTTGTGACATTGTACAGGAGACAGGAATCAAGACCATTCCCAAGAAAAAGAAATGCAAAAAAGCAAAATGGCTGTCTAAGGAGGCCTTACAAATAGCTGTGAAAAGAAGGGAAGTGAAAAGCAAAGGAAAAAAGGAAAGATATACCCATTTGAATGCAGAGTTCCAAAGAATAGCAAGGAGAGATAAGAAAGCCTTCCTCAGCAATCACTGCAAAGAAATAGAGGAAAACAATAGAATGGGAAAGACTAGAGATCTCTTCAAGAAAATTAGAGATACCAAGGGAACTTTTCATGCAAAGATGGGCACAATAAAGGATAGAAATGGTAGGAACATAACAGAAGCAGAAGATATTAAGAAGAGGTGGCAAGAATACACAGAAGACCTATACAAAAAAGATCTTCATGACCCAGATAATCATGATGGTATGATCACTCAACTAGAACCAGACATCTTGGAATGTGAAGTCAAATGGGCCTTAGGAAACATCACTACAAACAAAGTTAGTGGGATGATAGAATGCCAGGTGAGCTATTTCAAACCCAGAAAGATGATGCTATGAAAGTGCTGCACACAATATGCCAGAAAATTTGGAAAACTTCAGCAGTGGCTTCAGGACTGGAAAAGGTCAGTTTTCATTCCAATCCTGAAGAAAAGCAATGCCAAAGAGTGCTCAAACTACCACACAATTGCGATCATCTCACATGCTAGTAAAGTAATGCTTAAAATTCTCCAAGACAGGCTTCAGCAATATGTGAACCGAGAACTTCCAGATGTTCAAGCTGGTTTTAGAAAAGGCAGAAGAACCAGAGATCAAATTACCAACATCTGCTGGATCATTGAAAAAACAACAGAGTTCCAGAAAAACATCTATTTCTGCTTTATTGACTATGCCAAGGCCTTTGACTGTGTGGATCACAATAAATTGTGGAAAATTCTGAAAGAGATGGGAATACCAGCCCACCTAACCTGCCTCTTGAGAAACCTGTATGTAGGTCAGGAAACAACAGTGAGAACTAGACATGGAACAACAGACTGGTTCCAAATAGGGAAAGGAGTATGTCAAGGCTGTATATTGTCACCCTGGTTATTTAGTGTATATGCAGAGTACATCATGAGAAACACTGGGCTGAAAGAAGCACAAGCTGGAATCAAGATTGCCGGGAGAAATATCAATAACCTCAGATATGCAGATGACACCACCTTTATGGCAGAAAGTGAAAAAGAAATAGAGAGCTTTGTGATGAAAGTGAAAGGGGAGAGTGAAAAAGTTGACTTTAGACTCAACATTCAGAAAACTAAGATCATGTCACCAGTCCCATCACTTCATGGCAGATAGATGGGGAAACAGTGGAAACAGTGGCTGACTTTATTTTTCTGGGCTCCAAAATTACTGCAGATGGTGATTGCAGCCATGAAATTAAAAGACGCTTACTCCTTAGAAGGAAAGTTATGATCTACCTAGACAGCATATTAAAAAGCAGAGTCATTACTTTGCCAACAAAGGTCCATCTAGTCAAGGCTATGGTTTTTCCAATGGTCATGTATGGATGTGAGAGGTGGACTATAAAGAAAGCTGAGTGCTAAAGAATTGATGCTTTTGAACTGTGGTGTTGGAGAAGACTCTTGAGAGTCCCTTGGACTGTAAGGAGATCCAACCAGTCCATCCTAAAGGAGATCAGTCCTGGGTGTTCATTGGAAGGACTGATGTTGAAGCTGAAGCTCCAATACCTTGGCCACCTGATGTGAAGAGCTGACTCATTGGAAAAGACCTTGATGCTGGGAGGGATTGAGGGCAGGAGGAGAAGGGGACGACAGAGGATGAGATGGCTGGATGGCATCACTGGCTCGATGGATATGGGCTTGGGTGGACTGCAGGCCTTGGGTGTGGACAAGGAGACCTGGCGTGCTGCGGTTCATGGGCTCACAAAGAGTCGGACACAACTGAGCAAGTGAACTGTCTGACTGATGTATGCTGATGTTCCAATGCCTTGATTTGACTCTATCTAATTCCCTGGTGGCTCAGAGGTTAAAGCATCTGTCTGCAATGCAGGAGACCTGGGTTTGATCCCTGGGTCAGGAAGATCCCCTGGAGAAGGAAATGACAACCCACTCCAGTATTCTCACCTAGAGAATCCCATGGATGGAGGAGCCTGGTGGGCTATAGTCCACAGGGTCGCAGAGAATCGGACACACCTGAGCAACTTAACTTTCACTTTCAGCTGTGGCCATGGGACTGGAAAAGGTTGGTTTTCATTCCAATCCCAAAGAAAGGCAATGCCAAAAATGTCCAAACTATTGCACAATTGCTCTCATCTCACACACTAGCAATGTAATTTTCAAAATTCTATCAACTAGACTTCAACTCTGGGATTGGGGATGGACAAGGAGGCCTGGCGCGCTCTAGTCCAGGTGGTTGCAAAGAGTCGGACATGACTGAGTGAGTGAACTGCAGGCTTCAACAATACATGGACTGAGAACTTCCAGATATTCAAGCTGGATTTAGAAAAGGCAGAGGAACCAGAGATCAAATAGATTTTCATTGGATCATTGAGAAAGCAAGATAATTCCAGAAAAAAACATCTGTTTCATTGACTGCACTAAAGCTTTTGATGGTGTGGATCACAACAAACTGTGGAAAATTCTCAAACAGAGATGGGGATACCAGACCACCTTACCTGCCTCCTAAGAAATCTCTATGCAGGTCAAGAAGCAACACTTAGAACTGGACATGGAACAATGAACTGGTTCCAAATTGAGAAATACATCAAATCAGGTTCAAAATTGGGGAGGAGTACATAGAGGCTGTATACTGTCACCTTGCTTATTTAACTTATATGCAGAGTACATCATGCGAAATGCCAGACTGAATGAAGCACAGACTGGAATCAAGATTTCAGGGAGAAATATTAATAACCTCAGAAATGCAGATGACATGACCCTTATGGCAGAAGGTGAAGAGGAACTAAAGAGCCTTGTGTTGGTGAAAGAGGAGAGTTAAAAAGCTGACTTAAAACTCAACATTCAAAAAACTAAGATCAAGGCACCCAGTCTCATCACTTCATGGTAAATAGATGTGGAAACATGAAAACAGTGACAGACTTTATTTTCTTGGGCTCCAAAATCACTGCAGATGGTGACTGCAGCCATGAAATGAAAAGATGCTTCTTCCTTGGAAGAAAAGCTATGACAAACCTAGACAGCATATTGAAAAACAGAGACAATATTTTACTAACAAAGGTCCATCTAGTCAAAGCTATGGTTTTTCCAGTAGTCATGTGTGGATGTTAGAGTTGGACCATAAAGAAAGTTGATTGCTGAAGAATTGATGCTTTTGAACTGTGACATTGGAGAAGACTCTTGAGAGTCCCTTAGACTTCAAGGAGATCCAACCAATCAATCCTAAAGGAAATCAGTCCTGAATATTCACTGGAAGGACTGATGCTGAACCAGAAACTCCAATACTTTAGCCACCTGATGGGAAGAACTGACTCATTGGAAAAGATCCTGGGAAAGATTGAAGTTAGGAGGAGAAAGGGATAAGAGAGGATGAGATGGTTGGAGGGCATCACTGACTTGATGGACATGAGTTTGAGCAAGCTCTGGGAGTTGGTGATGGATAGGGAAGCCTGGTGTGCTGCAGTTCATGGGGCCACAAAGAGTCAGACACGACTGAGTGACTGATCTGAACTGAACTTTCAACTGACATAGAACACAGTAACATGATGCAACTAGCAAACTTTACTATTTATCCTCCTCTGGGTGATTCCTTTTTCTCATGTCAGGGAAATGCTCTTTTTGGTCATCTGTATACATTTGAATACGTCTGTATTCAGCTAACTTCAACCCAGAGTGCCAGTAAGTTAGTTATCACACATCAAAATACCTGGCTACTGTCAACATGAAGTTCTACAATTGAATATGATTGGCATCAATCATAAAATCTTTTGACTATGGTTAAGCTGTGATATGCTTTAGCTTAATAACTATGTTTAAGTTATGAGTCATAAAATGCAAGATCATTTGTGTTTAACACAAAGATTCACCCAAAATAAAATATGAATTACAAAGACTGGTTATGTCTTTTTTAAAGCAAAATGTAAACAAAAAGTACAAATGTATATATGTATGAAAAACTAGGGAATCCATTCACTGGATATTTACTTTAAAAAACTAACAACTTTAATAATGTTTATTACACATCCTGAAACAATTCACTCCTGCAAAGTATACCTACAGAGTTGTGTGAATATTAACACAATCTGATTTTAATACATGTAAATCCATGGCTAATTCATTTCAATGTATGACAAAAACCACTGCAATGTTGTAAAGTAATTAGCCTCGAACAAATAAAATAAAATAAAAAAAAATAACACAATCTGATTTTAGAATAATTCCATTGTTCCAAGAAGAAGCCTCATGTTCATTTGCAGTTACTACCCATTCTCACCCTCCATTCAAACACTAATCTACCTTGTGCCTCTAAAAATTTGCCTTTATCAAATTTTCATACAAATGAAATCAAATAACATGTATTCTCACGTGCCTGACTTCTTTCACTTTTTATGTGTTTCAATTCAGCTTTGTTGTAGTGTATATTATACTTCATTTTTTTTTATTACTTAATGTTATTCTATCATATAGCTATAGCACATTTTATTTATGTATTCATCAGTTGATAGGCATTTGGTTGTTTATTAAACTACAACATAATTGTTTATGTTAAGAACCCTATGGACACTATAAAAACTACTAGGAAAATAAATTAGTCAAGGTACAGGAATATATATCAATATTCAAGAATATATGCTTATCCTGATTTAGTGATTTCATTGCTAAGTCATGTCAGACTCTTGCAACCCCATGGACCATAGCCCACCAGGCTGCTCTGTCCATGGGATTTTCCAGGCAAGAATACTGGAGTGGGTTGCCATTTCCTTCTCTCAGAGATAAATTTCTCCTTGGGAACATGCAATCCAGAAGATGGAAGATCAATATATCTAAAATGCTGGTGGAAAATATGACATTCTGGAGTTTCATATCAAGTAAAAATATTTTTCAAAGATAAGCTGAAGTCTTTTCAACACATGGTGCTATGACAATTGGATATACATAAGAAAATGAATGAAATTGAACCCTACCTTGTTGTTCAGTTGCTAAGTTGTGTCCAACTTTTTGCAACCCCATGAACTGTAGCATGCCAGGCTTCCCTGTCCTTTACTATCTCGTGGAGTTTGCTCAAAGTCATGTCCATTGAGTCAGTGATGCTATCTAACCACTCATCCTCTGTCATCCCCTTCTCTTGCCCTCAATCTTTCCCAGCATCAGAGTCTTTTCCAATGAGTCAGCTCTTTGCATCAGGTGGTGTAGGTATCGGAGCTTCAGCTTCAGCATCAGTCCTTACAATGAATATTCAGGCTTGATTTCCTTTCGGATTGGCTGGTTTGATCTCCATGCTGTCCAGGGGACTATCCAGAGACTTCTTCAGCACCACAATTTGAAAGCATCAGTTCCTCAGTGATCACCCCTTTTTATGGTCCAATTCTCACATCTGTATGTGACTGCCAGTTGAGAAGCACTGCTTGAAACTTTTGCTAAAATCTGACCAGTTAATAAAGCACCTGTGTTTGTGAAGATTCTCTATTTCGTAGGTTTGTGAAGATTCTCTATTTCGTAGTTTCTCTTAGTTTCAACGCTTCTCTCTTAATAAGTTTGTTAACACTCATCATGAAAAGTGACTCCAAATGGGTGCACAGAACAACCCTTGCTGAGAGGAAAAGGTGTTCCCCCCTAAATTTGGGTGAAGTAGTCAGTCATTTCAATTCAAAGCTAAACCCTTATCCAGCTGGGCTCCCCTTGCATTAATCTTCTTTTGCAATTAAAGTCTCCCATTTTCCCCACTTATCCTATGTAATAGCAAACTAAATGTAAAAATTTAAGATATAATATTTACTATCATATCAGAAAATAATAAATGTCTAGTATTAAACCTAACAAAATGTAAGTAAGAACTGGAGACTATAAAATATTGCTATGAGAAATTAAAGAGCTAAGCAAATGGATATGATGCATCCAGAATCAGAAAATTCAATATTGTCAGTTTTTCACTTCTCTTGAAATTCATCTATAGATTCAATGCAATCACTATCAAAGTTGCACTAAGATTTTGCTTGCAGAAATATAAACTGATTCTAAAATTTTTATGAATATGTTAAGGATTTGGAACAGATAGAACAACCTTGAAAGAGAAAAGAAAGTTACATATTATAAAGTACCTGATATCAAGACTTATTATGAATATACATGTTATGGTATAATAATAGGTATAAATATAACTGTAACAGAATACATAGTCCAGAAATAAAGACAATAAATATGGTTGATTAATTTTCCACAAAAGTGACAATGACATGCCATGGGTAAAGAAACAATTTTGTTTTGTTTTTGAACAATGGCAGGTGGATGACTCTATAGCCACATAAAAAACAAAAACAAAACCAAAAACATGACACTTAATTGACACCATACACAAAAAATAATGGATGCAAAACAGATAATGGGCTTAACATAAAAGTTTTAAAAGAAATCTGGATTAAAAAATAAAGAACACCTTTGCAGTCCTAGAATAGGCAAACGTATTTTAGAAAGAGCACATTAGGATGAATCATGAAGGAAAATGTGACTGAACAGACACCACTAAGAAAATGAAGACATATTGGTAGGATACAGTGACACTACAGGTATCTGGCTAAGGAAATATATACAAACTCTATAAAGAATTCTAGCTAGTTATTCATTTAAAAAATAAATAAAATGTGGTTTAAAAATTATTTAAATAGACATTTCTCATAAGAAGATACAGCAATAGGTATTAAGCAGAAGAGCCATTAGCCATTAGCCATTAGGCAGTCACAAATTTCGAATCATGATTAGATATTAGTACATACGACATTAGTACATAGACGACAGAGAATGAGATGGTTAGATGGCATCACTGACTCAATGGACATGAGTTTGAGTAAACTCCCGGAGTTGGTGATGGACAGGGAGGCCTGGCGTGCTGAGGTTCATGGGGTCATAAAGAGTCAGACACGACTGAGCGACTGAACTTAACTCCTCCCTTAAGAATACTATCCACATCAAAAAACAAAAATGTAAAATCATTTCCTATTTTTTGTTATTTACCGTTATGATTATCATCAGACCAGACTGGGAAAAAGACAAAAAACACCTAGAAATCTGATAGCTAAGAGAGTTTTCTGACAAACAATGTTGCCATGTGTTCAACTAACTTCCTTCTAGGGAGCTAATACCACTTTTGCTTAGAACTATTCTTTGCTTTCATGTGGAACTGGCTTTTTATCATAGCTTTTGTGATAGAAAAAGAATTGGTTCCTACTTCTATCTCTTCAAAACATTTTCTTTTCTTCAGTGTACATTTTGGAGCTGGAAACAATGTGACTGACTCACAACCGTATATATTTTCACTGTGTCGTCCCGAGCACTGAGCTCCTTCTCTCTCTTCCATTGGGTGTTTCATCAGCTTTTGTCATTTCCACTTTTAGTCAGTTAGCAAGAGCCGGATTAGTGTGGAAAATAAGTACTTCTTAGAACTGCAAAGTGTTTTTCTCTTGATTACAATTGCTAAATGTGTTCTATGACAAGGAATTTATGATTACCACCGTCATCATTTTATAATCAGATAAGTTGGGCAAATTTGTGGTTTAAGACTTCAGCAAAATGTTTCTATAGAGTCAGGTTTGCTAAATCCCATATTATCCAGATAATTTTGTCTCTTTATTCATGCTTGTAGTGAATCAAAATAGTAAATTTCAATTTACAAACACAATCAGAATACTTTTATTGACAGGTTGTTTAAGATACACAAGAGATACACACAAGAACAGTATACTGAGAACTATAAATTGACATTTGGATCCATAATTGAATGCAATTCCAATTAAAAATCACAAGGGGTGTTCATAGATACTGAGAAGCTAACTGAACAATTCACATAGTGAAACAAAACAAAAATAATCTTGAAAACTATTTTATATTCTACAGCAGGGGTCCCCAACCTCCAAGATGGAATGCCTGATGATCTGAGGTAGGGCTAATGTAATAATAATAGAAATAAAGTACACAGTAAATGTAATACACTTGAATCATCCTGAAACCATCCTCCCCGGTCCATGGAAAAATTGTCTTATGCGAAGTGGTCCCTGTGCCAAAAAGGTTGGGGACCACTATCTTACAATGTTTCATTTCAAGTTCTAAGGATAATTCATTGAACAATAAAACAAAACAAAGGATCCTGAGTCTCACACACAAACATAGTCTTAAGATGGGATTTGCTGGAAAGGACTTTAAGGAAACTCTCTGAGATGATGAAAATATTCTCTACTTAGAGAGTCTGGCTGAATTGACTGGAATTTAAATATGGTGATGGTTTGGTCACTAAGTCATGTCCAACTCTTGCAACCCTATGGACTGTAGCCTGCCAGGCTCCTCTGTCCAAGGGATTCTCCAGGCAAGAATACTGGAGTGGGTTGTGATTTCCTTCTCCAGGAAATCTTCCCAATCTGGGAATCGAACCCGGGTGTCCTGCATTGTAGGCAGATTCTTGACCAACTGACCTACAAGGGAAGCCCCAGAATTTAAATATAGCAATTTACAAAGATTTCTTTTAGCAATCAATAGATTCAGTAACAAAGATAGCAGCAATATCAACATTAATCATTTTGAAAGAATAATATTATTTAAAAGGAATAACAATTTAGGAAGGAAAGATTTATGCTAATATGCTTTATGTATCTGTGTGTTTAATCATGAGTTATACATTTTTGATTTTGAATAACATTATAGACTTCTGTTTACTTAAATTGACTTCATTCTACCAGTTGTTCATATTTGTATCAACTCTAACTGTATCAAATGTTCATATTTGCATGACTTTTTTTTGGAGAAACTATTCTGATACCACCAATGACATTAATGTACCCCTCCTTAACTCAATTCTATCCTTACTACATAGAGAACATAAGTATCTTTAAATTGCTTTGTAATATTTCCCATAACACTCAATAACTTTGCATATATCTGTAAGATTTGATACTTATTCATGTTTTAAACTCTTGAGTAATACCACACTGTTATATTCCTTTCAGCATTTATTTATATATATGCTTACCATTACCTTACTGACATTTATCCCTGCACAAAATCGAGTGTGATTTTTAACAAACAATAAACACTAAGTTTCGTTTTTCTTTTGACAGTGTTAGTATTCTTATTTGAACATCTGGGAGCTTAGAGTCGATATGAAACCAAAAAGAATGTCTCCATGAATGCCTGAGCCAGAATAGAGAGCAGGTTCTATATGAAGTCAACGTTCTGTTAATATCTGGATGTTGAATTGGATTCTGGTTCATAAAGAAAAAAACGCATACTTAAACGCATGCTGATCTGTATGCTTACTATACAGCTTGCTTTGATCGTAGGTATTATTTGCTGAACATAAGAAAAGCAAGGTCAAATTTTCATTGAATAACAACCTCTGTACTTGTGGACAGAAAAATGTTATTGTTTTTAAATACTGTGACCACTTACTCCCCATTTTTTCCTGTAGCATGATTATGTGGTTATTTTTGAGGACCAATTACAGAGAACTGTAACTAACAAACACCAATTGTTTTGTGGTTTTTTTTTTTTTCCTATTCCTGGAACAAGACCCCTAGAGGGACTGATTCTGATAAACACATAGTTTTATCTTTCTGTTTATAAACCCAGTTATGAATATCACTCTTTAATCCGCTTTCAGTCTTAAGATCAAATTGGGTCTCTAGGTATCCTCCCCTCTTCAGGTAGAACCGTGGAAAAGGATCCGCCTGCCAGTGCAGGAGCTACGTGAGACGCAGTTTCAATCTGTGGGTTGGGAAGGTTCCCTGGAATAGGAAATGGCAACCTACTCCAGTATTCTTGCCTGGAGAACCCTGTGGACAGAGGAGTTTGGGGGGGTGGCGGGGTGGGTAACAGTTCATGGGGTTGCAAAGAGTTGGACAACACTTAGCAATAACAGCAATAACAAATCCTTCCCTCACAGGTAACAATATGGGAAACAACTAGCCTGATGGTACTCCCCTTCAAACGCAACTCA
This sequence comes from Odocoileus virginianus, assembly GCF_023699985.2. Lineage (NCBI taxonomy): Eukaryota > Metazoa > Chordata > Mammalia > Artiodactyla > Cervidae > Odocoileus > Odocoileus virginianus. Next base: position 54,069,736 of record NC_069694.1, read on the forward strand.
ATACTCTAAGACCTCCATCTATGACTAACATACTATCAGTTCACTAGAGCTGCTGGGACAAAACACCACAGACTGGGTGGCTCAACCAATAGAAATTTATTTTCTCACAAGTCAAGGAACTTGTAGGATTGGTTTTGGTGAGAACTGTCTTTCTGGCATGGAGACAGCTGCCCTCTTTCTATGTCCTCTCATGACCTATCCTTTGTGCCCATGTGCAGAGAGAAAGGACTCTGGCGTCCTTCTCTTTACATAAGGACACGAGTGCTATATGGTTAGGGCCTCTCTCTTAAGACCTCACTTAACCTTTATCGTCTCCTGAAAGCCCTGTCTCTGAATGCAGTCACATCGGGGATTACGGCTTCAGCATATGAATTTGGTGAGGACACCATTCAGTCCATAACACGTACACAACCACAAACGGGTAAAATTAACAAAACTTACATGACTCACATAGCCCAGTCTCTGCTTTGTTTATACCACTGTTTGCCTCCTGACTTACTCAATATTTACTTTAAGTGCTATATCTACTTTAATTAAAAATTATTTTATTTTTATAATTTGTGCTGTTCTTTGTAGACTGCAAAACTGACATGGAATTTTATTCTGCATGTAAGTAAAAGGAGTATTTGAACTTAATCCAAACACTAAATGGGATTTTCTAAGGGTGACTCTATGCACTATTATGTAAGATCTTTTATTATGGCCATTGCTTAGGAAAAAAAAATTCAAGTTCAGCAAACCCTGGTTTTTGCCTATGAATTATTAATTTTAAATAATGATTTTTACATAGGTTAAGTGGCTTATTTTGGAAAAAAGTTCAATCTAGATACAAAAATAACCATATTTTGTTGTGCTTTACCATAACACAGTGACTTGTGAAATGGATTGGAGGAACCACCTCCAGAGACATGGAAATGGACTGCTAACTCTAGTCTGTATAGTAAATATACAAATTTTTATTTCTAAAACAGTTACATAGCACGAATTTTCTTGGAACAGGGTACAGATTTCCCAGTTGGTGTTATTGGTAGAAGAAAGTGTTCACTTAATTTTCTTCCTTTATTTACTAAGATATTTGGTGTGGTCTTATTGTTATTTGTTCCTGTGCTTTTTCTTCCTGCCCTTCAGAGAATTAAGTCTGCATACTCAGCTTTAGCAACATATCCCACTTCAGTTTCCTACCTTTAAGCAAGAATTACTAGGATAGTAAATAATTTGTTATAAGAAGACCACTCTTAGTATCTACCTAGCAAGTACTGGAAACCAAAAAAAAGGTTCACGCCCTACCATATGGTGCATTTATCCTCTATCTTCTCCTGAATAAGAAAGATATCTTTAAAAGCCATATATATGCATACAGAGATTAAAATCTTAGAGGTTATTTACAGTTGATATATATACAATATTACTATGTGTTATATAGCAAGATGTTTAATTACATAATGTATATTGATATTTTAGAGAAATTATTTAGATATTTTTATTAGTCTCTTATGATAAGTTTTGTGGGTACTCAATATCCTCTAAGTTGATAAATCAACAAATTTTTTTAACTACCACAAAATTTATGGTCTGTAGTAACTTCAGAATAGATAAATCATAACATTTAAGCCAACTGCTTTAAAAAAAATACACAGAAATTTACAAATTAGAGTTAATATGGTATGTTAATTCCTCTAGAAAAACACATGCATCAAAATAAATGATTCGTAAGACAGAAAACCTACTTTTGTGTAAAAACCTTCTAAACCACTAGAGACAATCAAGTCAGTAAAATACAAATGCCATAAAAATATACTTTTATCAATAAGCATTATTCACTTTACTTTGCTATTTTTATGGCATGTAAATGTCCCATAATCACTACAGATGGTGACTGCAGCCATGAAATTAAAAGATGCTTACTCCTTGGAAGAAAAGCTATGACAAACCTAGACAGTGTATTAAAAAGCAGAGATATTACTTTGCCAACAGGTCTGCATTATCAAAGCTATTGTTTTTCCAGTAGTAATGTATGGATGTGAGAGTTGGACTATAAGGAAAGCTGAGCGCCAAAGAATTGATGCTTTTGAACTATGGTGTTGGAGAAGACTCTTGAGAGTCACTTGGACTGCAAGGAGATCAAACCAATCTTAATGGAAATCAGTCCTGGATATTCACTGGAAGGACTAATGCTGAAGGTAAAGCTCCAACTTTGGCCACCTGTGGCGAAGAACTGACTCACTGGAAAAGACCCTGCTTCTGGAAAAGGATGAGATAGTTGGATAGCATCAGCGACTTGATGGACATGAGTTTGAGTAAGCTCTGAGAATTTCTGATAGACAGGCAAGCCTGGCATGCTGCAGTCCATGGGGTCGCAAAGAGTCAGACAAAACTGAGCTACTGAACTGAACTGAAATGTCTCATTTGCAAAGAAATATTTCTCTCAATTATTGCTAATTGAGCACATGATTTAAAATCAGTGTGCACACATACATTAAATGTATTTCTAAGTATTACTTCATCCCCTATATCATTTATTCCATCCCTTGCCTATTTGATTGTAATTTTACCTGTCATTATTAAATGCAAACTTGAAAATAAATAACCAATCAATTTCATAGACACAAAATGAAAGGCAAAGATAGGACTTGTGCGCAGAAGCACAACTGGAGTGAACAACAAAGCATATTTAGGGAGTCATATTTCAATCACATCAGAAAACATAATGTACATCTCACTGTACTCATCAACTTTGGGCTTCTATAACAAAATACCACAGACTGGGTGTCTTAAACCATAGCAATTGTTTTCTCACAGTTCTGGAGTCTGGAAATCTGAGATGAGAGGTCCAGCATGGTCAAGTTCTGGTACAGGATGTTTTGTATAAAAGTTTTATTGATGACTGAAACTTAGTATGATACTCTTTTGCATCCCAATGTCATTTTTATTCTGTTCTATTAGGTACCTAATTTAGAGAAATTAGTTTTGCGTGGTTACATTAATGAAAAGTTGAAATAATTTAGGTTTCTGACTGAAAAGTTAATCTATTTCCAGTCCATCTATATTGCTAGGGGTCCAACTAAAAACTTGAATGTTTTCTAGAGACCTTACTTCTTAGTAGGCTCTACATTCTAATTAGTGTTCCTCAAACCTGTCAAAAACTCTGCTCAACCACAGCTGCTAAAATTGCCAAACCTGCTGGGATTTTTTTCCTTGGGGAAGGAACCACAGCAAATATCTGGCACTGTCTCTGCTGCCCTGGATTTGAGCCACAATCCCACACTTTATTGGCAGGTTTCCAATCTATATAACACATTTTCATAACTAATTTTCACCTCTATAAATTGTTTTCAACATTAGGGTTGATCATGACAACTTAGTATACAAACACCACAAGAATTATGTGTTAGAAAATAATATACATTTGAAAGACAAGCTCTTATCTGAGTTTTGGGAAGGCAGAAATCACTTCCTACTTATCATTTTATATGTGGCCTAAATTTTCCTGGAATATAGGAAATGTACAATTCATTGTTTTTTAATGATTTGAAATATATGGAAATGTTTATTTCATTTTTCATGAGGAAAAAAATATGTAATCCAAGAATAGGAATCCAAGACATATGATAAAAATAGTGTTATTAAAATTGTATATTTATCTGTCCTCTTTGATCATTGTCTCACTCTTTTTAAATTAATTCTTTAGTAATTTTCTACAATATGGATTTGACAGTTCTTACAATCTGAGTTCTAAAAACAAGTTAACTTTGAAATAAAATTATGGTTTAATCATAATACTCCTAACTATAGCAAGAACCTTGAAATGAAAAAAAAAATTATTGATATAGTTCTATTACTCACATTTTTTATTCCATAGAAGACATAAAATAAATGATGGATCAGTTTTCAGATGAATATTTTTCCAATATCCTTGATTAAAAAAGATGACATTATTTTTCCCTAAGAAAAGACAAATTGGGGAAGTAAAAAAGACCTTTCAGAATATGCAAAACTCAATTAAGCATTCTTTTAAGTATTGGCTTTGTCTATGTAAGTTAATGTTCTTTAATAAATCAAGCTGGAATTTTCAAAGATGAACAAAATACTAACGGTAGCAATGGATCGTCACATAATTTTAAAAAATCATCCTCCACTCTTCTTAATCATAAAATTACTCACAAAAGGAAAGTTATCAGTTTTCTTTTTGCATTTTTCCAATTTTCATTTTTCAAGAGCAGAAAATACTTTGTGTAAAAAGACTATTATAGTAAGAAGAAAAAAAGTTAATTTCAAAGCAACCATTTTTATGTAAAGATTGTGAGACCTACAATAAAACTCAGCATTTAAATTCCATTAGGAGTAACTCTAAATGCATTGCCAAAGAAGTTGAAACCTTGAGAATTCCAAAAGATCCAATGCAAATTATTAATCAGTAATTCCATTTGTACACTAGAATCATTTCATGTTACTTAATCAAATATTTAGTTCAAGGTTTATCTTGAATCACCAATTTTTTTTTTCTATCTACTGTATTTTTTATACACTATTCAAACTAACTTTTCCCAACTTAAAACAAACAAAAAACAACAGATTTCTGGTTTCCGTAATGCAGCAGACCTTAGAAATCTTAATTCCATCCTAACAAAAAGCTGAAAAACTGAAAAATCAATCATTCTCTTGAGAGAAGTGAGGTGGCTCGGCAAATCACTGCTCCCTAAACTGGACAGACATCAGGCACAGAGCAGGGTGCTAACCAGGGCAGCAACTTCAGTAAAGTCTCTTAGAGCCGGCCGGCTAACCATGATCGAAAAACTTCTCAAGGCTCCGCGAGGCCACGTCCGAGAGTTAAAGACTCGCGAATCCGAGGTTTTGTGATTTTTCTTTTTTTAACCTCTAGTAGGAGATCTCAGGGAGAAGGCAATGGCATCCCACTCCAGTACTCTTGCCTGCCAAATCACATGGATGGAGGGGCCTGGTAGGCCGCAGTCCACGGGGTCACTAAGAGTCGGACACGACTGAGCGGCTTCACTTTTCACTTCCATGCATTGGAGAAGGAAATGGCCACCCACTCCAGTGTTCTTGCCTGGAGAGTCCCAGGGACGGGGAGCCTGGTGGGCTGCCGTCTATGGGGTCGCACAGAGTCGGACACGACTGAAGCGACTTAGCAGCAGCAGCAGTTCTACAGGCCCTTGTAGCAAATACTGGAGACAAATCTCATGCATCTGGCAGGCAGAGGCAAAAAGGAACCATTTTTAAATATTCCGCAGCATTCTGTTCCTTTTTACTAGGCCAACCCTCAGGAGAAACAATTTTACCAAAGCCCAATGTCGGGTTCTGTTACAATCTAAATTATCTGGGGCACTATAATACCCAGCTTCCACTGGCTTTAATCTTCCTCCTGAAGGAAGGAATATAACCTAACTCCAGACCCCTCTAGTTGTCCTATCCAACTGAAACATGGAGGAAAAAACTCTGAGAGTCACTAATAAAGTTCTCAGTTAAGGGACACACATGCACCAGAACATTGAAACCTAGCCATAGGACTATAGAATAATTTCTCATTCCACTACCTGCCTATGGCTTATTTACAGGGATTCATTTCACCTAGGCTATCATATACACCTTAAAACAAGAAAATATGATACTACGCTAGTATCATACTGATATACTAAAAGAAAAACAGGAAAGTAAACAACAGTTTGAAGAAGCTGAACAAAAATGAAAGGCAGAGTCAGACATGGTAGGAATTTTGGAATTATCAGAGGAGGAAATTTTAGAAATTATGATTAATATGCTAAGCTTTTAATGGGAAAGTAGATACCAAGCAAAAATACACGGGTAACATAGGCAGAGAAATACAAATTCTAAGAGGAAAAAAAAAAAAAACTACTTTCTCATATAAGGAGCTCCAAATTCACCACTTTGTTTTAACAAACAAAACAGGAAAAAAAAAAAAAAAAGAGAGAGAGAAAGAAGAGTCAACATTTTTGTGATTCACAAGGAGTTTAAAAAAAAAAAAAAAACCAAACAAACAAAAAACAGAGAAAACCACTGCCCCCAAGATATGACAGACAGAAAGATGAATACCAAGAATAAAAACCTACCAGATTAGACTGACGTAGAAAGGGCCTTGAAATACAGTGCTGAAGTGGGGACGCCAGACTGAAATTAAGCACTTTGTTGAACACAGCGTGGACAAGTCGGAATGTAAAAGCTCCAGGGGGACCAAGGGATAGGCTGCTATCCTTGCAGTTTTCTGAGATTTACCATGGTGAACTCAACAGACTCACACAGTAATATCAGAGAAAATCCCCCTTGAACTGCAGACCGTTGAAGCATAGGGGGAACTGTTTCTAAACACGCCAGAGCACTCTGGGTTTCCTCAACAAGGCTGCCCACGGGAGAAACGAGTTAACAAGCTCCTAACCACCTGGGGCGTATCAAAGCCTAATTGACCTGGACAAGGGAAATTCCCAACTCTAGGCCATTCTAACCATCCTCTCCCACCTAAGGAGAGGGAAAATTAAAATAAAAACAGGCGTCTTGATCACAGTCCAAAGGCATAGATAAATAAAATAATAATAAATAAAAGGCTGAAACCTAATCACGGCACTCTAGAAGGCTTCCCCTTCCCTCACACCTTAACATCCCATTAGTAAAGCCTATTTTTTAACTAAAATATGGCTAATTTACAATGTTGTGTTAGTTTCTGGTGGATACCAAAGTGATTCAGACTATATATAAAGTCTGAACACATATACACACATATATGTATATATGTTCTTTTTCAATATTTTTGCATTATAGGTTATTATAAGATAGTGAATCTTCCCAACCCAGGAACTGAAGCCAGGTCCCCAACATTACAGGTGGATTCTTTATCGTCTGAGCCATCAGGTAAGCTGGAGAATACTGGAGTGGACCCTATCCCTTCTCAGGGGAACTACCTGACCCAGGAGTCGAACAGGCAGATTCTTTACCAGCTGAGCTACCAGGGAAGCCCGTAGAGAGAGAGAGAGAGAGAGAGAGAGTCTGACACATATACATACATACATGTTCTTTTTCAATATTTTTCACATTATAGGTTATATATGGTAATGAGGGCTTCCCTGGTGGCTCAGTTGGTAAAGAATCCACCTGAAATGCGGGAGACCTGGGTTCGATTCCTGGGTGGGGAAGATCCCCTGGAGGAGCATACGGCAAGCCACTGCAGTATTCTCGTCTGGAGAATCTCCAAGGACAGAGGAGACTGGCGGGCTACAGTCTATGGGGTCACAAAGAATCGGACATGACTCAGCAACTAAGCACAGCATAGCATAAGATAATGAACACAGTTCTCTGTGATATACAGTAGGGCATTGTTGTTTATTGTATATAAAGTAGTTAGTATCTGCTAATCTCAAACTCCTAAAAGCCTATGTTTTAGCAATTTCTTCTACTAGGTACATCACATCCAGCTATCTTGAAAAAATTAGAAGGCATACAAAAAGGCTATATATATATATATATATATATATACACATACATACATATATATATATATATATATACATATACAATTTGAAGACTCAGAGCAAGCACCAGAAATGAATATGACAGAGGTGTTAGAATTATCAGACTAGAAAATCAAAATAACTATGATTAATATGCCAAGGGTACTAATAAATAACAGCATGCAAGAACAGATGGGGAATGCAAACTGAGAGAAGGAAATCCTTAAAAAGAGCCTAAAAGAAATATTAGATATACAAAATACTGTAACATAATTGAGTGTTTTGATGGGTTTATTAGTAGATTATACATGGCTGAGGATAAAATCTATGAGTTTGATGATATCTCAGTAGAAATTCTGAAAACTGAAGCACAAAGAGCACAAAAATTGAAAAAAAAAATACTATCCAAGGACCTCGAGACTACTAAAGATGTAATATAAGTATACTGGGAACACTAGCAAGAGAATAAAAGGAAATGATAAATATTTGGAACACTAATTACTGAACATTTTCCCAATTTAATGTCAAATACCAAGCCACAGATCCAGGAAGCTCAGAGAATACAAAGCAGGATAAATGCCCAAAACAAACATGAAATACCTTGAAATATAATTTTTAAAATACATAAAATTAAAGATAAAGAAAAATCCTGAAAGAAAAGATTTATTTCAGACTTTTCCTCAGAAACCATGCAAGTGAAAAGAGAATAGAGTGAAATAGTTAAAGTGTGGAAGGAGAGGATAAAAGACACACTAACCTAGAATTCTGTATTGCACAAAGTTTTCTTTCAAAATTGAGGGGAAAAATAAAGTCTTCCTCAAACAAACAAGAATTGAGGGAATAAGTTGCCAGTAAACCCACCTTAGAAAAAAGTGTTGAAATAAGTTCTTTTAGAGAGAAGAAAAATAATATAGGTTAGAAAACTGGACGAATAGAAAGAAACAGCATCAAAGGATGAGGCTAAGGTAAAATAAAAACTTTTTAAAAATTCTTACTTGATCCAACAATAGCATTTTGTTCAAAATAACAATAGCAATTATATATTCTATCATGTATGCTTATGTATATTCATATTATCCACACATATACATACACATATATACAAATATGCTTATATATATGAAATGAATGACATAAATGACACAAGGGACAGGAAAGAGGAATTAGGCTTATTTGTTATTGTAAAGTACTCATTGTAACTTAGTATAGTATTATTTGAAATAGACCTGGATTAACTGTAAGTATATATTGCAAAATCTAGGGGAACCACTAAAGAAAGTTAAAAAAAAAAGAGAAGTATAGTAAATAGACATTCTGAGAAAAGAGAGAAAATTGAATAGTATAATTACATTTTATGTAATATATATAAATAATAGTATAAATTATCCTCAGTTAGCAGTACAAAAGGTACAAAAAGTATGGGATACAAAAAGGAAAAAGAACAAGCATAGAAAATACAAAATAATAAAAAATATAGTATGTTCTAATCCAAGTAATATCTGTAACCACTTTGACTGTCAATGGTCTAAATTTGCCAACTAAAAAATAACTGCTAACCATATGTTATATGTAAGACACTCACTTTATATATAAAGACACATGTAGAGTAGAAGTAAATGGATGGAGAAAAATACCATGTGAAGATGAGTCAAATGTTAGCAGGAGGGGCCATATTAATTTCAGACAGAAAGGACTTCAAAGCAAGGAAAGTTAGCAAGGATAAAGGGCATTACACAATGATGAAGGGGGTCAATTCTCTAGTAAGACTTAAGCATCCACCATGATGTATATTCCTAAAATCAGAATATCTAACTGATGGAACTGCAAGGAGAAATAGATGAATTCACTAACATAGGTGGAATCTTCAACACCCCACTATCAGAAACTGAAAGATCCATCAGGTAGAAAATCAGTAAGGACACAAACTCAAAAACATCAGTAATCAACTGTAAATAATTGATGTCAGAGAAAATTTCATCTAATGAAAGCAGAATACACATTCCTCTCAGGCTCACATGCAACTCTCAACATGATAGAACACATTCTGGGCCACCAAACTCATACTTTATTTAAAAGAAGCAAATTATGCAATGCTTGCTCCCAGACTCAATAACAGAAAGATAATTTGAAAATTCCCAAATACTTGAATACCAAACAATGCACTTCTAAGTACCACATAGGCAAAACAATGTCTCAAGAGAAATTAAAGATTAATTCTAATAAAATAATCTTCCAAAACTCACACAAGAAGAAATAGACAATCTAAACGCATCTATACCTGTTAAATTGAATAACTAATAACCTTCTTAAATGGAAAGCACCAGGCCCAAATGGGCTCATTTATATATTCTACTAAAGATACAAAAAGGAAGGTATGCCAGTACTCTGCAATCTCTTTCAGAGGATAGAAATAGAAGGAATGTTTCCTAACTCACTCTATAAGATCAGCGTTTTCCTAATACTAATTAATTATACATTATAACCAAGTGTGATTTATCCCAGCTTTAATTATTCTGACAAATAAGCATATGAAAAGATGCTTCACATTGTACATAATCAAGGAAATGCAAAATGAAATAACAATGGGATACTGCTAAGAACCTATTGAAGTGAAGTGAACTTGCTCAGTCATGTCCGACTCTTTGCGACCCCATGGACTGTAGCCCCCCAGGCTCCTCCATCCATGGGGTTTTCCAGGCATGAATACTGGAGTGTGTTACCATTAATGGCCAAAATCCAAAACATTGGCCACACCAAGTGCTGACAGGTTGTAGAACCTTAAGAACTCTCCTTTATTGTTGGTGGGAATGCAAAATGGCACAGTCATTTTGGAAGATAGTTTGGGAAGTCTTCAAAAATAAATGTATTCTTACTTACTGTACAGTCTAGTAACTGTGCTCCTTGACAACTTCCAAAGGAGCTGAAAAAGTATGTCTACACTAAAACCTGCACGAAATATTTATAGCAACTTTATTCATAGTTGCCAAAACGAAAGAAACTGAGATGTCCTTTGGCAGGCAAATGGACAAAATGTGGTAATAAACTATTCACAATGAAATTTTGTTTAGTATTAAAAAAAATATGTGATCAAGACACAAAAAGATACAGAGAAACCTTAAGTGCACTTTAGTTAGTGAAAGAAAACAATCTGAATGTCTAGATAATGTATGATTCCAGCTGTATTATACTCTGGAGAAGGCAAAACTATGGAAATAAAAAAAAAAAAATAGTAGTTATGAGGGGAGACAGAAATGAAGAGGAAGAGTGCAGAGAATTTCTAGGGCAATGAAAATACTCTCTATGGCACTATAATGGTGGATACATTTCATTATATATTTGCCCAAATCCATAGACATTATAACACCCAGAATAGATACTAAGATCAGCTATAGACCTTGGGTGGCTATGATGTGTCCAGTGTAGGTTTGTCAATTGTAATTAAAGTTCCACTGTGATACAGGATGTTGATAATGGGGAAATGTGTGCTGTGTGTGGGCAGGGACACCTTGGAACTCTGTATTTCCCACTCAATTTTGCTGTGAACCTAAAACTGCCCTAAGAATAAATTTTATTAATTTTAAAAAGCCATCTACATCCACTGAAACCGCTACTCTTTGTATCACATTCTTTTTTATATCCAAAGTTTCAAAGAAAGAATAATTTAGTCAATTCCAATTTCTCTTTTAACATTTTCTCTTGAAACTGCCAGAATTGGTCTTTTCTATGTCACATCACCAAAATTCTCTTACCAGTGTCACCATTGACCTCCATATTTTTAAATTAAATGATCAATTCTCAGTTCTTGTTACATTTGATTATGTAGGAGCCTTTGATGCAGTTGTTCAGTTGTTAGATTCTCACAGTCTCCCAGTTTTCTTCTTTACTTGTTGGTGTCTCCTTTTCACTTACTTGTTCTTAATATGCTTCTAAATTTCTTGTTTGAGTGTTTACAGAATCACAATTTCAACTACTTTTATTCACCATCTCTACCCACTCCAGAGGTGATAAGTAGCTTCATGTTGAAATCTGCCAAATATATGCCCAGTATTGATCTTTTCTGAACTCCAAACATATGCATAATAGACATTTTTGTTTTAAATGTAACATGTCCAATTTTTATTTCTTAACCTTCTCTTTCAAAATCATTCCTGTCATCATCTTCTTTTTATTACATTAAGGTAATCTCATTTTCCAGTTACTCAGGTACAATTATTCAAAATTATCCTTGATTTCTTCCTGTGTGATATCTAATATATTTAGAGATTTTGGTTCTTCTCAGGATATCCCCAGAATCCAATACTTCTTATCACCTCTTCTGCTGCAGCTTTGGACCAGACACCACTGCGGAGTCTGATTCCAAATTTTGCCACTCCACCACGCTGCATTTTATTCTCCAAATAAAAGCTAATATAATATATATATATATATATATATTATATATATATATATATATATACATATTTAGAGAATTAGCCATTCCTCTGCTCAAACCTCTCCAACTCACTTAAATCAGGAAAATGTTAAGATTCTTACTTTGCCCTATAGAACCCTACATAATCTGCTGTTTTGTTATATCTCATTCTCATCTTCTAATATTCCCCCCCCCACTCACTGTATCCTTTATCATTATGCTTCTTCCATTTCTCAAATATTACGGGATGATGCCATCCAGAACCTTTGAACTTGTCCATCTTTCTGACCATGATACTCTTCTTCCTGACCTCTCAGCTACTCTCTGAGCTGTTGGAATTATAATAATTACTTCACTGACTCTTTCCTAATTACCCATTTTCTTCCTCAAAACTTCCTATGCATTTTCTTTACTTCATTGGTTTCTAAGTCTTTATCATTCACTATGCTATACATATTACATATTTGTTTTCATTTCTTGTCTATATTCAAGTCCTTAAGTTCTCCTACAAATAAATTTTGAGTTTCTTGTATTACCTCCTATATCATGAGGTCTGGTATCTTCTCAAAATTGTACTTGAGGACAAATACAGCAAGTATAGTTTAAAAATTCATTATAAAAATAATTTTGTTACTTATACCAATGATAATTTCTGGAAAATATTATTTACTAATTTAAAAAGATTTCCTTCAGCATTTACTATTCTTTGGTACTAGATGCTAACTCTTCTACTATATTCTTTGTGTGAATTTGAATGTCGATTTTATTTGCAGGCTTCTCCTCAATTTACATTCTCAACAGAAAAAAAAAATCAAATATCCTCTAAAACAATTTACTATGTCAAATCTATTTTTGAGGAGAAACACTTGTTTGTGTTATATTAAATATGTGTCAGAAAAACCCACTTACAAGAGATAAATAAAAGTAAATCTTAGGACTAGAATAGACTTTCATGCTATCTGACTGAACATTCTCATTTTTCTTGAAAATATTTTTAAACTTAATATATGCCTGGATACACAGTGCAAATCACAACTAAGCTAAGTGTATTTATTCATTCCACCCATTTCTAGGGCCAACTGTAGCACATTTTTCAATTTTTCTAACAATTAAAGATTAAATTGCTGGGTTGGAAAAAATAGATGAAAGTAGATGGTGGTAAAAGAAAAAAAAAACAACCTGTAATCTTCATAAAAGTTAAACTATTAAATGACCCAAATCACATAATCAATATACATAATAACATAATGGTACTAGTACAGCAATAAAATTCACTTTTTGGATAGCAATAAACTTCACATAATGGATCCTGGCCTTCATTCCAGCCACTAAAATCACAGCAGAACACTTACGGATTGTATCATCATCGGCCCGTATAGGGAAGACAGATGAAACAGTGTTAATTTGTGAAGCTTATAAAGACAATGACAATTATAGTTTGGTGTTTAATGTCCATTCTTCAATTAGATAAAATAATTGGGAAGAAAAATAGAGATACATAAAGGCCTCTGATACAATTGTCTAGCCTTTTCCATAGAGCCAAAACATTTCATTATCATCTATATACAATGTCCATGATATCTTCTGCCAGTGAAACCTAATTAAAATTCTAATATCAAACTATCCTGAGATTGAAGGTCTACTTACCTTGTTTGTTGCATCACTGTTAATGTAATTTCTTTGAAAATGAAGAATTAATCATGTTACTTAGTGGCTTAAAATGCTTCTATAGTGTCTTGGATTTTTTATAAATTAGATTTAGTATCCCTCCTCTGCTTATCCTCCAATCTCATCTTCTTCAAACTCAATATTAATCATTTTCTTCTTCTACATCAATTCATTTACATAGCCTCGAATGCCTCTAAAAATTCCAATAGTTTCCCATCTTTGGCTTTTTCTTCTACCTGAAAACACTTCTCCCCTATTCCATGTCACCTTAATTGGTTAAAGCCAATTAAAACCAAGCTAAAGTATTACATTTCTTGACATCTTCTTACTTGTTTAGGAGCATCAATTTCTTGTTTAGTTTCACATACTTTTTTTCCTTAAGTGTAAAGAAAAAAAATACCCCTCTCAGCCGTTGGACTCTGAAATCCTTAAACAAAATTATAATAGCCTTTAATTTCCATATTCAAAATGCCCAATCATTTGCTATGTATTTAGTATATGCTTGGTGACTCATTATATAATGAGCTGCTTAATTATTTTACCAATTAATTACCCCAAGGATTATGCTTGTTCATATTTTCAAAAATTATATAGTAGTTCTATATACTTATCACTAAAACTCCAGGTGAAGATACAGATATGAAGAATCTGACAAATGTTAAACCTAAACACTCTCTCTATATATATGAATATTAAACAATTTTCCTGACATTACACATAGTTAAACAGTTTCTGTTATTAACATATGTGTTCAAATATTAACTACAGTATTAATGGTAATAGTACATTCAATAAATGTAAGCACAAACAACAACTACAACACATTCTATAAATGTAAAACTAAATTAGCAAATACAAGCAGTTTTAACCATGCTGTTGGAAATAGCTATTTTGCTTTCCTCACAGGAATAAAATAAGTACAAATTTTCTTAATTTCTGTTTGATCATATATAATAAAAGACTTGAAAATGTAGTACTTTTACCTCTAAAATTTCATTTCCAAAAGTTGTTTCTCATCAAAATTTAATTGGATATTCTGTGAACAATATTAATTATTATAATAAAATATTAATGATGAAAATTTTGTATTGAAATAGTTTTGATAACCATAACAAGAATATTAATAATTTTTTAGAATCTAGATAATAGTCTCACAACATAGATCTTACAATTATTACAATAGTTCACAGCTCCATCTACACTAACTCTTTATGCCTAAGATATACTGTAATATCAACATAGCAATGTCAATAAATTATCTATTGACCTCAGGTGGACATCAATCAAAGTCAAACCTATATTTCAAATTATCAGGGTAAGTGAAAATAGTTTTTCCTTGGAATATACATTTTTAAATATGATCAGTACAAAATATTTCAAGTATTCAAGGTGAAGCATATAGGACAAAGCCAAAAAGTGATTATTTGAAGTGGTAATCTATAATCTTGGAGCCAAAAATCTATGCACAAACAGGTACATAATTTATCTTGAAGGATTCGATCAGAATTTCTGAGAACAAGCATAAAAAATGATACTATTATCAGAACCTTAAGCATCATTTTTTTTCTTATTTCTCTGTTGGTCTTTTCTCCTTTTTTACTCTTTTTTCTTTTTTTTATATTTTATTAGTTTAAAAATGCTAATTATGACCACTAACATAGATTCATAGACAATGTGATATGATTTCCAGTGTTTAAAATGCTGCTGTACATTTTGTGCTTATTGTACATTTCCACACTAAATAATCATATTTCTAATTGTCACAAATAACTTAAAATGGGCTTTTAAAATGTATAAATCTCTTCCTACTTGTTAGGGTAAATATTTATTTAAAATATTTTATGTATTTTTTAAATTTTATAAATTTAATGATTGTTTTCAAATGGCAGAATTCATTCAGTGTTAGCATTCAAATGATAGAATTCATTCAATATTTACTGATAACCATCAATGATAAGTATTTTTAATATTAATGATAAATGATAAATATTTTTCAATATCTTTTACATACTCTACATAATTTATTTCATTAAATCCTCATAGTAATCCTAATAGAATAGGCATTATAATCTTTTAATATATAAATTATGATTGGTACACAGAAAGTTACTTCCCATTTTTAGTCATTACAAAATATTGTCTATATTCTTAGTTTTGCAAACTATTGGGTGTAAGGTTTGAGGGTAAATATTTTAATAAACTCACTAGTCATAAAGAAATAATCAGGAAAATCCATATTATAGTGTGTTCCACAAGCGAGCTAACCTAAACTATTCAAAATGTGGCAATTTTGAATGAAAGTATAAAGATGGTTTAAGATTAAGTAAGATGAAAGTAAAATAGCAATAAAATATTTTATAAATAATTAGAATCAATTTGAATTTTTTTTTTTCAATTTGAATTTTTAAGCTACAAAATAAATTTCAGAATGAGAAAATAATTTTTAATTTAGGCTTAGAAATATTACATAATGAAATTATTTATTTTCTTTTGTGTGATAACATAATGATGGCTAGGTAGAGAATATCATTTTTAGGAGATATATACTGAAGTATTTAGGGTTGAAGATTACAATACACTTCCTTGTGGGAGAGAGAGAAAGGAGAGATTTATTCAGTAAATAAGAGAAAGTATTAATCACTGTTAAATTTAGATGAAGACTACATGTGTTTATTTTCATAATCATTTTTATTCTCAGCCTACATATAAAAATTCCTGAAATATATGTTTGTTATTAACTCAATATTCATACATTACAAAACATTGAAATACAAAAATACAGATAAGGAAAGAAAAGAACCTCATTATAATGATATTGCATAATCAGCAATAATTACTATTTTTACAGCCCTGACATAAATTCTATCATTCTATAATGTAATTTTATTCATACATAAACTGTCTTTGCACAACTTATTTACATATGACTTTCTAACTGGGCTTCCCTTGTGGCTCAGCTGGTAAAGAATCTGCCTTCAATGTGGAAGATATAGATTAGATCCCTGGGCTGGGAAGATCCCCTGGAGAAGGGAAAGGCTACCCACTCCAGTATTCTGACCTGGAGAATTCCGTGGACCATTAGAGTCTGTGGGGTCACAAAGAGTCGGACACAACTGAGTGACTTTCACTTGTAGCTTGCACTCTAGGCATAAAGTACATTTTAAATATACTTTGATTTTGTGACATTATGAGTATTTTCATTTTGCATTCTTTATGGCTGTATTCAAAGGCTATTAACACTACTTGGAAATAATACTAAATTGTCCCCAGTCCATTTGTTTTCCCGGTCTCCTAGGTGAATACTGCAAGCCTTCCCTCTTAGCATCTTTAATTACCCATCTCCTATTCTCATCCTTAAATGAGGAGCTTTGTTTCTATTTCATTCAGTAAATTTAAGTGGTCAGAACAGAACATCCATAGCCAGTTATGCAGATGTATGTGTCCATGCATATCCGCCACATATATTATTTTTTATGCTTGTTCTGAATATACTGTCCATATCAAAGGCTAAGACCAGTTTTTTAATCTTATTCTAAATCATATGACTTTTCTCCTACTCAAGGATGTTGTTTTAACAAATATATATCTTTTCTTTTTCATTATCACCCCTTCCTCTTACTAGAAATTTCCCATCAATCAGCACATATATTTTAATAATTCTCATGACAACCTTTACCCATCAGGCTCCCACCCAGTTTTCCTGTCTCCTTCGAGAGAAAGAAAAAGTGTCCATTCTCTTTTGAACACTCCATGTCCTTCATTAGTTCTTTGAAAGGTTACCAATGACCGCCATGTGGAAGTCACCCTTGTAAAAATAGACCTAAGTCCTATTGGTGGGTACCGAGGACTCACCTCAATGGACTCGTCAGCCACACTTGATAAGGGGAATCAGTCTCTTGTTCTAAAAACACTCAACTGACTTTCATAACATCATATTTAACCTTACTTTATTCCTACTTCTTGGGTTCCCCTTGTCGGTCTCCTGTGTTGATTGTCCTGTTCCCTACCGCCTCTAAACACTAGCATACTCTGGGGCCCGACCAGTGCACGCCACTTTGCTGGATGCACTTAACCTGTTTGATCATTGCGACCGGTAGATATCCTCATCTATTTAGACCTTTATCAACCTCTCTCAATAACATTATATGCTATCTTATAAAGAACTCCTATATAACTTTGCTTAGATTTATTTCCAGAAAATTTAGTTTTCCTGCTATTGTATTTTAAATTTTCTTTGAGTTTGTTGCTGGCATATGAATGACCATTGTGAGGTTGATTATGAAAAAAATTTCTAAATAACTGTTATTTAATTGGATTGAATATTATCATTGAATTAGACCAGTATTCTATAAATAAGATGATTCAATCAATTTCTGGCCTTATTCTATACTCATCCTAAAGTTTTTCACCAAGGATCATTGTCTAAATTACATTTCATCTAAATTCTTGAGATGTGTATCCCTTTTACAACTATAGGCTACTTTCCACAATGTTATACATAGAGTAGATTCTCAAATTCAATTTGAAGTATGAGTGAATAAGAAAAATGTGAATGAGCAGCCCTGAGGAGAGCCATTTATTCAGGTCTCCATTATAAATAAATTGCATTATTTAGCAATTATTTGGTCTAGTGTTTGCAAATGGACAACAGATTACATGATAGTCATAGCTTCACCCCATAATTGCACCATCCAGTGACGTAATTTCTTCTACATAGGAGTTTAATTAAGTAGTTGTTGGATTAATAAATTCAAGAGAGAAATGTTATACATGATGAAAAGAAAAAATAATTATGATGATCTCTACCTAATGAAAGCACATTGAGAAATAAAAATAAAGTCTCCAGAACCCACCATGTGGAAAAACAATAGAAAGTGGTTGGATACTAAGTCTGAAAGATGATAAATAATCATTTAAATAATTATTATCAGTAAATGCAATATGCATCTTTTAGGTATGAAACAATATGCATTTACATAGCTGATCTATTTTAATCCTCCAAATTCTATTTTGTTGTGGATGTGGAAGCTTTGAGATGTTAACATGTCTGAACCAAAGCAACCACAAAGAGACTGCCTTGAACAGCTGTCTCTGGAGACAACAACTAGTTGTTACCCAAGTGTTTGGATTAATTTTTTTTTAATCCATTTACCTTTCTGAATTCTTCCTATAGTATGATTCTAAGCTCAGATCAATTGACAAATGAATAATACATCTAATCTGACTAACATGTGAATCCCTGGGCTCAGAAGTTGACTTGTTAATATCTCTACTTATTCTCTGTACAACATAAACCTGAAGGGAATTCCCTTTTCAGTTGTACCAAATTTTAATTTTTAAAAATTTACGTTCAATCTAAGACAAAAGCCCCATAAACTAGAAAGCATCGTTAGGCCACATTTATGAAAACTTAAGAAAAATAATATCCAAATATTCTCAAATTTTTCTTCATATAATACAAAACACTTTCTTTAATAAAAATTATATATCTTCAAAGAATGCAGCACATACTGTGTAGACAGTATTCACACATTGTCAGTCAAGACAGTTAAACATATATGCAATTTTATTGGACAATGAAACAGCTACATTGCCTTAGAGTCAAAACAATGAAAAAACCACTCAGAGACATAATCACAAAGCACAGCTTAGCAAAATTTAGAATTGCAAAATAATATATGTGTTTCAGATCAGATTGGGATAAACCTTTCATTTTTGTTTCTGTCAATCTTCTGAAAAGAACAGCTTCTCAATTCTGTTTGAGAAAGTTAAATTGCTTTCAAGTTAATATTTCTGACAAAGTAGACCCTAAATCATTTTCCTGAATCTTGCTGTTTGACCATTAATCCTATCTATGATTATATATTATATATATGTATTATTGTATATATTATGCATTATATACAACATACATATTATATATAATATATATTATATGTATAGTACATATAATATTTTATAGTACTTTATAGTACATAGTATTATGTACTATATTATGCATATTATGCATTATATATAACATACATATTATATATAATATATATTATATGTATAGTACATATAATATTTTATAGTATTTTATAGTACATAGTATTTTATATATGTGCATATATATGCAACAAATGAGAGATTGATATTTATAAAATAAAGTTATTGAAGTTTCAACGAGCCCTAGTTTGTCTTGTCAATTTTATATTCAACTCAATTTATGTTCAGTTCAACTTATATTCAATTCAATGAATTTTATATTCATTAGAAAGTAAACACTGATTTATGGTAGCTCAGAGGCAGGCTTTTTCACATTAGTCAACGCCAAATCCACATTCAAATCACTTTCTGATGGGAAATCTGCAAGCTTTGTCCCTCCTCTGCAGGCCCACTTAGCCCCAGTGTGGATCTTTGTAAGGGTTGGCCAGCATTGCCCAAGGTTCTCTGAGAGGGCTCTCCACCTCAAACAGCACTCCTCTCTCCTACTCATTACTCTCAGAGAACAAATCCTTTCCTCTGGTTGGGCAATTCTTGGAGGTAAAACAGTATCCTGAATTGTAGAATAATGTCTGTTTTGGCAGATATTAAGAATGTTATACCTGATTTTTTTTAAAGATATTAAAATAAATGCCTGAAATGCATCCCAACTCAGGATCTTTTAACACCCAGATTTATTAATGCTGCTTACTAATTTTTCAATTTATTAGAGGATTTTTTTTCCAGACAGCTCCAGCACTTGTTTTCTTAAATGATTTCACCAAACTCTTTAACTAACTCAAGGGAAATGAGTGTATTTAACATATAAAGAAAACAGCGCTTTACTAAAACTGTGCTGATCTGCTGACTTTTATAATATTTCATTCAATATAGTACCTCTTGGGGTATGAGTTTTCTAAATGAGATTTTCAGTTTTCCAAAAAAGTCAAACAGTTTACAATGCTTCCTGACATAATGGTTTCCTGTTTATTCATTAGGAAAAAACTGATGTAAAATTTGAAATATCCAACCAGCTTTTTCTGTAAACACAGCACCTATGCACAAAATAAAAATGTGATCCTCACCCAAGCATATTTCTTAGTAATTGACCACGTGAAATCAAAGAAAGTTATAGCTCATTGTTGCCATTTTATTATTGGGGTATGAAGTTTCACACAAAATGCACAAAAACAATGGAAGGTTAAAAATTGAAAAAGTTTGTTATTCTATGAAATGAAACTAATAGAGAGATCAAAAAAGGATGATAACATAAAATAATACCTACTTGAACCCATATTCCTTATTATTCCTCACTCCTATCTATTTATGTCATTCTGTAGCCTCATTTCTTCAGCTATGATAATTAAACCAAAGCTTTCCTTTTCACTTTCTTCTCCTGCTGTTTATATTTCAAGTGGAAAACAAGAAAGGAATAGTGAAGAGGAAATTTTGACTTAGTTATCATACATGAAGGAAACAAGAATCATCTAAATTTTACTAGGAGTGAGAAGCATAACTGGTAAGAATATACTCATTGCCATATCATTAAAACTTGATCTCTCTATAATTACACCTATAGAAA
This sequence comes from Odocoileus virginianus, assembly GCF_023699985.2. Taxonomy (NCBI): domain Eukaryota; kingdom Metazoa; phylum Chordata; class Mammalia; order Artiodactyla; family Cervidae; genus Odocoileus; species Odocoileus virginianus. The sequence goes on from NC_069694.1 coordinate 54,090,836, forward strand.
AAAAATTTCCTACCTCTCAATTTTGTTCCATTTTATCTATTTAAGAATAAATCTGCCTTGGCAAAATAGCAACTATTTTTAAAATTTTATGAGTTCTGAAAAAATTCTCCACAAATATCTCTAACCCAGTTATTAGTGCTCAAAATTTAGAATATCTTGATCATCTTTACATTTTCTTGACCAATGAAAAATGACATCTCAATACATTTAATAATATATTTAATGATTGAATTGATACTTTAAAAGTATAGTGTTCTTTAACTTACAATCAAAAGTGGAAAATTACTTCACTTTTTAAAAAAATTAAACTTTCCACCTTTTCATTCTGGCAAATTACATCCAATTGTATTTTTTTCTTATATTTATTCTTAGAGCTGTGTAACTTTTTCCTCTTTCAGGTTAAAAAACTAACTTTATATAAATTTACTTAAGTTCCTATTTTCAAGCTTGAAGGAAGGGAGTTAGTGAAAGAAGATATAGTTCTTCCTGTTCCAGCTCCCAAAGCTATAATAACCTCATCTCATCATCTTCTTCCTTGAGCAGCAATTTCTGATCTCCCTCAGTTTCAGCCAGCAGTTCTATCGTTTCCACCTTGTGCGGTTACTCAGTTGAATGATGTATACTGAACATATCACACATCAACCTCTGTTCTAGGTTGACACAGTCTAGGAATGGATTGTGTATTGATGGGAAAAATAATAGAATTCAGATAAAATCCTGACCCTGCTGGATACTGGATATCATCCTACCTTTTCTTGGCTAATACTTATTTCTGACCTTAGAGTAATAGAGTGTTTGTTTATTTTTGTACTCACATACTTTTTCTTGACCTACAATTTATTTGACAGATAAAATTTTTCTAGAGTTTCCTTTCCTAAATATTAACTTAAATGCTATGTCTGCTGATGCCACCATTAGTTACACTGCTGTCTTTCTGGATATCTAATTATATGCCTTTGGGTCATTTGGACTCAACTCTGTTTCCCCAAATAAAATTTAATGATTGTACATTCTAGATTAAGTATATTATAATTAACAAATAGCAAATATTTAAAAAAATCTAAACTAAATTGCTGATAAAAAAAAAAGAACTAGAGAGAGAATACAAATCTAGAATGAAAGAGTAACTGATGGAACAACAGCTCCACTGTGGAGCCAGGAGGACGTGTAAACTCGACAAAGGTGCAGAGACTCATCTAAAGCAGAAGAAAGGTCTCTTCCTTCGGTACAGAGAATAAGAAGGCAGAAAAAACTGTGGAAGGAGATTTTGAATATACGGAGTTTAGAAAGTTTTGTCTAGTGGTCTTTATGAGATGTAGGAATTGAGTTTGTTTGCTGAGAACTAGGTGATTTGATGAAAATAGAAAACAAATTGAAAACAATTTCTAAAGAAATGGGAGAGAGTGCATACCAGAAAAGATTTTAAGGTGGAGTTTAGGGTCCTGTTGAGATTGAGACTCTAGGATTTGCAGTGATGCCAAATAACGAGGCTCTTCGATGTTTCAGGGCAATCAGCTTCACTTGGCAGCTTACTGATAGTTGAGCCATAAGAAGGTAATGCAAGAAACACTTAGAAAGACTGGGAAAAGTTCTATCTGTAGCTTGGCTGATGTTTGTTACCGAAACTGAGAATAATATCTAGCTTTTGTTTTCTAGAAAAAATGCAAAATTTAAACTAATCTAGCATATGATATCAATACTTTAATAAACAACAGTATATAGGTCTTTCTGGAGATACAAATTTTCACATGAGAAAAATTTGTGAGTAAACTTTTATCATGGTTAATCAGATGGACACACATACACAGAACATTAACTAAAATAATGAAGTGTTTTTAGATGATGTTTTGACCGCCAAGATGTATTCTGCATTTGGATATTTCTTTCATTAATAAAGCAAAACTCTGAAGTATACTTAAGTTACAATGTTGAGTTTTAAGTCTCCTGAGAAAATTGTATGCCATTCAAGAAGCAACAGTTAGAACTGGACATGAAACAAAGGACTGGTTCAAAATTGGGAAAGGAGTACAACAGGGTTGTATATTGTTACCCTGCTTATTTAACTGCTATGCAGAGTACAAGATGCTAAATGCCAGGCTGGATGAATTACAAGTTGGAATCAAGATTCCCAGAAGAAATATCAACAACCTCAGATATGCATATGATACCACTGTAATGGCAAAATGTGAGAGGAACTTGATGAGGGTGAAAGAAGAGAGTGAAAAAGTTGACTTAAAACTCAACATTCAGAAAACTAAAATCATGGTATCCAGTCCCATCACTTTATGGCAAATAGAAGAGGAAAAATTGGAAACAGTTGCAGATTTCATTTTCTTGGGCTCCAAAATCACTATGGATGATGACTGTACCCATGGAATTAAAAGATGCTTGCTCCTTAGAAGGAAAGCTATGACAAACCTAGATAATATTCAAAAAACAGAGACATCACTTTGCCTGACAAATGTCTGTATACTCAAAGCTATGGTTTTTCCAGTAGTGATGTACTGGATATGAGAGTTGGACCATAAAGAAGTCTGAGTGCTGAAGAATTGATGCTTTTCAATTCTGCTACTGGACAAGACTTATTGGAAAAGTCTTATGGGCTTACCCATTGGAAAAGGCCTTAATGCTGGGAAATTTTGAAGGCAAAAGTAGAAGGGAGTGGCAAAGAATGAGGTGGTATCATTTCATGAGTTAAATGGTATCACTAACTCAATTGACATGAATTTGAGCAAAATCTAGGAGAGAGTGGAGGACAGAGGAGCCTGGCATGCTGCAGTCCATGAGATCACAGGGTCGGCTCTTTGCATCAGGTGACATAAGCATTAGTGCTTCAGCTTCAGCAACAGTCCTTCCAATGAATATTCATGGTTGACTTCTTTTAGGATTGACTGGTTTAATCTCCTTGCAGTCCAAGGCATTCTCAAGAGTTTCTCCAGCACCACAATTCAAAAGCAAAAACTAACACATTGTAAATCAACTATACTTCAATAAAAAATAAGAATAGAAAGCATTTTTAAATAAAACTAACTTGTTATAGTTTATAAGAATTTCAGCTCTTTGTCTAAAATTGTTTGCTTTATGTGTAAGTCACACTATCTATTTATTTAAAAATCTTAGACTTATGGGATATGGGCTTCCTGGAATTCCTATAATTTTCACTGAATATATTTCAGAATTTTTTTCTTTGAAATCCCAGTGTACCTTTCCTGTATATTAACAGTGTCAATGTCAGAGTAAACCTATAATATGGACAGAAGAATAAAATATCAACTAACTGATAAGAATGAATAGACTCTACTTTTAAGGTACTTTGGAACTGTATTAATTGGCTATAGCAAATTACCACAAATTGGTGGTTTACAACAGCAGAAAAAATAAATTAAAAATCAGATTATAATAATAAAATATTTATTCTGGGTGTTTACTATAAAATTAACTGATATATATGAAATATTTTATCTCATTCTTACTATCTAAAACCAATGTATTGTTTTCAACTCTCTCCCCTATACATACATATAGAGTATAATATATATTATAAATGAAATAAAAATAGTTGGGATCAATGTATATATATCATAATTATATATTGCATATGTTAGATACATATGTACACACCTGTAAGCACAAACACACATACTGAAACACATGCTGAAAATCTGATGAAAAGCATAAAGAGAAACTGCTTCCTTTTCCCACTATTAGTACTGTTTATTTCCTTCTCATTTTTATTACATTTTCACTAGAACACATCAATTAGCAAAGGGGTCTTTTTGTTTCCAGATGGCAGGAAACAATGACCTCTCTCCTTAGATTCACTTAAAGTATAATTTGCTTAAGGTATAAATAGTAAAGACATATTTTTAGAGAGTATCCAAATTGAAGATAGAAAGACTTTCCTTGTAGTCAAGTGGCTGAGACTGTATGCTCCAACTGCAGAGGGCATGGGTTCTGGTTGGGGAACTAAGATCCTGCATGCCCTATGCCATGGCCAAATTAAAAAAAAAATAAAAATAAATGAAGGTATTAAAAAAGAATTAAAGGAAAGGAAGGAAGAAAAGCACATTAATAAATCACAGAACAACTTCAAAGAACCTTGTAAAAAAGTTTTAGCACCTCAGTCCTGTCTTACTCTTTGCAACCCCATGGGCTGCAGCCTGCCTGGCTGCGCTGTCCATGGGATTTTTCAGGCAAGAATGCTGGAGTGGGTAGCCATTCCCTTTTCCAGGGGATCTTCCTGACCCAGGGATCAAACCTTTGGGTCTCCTGTATTGCAGGCAGGTTCTCTACCACCCGAGACACTGTTAATTGAAGTCCTTGAAAGAGGGATGGAGAATCAGAAAAGCTATTTTACAAAAAAACTTTGAACATAATTCTAAATTAGATGAAAACCATAAATGCACACATTCAAGAAACTCATCAAAATCACTCTGAGAACAATAAAGAAAACTACATGAAGATAAATAAAATTCAGATTGCTCTAAAACACTGATAAAAACCTTAAAAGCAGCCAGAGTAGAAAGGCAGATTATAAAAATTGGAACAAAAATAAGAATGACAGCAGAATTCTTCTTCAAAACAATGAGTATAATAAGGAAGCAGGGCAAAATGTTGAAAGGTAAAACCCATCAATCCAGAATTCTACACTCAGTGAAAATATGTTTCGACAACAAAGGCAAGGTGAACTTAGGAGCTAGGAGGTGAAAAGAATGTATCTCCAACAGATTAACACAAAAAGGAATGTTAGAGGAAATCCTCCAGGCAGAAGAAAAATATGTCAGGAAGAAATATGGACCAAACCAAAAGAATGAAGAAAATACAGTTTTATTGAAATATACACATTATAAAAGCAGAAAAGAGAATGAAAAAGCATCCACCAGAGTGACATTTCAACACATTCCTTATTGAAGGAATAATAATAGATATTTATAATAAAGGAACACTGTGGGAGAAATACTGGCCTAGAATATGTTCAAAGAGAGTGGAGCTATGGTTATAAGAAGCCCTGTATATTTGGAAGAACATAAGAGAGACTTAAGTGTCTAAAAGAACTTGTTAATTTTAGGACTAGGAAAGGTATTCGGACTGAAAAAAATAGTCATTCCTAGAAAGCTCTGTGTATGAAACACATATTCCTCTATCACTTCACAGAAGTGTTAAATGACAGAAAAGCCATAAATCAACAACATAAGTAGAAAGTACATTGTGGTTACTCACCTAGAAAAGTATGGAAGCAGGGCTTTTAGAAAGGTTCAACATACCATTAAAGATTCTGAACCCTATCTTTCTTCTATCATACTTACCATTTGACTTATTTTTCCCTGGTGGCCTCATGGTGGCAATGCAGTTCCAGAAACAACATTCATAGTTCAGGCAAAGAGAATGAGGAAAAAAGTGGCTTTAATCATGACAAAAAAAAAAAAAAAAAAACTTCTATAGAGACTTTTTTCTACATCACATGGCAGGAATGTATATGTTCAGTTCAGTTCAGTTCAGTTCAGTTGCTCAGTCGTGTCCGACTCTTTGCAACCCCATGAACCACAGCATGCCAGGCCTGCCTGTCCATCACAACTCCCGGAGTTTACTCAAACCCATGTCCATTGAATCAGTGATACCATATATATATAGCCACTTCTAGTTGGAAGGGAGCTTGAAAGTCAAATATTTCAACCTGCAAGAATCTATATGAGAAAAATAGGAGAAAACAGTTTAGAATGACATCATGTGACTTCTTGTTTATAAGGGCCAACATCATAAAGCAATAACCCTGAGATAAAGAAGCCAAAAATATAAGGCTAGAGAGGAAACTGATTATTCAAATGGAATAGAGGATTCATTTTAAAAATTACTTAAAATATTCTAATAGGCATCCCACAATCTGTCAATAAACTGCAAAATGTACCAAAAATTTTATTTTGTAAAATAATGATTATAACAATAAGCTATGTAAGAGTTTTTTAAAAATCTATAAAATTATCATTTTCTGCAAGAAGCAGTCTGTGGGAAATCATCATTTCTGTAAGAAGCAACTGAAAGGACCATTAAAGAGTAAAATTATGAATAGTTTTTAGTCTAATAGATCCAGATCTTTGTTACTCAGGGAAAAAAAAAGGTAAACTAATTCCCTCTCTCCCTCTCTTTCTCTCTCTCTCTCTCACACACATATGTGCAAATATACAGAATCACTCAATGCCACAAAATAAATATTTTTTACTAAGAATGAGGGAGAATTCTCACTCCTACAGATCCATGACTTCCATTCCTCACATAAAAGAGCTGCCAATTGCTGGTCTAATAGGAACAATCTTATTCAAAAATTATTAATAAACTAAATGGAACCATCATAGACTCAAGTAAATGATAGTGCATAATTTAAAAAGAAAAGATAAAGAAACAGTGTAATCAAATTGATGGTGAAGAGCACAGGGCAAGAATACAGAAGTAAGGCAATTAAAAGTCAAGATACAAAATATATTTTTTTTAAACCTGAGTGCTTTGAATATAGAATTCAAGGTTTGGATATAAAAATTCAGGGAAGTTATAATGGTTGACTATTGTGGTTGTTATTTGATTGCTAAGTCATGTCTGACTCTTTTGTGACCCCCATGGACTGTAGCTGACCAAGCTCCTCTGTCCATGGGATTCCCAAGGAAAGAATATTGGAGTGGGTTGCCATTTCCTTCTCCAGGGGATCTTCCCCATCCAAAGACCAAACAATGGTAGGCAGAGTCTTTACAGTCTGAGCCACCAGTGAAGTCCATATGGGTGAGGGTAGATGAGACAAAATATTAGCTGGTAGAACTCAGGAAGAAAAAAAAAGCAAAACAAAACAGCACAGAAATAGTAAACTTTCTATAGATAGTGAAAAAAATGTATAATAGAATGGGTATTGCAAAGGAAACAAAAATGAAATCTAAAACAACTTGTGAAAAATAATATGGAAAAGTAATAACTATGGAGGACAAATATTTGTAGTGAATACCCATTAAGTAAAAAAAAAAAAAAAAGAGTAAAAGCATTTGAAAAAACTTTTTCAAGCCAAGTTTTGAGGGGTTAATCACATGCTCGTGAGTTCCTGCTCAAAGAGTTCATTTTGAAAGTGAAATTCACTCAGTCGTGTCCGACTTTTTGCAATCCATGGACTGGTCCATGGAATTCTCCAGGCCAGAATACTGGAGTGGGTAACCTTTCTCTTCTCCAGGGGATCTTCCCAACTCAGGGATCAAACCCAGGTCTCCCACATTGCAGGCGGATTCTTTACCAGCTGAGCCACAGGGAAGCCCAAGAACACTGGAGTGGGTAGCCCACCCCTTCTCCAGGGGATCTTTCCAACCAAGGAATTGAACCGGGGTCTCCTGAGTTCATATTGTATTGTACTGTAAAGTATTCAGATCTAATAGTATTGACACAAGTCCTAGGAAATTTCCTGGGCTTCAGAGATAATAAAACCTGCCTTTAAGCAGTCAAGCAGAAAGACTATACCATCCTTAAACAGTGCTGTATGTCACTATTGCACCCTGACAAAGACTCACTGTGCTTGGCCAAATGATCTTACTGATGGATTGGTGGCTGTGCCATTTAAGTTACCCAATACTTGAATAGCACTTCTGTGGGTAAACAGGGATGAACATTAAGAGTAAGAATGCCCTAATGTCAGATGCTTCAAAACAATGGAGAAATACAATCAAGGTTCAAAGGGAATTTAGAAAACATAATAATCTAAGGAAAATGGGAGGCAGGGATAAATGATTAAGTCAGGAAATAATGAATAGAAAAACAGAAAAAAAGTAACACTCCCAGATAAACTCAAGAATTCCATCTTTGAATTTTCTAATGCATAGATAACATTCGTGTAAGAAGAAAAAGAGAAGAACATACAAATTTGTGAACTCATAAATGAAATTGAGGGACTAATGACATTCAGAGAAAGTTTAAAAACAATCCTCAGAAATATCTTTGTTGTTGTTGTTCAGTCACTCAGTCCTGTCTGACTCTTTGTGACTCAATGGACTGCAGCACAACAGGCTTCCTGTCCTTCACCATCTCCTGGAGTTTGCTAAAACTCATGTCCATTGAGTCAGTGATGCCATCCAATCATCTTATCTTTTGTTGTCCTCTTCTCCCGCCTTCGATCTTTACCAGCATCAGGGTCTTTCCCAATGAGTCAGCTCTTTCATCAGGTGATCAATGTATTGAAGCTTCAGCTTCAGCATCAATTCTTCCAACGAATATTCAGGACTGATTTCCTTTAGGATTGACTGGTTTGATCTCCTTGCAGTCCAGGGAATTTTCAAGAGTCTTCTCTAACACCACAGTTCAAAAGCATCAATTATTCAGCACTCAGCCTTCTTTATGGTCCAACTCTCATATCCATACATAACTACTGGAAAAACCATAGCTTTGACTATGCGGACCATTGTTGGCAGAGTAATGCTTCTGCTTTTTAATACTCTGTCTAGGTTTGTCATAGCTTGCCTTCCAGGGAGCAAGCATCTTTTAATTTCATGGTTATAGTCACCATCTGCAGTGATTTTGGAGCCTAAGAAAATAAAAAAATAAAGATGACACCTCTCTTATGGCATAAAGCAAAGAGGAACTAAAGAACCTCTTGATGAAGGTGAAAGAGGAGAGTGAAAAGCTGGTTTAAAACTCAACGTTCAAAAAATTAAGATCATGGTCTCTGATCCCATCTCTTCAAATAGATGGGGAAACAATTGGAACAGTGAAGGACTATTTTCTTGGCTTCAAAATCTTTGCCTAGTGTGTTTTATAAAAACATTAAGTAATAATAGAGGGTTGATGAGGAAATACATACTAAAAATAATGACCAACGAACAGAAAGACCTAAATTTTTTTAGTCATAGAAGAAATAGAAAAGAATTTTTTTAGTTTCCTTTCTCTGAAAGCATGGTTCTATAATTTCACATTTAACTTCTATCAAAACCAGAAGTAATTCATTACTCCAATACTATATTAAATATGTCAGAGCATAGAGAAGAAAAAATAAAAAAGTCTTTGAAATTCATTTCAAGTCTCCATCAAAATGTTGACCACAGAATTAGGGTCCTGTTTCACAGTCACAGTTAACTGCAGACTAGTCTCCTTTCTCCATATTAGAGGGTCACTGTGATGGTTCAGTACTAATAACTGTCAATAAAAAATGAAATAGTAATAAAGAGAGGAAAATTATGGCCATTCATTCATTCAGGATAGATAAAATCAATATCTATTTTTATTAAAAATAAACAGACCGATGTTAGACTCACTTTTCTATCACAAACTACAATTCAATTTGGCCATAAGTCCTGTCAGCTGTCACAATACAACTATACTTGAACATTTCTTATCACATCTCCATACTTGTACGATAGTCCAATCTATATCCCATCATTCCTATTGCAAGAATCTCATACTTACTGGTTTCCTTATTTCAAATCTTGTGCTCCTGGGGTCTGTTGTCAAAACCACAGCAAGGTCAGACTCCATTCAAATTTTACAGTGATTTTTCATCTCACTCAGACTTTCCAGTATCCAAAATCTTTACAAAGAGTGAAACACCTTAAAAAGTGACTGTCTTAGAATAGCACTGAAACATGTATATTACCACATGTAAAATAGATGACCAGGGCAAGTTCAATGCGTGAAGCAGGGCACTCAAAGGGACAACCCAGAGGGATAGAGTGGGGAGGGAGATGAGAGGGGGACTCAAGATGGGGGGACATGTGCGCCCGTGGCCGATTCATGTTGATGTATGGGCAAAACCACCACAATATTGTAAAATAATTAGCCTCCAATTAAAATAAATAAATTTTTTTTAAGTGACTCTCTTGCCTTTTACTCTCTGCCCTTGGGAGATAGTGGTAAAGAACCAGCCTGCCAATCAGGAAACAAAGAGATGCAGGTTGCATCCCTGGGCTGGGAATATCCCCTGGAGGAAGACACAGTGGCCCACTCCAGTATTCTTGCCTGGAGAATCCCATGGACAGAGGAAGCTGGTGGGCTACAATCCATAGAGTCACGAAGAGTCGTACATGACTAGAGCAACTTAGCGGGGCACACGTGCTCTGAGCTTACCTCACACTGTTAATCATTCCTCCTGCATCTCAGCTCCTCTGGTCAGCCAGCTTTAATTTTACACAACAAGAAAGCACTGTGTCAGGAATTTGGCTCTTAAATCGTCCCACCTAGAGTCTTCCCCTCGGAGAAGGCAATGGCACCCCACTCCAGTACTCTTGCCTGGAAAATTCCAGGGATGGGGGAGCCTGGTGGGCTGCCGTCTATGGGGTCGCACAGAGTCAGACACGACTGAAGTGACTTAGCAGCAGACTTAGCAGAGTCTTCCCCTATATCCACATGTGTTGCAATTATTGTTAGATGAACAGATGATATAGCCATATTTCTATTCTTCCTTCTTAGAGGAAGAAGATGGAGAAGGAAATGGCAGCCCACTCCAGTGTTCTTGCCTGGAGAATCCCAGGGACAGAGGAGCCTGGTGGGCTGCCGTCTATGGGGTCTCACAGGGTCGGACTCGACTGAAGTGACTTAGCAGCAGCAGCGGCAGGGGAGAAGAACTGCAATTTGGACAGATGCAGCAATAGGCCCAACATCAGAAACACTTCTAGAGTCTCTTAAAGAGAATGATGAGTGAGTGATGCAGAGCTAACCAGTGATGTAAGCAGGAACCACTGGGTACTGACTCATTCCCAAAAGCCCATAACGTTTGTTGAGGATAAGTAGGGTGGTAGTCTCATCTGGCATGCACTGTTGTTGATTGTTCTTCCCTGTTCTTCCACTTGGACTATTACCATGATGCCTAGAGAAAAAAATAATTTCTTAAGCTCATAAGGGCCTGAGTCAAGCCTTAAGAACAATGGAGCAGATATGGAAATAATCTGAATGCTGATGCTATTGACACATTCACTGGATGAGGCCTGGGTTTTCTCTTATGTTCTTTCGGGAGTTTAAAGCTTTCTAGATTGGGTTCTCTAGTGTGTAACTGAACCATTCCTAAACAGACATGGTATATGAAGCACTGGTGGTGGTTTAGTGACTAATTTGTGTCCAACTCTTGTGACCGCATGGACTGTAGCCCACCAGGCTCCTCTGTCCATGGGATTTCACAGGCAAAAATACTGGAGTAGATTGCCATTTCCTTTTCCAGGGACAGTCACTACTCTTTAATAGTCTCTTAAAAATATCCATACAGGTGAACTTACAGGCCTCTCTCAGTCACTTGGCTGGATAAAATGACAGGTAGGTATCCGTATGAAACTGTATGATGCTGCATTTTCCAAACACTAAAGATAATAAGATCAATTAGTAGAAAGAAAAATTGCTAATAATCTTTATACATAATAATTATGTAATTAGATAATGGCAATGCAATTAAAATCCAAATAGCATTAATATTAAGAATTCCAATAATCTGAATTAGAATTTCCCTTTTTTTACCCAGACATATGGGTGTACCTTCTTTTTTTTTTTTAACTCTATGTAATGTTTAGTTTGTATTGTGTTTAAGCTGCCAATTCTTGAATGTGCATTCTCTATTCTGTATTCCCACGTATGTGGATAATGAGTGAATGTCAAGGATGCTCACTGATAGCATCTTTGATGAACTACTTGGTATGACTTCCCTGGTGGGCCTTTCTTACGTATGCTTCTGGCAAGACTGAACCATGAATTTCAACTTTCATCATGATGGATACCAAATACCACAGTAAAGACAGTTTGTGCTGATCTGAATTAATCATTATGACAGCAAGACCCTTGTCCTCTGTCCATTTTCTGTCTGTACATTAGCCCAACTTTTTCTTTCCAAGCAGTTCAGAGTTGTGTTACTGTCTCATGCTACAAAAAGCAGTAAATATCACTGCTATTTATTTGACTTTGGAAATGAGGCTATCAAACCAATAACTAATTATATGTGTAAAAAGTATTGACAATGCCACTCCAGCATTATTATGTTCTGTTTTCTTTTGATAATGATTTCTTTTGTCCTGGTAAGAAAAATTCATAAAGACAATATGCTCTTTGTTACTTTATTAATGGATACAAACTTAGAGAACTCAGCTACTCAATAGCTTCACGAAGCCCAGCACAGCAGTGGGGTTATCTCTGCCATTCAGGCAGTTGAGGGCAGAGTAATCAGCAGGGACAGAGACTCAGAGTTCTGCCTGACTTTGCCACTAATCCCTTTTCAGTAATCTCCTGAATAATTCCCTTTATTTAAATTGCTCTAAGAATTCAGAGATATAGTGCCTTTCAGCCTGAAAACACATATGCCTGACATTAGAGAGAATGAAATTACAGTCTATAATTTGTTTTTATGTACGTTAAGCTTCATTTCCTATGTCTGCAATTGGCAATATAGGTGATAAAGTGGAAAGGATTACATTACACAATAAACAGCAAATTCTCAGCCAATTAAATATTGTTTAAAAACAGAATTTATAAGCAGGGATATAAATACAAATTGTGTTTTGTTTCTAAAGTGGAGGTGACCTTGAATAGAGATCCTGTAAACAGGATAAGACAAGAGTTCAAATTTTTTTTTTTTAAGGGCATTCTTTTAAATTGTACAATTACTTTAGAGCTTCAATTGTATAGAGATGAGACATTTATTCCATTAGGGCAAAGTAAATGATAAGTATTTTTTCTAATTTTAAAATGTATTTGTCACTTAAAAAGACAGACATACATATGTGTGCATTTTAAAGAAGTGAATAAACTATTTTTTCATACTTTGCTTTTTGTTGTATTAGTGCTGTGCAAAAACTTGAACAGTATCTATTTTTCCATCTGTTCTAAGGATAACAAAAATTAAATTAATGGTATATATGGAGAGTATAAGATTTGCCTGTATAGTTTTATTTTCCCTATGACTTCATTAGTTCAATTTCAGATACTACAGAAGGGTCTAATGCCCTACATTAGGCAATGCAGAGAGTCATATGTCTCTAGTAGGTTAATGTTTTTCCTTTTAACTTTAAAAAAAAATTCAGCACATGGTCTTCCCTGGCTATACAGTGGATAAGGATCTGCCTGCCAATACAGGGAACACGGATTCAATCCCTGTTCCCCGTAATATTTCATGCAAGGGAGCAGCTAAGCTCATGCCCCACAACTACCTGAGCCCATGCTCTGTAGAACTCGCGAGCCACAACTACTGAAGCCTGTGCACTCTAGATCTGTGAGCCACAGCCAAAGGGCCCCTGTGGTGAGACTACTGAAGTCCAGCAAGCTGCAACAACTGAAGTCAGAGTGCCTAGAATTTGTGTTCTGCAGCAAGGGAAGCCACTGCAATGAAGAGCTTGTGGACTGAAGCTGGAGAGTAGTCTCCACCCTCCACAACTAGAGAAGCCCGTATGCTGCAATGAAGACCCAGTGCAGCCAAAAATAAATAAATAAATAAATAAAATAAAATGCAGCATTATGAAAATATTTCCACAGAGGTTATTCAATGGAATATACCTAAAGCTGAAATAGTTATCTCTCTGTTAATGAGTACAAATGGAAATATTTTTTTCTGAGGTGAGTTTATCCCCATAATTTGTATTAATTTTTGTGAACTAGTAGTGTGTTTTGTCTATAATAATATGGCTATTCTTAATTCTAAATTAAATGCTTCTGAGTTACATAAAAATGCATCTTTGTCACTGGGTCCTGGTTAGTTGATTGATTAAGTTGCATTGCATTTTGATAGTTAATGTAACCTATTAAGTTAAACTGAATTTGCTGATATAAACACTTGGTGAAATGCTATACTTGTGTGTTCATTTTTGGTATGTGTGAGAGAATGACTCTTTATCACCTCAGAATAGAATCTGAGTACTGCTTTTTAAGTTTATAGCCTATACATGACAGTGTTCGTATATGCACAGCCTTATTTAATTCCCAATGATCACAGTGATAGCTCTACATCTCTAGTCTGCTCTTTCAGTCAAACTAGGACAAAAATCAAATTCAATGACATCCCCACACCTCCAGGAGAACTTGTCTCTGAGTAGATAATTAGGAAATATTCGAAGAAGGAGAGGAGGTTCAAAAGTGGTTGCAGCAAACATATTAGAATATAAGCAAAGTAAATAGTTTGCAATTACAAATTAACAAGAATGAGGATTAGAACAGAAAGAAGTCAAATATTTTTAAAGTTAAAATTATGGTAGCAGTTATCATCAACTGTATTTTCAAGTATATTGAAGTATATTGTCCCTAAATTCAAGGGATAATGCAAAATAAAGTATATTTTGCCTAAATTCAAGGGATAACCATTTTGTTTTTGTTCAAAAACAGGTTAATTCTGTTTGTTAAAATTCCTGTTATCAAAAATTTGGTTATTGTTCCATTGCATTGAGAAATTTTGATTAAAAAATAATTCTACAAATGTAATTTAAGCTCTTAGGTTCACCAAGTCTTCTCACTCTCTAATAGAGCCTGATCAAGATAATTAAATTATACCTTTATGTTGTAGTGATGTAAATCCAGATTCAAAAGCATCTAACCAATTCTGACTCTACCATTTGGGTCAATTAGAGCATGTTTAGTAATTGCAAGATATCAGGCAGTTTACAAAATTGGAAAGGACAAGAATCCTTATTGCTGTGGAAAAATGAAACTTGCTTTGACTGATTGTATTACCTATTCAGGACATGTTGTACAAACTACCAGCCAAAGTAATCAAACACAAGGTTATACAGTATTGAACAAAATGCTCCTGATTTGACAATGGGAATAATAATGTTACATGCCCAAAAGCTTGTGCCTGACAATAGAATTACAGTGTATAAAGCAGGAAAATTGAGACTGTCATGGTAGCTACAATGACTTCTGACCTAACTGGCAGGAGTTAGTGTAGATTCCACAGACTAAGGGTACAGATCCCAACAAGACTGCCCTCACTTCAGGAACCAGCCGCTAGCTTAGGGGATCCTAGACTGTCTGTACTTCTGAGCAATTGGCTCCAAATCCTGGACTTCCTACAAACCATTCAGATACCATTCACTCAATGTGCTATAAACGATTACAATTTTATTATAGCAATAAGGATACAAATCTGGGACAGTGAAAAGAAGAGACATATATAGAGGTCTATGTGACCACATAAGAGGTCCAGGAGGGCTCAGCCTTGAAGCTTCCATGTCCTCTCTGTTTTGGAGTCAGGAGGTGTCATTCTCCCAGCATGGTGACTTATAGAAATATGTGCAGAATATTGTTAACCAGGAAAGGGAACTCGAGTTTCAAGTCCATTTCATATGCATGATTGATTGACTCATCGGCCACATGATTTATACTCAAATTCCACGCCCCATGGGACACCCAGAGGTCAAGCTTACATCACCTGGCTCAGAGCTTCACACCTCTAATCACATGGTTGTGCTTTCTGATGGGATTAGGCCTCAACCTGAGTCATCTTGTTTGCATACCCACCACTTTTTAGCATGAACTCATCTAATCTGATGGTCTCATTACAAATAACAGACACTTCTATTGCTCAAGAAATTACCAGGTTATAGGGTTTCCATGCCAGGAAGTAAGGGGAAAGTCAACAAAGTTCTTTGCTACACAGCAGCTGCAGACCACGGAGAAGGCAATGGCACCCACTCCAGTGCTCTCACCTGGAAAATCCCATGGGCGGAGGAGCCTGGTGGGCTGCAGTCCATGGGGTCGTGAAGAGTCAGACACGACTGAGCGACTTCACTTCCACTTTTTACTTTCATGCATTGGACAAGGAAATGGCAGCCCACTCCAGTGTTCTTGCCTGGAGAATCCCAGGGACGGGGAAGCCTGGTGGGCTGCCGTCTATGGAGTCACACAGAGTCAGACACGACTGAAGCGACTTAGCAGCAGCGGTAGCAACCGCAGAGTGAATTCAGACCTGTTCTCACTTTGGCGATGAATGTGTCTGCCTACAGGCTCAGCCAACTTTAATAAAGATAAAGAGATGTACTTTGCTTCCAAATCATGCTTTATTATTTCTTCATTGTTACTTCCATAATAATAGTTATGTTAGGCTATTATTTGATAGAAACATAGGTTGAGTAATATTAAAACTGTTGTTCCATAATACAGGTCAGTTTTCAAAACATTCAGGGGAAAGAGTGTCTTTACTTTCAAGGAAGAAAACTGACTTCAATAGTTTAAAAACTATTCCTAGGGTCATGAATTCTCCAAAGATTTCTGATTTTTTGTTTTCTTTTCAATTATGCCTTTCTCTGAAAGATCTTGTTCAAATTTTTGATAGACTTGTGGCATTTATGCCTGTACTCATTTTTTTTTAGGCCATTTATTTGTGGTGATCCAGTGACATTCTCTATGAAACAACTAAAAGGATAAAAGACAACACACACAAAAAAAACAAATCTCAAAAATTGGGGGGGGGGAAGAAAGACAGAATTACAGAAAAGAAATGTACCTTTTGAAGGGAATAGAACAAATGTTTTAATTAAAGAGCAATCTTAAGAAGACAGAAATGTCTAAATCATGTGATATGTACCATAAATCATTTTAGCTCATTTTTTAATTTTAAACAAGATAAACTATATTAAAGACAAAATGCCTTCATGATGTGAAAATGTTCAATTAAGACAGACTTTGAAACTACATAGATATTTGTAATGATTTTAGAATTTCTATCTTAAATTTTATTTCAAGTTGTATAAATACAGTTATAAAAGTTATTTCAGAAAAAAAATGTTTATTGCCTGTGAACTGTCACAGGCAGAGACTGAGAAAGACAGCAAAAAACAGAGACAAAGAGAAACAGAGATAGAGATTGATTTATACTAATGGATTAGCTCATATCTTTATGGAGACTAGTGAATCCAAAATCTGCAGTGTGGGGCAGCAGCCTGGAGACTCAGGAGAGCTGATATGCAGATGATATCCAAAGAAATATTTTGACATTTCTCTCTTGCTTCCTCTTGTTTGGAGAGACTGGTCTTCTGGTTTTTTTAGGCCATTTGTCTGATTTGAGGAGGCCCAAGCAGATGATACCACCCTAATGGCAGAAAGTGAAGAAGAACTAAAGAGCTTCTTGATGAAGGTGAAAGAGGAGAGTGAAAAGGATGGTTTAAAACTCAACATTTGAAAAACGAAGATCATGGCGATCTGGTCCCATCATTCCATGGCAAATAGATGGGGGAAAATTGCAAACAGTGGTAGATTTTACTTCTTGGTTTCCAAAGTCACTGTGGACAGTGACTGCAGCCATGAAATTAAAAGACACTTGCTCCTTGGAAGAAAAGGTATGACAAATACAGACAGCATATTAAAAAGCATAGACATCACTTTGCCAACAAAGGTCTGTACAGTCAAAGCTATGGTTTCTCCAGTAGTCATGTATGGATGTGAGAGTTGGACCATAAAGAAGGCTGAACACTGAAGAATTGATGCTTTTGAACTGTGCTGCTGGAGGACTCTTGAGAGTTACTTGGACAGCAAGGAGATCAAGCCAGTCAATCCTAAAGAAAATCAACCCTGAATATTCATTGGAAGGATGGATGTTGAAGTTTCAATACTTTGACCACCTGATGTGAAGGGTCAACCCATTGGAAAAGACCCTGATGCTGGGAAAGATTGAAGGCAGGAGGATAAAGGGACAATAGAGGATGAGATGATTGGATGGCATCACTGACTCAATGGACATGAGTTTTAGAAAACTCTGGGAGATAATGAAGGACAGGGAAGCCTGTAATGCTGCACTCCATGGCGTCACCTAGAGCTGGACATGACTTAGGGACCAAACAACAAAACACATTATGGAAAACAGCCTACTTATTCTAACATAAAACTAGCCATTACATTCTAAGACTACAAAATAATAGTTATCAGAATAGATATCTTAATGCAAACATTAATTTGCTTCTAGTAAACTAGTATTTAGTATTATTTTCTAAATACTTTCCCATTATTAACATTTCAGTAACTAAGTCCATAGGCTTCCCAGGTGGCTTAGTGATAAAGAATCAGCCTGCCAATGCAGGACACCTGGGTTTGACCTCTGGATCAGGAAGATCCCCTGCAGAAGGAAATAGCAACCCACTCCTGTATTTTTGCCTGGGAAGTCCCTTGGACAGAGGACTGTAAGGAGTTCAAAACAGTCAACCTAAAGGGAAGCAACTCTGAATATTCATTGGAAGGACTGATGCTGAAGCTGAAACTCCAATACTTTGACTACCTGATACAAAGAGCCGACTCACTGGAAAAGACCTTGATGCTGGGAAAAACTGAAGGCAAAAGGAGAAGGGGGTGACAGAGGATAAGATGGTTAGATAGCATCACCAACTCAATGGACATGATTTGAGCAAACTCCAGGTGATACTTAGGACAGAGAAGCCTGGTGTGTTGCTGTCCATGAGGTCACAAAGAATCAGATATAATTTAGTGACTGAATAAAAACAACAAAGACTGCATAGCAGATACATTAGTATTTATCTATGTATGTGTGATTGTAAATTAACAGTAAATTCTCTGAGGAATGAAACAGTGAAGAAGCACTGTACCTCTTTGATTTTTATTTTTATAAGAAATATGTATTAATTTGAAGGGAATGGAAACCCACTCCAGTATTCTTGCCTGGAGAATTCCATGGACAGGGGAGCCTGGTGGGCTACAGTCTATGGGGTTGCAAAGAGTCAGACATGACTTAGAGACTAACACACATGTATTAATTATATTTTCTAATTCATGTACATATAAAGTAAAAATTAAATTCAATACTTTTTTAGAAATTGATCTAGTAGAAAAATATTGTATTCTGTATTTATTTCAGACTTTACCTACTACTTCTAGATACAACACTCCATTTGATTATCAGCTGCAACTCCATCCCCTCATAATCAAGAAAAGTGTAGTATGGCCAAGGAAGGGACTTTATCTGAAGCCCTAAGTCCTAGAGTTCTGCCTGGGTTCACTTTTTTTATCCCAGGGAAAACTTTGGATGAAGTCATAATTTCTCTAAACTTCAGGTTTCAAATAGGTAGGCACAGAAATTACAATGGCAACTTGTGGCATGACAATTGAATAAGTTTGTATCTATTAAACTAGTTTTTAAACTGAGAATGCACAACTACTATGGGCCATATTTATTACCTGAATTCAAATAACCAAATAACAATGAAGCTAAGACAATGATCTCAGTTCAGTTCTGTCACTCAGTCGTGTCTGACTCCTTGCGACCCCATGAATCGCAGCACACCAGGCCTCCCTATCCATCACCAACTCCCGGAGTTTACCCAAACCCATGTCCATTGAGTAGGTGATGCTATCCAACCATCTCATCCTCTGTCGTCCCCTTCTCTTCCTGCCTTCAGTCTTTCCCAGCATCAGGGTCTTTCCAAGTCAGCCCTTCGCATAAGGTGGCCAAAGTATTGGAGTTTTCAGCTTCAACATCAGTCCTTCCAATGAACACCCAGGACTGATCTCCTTCAGGATGGACTGGTTGGATCTCCTTGGAGTCCAAGGGGCTCTCAAGAGTCTTCTCCAACACCACAGTTCAAAAGCATCAAGTCTTCAGTGCTCAGCTTTCTTTAGAGTCCAACTCTTACATCCATACATGACTACTGAAAAAACCATAGCCTTGACTAGATGGAGCTTTGTTGGCAAAGTAATGTCTCTGCTTTTTAATACGCTGTCTAGGTTGGTCATAACTTTTCTTCCAAGGAGTAAGCCACTGCTCGCCACTCCAACGCCATGCAGCCGCTGCTCAGACGATTATCTAGTTGGCCTGATTTTTAATCCTGTGTTCTCTCCCTAATGGCACACAGTCTCTGCAGATTTAATATGTCATCTTTCAAATATGATAACAAATTGATTAATTGATTCTTATGAATAAATAGAATGTCACTAGCTGCAGTACTGGTGGTAGTTTGGTTTGGGTGGGAAACACCACTGCACAGAGTGAGAGCTGTTCTCAGTCCCCACACCCAGGAATGGTCTCAACCAGAATTCATTTTAAAAAAGCAACACAGAAAGAATGCATCTATCCGATTTGAAAATCATACCTGGGACATCACTTACTAGATATATGTGCATTGGAAATGGGAAATAGGGCAGAATTATCATTAATTTAAAAAGTTTTTAAAAAAACTGAGTCAAATATCTTGAACACTTTGTAGACCAGGATTCCATAGTAGAAACAATTTGGGAATCTGTTCATGTAAAGAATAAAAATGTACACACTTTCATGCTGAAAAGACATGCATATGTAAATGAAAAATAGCTTCTAAATGATCATAATGGGGTACTCCATCAATAAAATCATACAGAAACTGCAGATTATGGTGAATTTCTTCATGAAAACTAAATTTGAAAGGAAAGGCAATTTTTAAAATGTCAAAAGCAGAGTGTCATATACAGGATCTTTAAAACTCAAGTAAGTCATTTGTAACCAGACACAGTAGTAAAATTGGAGTGTGGGAGCCAGATTCATAGGTTAAAAAATAATCTGTCCATTAACTGCATTCTTTATGTACTTTGTGTGTGTCTCTCTCTCTCTCTCTTTTTTTTTTTTTTTTTGTACTTAACTCTAAAATTAAGATAATAATTGTATTTGCCTTAGCAGCAATTTAAGCATTAGGGAACATACTAAATTTAAAATGTTTTAAGGCAGTGAATAAAACACTAGATAAATGCCATCTATCATTATTATTATTATATTTAAACTTATAATGGAGTTGTTGTGGTAGAATCATTTAATGTTCATGTATTACTCAGACTCATCAACTAATAAGGAGTTAACCAATTTGAATCTCCTCAACTCTTAAAGTTAATGCTATTCCACTCTTTCTGAAACTACAGTGTTGAGAAATATTAGAAAAATAATAGCTTTACAATAACAACCAATTAGAAACAAGTAATAACACGAGCACAATAAAGGACAGAAATTGTATGGACTTAACAGAAGCAGAAGATACTAAAAAGAGGTGACAAGAATACACAATAAAACTATATAAAAAAGATCTTCATCCTGGAATGCAAAGTCAAGTGGGCCTTAGGAAGCATCACTATGAACAAAGCTAGTGGGGGTCATGGAATTCCAGTTGAGCTATTTCAAATCCTCAAAGATGATGCTGTTAAAGTGCTGCACTCAATATGCCAGCAAATTTGGAAAACTCAGCAGTGGCCACAGGACTGGAAAAGGTCATTCCAATCCCAAAGAAAGACAATGCTAAACAATATTCAAACTACCACACAATTGTGCTCGTGTCACGCACTAGCAAAGTGATGATCAAAATTCTCCAAGCCAGGCTTCAACAGTACATGAACTGTAAACTTCCAGATATTCAAGCTGAATTTAGAAAAGGCAGAGGAACCAGAGATCAAATTGCCAACGTCCACTGGATCATTTAAAAGGCAAGAAAGTTCTAGAAAAACATCTACTACTTTTGCTTTATTGACTATGCCAAAGCCTTTCACTGTGTGGATCACAACAAACTGTGGGAAATTCTTCAAGAGATGGGAATACCAGACCACCTGACCTGCCTCCTGAGAAATCTGTATGCAGGTCAAGAAGTAACAGCTAGACCTGGACATGGAACAACAGACTGGTTCCAAACTGGGAAAGGAGTATATCAAGGTTGTAAATTGCCGCCCTGATTGTTTAACTTATATGCAGAGTACATTATGGGAAATCCCAGGCAGGATGAAGCACAAGCTGGAATCAAGATTGTTGGGAGAAATATCAATAACCTCAGACACACAGATGACACAAACCTTATGGCAGAAAGTGAGGAAGAACTAAAGAGCCTCTTGGTGAAAGTGAAAGAGGAGAGTGAAAAAAATGGCTTAAATAATAGCAAGCAAAGCAACTGACAAAGAATTAATCTCAAAAATATAGAAGCACCTCCTGCAGCTTAACTCCAGAAAAATAAATGACACAATCAAAAAATGGGCCAAAGAACTAAACAGACATTTCTTCAAAGAAAACATACACATGGCTAAGGAACACATGAAAAGATGCTCAACATCACTCATTATCAGAGAAATGCAAACCAAAACCACAATGAGGTACCATCTCACACCAGTCAGAATGGCTGCTATCCAAAAGTCTACAAACAATAAATTATGAGAGGGTGCAGAGAAAAAGGAACCCTCTTACACTGTTGGTGGGAATGCAAACTAGTACAGCCACTATGGAGAACAGTGTGGAGACTCCTTAAAAAACTGGAAATAGAACTTCCATATAACCTAGCAATCCCACTGTTGGGCATACACACTAAGGAAACCAGAATTGAAAGAGACACATGTATGCCAATGTTCATCGCAGCACTGTTTACAAAAGCCAGGACATGGAAGCAACCTAGATGCCCATCAGCAGACAAATGGATAAGAAAGGTGTGGTATATATACACAATGGAACATTCAGTTCAGTTCAGTCGCTCAGTCGTGTCCGACTCTACGACTCCATGAACCGCAGCACGCCAGGCCTCCCTGCCCATCACCAGCTTCCAGAGTTCACCCAAACCCATGTCCATTGAGTTGGTGATGCCATTCAACCATCTCATCCTCTATCGTCCTCTTCTCCTCCTGCCCTTAATCTTTCCCAGCATCAGGGTCTTTTCCAATGAGTCAGCTGTTTGTATCAGGTGGCCAAAGTATTGGAGTTTCAGCTTCAACATCAGTCCTCCGATGAACACCCAGGACTGATCTCCTTTAGGGTGGAGTGGTTGGATCTCCTTGCAGTCCAAGGGACTCTCAAGAGTCTTCTCCAACACCACAGTTCAAAAGCATCAATTCTTCTGTGCTCAGCTTTCTTTATAGTTCAACTCTCATATCCATACATGATCACTGGGAAAACCATAGCCTTGACTAGACGGACCTTTGTTGACAAAGTAATGTACTCAGCCATTAAAAAGAATGCATTTGAATCAGTTCTAATGAGGTGGATGAAACTGGAGCCTATTATACAGAGTGAAGTAAATCATAAAGGAAAACACCAATACAGTATACAAACCTACATATATGAAATTTAGAAAGATGGTAACAATGACCCCCATATGCGAGACAGCAAAAGAGGCACAAATGTAAAGAACAGACTTTTGGACCCTGTGGGAGAAGGCGAGGGTAGGATGACTTGAGAGAGTAGCATTGAAACATATATATTATCATATGTGATGTGGATTGCTGGTCCAGGTTCGATGCATGAGACAGGGTGTTCAGGGCTGATGCACCGGGATGACCCTGGGGGATGGGATGGGGAGGTAGGTGGGAGGGGGGTTCTGGATGGGGAAAACATGTGCACCCGTGGCTGATTCATGCTGATGTATGGCACAACCACTACAATACTGTAAAGTGATTAGCCTTCAATTAAAATAAATTAATTAATTTAACAACAACAAAAACCAAAAACTCAACATTCAGAAAATTAAGATCATGACATCCGGTCCCATCATTTCATGCAAATAGATGGGGAAACAATGGAAACAGTGACAGACTTTACCTTTGGGGGCTCCAAAATCACTGCAGGTGGTGACTGCAGCCATGAAATTAAAAGACACTTGCTCCTTGGAAGAAAAGCTATGAGCAATCTAGACAGCTTATTAAAAAGCAGAAACATTACTTTGCCAACAAAGGTCCATCTAGTCAAAGCTGTGGTTTTTCCAGAAGCCATGTATGGATGTGAGAGTTGGACTATAAAGAGAGCTGAGCACTGAAGAATTGATGCTTTTGAACTGTCTGTTGGAGAAGACTCTTGAGAGCCCCTTGGACTGCAAGGAGATCCAATCAGTCCATTCTAAAGGAAATCAGTCCTGGGTGTTCCTTGGAAGGACTGACATTGAAGCTGAAACTCCAATACTTTGGCCACCTCATGCGAAGAACCTACTCATTGGAAAAGACCCTGATCCTGGGAAAGATTGAAGGTGGGAGCAGAAGGGGACAACAGAGGATGAGATGGTTGGATGGCATCACTGACTCAATGGACATGAATTTGGGTAAACTCCAGGAGTTGGTGGTGGACAGTGAAGTCTGGTATGCTGCAGTCTATGGGTGTCGCAAAGAGCTGGACACTACTGACTGACTGAACAGAACCGAAAAAATCTAAACTGAAAAGAATAGACATAAGATATTTCAGAGTGTTTATGTTAAGGTTTGACTATAGCCTTCAAAATCTATACAAATACTGAGGAAATTTGAGATGCCATTGAATAATATTTTCATTTTGTTTGGAAGCCTGAAAATGGACAATGCACAAATAACGTTTATAATTTATAGAATGTGTTTTCTTCTTCACCAAACATTTTTTACAGAGAAATTTGCAATGTCAGTGTTTTTGTTAAACAGAGGCTATTGATAGCAAATATATTTTATCTGGTAAATTACAGACTGAAGGAGGAGAAAAATGAGACAGGAAAGTTCCATAAAGGAACAAATGAAGGGAAGCAGAGGAAGAATCTCATGTTATCCTTTCTTCCCCTCCTTTTTTGATACCATTTTATCTTGCTTGGCTAAAATATTTTTTGGTTTAAATCTATATAAATTGATACAAACTAAAATGTATTCTTATTTATAAATGTGTATATACATACACATCTTTCCTTATTGTTGAGAGTTAGCTGGACTGTTCCACTGTTGCCTTGGCATCCATTTTGTTTGGCCAGTCACAAGGGCCTTAAACTGACACTAACCCCTCAAGCAAGCCCACAGCCTAGGAGATAGCTTGCAGAGTCACAAGCAAATATCAGTTCCTGATATGAGTTTCCCAACAGCCCTTGTGATCAAAAGTCTCCTTAACTCTTGGGCCTTCTCCTCTGTGCCCCATAGATGAGATCCCTGTGGATCTCACTAAAACCCGGCTCTTTTTAGTTTGACTTGACCAATTGTGCCTTAGCTTGGGAACCCCAAAGCACCCAGCCCACAGACCCTAGTGAAGGACTCCAAGTCCTGTGGCTGTCTGTCTGCATCCTGGCTCGCCTCCCCCAAGTGGCTCTTCAAGGTGTTTTCTGTACTTCCGCCAAGACCTGTGGGTAATAAACTCCATCTTGGTTTCTCCTGTGGTCTTCTGTTGAACCACAGCTCACCATCTGGCACCCTGTGTTCCACTTAGCAAATATTTATTTCACAAAGTCATGACTCTTATTCAAACATATATAATGGTTGAATGCATAAATGTAAATAAGTTCCTTTAATTTTGTAGCTTACTTGTTATGGTAGCCCATTTATTTTGTTGATCTTTTCAGCGTTTATTTACTTAATAGAGCAACACAGAAAATTCCCTCAGATATTTGCAGAAAATGAAATATATTGCTTCTGAAGGCAGGTGTATCCTCAATAGTGGACAGAGAAAACACACACGTGTCAACAGAAAGCATATCTGAACATCAAAACAATGGAAAGAATGAGTAGCACAGGTGAGCTACCAACACTGTTGGGTTTTCAGTCTGCATCTGGTATGCTGAGAAAAAGGGAACATGGATTTAGAGCGATTGCATATTTATCATTTGAGATTGTTAAGAGATTGATTATCTCATGCATTGATTTGTTCAGGTTTTGTAAGCCTCTAAACAGTGCTTTAAAGTAAAGCAATTAATTTTTTTGTTCATTAACTTTAATTATGCTTAAAAGCCCAGAAATCTTGGAGCAATTTCAAAAAATAAGCCTGCTTACTAAATGGATTCTCCCAAGTTTTCACAAATCAGTAACACAAAAAACATCAGTATGGGCCTGGTTAATGAGAAAAAAAGAAAACCATAGAAATCTAGATAATGTATGTTAGTTTAAAGTTATAATCAGGTATTGAAAATGTGAAGCAAAGAAAGTATAATAATTGATTTCATATATGCCTACTCCTCTTAATATATAGTTCTATATAACGAGACATATTAAGTACAGAAATTTTCTAAAAATGTATTAGTATCTTGGAGGAAATGTTTAAGAGGCAACCAATAGGTGTTCACACGGCACAGCTTACTATTAGCAGTGCATTTCCACTAAGGCAACAATATAACACTTTGCTCTTATTAAGAGCTATAAGATTAACTCACATTTATATCACTGTACCAGGATAATTTTGACAAATTCTTGCATTAAACATTACTAATATGCTTAAATAATTTTCTTATCCAATTTTATTATTTTATACTGATATGAGTGAAGCAGTTACAAAGTTTCATAGAAATGACAATTAATTAGCATCATTTTCCAATAAACATTTGATATCAGCATATATGTTTTAAAACAACTTTTTCTTTAATATTCAAATAACTCAGAAACTAAAATATTTCACTTACTAAATAATAAGATATATTGAATTTTCTACTAATTTCCTGAGGTTTGTAGATTTAGCCAGTTGCATCTGCACTGAGCACAGAGTTTTTCAAAGAAAAATGATAATTAGTTTTTGAAAGAAAAATAAAGCTATTTCTTTTCCCCTTGTCAATAAAAGTTCATTGATATATCAAGATATTTTAATAAGTGTACATTAATATCAATGCCAATAAAGGTGAGAAGAAGGCCATAAAAGAAGCAAAAATTTATAATGGAATATTTGTTGCTACAAACTCATTATATATGATAATATCTTAACATCTCCAACTTAAAATAACACTTTCATATAAAACAAGACTTTCATAAAAACTAACTAGATCCAGTAGACACCATAATGAAGTTCAGGAAAGATGGGAGATGGAATGAGATTAAAAAATATGCAAAACCACACAGTGACATGTTTCTAAGGGATTTGTGGTTCCCTAGGTTTTTAGGGGGTTGTTACATTTTTGAAACAGGGAAAGAGGGCAAGATTCAAAAAATTCTCACAGTCTCCTAAGTAGAGTCTGGCAAAGCTCTTTGTATTGGAAAGGTAATGAACAAGTAGCTTCATCAGGTAAACGAAAGATATCCATAGGATGAAGCCTGGAAAATGTGTAGAGATTAAGACAAGTATTTATGTTAATGTGTGTTCATATTAATATTCTAATAGCAACCTAAGTATGTGATCTATTGTATTATATATTTCCATGCTAAACTTCTCATGTTCCCATGATTATTTAATTATGAAAAAGTCAAATGAAAAAAAGAAAGCAAACCATCTGAAAATTAATTTCTATGAAAACTAAATGTGTATAAAAAGTGGAGGGAAGTTAACCAAATATTAACCATGGTAATCGTTTGTAGGATATTACTATTTCACTTACTTACTTGTAATATACTTTCTGTATTTTCTTACAAAGAAATATACTAATATTACAACTATATAAGTTCTAGTTGATAGAAAATTATGATATATGGGATAAGTACATAACTTGGAATGAGTTTTGGATAGGAAAACACTTTATCAGAATAGTAATAGGTAGAATAATAGAATGAAGTAGATGAAATGAAGGTTTTTAGGAAATAAAGTGATTGTAAAGGCTGTGTTTGAGATTCTGTTTATTTCGGTTTTAAACAGATATTCACAGAGTATTTGCTATGCGCTTCTTTCTGTACTATGAGCTGGAATACTCTGGAGGGTAAGAGAAAGTTTCCATACCTGCGTAAAGCTTAGTGTCAAGTCCTAAGACCACAAGCAAGCCAAGTGAAAAGTAAGTGAAAGTGTTAGTCACTCAGTTGTGTATGACGCTTTGTGACCCCGTAAACTGTAGCCTGCCAGGTTCCTCTGTCCATGAAATTCTCCAGGAAAGAATACTGGAGTGGGTTGTCATTCCCTTCTCCAGGGGATCTTCCTGACCCAGGGATCGAACCTGGATCTCCTGCATCGTGGGAAGATTTTTTACCTTCTGAGCCACCAGCGAAGCCTACAAGCAAGCAAACAAGTAAACATAAAGCCAACAATGAGAAGGGCTACAAAGAAAAGCAAACACAAATAATTAAATCCAAACAACATAAGACAGCTAAGCAATGCCTTAAAAGGTGTCTTGTGGGCCAATTTGATTGAGTATCCAGGAAAATCTTTCTTAGGTAGCTAGATGACACTAGAAACAGGAAAACAGGAAAGATTAACCTTTTTTTCTTTTCTTTTTCTTTTTTTTTTGCAATTGTGTTTATCTTCTCAGTTTGAATACCCCAAAGTGTAATATTTAGCTATTGCTGTTGTTGTTCAGTCACTCAATTGTGTCCAACTCTTTGCAACCCCATGGACTGCAGCATGTCAGGCTTCCCTGTCCTTCACTATCTCTCAGAGTTTACTCAAACTCATGTCCATTGAGTTGATGATAATATCCAGCCATTTCATCTTCTATCATCCCCTTCTTCTCCTGCTCTCAGTCTTACCCAGCATCAGTTTTCTTCAGTAAATTGGCTCTTTGCATCAGGTGGCCAAAATATTAGAGCTTTAACTTCAGCATCAGTCCTTCCAATGAATATTCAGGGTTGATTTTATTTAGGATGGACTGGTTTGATCTTCTTGCAGTCCAAGAGACTCTGAAGAGTCTTCTCCAGCACCACAGTTCAAAAGCATCAATTATTTTGTGTTCAGCCTTCTTTATGGTCCAACTCTCACATCAATACATGATTACAGGAAAAAAAAAAAAAAAACGTAGCTTTGACTATACAGAGCTTTGTCGGCAGTCGGGAAAGTGACGTCTCTGCTTTTTAATATGCTGTCTAGGTTTGTCATAGCTTTTCTTTCAAGGAGCAAACATCTTTTAATTTCATGGCTGCTGCCACTGTCCATAGTGATTTTGAAGCCCAAGAAAATGAAGTCTGTCACTTTCCATTTCTTCCCCATAAAGTGATGTGACCAGATGATCTTAGTTTTTTGAATGTTGAGTTTTAAGTCAGCTTTTTCACTTTTCTCTTTCACCCTCATCAAGAGGCTCTTTAGTTCCTCTTCACTTTCAGCCATTAGGGTGGTATCATCTGCATATCTGAGGTTGTTGATATTTCTCCCAGTAGTCTTGATTCCAGCTTGTACTTTATGCAGCCTGGCATTTTGCATAATATATCCTGCATATAAATTAAATAAACAGGGTGACAATATACAGCTTTGACATACTCCTTCCCAATTTTTAACAAGTCTGCTTTACCTATTTTATCTATATGAAGATAAATAAAACCTTCAAACTGTTTCCAGTTTGGTGTTGTTATTTAATTTCTTCATACTAATAAAATTCTCTGTCAACATTTGATACCCAATGTATAAAGCCAGTGGTTGATCAACTTTCAGTTATTTCTTTATATTTTCCTCTGGTTATTAGATGCACTTTACTTATTGGTTTAACATTTTTTTGACTAGGGTATTATACCAACTGGATAGCTAAGTAATGTATTACAGAGGTTTCTGTAGAAGTTTTATTAGCAGAATTTAGTGATGATTAAAATTACTTTTTGTTTCTTAACATCTGGCTATCAGTTTTTAAACTTTCAACACAAACTAAAAGATTCATATACATTGCCATAAATTGAAAAAAAAAAATCTTTAAACTGATATCATAAAAATTAGCTTATGATTGGAAGGAATATGGGACTTCCCTGGTAGTCCAGTGGTTAAGTTTCTGTGCTTCCCTTGCAGGGGGCAGGGGTTCAATCTCTGGTCAGGAGGAACTAAGATCCCACATGCCACATGGCACAGTAAAAAAAACAAAAACAAAAAAAACACATAAATAAATAGAAGAGCCTTAGCCAATTTCATTACAGCTTCCCTGAACTCAGAAAGACATATTTCCCTTGCTTGCCAGATGACAAATCGAGTCCACTGCTGAAAAGTTTTTAAAAACTGTATGTACAAGTTTTCAGATATAACCAAAATAAACATGATTGTAACATATTTGCTTAATTTTGTCTTGCACATACTAATGTATATTTTTCACTCTAAAAATAGATTCAGACAAAAGCAAAATATAAGCACTCTGCTGAATTTATTCATGTGAAATTATTTTTGTATGTATTTTGTGATCATAACTTTTTGTGTTTTTTCATATTACATGATTTTACAAGCTATATTTAACAACAATTATTTAATAATTTTACATTTAAGTAATGCTGCTTGGAGATCTTATTATCCTTTTAAATGTTAAATAAAAAGCTAAAACACACATATTTTGATTAATGACAGATTCACTAGATTATTTTATATATTTCATTAATTTTATATGTGAAAAATCAAATTCACATAATTAAAACTCTTGAAGTAATTCAGATTGAAGAAATATTCCTTCTATGGATTTCTAATTGCTTGCAACTATATTAAAATATTTTCAAAATATCACATGGGTAAAAGCTGAAGATAGAGACTACTCATAAGAAAAGAAATAGGGCTCTATTATAGAAAATTAATTTAAAAGTAACTTTTTCTATATTAACCACACACAAAAAATGTACATATATCACCATTATTTTTGGAAAGAAGAGGTAACTCTTCTGGGAAAATAAAACTTATTCTTATCTGTAATAAAATGTATAAATAAACCATATTGCATATTTTGTGCTTCTTTTAAATTTTTATCCACATTTAATTTAAGTTAAACTTTAAACAAATCTACCTACTGAAGTGAATCTTTCATTAGGCTATTAGAAGTAATTGTTAAATGTACACCTTCTCTTAATAAATTCACTAATATTTCAATTTTGACTTTTTTAATTGAAGTGGTCAATGGGATATAAATATTTGAAACATGCATAATTCTATGTTTGAGGTATAATATGATCTGGAAAGTACAACAAAACCTTTAAAACTGAATATTCATAAAACTTTTTAAAGATCGTGGTCTAGAAATTATATAATATCTTTACCCATTTCTATTGAGAGCAGAATAGTCTTCCATTAACACATATATCATGATTAAATGTGCTCATTTTCATGAAAGCACTGTAACTCTGTAATCTGCTCATATGGCTCTCTAAGCTTAAAGTCACTTTAAAAATAAGCAACTGAACCTGATTGTCTGTAGGGTTTGTTTAGGTTTATAGAGTGGTTATGAGCACGGACTCAGGAGCCAAAATGTGTAGAAGTGAATGCCAAGTTCTCAGTTTAAAGTATGTGTGGCTTCTGATAGCTTGTGAAAAAATAAGGGATGCTGTTTTGAAAGTGCAATGTGTTTGTAAGTCAATTGAATCATGCTCTAATTGGCTATGTGGCTATATGCTTTTTAATATGGGTTACATCATATTTCTAAAAAAAAAATCACAAGCCTCATTCTCTTCTTGAGATATGGGAAAGAATAGCAGAAGTTTTCACTTGTTTGTATCTTATCGTTGATTATTACTTGTAAGCATTTCTTTAAAATCTTTAGAAAGACTTCAAAACTACCTACAAACAACATAAATCAAATGGTTTATTTATGAAATGTTATTTCACAATGAATGTGTAGCATTAGAGACAAATATTCTAACCCAAAATAGTGAGTACCTTTTCTAATCATCTTTTGATACTTTTTAAATGAGAATAAATTAACATTGATTTTATCTAAATGAAACTCATAAAACTCATCTACATATAGTAGGTCAAATACTATATTTGTGATTATAGTAAATCACAAATGTAGTATTTTTGTCTTTTTTTTTTTAGGTACAAGTGGTTCAGAGCAGTGTTAAAATAGAGCAAAAATGCAAATGATACAGGCTTATTTGCATGCGTGTCACGCAGCAGTAAATCCCCACTGTGTTTCCATTCAGAGTCCTATTTCAGCGTCATTATCACTAACAGGACAGCGTTAAGTAAGGCAGTGTTAGCTTTTAGGAACACACTTATGGGCTGCTAATCAATTATTTACTATCCTAGAGAAAACAGAGTCTTGTTTAAACGCACACAATATTTATAGAAGCTAAAGCTATCAGTGCTGCTAAAAGAAATCAGGCAGAAGAATATGCTTTATGTTATAAAACCAAGTTAAATCTTACCTTTGTAAATTGAGAGAATCTTGAGTTTTCTGGAAGCTTGCTTTTAAAAGGAAACTAAATGTTACTACTCAGAAATTGATTTGGGCTTCCCTGGTGTTTCAGACAGATGATAAACAATCTGCCTGGAATGCAGGAGACCTGGGTTCAATCCCTGGGTGGAGAAGATCTTCTGCAGAAAAGAATGGCTACCCACCCTAGTATTCTTGCCTGGGGAATTCCATGAACAGAGGAATCTGGCAAAGAGTCAGAAACTACTGAGCAATGAACCCATTCACTTTCAGAAGTTAATTCATATAATAGTGGCTTTAAATAAAAAATTAATAGCACTAATTTATACTAGTTTTGAAGTATCCTCACTCAGATGATTTTAAGGTTTGTCTTTATTAGCTAAACCAAAAATATAAGCAAAATAATTGCACATTTTCAAGTGGAGCAATATTTTCTGATTCTAACTGAAATTAGCAATGTGACTTTTCAAATTTAGTATATGAATGGACTCCAAGATTAAGTAAAATAAAATTACATAAAGAATATCTTCAGTATTATACTTTAAAAGAGGCAATTTGGGAAATAGCATATTTACCAACCATGAAATACTGTTTCCACACATGATATTGAAGGTTAGGTGGCGGGTTCTAAAGTCTTAAATGTGGTTTCAAATTTTCATTTTTATTTACTTTGAGCAATTAAAAACATTCTGAGTTTCACTTTCTTCATTTTGTACATGAAAATAATAATAGAATCAAGCTTGCAAAGTCATTTGTGGACATGTGTGATAATCTACACAGTATTTAACACAGCAATCTTCACAAAGGAAGAAAAAACTTGAATGGTTATAATTCAAGTAAGGATGCTGCTTTTCTTTAAAATTTTTTATTATAAAAGCATTTAAATATATACAAAATAGAGAATTATTTAAAATGCATGGAAAAAATTAGAATTAACAAATGTGAGTGTGTAATTTTAGACATATAGCAACTATCATTGTAACCAAAATAAGAAACTAAATGAGATAATATGTATCAGAGACAAAAGTTTAATTATTCTAGTATGAAAAAATCATCTGAAAAAGAAGACAAAAGAGTACTAACCCTAAAAAAAGTTAACAGAATCACAAATAGAACAAATGTATTTTTAACCACATGAAAAGATACTATACCTTTTATAATAAGAGAAATGCAAATAAAAATTAGGAAAACATTTTCCACCTTATAGATTGGCAAAATGAAAGAACTTGAAAATGCTCTTATTTGACAAAGCCATGGGAAATTCTCACATAATGAAAATAAAAACTAAATGCAATCTTATAAAAAATACTTGACAATAACTAAAAATATTGCATATCTATTTACTGTTTAGCTCAATAATCCCATTCTAGAAATACATCTCAAAGATTCACAGGCAAAATGAGAACACAATATATATAGGATACCTGGTAACAGCAAAAGACTGAGAGCAAAGAAGTAGCCATTCACAAGGGGATTGACTGAATAAACAATGGTGTGCGAAGGATAGAATACTGAGAACAATAACAAACAAAAGTAACCTTAGAATATTACCAAGAATCCACTACAGCATGATCTTCAGAGAATATTATTAATTGAATAAAGCACTTATGGCAGAAAGCAAAGAAGAACTAAAGAGCCCCTTGATGAAAGTGAAACAGGAGAGTAAAAAAGTTGGCTTAAAGCTCAACATTCAAAAAACTAAGATCATGGCATCTGGTCCCATCACTTCATGGCAAATAGATGGGGAAACAATGGAAACAGTGACAGACTTTACTTTTTGGGCTCCAAAATCACTGCAGAGAGTGACTGAAGCCATGAAATTAAAAGACGCTTAATCCTTAGAAGAAAAGCTATGACAAACCTAGACAGCATATTAAAAAGCAGGGGCATTACTTTGCCAACAAAGGTCCATCTAGTCAAAGCTATGGTTTTTCCAGTAGTCATGTATGGATGTGAGAGTTGGACTACAAAGAAAGCTGAGTGCAGAAGAATTGATGCTTTAGAACTGTGGTGTTGGAGAAGACCCTAGAGAGTCTCTTGGACTGCAAGGAGATGAAATCAGTCCATCTGAAAGGAAATCAGTCCTGAATATTCATTGGAAGCACTGACGCTGAAGCTGAAACTCCAATTCTTTGGCCACCTGATATGAAGAACTGACTCATTTAAAAAGACTCCGATGCTGGGAATGATTGAAGGTGGGAGGAGAAGGTGATGAGAGAGGATGAGATGGTTGGATGGCATCACCAACACAATGGACATGAGCTTGAGTAAACTGCAGGAATTCATGTTGGACAAGGAGGCCTGGTATACTGCAGTCCATGGGGTCGCAAAGAGTCTGACATGACTAAGAGACTGAACTGAACTGAACCGTTTCTTATTACTGTGATTGTCTTAGAATTAATGTCACATGAAGACTGGAGAAAGGATGAAATAAGGTTTACATCCATGTGCCAATAACAAAGATAATATCAAAAAGTTATTTAATGGTGATGATAAAAAAAAATCTATGAACTTCTTTAAAGTGAAACTGTGATTATTTCGACTGTCTATGTTAGTACACACAGTTTGCTTTTATATTGGATGAGACATATTTCCCTGTTTAGCAGCTATCCAAGTGCTACACTAAGATTGTTGCAGAAATATTCTTGTAAATAGGGTAATATTTATTATAGTCTCAATTAGGAAATTGTTATCTTTTCTATGGAAAGAGAGGGAAACTTTTGAATGAGCTATGTCACAGAGAATCCACAATAAAATTTCACTGTTTTCATAAGCTATTTTTTTTAATTCGGTTTCAATTATTTGCCAATTGAGAGGGTAAAATTGCAAGAAATATTGTTTATCCAAAACTGATTATGGCAACAACCCTGTAGCTAGTCTGCTTTAAAGAAATCACTATTCATTGTCTTTACAACATCTGTTCCCTTTCTTCTGTCTTATCAATCAACACTCATTTTGCTCACTTTTCTGTGAGCCTCCAAGAGAAACTGGGACTTTTTGGAGCCATAGGGGGTGCATTATGACAGGTCTAAATTGCCCTTGGTGGCCTTAATCCCCTTGAATAGACTTTACATTGCCATGTGAAGCATGTTTGTCCAATAAAACAAAAAAGAAAGTTTGCTACAGGTTTTCTCAAAAACCCTTTCTTGGCCTTACACAGGAAAAAAAAAAAAAATGTTCTCATTTCCTTCCACAGTGTTACTACCTGCATATAGTGCCTCAAAGTGTGACAATAGTCTTGGAACCATGAGGGAAGAAAGTCTAAAAGGTTAATACCAGGATAGTAGTGCAGATAAATATAAAAGAAACTGGACTTTGGGGAATACTGTTGAGCCACTGAAATGATCCAACTGTGGGACTGCACTGTCTTAGGAATTTTGCCAGCTGAGATAATAAAAGCCATTATTTTAAGTTATTTACAGTACTATGTTTTCAAATTTATGTTTAATCCTTATGTAAAATTTCAATGAGCTTATTCTTTGCACATTAGCATTAAATGTAAACACAAGGTTAGTAGTATTGCATAAAAAGAAAATCTTAAATTAGAATTAGATAAATTCATTATAAAGACTAATTATAAAAAAAGATTAATTATGTGAAGTTTGTAATCAAAGTTCTATGAAGGTAAAAAAAGTATATTTATGTTTCTATAAAGTTTACTTTGCACTTTATCAGGTTTTTTTTTTTTCCTTGCTTTAAAAAGCCATTGCCTATCAGTAAGAAAAAAACAAGTTTCAGAGTACAGAACTTTATGTTAACACAATTTGAATTCATTGGTAAAAGCAAATGTTAATAGGTGGTTCTAAGATGGCAGAGGAATAGGATGGGGAAATCACTCCCCCCCCCCACCACAAATTCATCAAAAGATCATTTGAATGCTGAGCAACTTCCACAAAACAACTTCTGAACACTGGAAGAGGACACCAGGCTCCCAGAAAAGCAGTGCATGCTCTTGGAAAGGAGGTAGGACAAAATATAAAAGACAAAAAGAGAGACAAAGGAGTTAGGGATGGAGACCCATCCTGGGGAGACAGTCATGAAGGAGGAGGTTTCCAAAGAGGAAACCCTCTTACCAGCAGGTCTGTGGGGAGTTTTTGAGTCTCAGAAGGCAAGATAACTGGGAGGGGGAAAGAAAAAAAAAAAAACAGAATACGTGCCTAACCGCAATGCCCAGTGGAGAAGTAGCTCAGATGCTCATGACTGCCACCAGCGAGCAGAGGCTGGACAGGGAGGCACAGTTTGCATGCTTAGGGTAAGAACCCAGTCTGAATGTCCAGAGGACAATCTGAGGGAGATAATGTGAGATAGCAACCCAAACTGTGGGATAGCCAGAGAGAGAAAATCAGAAAAAAAGAAAGTGAGAACTTTCCTGCAAAAAAACCTGTAACCTAAGGTACCCTGACCCTCTCACAGAACAAAGGATTGAATGAACACCAAAGGAGAGCTAGCAGGCTACATACCAGTCCCTCCCCCCACTGGAGGAAGAGCGGCAGGTGGGCAAAAGCCAGAGCCAGAAGGCAAGGGGCTATCTCAGCCCCAGAGACTGGCATCCTACACCAAACTGTGAGCAGGTTCCCAGTTGCTAACCAAAACTTCCCGGGATCCTGGACAGTTGACATCTGCCAGGAGGGTTGGAGCCAAAGGTCAGCTTCCCAGAGGAGAACATGGCACACCCGAGATGATGCTCTCACAGCGCACATGGGAAACTGAGCAGCTGGGACAGCGAGGTGATTAAGACACACGGCCCATCTGGGACAGTGAACTCACCAAGCACTTGGCCGCCTGAGCTGCTTGGGCC
Organism: Odocoileus virginianus; assembly: GCF_023699985.2. Taxonomy (NCBI): domain Eukaryota; kingdom Metazoa; phylum Chordata; class Mammalia; order Artiodactyla; family Cervidae; genus Odocoileus; species Odocoileus virginianus. The sequence continues at coordinate 54,127,418 of NC_069694.1, forward strand.
TGGGAAAGGCACAAAACGCACACCCAGCTGAGTCTGTGCCTCTGTGGAGCACCTGAGAACCTGAACCTGAGCAGCTTAGATCGGCTCAGTTCAGTTCAGTCATTCCATCATGCCTGACTCATTGCGACCCCATGAGCTGCAGCACACCAGGGTTCCCTGTCCATCACCAAGTACAGGAGTCAACACAAACCCATGTCCATTGAGTCGATGATGCCATCCAACCATCTCATCCTCTGTCATCACCTTCTCCTCCTGCCCTCAATCTTTCCCAGCATCAGGGTCTTTTCAAATGAGTCAGCTCTTCACATCAGGTGGCCAAAGGGCTGGAGTTTCAGCTTCAGCATCAGTCCATTGAATGAATATTCAAGACTGATCTCCTTTAGGATGGACTGGTTGGATCTCCTTGCAGTCCAAGGGACTCTCAAGAGTCTTCTCCAACACCACAGTTCGAAAGCATCAATGCTAAACTCATCTTTCTTTATAGTCCAATTCTCACATCCATGCATGACAACTGGAAAAACCATAGCCTTGACTAGATGGACCTTTGTTGACAAAGTAATGCCTCTGCTTTTTAATATACTGTTTAGGACTCCTTCCAAGGAGTAAGCATCTTTTAATTTCATGGGTGCAATCACTATCTGTAGTGATTTTGGAGCCCAAAAAAATAAAGTCAGCACTTTTTCCACTGTTTTCCCATCTATTTGCCATGAAGTGATGGGACTGGATGCCATGATCTTAGTTTTCTCTATGTTGAGCTTTAAGCCAACTTTTTCACTCTCCTCTTTCACTTTCATCAAGAGGCTTTTTAGTTCCTCTTCACTTTCTTCCATAAGCGTGGTGTCATTTGCATATCTGAGATTATTGATATTTCTCCTGTCAATTTTGATTCCAGCTTTTGCTTCCTCCAGCCCAGCGTTTCTCATGATGTACTCTGCATATAAGTTAAATAAGCAGGGTGACAATATACAGCCTTGAAGTACTCCTTTTCCTATTTGGAACAAGTCTGTTGTTCCATGTCCAGTTCTAACTGTTGCTTCCTGACCTGCATAGAGGTTTCTCAAGAGGCAGGTCAGGTGGTCTGGTATTCCTATCTCTTTCAGAATTTTCCACAGTATATTGTGATCCACACAATCAAAGGCTTTGGCCTAGTCAATAAGACCAGGGAAGTGCACAAAACACAGGGCCTGCTTTGGACAGATCCCCTGCAGAGCAACCTGGGGCCTGAGCAGTGTAGACCAGGAAAGCATAAGCTGCCATGAGCGGGTGCAAACCCAGTGTGGCCCAGATGCTGCACGCACTGCCCACACATGCCATGGATGTTTGTTTGCAGTGCTCCCCCCTCCTCACGACACAATTGGACAAGTGAGCCTAGATAAGTGACCACCTTCGCCCCCTTGTGTCAGGGCAGAAATTAGACACTGAAGAGACTTGCAAACAAGAAGCCAAAATAAACAAAGAGGGAACTGCTCTGGAAGTAACAGGTGCAACAGATTAAAACCTGTACTTAACATTGACTAAGCTTTGGGAGGGGCCTATAGATCTTGAGAAGAAGTATAAGCTGGAACAAGGAACTATCTAAAACTGAGCTGACACCATACTGCCTTCAACAGCTCTAGAGAAATTCCTAGATATATTTAAACTATTACCATTTTTATTTTAAGCTCTTTATTACTCCTTTAATTTTCATTTTTATAACCTATTATTACCTTGCAAGCAATGACCCTATATTTAAAGCAAATTTCATGTGTATGTATTCTATAATTATTGTGATTGATTTTGTTTTGTATTTTTAATATTGTATTTTTGAGAGTCTAAACTCTACGTTTTTAATCCTTGCTTTTTGGTATCTGTTATCAGTTTTGTTGGAGAAGGCAATAGCAACCCACTCCAGTACTCTTGCCTGGAAAATCCCATGGACAGAGGACCCTGGTGGGATGCAGTTCATGGGGCCGTTACGAGTCAGACACAGCTGAGTGACATCACTTTCACACATTGGAGAAGGCAATGGCACCCCACTCCAGTGTTCTTGCCTGGAGAATCCCAGGGACGGGGAAGCCTGGTGGGCTGCCCTCTATGAGGTCGCACAGAGTTGGACACGACTGAAGTGACTTAGCAGCAGCTGCATCAAGTTTGTACCTTTCAGAATCTGATCTCCAGTTCCCATTTTCACTTAGGGGTGTGGTTACTGGCATGAGTGCGCTCTCCCCTTTTGACTCCACCTTGTTTCCTCCAGGTCACCTCCATCTCCCTCCTCCCTCTTCTCTTCTCCATGTAACTCTGTGAACCTCTCGGGGTGTCCCTCACTGTGGAGAATCTTTTCACCATTAACCTAGATGTTTTATCTCTGATGTATGGATGAAGAAGTCTTGAGGCTACTGTAAGAATAAGACTGAAAGCCAGAGGAAGGAGGCTTAACTCTAAAACTTGAGACCACCAGAAAACTCCTGACTTCAGGGAACATTAATAGACAAGAACTCACCCAAAAGTCTCCATACCTACGCTTAAACCAAGCTCCATCCAAGAGCCAACAAGTTCCAGAGCAAGACATACCACACTATTTCTCCAGCAACACAGGAACACAGCCCCGAGCATTAAAATACAGGCTGCCAAAAGTCACACCAAACCTCAAAACTCACTACTGGACACTTCCTTGCACTCCAGAGAGAAGAGATACAGCTCCACCCACCAGAACACAAATGCAAGCTTCCCTAACTAGGAAACCTTGACAAGACATTAGTCCAACCCCACCCACAGGGAGCAACCTCAACAATAAAGAGGAACCACAAATTTCCAGGCTTCAGAAAGGCCACCCCAAACACCACAGTCTAAACAAAATGAAAAGGCAGAGAAATATTCAGCAGGTAAAGGAACATGATAAATGCCCACCAAAACAAGAAAAAGAAGAGGCGATAGGGAGTCTATCTGAAAAAAATTCAGAAAAATGATAGTAAAGATGATCTAAAATCTTGAAAACAAAATGAAGATAAATAGATTAGAGACAAGGATCGAGAAGATGCAAGAAATGTTTAACAAGGACCTAGAAGAAATAAAAGACTCAATCAATAATGAATAATGCAATAACTGAGATCAAAAGAACTCTGGAGAGAACCAACAGTAGAATAACTAAGCAGAAGAGAGAATGTGAGGTGGAAGATAGAATGGTGGAAATAAATAAAGCAGAGAATAAAAAAGAACAAAGAATTAAAAGAAATGGTGACATTCTCAGAGATCTGTGGAACAATATTAAACACCCCAAAATTCGAATCATAGGAGTCCCAGAAGAATAATATAAAAAGAATGGCCTTGAGAGAATACTTGAGGAGATAATAGTTGAAAAATTCTCTTAAATGGGGAAGGAAATAGCCACCCAAGTCCAAGAAACCCAGAGAGTAACAAACAGGATAAACCCAAGGCAAAACAGCTCAAGACAGATAGTAATCAAATTAATGAAGTTTAAACACAAAGAATAAATACTAAAAGCAGTATTGGAAAAGCAACAAATAACACACAGGGGATCCCCATAAGGATAACAGCTTATCTTTCAATAGAAACTCTTCAGAAAGGAATGCCAGAAAGGAATGGCAGGACATACTTAAAGTGATAAAAGAGAAAAACCTTGAACCCAGATTACTATACCCAACAAGGATCTCATTCAAATATGAAGGAGAAATAAAAAACTTTACAGACAAGCAAAAGCTAAGAGAATTGAGCACCACCAAATCAACTCTTAAACAAATCCTAAAGGATTTCTCTAGACAGGAAACGCAGACAAGGATATAAACTCGAACCCAAAACAACAAAGTAAATGGCAGCTTGATCATACTTATCAATAATTGCCTTAAATGTAAATGGTTTGAATGCCCCAACCAAAAGACAAAGATTGGCTGAATGGATACAAAAACAAGACCCCTATATATGTTGTCTACAAGAGATCCACCTCAAAACAAGAACACATACAGAATGAAAGTAAAGGGCTGGAAAAAGATATTCCATGCAAATAGAGACCAAAAGAAAGCAGGAGTAGCAATACTCATATCAGATAAAATAGACTTTGAAATAAAGGCTGTGAAAAGAGACAAAGAAGGACACTACATAATGATCAAAGGGTCAATCCAAGAAGGAGATATAACAATTATAAACATGTATGTGCACCCAACATAGGAGCACCACGATATATATGGCAAATGTTAACAAGTATGAAAGTGGAAATTAACAGTAGCACAATAATAGTGGGAGAGTATAATACCCCACTCATACCTATGGATAGATCGACTAAACAGAAAATTAGCAAGGAAACACAAACTTTAAATGATGAAATGGATCAGTTAGATCTAATTGATATTTATAAGACATTTTATCCCAAAGCAATGAATTTCAGCTTTTTCTCAAGTACACAGGGAACATTCTCCAGGATAGATCACGTCCTGGCCGTAAATCTAACCTTGGTAAATTTTTAAAAAATTGAAATAATTTTAAGCATCTTTTCTGATCACAATGTGGTAAGATTAGATGTTAACTACAAGAAACAACTATTAAATCACAAACATATGGAGGCTAAACAACACATTTCTGAATAACCAACAAATCACAGAAAAAATCAAAATATACATAGAAACAAATGAAAATGAAAACATGACAACCCCAAACCAATGGGATTCAGTAAAAGCAGTGCTAAGGGGAAATGTTCATAGCAATACAAGCTTACCTCAAGAAACAAGAGAAAAATCAAATAAATAACCTAACTTTATACCTAAAGCAACTAGAAAAAGAAGAAATGAAGAACCCCAGGGTTAGTAGAAGGAAATAAATCATAAAAATTAGGGCAGAAATAAATGAAAAAGAAACAAAAGAGACTATAGAAAAACTCAACAAAACTAAAAGCTAGTTCTTTGAGAAGATAACCAAAATAGACAGACCATTAGCCAGAATGGCTATTTGAATAAAGAATAAAAATTGGCCATTAAGAATAAAAGGGAGAAGAATCAAATCAACAAAGTTAGAAATGAAAATGGAGGAATCAGAACAGACAACACAGAAATACAAAGGATCATAAGAGACTACTATCAGCAACTGTATGGCAATAAAATGGACGACTTGAAAGAGACAGATGAATTCTTTGAAAAGTATAACCTTCCAAAACTGAAACATGAAGAAATAGAAAATCTTAAGAGACCCATCACAAGTACAGAAATCGAAACTGTAATCAGAAATCTTCCAGCAAACGAAAGCCCAGGACCAGTTGGCTTCACCAGTTGAATTCTACCAAAAATTTAGAGAAGAGCTAACACCTACCCTACTCAAACTATTCCAGACAACTACACAAGAAAGTAAACTTCCAAACTCATTCTATGAGGCCACCATCACCCTAATACCAAAACCAGACAAAGATGCCACCAAAATAGAAAACTACAGGCCAGTATCATTGATGAACATAGATGCAAAAATCCTTAACAAAATTTTAGCAATCAGAATAAAACAACATATTAAAAAGATCATACCTCATGAGCAAGTGGGCTTTATCCCAGGGATGCAAGGATTCTTCAATATTCACAAATCAATCAACATGATACACCACATTAACAAATTGAAAGATAAAAACCATATGATGATCTCAATAGATGCAGAGAAAGCCTTTGACAAAATTCAACATCCATTTAAGAATAAAAACCCTCCAGAAAGCAGGCATATATCTCAATGAAATAAAAACCATATATGAGAAACCCACAACAAGTATTATCCTCAATGGTGAAAAATTGAAAGCATTTCCCCTAAAGTCAGGAACAAGACAAGGATGCTCACTCTCACCACTACTATTCAACATAGTTTTGGAAGTTTTAGCTACAGAAATTAAGAAAAAGAAATACAAGGAATCCAGATTGGAAAAGAAGAATAGAACTCTCACTGTTTGCAGATGGCATGATCCTCTACATAGAAAACCCTAAAGACACCATCAGAAAATGACTAGAGCTAATTAATGAATATAGTCAAGTTGCAGGACATAAAATTAACACACAGAAATGTCTTGCATTCTTGCAATCTGTAGATTCAATGCAATCCCTATCAAGCTACCAGTGGTATTTTTCAGAGAACTAGAACAAGTAATCTCACAATTTGTATGGAAATAAAAAAAAAACCTTGAATAGCCAAAGCAATCTTGAGAAAGAAGAATGGAACTGGAGGAATCAACCTGCCTGACTTCAGGCTATATTACAAAGCTACAGTCATCAAGACAGTATGGTACTGGCACAAAGACAGAAATATAGATCAATGGAACAAAATAGAAATCCCAGAGACAAATCCATGCACCTATGGACACCTTATTTTTGGCAAAGGAGGCAAGAATATACAATAAAGAAAAGATAATCTCTTTAACAAGTGGTGCTGGGAAAATTGGTCAACCACTTGTAAAAGAATGAAACTAGAACATTTTCTAACACCATACACAAAAATAAACTCAAAATGGATTAAAGATCTAAATGTAAGACCAGAAACTAAAACTCCTAGAGGAGAACATAGGCAAAACACTCCCTGATATAAGTCACAGCAGGATCCTCTATGACCCACCTCCCGGAGTAATGGAAATAAAAGCAAAAATAAGCAAATGGGCCCTAATTAACTTAAAAGTTTTGCACAATGAAGGAAACTATAAGCAAGGTGAAAAGACAGCATTCAGAATGGGAGAAAATAATAACAAAGGAAGCAACTGACAAATAATTAATCTCCAAAACATACAAGCGGTTCATGCAGCTCAATTCCAGAAAAATAAGCCACACAATAAAAAAAATGGGCCAAAGAAATAAGCAGACGTTTCTCCAAAGAAGACATACAGATGACTAAAAAACACACTAGAAGATGCCCAACATCACTCATTATCAGAGAAATGCAAATCAAAACCACAATGAGGTACCATCTCATACCGATCAGAATGGCTGCTATCTGAAAGTCTACTAACAATAAATGCTGGAGAGGGTTCAGAGAAAAGGGAACCCTCTTACCCTGTTGGTGGGAATGCAAACTAGTACAGCCACTATGGAGAACATTGTGGAGATTCCTTTAAAAAGTGTAAATAGAACTGCCATATGACCCAGCAATCCTGCTGCTGGGTATACACATAGAGGAAACCAGAATTGAAAGAGACACATGTACCCAAATGTTCATCGCAGCACTGTTTACAATAGCCAGGGCATGGAAGCAGCCTAGATGTCCATCGACAGACAAATGGATCAGAAAACTATTGTACATATGCACAATGGAATATTACTAAGCTATTAAAAAGTGCATTTGAATCAGTTCTAATGAGGTGGATGAAACTGGAGCCTATTATACAGAGTGAAGTAAGTCAGAAAGAAAAACAACAACACAGTATATTAATGAATATATATAGAATTTAGAAAGATGGTAATGATGACTCTATTTGTGAGGCAGCAAAAAAGATACAGATGTAAAGAACAGACTTTTGGACTCTGTAGGAGGAGGCAAGGGTGGGATGATTTGGGAGAATAGCATTGAAACATGTATATTACCATATGTGAAATAGATCACCAGTCCAGGCTTGATGCATGAGACAGGTCACTCAGGACTGGTGCACTGAGACAACCCTGAGGGATGGATGGGGAGGGATATTCAGGATGGGGGACACATATACACCCATGGCTGATTCATGTCAATGTATGGCAAAAGTCACTACAATAATTTAAAATGATTAGCCTCCAATTAAAATAGATAAATGAATTTTAAAAATGTTAACTATAAGAAAATAAATTAGGAAAAGTTGTATAATTATTCATATAAAAGGAAAAGGGGGATTCTTTTGTGTAGTACTCTGAGACTAAGAGACAAATTATTTTGTTGATTCATGTTGAATTAATTGATAATTTTAGTTCTATACTCTTTTAAAGGAGCAATGTTTAGGAGATGTGTTTGTCACTACATAGTACTTTGATAAAGTGTTGACCATAAGTGATGCTGAAGCGTCAATACTTTGGCAAAGAGCCAACTCATTGGAAAAGACCCTGATGTTGGGAAAGATTGAGGGCAGGAGGAGAAACGGGCTACAGAGGATGAGATGGCTAGATGGCATCATTGACTCAATGGACATGAGTTTGAGCAAGCCCCAGGAGACAGTGAAGGACAGGGAAACCTGCTGTGCTGCAGTCCATGAGGTCGCAAAGAGTTGGACATGACTGAGTGACTGAACAACAAAAAGAACAAAATAAGTAAAAGATAAATAAAAGTCTAACACTTAACGCTTATTTTGTTGCTATTGTTTTTCAGTCACTCAGTCATGTCCAACTCTTTGCAACCCCGTGGATTGTTAGCCCATCAGGCTCCTTTGTCCATGGAATTTTTCAGGCAAGAATGCTGGAATGTGTTGCCATGTCCTTACACGTGTTTAAATGCTGTAAGAACAAAACAGTACAAAAGCAAGGAATAACATGAACATATATCTTATGTGGTCTGCAACAACTGAAATATTTCTCAGCTGGCCCTTTAGGAAAAGTTTGTACACCTTTGCCTTAGAAGCTTACATTAAAGCTTTCAATGGATGGGTACATAGCAGCCTTCAATTCAGGAATAATTTGTCCTTGTCCTTATTACTAATGATTTGACCCTTCTAGGATCTCCTCTCCAAATCCCACATGATGAACAAGGACTCTCTGCTCAGCTGTTTAAACACTTCTCTGTTCCACATGAGTTCTTTGCTCAGTAATCTCACAAGATGCCTGCATGTTTCAATAGTCAGCTGACTCAACAGGATGCCTGTACATGTTTTTAGCATTTTTTTCTTTCTCTGTGGAACTCTGTTTTGCAACTTATGACACCTTACCTTGCCTCTCTGAATTCTGATCTCCTCAACTTAGGATGATTGTAAGTCTCTGTTTGGGATCCACACCCCTGCTTCCTGACCTGGAAAGTGACATCCAACAGCATATAAGGCTCACAGTAACCCTGTGCTATTTCTTGGCTAAGATCTGCCTATATTTTTAAATATATCTTTTTGTCCAGTTTTCCAGTTGTGAACATCTGAATGTAGGTTCTGATGCTGTTCTTGATCATATTTGGAAGTGAAAGCCACTTAGCTTTTATTTTTAAATGTTGGCCAGTATGTGTATTGTGCTAAGTCACTCAGTCATGTCTGGCTCTTTGGGACCCTATGAACTGTAGCCTGCCAGGCTCCTCTGTCCATGGGGATTTTCCAGGCAAGAATACTGGAGTGGGTTGCCATGCCCTCCTCCAGGGAATCTTCAAAACCCAGGGATTGAACCCAGGTCTCCTGCATTGCAGGCAAATTCTTTACCATCTGAGCCACCAGGGAAGCCCTGCATCTGAGTTTAAAAAGAAGACTTAAACATATAATCCATGTTTTTACGTGAAATATTACAGAACTTCTTCCCTATCTAATGTCAGAGTGCCCATTTAATTCTGTAAAACTTGTTAATAGTCCAGTGTGAGGTTGCCTGTCTGAAGTAAAAGCTGACTTTCTATAGAACACCAAAAACCTGGTTCCTAAAACCACACTTTGTAGCAATTAAGATCAGCTGCAGGTTAATATTCCATTGATGAAAAAAAATTTTTTAAAAATTAAAAATAGGAGACAAACATCATACTTTTGCTTTTATTTATTTATTTGTTTTAATCTGTTGCTGTTGCTATTGCTGCTTAGTCACAAAGTCATGGCTGACTCTGTGATACCATGTACTATAGCCTGCCAGGCTCCTATATCCATGGGATTTCCCAGGCAAGAATACTGGAGTGGGTTGCCATGCCTTTCTCCAGGGGATCTTCCTGACCCAGGGATCAAACCTGAGTCTCCTGCATTGCAGACAGATTCTTTAGCATCTGAGCCATCAGGAAAGCCCTAGCACCTCTAAATTTTAGGACAATATGACATAAATATTTTTAGTATTTAATGTTTTAGCTGAACAAACCAACAGTAAAAATAAGATCACTGCTTACAGAATACAATTCCTTAGAAAATATAAGTAATATAATGATCTTTGAAAAGAATCTACACTTATTAGAAACTAAAGCAATTTTCTGTAAAGGTTTTAGGAAAAATAATTTAATTTTGAAGAAAAACTGATAAAATATTTTTCTAATTTTTATCTTTGATACTTAGACATTCATATATGTCTGGAAGCATTCTGATATTTCATGTCAATAGCTAATGTACACTGAATCCTTATAATAGTGTTATGTCACCATGGAATATATTTTACTAGCAGCAATTAAAGTTGTAATAGCTGATAATAATTTTTGAAATTTTATTTTGTGCTAGGTAACACCCTAAAGTTTTTACAGATACTAACTAAATTTCTTTCTTTAATAATCCTCTTAGGAAGAACCATGAATAACCCAGGTTCACAATGCAATATTTGAAAATAAGAAATGTTTAATATGTGATTGTTTTATGCTGTGATAATTTAAGTTTCAGTGCTGAGACATAAGCTCCAATCTGTTTTCCAACATTTTTACTCTATTTATAAGATATGAAATCAATCATTCCATTTTATCAATATATAAAATGTTTCCAAAGGCAAATTAGTTGGGATACCCGAATATTAATAGCCATAAAGCAGAAATATGCTTTGTATGTTAAAATGCCATCTTCTTTACCTAATGTGTTAGCATACAACTGCTAAGTAAAATACATTTTACAGCATCTGAGACAACTGTAAGGTCAATATTATAATGTACTGACTACAAGGAAAATGTTTCTTGATTTTGTATTACATATGTTTCCATTTAATTCAATCATTATGATTTGTCATGTAAAAACTCAGAGACCATCTCTAATCTGTATTCCACAGGAAACCAAAGATCATTATTATTGTTCCTCTAGTTCTTGTCTTTTCTAGGTCAAAATCTGATAATGAGATTCAATGGCTGTGCTTAATTCGTTGCAAGCATATGCAAAATAAACATGTGTCAGAGATTTTATTTATCATGAGGCAACCAATAGATGTTGAAATTCAAACATGAACTGGAGAACTTTAGTATACATGGGCAATTTAATAAGTAAATTTAGGAAATCTACAAATTTATGGTTGTTTATACAAAACTGGTCAATGTTCAACAAGGCAATGGACCAAAATATTTGGGACTATATATTCTGTTATTCAAATCTCTACTAGACAAAAATGTACAAATTAACTTCTGCCCCAGAGTTTTAAATTGTTTATTGAGATGCTCAGAACTACACTGGCCAACAATCTTTTGTGATTATTTCTAAGAATTTAAACACTTTTTTCTAAAATGAAGCAAAACATTCTTTGAAACTTAAAAAAAAAATCTCACTTCAATTCTATTTCAGTTAAACTTCCTCTGCCTTCAATTTAAATTACTTAATCTCTGAAATCTTGGAATGTCAACTATCTTTTTTTTTTTTTTTTTAACCTTTTTACTTTTTTCCACTATCTTTAGTGGAACTTTAAACTTAAGCTTTCTAGAGACAAACAACACTATTGTTTAATCTGTGCATAAACTGGCTTCTGACTCTACTTTTTACAAATTTTACCTAAAACTGTGGTTCAATACCTCAATCTCATTTTTCTAAAATTTTTGAGGTATATCACTTATTGAGGTATGATTGACATGTGAAACACTGTGCACTAAAATAATGATATGACATGTAAAAAGCTGTATTTAATGTATAAAACTTGAGAAATTTAGGAATAAGTATAAAATCAGGAAGGGTTTCCCAGGTGATTCAGTGGAAAAGAATCTGCCTGAAATGTAGGAGATGCAGATTTAATCCCTGGGTCAGGAAGTTCCCCATGAAGAAGGAAATGGCAACCCACTCCAGTATTTTCACCTGGAAAAATCCCATGGACAGAATAGTCTGACAGGCTACAGTCCATGGAACTGCAAAAGAGTGGACAGGATTTAGCGACTAAAGAAAACAACAAAACCAAGACACTGTCACCGCCATCAAGGCCCAAAAATGTAGAAATCATCTCCTAAAGTTTTCTCTAAACTTTATTATTATTATTATTAAATACATATTTGTTATTTATTTACTATATGTAATATATAAGTATAAATATATATTATATATAGTGGTAAAAACACTTAACATATGATCTATCATCATAGATTTTAAGTATACAACACAATATTGTCAGCTATAGGTGCAAGATCTCCAGAACTTATCTATTTTGCATAATTGAGACTATTCTGCTCTCTGCTTCTGTGAGTTTGACTATTTTAGTTTCCATATATAAAATCTTACGGTATTTGTCTTTCTCTGACTTATTTCACTTAGCATAATACCCTCCAGGACAATTCATGTTGTCACAAAAGGCAGGGTCTCCTTTTTTAGCTTTGAATATTTCATTATATGTATATGTCTCTTTTTAAATATTTTATCCATTTATGGTCATTTAGGTTGCTTCTATATCTTGGCTACTGTAATACTGTAATGAAAGAGAAGGGCAGAAGTCTCCTCAAGGTTCTGATTTTGTTTCCTTTGGATATATGCTGAGAAGCAGAACTGTTGAATATTGTGCTACTTCTATTTTTAATTTTTTGAGAAATTTCCATATTCTTTTCACTATGACTGTACCAATTTAGAGCCCTACCACTATGTACCAGTTGTCCTTTTATACCTCATCATCCCTAGCACTTATTTTTTTGTTTTGTTTTGAAAATTACTATCCTAAAAGATGTGAGATAGAAGCCCTTAGTGATTTTAATTTATGCTTCTCTGATGAATAGTAATTGAGTACATTTTCTTCTATCTGTTTGCCATATGTAGTCTTCTCTAGATAAATATCTATTCAAATTCATTTTTTATTGAATTGTTTGTGGGTTTTTTTGCTATTGCATTGTATGAATTTCATTTATATTTTGGATATTAACCTCTTAAGAAGTTATGATTTGCAAATATTTCTCCAATTCTGTATATAGTTTGCTTTTTCTCTCTGTTGATTATTTCCACTGCTGTGCAAATGCTTTTTAGTTTGATGTAGTCTCTCTTGTATATATTTGCTTTTGTTTCCCATAATTATGGTGTCATTTCCAAAAAAATCATTGCCAATATTAGTATCAAGAAATGTTTCACTGTTTTTTCTTTATTTATGGTCTTAAGAATTACATTTAAGTATTTAATCCATTTGAACTGCTTCTTTTGTGTGTAATATAAGATATGGATCCAGCTTTCTATTTGTGATTGATTTCTTTTATTAATGTCTTTTAGTTGTTTAAAATTAGTTCATTTATTCCTGGCAGAGCTGGGTCTTCATGGCTGCAAAGGGATTTCTCTAGTTGCTATGAGAGGGGGCCACTCTATTGTGGTGCTCAGACTCCTCATTGCCGCAGCTTCTCTTGTTGCAGAGCATAAGCTCTGGGCATCTGGGCGTCAGTGGTTGGAGCACCGAGGCTCAGTAGTTGTGGTGAGAGGGCTTAGTTGCTCCGTTGCATGTGGGATCTTCTCAGACCAGGAATCGAACTCCTGTTCCCTCTATTGGAGGTAGATTCTTAACCACCGGGCCTCCAAGACGTCTCCATCTTACAGTTTTTAGTGTATAATTTTTAACCTCCTCATGGAGACTCATGTACACTGTTCCACATATCAGGGAGATTCTGAGCCAGTCAAATAACCTATTTTCTACTGAGCAGGAAGGCAGTGATGATTTGGCCATATTCTAATCATTTTGCACTGATGGGAAGAGGCAAAACCCTGCAGGAATAGGAAATGCTGAGGTTTCTTTGACAGATTTCTACAATTCTTTCTTTTGAGACTTCTCTACAAATGTATTTTTCCACTGTTTACTTTGTCAGAATACATTTCTATCATCTACTTACACAGATAAGTGGATACCTACTCTTCTTAATATTGTTCTAATTTAGAAAATTATTAATTAAAATTCTGAAAACTTATTAACTGTGAATTTAAAATGACACTATTTTATGATATGCTGTGCATTTTGATAAATATTTAAATCCATCCTCCAACACTGCAAAGCACTATTGCAAGTTGTATCTGTTTTTATAGTTTTAGAAATTTGAAACTGAAAAGGTATTAATTAAATGAAGTGCTTATTAGGAAACATTTGAAGAACATTGTTTAAATACCATTCAGATTCTAAAGTTAAATATACACACTCAACAAACACATAACAAAATGCTCAACATTTCTCATTATTAGAGAAATGTAAATCAAAACTACAATGAGGTATCATGTCACAATGGTCAGAATAGCCATAATCAAAAAAATATACAAATAATAAATGCTGGGGAGGGTGTGGAGAAAAGGGAACACTCTTACACTGTTGGTGGAAATGTAAATTGATGCAACCACAGTGAACAGTATTGAGGTTTCTTAAAAACTGAAAATAAAATTACCGTATGATCCAGCAATCCCACTACTGGGCATATACCCTGAGAAAACCATTATTCAAAAGACACATGAACCCAGTGTTCATTGCAGCACTATTTACAATATCCAGGACATGGAAGCAACTTAAATGTCCATTGAGAGATGAATGGATGAAGAAGATCTGGTATATACATACAATGAAATATTACTCATCCATAAAAAGGAATGAATTGGGTCATCTGTAGTGGTGTGGATGAAACTAGAGTCCGTCACACAGAATGAAGTAAGTCAGAAAGAAAAGAACAAAAACCATATATTAACATATATGTAGAATCTAGAAAAATGAGGACTGATGAACCTATTTGCAGAAGAGGAATGAAGACGCAGAGTAGAGAAGGGACATGTGCACATGTCAGGAAGGGAGGGTGGGATGAATTGGGATAGTAGTACTGACATACACATTATTATTTGTAAAAGAGATAGCTCATGGGAAGTGGATGCATAGCACAAGGAGCTAAGCTTGGTGCTCTGTGATGACCTAGAGGGGTCGAACAGAGGGTTGGAGGGTGGTTCAAGAGGGAGGGGCTATATGTATATATACAGCTGATTCATTCTGCTGTGCAGCAGACACTAACACCACATTGTTGTTCTTTAGTCGCTCAGTTGTGTCCTACTCTTTGCAACCTGTGGACTGTAGGCTGCCATGCTGCTCCATCCATGGAATTTCTCAGGTAAGAAAACCAGAGTAAGCTGCCATTCTTCCTTACATACATTGAAAAAAATTACACTTCAATTAAAAAATATATAAAATACAAAGTCAAAATATTCTTACGAATGCAATTTCTCATGAGTCAGAGAAAAGTTTTGCTTTCTCAGAGTGTAGTTGTTGTTCATTCACTAAGTCATGTCCAACCCTTTGCAACCCAATGGACTGCAACATGCCAGGCTCCTCTGTCCTCCACTATCTCCCAGAGTTTTTTCAAGTTCATGTCCATTAGTAAGTGATGCTATCTAACAATCTCATCCTCTGCCGCCCCTTCTTCTTTTGCCTTCAATCTCTCCCACCATCAGGGTTTTTTTCTGATGAGTTGGCTCTTTTCATCAAGTGGCCAAAGTATTGGAGCTTTAGCTTCAGCATTAATTCTTCCAATGAATATTCAGGGTTTATTTTCCATAGAAGTGACTGGTTTGATCTCCTTGCAGTCCAAGGGACTCAAGAGTCTTCTCCAGTACCACAATTCAAAACCATCAATTTTGGGGTGTTCAGCCATCTTTATGGCTCAGCTCTCACATCTGCAAATGACTACCAGAAAAACCATAGCTTTTAATATATGGACCTTTGTTGGCAAGGTGATGTCTCTGATTTTTAATATGCTGTCTAGTTTTATCATAGCTTTCCTTCCAAGGAGCAAGCATCTTTTTTAATTTCACTGCCACAGTCACTGTCTGCAGTGATTTTGGGGCCCAAGAATATAAAATTAGCCATTGTTTCCACTTTTTTCCCTTCCATTTGCCATGAAGTGATGAGACCAGATGCCATGATCTTAGTTTTATGAATGCTGAGTTTCAAGCCAGCTTTTTCACTCTCTTCTTTTACCCTCATCAAGAGGCTCTTTATTTAGTTGCTCTTCACTTTATGCCCTTAGAGTGGTGTCATCTGCATATCTGAGGTTGTTAATATTTCTTCTGGAAATCTTGATTCCAGCTTGTGATTCATCTGACCCAGCATTTAGCATGTTGCACTATGCATAGAAGTTAAATAATCAGAGTGCCAATATACAGCTGCGTTGTGTTCCTTTCCCAACTTTCAACCAGTCAGTTTGTGTTTGGTTCTAACTGCTTCTTCTTGGCCTGCATACCATTTTCTCAGGAAGGTGGTCTGGTACTCTTATCTCTTTAAGAATTTTCCACAGTACCTCTTGTTATTTTTATGTTTAAAGAGAAAGCACTAAAAAAAAAAAAAAAAAAAAAAAAAAAAAACTTTGATTTTAGATGAAATTCACTGTTAAAATGTTATATAATGAATTAGCATTTAATAATAGACAAAGTTAAAAATTGCTTTCTTCTAAAATCTCAAAGGCTACCATTTAAATTAGTGAGTTGAATTAGCTTAAAATTTTTTTCTTTTAACGTGCTATGTTGCTTTTGTTTAGAATAAATGCTTTCTTAAGATTCAGATATGTGTTATTAGACTAACTTGCCTTATTATTATTACTAACAAGCTATGATTAGAACAGATCTAACAGTTTATGACAGATTAATAGCAGATATTTATCTCTAAAAAATTGCCATAGCAAAAAAAAAAGCACAAGATATCAAATTTCATCATCTTTAAGATATTTATATTTTATTACTTGTTGACATATTAAACACTATTTTTACTGACTCTTGGAAAATATTGCTATGATTCAATTTTCATCAGAATAATAAAACTCTGGGCAAAGTATAAAATCTTGTGGTAGATCTTAACCTCAGTTCAGGAACAACCAAGTGCACTACCATTGTGCCAGAAGTTGTCCATGCAGTTATGCGGACGTGACATAATCCGTAACACTGTGATCGAATGTGAGCATTTGACATTTCAGATACTTACACTGGTACCACATATTATTGTCAGATGCAAGAGTTGAAAAGATAGGACACGAAGCATGTAAAACAGAGAAGCAAAGTTCAGAAAGCAGTAAAAACAGGGTCAATCTACAGTCTTTTCACGTGTGGACTGTCTTTACCTTTACTTTCTAATTCATCCAGTTTTTCTTTGAAAATAAAAGATACCTTCAAATTCAATTAAGTATGATTTTTGGATGGCCTGTCAAATATAAAATAATAAGACTTGAAAATCAATTTCAGTTTAAAGAGTCCAGTGTTCTATTTTCCTTTCTAGTTCTATATCTCACTTAATTTCATGACTTCAGTCTCTATCTATACATACATAAAGTTGATGTTTTTAATAATTCAAGGTGACAATTAAAAGATTCATCATATCAATTTCTAAACCATATAATTACATTAAACTTGTTTTGATAGCATTTAATCAAAATTTAGTTGCCATTAGGTATTACTTTTAAATATACATGCTAATATATAGCAATCATATGACCGATTAGATTTATAACTATCACTTTGAAGTTGTATGTATAAAATATGCAATATTTATTATAATATTAAATCCTTATATTTTAGGAATTCTATGTTAGTTTTAGGAATACAAAGGCATTGAGAGTTAATAGCAGTTATGTGCAAAAAATATGCATACCAGAGCCAGTCCCAAGATGGCCGAGGAATAGGATGGGGAGACCACTTTCTCCCCCATAAATTCATCAAAAGAGCAATTGAATGTTTAGCAACTTCTGCAAAACAAATTCTGAACACTGGCAGAGGACACCAGGCACCCAGAAAGGCAGCCCAATCTCTTCAAAAGGAGGTAGGATAAAATATAAAAGACAAAAACAGAGACAAAGTTTTAGAGACAGAGACCCACCCTGGGATAGCAGTCATGAAGGAGAAGTGTCCACACAGTAGGAAATCCTCTCACAGGTGCTCTGTGGGGAGTTCTGGAATCTCAGAGGGCAACATAACCAGGAGGAAAAATAAAAATTAAAATTAAAAAACCCAAGGAATATGCACCTAACCTCAACTGTCTGTGAAGTAGCCCAGACAGTCTCATCCTCCACCAGCAAGTGAGAGCTGGGCAAGGAGGTGTGGGCTGCATTATTAGTCCTTAGGTTAAGGACCAGGCCTCAATGCCCTGAGGACAATCTGAGGGAGCTAACATGAGATAGCAACCCAAACCATGGGATCGCCAGAAAGACCAAAAAAAAAAAAAAAGACCTTTACCATGAAAGGCTCTAACACAGCAAGGTGACACCTGGCATGCTCACAAAACAAAGGATTGAGCAAATACCAAAGAACAGCAAGCCAGCTGCCATATAGGCCCCTCTCCCACCACCCGAGGCAGAGAAGCAGGTATGTGAAGGCCAGAGCCAGAAGGTGAGGGGCTGCTGCAATCTTGGACCCAGAGATGGCAACTTCCACTATACTGTGAGCAGGCTCCCAGTTGCTAACCACGTCTTGCTGGGATCCTGGACAGCTGACATCCGCCTGGAGTGTTGCAGCCTGAGATCTGCTCCCCAGAGGAGACACAGGGCACACCTAAGCTTGTGCTCTGCAGGTGAACACGGAACCATGAGTGGCTGGGACTAGGGGGGTGATTAAGATGCATGGTCCACCTGGGACAGTGTGCTTGCCAACCACCTGGTCGCCTGAGCTGCTTAGACCTGGGAAGGGCACAAAACGCATAGCCCATCTGGGTCTGTGCCCCAGCGGAGTACCTGAGACCCTGAGCGGCTTAGACCTGGGAAGCAACGAAACGCAGAGTACACTTGGGACAGTTCCCTTGTAGAGCACCCTGGAGCCTGAGCAACGTAGACCCAGGAAGCACGTGCTGCCTTGGTCTGTGGCAAATGCAATGTGGTCCACACACTATGAGCACTCCCCATGTATGCCCATGGTATGTGATTGCAGTGTCCCTCCCTCCCACAACACAGCTTAACAGGTGTGCCTAAATAAGTGGCCAGCTTCACCCCCTTGTGTAAGGGTAGAAATTAGACTCTGAAGAGACTTTCAAAGAGAGTAAGCCAAAATAAACAGAGAAGAGGGAACCACTCTGGAAGTGAAAGGTGCAATAGATTAAAACCCTGGAGGTAATACTGACTGTGCATTGGAGGGGACCTATAAACCTTGAGAACAAGTACAAGCTGGAACAAGAAAATATCTGACATTGAACTGACCCCACATTTCCCATAACAGCTCCAGAGAAATTCCTAGACATATTTTTAATACTATCACTTTATATTTAAAAAAAGAAATTAAGTTCTTTGTTACTCCTTTAATTTTCATTTTTAAAACATACTATTACCTTGCAAAAAAAAAAAAAAGCACTTATTTAAAGCAAATTTCATATATATATATATACACATTAATTTTTTTGATTGATATTGTATTTTATTTTTTATATTATATTTTTGAGGGTCTAACCTCTATTCTAGATTTTTAATATTTACTTTTTGGTATTTACTACCAATATTATTCCTCTAAGAATCTCATATTCAGTGTGCATTTTCACTTAGGGATTTGATTACTGGCTTGGTTGCTTTCTCCCCTTTTGACACTCTCTTTTCTCCTCCAGATTACCTCTATCTCCATCCTCCCCCTTCTCTTCTCTACTCAACTCTGTGAATCTCTCTGGGTGTTTGGGGATGGGGAGAACACTTGGGGAATTGATTACTGGCTAGATTGCTCTCTCCTATTTTGACTCCCCCTATTCTCTTCCTGGTCACCTCTATCTCCCTCCACTTTCTTCTCTTTTCTATGTAACCCTGTGAATCTCTATGGATGTTCCTTGTTGTGGATAATTGTTTCACCACTAACCAAGATGTTTTATCATCTGTGCTATATGGATGGAGAAGCCTTCAGGCTACTGTAAGAGAAAGACTGAAAGCAAGAGGCAGGAGGCTTAACTCCAAAACTTGAGAACATCAGAGAACTCTTGATTCCAGGGAACATTAATAGACAAGAGTTCACCCAAAAGTCTCTATACCTACACAGAAACCAAGCTCCACCCAAGAGCCAACAAGTTCCAGAGCAAGACACACCACACTAATTTTCCAGCAAAGCAGGAACACAAACATGTGCATTAAAAGACAGGCTTCCCAGAGCTATGCCAAACACATAGACACCTCAAAAATTATTGCTGGATCCGTCATTGCACTCCAGAGAGAAGAGATCCAGCTCCACCCACCAGAACACAGATGCAAGCTACCCTAACCAGGATACCTTTACAAACCACTAGTCCAATCCCACCCACAAGGAGCAGACTCTATAATTAAGAGGAACCATGAACTTCCAGCCTACAGAGAGGGCAACCCAAACACAGCAATATAAACAAAATGAAAAGATAGAAAAATAGTCAGCATGTAAAGGAACATGATAAATACCCACCAAACCAAACAAAAGAGGAGGAGATAGGGAGTCTACCTGAGTAAGAATTCAGAATAAGAGTAAAGATGATCCAAAATCTTAAAAACAAAATGGAGCTACAGATAAATAGATTAGAGTCAAGGGTTGAGAAGATGCAAGAAATGTTTAACAAGGACCTAGAAGAAATAAAAAAGAGTAAATCAATAATAAACAATGCAATAACTGAGGTCAAAAGCACTCTGGAGGGGGCAAACAGTAGGATAACTGAGGCAGAAGGGAGCATGAATGAGGTGGAAGATAGACTGGTGGAAATAAATGAACCAGAGACGAAAAAAGAAAAAAGAATTAAAAGAAATGAGGACAATCTCAGAGAGCTCTGGGACCATATTAAACACTCCAACATTCAAATCATAGGAGTCCCAGAAGAAGAAGACAAAAGCAAGGGCATGAGAGGATACTTGAGGAGATAATAGTCAAAAACTTCCCTAAAATAGGGAAGGAAATAGCCACCCAAATCCAAGAAACCTAGAGAGTCCAAACAGCATCAATCCAAGGCAAAACACCCCAAGACACATATTAATCAAACTAAGAAAGATGAAACACAAAGAGCAAATATTGAAAGCAGCAAGGGAAAAGCAACAAATAACACACAAGGGGATCCCCATAAGAATAGCAGCAGATATTTCAATAGAAACTCTTCAGGCCAGAAGGGAATGGCAGGACATAGTTAAAGTGATGAAAAAGAAAAACCTACAACCAAGATTACTCTACCCAGCAAGGAGCTCATTCAGATAAGAAGGAGAAATCAAAAACTTTACAGACAAGCAAAAGCTTAGAGAATTCAGCACCACCAAACCAACTCTTCAACAAATGCTAAAGGATATTCTCTAGTCAGGAAAAACAGAAAATGTTCATAAAATCAAACCCAAAACAACAAAATAAAAGGTAATGGGGTCATACTTATCAATAATTATCTAAAATGTAAATGGGTTGATGCCCCAACCAAAGGACAAAGACTGGTCAAATGGATACAAAATCAAGATCCCTATATATGCTGTCTACAAGAGACCCAACCAAGGGACACATACAAACTGAAAGGGAAGGACTGGAAAAAGATGGTTCATGCAAATGGAGACCAAACGAAAGCAGGAGTAGCAAAACCCATATCACATAAAATAGACTTTGAAATAAAGGCCGTGAAAAGAGACAATAAAGGACACTACATAATGATCAAAAGATCAATCTAAGAGGAATATAGGGTAATTATAAATATACATGCACCCAACATAGGAGTACTACAATATATAAGGCAAATGCTAACAAGTATGAAATAGGAAATTAAGAGTAATAGAATAATAGTGTGGTACTTTAATACCCCACTCACACCTACGGATAGATCAAACAAACAGAAAATTAGCAAGGAAACACCAGCTTTAAATGATACAATGGATCAGGTAGACCTAATTGATATCTATAGGACATTTCTGTGATTGTGGTTTTCAGTGATTGTGATTTTCATTCTGTCTGCCCTCTAATGGAGAAGGATAAGAGGCTCATGGAAGCTTCCTGACAAGAGAGACTGAATGAGGGGGAAACTGGGTTTTGTTCTGATAGGCAGGGCCATGTTCAGTAAACCTTTAATCCAATTTTTTGTTGATGGGTGGGGCTGTGTTCCCTCCCTGTTGTTTTGACCTTAGGCCAAACTACCACGGAAGTAATGAAGATAATGGCAACCTCCTTCAAAAGGTCCCATGCACTCACTGCTGCACTCAGTGTCCCTGACCCTGTAGCAGGCCACTGTTGACCCACGCCTCTGCTGGAGATTCCTGGATACTAACAGGCAAATCTGGATCAGTCTCTTGTGGGGTCACTGCTCCTTTCTCCTGGGTCCTGGTGCACACAAGGTGCTGTTTGTGCTCTCCAAGAGTCTATTTCCCTATTCCTGTGCAAGTTCTGGAAGCTCTATGGTGGGGTTAATGGCGACCTCCTCCAAGAGGGCTTATGCCATACCCGTGTCTGTTGCACCCAGAGCTCCTGCCCTATGGCAGGCCACTGTTGACCCATACCTTTGCAGGAGACACTCAAACACAGCTCTGGCTCAGTATCTGTAGGGTCTCTGGGTCCTAATGCACACAAGGTTTGTTTGAGCCCTCTGAATGTCTCTGGCAGAAAATGGGTTTAAGTCTAAACATTGTTTCAGCCCTCCTACCATATTGTTGGAGCTTCTCATTTGCCCTTGGATGTGGGCTATCTTTTTTTGGTGGGATCCAACATTCTCCAGGTGATGGTTGTTCAGCAGTGAGTGGCAGTTTTGGAATTCTGGCAGGAGAAGAGGAGCGCATGCACTCCAGTCCACCATCTTACCATGGGAAAGAGTAACAGGCAAATTTGACCTTGGAGAAAAAAAAATGAAGCAGGCCAAAGGCTAACAGAGTTTTGCCAAACAAACACACTGGTCATAGCAAACACCCTCTTCTAACAACACAAGAGAAGGCCCTACACATGGACATCACCAGATGGTCAATACTGAAATCAAATTGATTATATTCTTTACAGTCAAAGATGGAGAAGCTGTATACAGTCAGCAAAAATAAGACTGGGAGCTGACTGTGGCTCAGATCATGAATTCCTTATTGCCAAATTCAGACTTAAATTGAAGAAAGTAGGGAAAACCAGTAGACCATTCAGGTATGACTTAAATCAAATCCCTTATGATTACACAGTGGAAGTGACAAATAGATTCAAGGGATTAGATCTGATAGACAGAGTGCATGATGAAGTATGGACAGATGATCGTGACATTGTACAGGAGGCAGTGATCAAAACTGTCCCCAAGAAAAGAAATGTACAAGGGCTAAATGGTTGTATGAGGAGGCCTTACAAATAGCTGAGAAAAGAAGAGAAGTTAAAGGCAAAGGAGAAAAGGAAAGATATACCCATCTGAATACAGAATTCCAAAGAATAGCAAGGAGAGATAAGAAAGTCTTCCTCAGTGATCAATGCAAACAAATAGAGGAAAATAATAGAATAGAAAAGACTAGAGATCTCTTCAAGAAAATTAGAGACACCAAAGGAATATGTCATGCAAATTTGAACACAATAAAGGACAGAAATGGTATGGACCTAACAGAAGCAGAAGATATTAAAAAGAGGTGGCAAAAATACATAAAAGAACTATATGAAAAAGATCTTCATGACCAGAAAATCACAATAGTGTGATCACTCACCTAGAGCGAGACATCCTGGAATGCAAAGTCAAGTGGGCCTTAGGAATCATCACTATGAAAAAAGCTAGTGGAGGTGATGAAATTCCAATTGAGCTATTTCAAATCTTAAATGCTGTGAAAGTGCTGCACTCAGTATGCCAATAAATTTGGAAAACTCAGCTGTGGGCCACACAGACAGACTAGAAAAAATCAGTTTTCATTCTAATCCCAAAGAAAGGTAATGCCAAAGAATGCTCATACTACTGCTCAATTATACTCATGTCACACACTAGAAAAGTAATGCTCAAAATTTTCCAAACCAGGCTTCAACAATATGTGAACCATGAATTTCCAGACATTCAAGCTGGATTTAGAAAAGTCATAGGAACCAGAGATCAAATTGCCAATATCAATTGGATCACTGAAAAAGTAAGAGAGTTCCAGAAAAATAACTACTTCTGCTTAATTAACTATGCCAAAACCTTTGACTATGTGGGTCAAAACAAACTGGAAAATTCTTAAAGAGATGGGATGGCCAGATCACCTGACCTGCTTCTTGAGAAATCCTATGCTGGCTAGAAAGCAACAGAACTGGACACAAAACAACAGACTGGTTCCAAATTAGGAAAGGAGTACATCAAGGCTGTATATTGTCACCCTGCTTATCTAACTTATATGCACAGTACATCATAAAAAATGCTGGGCTGGATGAAGCACAAGCTGGAATCAAGGTTGCCGGGAGAAATATCAATAATCTCAGATATGCAGATGACACCACCATTATGGCAGAAAGAGAAAAAGAACCAAAGAGCCTCTTGATGAAAGTGAAAGAGGAGAGTGAAAATGTTGGCTTAAAACTCAACATTCAGAAAGCTAAGATCAAGGCATCCCGTCTCACCACTTCATGGCAAATAGATGTGGAAACAATGGAAACAGTGACAAACATTATTTTTGGGGGCTTCAAATTCACTGCAGATTGTGACTGCAGCCATGAAATTAAAAGATGCTTGCTCCTTGGAATAAAAGTTATGACCAACCTAGACAACTTAGTAAAAAGCAGGGACAAAAAAAATAAAATAAAATAAAAAGCAGGGACAGGGGCGGTTCTAAGATGGCAGAGGAATAGGATGGGGAGACCACTTTATCCCCCAGAAATTCATTGAAAGAATGTTTGAACACTGAGAAAATTCCACAAAACAACTTCTGTAAGTTGGTAGAGGACACCAGACACCCAGAATGGCAGCCCATTGTCTTTGAAAGGAGGTAGGTCAAAATATAAAAGATAAAGTGACACGAGAGAGTTATGGATGGAGACCCATCTGGGGAGTGAGTCATAAAAGAGCAGAAGTTTCTAAACACCAGGAAACCCTTTCACAGGCAGGTCTGTGGGGAGTCTTGGAATCTCAGAGGGCAACATAACTGGGAGGAAAAACAAACAAATAAATAAATAAAGCCCACAGATTACATGCCTAATGGCAACTCCCAGTGGAGAGGTAGCCCAGACGCTCGTGACCACCACCAGCAAGTGGGGGCTGAACAGGGAGGCGTGGGCTGCATTGCTTAGGGTAAGGACTGGGCCTGAATGCCCTGAGGGCAATCTGAGGGAGCTAATGTGAGATAGCAACCCAGACTGTGGGATAGCCAGAGAGAGAGAGAGAAAAAAAGGAGAGAGAACTTTTCTGTGAAAAGCCCTAACCCAAGACACTGCTGGCCTGCTCACAGAACAAAGGACTGAGCGAATACCAGAAGAGAGCTAGCTGGCTGTGGACTGGCCCATCCCCCACTGGAGGCAGAGAGGCAAGTGGGGGGCAGCCAGAGCTGGAAGGGGGCAATCTCGACCCCAGAGAGCATCCTATATCAAACTGCAAGCAGGCTCACAGTTGCTACCCAAGTCTTCCTAGGATCCTGGATAGTTGACATCCGCCAGGAGGGTCGCAGCCAGAGATCAGCTCCCCAGAGGACACAAGGCACACCTGAGACAGCGCTCCCACTGCACACCCAGGAAACCAAGCAGCTGGGGCAGAGGAGGCGATAAGATGCACCGCACCTGGGCAGTGTGGGCTCACCAAGCACCTGGTCACATACGCTGCTCAGACCCAGGAAAGCACAAAACACAGGCCCAATCAAGTCTGCGCCTTTGTGGAGTATCTGAGAACCTGAACCTGAGCGGCTTAGACCTGGGAAGTCCATGCAACCAGGGCCCACTTTAGACAGTTGCCCTGCATAGCAACCTGAATCCTGAGCAGTGTAGATGGGGAAAGTGCACAGTGTGAGCGGGGGTGGGGGGGGTGGGATCGGGGAACCCAGTGTGGCCCAGACACTGCGAGCACTCCCCACACACGCCAGAGATATTTGTCTGCAGTGTTCCTCCCTCCCCACAGCAGGACTGAACTAGTGAGCCTAAATAAGTGACCACCTCCGCCCCCTTGTGTCAAGGTGGAAATTAGACACTGAAGAGACCTGTAAACAGAAGAAGCCAAAATAAACAGAGGGAAGTACTTTGGAAGTGACAGATGCAATAGATTAAAACCCTGTAGTTAGCACCAACTACATTGGAAGGGGTCTAGTATAAGCTGGAACAAGGAACTATCTGAAACTGAACTGACTCCACACTGCCCACAACAGCTCCAGAGAAATTCCTAGATATATTTTTACTATCATCATTTTTAAAATTTTTATTGATTTTTTAAAAATTTTAAGTCCTCTATTACTATTTTAATTTTCATTTTTATAACCTACA
The DNA here is from genome assembly GCF_023699985.2 of Odocoileus virginianus. Lineage (NCBI taxonomy): Eukaryota > Metazoa > Chordata > Mammalia > Artiodactyla > Cervidae > Odocoileus > Odocoileus virginianus. Next base: position 54,153,663 of record NC_069694.1, read on the forward strand.
ATTACCTTACCAAAAAAAAGACCCTATTTTTAAGCAAACTTCATGTATTTTTAAAATAATTTTTGTGATTTTATTTTATTTTTTAATATTGTATTTTTGAATGTCTAACCTCTACTCTAGATATTTAAACTTTGCTTTTTGGTATTTATTATCAATTTTGTATCTTTAAGAACCCAATCTTCAGTACCCATTTTCACTTAGGAGTGTGATTACTGGCTTGATTGCTTTCTTCCCCTTTTGACTCTCCTTTTTCTCCCCTAGGTCACCTCTATCTCATCCCTCCCCCTTCTCTTCTCTACCCAACTCTGTGAATGAATCTCTTTGGGTATTGTGGGCTGTGGAGAACACTTGGGGAACTGAGTACTGGCTGAATCTCTCTCTTCTTTCGACCCCCCGCCTTTTCTCTTCCTGGTCACATCTGTCTCCTTCCCTCTTCTCTTCTCTGTGTAACTCTGTGAACCTCTCTGAGTGTTCTAGGTTCTGGAGAGCACATAGTGACTTGATTACTGGCTAGATTGCTCTCTCCCCTTTTGATCCCCCCTCTTCTCCTCCTGGTTGCCTCTATCCCCACCCTCCCTCTTCTCTTCTCCATGTAACTCAGCGAACCTTTCTGGGTTTCCCTCAATGTGGAGAATGTTTCTCCATTAACCTAGAGGTTTTATCATCGGTGCTGTATGGATGGAGAAGTTGTGAGGCTACTGTAAACATAAGAATGAAAACCAGAGGCAGGAACCTTAAGTCCAAAACCTGAGAACACCAGAGAATTCCTGACTCCAGGGAACATTAATCAATAAGTGCTCATCCAAAAGCCTCCATACCTACACTGAAACCAAGCTCCGCCCAATAGCCAAGAAGTTCCAGAGAAAGACATACCATGCAAATTCTCCAGCAATGCAGGAACATAGCCCTGAGATTTAATATACAGTCTCCCCAAAGTCACACCAACCGATAGACATCTCAAAAATCACTACTAGGCACTTCATTGCACTCCAGAGAGAAGAAATCCAGCTCCATCCACCAGAACACTGATGCGAGCTTCCCTAACCAGGAAACCTTGACAAGCCACTCATCCTACCCCACCCACAGGGAGGAGTACACACAATAAAGAAGAACCACAAACTGCCAAAATACAGAAAGTCCACCCAAACACAGCAATCTAAACAAGATGAAAATTCAGAGAAATACTCAGCAGGTAAAGGAACATGATAAATACCCACAAAACCAAACAAGAGAGGAGGGGGATAGGGAGTCTACCTGAAAAAGAATTCTGAATAATGATAGTAAAAATGATCCAAAATATTGAAAACAAAATATAGTTACAGAAAAATAGCCTGGAGACAAGGATTGAGAAGATGCAAGAAATGTTTAACAAGGACCTAGAAAAAAAATTTTTTAAGTGTCAATCAATAATGAATAATGAAATAAATAAGATAGAAAATGCTCTGGAGGGAGCCAACAGTAGACTAACTGAGGCAGAAATCAGATAAGTGAGGTAGAAGGTAGAATGGTGGAAATAAATGAAGCAGAGAAGAAAAAAGAAAAAAACAATTAAAAGAAATGAGCACAACCTCAGAGATTGTCCTCTGGGACAATATCAAATCCCCCAACATTCGAATCATAAGAGTCCCAGAAGAAGAAGACAAAAAGAAAGGCTATGAGAGAACACTTAAGGAGATAACAGTTGAAAACTTCCCTAAAATGGGGAAGGAAATAATCACCCAAGTCCATGAAACCCAGACAGTCCCAAACAGGACAAACCCAAAGTGAAACACCCCAAGACACATATTAAACAAATTAACAAAGATCAAACACAAAGAACAAAAATATTAAAAGCAGCAAGGAAAAAAACAACAAATAGCACACAAGGAGATTCCCATAAGGATAACAGGTGATCTTTCAATAGAAACTCTTCAGACCAGAAGGGCATGGCAAGACAAACTTAAAGTGATGAAAGAGGAAAACCTATAACCCAGATTGCTGTACCCAGCAAGGATCTCGTTCAAATATGAAGGAGAAATCAAAAGCTTTACAGACAAGCAAAAGCTGAGAAAATTCAGCACCACCAAACCAGCTCTTCAACAAATTTTAAAGGATCTTCTCTAGACAGGAAACACAGAAAAGGTGTATAAGCTCTAACCCAAAACAGCAAAGTAAATGGCAACGTGATCATACTTATCAATAATTATCTTAAATATAAATGGGTTGAATGTCCCAACCAAAAGACAAAACTGGCTGAATGGATACATAAGCAAGACCTCTATATATGCTGTCAAAACAAGGGACACATAGAAACTGAAAGTGAAGGGCTGGAAAAAGCTATTTCACACAAATGGAGACCAAAAAAAAGCAGGAGTAACAATACTGATATCAGATAAAATAGACTTTGAAATAAAGGCTGTGAAAAGAGACAAAGAAGCACACTACATAATGATCATAGGATTGATCCAAGAAGAAGATATAACAATTATAAATATATATGCACCCAACATTGGAGCACTGCAATATGTAAGGCAAATGCTAACAAGTATGAAAGGGGAAATTAACAATAACACAATAATAGTGGGAGACTTTAATATCCCACTCACACCTATAGATAGATCAACTAAACAGAAAATTAACAAGGAAACACAAACTTTAAATTATACAATGGACCAGTTAGACCTAATTGATATCTATAGGACATTCCACCTCAAAACAATGAATTTCACCTTTTTCTCAAGTGCACACTGAACCTTCTCCAGGATAGATCACATCCTGGGCCATACATCTAGCCTTCGTGAATTCAGAAACATTTAAATCATCCCAAGCATCTTTTCTGATCACAATGCAGTAAGATTAGATGTCAACTATAGGGAAAAAAAAACTATTAAAAATTCCAATATATGGAGACTAAACAACACGTTCCTAGATAACCAACAAATCACAGAAGAACTCAAAAAAGAAATCAAAATATGCATAGAAATGAATGAAAATGAAAAGACAACAACCCCAAACCTATAGAACACTGTAAAAGCAGTGCTAAGGGGAAGGTTCATAGCAATACAGGCTTACCTCAAGAAATAAGAAAAAAGTCAAATAAATCACCTAACTCTACACCCAAAGCAACTAGAAAAGGAAGAAATGAAGAAGCCCAGGGTTAGTAGAAGGAAAGAAATCATTAAAATCAGGACAGAAATAAATGCAAAAGAAACAAAAGAGAACATAGCAAAAATCAACAAAGCTAAAAGCTGGTTCTTTGAGAAGATGAATAAAATAGACAAACCATTAGCCAGATACATCAAGAAACAAAGGGAGAAGAATAAAATCAACAAAATAAGAAATGAAAATGGAGAGATCACAACAGACAACACAGAAATAAAACACGTCATAAGGGACTACTACCAGTAACCACATGCCAATAAAATGGACAACTCGGAAGAAATGGACAAATTCCTAGAAAAGTATAAATTTCCAAAACTGAACCATGAAGAAACAGAAAATCTTAATAGACCCATCACAAGCACAGAAATCAAACCTGTAATCAGAAATCTTCCAGTAAAAAAAAAGCCCAGGACCAGACGGCTCCACAGCTGAATTCTATCAAAAATTTAGAGAAGAGCTAACACCTATCCTACTCAAACTCTTCCAGAAAATTACAGAGGAAGGTAAACTTCCGAACTGATTCCATGAGACCTGAGGCCACCATCACCCTAATACCAAAACCAGACAAAGATGCCACAAAAAAAGAAAACTACAAGCCAATATCACTGATGAACATAGATGCAAAAATCCTTAACAAAATCCTAGCAAACATAATCCAACAACACACTAAAAAGATCATCATCATGACCAAGTAGGCTTTATCCCAGGAATGCAAGGATTCTTAAAATCCACACATCAATCAATATAATACACCACATTAACAAATTGAAAGATAAAAACCATGTGATTATTTCAATAGATGCAGAAAAAGCCTTTGACAAAATTCAATACCCTTGTATGATAAAAAGCCTCCAGAAAGTATGAATAGAAGGAATATACCTCAACATAATAAAAGCTATATATGACAAACCCATGGCAAACATTATCCTCAATGGTGAAAAATTGAAAGCATTTCCCCCAAATTCAGGAACAAGGCAAAGGTGCCCACTCTCACCACTACTATTCATCATAGTTTTGGAAGTTTTTGTCACAGAAATCAGAGAAGTAGAAATAAAAGGAATCCAGATTAGAAAAGAAGTAAAACTCTCACTGTTTGCAGATAAATTGATCCTCTACATAGAAAACCCTAAAGACTCCACCAGAAAATTACTAGAGCTAATCAATGAATACAGTAAAGTTACAAGCTATAAAATTAACACACAGAAATATCTTGCATTCCTATACATTAACAATGAAAAAACAGAAAGAGAAATTAAGGAAATAATTCCATTCACCATTGCAATGAGAAGAATAAAATACTTAGGAATATATCTACTTAAAGAAACAAAAGACCTATATATAGAAAACTACAAAACACTGATGAAAGAAACCAAAGAGGACATAAATAGATGGAGAAATATACCATGTTCAAGGATTGAAAGAATCAATATAGTGAAAATGAGTATACTACCCAAAGCAATCTATAGATTCAATGCAATCCCTACCAAGCTAACAATGGTATTTTTCAGAGAGCTAGAACAAATAATTTCACAATTTGTATGGAAATTCAAAAAGCCTCGAATAGCCAAAGCAATCTTGAGAAAGAAGAATGGAACTGGAGGAATCAACCTGCCTGACTTCAGGCTATGCTACAAAGCTACAGTCATCAAGACAATATGGTACTGGCACAAAGACAAATATAGATCTATGGAACAAAATAGATACAATGGAGAAAAGGCAATCTCTTTAACAAGTGGTGCTGGGGAAACTGGTCAACCACTTGTAAAAGAATGACAGTAGAACGCTTTCTAACACCATACACAAAAACAAACTCAAAATGGATTAAAGATCTAAATGTAAGACTCCTAGAAGAAAACATAGGCAAAACACTTTCTGACATAAATCACAGCAAGATCCTCTATGACCCACCTCCCAGAGTAATGGAAATAAAAGCAAAAATATACAAATGGGCCCTAATTAAGCTTAAAAGCTTTTGCACAATGAAGGAAACTGTAAGCAAGGTGAAAAGACAGCCTTAAGAATGGGAGAAAATAATAGCAAATGAAGCAACTGACAAAGAATCAATCTCCAACATATACAAGCAGCTCATGCAGCTCAATTCCAGAAAAATAAATGACCCAATCAAAAAATGGGCCAAAGAACTAAACAGACATTTCTTCAAAGAAGACATGCAAATGGCTAACAAACACATGAAAAGATGCTCAACTTCATTCATTATCAGAGAAATGCAAATCAAAACCACATTTAGGTACCATCTCATGCCCGTCAGAATGGCTGCAACCCAAAAGTCTACTAACAATAAATGCTGGAGAGGGTGTGGAGAAAAGGGAACCCTGTTACACTTTTGGTGGGAATGCAAACAAGTACAGCTACTATGGAGAACAGTGTGGAGATTCCTTCAAAAAACTGGAAATAGAACTGCCAGCAATGACCCAGTAATCCCACTGCTGGATGTACACTCCAAGGAAACCAGAATTGAAAGAGACACATGTACCCCAATGTTCATCGCAGCACTGTTTATAATAGCCAGGACATGGAAGCAACCTAGTTGTCCATCAGCAGATGAATGGTTAAGAAAGCTGTGGTACATATATACAATGGAATATTATTCAACCATTAAGAAGAATGCATTTGAATCAGTTCTAATGAGGTGGATGAAACTGGAGCCTATTATACAGACTGAAGTAAGCCAGAAAGAAAAACATCAATACAGTATATTAATGCATATATATGGAATTTAGAAAGATGGTAATGATGACCCTATATGTGCATAGCAAGAGACATAGATGTATAGAGCAGTCTTTTGGGCTCTGTGGGAGAAGACAAGGGTGGGATGATTTGAGAGAATAGCGCTGAAATATGTATATTATGATATGTGAAACAGATCTCCAGGCCAGGTTTGATGCATGAGTCAAGGTGCTCAGGGCTGGTGCACTAGGATGACCCTGAGGGATGGGATGGGGAGGGAGATGGGAGGGAGGTTCAGGATGGGGAACACATGTGCACCCCTGGCTGATTCATGTCAATGTATGGCAAAAACCACTGCAATATTGTAATTAGCCTCCAATTAAAATAAATAAACTTAAAAAAGAAAAGCAGAGACATTACTTTGCTAACAAAGGTCCGTCTAGTTAAAGTTACAGTTTTTCTAGTAGTCATATATGGATGTGAGAGTTGGACTACAAAGAAAACTGAGTGCTGAAGAATTGATGCTTTTGAACTCTGGTTTTGGAAAAGCCTCTTGAGTCCCTTGGACTGCAAGGAGATACAACCAGTCCATCCTAAAGGCAATCAGTCCTGAATATTCGTTGGAAGGACTGATGCTGAATCTGAAACTCCAATACTGTGGTCACCTGAGACGAAGAACTGACTCATTTGAAAAGACCCTGATGCTGGGAAAGATTGAAGATGGGAGTAGAAGGGAATGGCAGAGGATGGATTGTTGGATGGCATCACTGACTCAGTGGACATAAGTTTGAGTTAAGTGTTAGAGTTGGTGATAGACCGGGAGGCTTGGCATGCTGCAGTCCATGGGGCCACAAGGAATCGGACATGACTAAGCAACTGAACTGAACGGAACTGAAAGAAACAAAAGACCTATATGTAGAAAACTATAAAATACTGATGAAAGAAATCAAAGATAACACAAATAGATGGAGAAATATACCAGATTCTTGGATTGGAAGAAACAATATAGTGAAAATGAGTACTACCCAAAGCAATATATAGATCCAATGCAATCCCTATCAAGCTAACAATGGTATTTTTCAGAGAACTAGAACAAATAACTTCACAATTTGTATGGAAAGATAAAAAACCTCGAATAGCCAAAGCAATCTTGAGAAAGAAGAATGGAACTGGAGGAATCAATCTGCCTGACATAAATTCCAGCAAGATCCTCTATGACCCACCTCCCAGAGTAATAGAAATAAAATCAATAATAAACAAATGAGGCATAATTAAAAGCTTTTGCATAATGAGGAAACTATAAGCAAGGTGAAAAGGCAGCCTTCAGAATGGGAGAAAATAATAGCAAAGGAAGCAACTGACAAAATTAATCTCCAAAATATACATGCCGCTCATACAGCTCAATAATAGAAAAATAAACCACCCAACCAAAAAGTGTGCCAAAGAACTAAACAGACATCTCTCACTGGTCAGAATGGCTGCCATCAAAAAGTCTACAAACATTAAATGCTGGAGAAGATGTGGAGAAAAGGGAACTCTCTTACACTGTTGGTGGGAATGCAAACTAGTACAGCCCTGTGGAGAACAGTGTGGAGATTCCTTAAAAAAAACTGGTATAGAACTGCCATACAACCCATCAGTCACACTGATGGGGATGCACACTGAGGAAACCAGAATTGACAGAGACACGTGTACCCCAATGTTCATCACAGCACTGTTTACAATAGCTAGGACATAGAAGCAACTTAGATCTCCATTGGCAGATGAATGGATTAAAAATTAATTGTAAATATACACAATGGAATATTATTCAGTCATTAAAGAGAACATATTTGAGTCCATTCTAATAAAGTAGATGAAACTGGAGCCTATTATACACAATGAAGTAAACCAGAAAGAGAAACACCAATACTGTATATTAATGCATATATACAGAATTTAGAAAGATGGTAATACCAGTCCTTGATCTACTTTGTTCCTCCCTGATTCTGTATCATCGTGTGTAGTCTAGTGATAGATGGTTGATACTCATGGTGTTTGACTTAATTTTCATCAGGTACCCAACATGAAAGTTTCTTGGGACTTAGGTGGGACTGCTGGTTAGGTACTGTGGCTATTTTATAACACTAGATACGATTTGTGGTCCATTTATGACACTGTTGTGAAACTTTCAGAACAACTCCCTAGAATCCACTGCTTATAGGACGCTTTTTACTTTTACTCCCAAGATAATGATTTTCTTAGAAAAATATAACAAAGATTTTCCTGTTTTTATGTCCCAACCAATTTTAAGGTTGTTATAAGTTGTTTTTCTCTGAATGGGACAAAGAAAGGATATGATCAGGGGGAAAAAAAAAAAAGACAACTGCATCTGCCTCAAACTCTGTGTGGACCATAATCTGATTTTTATTTACTCACAATTATAATTTTAAATTCAAAGCATACATTAATGCTAGTAGACACTTGGTCAGATTCCTGCTTCTTATGCTCTCCTACTGCAAACTATAAATCAATATTACTTGTGAATATAGATATAAATATCCTCAATAAACTGTGGCAAACCAAATTCAGCAGCATATTAAAAGGATTACATAGTGTTACCAAGTGGGATGTGTTCCAGGAATTCAAGAGTGTTTAAACATAAGAAAATCAGTTAACGTAATACACCAAATTGCATAACAAAGAAAAATGCTAACCATAGTTCATCTTAATTGATGTGGAAAAAGTAGTTGACAAATTACACAATCTTTTGATGAGTAAAAACTAGAAAAATTATAGATACAGTGGACTTCCTCAACAGGGTAAAAACATTTATTAATAACAACAACAACAAAAAAGCAAAGCTAACATACTCAATGGTGAGGGCTTGAAAACTTCCTCCCTAAGATTACCACAGTTCAATCCCTGGGTTGGAAAGTTCCTCTGAAGGAAGGAATGGCAATCCAGTCCAGTACTCCTGTCTGCAGAATTCCACGGACAGAGAAGCCTGGCTGGCTACAGTCCATGGAGTCGCAAAGAGTCAGACACAACTGAGTGCCTAACACGGTCCCTAAGATCAGAAATAAGAGGAGGATGCCCATTTCATCACCTAATCAACGTTTTGCTTCTTTGGTAGCTCAGATGATAAAGAATCTGCCTGCAGTGCAGGAGACCTGGGTTTGAACTCTGGATTGGGAAAATCCCTTAGAGAAAGGGACAGCTACTCACTCTAGCATTCTGGCCTGGAGAATTCCACAGACTGTAGTGTCCATGGGGTCACAAAGAGCTGGACACGACTGAGAAACTTTCACTTTCATGCAACATTTTGTAGCATTCTAGCTAAGAAAATTGGTCAAGGAAAAAAAAAAGTACCAAACTGGAAAGAAAGAAGTAAAATTATGACTATTTTCTGACAAGTTCATTAGAAAAGTATATATAATCCCAAAGAGTCCACAAAAATTTCTACTGGAGAAAATAAAAAATTCAGCAAAATCATAAGTACAAGGTCAATGGAAACATCAGTTGTGTTTTTTAGTAATAAACAATCTGAACAAGAAATTAGGAAAAAAATATTCTATATACAGTAGAATCATAAAGAAGAAAATATCTAGAAATAAACTTAACCAAGGATGAACAAGACTTGCATACTGAAAATTACAACGTATTACTGAAAAAAAATTAAAACTTTAAAAAGTAGATCCTTGAAGAAAAAAATGGCAACCCACTCCAGTATTCCTAGGGGGATAATCTCACGAACAGAAGAACCTGGTGGGCTACAGTCCATAAGGTCCCAAAGAGTCGGACTCAACTGAGCAACTAACACTTTCACTTTCACTTTTCTAAATTAACAGAACTCTATCCTATGTTCATTGATTGTCAGACTTAATCATAGTATAATAACAATACTACCCTAAGCAATCTACAGGTTCAAGGCAATCTCTATAAAAATTCCTAGTATATCCTTACCAAAATTTTCAGAAAAAGAAAAACAAATTTGCAAATTAACATAGAATTGCAAGAAGCCCCCAGCAGTTTCTTTTAGAGAAAGAAGAATAAATTTGGAAGTTTTACATTTCAAAATTTCAAAACTTACTACAAATCTACAGAAATCAAAATGTCATGATATTAGTTTTGATGGCATGATATTACCTTAGGGACAGGCACATGGAAAACAATAAAAATGAATGAAAAGTACAGAAATAAACCCATACATCTGTAGTCAATTGGTTTTCAACAAAGATGGTAAAATCAGTTAATGGGGGGAAATATAGACTCTTCATCAAATGGTGATTAAACAGCTGAACATATACATGCAAATAAGTTGAATCTCTACCTCACACCATCAACTACAAATGGATCAGTGACCCTAATATAAGAGACAAAAGCATAAAACCCTTAGTATAAAACATACATCTTCATAATCTTGGCTTTAGCAATGGATCATTAGATGTAAGAGCAAATGCACAAGCAACAAAGGAAAATATTAAATTATATTTTGATAAAATTTCAAAAATTTGTAATTCAAAAGACACCAGGAAAGTTAAAAGGCAACCAGTAGAATGAGAGATAATATTTACAATTATTATATCTGTGTCTATTGCCCATAATAAATGAAGAACTCTTACAACTCAACCACAGAAATACAAATAACCCATTTTTTTTTAAGTAAAGGACTTGAATAGATATTTCTTGAAATATATATATTTTTTTCTTGCCTGGAAAATTCCATGGACAGAGGATCCTGGCAGGCTACAGTCCATGTAGTTGCAGAGTCAGACACGACTGAGTGACTGAGAACACACACATAACCAAAAATGCAAACAACTCAAATGTCATAAATAATTGAACGAATAAGTTGTTTTATATATATACAGTGGAATATTATTCAGCCACAAAAAGGAATGAAGTACTGATAAATGCTTCAATGTGAATGGAAATCAAAGACATTATGCTAAGTGAAAGAAGCTGGACACTGAAGATCACCTACTGTATAATTTCACTTGTGTGAATATATAGTATAAGTAAATCCACATACATAAAATAGATTGAGGTTTCCAGGGGCTGGAGAGAGGAGGAAACTTGGAGTTGCTGCTTAATGAATATAAGGTTTCCTTTGTAGGTGATAAAAATGTTTCTTTTTGGAGTAATAGAGGTGGTGGTTACAAAATATTGTGAATCTAGTAAATGCCATTGATTTGTACATTAAAATGCATAATTTTATGTTTTGTGATTTTTCCTTCAATAGAAAACAATTGAAAAAATGTCAGTTGTAAGTCAGTTGAGATCTTTATGGAATATATAATATTGTGAAAATCTTTTCATAATATCTATAATATATGTTGCAAGATAACATAACTAAGAAGATTTCTATTTTCCTCAATTGTTTCCATTTCACTCAACAAACATGATTTTATACAGTTCTTAGCATCTTGTTTTTGTTGTTGTTAATGCAAATTATGGGAAAAGGAAAAAGAAAATAAGAAAGTTTGCAATAAAATTCTAAAAATCCCCATGGTGGAACGGAAATATGAAGCTTAGTACTCTCACCTACTTGTCCACCTGGGCTGAAACCCTGCTTTCATCTTTTTCCAACTGTATTAAATCAAATAGACAACTTGTTCTTTCCCAGCCTCAATTTCTTTCAAATAAGCTAAAATGTAAGAGTTAGAATGTGCATAACACTGGCATTTTTATTACAGAATTTTTGGGAACTTAAATGTGACCATAGGGTAAATCAATGAGATTTTCAACTCTGACATATTATGCTAAAAAGATATAAATAATAATAATTGTTATTATTAAATTACATCATATGCTTGAGTTGCAGATTTAACCTACGTCTTTATTTTCTTTTTTCCACTAAATTGCAATGTTGTTTCTCATTGACAAAACATATGCTCCATTTCTATCACTATTTCATTACTGCTATAAATTCTTGTCAGTATAATTCTATTTAGTTTTAATTAAACCACTCCTGTTTGAAGATTTTTAAATGAAGTAATCCATTTTTTCATGCATGCTCAGTTGCTTCAGTCGTGTCCAACTCTTTGTGACCCTATGGACTGTAGCCTGTCAGGCTCCTCTGTCCATGGGGATTCTTCAGGCAAGAATATTGGATTGGGTTGCCATGCCTTCCTTCAGGGGATCTTCCCATCCCAGGTATCCTGTGTTACAAGCAGATTCTTTACCATCTGAGCTACCAGGGAAGCCCAAGAATACTGGAGTCAGTAGCCTATCCCTTTTCCAGGGGATCTCTTGACCCAGGGATTGAACTAGGGTCTCCTGCATTCCAGGCAGATTCTCTAATGGCTGAGCTACCAAGGAAACTCCAATCCATATTTAAATGCTCTCAAATATATACTCAATAATATAATTACTGCTATAAAAATATGGATAAGATAAATCAATGTTTAGTTCTTCAAAGTTCTACTCATTAATATAGAATTCTTTAGGTTAACAAATAATATTTGATTAGAAACTCACAAATCATGAGTTTTATATTTAGGCTTAAAAATATTTTGTTTTTCTATTTATAACTCAGAAATAAAGACACGCACATTTGAAGTTCTTTGGAATGGTAATTCAAAAGTAGTGGAAAAAAGTAACCTACTGAAACAGTTTAAATCTGAACCTTTGATAATGTAGTAGTTAAAGAAGCTACTATGACTCTGCTCTATAAATGAAACTACCATTTTCATGGTTTATTTTATTTATGGGTAGAATCATTTCAATAAATCTTTAACCTTAAATATATTTTGATAGTCTATCAGTCTGTCCAGGTTACCACATACTTGGTGGTTTCAAGATAGAATTTTATTTTACACAGTTCTGGAGACTTTAAGTCTAAGATCAAGATACTGACAATGTAGATTTTTATTATGAAGCTTTTTCTCTTGGCTTGTAGGTGACCACCATCTTGCTAGGTGCTCATATGACTTCTTCTTCACATGCTCAGGGGATGGGTACCTCTCCAGGGTCTCTTCTTTAAGTACACTAATCCTATTGGACCAGAGTCCCACCCTAATTAAATCGTCTAGCTTTAATTTGGCTTCCCTTTTGGCTCATCTGGTAAAGAATCCACCAGCAATGTGGGAGACCTGGGTTCAATCCCTGGGTTGGGAAGAGCCCATGGAGAAGGAAAAGGCTACCCACTCCCAGTTATTCTGGCCTGGAGAATTCCATGGACTGTGTAGTCCATGGCATCACAAAGAGTTGGACACAACTGAGCAACTTTCACTTTTCACAGCTTTAATTACCCTCTACTAGGTCCTCTCTCCAAATACAGTCACATTATGGACAATGACAAACATAGCAACTAAGGGGAAAGAATTCAGTCCGTAGCAAATAGCTTTCCTAAGTAAAATCTTTTCAAAACTAAATTTCTGTTACAGCATAACTGAATGTATATTAAACTTTTCAGGATCCAAAAAGAGAAAATATACATTCTATTTCAGATTTACACAATTTGGAATTATATTAGAATATAACACCAGTCTCTTAAATATTGCTATAAATAAATACATAGTTTTTTAAAATTGCCTTATATACAGAAAAACAAAGAATGAGACAAATTTGCTGATGAAGAAGATGTCTTCCCATCAACGGACAGTTAGCAGTTTTATCTTATGCTCTACAATAAAGCATGCTGTGTAGAACTGATTGCATTTGAAGTTATTGGTACATTTGAATGCAAACTACCCAACCATAAAAAATGAGACTTTCATTTGCTATAAAAATAAATTAGGAGGCAATACTTTGCTGGCAAAGCCATTCGAGCACCTCAGTTCATAACTATTCATGGTACCATTAACAGATGTCTTTGCTCGCACTGTGAGCTGCCTTATGATATTGTTGTATTCAGTATTACTTTACAGCTAAAGTGAATGTAGGCAACTTGTTTTAGGGTATAATAAAACCTATCCTGATGTAGAGATCCTGAGGGAAATTATACAATAATGTTACCTACATAACTAATTTTCTTCTTATGAAATCATGATTCCCACTACACTTTTAGAGCTATCAAAAGTATTGTTTAACATCACCATTTCCATGTTAATACTTCAGTAAATCACAAAAATGTAATACTTGGTGTAGAAAGTGAGCTATTTCCTATGGGAACATAAGTTTTCACTTCTAAATTAAAAGTTGCATGAAGTGAATACTTAGCATGTCATATGTTGCTTATTGACACTAAAAATATTTTTTTTCCCCCTTTGAAGAATCACTGTTTCTTTAACTTAAGGCATGCTGCTAGTGGCTGACTTGTACACTGTAAGATATATCACTCAAGAAAACAAAGGTAAATGCTGCCTTTGCTAATCATCTATCTGCATGAAATTCTTAGATGATATTTAAGAATTAACTACAACTATCTTCAAAAGAGCTGTCATGAATGTACACAGAATGCACAAACTCACATACTCACACACTGATATGCCTGTGGAAGCAGCAAATGTGACAGAAAATACAAATTACTAGCATTAGTGAAAATCAGTAACAACGATATTTTTTAAAACTTTATTTCAAGTCTGAGGTGCAAGAATGGTGTGATTTTAGGGAATGCATTTAATTTTGTTTCTTTATTCCTTACTCTATAAAATGAAAATAATAATACTCATTACATGTGAAGATTAAGTTAGATAAGAATTATAAAATATTCAATCAATGAACTATGTGTTACAAGTGCTCAGAAGTTGCTGACTATATTTTATGACCATTGAGTTAATTTTCGTCTTTAGTTAATTTTTGTCTTTGAGTTAATTTTTGAGTTAATTTTGTCCCCTAGGACATATAAAATTAAGCACACAATAAAATGAAAGTTACCAAAAGATTCATAAAACTTTCCTTCCTATAATGATAGACATCAATTACTAGTTTAAAAAAAAAAAGTTGTTGACAGCTATTACTTAGGATTGAGAAACTATGTAGATATGGTAAACAGCTCTTGATGAATAAAATAAAAATATGCCTCAAAAGATGATGCAAAAGCACCAGGAAATTTAAGTAAAATTGATTTTATAATAAATTTCATTTAAAAGTGAAGAAAATTAAATATATATTTTGCTATTATACATATATAAAGAGACTTAGTTCCTTTATAATTTTTATTTTATTTATGGTAGCAAACAATACATAACACAAAATGTACTTAAAAAAATCATTTTTAGGTGTACAATTTAGTGGTATTAGTTATATTCACTTTTTTTGTGCAGCCATAGCCAACATTCATTTCCAAAACTTTTTTCATCTTGCTAACTGAACTAAGTATTCATTAAAAAAAAAAAAAAAACCTCATCACCACTGCACCATGAGGCATAGGAAACCATCATTCTACTTATAGCTCTATGAATTTGATTACTCTAGGTTCTTCACAAAGCAGGAATCATAAAATATGTGTCTTTTTGACTGATTTACCTAAGCTAGCATAATCTTTTCAAGGTTCATCCATGTTGTGGTATGTGTCACAGTTTCTTTTTAGAATTGAATAATATTACATTGCATTTGTATACTGTGCTTTGCTTACTTGCTCAGTCATGTCCAAATCTTTGCAATCCCATGGACTGTAGCCCACCAGGATGCTCTGTCCATGGGGACTTCCAGGCAAGAATACTGGAGTGGACTTTTTGATGAGGGCCATTCTGACTGGTGTGAGGTGATGTCTCATTGTAGTTTTGATTTGCATTTCTCTAATAATGAGCGATGTTGAGGATCTTATCATGTGTTTGTTAGCCATCTGTATGTCTTTTTTGGAGAAATGTCTGTTTAGGTCTTTTTCCCACTTTCTGATTGGGTTGTTTGTTTTTCTGGCATTGAGTTGTATGAGTTGCTTATATATTTTGGAAATTAATCCTTTATCAGTTGTTTCACTTGCTATTATTTTCTCCCATTCTGAGCATTGTCTTTTCACCTTGCTTATAGTTTCCTTTGCTGTGCAAAAGCTTTCAAGCTTAATCTGGTCCCACTTATTTACTTTTGTTTTTATTTCTGTCACTCTAGGAGGTGGGGTCATAGAGGATCTTGCTTTGATTTATGTCATTGAGTGTTCTGCCTATATTTTCCTCTAAGAGTTTTAAGTTTTATAGTATATAAATGCTAGTTAGGGTGTGGAGAAAAGGGAACGCTCTTGTGCTGTTGGTGGGAGTATAAACTGATACAGCCACTATGGAAGATGGTATGGAGATTCCTTAAAAAAAAACTAGGAATAAAACTACCATATGACCCAGCAATTCCACTCCTAGGCATATACCCTGAGGAAACAAAAACTGAAAGAGACACATGTATCCCATTGTTCATTGAAGCACTATTTACAGTAGCTAGAACATGGAAGCAACCTAGATGTCCATCAACAGATGAATGGATAAAGAAGTTATGGTACATCTACACAATGCAATATTACACAGCCATAAAAAGGAACACATTTGAGTCAGCTCTTATGAGGTGGATGAACCTAGAACCTATTATACAGAGTAAAGTGAGTCAGAAAAATAAATACCATATTCTAATGAATATATATGGAATCTAGAAAAATGGTACTGTAGAATTTATTTACAGGGCAACAGTGGAGAAGCAGACATAGAGAATAGAGTTATGGACATGGGGAGAGGGGAGGAGAGGGTGAGATGTATGGAGAGAGGAACATGGTAATTTACATCACCATATTAAAATAGATAGCCAATGGGAATTTGCTGTATGGCTCAGGAAACTGAAATGGGAGCTCTGTGTCAGCCTGGAGGGGTGGGATGGGGAGGGAGATGGGAGGGAGGTTCAAAAGGAAGGAGATATAAATATGCCTATGGCTGATTCATGTTGAGGTTTGACAGAAAACAGCAAAATTCTGTAAAGCAATTATCCTTCAATTAAAAAAAAAAAAAGAAAGAATACTGGAAGTGGATGCCATTTCCTCCTCTGAGGATCTTCCCAACCCAGGGATTAAACCCAGGTTTCTGGCATAGGAGACAAATTCTTTACCATGTGAGGCACCAGATAAGCCCTTATCTGCATACTACACTTGTTAGTCTCCTTGCTGTTATTTGTTTCCTCTAACCTATTTTGTTTCATAATTCTTTCTGTATCAGTATCTTTCAGTTTTATCTTTAAATACCTGAACAGTTTTCCATAATATCAGTGTACTAAAATCTATTTAACCACTTATATGTATACAGGAGTGTTAAGTTGCTTCAGTCATGTTCAAACCGCTGTGACCCCATGAACTGTGGCCTTGTAGGCTCCTCTGGCTTGGAATTCTCCAGGCAACAATCCTGGGGTAGGTTGCCATGCCCACCTCCAGGTGATTTTTCCGATCCAGGGATAGAACCTGAGTCTCCTGCAGCTGGCTGCATTATCAGGCAGATTCTTTACCACTAGCCATCGGGAAGGCCCAACCAGTTTATAGATATGGAAAACTAGTGTTTCAATTTTTCAGGAAATGCTCTAGTGACCATACAAATATATGCAATGGCATCCATCCTTTTCTTGTTAAGCTAATTTTAAAATATCTACAAACCTTCACCGAATATCAGAAGATATTTAGGATTCTCATTTTAAAACTTGAACATTGTATGTCAAGATATTTTGTTTATTTGTTTTTCAGCCACTTCATTATTCCACAGACCCTTTGAAATTGAGCAGGATCCTATGGTCTTGCCCTTACATGTCCTCAGCCTGCCTTTTGTCTGTGGAAAAACTTAGGCAAAGAGTAAGTTTAATCAGAGAAGTGAGAAAATACAGAAAGAAAGGAAAACAAAGTAGACCAAATAATAATAATGTGGTAATAATTGTGTTATTATTATTAATAATTGTATTGATAATGAGTAACAATAATTAAGCATAGTCAAGGGCCTTCAGTTCCTCCTCCAGGGCTATAGATAATATTCTGAGCCACACCCTGTGAGTTGTCTTATATGTACTGAAGCCTCCACCAGGTGGGAGAAGCTAATTACATGGTCACCAGCATATAGCCATGACATAAGTTTCCACAGTTCCAAGAATTACCCATCCAAGAACAAACTGTCCCTGAAACTGAAGATTAACTGTACCTAAAATAACCAAGATAACGCTGGTCAGACCACTGATGACCACTTTCCAGATGACTGTCTGGAGCTGCCTGCACTGCTTCCGCATGTAGCTCTCTCCTGCTGTCTATAAAAGCTATTGCCCGGTTTGTAAGTGGGGGAGTGGGCCTTTGGACAGGTGTCTGCCCTCCCCGCTCAGTTCCTGGCATCTGAAATAAAATTAACTTGTCTTCCCACCAACAGTCTCTTTAATGGCTTTTGAGCGGAAGCAGCCAGACCTTGGTTCAGTAACAGATTTTGGTGTGCAACATGGGGCTCTGCTCTATGGTGGAAGGCTTCTCTGGGTCACCCCGAAGAGATAAGTTGGTAAGTGGCAAGGGGCCAGCTGCTCATGGCTAGCTGGCCCCATGACTGGGATTTTAGGGATCATTCCCACTGGCTGCCAATCATTTGTTTGGGGGATTTTCCCTGTTTCTCCCTTGCTTTGCACTGGCTGCTGACTTTCGCTTTCAGTTGGTAGAAATGAAAAGTGAATTTGGGATGAACTGATGAACTCCCAGACTGGTAGGTCCACTGGTGAGGAGCCAGGCAACCTTCCTATTTGTGAGCATTTTGGGCATTTGGGCATTACCACTGAGGACTGTTTCTGTTGGGAAAATGTTTGTTTGGGACTGGTACTGGTCACCCTCGGGGAGGATTTGTTACTTGGAGTGCAAGTGAATAGTCCACCTGTGTGACTGGTATCTTTGTTGTTTTGTGTAAAATGGGAAGTTCAGGTTCAACTCATTAAGAAAAACTTTATCTATGACTAAAGAAAACAAAAGATGATTTTTTTAACCAATATTTGTCAACAGTATTCTTTAGACTGGAGAAAATTGGTTAAGATGAAATTCTTGAAATTCCAAAACATGTTCTTTTTGCTTATGCAGGTAAAGAAAGCTAGCTTGATAAAATTTCTAATATATACTTAATCTATTTCTGTATGTGTTGATGTGAGAATGCAGAAAATATCTATGTGTACAAATATTCTTCAAAACATACTAATAAAGTCAAAATGTCTTTGTTAGTTAGGTAAAATAAGAAATCACTTGTACCACCAAAACACATTTTAAGACATCAGTTCTCAAATTCCATTTTGATTATATATTATTTAACAACTTTGCAAAGCTGCCTATTCCACTTTAAAAGAACTAGTGTTTCATTCTAATTGAAATATACATCAAGTGGGTATCTAATTCCATGATTGCTGGAAGCCAAAAACTCATTTTTTTTTCACTTTACCATATTTCAATTTCTTATAATAAATTGTTACAAAGCAGTACAATAAAAAAAAAAATTGCAGTACCTCTTGCTCCAAAATTAACAGGGTGTTCAATTAAACAGTCCAGATTCTTTTAAATTGCTGCATCCACATGTCAAGTGATGTCCTTCCACTATTTCTTACCACTGGAACTAGAAACTCATCAAACTTAAGTTAGATTTGACTTTATAATGACCCAAAGCAAAAGTAAATACAATTATAAGCATGTGTACTAACATTTTGTGGCAATATGAATTGTAATTTTATAGAATTTTTGCTTAATGAAACAACAGAAACAATGCCAGTAGACCCTGAATACCCAAAAGAATAATTTTAGTCTAATCTAGAGCAGGGCGTCCCAGGTGGTACAGGGATAAAGAATCCACCTGCCAATGCAGGAGACGCAGAGTCTCACAATCTTAAATCAACATGTGCCCATTGCTGTCTTTCTCATCTTGGGCTCAGGATCCTCTTGCAAAAACACACAGGCTGTTGGATGAGTTCATTTCCTTGCCTGTTCATTGATAACTGTTGGTATGAAGCTGCTCTGACCAATTAGAAACTGCCCTTTCCCCATAAGGAATTCCCAACATGGCTGCTTGCTTTCCACCAGACCTGCAGGACATTTTAATTCTTCCTCTGATGCTAGTCAAAGAAAACTCTTTGGGTTGATTGTCAGCTCCACCAAGAATGTGTCTGTTTTTCTACACAGCGTAACATAACTATATAGGAGACAAAATCTGGGGTGTTGTTTTAGCTTTCTGCTTATATATATATATTACAGGTATAATCATACAATAAACAAAGTTCTCAGCTTTTCCCACCTTTTAATATAGCACAAATACCTAGGTCCTAAAACTTACCATATATTTAATAACTACTTACTGAGTTGTATCTCTGAATATGTTAGAAAAATTTCCACTCTATGGCCTATGTTAAATTTCTCAGGAGTTTAGCATTTTTTAACTGGCTCAAATTAGATTAAATCAATTATAATATCACTATTTTTATTAATCCCATTTTTTGGTTCTTTATTGGTCTGAAATGCATTGTAAGTAAAGACTTTCTAGTTTTCACTGAGGGAAAGTCTTTAAGTTAGGATTATAATCCTTTTCTTTTCTTTTTAGAAAAAAAAAAAACTGTCATAAGTGAAAACTTTAAAATTATTTCTGAAAAAAAAAATAAAATAAAGTTATTTCTGTTGGCTATCTAGAATCTTGTGCCTAGGAATTCTCATGTGCTTAGGAATTCTATGTAAAAATTATTACTTTAAAATATATATCTATGTTATCTCTAACTCTATCAGTGTGAGAAAGATTTTTGTTACTGTTTTTTTTTTTCATTTCTTCTTTGTTGATTCCCAGAAGTTATTTAGAATAAAAAATGTTAGTCTTACAGAGATAACAGGGAGGTAACTAGAGGACAAGCTGAGTCTATCAAGCTTGTGAAGCAGTGTGGGAACACCTCCTTAACAGGGATTCTGTAGTGTCCTGACTGAGGGAACTAGGGAATCCATTCATAGCAATTTAGAAAATGGACTGCAATGGGGTTCATGGCTGAACCAGACATGCTCAGATTGGTAAACTAGATGGGCTGCTGTAATATTCTGTTCCTTTATCTTGAAATGTATGTGTCTGAAAGAGTTTTCATCAAATTGAACTGAAACACATTTTCAGTATTGAAAGTTTGTGGCTTTTTTTTACAGGAAGAAGCAGGTATGATATAGAACACAGAAAATTATGTTCTGTTGTCATGTTGTATAAGGGATTGGTCATCATAGCAGTTGTAAAGAGGGCTGTATAATAAAAGGTAGAACAAATTACTCTTGAGATTTCAGAGTATGCACAAACGCTAGTAACTTAATAAAAAGAATTCTATGTTTGCCAATCAAACTAGAAAATAAAAAGGAAATTAAAAAACAAAAACAAAGCAAAGATCTTCCCCAAACAAAAGTGTTCAAATTTGCATCATTGTTTGAGTTCCTATTTTGTAAATATTGTAATCACTGTGAAATAGCAGCATTTTTATATGATCAGTCACCATATTAGCCTTTTCATTTCTAGATGAAATCTTTAAGTTTACATTAAGATATAAGTTTACACCTTTAAGTTTATATTTAATGAAGTTTGGTTAATATCCATTGTAGGTAAAAGCCTGGAAATTTTGTGGTTAGCAATTAAACATTTTGTTCATAGTTAACTAGTGTGAAAAATGTTCCATGTGTTAACAGGTATACATAGCAACCTAGAAAAATATAAAGCACAAGGAAATTGTATAACAGATATATCAAGCCCTTTAGTTTTTGAAAAATAGCATACTAATTTTCAAAAATTAAAATACTATACAAATGCTATTTCATGACATAATTTATACTGGTTATATTTTGCTGTTTGTTTGAAATTATGTACCTACACTCTTAAGGTATATTCTTAAAATACTATATGCATATGGCTACAGATATAAATGATAGAAATGAGGTTTAATGAACTGTTCCATTGGACTTGGATAAACTGGGATTTGTCTCTAAAATTATGATTTCTGATATAAATACTAAAAGTTCTTTGTGACAAAGAATTGATATTTCAGGAGACAATATTTTCTCTTGAATATATTGCTGAATCTTGATTAGAATAGGGCTAGAATACTGAACCTTTGCTTGGCTTTTAAAAATATTGCTCTTTTAAGTTTATTGATAGTTTTTTTTTTTTATTTCTAGTATTATTATTAGCTATTTACAGTGCTTAGTTAAAGAGCTTTGTAAAATTTTTGAGAACACCATAAAGGGTATTCAAAGTTATTGAAA
Source organism: Odocoileus virginianus (assembly GCF_023699985.2). Taxonomy (NCBI): domain Eukaryota; kingdom Metazoa; phylum Chordata; class Mammalia; order Artiodactyla; family Cervidae; genus Odocoileus; species Odocoileus virginianus. Next base: position 54,175,585 of record NC_069694.1, read on the forward strand.
AGTCCCTAATTGTAAATAAGGAAGTTCTTAGTGTTCATTTGCAGATTCATTTTGTGTCTTTTAAAGAAGATTTAGCTGGCTTCAATAAAAGTATAACTGGTGCTGTTTAGCACTTTGGGCATTACTGGAGGTTTTGATGTGAAGCAAGCTGATTTATTTTCACCATTTTTTGGCTGGCTGAGAGCAGTGGTGTGGAAATTATATTCTTGGACTAATCTGAACTGCTCTAAACAGTCAGTTGTTATGTATCACCTTGTCAGAGTTTAGTAGTTATGTAATTTAGTAGGTATGTTATTCATAGCTTATAGCATGAATGTTTATTATGTATACATAAAAACACAAAGTGGGAAAAAGACTACCTACTGAAATCATCAGAAACTTAAAAATATATTCTAACAACTTCCCTAATGCCTAATATATTTCTTGGGATACTGCAAATGCCGTGATTTGAAATTTAAGAAAATAAAATACTTCCAATTATGCCAAAAGCTGTCACAACTTTTCCTTTTAAGTTGTCTTCTATTTGATGACTATTGAGTGAAAAAAATATATGAAATTCTTAAACATGTGAACCAGTTTACAAAGCACAATTTTAAACATCAATTCCATCACTGTTCAAGAAGGCATTTCGAATGCACTATTGCTATGTATGAGGATATAAAATCAAACACCTATGAGATGAGATGTTTTTTCAGCATAACTTATGATGTTGTTCTCACTGAAAAAAAGATAAAAGCAGCCCCTGATATCATCTCTTCGAGATGACATGCTCCTTAGTCCCTGAACACCTACCCTAGGAAGATAAACACAGAATTGGACTTAGACATCTCTAATTGGCTATCGACACTGGGTCACAAGAGATGTTTCAGTAACCCACAGGTCTGGTGAGTTCTATCAGTTTCAATCAGTTGTCCTGAACAGTTGACTGAATCAGTTGTCCAGGCCGTTCACATGTGTGTAGATAGAAAGATCTATGATAGGTGCAATGAAGAAAGCTACTGAATAGCTTATTTTACATCTTAAAGTGTCTGCTCATGTTTTGAGCTGCAAATAGTTACAGCATTGAGTAAATGTCAGAGAAGTTGAGAAACTATTGCTTGCAGCAGCTAATAAAACTCATGAACATGAAAGTGAAGTCACTCAGTTGTGTCCAACTCTTTGTAAACCCATGTAGCCTACCAGGTTCCTCCGTCCATGGGATTCTCCAGGCAAGAATACTGGAGTAGATTGCCATTTCCTTCTCCAGGGGATCTTCCCGACCCAGGGATTGAACGTGGGTCTCCTGCATTGCAGGAAGATGCTTTAACCTCTGAGCCACCAGGGAAGCCTCCTAATGACCATAATGATTGGCCTGGGAATGTTCCACATGGCATATAGAGTGTCCAGATTGAAGAATCTACCTTCTTCAAATAGAATACACTCTAAATAATATAGTTTCTTCTTACAGAAGTGTAACTATTTTTGTTTAAATTTTATGTCTTTCTTAATTAAAACAGTAGATAAATAACTGGAATTCATCTCAGAGGTCACTTCATCTTTAAACATAGCTGTTGAGCACCAAATACTGTATAAGTGTAGATGTTTGATCTTTTACTAATAGTTTGTAAAGGAGTGCATCAGTCAACTTCTGAGATGGAGATTCCAGAAATATTGTGACTTCCCTGGAAATAATGCAACAGGTGTTGACTATCTTGGTTTCAAGGGTCACAGTAAGCAGAATACATTGTTACAAAAATAAAATATGTAGCCTCAACTGATTCTGAAGATAAGATAGTATTTGGATTCTATACCACAGGAGAGTAAATACTAACAATTATATTGATGGTCCTGAGGTTCTGAACAAACTGTCTCTTCCAGTTTTTCTTGGCTGAAAGAATAGGAGTATTTATTATAAGTCCTAGTACAAGCTGTGAGGCATCATTTCTCTAGTTAGGGCTTTCAGAGAGTATTGCAAATACCTGATGAGGGTTTTAATAGATCTATGTGAATCTTGAGAGGGTTAGTTCCAATAATTCTGTCACAATCCGTAGACTTTGGCCCTCAATGAATCTGTATGTCCTGGAAGTCTTTAAATTGGGTTTTATGTAGACACAAAGATATCAGAAATCAATATTCAAATTACCCTCTAAACTAATGCTGACTAGGAGAATCCTCAGAGATTTCAAGGAAGAGTTCATCAGGATACCATTTAATTGTGGAATTCCATCATCTTAGGTGATCTTTCTTGTAAATAAACCAGAGTTCTTTCACAAAGAATAAAAATGTGGTTAAAAGGTTGCAGGTGAAATTTACAAACTGAGGTGAGTGAATGTCTAAACTTTTTCAAAGATAGCCATCACATTATTAGATTATTGACCATGAAGAGGAGTTTTTAAAATTAAAAGGAGTTTAAGATTGTATGCAGTGAGCATATCACTACATACTTTGAAAACTTTTCTCTTACATTTTCAGAAATGTCTTCTTATGAATTTAAGGGTAAAATGGGTATTCAGATACATGTGTGCATTTCCCTTGGGACTTCTCTGTCCCTGAACCATCTTCTTTATTTCTTTCTGGCTTTTGGCATAGTACAATTCTTTTTGCCAAGCCCATTCTGCTTACAATATCTATAGTTGTCTTTATCAAAAAGTTCCCTCCCCTGGCCCTTAAAGATTGGAGTGTGAGTATCTAATTATTTTATCTGAAAGTTGCCAGTTTACTGTCTTAGTCTGCTTTTGTTATGAGACTGTTTCAAATGTTTACCGAAACTTGAAAATCTAGCCATGGGCAATTTATGATTCTCATTTTTCTTGGAAAGAATATTCACCAAATGTTAGGAAATAGCTGTAATCATACCTGCATTAGGGTCTATTCTTATGTTCTGTTTAAAAGGGTTAAGGATCTACTCTAAAATCTGATGAATTACCTATCCATCTATCTTCACAAGGGTGACTTTGTGGATGTGTGCTCAGTCGCTCACTGGTGTCTGACTCTTTAAGACACCATGGAATATAGCCTATGAGGTTCCTCTGTCCATGGGATTTTGCAGGCAAGAATACTGGAGTGGGTTGCTATTTACTCCTCCAGGGAATCTTCCAGATCCAAGGACTGAACCCAAGTTTCCTGCATTGGCAGGTGGGTTCTTTACCTCTGAGCAACCAGGTAAGCCCTGATTTGTGGATAGCCTTCCCACTCAGGTTCCATCCCTGTGTCCAGAAGACCCTCTGAAGGAGGAAATGACAACCCACTTCAGTATTCTTGCCTGGGAAATCCCATGAACAGAGGAGCCTGGTGGGCTTCAACCCATGGTGACCCAAAAGGGTCCAACATGACTGAGTGACTAAGCATGCATGCTCCCTATGTTGTCCAGCTCCAAGTTTTTCAGCTTTTCTAAACCTCTCTGCTTTCCTGTGATATTTGGAGACACTTAAGTTATTCTCAGATCTTACTAATCTGTATTCCTTTTTTTTTCTGAAGATCCTATAGATCTATAAATATATAATGTAGATCTAGGATCTTCGAATTTATTTTATATTTTGTAGCTTTCTATTTAACTTGCCTCTGTTTTGGAAAAATTTTTAAATGGCTTTCAGATAAGAGTAAGATCAAGATTTAAATTCTGCCTTAAAGGAGTTATGGGCTTCACTGGTGCCTCAGAGGGTAAAGAATGTGCCTGCAATGCAGGAGACCCAGGTTTGATTCTGAGTTGGGAAGATCCCCTGGAGAAAGAAATGGCTACCCCTCCAGTATTCTTGCCTGGAGAATTCCATGGTCAGAAGAGATTGGTGGGCCAAAGTCCGTGGGGTCGTAAAGAGTCAGACAACTAAGCAACTTTTTTTTTTTTTCTGGTTCTAGGGCTTTATTAGTATCCTTTTTTTTTAATTTATTTTTATTAGTTGGAGGCTAATTACTTTACAATATTATAGTGGTTTTTGCCATACATTGACATGAATCAGCCAGGGGTGTACACGTGTTCCCCATCCTGAGCCTCCCTCCCACCTCCCTCCCCATCCCATCCCTCTGGGTCATCCCAGTGCACCAGCCATGAACACTTGTCTCATGCATCCAACCTGGACTGGCGCTCTGTTTCACACTTGATAATATACATGTTTCGATGCTGTTCTCTCAGATCATCCAACCCTCGCCTTCTCCCATAGAGTCCAAAAGTCTGTTCTATACATCTGTATCTCTTTTTCTGTCTTGCACATAGGGTTATTGTTACCATCTTTGTAAATTCCATATATATGCCTTAGTATATTCTATTGGTGTTTATCTTTCTGGCTTGCTTCACTCTGTATAATGGGCTATCTTCTACTTTTAAAGGAGTTGCTGTATTCTGAAAAAGATTTTACTTTAAGAGGCAATTGAGCCTTGAAGGATCCTGGACAAGTAGATGGGACTGGTACAAAATGTATTTGACTAATGATTATCATCTAATCCCTTCTCTGAAAATGCTAGGATTTACAGGACTTTTCTTTTGATTAAATCACCATTGTTTAAATAGGTTAGTGAATCTCTTCAACCATTTTCATTTTTAAATATTACTAGAAATTTGAGGTAAAAACAAGAGAAATCAGAAATAATTTAATTAACAAAATCAAGTGATTTTGGATAAATATTTGTAATATATATCTTAATATATAACTTTTTTTGGTGATCATTATATGGTGATGGCTATTTGTTGAACAGTAATAACTTCAGGGCTTTTCAAGAGTCTTTCTTTTCCTGCCATTTCATATTTCTTGTGATATGAAGAGTAACCTTTTAAATAAATTGCTAGTAAACATTAAAAACTATTTTTTTAAACTGAGTATCCACTCTGGGTTTAACAATTCACTATACATGTTGTATATATTATTTAAATTAGTCTTTTTAGTAGCAAGCTACAGTTTGAGACTTATTTTGTCAACCAGAAAACTGGTGTTCAGAGGAATAGTCAAGGGATTTTCTCAAGGCTCCACATTTAGTAAATGCTCCACATTTAACAAATCCAGAAGTCAAAGTATATATCCTATTTTAGATCCAGGTTTCTGAGTTGCTTTTATTATACTGCATTCTCATATTGTCATTTTTCCAATTGTTTCATACTTCAAGTTGAACTATTTATCATTGTATTTGATTATTTGTAGAGCAGACCTAACCAACAAAGTTTCCTGCAATAGCAGAAATACTCTATATATACTCTTTTCCAAATGATAGCTATCAGCAATTTATGACTCTTGAGCACTTGAAATATGACTATTGGTACTATGACATGACATTTTAAATTATATTTAATTTTTATTAAATATAAATAGTCACATGTGGCTAGTGACCATCAGTAAGTATACTACTTTTCCTTGAAACACTGTTCTTCAAATAAAAATGAGATGCACAATTAATAAAACACAATTGTTAGCAGAATGCATGAAAATAAAAGTGAAAATAAAAAAGGATAGATTTCTTGATCCTTTTTGTTACATTTTATGGCCTATTGTGCATTGAAACATACTGGTCAAGAATAAAGCTGTTGTACAATGGTTGTATTTTATTTTCATATATTTTTCTCAAATAAGGATAATATTTTAAATAGCAGTTTTGATTTTTTTTTAATTCTTGGAAACTTGTAAGATATAGCCATGGATATAAAAACAGTCATACACCTATATGTATATGTTCATATACATATAAATGTAGATATAGGTATTTTTTATGTCTTTAAGATATTCCCTCATTATTATCAATTACTCATACAAATTAAAATTCAAAATAAAATATTAATGGTCTTCATATTTGTGCTGAATAATCATAGCAGTTTTTGTTTATTAATCACATTTTAAAAACCTTTATATTAACATAACTGTGTCTCTTCACTTCTTTTCTTCTCTAAATTCAAAATTCTATAAACTATAGTTTCCTACATTCCTTTCAGTACATTTTATATTTCTCATAGTCCTATATTAGCTTTTGTGTTTTATGACTTGAATCTTCAGACATTTTAAATAAGTTCATTTACCACATGAATGGCTTCTTTTGTTGTTAATCCAATAAACAGTAGTGTTTTTAAAAAGATAAAATGTTTGCTCAAATGAGAATTCTATATATTCCAAACTTTCATTTTTCCTAACTGATGGTATTAACTATTGGAATATAATTTTTATTATCATGATTATAAGCTGCTTAGTAGCTCTGTAATGAGATGTCTGTTTTAAGTAGTAAATAAATCATTTATTTTATTGAAGGACTAAGTCTTACTTGGTTTGAGAAATTTAAAAATTAATCTACGATGAATACAGTATGATATTCAGCTGTAATCTCAATATTAAGAAGGTGGGATCATGGAGAGGTCCTGAAACATACAATTTAACTTGAAGGGCAACCTAATGCAGCTGTAAAGGTAAAGTTGCTTTGTGAGGCGATATATCACTTTACCAACAAGCTACTTTATCCTCAGAGATTGTGATGAGACATTTAATTAACTCAAGCTGAAGCTGTCAAGATTTCAAATTATGCATTGTTGTTTAGCAACAAAATAATGAACTTACCCAAATGAGTTAAGCAGCTGTAAAATCATAACTGACTCCAAGAGAAATTCCCTTCTACTTATTATCAATATATGTTATGTACATATGAGCACTGTAATAAAAAACTGAATATATAGTATTTAAAATAATGAAATTTTCTTCTAAAGCATAAGTTAAATATTGTAATGAATTCTCTCTTAAGTGAGGGCAAATCACTTACATATCCATGCTGAAAATAATTTAAAACATCTAACTTATGATTTCCTGAAAAATAATCATTTTAATCATAGACAAAAACCAATGTCATTTTTGTAAAGCTGTGCTCATTTTACTACTATAGCATTTTAAAAGGAAAATTTAAGCTGCATACAGGAGAACTAGTTTTGTAATGAATACCCTGACAAAGGTTGAGGTAACCAGAATAAGTACTTCAACATATCAGTGGAGAAAACATAAAGAATACATAAATAATGGGGAAAGATATGATTCGGAATTTCACAGTAAAGAAAATGTAAATAGACTATCATGCTTGGAAAATAAAAGTTAATTACTGAAGTGAAAATTAGATGATAAAGAGAAACTTTGTTATATCCACCAAATTAGGGGGGAAAAGTTGATTTCATAAAAATACTGAATAGATTGTGAAACAACAGAATGTCTTATATAGGGTCAGAGGATCATCAAGTATACTCCTTGTTCCCTTTTAAACCTTTCTAGAGAATTCACAGGGAGCACACTTGCTAAGACATCTATTATTATTTTTTTGGTTACACTCTTAAAGCAACAGAGTACATACTGCTTGACATCATTCATTACCTCAGGATTCTTTTGCCTTTCCCCTAAATGTCCAGGCCTGGCATATCTCACATAAAGTGTTCATTTTTGTAACCATTGCTTTAGGCTCTGGTTTCAAAAGAAGCCTTGCTAAAATACCTAATAATATTCAACATGAATATAACTTTAAGCTCCAGCAATGCCACTCATGAATATAAATCCCTGAGGAATTCTCAAACTTGTGCACTGGGAGATCATATAACATTACTCAAGTCAGCATTTTTGTAATATAATGAAACTAGTAAAATTCTCTGTCAAATCTACAATTAATAATGTACATTCAAGTCATATAATAGTATACACATCAGTGCCTAATGAATGAAAGTCACATGCAACTATATGGTTATATTTAAAAATCAAAATGTTGAATAAAAATATCATAGAAGAACTCACAGAGCATTTTGTGTTTATTTAATGTTCAAAATAAAATATATGAAAAAAATAACTTGCTTAAGGATATATATGTATATATATATATATATATTTTAATCAGGTAGGATACTTGGGCTTCCCTAGTAGCTCCGCTGGTAAAGAATCCACCTGCAATGAAAGAGACCCTGGTTGAATTACTGGGTCCAGAAGATCCACTGGAGAAGGGATAGTCTCCCCAGTACTCTCCAGTACTCTTGGGCTTCTCTTGTGGCTCAGCTGGTAAAGAATCTGCCTGCAATGTGGGAAACCTGGGTTTGATCCCTGCGTTGGGAAGATCCTCTGGAGAAGGGAATGGCTACCCACTCCAGTATTCTGGCCTGGACAATTCCATTGACTGTACAGTCCATGGGATCTCAATGAGTCAGACACAACTGAGTGACTTTCATTTTCAATGATACCTATGCAGGTGCTAAAATTATAAAAGCAACAAGAAAATTATTAATATGAAATACAAAAAAAAAATGAGATAATGATTACTTTAGTAGGTGGTGAAAGGAGATGTGATCAAAGGGAAAATGACCAACGAGTTATCAATAATATTATATTTCCAGCCAGTTAGGGATTCAAATATTTTACTTTCCTCACTGAATTTCATAGAAAGGTTTCAAAGAACTGCTTTTATAAATAAAGAAAGTAAAGATAATATGATCAAGCAAATGGGGGATATGAAGCAGATCAGTGAAAGAGTTCACAATATGGACAATAGGCTTAAAGAGTGACAATTCAGATTGTAGCAAGAGGATTAAGGGTTCCAATCAGAAAGTTTCTTGGAAAAAAATAAGGGAAAAATGGTAACATATTGTGGTTTGCTGTTGTGTCCAGTCGCCAAGTCATATCTGACTCTCTGCCACCACATGAACTGCAGCATGCCAGGCTTCCTTATCCTTCACTATCTCCCTGAGTTTGCTCAAACTCAAGTCCATTGAGTTGGTGATGTCATCCAACTCTCTTATCCTCTTCTGCCCCCTTTTCCTTCCTTCTGTCTTTCCCAGCATCAGGGTCTTTTCCAGCAAATCAGCTCTTCCCATCAGGTGGCCAGAGTGTTGGAGTTTCAGCTTCAGCATCAGTCCTTCCAATGAACACCCAGGACTGATCTCCTTTAGGATGAACTGGTTGGATCTCCTTGCAGTCCAAGGGACTCTCAAGAGTCTTCAGCACCTCAGTTCAAAAATAGCAGTTTCTTCAGTGCTCAGCCTTCTTTATGGTCCAACTTTCACATCTGTGCATGTCTACTGGAAAAACCATAGCTTTGACTATACAGACCTTTGTCGGGAAAGTCATGTCTCTGCCTTTTAATATGCTGTCTAGGTTTATCATTATCAGAGAAATGCAAATCAAAACCACAATGAGGTACCATACACGCCAGTCAGGATGGCTGCTATCCAAAAGTCTACAAGCAATAAATGCTGGAAAGGGTGTGGAGAAAAGGGAACCCTCTTACACTGTTGGTGGGAATGCAAATTAGTACAGCCACTATGGAAACCAGTGTGGAGATTTCTTAAAAAACTGGAAATAGAACTGCCATATGACCCAGCAATCCCACTTCTGGGCATACACACCGAGGAAACCAGATCTGAAAGAGACACGTGCACCCCAACGTTCATCGCAGCACTGTTTATAATAGCCAGGACATGGAAGCAACCTAGATGCCCATCAGCAGACGAATGGATGAGGAAGCTGTGGGACATATACACCATGGAATATGACTCAGCCATTAAAAAGAATTCATTTGAATCAGTTCTAATGAGATGGATAAAACTGGAGCCCATTATACAGAGCAAACTAAGCCAGAAAGATAAAGACCATTACAGTATACTAACACATATATATGGAATTTAGAAAGATGGTGACGATAACCCTATATGCAAAACAGAAAAAGAGACTCAGATGTATAGAACAGACTTGTGGACTTGTGGGAGAAGGCGAGGGTGGGATGTTTCAAGAGAACAGCATCGAAACATGTATGTTATCTAGGGTGAAACAGATCACCAGCCCAGGTTGGGTGCATGAGACAAGTGCTCGGGCCTGGTGCACTGGGAAGACCCAGAGGGATCGGGTGAAGAGGGAGGTGGGAGGGGGGACCCGGATGGGGAATACATGTAAATCCATGGCTAATTCATTTCAATGTATGGCAAAAATCACTGCAATGTTGTAAAGTAATTAGCCTTCAACTAATAAAAATAAATTAAAAAAAAAAAAAGAGTCTTCAGCACCTCAGTTCAAAAATAGCAGTTTCTTAAGTGCTCAGCCTTCTTCATGGTCCAACTTTCACATCTGTGCATGTCTACTGGAAAAACCATAGCTTTGACTATACAGACCTTTGTCAGGAAAGTCATGTCTCTGCCTTTTAATATGCTGTCTAGGTTTATCATAGCTTTTCTTCCAAGGAGCAAGTGTCTTTTAATTTCATGGTTGAAAGACTGAAATCCAAGAAAAAGGGAATGGTTGAAAACAGTAGAAGCATGGCTAATCAAACACAATGGATCCACATAAAATTAGCAGCTGATACCCCATTAGAAATAATAGAATACAAAGACAGTAGAATTTCATTATCTAAGTTTGGAAGGAAAAATAAAACTGCCTACTAAGAATCTACTAAAATTATCCACTAAAATCCCTGGTAGCTCAGACAGTAAAGAATCTGCCTGCAATGTGAAAGACCTGGGTTCAATCCCTGGGTTGGGAAGAACCCAGAGAAGGGCACAGCAACCCATTCCAGTATTCTTGCTTGGAGAATCCTCATGGGCAGAGGATCCTAATGGGATATAGTCCATGGAGTCTCACAGAGTCAGACATGATTGAAGCGACTAAGCAGGAGCAAGAATCTTATAGCCAAAAAAATAACTTTCAGAAGTAAGACAAAGACATTCCCAAATTGAATAGAATGGATAGCAGATCTGCCTTATGTGAAATACAAAAAGGAAGTTTAGGCAGACAGTAAATACTAAAGATAGTAATTTAAATACACACAAAACAATAAAGAAATTAAAGGTCATGATGTAGATATTAAACACTATAAATATACATTTCTTAATTGTTTTTAATTCATTTAAAGAAAAGATAGATAAAAGATATACAATATATTGTTATACTGTGATAAATAGAAATATATGTATCAATAACAAGCAAAGTTGTTTTACAGTGAAGAATCAAGATCAGATTGTAATGAAGTCCAAAACACCATATAAAGAAAACCAGAAATGTGAGTAAAATCAATACAGAAAATATATAAATATATATTTGCTTTTCTTTCTTCTCTCAGTTTCTTAACTAGATATAACATTATATAAAGTAGTTATAAAAATGTATTTATGGATTATGTTGTTATACATATAATGCATTTATGGATTAACACAAATAAAATATAATAATTATATAAAATAATAAACAAAGGAGAATGGAGAATAAAATTATATAGAAGCAATCTTTCTCACTAAACATGTTAGTATAAATCTACACTAGTCTGATCAGTAAAATGTATGCTTTAGTGCAACCACTAAGAGAATACTTTTAAAAAAAAGATGAAAAAAATCACTAAAGAAAGTACATTATCATACTTTAAAATATTCATTTAATAGAAAAGAAAATGTTAAGAAGAATTAAAGTAATAAAACATAGCCTGAGATATGAAGAAAAAAGTAAATTGCAGACATAAACCCAAGTATATTAAAAAGAGGAAATGGGAATGAATCAAGCAAAACAGGCAAAGATTTTTCAGAAAGGTGAATTTTTGTTGAAAACCTAATTCCACATAAAAGTTAAAACAAATCTTCATAGTAGCATTATTCATAATAACCAAAATGTAGAAATAAAACAAATGTGCATCAACTGATGAATGAAAACACATAAAATATGGTGTGTATATACATATATAAAATAAATATTATTCTATAATAAACATTAAGTAGTTATATATATCATAACATGGATAAGCCTTAAGGATATAATGCTAACCCAAAGAAACAAGTTACATATTCAACACACAGTATATGACTGCATTTATATGAAATATGCTGGATAGACTGTGGAAAATTCTGAAAGAGGTGGGAATACCAGACCACCTGACCTGCCTCTTGAGAAATCTGTGTGCAGGTCAGGAAGCAACAGGTAGAAATAGATTTGGAACAACAGACTGGTTCCAAATAGGAAAAGGAGTATGTCAAGGCTGTATATTGTCATTCTGCTTATTTAACTTATATGCAGAGTACATCATGAGAAATGCTGGGCTGAATGAAGCACAAGCTGGAATTAAGATTGCCAGGAAAAATATCAATAACCTCAGATATTCAGATGACACCACCCTTATGGCAGAAAGTGATGAAGAACTAAAGAGCTTCTTGATGAAACTGAAAGAAGAGAGTGAAAACTTGGCTTAAAGCTCAACATTCAGAAAACTAAGATCATGACATCCGGTCCCATCAGTTCAGTTCAGTTCATGGGGTCTGACTCTTTGCGACCCCATGAGTCGCAGCATGCCAGGCCTCCCTGTCCGTCACCAACTCCTGGAGTTTACTCAAACTCATGCCCATCGAGTTGGTGATGCCACCGAGCCATCTCATCCTCTGTCGTCCCCTTCTCCTCCTGTCCCCAATCCCTGCAAGCATCAGGGTTGTTTCCAATGAGTCAACTCATCGCATGAGGTGGCCAAAGTATTGGAGTTTCAGCTTCAGCATCAGTCCTTCCAATGAACACCCAGGACTGATCTCCTTTAGGATGGACTGGTTGGATCTCCTTGCAGTCCAATGGACTCTCAAGAGTCTTCTCCAACGCCATAGTTCAAAAGCATCAACTTTTCAGCACTCAGCTTTCTTCACAGTCCAACTCTCACATCCATACATGACCACTGGAAAAACCATAGCCTTGACCAGATGGACCTTTGCTGGCAAAGTAATGTCTCTGCTTTTTAATATGCTGTCTAGGTTGGTCATAACTTTCCTTCCAAGGAGTAAGCGTCTTTTAATTTCATGGCTGCAGTCACCATCTGCAGTGATTTTGGAGCCCAAAAAAATAAAGTCTGACACTGTTTCCACTGTTTCCCCATCTATTTCCCATGAGGTGATGGAACCAGATGCCATGATCTTAGTTTTCTGAATGTTGAGCTTTAAGCCAACTTTTTCACTCTCCTCTTTCACTTTCATCAAGAGGCTTTTTAGTTCCTCTTCACTCTCTGCCATAAGGGTGGTGTCATTTACATATCTGAGGTTATTGATATTTCTCCCAGCAATCTTGATTCCAGCTTGTGCTTCTTCCAGCCCAGCGTTTCTCATGATGTACTCTGCATATAAGTTAAATAAGAAGGGTGACAATATACAGCCTTGATGTACTCCTTTACCTATTTGGAACCAGTCTGCTGTTCTATGTCCAGTTCTAACTGTTGCTTCCTGACCTGCATACAGGTTTCTCAAGAGGCAGGTCAGGTGGTCTGGTATGCCCATCTCCTTCAGAATTTTCCACAGTTTATTGTGATCCACACAGTCGAAGGCTTTGGCATAGTCAATAAAGCAGAAATAGATGTTTTTCTGGAACTCTCTTGCTTTTTCAATGATCCAGCGGATATTGGCAATTTGATCTCTGGTTCCTCTGCCTTTTCTAAATCCAGCTTGAACATCTGGAAGTTCTCTGTTCACATATTGCTGAAGCCTGGCTTGGAGAATTTTTAGCATTACTTTATTAGCATGTGAGATGAGAGCAATTGTGTGGTAGTTTGAGCATTCTTTAGGGTTGCCTTTCTTAGGGATAGGAATGAAAACTGACTTTTTCAGTCCTGTGGCCACTGCTGAGTTTTCCAAATTTGCTGGCATATTGAGTGCAGAACTTTCACAGCATCATCTTTTAGGATTTGAAATAGCTCAGCTGGAATTCCATCACCTCCGCTAGCTTTGTTCGTAGTGATGCTTCCTATGGCCCACTTGACTTCACATTCCAGGATGTCTGTCTCTAGGTGAGTGATCACACCATCGTGATTATCTGGGTCATGAAGATCTTTTTTGTACAGTTCTTCTGTATATTCTTGCCAACTCTTCTTAATATCTTCGGCTTCTGTCAGGTCCGTACCATTTCTGTCCTTTATTGAGCCCATTTTTGCTTGAAATGTTCCCTTGGTATCTCTAATTTTCTTGAAGAGATCGCTAGTCTTTCCCATTCTGTTGTTTTCCTCGATTTCTTTGCATTGATCACTGAGGAAGGCTTTCTTATCTATCCTGGCTATTCTTTGGAACTCTGCACTCAAATGGGAATATTTTTCCTTTTCTCCTTTGCTTTTTGCTTCTCTTCTTTTCACAGCTATTTGTAAGGCCTCCTCAGACAACCATTTTGCCTTTTTGTATTTCTTTTCCTTGGAGATGGTCTTGATCCCTGTCTCCTGTACAATGTCATGAACCTCTGTCCATAGTTCATCAGGCTCTCTGTCTATCAGATCTAGTCCCTTATATCTATTTCTCACTTCCACTGTATAGTCATAAGGGATTTGATTTAAGTCATACCTGAATGGTCTAGTGGTTATCCCTACTTTCTTCAGTTTAACTCTGAATTTGGCAATAAAGAGTTCATGATCTGAGCCACAGTCTGCTCCAGGTCTTGTTTTTGATGACTGTATAGAGCTTCTCCATCTTTGGCTGCAAAGAATATAATCAATCTGATTTCGGTGTTGGCCATCTGGTGATGTCCATGTGTAGCGTCTTCTCTTGTGTTGTTGGAAGAGGGTGTTTGCTATGACCAGTGCGTTCTCTTGGCACAACTCTATTAGCCTTTGCCCTGTTTCATTCCATACTCCAAGGCCAAATTTGCCTGTTACTCCAGGTGTTTCTTGACTTCCTACTTTTGCATTCCAGTCCCCTTTAATGAAAAGGACATCTTTTTGGAGTGTTAGTTCTAAAAGGTCTTGTAGGTCTTCATAGAACCGTTCAACTTCGGCTTCTTCAGCATTACTGGTTGGGGCATAGGCTTGGATTACCATGATAGTGAATGGTTTGCCTTGGAAACAAACAGAGATCATTCTGTCATTTTTGAGATTATATCCAAGTACTACATTTCGGACTCTTGTTGACTATGATGGCTACTCCATTTCTTCTAAGGGATTCCTGCCACAGTAGTAGATATAATGGTTGTCTGAGTTAAATTCACCCTTTCTAGTCCATTTTAGTTCGCTGATTCCTAGAATGTCGACATTCACTCTTGCCATCTCCTGTTTGACCACTTCTAATTTGCGTTGATTCACGGACCTAACATTCCAGGTTCCTATTCGATATTGCTCTTTACAGCATCGGACTTTGCTTCTATCACCAGTCACATCCACAACTGGGTATTGTTTTTGCTTTGGCTCCATCCCTTCATTCTTTCTGGAGTTATTTCTCCACTGATCTCCAGTAGCATATTGGGCACCTACCGACCTGGGGAGTTTCTTTTTCAGTATCCTATCATTTTGCCTTCTCATACTGTTCGTGGGGTTCTCAAAGCAAGAATACTGAAGTGGTTTGCCATTCCCTTCTCCAGTGGACCACATTCTGTCAGACCTCTCCACCATGACCCGTCCATCTGGGGTGGCCCCACATGGCATGGCTTAGTTTCACTGAGTTAGACAAGGCTGTGGTCCTGTGATCAGATTGGCTAGTTTTCTGTGATCATGGTGTCAGTGTGCCTGTCCTCTGATGCACTCTCGCAACACCTACCATCTTACTTGGGTTTCTCTTACCTTGGACGTGGGGTGTCTTTTCAAAGCTGCTCCAGCAAAGCACAGCCGCTGCTCCTTACCTTGGACGAGGCATATCTTCTCAGGGCTGACCCTCCTGACTTCATGGCAAATAGATGGGGAAACAGTGGCTGACTTTATATTTCTGGGCTCCAAAATCACTGCAGATGGTGACTGCAGCCATGAAATTAAAAGACGCTTAATCCTTGGAAGGAAAGTTATGACCAACCTAGATAGCATATTAAAAAGCAGAGACATTACTTTGCCAACAAAGGTCCATCTTGTCAGGCTATGGTTTTTCCAGTAGTCATGTATGGGTGTGAGAGTTGGACTATAAAGAAAGCTGAGTGTAGAAGAATTGATGCTTTTGAACTGTGGTGTTGGGGAAGACTCTTGAGAGTCCTTTAGACTGCAAGGAGATCCAACCAGTCCACCCTAAAGGAGATCAGTCCTGAGTGTTCTTTAGAAGGACTGATGTTGAAGCTGAAATTCCAATACTTTGGCCACCTAATGCAAAGAGCTGACTCATTTGAAAAGACCCTGATGCTGGGAAAGACTGGGAAGGCAGGGGGAGAAGGAGAGGACTGAGGATGAGATGGTTGGATAGCATCACTGACTCAATGGACATGAGTTTGAGTAAACTCTGGGAGTTGGTGATGTACAGGGAGGCCTGGCATGCTGCAGCCTACGGGGTCACAAAGCCTCGGACTTGACTGAGCAACTGAACTGAACTGAACTGATGCAGGATAGAAATCTTTAGAGAGAGAAATTAGATATCCTTGATCTGAGGATGGTGGGAGAACGTGGGGAGGGATTGCTAATGGGTATGACATATATTCTGGGAGAGATAAAATGTGCCTAAGTTGTTGTGGTGTATAGCTTTGTAAATATGCTAACTCTAAGTCATACATCTAACTTTCTGTTTGACTCCAATTAAATGACTAATATCTTCCCTGGTGGTTTAGCAGTAAAGAATCAGACTGCAATGCAAGAGACGCGAGTTCGATCCCTGAGTTGGGAAGATCCCCTGGAGGAGGAAAAGGCAACCGACTCCAGTATTATTACCTGGAAAATCCAGTGGACAGAGGAGTCTGGCAGGTTACAGTCCATAGGGTGTCAAAGAGTCGGATATGACTGCAGCTACTGAGGATGAACCATCTATTACTGAACTCTGCCCTTGCATTAAAAACAGAATGAAAATAATTATCATTTCTATGTTGCTCCAATTACTGCCGTTTATATTTGCTCATGCCAAGACCTTCATGTTACTGTTGACTCCTCCATTTCTAACATCTTTCTTATTCAAGTTTGTTTGTGAATCTAGTTTCATATATTCTAAGTCAGACAGTTTCCAGTCAGTTCATTATTCATCCTTGTCCATACACCATCATCTTCATCAGGTTTGTTGTTTTTTTTTTTTTTCAGTAGCTTTCTAATCTGCTCCTTGGTTTCATTGTTGTCCCCAAACCCATCTGGTCTGCTTTCCAAATTTAATAGGCTTCATTTCTTTGTTAGATATGGCATCTTCCTGCCTCAGAATCCTTGCCACTAGCTTTGTTTTCAGCCCAGAATGCTTACCTACATGAATTCCTCTGCAACCCTGCAAAATACACTGCATCTTTTACCACTTTATATCCCCTTATTCTTTATGTATTTTTTACATTATAAGTACTCATCTACTGAGTCTCTTGTCAGTTATTGATATGAAAGTGTCACGCTTGTAGGTAAAGAACAATTGGTAGTAGACATCTTAAAAGTCTCTAGGAATAAAATATACTGCTGTGTGCTGTGTTTCGTCACTCAGTCATGTCCAACTATCTTCAGGCCCTGGACTGTAGCCTGCCAGACTCCTCTATCCATGGGATTCTCCAAGCCAGGATACTATAGTGGGTTGCCACGCCCTCCTCCAGGGAATCTTCCCAACCTTGGGCTCGAACCTGGGTCTCCCACATTGCAGGCAGATTCTTTACCATCTGAGCCATCAGGGAAGCCCACAGTTTTGAAAGGGAAGTTAGCATTAATGGAATTTTCATAAATTTTATAATGTAATGATCATTAACATGGTTTGTTAAAGAACAAAGACCATGACAAAAGTAAACAATAGAATCTGTTTCTCCTATGAATACTCTATGAATAACTTACTAATTAATTGCCATTAACTGATAGACATTAATTACTTTGTTGTTATTAAGTCAGCAAAAATGCAAGTTTACAAGCAATGATAGTAATACAAATATAATGGATTCATGTAGCATAGCTTAAGCTATTGTTTCTGAATTCAGAAGACTCTATTTTGAGTTTAGATCACATCATTTACTAAGAGAATGTGTTTTCTACTTGTAAACTGATAAAAATAAAAAAATCTAATTTCTTTGTAGAGTGGTTGTAGACATACTTAATAACATAAGTAAAATTCATTTAGAATATTTTATAAGCATTATTTTACCAACATTAATAAAGATTAAATATATTACAACTAAGATTTTCTTTATAAAAAAAGATGAATTAGTCCTATAAAATATTAAATATAAGATCTCGTATTTAGCTACCCTTGATTTAGTTTCCAAATTTGGTAGTTAACTAATGGAAGAGGTTTTGAAATAGTTTGAAGAGGAAAAAAGTTAGTATATTTAATATGTTAAAACATTTTCAGAAAACATAAAAGTGCTGCTCCTAGAAATGCAGGGATAAAGCAATTTTTTTTGTAGCCAATTGGCTACTGATAGTCAAAATGTGAACTGGCATTCAAATGTGCTGGTAATTAAAACACTTCATAACATGGTTTTGCATAATTATATTGAGTGAATATATTAAGATTTTAAAAAATATTTCTAGTAGGATGTGGCTTTGATTGATTTAATCCTTCCAGTGCTTTGGATGTGTAAGTCTAGTTGGAAATAGTCCTTGGCCAGCTCATAGAGCAGCAGATGTACTATTTGCATAAGTAGGATGTTACATGTGGGCTTGTATTTTTGGCTGACTGTAGATTTATGACACTGATTTATTTTTGCACAGATGGAAGAAAACCTGACAATGTGAAGAGAGGAGTTAATCAATTTACCGTTAAAATTACAATTACTCTGATTTAAATTTACATATATGTGCCTGATTACCTCATTCATGGGTATATACAAAGCAGTAAATTTTCAATCACTTTATTATCTCTCGTTGTAATGCTAACATTTGAGCCTGAGGCTGATGCAGGCAAATAGAGAAAGCATTAGTGTTACAGTATTAATGAATAAATGTACTTACTCTAATTTTGGAGGTGAAAGAGTTATTTACAGCAGTGAATTGAAAACAAAATCAATGACTTATATTTCCAAAAGAAGTATAGTTCTTGCTTATGTAAAATATTAAATTTTAAGTGGCCAGTTTTTATAAATATGTATATAAATTATAATATACTATACAATATAGCATATTCTTAGAAAATGTTCTGTTTTTTATTCTAAAACTTTCTTGATTTGGCTTAAGATATTGATATTTACATTTCCTACGGTTTTAGAAATTGGTCTAGTGATAGAGATGTAATATTTTTGTGTGTGGTAGTAGAGGAGGACACAAGAGATGGTTTGTGCTACCGTTTCATAGAAACAGAGAAAAAGGAATGTGAGCCTTTCACATGAACAATGACAAATAAGGATACAGAAGAGGAAACACTGTCAACAAAAGAAAATTTCCAAGCAGATAATTTTTTTACTGTTGATAAAGCAGTGAGGGGAAACAGCTAAGACAAGAGTATAGACAGGTAGCAGTTTCTATCTACCAGGGAAAAGACATTGGCATTTATCTTGTGGGCCTATAATTATTTTACTCAAGAGATTAAATAATAAAAGTTGATTCTTTAAAGCTATTATTCTGGTAGCTAGGTAGGTAATGAATTTGATAAATTAAGACCAGAAGTGGAGATACAAGATGAAGGGTGTTGATATTTATTAGGAGAAGTGTTATGGAATTTTGAGCAAACCAAGTGGTAATAGAGGTAGAAAAATAAGCTAATGTGAGAAGTGATTATGAAAGTATATTTTTAAAATTTGTCATTCATA
Source organism: Odocoileus virginianus (assembly GCF_023699985.2). Classification (NCBI taxonomy): domain Eukaryota; kingdom Metazoa; phylum Chordata; class Mammalia; order Artiodactyla; family Cervidae; genus Odocoileus; species Odocoileus virginianus. Next base: position 54,195,069 of record NC_069694.1, read on the forward strand.
ATTTTAAAAACTTGAAATATCAACCTCTAATTTTATTTGATGTTTAAATATATAATATGGTAAAAAATAAATACAATTAATGATAATTCTAAAAGAGAGACATACCAAATTGAATTCAGCTAGATAGACAGAAGGGTTATTCTGGTGGCTCAGTGGTAAAGACGTTACCTGCCAGTGCAGGAGATGTGGATTTGATCCTTGGGTTGGGAAGATCCCTGGAGAAGGAAATGGCAACCCACTCCAATATTCTTGCCTGGGAAATCCCACGGACAGAGGAGCCTGGAGGCTTAGGTGTTGCAAAAGGATCAGACAACGACCTAGTGACTAAGCCACAGCAACAACAAAATAGATAAACGTAGACACATACAAAGAGCACTGAAGATTAATATTAATGAAACTGGAAGAATTGCAACGTAGAGTTGGCCATATTTGGGATGAAGCAGAAGAATATTTAGAGTTATTGCTGAAGCATAAATCATGCACCACTTTTATTTTATTTTTAGATTTTGTAATGTATAAGACATTTTAATATTTATTCTAAATTAACTGGCTAGGAAGGGGGCTGACTGATTTGTAATTTCACAAATCAGAAATCTCACTGAGACTTTGAACTTTGTGTGAGAAGCAAGGGTTTATTTGTAGATGGAAAGCTGTGGGAGTTCATGGTTTGCTCAAAAAATATCTGAAGTGACCGCAACTATTAATATATAACTCATGAACTTTCACTGTCCCCATGCTAATCATGTCATGACCATTTAAGACATGTAAATCTCTCTACATAGGTAAAAATAGGTAATTCTGAGGAATAAAAAATGTCTCTGTGGAGTAACTTAACAGATAGAAATATTTATTGTCATTGCATAAAAGGAAAATACAACAGAGGTCAGATCTATGGCCAACAGTAAAGTTCTAAATACTAACTTTGAAATTATGAAGAACCTGAGATGCTATTTCACAGTTTACATGGATTCCCTGTTTCTCAGTTCCCCAAAAAAATGACACAATGAGGGCCAAATGTCCACCAAGTTAAAACAGAGAGGATCCCCCAAGTTATGAGATACAGAGCTCATATAGGGATGAATAGGATGTTATGTCCAAACTTTCATCCAAAGAGAAGGGTTTTTCATTAAGCAAATATTCTCTGGTGGACAGAGGGAAAGTTTTTCTAAGTTTATTACATTGAAATGTAAAAGAATGCTTCCAGGAAGGGGAAGGATAAGAGTTTACATTTCCAAATCATTCTGTAGGTCTCTGCCTTGAAGATATCTTAGAGACACTATCTCTAGTGAGAAGTATTATCTACTTAGAGACAATATCTCTAGTTTCCAGAGCTGTCTGCTACACAAACATTCTTTCAGTGTCCTTTGCTCAAAAGGTCTAGACCATGCAGGAGCTTAAAAAAATCCCAAAATTCTCCCTAAAACAACCAAAGTCAGATTATGTATTTAATAATTATAATATACTCCAAATATTTGGAAAGACAATATATAATGGACACTCAATGAATTCATTCTTTGATACATTTAATTTAAAAAATTTTGCCATATTTGACTTATGTCTTTTATTCACTATGGTAAACAAAATAATGGTAAGCTCAAAGATGTCCACATTCTAATTCGTGAGGGCTGTGAATATTGCTATCTTAAGTGGCAAAATGGACTTTACAAATATGATTAATTTTGTTATTGCTGTTGTTCAGCTGCTCAGTCCTGTCTCTTTGTGACCCCATGGACTGCAGCACTCCAGGCTTCCCTGTCCTTCACCATCTCCCAGAGTTTGCTCAAACTCATGTCCACAGAGTTGGTGATGCCATCCAACCATCTCATCCTCTATCTTCCTTTTCTCTGCCTGCCTTTAATCTTTCCCAACATTAGCGTATTTTCCAAAGAATCAGCTCTTTGCATCAGCTGGCCAGAGTATTAGTGTTTCAGCTTCATCATCTGTCCTTCCAATATTCATATCCAGGGTTGCTTTCCTTTAGGATTGACTGGTTTGATCTCCTTGCAGTCCAAGGGACTCTCAAGAGTCTTCTCCAACACAATATTTCAAAAGCATCAATTCAGCTCTCTCAGCCTTCTTTATGGTCTAACTCTCACATGTACATGACCACTGGGAAAGCCATAGCTTTGACTAAGCTGACCTTTGTCAGCAAAGTAATATCTCTGCTTTTTAATATGCTGTCTAAGTTTGTCATCAGAGAAGGCAATGGCAATCTTCTCCCGTACTCTTGCCTGGAAAATCCCATGGACGGAGGAGCCTGGTGGGCTGCAGTCCATGGGGTCGCGAAGAGTCGGGCACGACTGAGTGACTTCACTTTCACTTTTAACTTTCATGCATTGGAGAAGGTAATGGCAACCCACTCCAGTGTTCTTGCCTGGAGAATCCCAGGGACGGGGGAGCCTGGTGGGCTGCTGTCTATGGGGTTGCACAGAATCAGACACGACTGAAGCGACTTAGCAGTAGCAGCAGCAGCAGGTTTGTCATAGCTTTTCTTCCAAGGAGGAAGCATCTTTTAATTTCATGGCTTCAGTCACTATCTGCAGTGATTTGGGAGCCCAAGAAAATAAAATCTTTCACTGCTTTATTGTTTCTCCATCTATTTGTCATGAAGTTATGGGACGGGATGCCGTGATCTTCATTTTTTGAATGTTGAGTTTTAAGAAAAAAGCCTTTTCACTCTTCTCTTTCACCTTCATCAAGAGGCTTTTTAGCTCCTCTTGGTTTTCTGCCTTTAGTGGTATCATCTGCATATCTGAGGTTATTGATAATTCTCCCAGCAATCTTGATTCCAGCTTTCAGCTCATCCAGCCTGGCATTTTGCTTGATGTACTCTGCATATAAATTAAGTAAGTAGGGTGACAATATATAGCCTTGATGTACCCCTTTCCCAATTTTGAATCAGTCTGTTTTTCCATGTCTGGTTCTAACTCTTTCTTCTTGACCTGGATACAGGTTTCTTAGGAGGCAGGTAGGTGGTCTGATATTGCCGTCTCTAAAGATCTTGATATATACCTTGGATATTCTGCATCGGCCCAGTATATTGACTTCTCAAGAGAGAGTTGGAAGGATCAGAGTCAGAGAGAAACTGGAAAATGATTCATTTCTGGCTTTGAAGAGGCCATGATTGAAGGAACTCAGGTAGCTTCTAGAAGCCGAAAAGACAAAGAAACAGATCCTCCCCATGGGCCTCCAAAAGTAATGAATGCCTGCTGATATTGTGATTTTAGCCTAATGAAACTCTTTCAGATTTCTGACCTTTATTCTTGTGTCCCATGACTATTTAATTTTTAATTAACATATATTGCAATTTATTCTCTGTGATAGAAAATTTATGAGTTTTGGGGAAATAATATATTTTGTCACTATTGTATATGAAACACAATGACTTTGTTGTCCTAAAATGTTTCCTGTGCTTCACTTATTCACCTTCATGCCACCCCAATCCCAGTCTCAGCCTGATTACAACCACTGATCTGTTTATCATCTCTATATTTTTACATTTTCATGATTATCAAATAATTGGAATCAAGTAGTAAGTGTTTTTGCAGACTAGCTTCTTTCACTTAATAATATAAGGAAAATCAAAATAGAATATTTGCAGGTTAATTGTCAAGGGGTATATGATCAGCATTTGTAGCTAATGCATTTGTGTTCACATGAATATACTTAAATATGTAGTTTTCCAAATCATAATGGTGAAAGGTGAAACTTAAACCATACCATGTTTGAATTTTTTCTTAGTAATGGTTGGCAATAGTTGATATTACCTAAGTGAAAACTTGAAAAATGCAATGCAATTTATATCAGCATGAGTTAATTTTAAGATCTGTTTTGAACATTATCTAAACCATCCGGGGATAAATTCCTTCAGGGAAAATAAAGAACATTCTGTATCATGATTTTATTTGCTACCATTAGCAAGTGATGCAGACTTGTTGATCACATCTGTTCTTCAACATTATCTGGCCATATGGTTATGTAGATGAAACATTAACATTCATTGATTATACAATTTTATTAATTTCTATCATCCTTATCACAAATAAAATATTCTCCATATAGTGACATATATTCTTTTAAATACTATAATTTCCATGTTGATTAATTTTTGTCCACTGACTTGTCCAATCCTACTCTCCAACCTTTATCCTCTGGAGATCCATTCTAATGTGACCAAAATGAATTCTATCATGCATTCTCATGTTCCTCACAGTATCTTCCTCAAATTCCTTCCTTTTGCCAGAAAATTTCCTTTTCTCCTGAAACATCCATGTTTTCTAGTCTATCTTTTAACTCCCTGTGACCTTTGTTCACTCCCATGTCATTTGTAATGCCATTAAAACCTTCATCCTCAGTTGTCCTATTCCAATCTCCTAGTCACCTAGCCACCTTGTATTTTACTGAGATCTCGGTTTCAGTCTCAACATATTTCTAATTACTTTTCTCCCTCTACCTATCCAATCCTCTCTCTCTCCCCCTCTGTCTCTTTATTTCTATAATTTTTTCTTGCTAAACCATAGCCAACTCTTTGAGACCCAATGGACTATAGACCTCAGGCCCCTGTGTCCATGGAATTTTCCAGGCAAGAATTCTGGAGTACCATTTCCTTCTCCAGGGAATCCTCCCCACCCAGGTATCAAACCCACATCTCCTGTGGCTCCTGCATTGCAAGCAGATTCTTTACCACTAGCACCCCTGTATACACAAATACAATAAAAAGTTGTCATTTTCATATGGACAAAAAAATATTTAAAATTCAATTATTTCTATCTCAGGGAATGCACATTTTCACATAAAATATACAAGCTACAGTCTATGTTACAAGAAAATAAATGAATAATAGAAAAAAGTGTTTGCTGTATTCTAACACTATTCACTAAGGAAAAGTTTTGAGGCCATAGTTACTTTAGCAGACAGGTTTAAAATGGAAATCTTAAGAGGTAATTCAAGAATATTCATTCATTGACAAATCACCTAAGAGTGATTACACTAGTCCAGGTAGTTTTTGAGGATGTAAGAGAAAAAAACACTGACTTTGAATAGGTTTAATCCAGTAGAGAGAAGACATTCAAGTGAAGAATTAAAATATTGTGTGATTTTTGCTACATTGACTACATGAATGTGGTATGCATACTCAGGGAAGGATTTACGAATTGACCACATAGCTTTGATAACATAATTGATAAAGAAATATGATATAACTGTACATTCTCTCCCATCAAAGACAACCAAAAATGACCCATGGATCTATTTTAGGTTATGAAAAGTAATTGCAGTTTTGGACCATGAAATTTAAATAATTATAACTAGGTTTAAGCACGTTATTATTAATCAAAATAGGAACCATAACAATCAAAATTTTTGCCATTGAAAAATAAGTTTGTTCATTCCTGTAGCATAAAAATCTGTACTTGGGTGTTTGATGAATTCTTGGAAAACATTTTCTGCCTCCTGATAGTTGTGGAAGTGTTTTTCATGCAAAAAGTTATGGAAATGCTTGAAGACATGGTAGATGGTTGGCTAGAGGTCACGTGAATATGGCAGATGAGGCAAAACTTTGTAGCCCAATATGTTCTACTTTTGAAGTGTTGGTTGTGTGATGTGTGATCAGGATTGTCATAGAGAAAAACTGGGCCCTTTCTATTAACCAATGCTGGCTGAAGGCATTGCAGTTTTGGCACATCTCATTGACTTGTTGAGTGTACTTTTCATATGTAATGGTTTCTATGGGATTCAGAAAGCCGTAGTGAATCAGAGAAGCAGCAGGCTGCCAGTGACTGTGACTACTTTTTGGCACAAGTTTGGCTTTGGGAAGTGCGCTGGGGCTTCTTCTTAGTCCAACCACTGAGCTGGTCATTGCTAGTTGTAGAAAATCCAGTTTTCATTGCATATCACAATCCATGAAACAGTTTGCTGCTGTTGCGTATAATAAGAGAAGATGACACTTCAAAATGATGATTTTTTAAATTTGCAGTCAGTTCATGACACACACACTCACTGAGGTTTTTCACCTTTTCAATCTGCTTCAAATGCCGAATGACCATAGAATTATAGAAGTTGAGCTCTTCAGCAACTTCTCATGTAATTGTAAGAGGATCAGTTTCAGTGATCCTCTCAACTGGTCATCGTCAACTCCCAAAGTCGGCCACTGAACCGTGACGGACCACCACTCCACTGTGCATTCATTAGCAGTTCCTGGGCCAGATGTGTGTTTGGTTGATGCTGCAAGTTATCTCTGCTGTTTTACGACTCATTTTGAACTCTAATAAGAAAATTGCTTGAATTGGCTTTTTGTCTAACATCATTTCCATAGTCTAAAATTAATAGAAAATTAAAAGCAAGAAATGTCATTAGCAGAAAAAACAAAAAATGAGAAATAAGCATTAAATGCTGTATAACATAACTATATTTATTTAAGAAGGTATTTCAATATCCAACAGCAAATTTCAACAAGGCAAAACAGCAATTACTTTTGCACCAACCTAAATAATACGGATACTATTACTACTATTAATATATTACTTACAGCAATAGAGATCACACTGAATGAAGACCTGCAAGGTATTTCAATGAGAGAGTAAGGAGGGGCTCTTATTATAGGCTTTGGACTTCTGTTCATGACTTGGGGCAAAGAATAGCTACCATTTACGGATAGTTAGAATCGTCAGACACTGTGCTAAGCTGGTTTTTTTCTCCTTCCTTAAGAACAATACTTATTTTTTAAAACTTTTTTGTTCTTTTTAAAACTGAAGTATAGTTGATTTATAATCCTATATTAATTTCAGTTGTACAGCATACTGACTCAAAATTTTTATAGATTTTACTGCATTTCTAGTTATTATAAAATATTGGCTATATTCCCTGAGCTGCATAATATATCCTGATAATGTGATTATTTTGTGCACAATAATTTGTACTTCTAGTCCTCTAACCCTATCTTGTTTCTTCACCCTTCCCTCTTTCCTCTGGTAACCACTAGTTGGTTCTCTACATCTGTATGTCTGTTTATTTTTATTTTTTTTTATTCACTGATTTATTTTTTTGATTACACATATAAATTGATAACATACAGTAGTTGACTTTCTCTGTCTGACTTGTTTCACTAAGCATATTATCTTCCAGGTTTATCCATATCCTGGCAAATGAGAAAATGTCATTCTTTGCATGATAGAGTACTATTCCATTGTAAACATAAACCCCCTCTTCCTTATCAACTCATCTATTGATGGAAATTTAGTTTGCTTCCATCTCTTGGCTGTAGTAAATAGCAGTACTTCTATGAACATTGGAGTGTGTGAGTCTTTTCAAAGTTATTTTTTATTTTCTTTAGATGCACATCCAGGAGAGGAATTTCTGTATCACACAATGTTTCTATTATTAGTTTTTTGTGGAACCTATGTAGTGTCTTCCATATTGGCAGCACTAATTTACATTTCCAGCAACAGTGTACAAGGATTTGATTTTCTCCACATCCTATCCAACATTTGTTGTTCATAAAATTTTTGATGATAGCAATTCTGACAGGTATGAGTTGTTATCACATTGTGGTTTTGATTTGCATCTCTCTGGTGATTGGTGAAGTTGAGCAATTTTTCGTGTCTGTTGGCCATCTGCATATTGCTATTGGGAAGAAGTGTCTGTTCAGGTCTTCTTCCCATTTTTTAATTGTTTTTTGTTTTGTTTTGATATTGAGTTATATGAACTGTTTATATATTTCACATATTAAAGCTTTATTGGTCACAGTTGTTGTTGTCTGACTCTTTGTGACCCCATGGACTGCAGCATACAAGGATTCCCTGTCCTTCGCCATCTCCAGGAACTTGCTCAAACTCATGTCCATTGAGTCAGTGATGCCATCCAACCATCTTGTCCTCTGCCACCTTATTCTCCTCCTGCCTTCTATCTTTCCCAGTATCAGGGTCTTTTCCAGTGAGTCAGCTCTTTACAAAAGTATTGGAACTCTTGGCCAAAGTATTGGAGCTTCAGCTTCAGCATCTGTCCATCCGATGAATATTCAGGGTTGATTTTCTTTAGAATTAACTGGTTTAATCTTCTTGCAGTCCAAGGGATTCTCAAGAGTCTTCTCCAAAACCACAGTTAAAAAGCATAAATTCTTCAGTGCTCCGTGTTCTGTACGGTCCAACTCTCACATCCATACATGACTACCGGAAAAACCATAGCTTTGACCATACAAACACCGTCAAATACAGTCTTATTATTGGCAAATATTTTATCCCTTTCAGTAGGTTGTCTTTTCATTTTGTCAGTGGTTTCCTTTGCTGTGCAAAAAACTTTTAAGTTTAATTAGGTCCCATATCTTTATTTTTGTTTCCTCTGCCTTAGGAGACAGATCAAAAGAAATGTTGCCTTGACTTATGTCAAAGAGTATTTTGCCTGTGTTTTCTTCTAGGAGTTTTATGGTTTCCCATCTTTCATGTAGGTATTTAATCCATTTTGAACTAATTTGTGCATATGTTTTGAGAAAATGTACTAATTTCATGTTTTAACATGTAGCAGTCCAGATTTACCAGCACCGCATATTGAAGAGGCTATCTTTTTTCCATTGTATATTTTTGCCTCCTTTATCATAAATTAATTGACTGTAAGTGCATGGATTTATTTCTGGGCTATATATTCTGTTCCATTGATTTATGCATTTGTTTTGTGCCAGTAGTATACTATTTTCATTACTATAGCTTTATAGTGGAGTCAGAAGACAGGAAATGTGATTCCTTCAGTGCTATTCTTCCTCAAGATTGCATTGGCTATTTTGGACATTTTTGTGTTTCCATACAAATTTTAAAATTATTTGTTTTAGTTCTGTGAAAAGTTTTCTTTTTATTTTGATAGAAATTGCATTGAATCTTTATATCACCTTGGGTAGTATGATCATTTTAACAGTATCAATTCTACCAGTGCATGAGCCCAGTATATCTTGCCATCTGTTTGTGTCATCTTCAGTATCTCTCATCAGTGTCTTTTATAGTTTTCTGGGTACATAGGTAGATTTAGTTCCATAGGTAGGTTTATTCCTAGATATTTTGCTATTTGTAATTCAATTATGAACAGAATTGTCTTCTAAATTTCTCTTTCTTATATTTCACTGTTAGTGTAGAAATGCAATAGATTTCTGTATACTAATTTTGAATCTTGCAATTTTACAAATTTTGTTGATGAGCTTTAGTGGTTTTCTGGTGGCATCTTTAGGATTTTCTATGCATAGCAATATGTCATCTGCAAACAGTGACAGTTTCATTTTTTTCCTTCTCAATTTTGATTCATTTTATTTTATTTTTTCTTCTTGTCTGACTGCGGTGGTTAGGACTTCCGATACTATGTTGAATGAAAGTGTCATTGAGTGTGAGCAGCATAATGTTAGGGGCAATGCTTTTGACTTTTCATTATTGAGTATGATGTGAGCTGTGGGCTGTTATATATATGTCTTTTATTATGTTGACGTATGTTCCCTCTATGCCCACTTTCTGGAGAGCTTTGTTTATTTTTTAATCATAAATGGGTGTTTAATTTTGTCAAAAAGTTTTTTCTCCATCTATTGAGATGATTATATGGTTTTATCCTTTAATTTGTTAATGTGGAGGATCACATCAATTGATTTGTGGATACTGTAAAATCCTTGCATCCCTGGAATAAACCTGTCTTAGTCATGGTATGTCACCTTTATATATTATCCATATATTATTTTATTCCATACTCACAAGAACCCTGAAGTGCTGACCTTACTCCTAGTTTTGATAAAACCAAGACAGGAGCTGAGGGTCCATACAATTTGCTGGAGTTTACACAGCTAGTACATGGCAACCACGTACCTAAAATCCAGGTCTCCTTATGCTTAATCTTGTGTTGCTGTTTAATGCCACATCTCAAGCTCTAGTACAATATAGTTTGGGGGACTGTGCATTGGAGATTTTGTCCTGAAAAACTGACAGTTGTCCTGGATTTAACTTTGCATATTATAAAGCTAAACAGAATTATTTTTGGTTGATAAAATTTTTTGTCTTACTTAATGGTTTTTTCATGTTAAATGAATTTTGCTTTTCATTTTCTAATCCTTAATTATTATTGTTATTATTATTATTATTATTTTGTATCAAGTTAGAGAAAACCAGAGTGATGTCATATACTTTCACATTTTGGGAAAATTAGCAGCTGATAATTTTAAATATTTTAATACAAGTATTTTCTACAACTTATTTTAATCAGATCAGAGTGGTAATATTACTTTAAATATGCCATGAAGAACCAGGAGGAGTGCCTGATTTTATCATTTTCATCTACTTTGTACAACTTCATAAGCTAAATATTTTATTCTTTATAAGGTTTCCTAAAGCCTACATATTTTATTTCTCTTTCCCATATATTTTCAACCTGGAATGTAGTTTTGAGCTTTACAGTGAAGGAGTTAAATGATGCAGTTATTGGTTAGAAGCTTATATTAGGGGAAAATAAAGTTCTCTTCTACATTTCCTGTGACAATGAGTTCAGCTCTCATTGCTTAAGTCCAGTCATTAAAAACATGACATTTTAATAAAGCACTATTTATTTTTCAATAATTTTCTAAGTAAAGATTCAAATCTGTCCTTAAATTCAATTTTACTTCAGAAAAGTAAACATTTTAAATGTGAATATGTTTTTCTTGTACACGTAGGACTTTCCATTATATCTTACAATGATTGACCTTCTGCCAAATATTGAGTCCAGTCTTAGTACTATTTTTCTAAACTATAGCAGTCTTGATATATGTGGATATGCATGTAATTTTATTAAAGAGAAATATATTATCTAAGTATAATGACGGTTAATATTAGGAATATGTTTTCTGTAATAGAATAATGAACACATGTTTAGATAGGTGAAAATTTTCTTAATTATAAAATATGTGTTAAGGTTATAATAACAAGCTGGTTAACGTACAGACATTGTTTAAGTGTTCCTTTTAAAAATAAATGTTAGACTCTTTTCCCATATAGATTATTACAGAATATTGAGTAGAGATCTCTGTGCTATTCAGCAGATCTTTGATGGTTATATATTTTATACATAGTATTGTGGGAGGATTCCCTGGAGAAAGAAATGGCAACCCAATGCAGTATTCTTGCCTGGGAAATCCCATGGACAGAGGTGCCTAGTGGGCTACAGTCCAGGGGTTTGCAAAAGAGTTGGACATGACTTAGCAACTAAACAACACCAGTGTATGTGTCCTTCTAACGTGTCCCTCCCCACAGTGTTCACCCTTTGCTAACCATAAGTTTGCCTTTTAAATACTTGAGCCTATTTCTGTTTTATGAATACATTTATTTGCATCATTTTAAAAAATTAGATTCTCTGTATGATTGATAATGATATCTTCTTCTGTCTTCACCTAGTATACCTATGGAGTTTTTTTTAATTTATTTTTAATTGGAGGATAATTGCTTTACATTATTGTGTTACATGGGAAAATAATCTGAAAAAGAATGAATATATATATATATGTGTGTGTGTGTGTATAACTTTGCTGCATACCTGAAACTAACACAGCATTATAAATCAACTGTACCCCAATAAAATTAAAGAAAATAATATAAATCAAAATTATTATGAGATATCATCTCACCAGTCAGAATGGCCATCATCAAAAATTCTACAAACAATAAATGCTGGAGAGGGTATGGAGAAAAGGGAACCCTCTTGTATTGGTGGGAAATGTAAATTGATACAGCCACTATGGAAGATGGTATGGAGATTCCTTTAAAAAAAAAAAAGGGAATAAAACCACCATATTACCCAGTAATCCCAATACCAGGCATATACCCTGAGGAAACCAAAACTGAAAAAGACACATGTACCGCAACGTTCACTGCAGCACTATTTACAATAGCTAGAACATGGAAGCAACCTAGATGTCCATTAACAAATGAATAAAGACGCTGCAGTACATATATGCAATGGAATATTACTCAGTCATAAAAGCAAACACATTTGAGTCACTTCCAATGAGGTGAATGAACCTAGAGTCTATTATGCGAGTTAAGTAAGTCAGAAAAACAACTATCATATACTAGCAAGATCTAGAAAGATGGTACTGATGAAATTATTTGCAAGGCAGCAACGGAGACATAGACACTTATGAACATGATGCAGGGGGAGGAAGGAGAGGGTGGGATGTATGCAGAGAGTAACATGGGAACTTACATCACCCATATAAAATAGAGAGCCAACGGAAATTTGCTGAATGACTCAGGGAACGCAAACTGGGGCTCTGTATCCACTTAGAGGGGTGGGATGGTGAGGAAGGTGAGAGGGAGAGGACGCATATATACCTATGGCTGATTCATGCTGATGTATGGCAGAAACCTACACAATTCTGTAAAACAATTATCCTTCAATTAAAAAGTCAATTAAAATTTTTAAAAGAGAAAAAGAAATGTTAGAATAGCTTTTAAAAGCTAATTTTGTATGTCAAGCATTCAAAGACCCACTCAAACTAAGTACATATGAGTCAACTTGCATAAATGGTCACATATATTATTTTCTGAAAGCCTTTGTGTCAATGGTATTCAAGGTCCCTGAGTATATTTCAGTTAACTTAATATTTTAAAATAATTAAAATTTTGCAAAATTAAAAATCACAGTATTTTTTGCAATAGCAAGTTGAACCAAAAAATTATAATACCATTTATTGAAACAGAAAATGATTTTATATTATGCAAATGTTTGCAAGTTAGATTTTATTCTGACACAATATAATTAGCTCACAAAGTGAATATTAGCAAGTTATATAAATAGCAACTTATTGTGTAGATGAATTTGTATTAAAGTCAACAATCATCTGTTATAATGCATTGATATAGAATTTGATGACTCCTTTAGAAGAAAGAGCTTTATGTTTAACATAAAAGCTAAATATATGAAGTTCAAAATTAATAACTATAATTTAATTTTGATAAATTTATGCATTGTAATAAGATTGAATAAATGTGTAACTGTCTGAATCTATGTAATTCTTTTGTGCATGAGAATATTACAACACATATTAAATTTTCTTTACAGAAATTGATAGCTAAATCACTTAATTATTTTAATCTTTATACTTTGCAAAAACAGCATTCCATCTTTTTGATAACTTAAGAGATTGCAGACTTTTAAATATCATGAATGTATGGTAAATTGGTATGTTTGAACCAACCATTTCCTAAGAATTGATAAATATATTTACACTAGATCAAAATAATTTTCTGAAAGAGCAAAAAGTACTTATAAAATCATACATAAGCATATTATACTACTGAGTCTATTATTCCTCACACAAACAGATAATTTGAGTAATAGCAGAAGACATGATAATAAAATGTAATGGCAAGAAATCTGAACAGAAAGAGAATCTACATCTTATTAGAGCATTGCCAATAATTTACTATGTGAATCAAACTTTTTTGCATTTGCTTAATAGCATTTGTGTGTTACCTAATTATTTGCTTATATTTTTCTAAGCTGGTGTTTGCATTCTTTCCCTGATTATTAAAAATGTTAAAATCTTTCTGGCATTCAATATATTTTTCTTTACAGAAATATAACTTCCATGTTCCATAGTTCCTATTCCAAATGTAAATGCATATTAAAATACAAAGCATATACTTGTTAGTACTTTATTTTAAATTCCTATTAATTTCATAGGGTTTTCTAAATAAAATTATTTTACATAGATAGTTAAATGAATGTGTATGTTTTGAGAAGGATGATATCTGGTTTGTGGCAATTTAGACCATAAAATCAAGTATGTTATGCAGGAAAATATTGGTATTTTGTACCAAAGGCAGTACAAATGTACTGTGGCTGTAACACAAAAGGACACAGTGTTACTAAAATGCAGTGAGGGCAAAAGCTTTTCTATTGTGCCAGGTAGCTGTTTTCACAAAAGTAACAGTGTACACTGTACATAAAAAGAAACTGTTGGAGAATTGTGTAGGATACAGTACTTATATTGAGTTCTGAGAAAACGTTGGCATAATATTAACAAACAGCTATTCGAGGCATCGCTGGCAATTACACAACAAAAGATGAATGAAACAGCTTAGGTCAAAAGGCAAGAATGCTGCATTTTCCATGGTGGTACAGTGTTGGGTACAGAATACTCTGCTCTCTGACCTCCCGCAACAATATGGGGCCTTGCCCACTTTTATCCGCCCTGGTATCCCTTGGGTTTCCCATGTAGCAGTTATGGTAAAGACCCCACCTGCCAATGTAGGAGACATAGAGTTGCGAGACTAATCCCTGGGTCAGGAAGATTCCCTGGAGGAGAGCATGTCAACCCACCCAAGTATTCTTGCCTGGAGAATCCCATGGACGGAGGAGCCTGGCAGGCTACAGTCCATAGGATGCACAGTCAGACTCAATGAAGAGACTCGGCACTCACACACGCGTTATCCCTTCCCTACCAGCACTACTGCCTCAGGCCATATCTCTAGTAGTTTGTGGCAGACGTTTCCAATTAGCCTGCCAAGATAACAGGATGAAAAGTTATTTTCCGTCAACCACCTAGATGTTCCTCTTTTAGCATTGTTACAACGTGATCATTATGGTCTACAAATGATCACTAAATCTCATGTTACAGTCTTACATTATTGAAGTTAAAACTCAGATAGATTTAAATGAAACATCCCTTCAGTATCTATGAAAGAACTTGGTGGTTACCAGGGGATACAGAATGAGGTAAAAGGAGAGAAGTTGGTCACAAAGCACAAAAACTGGTTATAAAATGAATAAGTATAGTATAGTGATTATAACTAAAAATATGTATTATATACCTAAAAGTTGCTAAGAGACTGTATCTTAAAGTCCTTACCACAAAACAGAAAAGGAAATTACGTGACATTTCAGGTGTTAGCTAGTTCAGTTCAGTTCAGTCGCTCAGTTGTGTCCGACTCTTTGCAACCCCATGAATCGCAGCATGCCAGGCCTCCCTGTCCATCACCAACTCCCGGAGTTTACTCAAACTCATGTCCATTGAGTTGATGATGCCATCCAACCATCTCATCCTCTGTTGTCCCCTTCTCCTCCTGCCACCAATCTTTCCCATCATCAGAGTCTTTTCAAATGAGTCAGCTCTTCACATCAGGTGGCCAAAATATTGGAGTCTCAGCTTCAGCATCAGTCCTTCCAATGAATATTCAGGACAGATTTCCTTCAGGATGGACTGGTTGGATCTCCTTGCAGTCTAAGGGACTCTCAAGAGTCTTCTCCAACATCACAGTTCAAAAGCATCGATTCTTTGATGCTTTTTTTATAGTCCAACTCTCACATCCATATATGACCACTGGAAAAATCATAGCCTTGACTAGACCGACCTTTGTTGGCAAAGCAATGTCTCTGCTTTTTAATATGCTGTCTAGGTTGGTCACAGCTTTTCTTCCTTGGAGTAAGTGTCTTTTAATTTTCTGGCTGCAGTCCCCATCAGCAGTGATTTTGGAGCCCCTCAAAATAAAGTCAGCCACTGTTTCCACTGTTTCCCCATCTATTTCCCATGAGGTGATGGGACAAGATGCCAAGATCTTAGTTTTCTGAATGTTGAGCTTTAAGTTAACTTTTTCACTCTCCTCTTTCACTTTCATCAAGAGGCTCTCTAGTTCTTCACTTTCTGCCATAAGGGTGGTGTCATCTGCATATCTGAGGTTATTGATATTTCTCCTAGCAATCTTGATTCCAGCTTGTGCTTCCTCCAGCCCAGCATTTCTCATGATGTACTCTGCATATAAGTTAAATAAGCAGGGTGACAATATACAGCCTTGATGTACTCCTTTCCCTATTTGGAACCAGTCTTTCATTCCATGTACAGTTCTAACTGTTGGTTCCTGACCTGCATACAGATTTCTCAAGAGGCAGGTCACATGGTCTTGTATTCCCATCTATTTAAGAATTTTCCATAGTTTGTTGTGATCCACACAGTCAGGGGCTTTGGCATAGTCAATAAAACAGAAATAGATATTTTTTTGGAACTCTTGCTTTTTCGATGATCCAGCAGATATTGGCAATTTGATCTCTGGTTCCTCTGCCTTTTTAAAAACCAGCTTGAACATCTGGACATTCATGGTTCACATTCTTTTGAAGCCTGGCTTGGAGAATTGTGAGCATTACTTTACTAGCATGTGAGATGAGTGCAATTGTGTGGTATTTTGAGCATTCTTTGGCATTGCCTTTCTTTGGGATTGGAATGAAAATGGACCTTTTCCGGTCCTGTGTCCACTGCTGAGTTTTCCACATTTGCTGGCATATTGAGTGCAACACTTTCACAGCAAATTCTTTCAGGATTTGAAATAGCTCAACTGGAATTCCATCATCTCCACTAGTTTTTTTCATAGTGATGCTTCCTAAGGCCCACTTGACTTCACATTCTAGGATGTCTGGCTCTAGCTGAGTGATCATACTATCATGATTAGCTGGGTTGTGAAGATCTTTTTTGTACAGTTCTTCTGTGTATTCTTACCACCTCTTCTTAATGTCTTCTGCTTCTATTAGGTCCATATCATTTCTATCCTTTATTGAGCCCATCTTTGCATGAAATATTCCCTTGGTATCTCTAATTTTCATGAAGAGATTGCTTGTCTTTTCCATTCTGTTGTCTCCTACTATTTCTTTTCTAACTCTATCATTATAATCATTCTGTACTGTATGAAGTGAAGTGAAGTGAAAGTCATTCAGTCATGTCCAACTCTTTGCTATCCCATGGATTACATAGTCCATGGAATTCTCCAAGCCAGCATACTGGAGTGGGTAGCCTTTCCCTTCTCCAGGGGATCTTCCCAACCCAGGAATTGAATCCTGGTCTTCCCTATTTCTGGTGGATTCTTTGCCAGCTGAGCCACTGTGTAACAGTTTCAAATAAACAGATCAGAAAACCTTAAACTTACATGCTGTTATCAAATATATCTCAATAAAGCTGGAGAAACTCACCAAGCCATAATGATAAAATAAATAAATATACATATGAATAAATAACAATAATTATAAGCCTATATTTGAGGGCCCAGTTCTCCCAAGCAAAATTAAAAAAATTAATAAAAAGTTACTGTTAATTTCCCAATTTCTTCTGTTTGTAGATATAGTCATTTTCAGAAAATACTCATGTCCTTCATTTTCATTTGAATTGCATTTGGCCACTGGAGACATTTTCAAACCTTTCTATTTTGCCCCTATCTATCAGGTTTTTACTAGCCTCTGTACTGATTCTGTTTGTCTCACCTGGCTTTTGGTTTTGTGGCAGAAATTAACACTAATGTCCCTGGCCCCACTATGGATTTGAGCTACCAAGACCTCTTACTCTGTGCCCTGATCATTTCAAACCCAAACACCTCCCTGCACACCTGCCTCTCAAACACTTCTCTACCTGCCTTTGTAGCCCAGGTATGTCTGGGCACTGTGATGCCACTTGCCAGCCTAGGATTGGAGAAGCATGTGGTCTTCCTGCAGAACATGACTTCCCACCAGATAAGGCTCAGATGTCTGGATATTTGCACTATTTCTCAGGGCTACGGACAGCATCCCAACATCAGTCTCATCATCTCCAAATCCTATGGCTTAATGAGTTCATTTCTCTCATGGTATTAAAATTTTTATATGACATCCTCTTCCCTCATCCACTCTCTAGATTGATTTTTCAAATTTATTATTGAGTCTATCATGCTAAATTGTGGTGCTGGAGAAGACTCTTGAGAGTAATTTGAACAGCAAGGAGATTAAACCAGTCAATTCTAAAGGAAATCACACTGAATACTCATTGAAAAGACTGATGCTGAAGCTGAAGTTCCAATACTTTGGCACCTGATGCAAACAGCCAACTCATTGGAAAAGACCCTGATGCTTGGAAAGACTGAAGACAGAAGAAGAGGGCAGCGGAGGATTAGAGAGCATCACCGACTCATTTGAGCAAACTCCAGGAGATAGTGAAGGACAGGGAAGCTTGGCATGCTGCAGTCCATGGGGTCGCAGAGTCAGACATGATTTAGCAACTGAACAACAACAACAAATAGTATCTACTATTTTTTTGTGTCTACTCGGTTTTTGCTAAATGATAGACATGTATTATCTCATTTAATCTTTAAAATAGCCTTATGATATTTACAATATAATGTTATAGATGACGATAGAGAGGTAAAATAGATAAGTTGCTGAACATTAAAATTATATATGATGGACTAGGATCTAAACCCAGTCAGTCTTCTTCTAGGTTGTAGGTTATTCTCTTTCATTACTCTAAGTATGTCCTGCCATTCCCTTCCGGCCTGAAGGGTTTCTATTGATAGATCAGCTGTTATCCTTATGGGAATCCCTTTGTGTGTTATTTGTTGTTTCTCCCTTGCTGCTTTTAATAATTGTTCTTTGTGTTTGATCTTTGTTAATTTGATTAATATGTGCCTTGGGTATTTCACCTTGGGTTTATCCTGTTTGGGACTCTCTGGGTTTCTTGGACTTGGGTGGCTATTTCCTTCCCCATTTTAGGGAAGTTTTCAGCTATTATCTCCTTGAGTAACTTCTCATGGCCTTTCTTTTTGTCTTCTTCTTCTGGGACTCCTATGATTCTAATGTTGGGGCATTTCACATTGTCCCAGAGGTCCCTGAGATTGTCCTCATTTCTTTTGATTCTTTTTTCCTCTCTGCTTCATTTATTTCCACCATTTTATCTTCTACCTCACTTATCCTATCTTCTGTCTCTGTTATTCTACTCATGGTTCCCTCCAGAGTGTTTTTTATCTCATTTATTGCATTATTCATTTTTAATTGATTCTTTTTTATTTCTTCTAGGTCCTTGTTAAACATTTCTTGCATCTTCTCAATCTTTGTCTCCAGGTTATTTATTTGTAACTCCATTTTGTTTTCAAGATTTTGGATCATTTTTATTATCATTATTCTAAATTTTTTTCAGGTAGATTCCCTATCTCCTCCTCTTTTGTTTGACTTGGTGGGCATTTTTCATGCTCCTTTACTTGTTGGGTATTTCTCTGCCTTTTCATCTTGTTTAGATTGCTGTGTCTGGAGTGGGCTTTCTGTATTCTGGTGGTCTGTGGTTCCTTTTTATTGTGGAGATTTTACCCAGTGGGTGGGGTTGGACAATTGGCTTGTCAAGGATGGCTGCTATCCAAAAGTCTACAAGCAATAAGAGGAGAGGGTGTAGAGAAAAGGGAACCCTCTTACACTGTTGGTGGGAATGCAAACTAGTACAGCCGCTATGGAGAACAGTGTGGAGATTCCTTAAAAAAATGGAAATAGAACTGCCATATGACCCAGCAATCCCACTTCTGGGCATACACACCGAGGAAACCAGATATGAAAGAGACACGTGCACCCCAATGTTCATCACAGCACTGTTTATCATAGCCAGGACATGGAAGCAACCTAGATGCCCATCAGCAGATGAATGGATAAGGAAGCTGTGGTACATATACACCATGGAATATTACTCAGCCATTAGAAAGAATTCATTTGAATCAGTTCTAATGAGATGGATGAAACTGGAGCTCATTATACAGAGCGAAGTAAGCCAGAAAGATAAAGACCATTACAGTATACTAACACATATATATGCAATTTAGAAAGATGGTAGCGACAACCCTATATGCAAAACAGAAAAAGAGACTCAGATGTATAGAACAGACTTGTGGACTCTGTGGGAGAAGGCAAGGGTGGGATGTTTCAAGAGAACAGCATTGAAACATGTATATTATCTAGGGTGAAACAGATCACCAGCCCAGGTTGGATGCATGAGGCAAGTGCTCGGACCTGGTGCACTGGGAAGACCCAGAGGGATCGGGTGGAGAGGGAGGTGGGAGGGGGGATCGGGATGGGGAATATATGTATATCCATGGCTGATTCATGTCAATGTATGACAAAAACCACTACAATATTGTAAAGTAATTAGCCTCCAACTAATAAAAAAAAATTAAAAAAATAAACCCAGTCAGTCTTCTTCTAGGAGGTATACCCCTAAATGATTTACTAAAATACTTGTTAATCAAATGCTTCCATCACTTAGTGCCATAGATCAGTTTAGCATTAGTGCGCTAGTGTATGTGTATATGGAAATCTTAGTACAAGATATATTTAGCAAATCTAATTAGATCAGGCACCATGCTAGAAAGTCAGTACATAAAATAGTGAACAATTTAGAAGACACCATTTTACAAGTGTTAAAAAAAGTCTAGCTGAGGCCATTAGTGTGAAATAAGCAATTACAGTAGTGTATGATTATAGGGAAAGTTTAGTCCTTTTTCAGAATTATATAAGGGAGAAAATTTGCTGGAGAAAATTCACATTTATGCTAAGAACTGAATGATAAGATGAGAGCAGAATCAATGTGGGGTGGGTTATTATAAAAAAGAGTTGAAGCAGAGAGAATAGTTGGGTGAGATAAAGCAATAAAGACCATGAAATTCTTTGAAAATTGAATAAAACTAGCATGACCAGAAGCAAGATAATTGATTGGGAAGATGGTCATGAGGCAGGAAGAGAAAGGAAGAGATGTGAATGTAGAAAGAGTGGAAATGAGATTCATTCTAAGATGTAGGGTGTGTGCTCAGAGTGGCCTACTCTTTGCAACCCCATGGATTGTAGCCTGTCAGGCTCCTCTGTCCATGGGGTTTTCCAGGCAAGAATTCAGGGAGTATGTGGCCATTTCCTCTTCCAGGGGATCTTTCTGACCACCCAGGGATTGAACTCATATCTCATGCATCTGCTGCACTGGCAGGCGGATTCTTTACTGCTCTGCTGCTTGGGAAGCCCTAAGATATAATTTTAAGGGAAAACACTCAACATAAAATCTGTGTGGAAACCAACTGCAAAAAGGGTATTACAAGTGATCTTAATCTGCAGAGTCGAGTAGGTGCTTGAAAGACAAATGAATGATGGTAGTTTATTCTAGAAAGTTAAGTGTTCACAAAATAAAGTCATTATGAATAGATATTAAAATTTGGAAGAATGTGAGAAATTCTTTGCAGAGTATTGTGGGAAGACGGAAAGAAACTGAGGTTGAGGTTGAAGTCAGAGTCAAATTTTTGACGAGCATCTTCAAAATGTGTGCAAACTTCAGAAATTTGTTTTTGTCAGTAAAATCAATGTAGAGCATCTTTTAGACTTTCATATTATGTAACTTCACAATTTTAATTTATAATATACATATATATTATATTATAAATATTATATATGTTTATATGGTTTCCAAGGTGGCTCAGTGGTAAAGAATCTGCCTGTCAATGAAGGAGACATGGGTTTGATCCCTGGGTCAGGAAGATTCCCTGGAGAAGGAAATGACAACCCATTCCAGTATTGCCTGGGAAATCCTATAGATAGAGAATGTGGCGGGCTGCAGTCCATGGGGTTGCAAAACGTTGGGCATGATTGAGTGACTGAGCACACATGCACATACACATCTATACACACACAGTTTCAAGATCAATTTTCTATCTTTATCTCTAAGAATCTTGTTAAATATACCAGGTTTTAGATAAGCTCGCTATGTCTGTTTTTCTATTTCTCTGAGCACACGTGTGTGTTTTCAATTCTGTCTTTCTCTTACTTTTTCTCTTTCAAGCAAGGTTACAGGCAGAATGATGTATTGATATAGAACACCATCAATAACACTTCATTTGCTAAAGGTTCAGGTTCTCATCTTGGGTAAGGAAGACTGTAGTGTAAAGCATGTATGTGATATTTATCACAGAGCCTAGGTCTTATTAGTCATACATTTTTCACAAGGAACTATCATTTGAAAAAAATTAAGCCTATGTATTTGCAGTGGTACCTCATATTAAAACAAAACAAAAATAAATAAACAAGTGAAAGCAAAACCTAAATCCCCAAAGGCACAGGATTTCCTTGACAAAGGAAATGTACGGTCATGTGTAGGACCTAGGTCCTGATTCATTAACTGTTACCTCTCTCACGGTGGACATAATTTTGCTGCTCATTATGACATAATGTCAAGGTGTGGGTTGTATCTTGATTATAGTTTTAATTATATCTTTTGGGGTATGTAAAAAGCAAAATAAATTGAACAATTTTTTTCTCATATTTTCACACACACATTCTCCCAGACAGAAAAGATCTATATTGCTTGTTATTTCTATTCATATGTTTGAAATTAAAAGAATGAGTCCTGAAAATAATTTACACAAAGTTATTAATACTATTCCATCAGCCATAATGTAACAGTCGTATTTCCCTTCAACTCTACCTTAACTAAAGCAAATGCATCATTTTGAAAATATTCCTTGTAAGTTTATGTTGCATAGGTTTTCTCATTAGCAAACCCATTTTCATGTATGCTTGACTGTAGCTAGTTCCCCTGATGTTTTCATGATTTCCATTGCTCTTCTTTACCACGTGAGTTTCAGGCCCAGCATGCTCTTCCTTGCTTTTCACACCATACCTTCTCAGGTATTTCATCAAGCCTGCTCCTCAGAGCCCACAGTTCCCCTTTAGCTTTTGCCAGAGACAGCTTGATTGCTAATTGCATTAAAGAACACTTTTCAATATGAAGTATACTCACTTCAATTTAATTTTCTTTAACAAATTATACTCCTTTTATTCTTATGCATTCTCATAAAGAATTTCAATTTGCAATTATATTGCCAAATAATATACTGCATATTGACACTGAATGAATTGCTATTCATTTCCCATGAATTGAAATAGAAAAATACCTACGTACTTTTCCTTTCGGGAAAATTTTTGAAAGCTAATATTTGGCTGTTGTTTTGTTGTTATTCCTCTGAATGGCTAAGTCACTCTAGAACACACTGAGGCACAGAGAAGTAGAGAAATGTCTCAGCTATCTAGTGAATGACTAGTTACTTTTATGGGTAACTGTAACATCTCAAAGTGCATGACTTTCTCATTCACTGCTATCACCAAAATTACAATTTTTTTTATATTTTTTACTACCTCAATAGAAAGATTTGTTTTCTCCTCAACTGATTATGATGTGATGTTTCACTAGAAAAATATTCCAAGTAAAATCAAAAATTGTAAATGTAAATCTTCAGTATATTATTTACCACCCATGTCATTTTGATAAATACATTTACCCTCTGCAAGTTTCTTTACCTTCATGATTGCATAACATATGACACTGATAAAATTCTCAGATCTGTGTAGTGATACCTGAATGTAGAGCATTTCAGTTTGCATAAGCAAGTTTGAAATTTATTTTGGATTCACTTGCAGAACTCCATAGTAAGCAGCCAAAGTATGGTGCACTGTAAGAGCTCCAGAGCTAGTGTTTCTGCTAGAAAACTCTACTGTTTACATTCAAAATCTCAAGATACTCTTTAAACATAATTGATTTATATTTTGCTCAATCAATATGCAGCTTGAGTTCTAGAACTGAATTTTTAATCAGTAGGCCAATGATATAATATGAATAATTTACAGTTGCCTGGAAAGCCAGTTAAAATTATAGATGCAAGACTTCATCATCAAAGATTATGATTTAGTAGGGCTGGAGTGGGACTGAGATTTCTGTATTTTTGACAAGTTCCCCTGACAATCTTTTTTTTTTTTTTAGTTGGTTTTTGCCACACATCGATATGAGTCAGCCATGGATTTACATGTGCTCCCCATCCTGAACCCCCCTCCCACCCCCCACCCCCATCCCATCCCTCTGGGTCATCCTAGTGCACCCGCCCTGAGCACTTGTCTCATGCATCCAACCTGAAGCACAGTTTGGGAACCAGCACCCTATGTGAACACCTCATCTTCCTGAGCTTGCACTCCTAGTCTCCATGTAAAGAGGTAGTAAGCTTCACTGAGCGTGATTTTTAAAAAGGATTCTTAGGGGTCTACAAAAGTCATATAATACTAGAAAAGTACCCTGTAAGATATTTTTTTAATTATTAACTTGTATTATTTTATGTTTATAACTTTTTGTTTAAACCTTAATGTGGAACTTTCAAAATAAAAAGGACAAACTTTGGAAATATTTTGGTAAACTCAAAGATTTCTTTTGGTGTCCAAATGAGAGCTATTTTTGAGAGTTCTGTGTGTTCTTGGGATCAGAAAATATTTTAATGCTGCATTAATAACTAATGTATTATTGGTGAAGATCATTAATGTGGACAGGTGGATCTTTGATTTTTTTTATGTAACGAATCTCATGCTTACAAAAACAGTAGCAATGCAGGGCTTCCAGAAATTGGAGTCCTCACCCTCTCCATGAGGACTATTTGTTTTCAGCAATTTCAAAGTAAAGGTGACTAAAAACTTACTGAAAAATGAAAATATTTAACAACAAATAAAATGTAATGTAATGTAAAGACGGGCTCAATAAAGGACAGAAATGGCATGGACCTGACAGAAGCAGAAGACATTAAGAAGAGGTGGCAAGAATATACAGAACTGTACAAAAAAGATGTTCATGACCCAGATAATCACAATGGTGTGATCACTCACCTAGAGCCAGACATCCTGAAATGTGAAGTCAAGTGGACCTTAGAAAGCATCACTACGAACAAAGCTAGTGGAGGTAATGGAATTCCAGTTGAGATATTTCAAATCCTGAAAGATGATGCTGTGAAAGTGCTGCACTCAGTATGTCAGCAAATTTGGAAAACTCAGCAGTGGCCACAGGACTGGAAAATGTCCGTTTTCTTTCCAATCCCTAAGAAAGGAAATGCCAAAGAATGCTCAATCTACCGCACAATTGCACTCATCTCACACGCTAGTACAGAAATGCTCAAAATCCTCCAAGCCAGGCTTCAGCAGTATGTGAACTGTGAACTTCCAGATGTTCAAGTTGGTTTTAGAAAAGGCAGAGAAACCAGAGATCAAATTGCCAACATCCACTGGATCAGCAAAAAAACAAGAGAGTTCCGGAAAAACATCTATTTCTGCTTTATTGACTATGCCAAAGCCTTTGACCATGTGGACCACAATAAACTGTGAATAATTCTTCAAGAGTATCTTAGCATGGATAGAAAAGCTAAACACTAATTCATTTTCCCAAATTAGTTTGAACTGTGTCTCAAACTGGAATTCCTATTTCTTATTAAATACGATGCCAATATTTCAATAAGGCCTCAAAGCTTGGGATGCAGGCTGGATGAGCCACGAGGCTCAGGTAACTTTACACACACTTCCAGCCTCCTGGTGTGGCTTTCACTCTGCTCCTAAGGGTCTGTTTCTCCCTTGTGTTGTCCCGTATACAACTTTTACTTTTTTCATTTATGATATCCAGAGGAAATTGTTCCTTTTCTCAAAATCCTGATTTAGCGTCTGTATGTGTAAGTTTCTCTTTTCTATAAGGGCAAAGTCAAGGTTGCATGCTAAACCTGAAAGGTCATAGCAAATCAGAAGGCTTGAGAACTCAGAGGAAAAAAGTGTAAGGTTATTTCTGTAGTTTGTATCCAGTGAAAGCATGAGTAAAAGTTATAGTAAGATCTTCATAATGTTTAGTTTTCACTTAAGAAATGTAACTCATTTTTAAAATACCTCACTTAAAACTCATTCTCTCACTTGAAAATGGAAAATAATATTTATCAGAGGGAAAAGAAAGTTAACTGGCCAGAAAATAAGAGACATATTTATAAATGTCTCATGTCAGAAAGCATGGTATTAAAAACATTAAAGTCAAAGCACATATTTAACAAAAATCACTGCAAATTTTGTCATTGTCCCTATTATCTTATGTAACCTCAACCTGAGTGACTCAGAATAAACAATTTTGTGTATTCTGTCTTCATCTTCCTGTCTTGTTCAGCACTGGGAAATATCTGTATGATCCATTTTAAAACAAATCACTATTTCCAGACTGGCCAGTTTTAAAACTGGAAGAAATTTCACAAACACATCAAAGGGAGAAATAATTAAGAAGTAAATATTTTACTATTCATCATGTTAAGAATTTTAAACAAAGAATTATTAGTGTTAGTATTTCCATCTCAACCTATTGATTCCTTACTGCAAAGTCTAACTTACTTTTGGAGTACTGTAGAGACTAAAAATAGTAATAATCATAACAATATTTACTTTCATTGAGTCGTTGTCACTGTGGAGTTCTGCAATCATCCTAGCATGTGAGGGATAAACATTTGAGCTCAGAATGTGCATTTGTTTTCCTTTGCTGCCCTGACTGGTTATCGTGATCTCAACAGTGGGAAACCACACAAATATGTTGTGTCATAATTGCATCAGTTATAATTCTGGGAGGGTGCAGCTGGTTCCTTTACTCAAGATCTCACCAGGAAGAAATCAAAGTGTTCTTGGCCTGGGCTCTTCTTTAGACGGCCTGGGAGAGGCCATGTCTAGGCTCCTTCAGGCTGCAGGCAGAATTCAAATCTCTGCAGCTCTAGTGCTGAGCTCCCATCTCCTTGCCAGCCTCTCTCAGCTATTTGAGGCTACCTGCTTTCCTCATCACTTTGCCCCCTCCATCTTCAAACCAGCAAGTGTGTCTGACACTTCTCACTTCTGAATATGTCTCCACATCTTTTTAAATTATAACATTGTATAATGTATTATAGGATCAAATACATGTGTGTGTGTGTGTGTGTGTGTGTGCTCAGTCGCTCAGTCGTGTCTGACTCTTTGTGACCCCATGGACTGTAGCCTGCCAGGCTCCTCTGTCCATGGGGATTCTCCTTCTCCAGGTAAGAATACTGGAATGGGTTGCCATGGCCTTCTCCAGGGGATCTTCCCAACTTCCCAACCCAGGGATCAAACCCAGGTCTCCCACATTGCAGGAGGATTCTTCACCATCTGAGCCACCAGGGAATATGTATGTATATATACATAAAGAAGACTGTGTGCTGAAGAACTGATGCTTTCAAATTGTGGTGCTGGAAAAGATTCTTGAGAATCCCTTGGACTGCAAGGAGATCAAACTAGTCAATCCCAAAAGAAATAAATCCTGTATATTCACTGGACAGAATGATGCTGAAATTGAAGTTCTAATATTTTGGCCACCTGATGTGAAGAGCTGAATCATAGGAAAAGACCCTGATATTGGGAAAGATTGAAGGCTAAAGGGCACGGGGGCAGGAGAGGATGAGATGGTTAGATAGTATCACTGACTCAATGAACACGAATTTGAGCAAACTCTGGGAGATGGTGGAGAACAGAGGAGTCTGGAATGCTGTAGTCCATGGGGTTGCAAAAAATCAGCCATGACTAAGCAATTTAACAACAAACAATACATACATATAAAGGCTGCCCTGGTGGCTTAGAGATAAAGAATCCACCTGCCAATGTAGGAGACATGGATTCAATCCCGTCAGGAAGATCCCCTGGAGAAGGAAATGGCAGCCCACTCCAGTATTCTTGCCTGGGAAATCCCATGGACAGAGGAGCCTGGTGAGCCACAGTCCATGGGGTTGCAAAAGAGTCGGACAGGACTAAGCAACTTAACAACAACAATAATACATATAAATGATTTGTATGTTTTCTAAGGATTTATATTTATTTTCTAATGTTCTTTTTCTTAGATAATATTTTAGACTATATGAAGTACATGATCACTAAAGAATAAACCCTCTGTCAGGTCTTTACAGACTGTCTTTTCAGATAATATCACTTTTGAATTCTCCTCACTCATTCTCTTGTCCTAAGGAAACATCACATGAAGCTGTCCAACTTCAATTTGTATCTCATGAGGGAAAAAAAATACACTAAAAAAATTAATGACAAGCAAGGTACACTCGTAGTGATCTTATAGCAATGTTAGGAAATCTCATGACTCCATCTTGCCTCTACATTCCCCTGTTCTATTAAGATAGTAATTTTATTTTATTTTTTACCAAGATCAGGTGTTAGAAACACATCTTTCATCACAACCCAATACAGGAAAACACAAACACTCTCACAAGTACCCATACCATATACAGATGTAACTGATACCCAGGTTTCAAAATGTAATTATTTTCCCACTTTTAATATGTGATGGACAGTAATATGCTTTGTTTCACTCTATATTATATCACTAAAAATTCTATTAGAATTGACTAAACTGATTTCATAATCTACTAATAAATAGGTAACTACCCATAGAAAATTCTTTAAGAGACTCCATGTGAAGATATCTCTCCTTGTACTGCTCTCAGCTGAGATGAGGATTTCTCAGCTGTTGTCACAGGTATGGAATATGGAAATAGACATTACTTCTCAGAAATGACCTCTACTCTCTCCTGTCCTGAGCAAATCTTCCAAAGATCATTTCTCGGTCCTAGTGTAGTAACACAAGCAGAGATGCTAATCAAACAAACACCAAAGGTGCTCAGTTCCCTAAAGACCTTCCTTTCAAAGAGGGGACTTTATTCCGGATATCAATGCACGATAATGTAATGATACGTTTCATCTCTGCAGACCATGAATTGCCATATCCTTTACTATAGTACAGTGAATTCACACTGCCATCAGCCTTAATATGCTGATAAGTCATTTCAAACCTTGTTTCACGCAGAACCTCTTGCCTGAATTTCACTCAGACGCCCGATGTTTATATGAGCCAGAAACCTAGCCTCTTTAACTTACTTTGGAAAATGAAGTTACTAGAATGCAAAGTGGACTCTCTTAATCAAAAGGAAGATTTTACAATTTGGCTTAGAAAATGGGAAAGAAGCGAATCAATGCTATCCTAAAGACGGTGACCGGGACAGGAGCTACTGCCTCGCCAGCAGCACTGCCGCCGCTAGGGGGCGCCCCAGCAGCCGATCCTCAGGGAACCCTTGGGCAGAGCCAGCGTTGCCCCGCATTAAACCCTGTTTCACACGCTATGTGGTAACAGACGTGTGATGTTCCTATCTTAAGCAACTGACATTATCTCTGTACACAGATGTATAATCCTCTGCCGATTCCTTATTATAATTTTTCTTCCTCTCTCTCACCTGTTTGAGACTCGTTTTCATGCTAGTCACAACTTTTCTTCAAAGGGAAAACTGCAAATAAGCTGAAAGCCTGGAAATGGGGCAGAGAAGTGCGCTGTGGGAGCAGGATGCTTCATGCCAGGGACATTTTCAACAGCTCTGTTGTAAACTCATTCTCCGTGTCCTTAAGGCTTCCACGTTTTCCGGTGACACCTCAGATTTCATATGTTTATGTGATTTGGCAAGTTAGCACTTAATATTTCCCTTCTCTCCTGAATGTCATCACCAAGGGTAGAGGCAAATGCCTCATTATCTCCTCTTGCGTTTCATCACAATCAGCATGCAGATTGTTTCTTGTCATTCCAGCATCATTCCCACCTTTTCTGCATTTTTCGGTACTTACCCTGGAAAACTCTGTTCAATAATATTTGCCGAATATCCTGCCAGCTGGTTTCCAATAAGGATGCTGTCAGAGAGATGCTCACACTAGCTTGGGAAGGCAGGAAGGAAAAAGCCATTTGTTCTCCTCTGACTCTGGCAGACAGCTGTGCAGGCTGACGCCGAAACCAGACAGGAGGTTCATGGAGGCTTGGGCCGTTCACTGTTCAACTGCTCGCTGCCCTGCTAGTCAACGAAGATCATTATCATTTTTATTAGTATTAGCGTTTTTCTGTGATTGATGCATGCAAGAAGTTGAACATCATTAACAATGCCACTCTCAAATATGATACATCGTATGAATAATAAACTATTAAACATCCATTACTCAGTTTGACAGTAAATTGCTAGTTTTCTCATAGGTTTAATATAATTTACTTAGACTTTGACAGATTATTAAATAAAATAATTTAATTCTATCAATATATATCTTTAAACATTACCCCATGTGTAATATAAGATCAAGTATTCTGGAAGAATGCATAGAGTTCCGACACATTCTTTAGCATCACTTACAATTTTCAATTTGGTAATCTTTCAATGAGTAAAAAACAGAATCTTAGAGTTCCAGTATGGCTGAAATTCAAATGTTATCAATGTGAACTAAGATTGCCAGCAATTTAAAATCAATGAAAAACAATAACCTCCCAAATTTATTATTTGAAAAATATATTTTATGTTTAGCTAAAATTTATGACAAAACTAGATAGGGTATTAAAAAGCAGAGACATCATTTTGCTGATAAAAGTCTGTATAATCATAGTTATGGTTTTTCTAATCATCATATATGGATGTGAGAGTTGAACCATAAAGAAGGCAGAGTGCTGAATAATTGATATTTTTGAACTGTGGTGTTGGAGAAGAGTCCCTTGGACAGCAAGGAGATCAAACCAGTCAATCCTAAAGGAAATGAACCCCGAATACTCATTGGAAGGAATGGTGCTGAAGCTGAAGGGCCAATATTTTGGCCGCCTGATATGAAGAACTGACTCATTGGGAAAGACCCTGATGCTGGGAAAGATTGAAGGCAGGAGAAGAGGGGTGACAGAGGATGGGATGTTTGGATGGCATCACTGACTCAATGGACACAAGTTTGAGCAAGCTCTGGGAGATAGTGAAGGACAGGGAAGCCTGCCATCCTGCAGTTCACTGGGTCACAAAGAGTCAGACCCAACTTAGCAGCCTAACAACACCACCAATGACAACATTTACCAGAATATATTTGTGACTGTTGCCTTTTAAATGTTATGAAGAAGGACAATTTAGAATTCATCTCAAATCTGTCAATATTTGGTGAAACGTGATGAGTGAGCAACCAGTGAGACTGATGTTAGATTTAGATAAGACAATCTCTTTTTAAACAAAAACTGGACCGACCATAGTCATATTTTCAGCTATCATGAACTTTGATTCAATAGGTAATTAAAGACAAGTAGCCTCAATCTTTGCTGCTGTTGCATGCTTCTGTCCTGTTAAAAAGAGAGAGGGAAACTTGTATCCATTTCCTCTCTTCTCTTTCTATATGATTTTTAAACTTTTATATTAGAGTATAGTTGATTTACCATATTGTATTACTTTGAGGTGTACAGCAAAATGATTCAGCTATATATATACATATATCGATCTTTTTTCACACACTTTTTCCACATATAACCTATATGGAATGTAGAATATTGAGTAGAGTTCCTGTGCTATTCAGTAAGTCCTTGTTGAATATATATTTCATATATAAGGGTGTATTTTTTAACCCCAATCTCCTAATTTATCCTTCTCCCCATCTTTCCCCTTTGGTAACCATAAATTTGTTACCAGAGTCTGTGAGATTGTTTTGTAAATGTCATTGATATTTTTTTTAAAGATTCTACACATATAAGTGATATCACATGACATTTATCTTTGTCTGACTTGCTTCAGTTAGTAATGTAATCTCAAGGCCCATTTGTGTTGCTGCAGATGGCACTATTTCATTCTTTTGTGTGGCTGAGTAATATTACATTGTATATATGTACCACCTCTTTTTTCTATCAGTTCCTCTAATGAAGGACACATTGCTTGCTTCCATGTCCTGGCTACTGTAAACAGCACTGCCATGAACACTGGGGTGCATGTATCTTTCTGAACCATAGTTTTCTCGGATTTACACCCAGGAGTGGGATTGCTAGATCATATGGTAGCTCTTCTTTTTCGTTTCTAAAGGGACTTCCATACTGTTCTCCGTAGTGGCTGTATCAATTTACATTCCTACCAATAGTGTAGGAGGCTTTCCTTTTGTCTGTACCCTCTCCAGCATTTTTTATTGTAGACTCTTTGAGGATGGCCATTCCAACTGGCATGATATCTCACTGTAGTTTTGATTTGCATTTCTCTAATCATTAAAGATATTGAGCATTTTTTCATGTGCTTTTTGGCATTCTGTATGTCTTCTTTGGAGAAACATATATTTAGATCTTCTGCCCTAAATGTATACTTTAGATTTAACCTTATAAATGAATGTGTTTATTCTGTATATGAAACTTAGTTCTCATGTTATATATTAAAAGTTCCTCTTACTTCAGTCAATTTTTTACCCACTCATAGTCCAATACTATACAACACTGAAGATGCTCTGTCCCAAAGCACAGTTTTGATCATGTTCTACGACTTCATGTCACTGGCTGAATAATATATTCTTTTCTTTCAAAACAAAAGAAAACAAAAATAAAGCCCTTTACAACAGTGGAACCACATATCTTTTCAGCCTTTTCTGCTTTTCTCCTCCTCTGTGCTTTTTCTTCTGTTGTCTGGTCAAACAGGATTAATGCAGCTCCCCTAAACCACGCATTGACTGTTTGCTTTGCCTGCATGCATTAACACATAGGAGATGCAAGCGACACTCGTTTGATCCCTGGGTTGGGAAGATCCCCTGGAAGAGGAAATGGCAACCCACTCCAGCATTCTTACCTGGGAAAGCCCATGGACAGAGGAGCTGCTGGGCTACAGTCCATGGGGTCACAAAGAGTCAGACGCGACTCAGCATGCACACATTGAACTCATACCTCTTCTGGGCTTGATAATCCACTTATCTCAAGCAATCAAAATCAATCCTGACAAATTTTCGATACTTTCCTCAAATATTACTTTGTTCTCAAAGTTTCCCCTAAACTAACTCTTTCTCCTTAAAGCCTGTAGGATGACTGTATTAATCTTCCCTATGTCAGTTCGTTTACTCTAACTTTTTAAGGTTGATTTCATCTCAGTTTATATTATGAAAAGTGAAAGTGAAAGTCATTCAGTCACGTCTGACTCTTTACAACCCCATGAACTATAGTCTGGCAGGCTTCTCTGTCCATAGAATTCTCCAGGCAAGAATACTGAAGTGGGTAGCCATTCCCTTCTCCATGGGACCTTCCCAACCCAGGGATCAAACCCATGTCTCCCACACTGCAGGCAGGTTCTTTACCAGCTGAGCCAGCAGGGAAGCCCTCCAGTTCATATAGATATTCACTAATATTATATTGAGAAATGCTTACGACCTACAAAAGATACCAGAATGCCTTGTATAACATAGTATTTAAATGTTTATAAAATGTAGTGCACCTAAGAGAATTATATTTTTAGCTGTGAACCATGGTATTTCTTTGTTTTACATCTAGTCATGAAAAAGAATAAATGTATCTCTAGGTATCTGCACAAGAAAAAAAGAAAAAGAATTGGTCTTCATAGCACAGACACAATTGTCCTACATTGTTGGTACAATTATAATTTGAGCCTCCACAATCTAGAGAATGCCTACAGAGCAAAACAGAGGTAGATATTAAAATAAAATCATAGTTATAAGCTTTTTCAATCTTAGTTTGCTCCTATTTTGTTTTTCTATTTAAATTAATATAACTCAAATGGCCCAAATCACTTAGATGAAGAAGCGATACCTGTCATGTCTTTCTCTCCATGCTCTTCACATTAAGTCAGATATAACCCTTCATTTATGTTACTTCTCTAGTGAGTTGTGGAACCTTCATTCTGGAGCTTTTGCTTAAATATGCACTATGCCAATATCTGCTGGATCATCGAAAAAGCAAGAGAGTTCCAGAAAAACATCTATTTCTGCTTTATTGACTATGCCAAAGCCTTTGACTGTGTGGATCACAATAAACTGTGGAAAAAAGAAATGGAAATACCAGACCACCTGACCTGCCTCTTGAGAAACCTGTATTCAGGTCAGGAAGCAACAGTTAGAACTGGACATGGAACAACAGACTGGTTCCAAATAGGAAAAGGAGTACATCAAGGCTATATATTGTCACCCTGCTTATTTAACTTATATGCAGAATACATCATGAGAAACGCTGGGCTGGAAGAAGCACAAGCTGGAATCAAGATTGCTGGGAGAAATATCAATAACCTCAGATATGCAGATGACACCACTGTTATGGCAGAAAGTGAAGAGGAATTAAAAGGCCTCTTGATGAAAGTGGAAGAGGAGAGTGAAAAATTTGGCTTAAAGCTCAACATTCAGAAAACTAAGATCATGGCATCTGGTTCCATCACCTCATGGGAAATAGATGGGGAGACAGTGGAAACGGTGTCAGACTTCATATTTTTGGGCTCCAAAATCACTGTGGATGGTGACTGCAGCCATGAAATTAAAAGACACTTACTCCTTGGAAGGAAACTTATGACCAACCTAGACAGCATATTAAAAAGCAGAGACATTACTTTGCCAACAAAGGTCCATCTGGTCAAGGCTATGGTTTTTCCAGTGGTCATGTATGAATGTGAGAGTTTTACTGTAAAGAAAGCTGAGCACCGAAAAATTGACGGTTTTGAACTATGGCATTGGAGAAGACTCTTGAGAGTCCCTTGGACTGCAAGGTGATCCAATCAGTCCATCCTGAAAGAAATCAGTCCTGAGTGTTCATTGGGAGAACTGATGCTGAAGCTGAAACTCCAATACTTTGGCCTCCTCATGTGAAGAGTTGACTCATTGGAAAAATCCTGATGCTGGGAGGGATTGGGGGCAGGAGGAGAAGGGGGGGACAGAGGATGAGATGTCTGGATGGCATCACCGACTAGATGGGCATGAGTTTGAGTAAACTCTGAGAGTTGGTGATGGACTGGGAGGCCTGGCGTGCTGCGATTCACGGGGTCACAAAGAGTCGGACACGACTGAGCCATTGAACTGAACTGAACTGATGCCTTTGACAGAATAACAGATAGAACCCCTACATGGAAAGATAGAAAAAAAGGCTGCTTTGGGGTGGAAAGATGGACAATGTCATATTTTCTTCCAACAAGTGCTTTCCAACAGCAGGGCTTACAGCTTGGAGAGTGGAGGATCAGTTGAAGTCTAGCCCTTACTTGACTTCATCCAGGTACCTTGAGCAGGCTGCAACTTGGACAACTGCATATGGCAGTTCTGCCTAACACTGGCCCACCTTCCCTTCCCTGTTGTTATAGCTCAGGCTTACTGGCGCAACAGAGTTGTCTTTGCCATTGGAGTAGCTTTCTCTCCAACTTCTGAATTATCACTATAATGCACAGATTGCTTCTTCTTTCAGTGCAAGATGTTATATGGTTATGATACTCAGCTATCTTTGACAGATCCAAATTAGTTTTATTTCATCATTTCTTTTGTTTTATTTTTTTCTTAATGTATCTTAAAAAATGTCATGGGAGTGTAGTTGAATTACAAGTTTGTGTTAGTTTCAGACGTACAGCAAAGTAAATCCATTACACATATATCCAGTATTTCATTTTTTAGATTCTTTTCCCACATAAGTCATTACAGAGTATTGAGTAGAGTTCCCTTCCCCATACATTAGGTCCTTCTTTTTTATCTATTATACATATAGTAAGTGAGTATATGTCAACCCCAGTCTCCCAATTTATCTCTCACCCCCGTATCTCCTGCTAACCATAATCATTCCTTTTGCGTTATTCTCTGTCTTCCCATTTTTCTGCATTTCACTGCCTTTAACTTTCTTTGTTCCACCCTTTATTTGTTATCACAAATACTCTAGTCTCAAAACTATATTTAGTTTTTAAATATATACATTGAGAAAATCTTTTTTTTTTCCATTTATTTTTATTAGTTGGAAGCTAATTACTTTACATCATTACAGTAGTTTTTGTCATACATTGAAATGAATTAGCCATGGATTTACATGTATTCCCCATCCCAGTCCCCCCTCCCACCTCCCTCTCCACCCGATCCCTCTGGGTCTTCCCAGTGCACCAGGCCCGAGCACTTGTCTCGTGTACCCAACCTGGGCTGGTTATCTGTTTCACCCTAGGTAATATACATGTTTCAATGCTGTTCTCTTGAAACATCCCACCCTCGCCTTCTCCCAGAGTCCACAAGTCTGTTCTATACATCTGAGTCTCTTTTTCTGTTTTGCATATAGGGTTATCATTACCATCTTTCTAAAGTCCATATATATGTGTTAGTATACTGTAATGGTCTTTATCTTTCTGGCTTACTTCACTCTGTATAATGGGCTCCAGTTTCATCCATCTCATTAGAACTGATTCAAATGAATTCTTTTTAATGGCTGAGTAATATTCCATGGTGTATATGTACCACAGCTTCCTCATCCATTCGTCTGCTGATGGGCATCTGGGTTGCTTCCATGTCCTGGCTATTATAAACAGTGCTGCGATGAACATTGGGGTGCACGTGTCTCTTTCAGATCTGGTTTCCTTGGTGTGTATGCCCAGAAGTGGGATTGCTGGGTCATATGGCAGTTCCATTTCCACCTTTTTAAGAAATCTCCACACTGTTTTCCATAGTGGCTGTACTAATTTGCATTCCCACCAACAGTGTAAGAGGGTTCCCTTTTCTCCACACCCTCTCCAGCATTTATTGCTTGTAGACTTTTGGATAGCAGCCATCCTGACTGGCGTATAATGGTACCTCATTGTGGTTTTGATTTGCATTTCTCTGATAATGAGTGATGTTGAGCATCTTTTCATGTGTTTGTTAGCCATCTGTATGTCTTCCTTGGAGAAATGTCTGTTTAGTTCTTTGGCCCGTTTTTTGATTGGCTCATTTATTTTTCTGGAGTTGAGCTAGAGGAGTTGCTTGTATATTTTTGAGATTAATCCTTTGTCTGTTGCTCCGTTTGCTATTATTTTCTCCCAATCTGAGGGCTGTCTTTTCACCTTGCTTATAGTTTCCTTTGTTGTGCAAAAGCTTTTAAGTTTCATTAGGTCCCATTTGTTTATTTTTGCTTTTATTTCTAAAATTCTGGGATGTGGGTCATAGAGGATCCTGCTGTGATTTATGTTGGAGAGTGTTTTGCCTATGTTCTCCTCTAGGAGTTTGATAGTTTCTGGTCTTACATTTAGATCTTTAATCCATTTTGAGTTTATTATTGTGTATGGTGTTAGAAAGTGTTCTAGTTTCATTCTTTTACAGGTGGTTGACCAGTTTTCCCGGCACCACTTGTTAAAGAGGTTGTCTTTGTTCCATTGTATATCCTTGCCTCCTTTGTCGAAGATAAGGTATCCATAGGTTCGTGGATTTATCTCTGGGCTTTCTATTCTGTTCCATTGATCTATATTTCTGTCTTTGTGCCAGTACCATACTGTCTTGATGACTGTGGCTTTGTAGTAGAGTCTGAAGTCAGGCAGATTGATTCCTCCAGTTCCATTCTTCTTTCTCAGGATTACTTTGGCTATTCGAGGTTTTTTGTATTTCCATACAAATTGTGAAATTATTTGTTCTAGTTCTGTGAAAAATACCGTTGGTAGTTTGATAGGGATTGCACTGAATCTATAGATTGCTTTGGGTAGTATAGCCATTTTGACAATATTGATTCTTAGATTAGATCTCAATTACAGGAAAAAAATTATTAAAAATTCAAACATATGGAGGCTAAACAACACACTTCTGAATAACCAACAAATCATAGAAGAAATCAAAAAAGAAATCAAAATATGCATAGAAATGAATGAAAATGAAAACACAACAACCCAAAACCTATGGGACACTGTAAAAGCAGTGCTAAGGGGAAGATTCATAGCATTACAGGCCTGCCTCAAGAAACAAGAAAAAAGTCAAATAAATAACCTAACTCTACACCTAAAGCAACTAGAGGAGGAAGAAATGAAGAACCCCAGGGTTAGTAGAAGGAAAGAAATCTTAAAAATTAGGGCAGAAATAAATGCAAAAGAAACTAAAGAGATCATAGCAAAAATTAACAAAGCTAAAAGCTGGTTTTTTGAAAAAATAAACAAAATTGACAAACCATTAGCAAGACTCATTAAGAAACAAAGGGAGAAGAACCAAATTAACAAAATTAGAAATGAAAATGGAGAGATCACAACAGATAACACTGAAATACAAAGGATCATTGAGAAAATCTTAAAGCCAAGTCCATTCATTACATTTCTACTTCTTCTTAGCAGCTCTGAGATAGTCTGAGGGCCTGTGACTTGTTTGTGTAACTTACGAATTCTCTCCATTGAGAGCTTAATGGAGCATGTATGATAGATTTCTTACTGATTTTCAAGTCAAGACAACATGTTTTTCTTTCACCAAATTAAATATATAGATCACTGCTGATACAGTAGCCAGTAGCTGCATGCCATATTTAAATCATTTTAAATGGCACGAAGTTAAGTTATATTTATTTCTTTAGTCACACTGGTCTTTTTTGAGTGCTCAAGACAGCACAGATCCAGAAATTTTCCATCTTTGCTAACAAAGTTCTATTGTACATAACTGTATTGCTCTAGTACATAATTTGCAAAACTTACACATGCTTTCATCTACATTTCTTCACAAAATCATCATGCAAAGTTTTTAGAGCTATCCTTTTTAGTACTGCATCATATATGATTCATGAGTTTCCTGATGATCCAGTCATTAAATAGCAATTTATTGTTTTCTATAGAAGGTGAGTTTACTCTTTTTTACAACATCCCAGGAGAAAAATTATGTAAGTTTCTGTGATCTGATATCAATATAACTTTAGATAAGACCAAATAACCTCTTTATAATTTAGCATTTATAAAATCTATGAGTTAATTTCTGTCTACAGGGAAAGGGAGGAAGACAATAATATGTCTTCAGACACCTTTAAAAAGTTTTGTTTGGGGAATTTCCTGGCAGTCCAGTGGTTAGGACTCATTTGTGATTTCAGTGCCAGGGCTCTGGGTTTGATCCTTGGTTAGAGAAAAAAGGTCCTACAAGTCATCTGGTCCAGCAAAAAAAAAAAAAAAATTTGTTTGCATATGGTCAATGAAAATTGCTATTTTCTTACTCATGTGTGAATATGTTAGATTATCTCAGATGCATATAAAGAGCATACCATGTACCAGCATTTTAGATACAGCTATGACAAATTATTTTGATTATATACTAGGTAGGACTTTAACTGTTAATTATTTACAGAGAAAGTATTAGTCACTCAGTCATGTCCGATTCTTTGTAAGTCCATGGACTGTAGCCCGTCATGCTCTTCTATCAGAGTTCTCCAGGCAAGAATACTAGGGTGGGTAGCTATTCCTTTCTCCAAGGCATCTTTCCAAGTCAGGGATCAAACCCAGGTCTTTTGCACTGAAGGCAGATTCTTTACAATTTGAGCCACCAGTGTAGTCCCCATTTACAGAGAAGTATAACATAAATTATTTCATTTTATTTTCACAAAAATGTCTCATTGTAATTTTATCTTTGCATATGAAAACTGAAGTTCATATTGTAATACGAGGGCAATGAAACAGGATTTCTTTTCAAGTACAAATTGCCTTCCAGTATTTTAACAATACTATCCATTTCATTGCATAGCTTTATTATTTCATTGACTTAAATTATTCTTGGTCATAAGAAAAGAACATACAGAATATTGAAATATTTCTTTTGTACAGCACAAAATGTTTACAAAATAAGAAAAAAAAATTGTTCAGTACATTATTACCAATGAAGCCAAGACATTTTAATAATTTCATATCATAGAGTTTTTCATAAATTGATGCATAAATCATTCATTCATTCATTCATTCATTAAACAACTAAACAATTACTGTTTTCTATGTACTGACCCAGGATTTGGACATTAAAAGGTTATTGGTTTTCTTCCATTGAGAGCCAATAAGATTTTAGTATAGAAAAAGGTATTTACTAGACAGGCACAAACAATGAAGTACTATGATCCTGTCATGTTGTGAACAGATGAAGTTTATATTGAAGTTTATCAGAACATGTAGAAAGATTTTCTTGAAAGATAATCAAAGTATCTCAGACATTGAATTTTAGGGACAGCGCAGCTATACTAGAGCTAAATCTGGAATATTTGAAATGGTCATAACTGCATTTTTTTAAGTAAAAAATGAAAATTATAATTAAACTATCAAAATTGGTAGCTTAAAAATAAAACATTTTGGTAGAAGGTGATAGGAAAAGACACTGGAGAGTCATATCATCTCATGAGATTTTGTGCATGGAAGCTAAGGAAAACCTTCAGTCAGCACAAACCATTGGAAGATTTCTTGCAGGAGAATGATTTTATAATATTGATGTTTACATGTGTTATTCTAGGACTGTATTTAGAAACATTTTGGAGAGGTATGTTGGACTAGAATTACTGGGATTTGGTTTAAGGACTGTGGAAGCTACTTCTTTTATCTAGGAATTAGTACAGATGCTGCCAAGGAGAAAGAAATCTATTTAAAAGACACTTAGAATGTGAGTTGTTTAATTCTATTGTGGACATTGGTTTCTAGTTAGGGGTCCTGAACAATCATGTCAACATGTTTTGCCACAAGTAGCAGAGAACTCTATTCAAAGTGGTTTAAACTATGAGGATAATTGTCACACAGACTGTCTCAAGGGATATGCGTGCATACTAAGTCACTTCAGTCATGTCTAACCCTTTGTGACCCTATGGACTTCAGCCTGCCAGGCTCCTCTGTCCATGGGAATTCCCCAGTCAAGAATATTGGAGTGGGTTGCCATGCTCTTCTCTAGGGGATTTTCCCTACCAGGATTGAACCTGCCTCTCATACACTGGCAGGTGGGTTCTTTACCACTAGTGTCACCTGGAAGCCCATGTCCAGCCCATGTCACCTGGAAGCCCATGGTTAATTTGGTGACTCAATAAAATTATCAAGTGATCTGGTTCTTTCCATTTTGTTTTTTATGCAGTTTTTGGTTGTCAGCTTTATCCTCAGGCCAGCTGCCTTCAAGGTCACAGCATCTTCCAACATTTTTTGACACTACATTCATAAAAGAAAAGGGGAAGACCGTCTGGCAGATCTTCAAAGAAAAACTTTCTTATACATCTTTCAATAGATTTTTCCTCCTGCCTCATTAGCAAGAATTGTTTCATTTATCCAGAGAGGGAAATGCCATTACTGTGGCTGGCGGGGCAGTTGGGATCTGCCTTCCGATGAATACTCTTTTTTGTTATTTATAGATGTGATGTCTAGAAATATTGCTCTGCAGATCAACGATGCTCTTCATTTTTAAAAAATTTCCCCTATATGTTCCATTTTGTATATTTTATATTAAGTCTTCAAGTTTGTTTTAACTCCTGCAGTGTGTAATTTGCCTATTAAGTAAATTATCCACATCCAGATAGTCTAGATTATCATATCTAGTGTATTTTTCCTCTTGGATGTTGTAGCATTCATATCTAAAATTTTAAATACGGTCTTATATTCTCCATGTTCCTACTTAACTTTTTAAGCATATGAAATGATAATGAAAACAGATTTAATATTTTTATCTGACACTTCTAACATCCATCCCAGTTCTGTGTTGTTTTTATTGAATAATTACACTCCTTACTATGGGCGAAGTTATTCTGACTCTTTGCATGCTAGAAAACTTTCGGTTGGATGGTAAACGTTATGAAGTCTACCTTGTTGTGTTTTCAGATTTGTGTACATATCCTTATGTTTTGTCCTTCAGTGCGATTAAGTACTTGAGAGCAATTTGATCCTTCGGGTAAGGTCATTTTTATTGATGTAGATTTGGGACAATGCTCAGTCTAAAGCTAACTATTTCTAACTACTGAGATATGTACTTCCTCAAGACTCTGCCCATTGTCCCATGGATTAACAATTTTTTCTAGCCTGACTTGTAGGTGGGGTTACCTTAAGTTCTGTGGAGTGGTGCTTCCTTGGGCCTCAAGTAGTTTCCTACCCTGTGTGATAAGTACTCTCCTGAACACTCAAGAGCGTGCTGTTAGACAGCTGTCATCTCTCTGGCACTTGGCTCTGCACACTCTAGCTGCCTTGGTTTCCTTGGACTTTCTGCTCTGGCTCCTCAGCTCAAGGGGTTCTCAGAGCTCCAGAGCAATTCCCCGTCCCTGCACCAAAGCCTGCAAACACTCTCAAAGCAGTAAGAGCCATTTTAAGGTACTCCTCATATATGTATTATTATTGTATATTGATTTATATATATGTAATATTTACATCGATTATATATAATATATAGACTGAAGTGAAGTGAAGTCGCTAAGTCATGTCTGACTCTTTGCGACCCCGTGGACTGTAGCCCACCAGGCTCCTCTGTCCATGGGATTCTCCAGGCAAGAATACTGGAGTGGATTGCCATTTCCTTCTCCAGGGAATCTTCCCGACCCAGGAATCGAACCCAGGTCTCCCGCATTGCAGGCAGACGCTTTAACCTCTGAGCCATCAGGGAAGTCCAATGTATCAACTATTATAACATATAATATTTTTTTTTCAGACACAGGGGAGGGCAGGTAAATTAAGCCCTTGAAATTCCTTCTTTACCAAAAGCAGAGTCTTCCATATTCCATATCTTCTTAAGAACTTGTTTCTTTCCTACAGGAGAGTTTCCCAGGTGGCTCAGTAGTAAAGAATCTGCCTGCGATGCAGGAGACGCAAGAGACACAGGTTTGATCCCTGGGTCGGGAAGGTCCCCTGGAGGAAGAAATGACAAGCCATTCCAGCATTCTTGCCTGGAAAACCCCATGGACATAGGAGCCTGATGGGCTGCAGTCCAGTGGGATGCGTAGAGTCAGACATGACTGAGTGACTGAGAACACACGCGCATAATTTCCATAGCGTCTGTTGTTTAGGAAACCTCAGGAAAGCTTTTGACCATAATTTCCACCTCTCTAGTTTTAATTTTTACGCCATTTCTGTAACTTTTATATTTTATTTTTCTGTTTTTCAATTCTCTGGGAAAGTTTGCAATCTCACCTTCTAGTTGCTCAAATGCATTATGAATATATATTTTAAAAGTTGGTATGTGATAACTCCATTCCATGAAGAGACAAGTTATAGTATTTCTTTGAATTCTAGTCATGGTGCCTATTCTTGTTCAGTGCCTGCTGAGACTGATGAAATGATATACTGTGAACATGAACATTTGTAAACATTATTTGTGATCTATAATGGTGTACACATTAGGTTTACTTCTTGCAGACACTTGATGTGCTAGCAGTCTCAGACCACTTAATAAAGTTCAGGGATCCAAATATTTTAAAGTTGAGCCTCATTCCTCCAGGGCCAATTTATTTCAAGTTTATATCTATATCTAGAAGTAGAAGAATACCTTTTGGGGTATCAGTTAAAGTCTGAGCCATTTACTAAGAACCCCCTCTTGGGAAGCCCTAAATTGAGCTAAAATTTCAGTTCCTTTATCACAGTAGTTCTTTATTAGGTGCTTTTTTGTTGTAGGAGATATTTGGTATTTATTGAGTTCATGGGTGCTAAGTCACTTCAGTCGTGTCCGACTCTTTGTGATCCAATGTACTGTACCCACCAGTCTCCTGTGTCTGTGGAATTCTCCAGGTAAGAGTGCTGGAGTGGGTTGCCATGCCCTCCTCCAGGGGAACATCCTGATCGACCCAGGGATTACACCTATGTCTCCCTCATTGCAGGCGGATTGGTTACCCTCTGAGCCACCAGGGAAGCCCCAGTTCATACCTATTACCTGGGGACAATTTGGTTGTTATATTTTGAAGAGAAAGTTTGTTGCTACTGGCATCTAGGGTGTAGAGACCAGAGATTATGTCCTAAAATGCACAGGATTCAAGTCAGTCTATGGAAAAACCAATACAACGTTGTAAAATAAAATTAATTAATTAATTAATTAATTAAAAATTTTTAATAAATAAATAAAATGCACAGGAGAGCCCCCACAATAAAGAGCTAGCTAGTGCAAAATTTTAAATAATGTTGAAAAACCCTTCTTAGTCCTAGGAGAGAGTGAAAAGTTCATTTCAGCTTGGAAGCTTCTCAGTTGCTTTCTTTTTGAATCAGGAGAGAATACAAGGAAAGCAACCCTGAGGGCCGTACTTGCAGGTCTGGTTTTTCTTATTCTTTTTGTTCTTGACCATCATTCTTTTACGTCTTGTTAAGTTTCCCAAGTCTTTGGCTTGATGATATTTTTCTTGTCTTTTTCCAGATTCTCAAATTATTCTCAGTAAAAGAACACTACTAGACAATAATATTTTTCTACATATTAAAACATACCATCTCCTATATTCATATTCTATTTTGCTGTAAAATTTACAAATACTTTAAAACTTTTTCTGCTTTTGAATTAATCTGACACTATATGTACACTAGATTTCAAATTATTTCAAACCAAACCAAAAATTGTATAAAAAATACACGAATCTAAAA
Organism: Odocoileus virginianus; assembly: GCF_023699985.2. Taxonomy (NCBI): domain Eukaryota; kingdom Metazoa; phylum Chordata; class Mammalia; order Artiodactyla; family Cervidae; genus Odocoileus; species Odocoileus virginianus. Next base: position 54,238,931 of record NC_069694.1, read on the forward strand.
CATCACACTTTTATTTTAAAATCTTTTCTTTTTTCATTTTTACTTTACTATTTGGAACAATTCCAACTTAAAATATTTTCCCCCATGGTTTTAAAAACAGGTATAATAACCTTCAAGTTTCACAGAGATCTGTTATTTATTGTGAATATATTAAGTACCACATTTTAATTTATTACACAAATGCTATGAGAGAAAAAATTATCTGCTAGTGGCATATTCCAATCACTCAGATATGAAGTAACTTTACTGCTGTGTTTTACAAGTCTTATAAATAATTTTCATCTAGCTAGCTCAGAGCTACATGTATTATAGCTGATACATAATTGACAGAGGTAATTCTCCTCTCTTTAAAGCACTAATTGCAACAAGCATCTTTCAATAAGCTCATGAATATAAAATATCTCAGGTTATTTAATGACACTATACAAAGTATATCTTAAAGTCTGACCAGTCCCATTTAATGAATTGACTATCAGAAGGTCAGCTTTAGGGAAAGGAGTACTTTAATGTTAGATCATCTAAATTATGTTTATATAATTTTAGAAGCAACTCACAATTTCTTACTTTAAACATAATTTTTTTCTCTTTTCTTATTATAGTCAACTTCCAAGGCTAGAGAAGAAAATATTAATAGTTCCATTAATTTGTTTTATTTTTTTCCAAGGTTCCAAGATAATAGGTGATTGTTACAGACATGATTATTTAAGTTTCACCATTTTAAATGTCTCCTTATTATTCCTATATTCTTACATGCTTTTCATCATATTGATATATTCACCACTGCTGCATGCATGCATTCCTTTTATGCATATATGTATTCATGCATGCTCAGTTGCTCAGTCATGACCAATTCTTTGCAACCCCATGGACTGTAGCCTGTCAGGCTCCTCTGCTTATGGAATTTTCCAGGCAAGTATACTGGAGTGGGTTGTCATTCCCTCCTCCAGGGGATTTTCCTGGCCCAGAGGTCAAACTTGCATCTGGTGCATCCCCTGCATTGGCAGGCAGATTCTTTAACACTGTGCCCCCTGGAAAGCCCTAAAGAACTCATCTGCCAATGCAGGAGACACTGGTTCAATTCCTGATCTGAGAAGATCCCACAAGCCATGAACAAGTAAGTCCATGTACCACAATTAGCCACCACTGCTAAACATACATTTTACCTTTGATCTGATAAAGCCTTACATGAGACTAGCAATAAAAAATTTCACTAGAAACCTGGAAGACTGAACTTTCCTTTAAGCATTATAATTTCGATTTTGTTATTTTATGTACTGAGTTGAATGGTTTCCCCTCAAAATTGGTGTCATACCTACCTGGAAATATATAAGGAGAGGGAAATTTGGACAGAGAGACACAGATACATGGGGAAAATGCCATGTGACAATGGAGGAAAGTGCACCTTCAAGCCAAGGAACAACTAGAAGCTAGAAGAATCAGTAAAGTCCCACCTAGAGCCTTCAGAGGGAGAGAGCATAGCCCTTTAAATACCTTGATTTAGAGCTTTTAGCCTCCAAAGTTGTGAGAGAACATATTTCTCTCATAAGCATTTTAAGCCACCCGGATTGGGTAATTTATTAGTGCAGGTCTAGGAAATTAGTACATTCAGCATTATAAATCAATCAGAATACTACACTATATTCAGTTCAGCTCAGTTCAGTAGCTCAGTTGTGTCTGACTCTTTGCGACCCCATGAATCGCAGCACGCCAGGCCTCCCTGTCCATCACCAACTCCTGGAGTTCACCCAAACTCATGTCCATGGAGTCGGTGATGCCATCCAACCATTTCATCCTCTGTCGTCCCCTTCTCCTGCTGCCCTCTATCTTTCCTAGCATCAGAGTATTTTCAAATGAGTTAGTTCTTCGCATCAGGTGGCCAAAGTATTGGAGTTTCAGCTTCAGCATCAGTCCTTCCAATGAGCACTCAGGACTGATCTCCTTTAGGATGGACTGGTTGGATCTCCTTGCAGTCCAAAGGACTCTCAGGAGTCTTCTGCAACACCACAGTTCAAAAGCATCAATTATTCAGCCCTCAGCTTTCTTTATAGTCCAACTCACACATCCATACATGACCACTGAAAAAACCAAAGCCTTGACTAGATGGACCATTGTTGGCAAAGTAATGTCTCTGCTTTTTAATATGCTGTCCAGGTTGGTCATAACTTTCCTTTCAAGGAGTAAGCCTCTTTTAATTTCATGGCTACAATCACCATCTGCAGTGATTTTGGAGCCCCCAAAATAAAGTCAGCCACTGTTTCCCCATCTATTTGCCATGAAGTGATGGGACCAGATGCCATGATCTTAGTTTTCTGAATGTTGAGCTTTAAGCCAACGTTTTCACTCTCCTCTTTCACTTTCATCAAGAGGCTCTTTAGTTCTTCTACATTTTCTTCCATAAGAGTGGTGCCATCTGTATATCTGAGGTTATTGACATTTCTCCCAGAAATCTTAATTCCAGCTTGTACTTCATCCAGCCCAGCATTTATCATGATGTACTCTGCATAGAAGTTAAATAAGCAGGGTGACAATATATAGCCTTGACGTACTCCTTTTCAGATTTAGAAACAGTCTTTGTTCCATGTCCAGTTCTAACTATTGATTCCTGACCTGCATACAGGTTTCTCAGGAGGCAGGTCAGGTGGTCTGGTATTTCCATCTCTTTCAGAATTTTCCACAGTTTATTGTGATCCACACAGTCAAAGGCTTTGGCATAGTCAATAAAGCAGAAATAGATGTTTTTCTGGAACTCTCTTGCTTTTTCAATGATCCAGCAGATGTTGGCAATTTGATCTCTGGTTCATTTGCCTTTTCTAAATCCAGTTTTAACATCTGGAAGTTCATGGTTCACATATTGCTGAAGCCTGTCTTAGAGAATTTTAAGCATTACTTTACTAGTGTGTGAGATGAGTGCAATTATGAGGTAGTTTGAGCATTCTTTAGAATTGCCTTTCTTAGGGATGGGAATGAAAACTGACCTTTTCCAGTCCTGTGGTCACGGTTGAGTTTTCCAAAATTTCTGGCATATTGAGTGCAGCACCTTCACAGCATCATCTTTTAGGACTTGAAGTAGCTCAACAGGAATTCCATCACCTCCACTAGCTTTGTTCGTAGTGATGCTTCCTAAGGCCCACTTCTTCGCATTCCAGGATGTCTGGCTCTAGGTGAGTGATCACACCATTGTGATTATCTGGGTCGTGAAGATCTTTCAAGGCTTTTTTTTTTTTTTTTCACAGCACCAGAAGACGTGGGGAATTCCAGTTGAGAGATGGGAGGAGATTTACAGTAGTTGATTATATTCTTGTATGGTGGCAAGCGGCGGCTGCACAGGCCCTGGAATGGCCAAGAGGAGGTACCCCACGTCCAAGGTCAGGAGCAGCGGCAGTGAGGAGATACCCCACATCCAAGGTAAGAGAAACTCCACTAAGATGGTAGGTGCTGAGAGAGGGCATCAGAGGGCAGACAGACTGAAACCACAATCACAGAAAACTTGCCAGTCTAATCACATGGACCACATCTTGCCTAACTCAGTGAAACTAAGCCATGCCATGTAGGGTCACCCAATACGATGGGTCACGGTACATTATATTACTATTTCATAATTGTATGTTTAAATATATCATAGCCAATGTGCTCAGTCAGTCATTCATGTCCAAATCTCTACAGAGCCATTGATTGAAGCCCACCAGGCTCCTTTCTCCATGGACTTCTCCAGGCAAGAATAGTACAGTCGGTTGCCATTTCCACTCCAGGGTCATAGCCAACAGAAGCTTCAAAAAATTTCTCATTCCAAAATATTAGTATTTTATACAAATACATGCCTACACAATTCTACTAGTATTTTCTGAGTTCTGAAATTCAGTGTATCTTTATAATAACTTGATGTGGCTTTCCCACAGAAAGGCATTTTTAGTTTATGGCAGAATAAATTACATTTTTTTATTGTTAAGAATTTATTACATTTACAGTCAACTTTAGAATAACAAAGGATCTATCCAATAAAATGTGTATTTATAGCATTCAAAAAAAAGAACAAAAAGCAGCAATATCTTATTTTTACCAGAGATGACATTTTAACCAGGCTGCAAACTAATCTCCCCCAGTCTCTGCTGTGCAGGTACAGTCCTCCAGTGCCTCACAAGGCATGGTGATTGGCAGTGGAAAAAAATGGAACGTGTGAAGTTCCTTAAAAATTTATTGACTTAAATAACCTTGCCTGTGTTAAAGATAATTAAAAGAAACCCTAATCTCAAAAATATACAAGCAGCTCCTGCAGCTCAATTCCAGAAAAAGAAGTGGCCCAATCAAAAAATGGGCCAAAGAACTAAATAGACATTTCTCCAAAGAAGACATACAGATGGCTAACAAACACATGAAAAGATGCTCAACATCACACATTATCAGAGAAATGCAAATCAAAACCACAATGAAGTACCATTTCATGCCAGTCAGAATGGCTACTATCAAAAAAGTCTACAAGCAATAAATGCTGAAGAGGGTGTGGAAAAAAGGGAACCTTCTTACACTGTTTGTGGGAATGCAAACTAGTACAGCCACTATGGAGAACTGTGTGGAGATTCCTTAAAATACTGGAACTACAACTGCCATATGACCCAGCAATCCCACTCCTGGGCATACACACTGAGGAAACCAGATCTGAAAGAGACACGTGCACCCCAATGTTCACCGCAGCACTGTTTACAATAGCCAGGACATGGAAACAACCTAGATGTCCATCAGCAGACGAATGGATAAGAAAGCTGTGGTACATATACACAATGGAATATTACTCTGCCATTAAAAAGAATGCATTTGGATCAGTTCTAATGAGGTGGGTGAAATTGGAGCCTATTATACAAAGTAAAGTAAGTCAGAAAGAAAAACACTACTACAGTATATTAAAGCATAGATATATGGAATTTAAAAAGATGGTAAGGATGACCCTATGCGAGACAGCAAAAAAGACACAGATGCATAGAACAGTCTTTTGGACTCTGTGGGAGAAGGCAAGGGTGGGATGACTTGAGAGAATAGTATTGAAACATGTATATTATCATATGTGAAACAGATCACCAGTTCAAGTTTGATGAATGAGACAGGGTGCTCAGGGCTGGTGCACTGGGATGACCCACAGGGATGGGATGGGGAGGGAGGTGGGAGGGGGCTCAAGATGGGGAACACATGTACACCCATGGCTGATTCATATCTATGTATGATAAAAACCGCCACAATATGGTAAAGTAATTAGCTTCCAATTAAAATAAATTTAAAAAAAATTTTAAAAACCCTTTACATTTTGTGCCCAAAAAAAAAAAAAAAAATTCCTGTAGAATCGGCAACATCTCTTTGGTGGAAAATTGATTGAATTTATTTCATATGTTATTTATTTTAGTCACTTAATATACTTTTCTAATTAAATATTTATAAATTTAAATTTAAGTATAAATATTTGACTATAAGGAAATGGTTTTAGACGTCATTGAAATACACATATAAACAAAATTTGACATTTTGAAGTCTTAGTTATAGAAGTCTTCTGCAAAAAATTCTGAAATGTGGATAGTTGTGATGTTACTATAAATTGCCATTCCAGTTGGTTAAATGTCTTCATATTATATGACTAAATATAGTCATATGAAATCAAACTATAATAAATGATTTGATGAAATTATACGTCTTGTTTGTGGAAATTTTTTTTTTTTGTACAGAAACCATTTAATTTTCTTTATTTTCACACATTAAAAGATGAAACACACTCTACAAGTGGCTTTTCATAGCAGATTACACGTGGGTCGGTTCAGACCCGCTCTCCAGGACTGCTGGCCTCGGAGGGGCCCCGGCCGGCAGCCGCAGCTGGTGCTCAGATGGCCAATGGATTGACTTGGATGCAGAAGCGTGCAGCCCTCAGCACAGAAGGTCCCACCCTCTGGTCTTAAATTAGGTTAAATGGTGTTGGTGTCCGTATGTACAGACATGAAGTGTGGCGATCCTAAGCAGCTCCAGTCGCCCCAGCCCGCGATGGGAGCCTGGGCCTCAGGCCGAGCAGGAGTCCGCAGACGTCGCCGCGGCGCCTTGGCTCCCCTCCCCGGGGGCCGCGGGGCTGTGCCCGCGCTCAGACCCTTTGGGGTTGAGCCAGGTAACTGTAGGTGTCCTGCCCGCCCACTCGCTCCAGATACTCTTTCTGGATCAGAATGTCAATGCATTTCTTAATTAACTAGGTCCCAGGGCTTGAACCTTGAGGACAGCTGAGTCAGTACTTCTCCAAGTAACTCTGGTGTTTTTAGGACCTTCCTCATTTTCATAATTCTCACAAAAGCTGCCTGAATCAGTAGTTTGCAATCTGCCTGGATGCTTATGTGTGTGGTTTCTTGTTCCTGCTTCTGTTCCGTTTTCATTGGCACATTGAATTAACCCTTCATTTCTCATTACCATAACCAAGATATAATTTTATTAAGATATCTGGCTTCAGTTCTTCTTCATCAGCATTGGCATTTTCATCTTACAAGACCAATAACTCGACTTCAATAAAATCTGTAGGACTTCTGCCAAAAAGTCCATTTTGATCTGGGCGCTCCCAGTCAGCTGCTGATGGCGTAAGCATCCTCTGTTTTGTACTGGAGCTGGATAGCCATCTGTTTTTGAAGTAGTTTGTTACTAATTCTCCTTTGACAGTTGATATAACCATGTAGATTTTCTGCCACTGTGACGGCTGGCATAAAAGGCTGTGAATTGCTGGTAACTCCCTTCCAGCTACGACAGCAAGGCAAACGTACAAGGCTCCTGAAAGGGCCGCAATTCGGAACTCAGTACTTGCATACTGAAATCCAAGTCCAGCGACTCAGAGTTTGTCAGGTCGTTTTTTGAACTGCTCGTTCAAATCTTTGCTTACACCAGTGTCTTGAAACATCCGCTGAAGTTTAGAGGTATACTCAGAACCACAAGCTCGCTGTAGCTTAGAGATCGTGCTCGCCTCGGCATCATCGCTCGCACGCTCTGATGGACAACCTCTTGGCCAGCAGAGACAACCGCTTCTGTAGAACTTCTGAAACACGTCTTTGTCCTCGATTTATTTGAAGACCACCATCACTTGGTTGAGTGTGTCTTCAAGTTCTGTGTCTTATGGGTTCTTTGAACTCTTCTTTAACAGGGAGTCACAGTATCAAGTCAGCAACTAGGGGGTTTTACTAGAGGACTGAGCCATTTTGGTAATGATGGTGTTTATGAAGCAACCTCGAGCCTTGTCCAGTGAGGTCAGGAAGCCAGCATCATTGTTGAATGCCGATGTCATCAGGGCATTGTATTTTTTATGAACATCCAACACTGTCTGTACATACATTTTGGGGTCTTTTAATGCAGTTTTTTCCACATTTCTCAATTGCTGTAAGACTCTGATTATGAATGTGTGTCTCCAGGAGTTTTTTCAATTCTCCCAGGCCGTCCTGGATTCTAGATACAAGATTATACATGCGACCCAAATCTTCATTTTTGTCGGCATCCAGCAGGTTCAGGAACATGTGGAAGAGCTCCAGGTGTTTCTTGACAAGCACCTTCTGGCACACCCCTGGCAAGCTCCTCCTCTTGCTCTCATGAAGCTACACCTGGACCCTCCGCTGCTCCTCCAGAAAACGAGCCTCTACCTTTTTCACAAATTCAGTAACTGGGTTCTGCCGCAAGAATTCAGTACTCTGTCCAGTATATAATCTTTCCGTGTCAGCCAGAAACTGAAATTCAAGGATTCTTTGTACACTGTTAGCAAAAGGCCCTTCACAAAGGCATCATCTTCATTCAGTCCCAGTTCCACTTACGACTGTACAGCTCCACTTATCAGCCTTGTTTGATGGTTTCACCATTTCTTTCTTTTTCAATGAGTTTTAAAACAGCATTTGTTACCTCTTTATTCAGTGGCCTGAAAAGATTTTCTCTCTGTCACCAATGCAAGAGAATAGATTTCATAGATTCCTCTCCATCCTTCATCACATTCGTGGCGAAGTGAAGTGAAGTGAAGTCACTCAGTCGTGTCCGACTCTTTGCGACCCCATGGACTGTAGCCTACAAGGCTCCACTCTCCATGGGATTTTCCAGGCAAGAGTACTGGAGTGGGTTGCCATTTCCTTCTCCATACCGTATGTCTATTGAGGTAGGCACAAATCCCTTTCAGCACTTTGCTTGAAAATCGGTAGTCTTTCCACTGCTTAGTGTAGAGCTTCCGTACACTCTCATCCATAAAATCGTCTCCGTCCTTAAGAAGATTTGTCAAGTAATCCTTCAGAAATTCTTTAAGCCGTTTGTACAATCCCAAGCCCACACACTGAGCTCCCCGGCGTCTGCTCCTTCCTCGATTTAGGAGAGACACCAGCCCCTCGAGGCTGGTTGGACTGGTGAACATTCGTGGGGTAGTCACACGTGTGAGGGTAGAGTTCCATGGATCTGGACTTGGCCATGCTCCGCCGGGTGTACACTTGCTGGATGCCAGCTATGAGGTCGTCCCAGATCTGGGTGAGGCCAGTGAGCTTCAGTCCGTGGGGTCCTGACTCCTGTTGGGTGACATGGCTAATAACATTCTGAAGTCGTCCAGGGCAGCAATCGTTAGCCAAGGTTCAGCTAATTCTCCATCAGATGGAAATATACGGTATCATTCCAAATTTATTCACAGCGACTCAGAAAGGATATCCTTTGAATGCAGAGAGTGAAATCACATCTTAGGCCAATCAGCTCCAGCTCCTGCTAGGGAGAAGTTGGAGGGGGATGGCCGGGAAACCTTCCCCACCGTCTCATCATCAGCCCGCGGCGCGGGAGGGGTCCTGGAAAACATTTTTTTTTAACTCACCAGGCCCCTTTAGATAACCACTGTAAGGAATAACAAAGTCTCCACAGTCCATCTTCTGAATCAAGCATACACTAGCTACTCACAGCTACTAACCAGTCTTTAAAATATCCAATAAATTTTATAAATTTCACATTGCCTTACATAGAAGCAAACTAATCACATAACCTGACTAGCTCTAGATAATCACCCAAGAAGGCTGTGAAGAGAGCTAATGAAAATAATGTTTCATTTAGTATTTCATGAATTGATAAGCACTTGTAAGATTAACAAAATGACCCTTTCAAAGCAAAGTAACTGAATCCATTTTTTAGGTCAGATTAGTATGATTTACTCATTAATCCTATTTTTTTTGTAACTACCAATATGACTGTGAGATTAACATCAGTGTAATATATTTTTACTAATTAATCTCCATTTCCCCTAGAAATGTAATATCTACACTGCTACCTATTACTCTGTCTAATCGAATGGTAAGTGGGGAAGAAAAGCTGCTGTGTGCTGGCATCAAGTGTTCTTGGTAGGCACCTGCAGGGATTATAGAGTCATGATGCTCCACATAAAATAACATTTATTTGTTTTCATTAAAATTAACATAGTGAAAAATGTTAACACATACTGTTAAAATTAATAAGTACTGTTAAGATTGTTTATACTTTATATACTGCTTTGTACATTATATAGAGCACCAACTCACATATCATTGAATTTCCTAACAATGAACCAAATAGCAAAATTTTTAAGGAGTTTAAAATTTTACTGTACCTCTTCCAAACACAGAAGTCAAGTAGTAAGTTCTCACCATAGTAAAATATTGATTCTAACAGTCTACATTTTTAAATTAGAATTCTTGAAAGGAGGATAAAGTAAATTATAAACCCACTACACATATGCACACACACACACAAAAATAATAGCCAAACAGGAAAAGAACATATGGCTTCTGTTTAAACATATTTAAAAAATTCAATTTTCATTTCTTTAAATATGCATGCTCACTTCTTCAACATCATTTTCCCTAAAAGTTGACATTTAGTAAGTTCCTATTATGTTCTAGGTGTTTTTATATTATTTATTTTCTTTAACAAGTATTATGATTTCCATTTTGTGGATGAGGTGCATTGGAGGAATTATGTTATTTTTCCCAAACCAAAAAGAATAGTAGAGATTCAAAAGAAGCCTAGGCCCTAAGCCCACCATCTTGTCACCTTGCAGAATCAAGAAGCTTAAACTGTATTGCAGTTCAGTTGCTCAGCGGTCTGACTCCCCAGTGAGATCCCATGGACTGCAGCACACCAGGCTTCCCTGCCCGTAAAGTGTGTAGATGATCTACAGGGAGAAATTTTGTTCTCTAAGCCCAGAGTCCATAATTCAAAGGGGTGAAAGGAAAATTTTCTCCCCTCTCTTACAAAACTAGCTGTGCTTCAAACATGAGTAGCTAGGTAAATGCTGGTAGATGTAAATAAATAGCAAGGCCAATTCATTGTCCTTTAGAGAATATGGTTTCTATTTCACTTTGAATGTTAAAAATTATGACAACTTTTCCATAATTAGAAACACATCATAAGCTTACATCAACAATATACATCAACATGATGTTAATCACAAAGAAAAAATAACTTTAAAAGTTGGAAAACTGCCAAAGACCAAATTAACCAACATGGGCATAAAGTATATTTTCATAATCAGTGTTTTAAAGTTTGCTCTTTTTTAAAATTTCTACCATCTGTGTAATTCTGGGTCAGTTTTTATTTTTTCCTCATTAGATTTTCTCTCTTCCTCCTTTTCATATCTGGTCATTTTGGCGGTTACCAGACATTCTGAATTTTACCTTGATTCTTAACTAAAATATTTTTATGTTACTATATTTTTTAGCTTGGTTCTGGAATATGGTTAAGTTTTTGATAATAGTTTTACCATTTGAATCTTGCTTTTAATCTTTTCTAGGCTGGATTAGAACTATATTTTGTCTAGGATTATTTTCTCTTCCACTTTTGTGGCAGCATCCTGCTTAATACTGTAACCCACCGCCCCTCCAACCACCGCCCCCCGCCCCAGATTATAAAGTTTTCTACTTTGGTTGTTAAGAACATGTGCTGTTCCATATTCTCTTCAATGCCAGATAGTCTCACCTCTAATTTTTTGGAGAAGTCCTTTCCCTGGCACTAGGGATTGTCTTTACTACATTCTCTGATTAGTAATCAACTGAATATTCAAGGAGGCCCTTCTGAATATATTTGAACTTCTTTCCTTGGGTAACCCTCTTTTCTGCAGTACTCTGTCCTGCAAATTCTACCCACCCTGGCTTCACAAGACATGGAGTTCTATCTCCTTAATTCAGGGAGCTACCAGGCTCCAATAATGTACTAGTTTTAGGCCTGTTATCTTCCTTTAGTGTTAACTGTGGAATTCCATTGTTTAGTCTTGAAAATACTGATAGTGAAAAATAGTCTCAAAGAGAGAATATATTTTTTCTCCTTTTGCAGCTAGAGAAGTGCAAAACAATTCAAATTCATAAACTTAGAGCTGATATCAAATTGAGAATATTCTCAAAATGTTAGTCTTATTTCTTGTCAAATGTGGAGGCTGTATAAAAAATATACAACTCTGTTTTATTTTCTATTATTGCAGAATTCTCCTTGGAAGTATTATTTGAACAAATCAAACTTTTAAGATGCCTGGATTTCAGAGATCAAACTATGCCCTGTCATTAAACAGCTTATAGCTTCTAATTATCCAAATTTCTATCATCGTGGTTGTTTGATGTAATAATATTTTACTCCTGAGTATTCCTGATAAGGAAGTGCATAGTGCAGATTTGTAGAATTTAAATTTGACACTTGTTTTCTCCCTTCAGAGTTGAATGAAAAGCCACAGACAGACAAAATATTTGCTCTTTGTACATCATGTGTCTCATAAAGAGCTTGTATCCAGAATATGGTCTTTAGAAAGAATTTTAGAAGCTCAGACTCTTAATGAATATAATTTCATAAAAAATATGATCCAATTTTTTTTTTAATGGACAAAAGATTTGTCCATTCTTTCCCAAAGATAGATGACCAACAAACTCATGAAAACATATTCGACATCATCAGTCCCTGGGCAAATGCAACTTATAACCACACAGCAATATTATTTGCAATACCCATCAACATATGGAATAGACACATAGATTGTAAGGTTTCCATACTTTAGAGTCAGACACGACTTAGTGACTGAACAACAACAATAACATGCAATAGAATACTGCACTGCACTAAAAATAAATTAAGTATTGATTCATGCTGCAACATAATGAATTTCAAAAAAAGTATCTGAGTAAAAAAAAGTAAGAACAAAATTAAAGATACATACTCTACAAATTCTTTCATATGGAATTTGAAATCGTATACACTGATCCACTTTGACAAAGCAGATCCATTGTTCCCTGCAGATTGGCTGTAGGGCAGGAGGAAGGCATTGCAAAGAAACAAAAGGAAACTGGGGAATAATGAATATGCTCATTATTTTAATGGTTAAAGAAATTAAAATACTTATTGGAGCTTTGAAAATTGTATATTTAAATATATGCTTCAAGTAGCATTGTCTCATTAAACAAAGAAATGAAAACAAAGAGAAAAGAAACCTTGTCCAGAAGAGAGATGAAGTAAAACCCTCCACCTCTGAGGGAGGCGAGGCGATGTGCTTTTACTTTCACAACACTTGAGGATATTCCAGAACCAGGAATACTATGCAAAGAGAGTTCATTTTTCATTAAAGCAGACCTCTCATGATAAATAAGTATTATGAGTTACACTCACATTTTGCTCAGAACTCCTCCTATGATTGAATGTTTCAAGATTTTTTGCAAATGCTAAAAATGCTTTGATAGATGAGGTTAAAAAATTAATTTTGATGGTACATAAATAACGTGACTGGGTTTGAGTAAACTATCTATATAGCAGAAAATTTTTAGTATGAAGAAATACTAAACCATTGCAGTTAAAAAGTACAATTGAAAATAAGCTGCCCAAGTTCTTCTGTGGCTGCATTTGGACTCTGTAACTAACTCGCAGTGCTCGGAGGCACAAACAGCATTGCCCTAGTCTCCACTAGCTTGGAGAGATAAAAGCTACATGAAACCTACATTTTGTATCCAAAGAGAGGTCTAAAAGCATTTGAATGCAATGTCACCCAATTTTCATGGTGTCTTTAAATTTAACAGATACCAGTGAAAGGCAACATCTGACTGTAAAAGGCCAGCTTCTCTTCACAGCCCTCTTTGTTCTCACGAAGCAGCTCTCTCAAATTTTTGCTCCAGCAATCCTCTTTTTTTCCACTTCACTTTAATTTGCTTTTTTCAGTGAAGAAAACTGCCTTTCTCTATCTGTGATAAATAATAAAGTCTTTTCAACCGGAGAGAATAAGATTGGCTCCACAGAATTCATTATTGTCTCAATAAGATACTTCTAGAGCCAGGGAAAAGAACCCTCAAAGTACAATTGGTTAAACACTTTAACTAGTCAATTATAATGTCGCTATAGCATAATATGGAATATGTGTACCAAACACAGGGAAATGGACTCTAATTGCTGACAATTTGTAGGGAATAATTTTTATCATCTCTCAAAATAATCGACAAGGCAGAGTCCAGAAATGATAAAAAAAATTCATTAATATACATTTTGTAATCCTTTGAGGAGTAATAATTATTGTTTGGCAAACAGAAAATTGTTCATACTTGTACTTGATCAGTTCTCTCTTGGAATTTCTTCAGTAGTTTTCAAGAAGTATGAAATTATGTCTAAGAAGAAAAAGAAAACAAAAAATCTTCCAATCTTCCTAAGATAGAATACATTTTTAAAGTTTTCTTTTGTATCTAAACCTCTATGTTAATTACTTTCTAATGCTTCAGTTCAATTCAGTTTAATCACTCAGTTGTGTCACATTCTTTGTGACCCCATGGACTGCAGCACGCCAGACCTCCCTGTCCATCACCAATTCCCAGAGCTTGCTCAAACTCATGTCCATCAAGTCAGTGGACATACAACCATCTCATCCTCTGTCATCCCCTTCTCCTGCCTTCAGTATTTACCAGCATAAGGGTCTTTTCCAGTAAGTCAGTTCTTCACATCAGGTGGCCAAAGTATTGGAGTTTCAGCTTCAGCAGTCCTTCCAATGAATATTCAGGACTGACTTCCTTTAGGATGGACTGGTTGGATCTCCTTGCAGTCCAAAGGACTCTCAAAAGTCTTCTCCAACACCACAGTTCAAAAGCATCAATTCTTCAGCACTCAGCTTTCTTTATAGTCCAGCTTTCACATCCATACATAACTACTGGGAAAACCATAGCTTAGACTAGTTGGACATTTGTTGGCAAAGTAATGTCTCTGCTTTTTAATATGCTATCTGGTTGGTCATAGCTTTTCTTCCAAGGAGCAAGTGTCTTTTAATTTCATGGCTGCAATCACCATCTGCAGTGATTTTGAAGCCCAAGAAAATAAAGTCTGTCACTGTTTCCATTGTTTCCCCATCTATTGATTTGCCATGAGCTGATGGACTGGATGCCATGATCTTAGTTTTTTGAATGTTGAATTTTAGGCCAGCTTTTTCACTGTCCTCTTTCACTTTCATCAAGATGCTCTTCAGTTCCTCTTCTTCGCTTTCTGCCACAAGGATGGTGTCATCTGCATATCTGTAGTCTTCCCCATTCTATTGTTTTCCTCTACTTCTTTGCATGATCACTGAGGAAAGCTTTCTTATCTCTCCTTGCTATTCTTTGAAACTCTTCATTCAGATGGGTATATCTTGCCTTTTCTCCTTTGCCTTGAGTTTCTCTTCTTTTCTCAGTTATTTGCATTCTGATGCCCATTTCCATGTTAAAAACTGTACTAGATGAAAATACAAACTTGAATACCTTAAACAAAATAATTCACAATGTAAAAAATACATCAGCATTTACAATAAGTAAGTTTTCACATGTGTCACTTGACACAAAACATACCTTAAGTAATTCCCTCATTATGCTACACAGTAACTGTGTAGTGTTAGACATCCAAAATGCTAAGCTGTACTATCTTAACCTAGGTATTATCTAAATTAGCCTCTCCTCTGTCTATCTCCCTTTTTGTCAATATGTCCTTGACCCTTGTGTCTGCATCTCTTTATCCAACCTTCTCTGAACTAAATATTTATAAAATATCTTCTTTCTGATAACCTCCAACTGTATGATTAATAGGTATATTAGTTTTCTATTGCTGCTGTAAAAAATTACCACAAATTTACTGATTTCAACCACATAATGATATTGTATTTCTGTAGATTAGAACTCTATCACACTTTTCTCCTGGGCTAAAATCAAGCTATCCATAGTGTTGAGTTCCCTTCTTGAGGTTTTCTGAGAAAATCCATTTCCTTGCCTTTCTGGAAGCCACCTGCATTCCTCGGATTATGTCCCACGTAACCATATGCAAAGTCAGCATCATTGAGTTGTGTCCTCACTGTGCCATCTTTCTCCTTCTCTCTCTTGTACTTCTCTCTTCCACTCTTAAAAAACCATAATTACCTTGGACCCATCCAGATAATACATGCTAATTTCTCTATTTTTAATGTCAGCTTATTTGAAACCTTAATAACCCACTAATATATACAATAACATACTCACAGTTTCCAAAAATCTGGATGTAAAAATCTTTGGTGAAGTCATCAATCTGCTGCCACAATAAACCATCTTAAGATACACAAAATTCTCTTCATCTCTCCTAATAAGTCAGTTCTTGACCTCATTTTTTTTTCCATCTGAGTACTTTCAGGCCAATGTATGCATTCATCCTAACTCTCTTCAGTTGTGTCTGACTCTGCGACTGTGAGGATTGTAGCCTATCATCAGGCTTCTCTCTTCATGGAATTCTCCAGGCAAGAATACTGGTGTGTTTTGCCACACCCTCCTCCAAGGGATCTTCCCTACCCAGGGATCGAATCTGTCTCTCATATCTCCTGTATTGGTTGCTGCTGCTGCTAAGTCACTTCAGTCGTGTCCGACTCCATGTGCGACCCCATGGACAGCAGCCCATCAGGCTCCCCTGTCCCTGGGATTCTCCAGGCAAGAACACTGGAGTGGGTTGCCATTTCCTTCTCCACCTGTATTGGCAGGTCAGGTCAATACCTAAGAATAAATAGCCCCTTGTCTCCTCTCGGTTTCTTTACTCCTCATCCAACTAGCTGCAAGACTTGAGGCTCTAAAACCAACATAAATCCCAATATCTCCATTTCCACTGTTACTACACAAGTCCATGCCTGGATTATCTTCACTGGACTATCATTTTAGCCCAGTTTTTCACACAGCATCTAGGGTAATGTTTTAACCATAATTCTATTTCCATTTTTTACCTGCTTTAGATTTTTAAAAAGCTTTCTATTGCACTTAGGAAAAACATTCAAACTCCATATTTTGCCTACTCTTAGCTCCTACTGTTTTGGTCTATACCTACCTCCTTCTTTCTTGCTATTTTCTAAACACAATTTTGCCTTCTTTCTGCTCTTCATTTTTATTAAATTCTGTGATGTAATTCTTATACTAGCTACCTGGAGTTAGTGTAGACTTCTCAGGTTGACCTCTGAGTCTCCAGAAGACTCTCCTCTTAAGAGGAGGTGAAGCTGAAAGCTCTGAGGTTCATCAGACACCTACACAACTAGTGGGCTACAAATTTGGTGATTCTCACCGTCCTCTCAAATTTGATAATTTTCTAGAATGACTCATGGAACTCAAGAAAATGCTATAATTATGAATGCAGTTTTATTATAAAGGATACAAATTATGATCAACCAAATGAAGAGACTAAAGGGTGAGGATAGGAGGGTTCCAAACATGGAGCTTCTTTGTCCTCAAGATGTGTCACTTTCCTGGCACATTAACATGTGTCACCAACCAGCAAGTACACTCTATCTGTGTGGTTCAGATTTTATTAGACTTTAATTATATAGGCTTGGCTGATTGACTGATTGGCCACTGACTGAATGCAACCTCCTCTTCTTGCCCTCCCAGGAAATCTGATATCATCTGGCCAAAGTCTCACGTTTTATAACTCAGTATTCCCAGGACCTGGGAAAAATCTACAAATAGTTAGTCTTACTATTTCCTTCTTTTGTTTTCTTTTCTGTACCTACCTTCTACTGTCTATCCAATTTTTATATAGCCTGCTTCAAAAAGAGACTTCAGTAAACTTTATTACAATACATACCTAAGTCTGTTTAAATGAAGAAGAAGTTAGATTATATATAATGAAGAAAGCAAGAACAACAAATATCTAGTAAAGTTATCATTTTAATGTGACTACATAAACATTTCCATGTGCATTCCTTCGCAAGTGCAATAAACAAATACACACATACATAGAGTGCTCCATTAGTGTTCATTATTTTACTACGGTGTACTTAATAGTTCCTTGGAAGGACTGATGCTGAAGCTGAAACTCCAATACTTTGGCCACCTGATGCGAAGAACTGACTCACTAGAAAAGACTCTGATGCTGAGAAAGATTGAAGGCAGGAGAAGAGAGGGATGACAGAGTTTGAGATTGTGGGATGGCATCACCGACTCAATGGTCATGAGTTTGAGCAAGCTCCAGTTGTTGGTGATGGACAGGGAAGCCTGACATGCTGCAGTCGATAGAGTCAGAAAGACTTGGACTTGACTGAGTGACTGAACTGACCTAATAGTTCCTAAACAGAGTCAAAATAGTTAATGAGTTGAATTATCCTGATCGATAAAGGAGAACACTGAGGTTTTCACATACCCACTCTAGTATATCCCTGGTTCGGCTTCTCACAAGGGGCCTAATTCACCAACACTTCTGGTCTGCTATGTGGGTGGACAAAAGATGCAGATGTGCAATGCAGTGAAAAGCTAAGTGAGAGGTAGACGTGGAGATGAACAGTGCCTGCCACAATCCAAGCACTATGCTAAGTATGTCACCGCTTATCATGTACTTAAGATAAGTAACGTTCCCGACATACAAGAGAACTGGAGCCCTTAGTGACTTTAAATAATCTCTTCTGGTCACAAAGCTAGCAATTGACAAAACTAATTACTTTCTGCCTTAATTAGGTTATGAATAATTCATTGGCAAGTTTTCAGATAATGCTCTAGTGCTCACTCTGGACCATATTCCACAACCTTTGGCCAAGTTAAATTGACCATTTCATCAGTGGTTATCCATGCATAGTTTTTAACTCAAATACTGACTTTTGTTAAAGAAGTCTTTAACTATATTCTTTGTCAGTACTTTTTTTCCCTTAATAGGGCTTCCCTGATAGCTTAGTTGGTAAAGAATCTGCCTGCAGTGCAGGAGACCCTGGTTCGATTCCTGGGTTAGGAAGATCCGCTGGAGAAGGGATAGGCTACCCACTCCAGTATTCTTGGGCTTCCCTTGTGGCTCAGCTGGTAAAGAATCCACCTGCAATGTGGGAGACCTGGGTTCGACCCCTGGGTTGGGAAGATCCTCTGGAGAAGGGAAAGGCTACCCACTCCAGTATTCTGGCCTAGAGAATGGACTATATAGTCCATGGGGTCACAAAGAGTCAGACACGACTGAGAAACTTTCACTTTCACTTTCTTTTAATATGTCATTAAAAAAGCAATTTGTAGAATATTTTATTATTGAAACCAAATCCAAAGACAAGGATACCCACTCTCACCACTCCTATTCAACATAGTTTTGGAAGTATTGGCCACAGCAATCAGGGCAGAAAAAGAAGTAAAAGGAATCCAAATAGGAAAAGAAGTGAAACTCTGGCTGTTTGCAGATGACATGATCCTCTACATAGAAAACCCTAAAGACTACCAGGAAATTACTAGAGCTAATCAATGAATATGGTAAAGTTGCAGGATATAAAATTAACACACAGAAATCTCTTGCATTCCTATACACTAACAATGAGAAAACAGAAAGAGAAATTAAGGAAACAATACCATTCACCATTGCAACAAAAAGAATAAAATACTTAGGAGTATATCTACCTAAAGAAACAAAAGACTTATACATAGAAAACTATAAATCACTGATGAAAGAAATCAAAGAGGACACAAACAGATGGAGAAATATACCGTGTTCATGGATTGGAAGAATCAATATTGTCAAAATGGCTATACTACCCAAAGCAATCTATAGATTCAATGCAATCCCTATCAAACTACCAACGGTATTTTTCACAGAACTAGAACAAATAATTTCACAATTTGTATGGAAATACAAAAAACCTTGAATAGCCAAAGTAATCATGAGAAAGAGGAATGGAACTGGAGGAATCAACCTGCCTGACTTCAGACTATACTACAAAGCAACAGTCATCAAGACAGTATGGTATTGGCACAAAGACAGAAATATAGATCAATGGAACAGAATAGAAAGCCCAGAGATAAATCCACGAACCTATGGTCACCTTATCTTTGACAAAGGAGGCAAGGATATACAATGGAAAAAAGACAACCTCTTTAACAAGTGGTGCTGGGAAAACTGGTCAACCACCTGTAAAAGAATGAAACTAGAACACTTTCTAACACCATACACAAAAATAAACTCAAAATGGATTAAAGATCTAAATGTAAGACCAGAAACTATCAAACTCCTAGAGGAGAACATAGGCAAAACACTCTCCAACATAAATCACAGCAGGATCCTCTATGACCCACATCCCAGAATTTTAGAAACAAAAGCAAAAATAAACAAATGGGATCTAATGAAACTTAAAAGCTTTTGCACAACAAAGGAAACTATAAGCAAGGTGAAAAGATAGCCCTCAGATTGGGAGAAAATAATAGCAAATGAAGCAAAAGACAAAGAATTAATCTCAAAAATATACAAGCAACTCCTCCAGTTCAACCCCAGAAAAATAAATGATCCAATCAAAAAATGGGCCAAAGAACTAAACAGACATTTCTCCAAGGAAGACATACAGATGGCTAAAAAACACATAAAAAGATGCTCAACATCACTCATTATCAGAGAAATGCAAATCAAAACCACAATGAGGTACCATTACACGCCAGTCAGGATGGCTGCTATCCAAAAGTCTACAAGCAATGAATGCTGGAGAGGGTGTGGAGAAAAGGGAACCATCTTACACTGTTGGTGGGAATGCAAACTAGTACAGCTGCTATGGAGAACAGTGTGGAGATTTCTTTAAAAACTGGAAATAGAACTGCCATATGACCCAGCAATCCCACTTCTGGGCATACACACCAAGGAAACCAGATCTGAAAGAGACACGTGCACCCCAATGTTCATCGCAGCACTGTTTATCATAGCCAGGACATGGAAGCAAATCCTAGATGCCCATCAGCAGACAAATGGATAAGGAAGCTGTGGTACATATACACCATGGAATATTACTCAGCCATTAAAAAGAATTCATTTGAATCAGTTCTAATGAGATGGATGAAACTGGAGCCCATTATAAAGAGTGAAGTAAGCCAGAAAGATAAAGACCATTACAGTATACTAACACATATATATGGACTTTAGAAAGATGGTAATGACAACCCTATATGCAAAACAGAAAAAGAGACACAGATGTATAGAACAGACTTTTGGACTCTCTGGGAGAAGGCGAGGGTGGGATGTTTCAAGAGAACAGCATCGAAACATGTATATTATCTAGGGTGAAACAGATCACCAGCCCAGGTTGGATGCATGGGACAAGTGCTCGGACCTGGTGCACTGGGAAGACCCAGAGGGATCGGGAGGAGAGGGAGGTGGGAGGGGAGATCGGGATGGGGAATACATGTAAGTCCATGGCTGATTCGTGTCAATGTATGACAAAAACCACTACAATATTGTAAAGTAATTAGCCTCCAACTAATAAAAAAAAAAAAAAATGGAACCTAAAAAAAAAAGAAACTAAATCCAGAAAATACCATAAACTCAGATATTCTGGGAGTATCTGAAAATTCTTCAACTAGGTAGCAAATGTTTCATACTGTAACTGTATTACTGTAACTTGGTATTCTAACACTTTTCATATTCTCTGCAAAGTTTTCCATGTATGTTTCAATAGTATTTGCTGGCAAAGAAATGCACTTTAGTTTGTAGTTTTTTTTGTTTTATTTTTAATTTAATACATTTAATATATTGAGAAGAATAAGTATTTTTATAACAGCAAATGTTTGACTTTCCTCCTTAAATTTAAAAATCTTAAAAAAAAAGATATTCACAAACTTTATCATTATATTTAGTAAAGTTTTCTAAGGTATTTAATTTAGCATGGCATAGATTGATACTGCAAGAGAAATTGCAGATATTTCTCTTCATTTTCAATGTTTCAAGTGCTTGGTTTTACATTTATTAGCAATCCTAACTGGTTGACCCTATCATCATTAGCTACTATTCCAAGTTTCCAAGCTATTATTATTCTACTGTTTTTGGCTGGGCTGACTTCTTTTTGGAGTGTCATTTGCCCAACAGAAAGCCTACATTAAATCACTCACAGCATTGTTCACAAAGAGAGGAGTGGATCCTCTGGCCAATAGACTTTAAGCTGTAACTCGCCTTACTGGTATTTGCAATGTTAGGGACCAGTGCCTTACTTTTAGCCAGTACAATGCAGCTGAGGTGATGTGATAGGTGCAGGTACGTGTGTGATTACATAAGAGTAGTGTCATCCTGCTAGTCTCCGCTCTCTCTCTGTCTCTCTCCCTCACTGCCTGTGATGAAGCAGTGCACTATGAATCTTAAACCACAAGGAACTGATTGATGGCAACACCATGTGAGCCAAGTGATGGACTCTATCTCCCACCAATACTTTGAAGCTTGGTGAGACATTATGCACAGAATCCAGCTAAGCTGTGCCCAGACTTAAGAAACTCAAATAATAAATTTGTGTTTTAAGTCAGTAATTTTCTGGTTGAAACATGCAGAAAGAAATAATTAACAGCACCTCTGCACTTTCCCACCTGTAGTTTTCTCTTTTCAGAGACAGCAACTTCTAGGGTGGTTGGGAAATTATAGCTACGCAACAAGTCATAGAAACCATGACAACACTCATTTCAAACCAAATCCCACTTATTTCTTTGATCCTTCTCTTTAGTCCACAGAGGTTCCTATCCAATGTACCTCACTCAGAATCATCTGAAAGGACTACTATCAGTGACAATATATTTCCATTTAAAAAAAATTACCCCTTTATTTGAGTATGGGCAGTGGTTTGTCTATTCTTTTTGCTCCATCATGATGTCTGATGTTGACGGGTTTTCTTTATGGTATGTACAAAATATAATATTCTTTTCTGATCACAGTATTGCAAATGACTGTGAAAGAACCTGGAGGACTAAAGAAGTTCCACTGTGACCCCTCAGCTCTTTCTCACTAGTTCCCTGGTTAAACACAGTGTTAAACAAACCATGCACATGCTGTGCTTACATTCTGGTCTGATCATGCATGCATGCTCAGTTGCTTCACTCATGTCTGATTCTTTGCAGCCCTATGGACTGTAGCCTGCCAGTCCCTCTGTCCATGGGAATTTCCAGACAAGAATACTGGAGTAGGTTGCCATGCCCTCCTCCAGGAGATCTTCACAACCCAGGGATCAAACCTGCATCTTTTATGTGTCCTGCTTTGGCAGGAGGGTTCTCTACCACTAGTGCCACCTGGGAAGCCCTGTCCTGATATGCTGCTGCTGCTAAGTCGTCAGTCGTGTCTGACTCTGCGCGACCCCATAGATGGAAGCCCACCAGGCTCCACCATCCCTGGGATTCTCCAGGCAAGAACACTGGAGTGGGTTGCCATTGCCTTCTCCATATCCTGATACAACTCAGGTTAAATGTCTCCATATCTTTCAAGAATTTGAACTAATGGACAAAATGCCCAAGAAAACTGAATCACTGTCTGATATGTGGAAGAGAAAAAAAAAAAAAGTCAATGTGGTGACAAGTAGTTTTAAGTTAAACTGTGGTTAATTTTTCAAATTTTATAAGAACTTATAAACATGTGAACATTGTGTTACCCCTCTGATTCCCTGGTGGTTCAGATGGTAAAGCATCTGCCCCCAATGCAGGAGACCCAGGTTCAAGCTTTGAGTCATGAAGATCCACTGGAGAAAGAAATGGCAACCTGCTGTAATACTCTTGCCTAGAAAATTCCATGGATGTAGGAGCCTGGTGGGCTACAGTCCATGGGGTCACAAAGAGTCGGACATGACTGAGCGACTTCGCTCACTGCAGCATCTTGCACAGGCCCATGAAAAGGAGCTGCTCTGCTTTAACCTTCCTTAGCTTTATAGGGTATTTATTCGCGCATGCCTCTCCATTATTAAAACCAGTTACATTCTTTGGTACCACCAGAGTTATTTATTTTTAAAAATTAAAAAAATAATTTTCTTCAATTTATAATTTATCATGTAAATTTTTCAGTAATCAAATCATGAAGTCAAAGTTATTTGAGAAAATGTATAAAACCTCTTAATAATCTGGTCTCAACTTTTATCTTCTATCTGATCTTCACAAGTCTCCTTCAGTGTGGGTCTCCTTCACCCACACACATATATATGCCATTTCCTTTACCCATTCATTGTCGCTGGACATTCAGGTTGTTTTCACATCTTATTGTGGATAACGCGTCTGTGAACATGGGAGTCCAGATATTTTATCAAGATTGTGATCTAATCTTCTGATATATATATATATATATATATATAGTGTGTGTGTGTGTGTGTGTGTGTGTGTGTGTGTATACACACACACAGGCTTCCCTGATAGCTCAGTGGGTAAAGAATCCACTGCAATGCAGGAGACATTAGCAAAGTAATGCTCAAAATTCTCCAAGTGAGGCTTCAACAATATGTGAACTGAAAACTTCCAGAGATATTCAAGCTGGATTTAGAAAAGGCAGAGGAACCAGGGATCAAATTGCCAACATACATTGGATCATAGAAAAAGCAAGAGAGTTCCATAAAAACATCTACTTTTGCTCTATTGACTACACCAAAGCCTTTGACTGTGTGGATCACAACAAACTGTGGAAAATTCTTCAAGAGATGGGAATACCAGACCACCTACCTGCCTCCTGAGAAATCTGTATGCAGGTCAAGAGGCAACAGTTAGAACCAGACTTGGAACAACAGACTGGTTCCAATAGCAAAAGGAGTACATCAAGGCTGTATATTGTCACCCTGCTTATTTAACTTCTATGCAGTGTACTTCATGCAAAATGCCAGGCTGGATGAAGCAAAAGCTAGAATCAAGATTGCAGGAGGAATATCAATAACCTCAGATATGCAGATGATACCACCCTTATGGCAGAAAGTGAAGAAGAAGTAAACAGGTTCTTGATGAAAGTGAAAGAGGAGAGTGAAAAACTTGGCTTAAAACTCAACATTCAAAAAACTAAGATCATGGCATCTGGTCCCATCACTTCATTGTAAATGGATGGGGAAACAATAGAAACAGTGAAAGACTACATTTTTGGGCTCTGAAATCACTGCAGATGGTGACTGCAACCATGAAATTAAAAGATGCTTTCTCCTTGGAAGAAAAGGTATGACCAACCTAGACAGCATATTAAAAAACAGAGACATTTCTTTGTCAACAAAGGTCCATCTAGTCAAAGTTATGGTTTTTCCAGTGGTCATGTATGGGTGTGAGAGTTGGACTATAAAGAAAACTGAGAGCTGAAGAATTGATGCTTTTGAACTGTGGTGTTGGAGAAGACTCTTGAGAGTACCTTGTACTGCCAGATGATCAAACCAGTCAATCCTAAGGGAAGTCAGTCCTGAATATTCATTGGAAAGACTGATTCTGAAGCTGTAGCTCCAATACATTGGCTACCTGATGTGAAGTACTGACTCATTGGAAAAGCCCCTGATGCTGGGAAGGAATGAAGGAAGGAGGAGAAGGGGATGACAGAGGATCAGATGGTTGGATGGCATCACTAACTCGATGGACATGAGTTTGAGCAAGCTCTGAGAGTTGGTGATTGACAGGGAAGCCTGGCATGCTGCAGTCCATCGGGTTGCAGAGAGTCGGACATGACTGATTGACTGAACTGAACTGATATATACACACACCCAGAAGTTACTGTGAAAGTAGAGCTTTAATGTGTTTACAATAAGAGCAAAGTCAGCAACATAGTAATTATGTGAGGTAAAGCATGTGTTAAAAATCTTATTCTAATTTTGGTAATCATCTTACAACACATATGGTACTAAATCTTCACATAATACAACTAAAACTTACACAATGCTATGTGTCAACTATATCTCAGTAAAGCTTGAAAAAAAGAAAAAAATATCCTAGTATATAGTAAAAATATATTGGTCCCAATGGATCTTGCTTATCTATAGTAGCTTTGAGTAGAGCTGTATGTTGGAAGTACCCATCTAAGCAATCTCTAGGATACAGACAGTCTTGAGCAAAGATTCAGTGTGTTCCAACGTAACTGTCCATGCCTTTCCCACTGCAGATATTAGGCATTATGACTGTAATTTATAAAATACCTAAATGATAAAATATTTCTTTTGAGATGCCCTAAAAACAATTATCTCTTTCAAAATGTCCTAGTTGAACACCTGGCCTTTCAGAATGTAGCTTTTACTTTCTACTGCCTTAACAAGTAGTAATGATTATGTAACTATGCTGTATTTCAACAGAATGCAAATGTTTGTGCAACTTACAGAAAAAATAGTCATTAAAGGGAAGAAGTATGTCCATTATTGCTCTTTTATTTCTTCTTAATGATTGTAATGTGGATATGAAAGTTACAGCTGACACGGCAATTCTCAACCAGCAACATACTGAGTAAGGGAGACCTTACAACAATCGGTTTAAAAAAGCCTGTTCACTGGAACAGTTGGGTACATTTCCAGCCCTGAGGCTGCTGCCTCAATTTAACTTAATCAATTTAACTCTCAATTTTCTAAGAGAAAAATATATTTTTTTTCTATTTTGTCAAAACCAGTACTGATTTGGACTTTCTGTTACTTTTGCCTGATGCAAGAAGGTCTGTGTAGCAACAAAATGTATTGTTTTAATTTGGCTTCCAGGTAGACCTGAAAAGAGGGATAAGGTACTCTAATATTTCAGAAACAAGTAATACAATTGACATGGATATTACATATAGTATTATAAATTAGCAGCATGTCTTAAGAACATATTAATGAAAAACACATAAAGTATACTAGCCAACACTTATAATGTCACTTGTTCAAAATTAGCAGGAAGATTAGATTAAACTTAGTCTCATGAGATATATTAATTATAATTACTCATAAATGAATTCACTCTATGTGTCCTGAACTCACTGCTTGAAGGCTGCTAAGTTGAGAGCTGACCAGAGTGGAAAATTCAAGAATGTCATCTGATAAAAGCCTGTTCAGTGACACTCAGTAATCTTTTCCCTGAATATATACCTAAACTATGCAGCTTTCTAATTTGAAACAGTATCACTGCCTATAAAATTAAAGATTGCTGGAAATGTAAGAATGAAAATATATCAATAAATTTGGAATCTTGCTGCTGCTACTAAGTCGCTTCAGTCGTGTCTGACTCTGTGTGACCCCATAGACAGCAGCCCACCAGGCTCCCTGTCCCTGGGATTCTCCAGGCAAGAACACTGGAGTGGGTTGCCATTTCCTTCTCCTGGAATCTTGATGTACTGATAATAGTAAAACAGAAGAAAATGGCTGTACTGCGGGAAATAGAAGAGATTTCAAATCACCTTGGCTATCGTTGGTCAAATACTGATGTAACACTATGCTATCTGCCTAAGAGAGTGATATCACTGAAATGTACTCTTTTGATCAGGACAATCCTGCATAGGAGATTCAGCTGGGAAGGAAGTAATACAAATTTGATTTACCTTTCCTTGATTTTCTGCCTTAGATTCAGGAGAGTGTCCCAAATATTTATCTTGAAGAGCTCAGGGAAAGATATGCTAGAAATAATATGAAATAAGATCTGTATGTGATATTTAGGGCAAATCTAAGTAACAAGTGGTAAGTTGTTATTCTAAATTTGTTTAAATCAGTTTACCTTATTTTATTAAAATCAAATTGGCAATCTGTATCACTATGAACAGACCAAGACCTCCTTGCACAAACATTGTGAAAAAGGTACATTCTGAAGTCAATGAGTGATAATAGTTCAAGTTCCTCTACCCTTTCAAATCATTATACATAGATAATATATTCTTAAGTACCTCTCTGATTTCTAAATATTTTAATCAATGCTGTAAATATCTTTTTAACGCCATTAGTCACCCTGCTTATTTAACTAACATTCAGAGTACATCATGAGAAACACTGGGCTGGAAGAAGCACACGCTGGAATCAAGATTGCTGGGAGAAATATCAATAACTTCAGATATGCAGATGACACTACCCTTATGACAGAAACTGAAGAGGAACTAAAAAGCCTCTTGATGAAAGTGAAAGTGAAAGAGGAGAGTGAAAAAGTTGGCTTAAAGTTCAACATTCAGAAAACTAAGATCATGGCATCTGGTCCCATCACCTCATGGGAAATAGATGGGGAGAGAGTGGAAACAGTGTCAGACTTCATTTTTTTGGGCTCCAAAATTACTGCGGATGGTGACTGCAGTCATGAAATTAAAAGACACTTACTCCTTGGAAGGAAAGTTATGACCAACCTAGATAGCATATTAAAAAGCAGAGGCATTATTTTGCCAACAGAGGTCCGTCTAGTCAAGGCTATGGTTTTTCCAGTGGTCATGTATGGATGTGAGAGTTGGACTGTGAAGAAAACTGAGCACTGAAGAATGGATGCTTTTGAACTGTGGTGTTGGAGAAGACTCTTGAGAGTCCCTTGGACTGCAAGGAGATCCAAACAGTCCATCCTAAAGGAGATCAGTCCTGGGTGTTTATTAGAAGGACTCACACTGAAGCTGAAACTCCAGTACTTTGGCCACCTCATATGAAGAGTTGACTCATTGGAAAAGGCCCTGATGCTGGGAGGGATTGGGGGCAGGAGGAGAAGGGATGACAGAGGATGAGACGGCTGGATGGTATCACTGACTTGATGAACTTGAGTTTGAGCAAGCTCTGGGAGTTGGTGATGGACAGGGAGGCCTGGCATGCTGTGATTCAAGGGGTTGCAAAGAGTTGGACATGACTGAGCAACTGAACTGAACTGAGTACAGAGATAATTTTAATAATTTAAAAAAAATTCTGTTACCTTAAGAGCAGATTTAACAGTAATATAAAAATGCTTAGTTTACATAATGTAAAATCATGTTGGGCTAACCTATGCTATGGTAGCAAATAACTTCCAAATGTCAGTGGCTTCACACAGAATATATATACTGACTGAAAATCTGCCTTGCATCTAGGCCTCAATTTAAGATAGTTATTGTCTATGAGTAGACTCAGTGGTCCACACAGTCTCAATCTTACGGCATCTTCTAATCACATTTTCCTACAGTCAACCATGCAGAGAATGTTTGGGTTGCAGAGTTAAGCACCAAACATTTGATGCATCTACCTGAAAGGGCACACATTTATTAGCCACTTGAGCAACTACCTTAAGATGGCAGGTAATGCAAAGACCTTGTATAATTGGATGGAGGAAAACTAGAAATATTAGTAAATTGTGCTAATGTCCACCACACTTGATATTTTTAATATAGACATACAGAGAAATTGCTTCATTCAGATGTGATATTTAGGGCAAATCTAAGTAACAAGTGGTAAGTTGTTATTCTAAATTTGTTTAAATCAGTTTACCTTATTTTATTAAAATCAAATTGGCAATCTGTATCACTATGAACAGACCAAGACCTCCTTGCACAAACATTGTGAAAAAGGTACATTCTGAAGTCAATGAGTGATAATAGTTCAAGTTCCTCTACCCTTTCAAATCATTATACATAGATAATATATTCTTAAGTACCTCTCTGATTTCTAAATATTTTAATCAATGCTGTAAATATCTTTTTAACGCCATTAGTCACCCTGCTTATTTAACTAACATTCAGAGTACATCATGAGAAACACTGGGCTGGAAGAAGCACACGCTGGAATCAAGATTGCTGGGAGAAATATCAATAACTTCAGATATGCAGATGACACTACCCTTATGACAGAAACTGAAGAGGAACTAAAAAGCCTCTTGATGAAAGTGAAAGTGAAAGAGGAGAGTGAAAAAGTTGGCTTAAAGTTCAACATTCAGAAAACTAAGATCATGGCATCTGGTCCCATCACCTCATGGGAAATAGATGGGGAGAGAGTGGAAACAGTGTCAGACTTCATTTTTTTGGGCTCCAAAATTACTGCGGATGGTGACTGCAGTCATGAAATTAAAAGACACTTACTCCTTGGAAGGAAAGTTATGACCAACCTAGATAGCATATTAAAAAGCAGAGGCATTATTTTGCCAACAGAGGTCCGTCTAGTCAAGGCTATGGTTTTAGCCTTGACTAGTTTTCTTCATTTCTTCATTTCTTCAGTTTTCTTCATTCAGATGATCAGAAGCATAGAGATCATATTTTATGATACAAGTAGAGGCAAGTGAATTATATTATGGACAGACCAGCTGAAATCATTGAATTTAAACAGTAACTCTACTGATAGAATGAGTAGATGACCCCATTGTTTTCTTTCCCCTTGGTTTATCTAAAAATATTCATTATTTGAGTGTTTATATTATATTAAATATTCCTGGTTCATGTAAAAAGTGTCAAAGATCTAAGGAAGTCAAGTGAAAAAGAATGTAAATAAACACTGGAAGGACAAACCTGAAAAATAAATTTCCACAGGGGCCAGAAGTGGGTAGGAACAATCTAATAGCTGACAGGTATTGAGTGCTTACTGTTTGCCAAATAATTTAATCACGTTGCATGTGCTTTTAAATTTTAAATCACTACACTCTGGTGTATATATTAACATATTTATTTTACAAATGAGGAAATTGGTAAAGTAACCTGTCCAGGGTCATGCACCTGATCAGTGGTAGATAGCCAATAATCAACCCCATGGCCTGCAAGTAGTTTTTTCCGTCTGCCATCTGCCTTGGGCCTCCCACATGGCTCAGTGGTTAAAGAGTCCACCCGCAATAGAGGAGATGCAAGAGGCACAGTTTCGATCCCTGGGTAAGGAAGATCCCTTGGAGAAAGGCATAGCAATTCACTCCAGTACTCTTGCCTGGAGAATCCCACGGGTCGAGGAGACTAGCAGGTACAATCCATAGGGTTGCGGAATCAGACGTAGCTGAAGCAACTGACCACTCAAGCCACCTCCCTTACAGAGTTCATAATCATCAGTCACAAATCAAGTTTTTTTTATGTTGTCAGTATTTTTATGTCTCTTCTCTATAATTTCATGAGCTAGAAATGTTCCTTTATTCACAGAATAAATGTATTTTTACTTAATAAAACATTTATCATTCTTACACATTTAGTTGCGTTTTAATTTGATAGCATATGTAGATTCAGAAAATACATGGAATATGATGGTGCAGCCGTGCTATGGTGCTATAAATTCCTATAGATGCCATGAGTTAAAGATATGAGGTGGCTACAAGCATGCACTCAGTTTTGCTGCTGGCACTAGTGATGTACTTTCCCAATTCCGTTGTTGATCCATTTTTATTAGTCTTGACTCTAAATAGTAAGGATGTCTATAAAGGAGAGAAAAAGAAAGCTGTAGTTGGGGGAAGAAAAAGACATTGGGTTATTTACAGAATGTTTGGCTAATGTTATTTTAACACTATTCTTGGGTGAAAAATTACTTTGCTTTCTCTGCTGCTGCTGCTAAGTCACTTCAGTCGTGTCCGACTCTGTGTGACCCCATCCCTGGGATTCTCCAGGCAAGAACACTGGAGTGGGTTGCCATTTCCTTCTCCAATGCATAAAAGTGAAAAGTGAAAGTGAAGTTGCTCAGTCATGTCTGACTCTTCACGACTGCAGCCTACCAGGCTCCTCTGTCCATGGGATTTTCCAGGCAAGAGTACTGGAGTGGGGTGCTTTCTCCAGACAGCCTCAAAATACAGCTTAATATTTTCAGGAACTGAGTTTTGTTCTTCTATGGTTCTTCTACATATGAATAAGCATTTGAAGTTAAATATAGATACTAATATACATATTTCAACAAAAGAATAGAGACAAAGGATATATTTGTGCATACATCTTATTTGAGAGGTGTCATAATTAAAGCCCTTAGAAATGTACTGACTGTCCCAAAATAACCTCATGACATAGTGAAGATCCATTATATACAGTATGTGAGTGAAAGTCTCTCAGTTGGGTCTGACTATCCGTGAACCCATGGACTGTAGAGTCCATGGAATTCTCCAGGCCAGGATCCTGGAGTGGGTAGCCTTTCCCTTCTCCAGGGGATCTTCTCAGCCCAGGGATTGAATCCAGGTCTCCTGCACTGCAGGTGGATTCTTTACCAGCTGAGCTACCAGGGGATATACAGTATAAATGCAGGTAAAATTGGCAAGAAGTATCATCTAATGTGAACTGTGTGAGCTTATCTGGTTAGACTTCAAATTCACAATTAGAAATTTTTAAAAACCATATTGTCTTATTTTGTTTCACAGAGTAATTTTTGTTTTGGAGACCAGTTAATCTCTGATTACAAATCTTCCGAAATCCTTGAGATAGAAGAGATCCTAATATAGTCGTTCATAAAGATTCTCCCCAGCCACTAAATTTTGGGTTTCTGTCTTAAAATTGCCCACATGTTAATAGGGTAACAGGAAGCAGCTCAAAGCTCTTGGTAGCTTATTTTTTCATATACCTTACTGCACTGATGCTCTTTGTCACCATCCTCACAGCTCCTTCTAGATGATGTCTAACGTATCCATCTGCAGGTTGGACATGAGAACCTTTCGGGAAGGTACTGAAATAGTGTGTATGTCACCCAACGCTGACGGTCCATGTAGGTACCACCCCATTCAACCTTCAACTTGCTTCTAAAACCCACAGGGTTTCTCCTTTCTCTAGGGTATGAAAATATTTCTCTATTTTGAAAGCAATGCATTCATTGTTGTTTAGTCATTTGGTCGCGTAACTCAGCCTCAGACTCTTTTGTGACCTCATGGATTGTAACCTGCCAGGCTCCACTGTCCATTGAATTTTTTCAGGCAAGAATAGTGGAGTGGGTTGCCATTTCTTTCTTCAGGGGATCTTCCAGACCCATGGATAGAACTCACATCTCCTGCATTGCAAGTGGATTCTTTACCACTGAGCCACATGGGAAATGCAATGTATTCATTGCTTCTAGACATTTCAGGCCTCTGAGAAAGAAACAGGCAGACCTGACAGCTGTCAGCTGGTTCCTGACAACACTAACAGTTGCACCAAGATTTTTCCTTACTAACGTGGGAAAGTCCGCAGGCTTGATGTGCTGGAGCAGAACAAAAAGGAAGCTCACTCTGTAATCATGTTTAAACTCAGAAACAAGAACACTGGGAAAACTCTAAAAGTAACCAAACATCCTCCTATTTTGGCTCCCTGTGCTGATAAACTCCTTTCCCAATTACATTAGCCTCAACTCATGTCACCTGCTTCCTAGGTGAAACTTACTAGGAAATTAGTCATGAAATTACCCCAACTTTCTGATATCAGAGGAAATGCTTGCTTTTTTAAACCTTACTCAACACCACCGCGTGCAAACCTAAATCCTACAGAATCAGCGGTCCCCAACCTTTTTTGGTACCAGGACCAGTTTCATGGAAGACAGTGTTTCCATGGATGGGTGGTGGGGCTTGGGGGGGTTGCAGTTTAGGAGATAATACAAGTTATGGGGCGCAGCAGATGAAGCTCTGCTTACCTGCCCCTCACCGCTTGCCCTGTGACCAGGTTTCTACCAGGCTGTGGCCGTGGCCAGGGTCTTGGGGACCCCTGTATAGAATAGCACTGTTTAATTGAGATGGTTCATGGTCCCCTGTGATGCATGAATGGCTTCTTGGAACTTTTAATATACAGGTGGGTCCCCGGTGGTCTTTATATATGAAACATGAATACCTCTGAACTTTATTTCTCTCATTTCCTATCCTCTGATTATTTTATATCTCTCTAATTAAAAAAAGTCAAACAACACATTCCAAAATAACTAAAGTACACACACTAATGATTTTATCTATGTTGTCAATTTTTTTTAATTTACTTATGAATTTTCTTTTTCTATATTTGAAAGATCTATGGTACCATCCTTATTTTCATTTTTTTTTCCTAATTGTGAATCACTTAGAGTTTATTAACAATCATTTTAAAGAAATAAGTTTTGTCTTTAATATATTGCTTTGAATGACTCCCTTTATTTTATCCATCTTTGTTTTTATCTTCATCATGACTTTTTGGTTTTTATCTTGCCATACCATTTTATATATATATATATATATATATATATTGTACGGTATCTTGGATCACTAATTTTAAACCACTTTGCCTCCTCTGATAGGCTGAGTAGTGACCCCCAAGACACCCGTCCAAGTCCTGCTTCCTGGGCCCTGTGAATGTTACCTTTTATATGTCAGATAGGACTCTATAGTTGTGCTAGGGTTTAATGATTTAAGATGGGAAGAATAGCCTAGATTATCCAGGTGGGTTCAGTGATGTAATCACAAGTATCCTTGTGAGAGAGAGGCAGGTAGGGGTGGTACTAGAGAGAGGGAAGCCAAAATGGAGCCCGCGTAAAGTGCTGTGCTTTTGTCTTTAAAGACGGAAGAACAGCCAGGAACCCTGCAGCCAGAGGGACAAATGATACAACTCCAGTGACTGTAAAAACCAAGGAAATGAATTCTTCCCCAAAGCCTCCAGAGGAATCGCAGCCCTGCCAACATTGTGAGTTATGGACAGTGAAACCAGTTTTAGATTTCTGACTTCCTGAACTGTGAGAGAGTAACTGTGTGTTAAGTTATTAAATTTGTGTTAATTTGTTAGAGTAGTTGTAGGAAACTAATGCACTCTTCTCATAATAGTCTACAAAGTTCTGTTTCCTTCTATAGAATGAGTTAGCTGCAGAGACAATTTTTCACTCATTGTGCTCTCATTGTCATTTAGTTCCAATTTTTTTTTTTTTTACTTTTCTTTGTGATTTTTCTAATGATTCTTACTTGAAATTATGTGGTGTGCTTTTTAAACACTTAGGGATTTTCTAGACACATTTTATTTACTGATTAATGACACTGCTGTGGTCAGAGAACATCTTCTATATGACTTTGCTCCCATCTTTCAGTTTGGTTTGAAATTTATTGAGATTTACTAAATGGCTCAGCAGATGGTCTCTTTTGATAAAAGTTGTAAACTGGATATGTTTTCTGTTACTATTTGGTACAGTGTCCTAAATGCAACTGATTCAAATTGGTTAACTGTGTTTTGCAAATATTCTATATCCTTAGAGATTATTTATTCATTGAATAAAGTATTGAAAGAAAAGTGTTAGGGTTACTATGGTTATTGATTTATCCCTCCTTACATCCATTTTTATTTTGAAATTCTATTAATTGCATAAATACTTAGTTTCTAGTAACTTCATAAGCAACTTAACCAGGTTACTCATTTCAAAATGACCTTATTTATCTCTGTATTTCTCATGGTCTTGAAGTGTACTTTAAGATTCTAAAAAATAAAAAAAAAATGCAGAAATTTTCTTACAATTACTGTTTGCTTGACATCCTCTTTTGTTTTCAATCTTGAGTGTCAAAATGTCTTTTACTCATTTTTATCTCTAATTAATAATACAATTTAAAAATATAGAAGTAATTCATTAATAAAACAGTTTTGAGTTGATAACTATTTCTCTGCAGTATGGAATTTTAACCTTAAAATTCACTGACTTTATCAGAGAGCATGAAGATGCTTCACAGAGAGTCAAAGTATTAAAGAAATTGGTGTATGTTTTTATGACATTGCCTACATAGAGCTTTTCTTAAAGAGGTTTAAAACACTGCTCAGGTTAAGTTTTTCCTAAACAAAGTTAATGTAAGAGCATTATTGTCTTGAGTGTACTGTGGGAAGATGAGTCCCACATTGATTTGAAAATCATTTGAAATTTATATGGACTTTTGTATTAAAGAGGAAAAACAATTTAATTCCTTAAAACAAGTATAGTCTGCTTTTCAACAATGCATAACTCCATAAACAAAAAGGTAAATATAAAATGCAATTGACAATACATGAGTGTACACCATAATTCAGAAATAGCATTAATTCGTATATATTTTTTCTCAGCACATTCAAGCATTTTACTACAAAGAACATGTAGCTGAAAGTAAGTTTCCCTCAGACAGCTAAAGGCAGTCAAGTCCCACTGAAATAGAAGTGTGGCATGATGTCATACCCACAGATCTCCGTGGGTTAGTTTAACTTTACATTCTGCTTTGGAAGTGTTCATTTCACTGTTCTTTGTGTGTGTGAAAGAAAGTACTGCACCACCTGTCCTTTCAGGAGAAGTTTTTCTGCTCTTGTTTTTCTCAGCTTCAATCCTGTTTCATCATCCTATCTATCAAACATCCTTCAGAGTATATTTTTTAAGATAAATTCTATATTTACTAGGATATTCTTCATCTACTAGAAATGTTATTGCATTATTATTTTGATTTATGATTTTGCTATCACTCCCATTACAAAGTTTCATAGATTTCAAACTTTGACCCTCTAATCTATTGGTATTTCCTCATCAAGACTTTTCCAAAAGCACTTAAATAATATTAGAGTGGAAACTCCTATATTCCTTTACTGAATTTAAAAATTCAGACCATTTGACTTTCTCACATAATCACATATCATTAACATATGTTTAATTCATTTGAAGGAGTGTACTTTATATATACATGGATGCCTAACCTAATTTTTCATCAACAATAAAAAATGAAACTGAAAGTATATTGATTTCATGTAAACTCACCAAAATGCACTGACCTGCAGCTTTTTAAATAAGTTATCTTAGCACTATGACCAAAAGGTATTTAGGAAACATAACATTAAAAAGCTTTGGAAATTTGATTGCTTGTTTACTTTTTACATCTGTTGTAAATAACTGAACTCTCATCAAGTAATCATCAAGGAATTCTTCTACAAATTTAAATTGTTTGTGCATTTTAAGATATTAAGAATTTCAGACCATGCTAATCTGTGAGAAGATAGTTAAAAGACAATATATAACAGTCACCTAGTCAACAAAGCCTTTAATGTCCTTAAAACTCTTATAGTTATTTAAAAATAAAACCAAGTGGTAATAAGTAGAAGTTACTATTGAATTCATAAGTAATGAAAGAAAAGATAAAGGGTAACACAATTGCTTCTCAGCAAAGCTTTAAAAATGAATAAAGTAAAACAATAGCAGAGAAAATACTATACCATAGAAAATGATTTGCTATTTTGAGTTTCATTTCAAGTTCATAATAGATTTTGCTTCTCTGCTTTTGCAGTAAGATATTTATTTCATGCCCAATTTACAGCAAAGCCAACCACAGAATCCCTTATAAATGTGAGATGAAGTTGCTTTTTACTTTTTGAGCTGTACCAGTCTGACATTAGGTAAACCTAGAGGATCCTAACACCATGTTGAGAGAAAATGTGGGCAGGAACTTCTCTAGTGTCCTACAGAAGGAAACACTATTACTATACCAACAAACATAGATACAATCTATTCAACTTCTAAAGATCCATTTTAGTTAACTCTAAGTATTTAGGTTGGACCCTCATACATGTGTGTATCACAAAATTCTATCAGATGAAAAGAGCTCTCAAATAAGCTGATAAATCTGAGCAAGCATTCTCTTCTTGGGGTATTGACAAGACACATGAGTCTGAAGAAGAAAAACCCACCTATCAATGAATCAGTGAACCAGGAAAACATGCAACCTGTGTAGTACCATTGTAACAGGAGGAGTCTCATAATAGCTAGCTGTTCTAATGAGGGTGTGAATTCTCATTTAACATGTGGGCCTTGGTGTGATTAGGTAGGACATGCACAGATATATTTAATGATTAAGAAACAGTCTCTTGGTCTTTATCAGCTAGGCTAGGAAGTCTTTCTATATTTCTAGGTATTTACACTAGTAGCAGCTTGCTTTTTTCTCTCCCCCCCCCCCCCAGCTATGTTGGAATTGTTGGTTTATTTTCATCAAATTAACCTAGAACACATTTATGATGCTATGGGCCTACAATAGGGATAGGTTGTAGGAATGTGAAAAAAATTAAACTATTGTGACCCCTACATTTTATTTAGAATGTGCCTTTTTGAAGAGTTTACTGAAGTCTATAATATTTATTAAATATATTCAGTGTTCAATTATTGAAATATATTTTTCAATTTTTGGTTAAATTTTTCAAAATAAAGTTAGTCTTATTGTACATATGCAAAATACTACCTACCTTTATATACAGAAGTTATATAGCTGTGTATTATCTATAGCCAATGATAAGCTGAAGTTACCCTTGAAGGTCAAGGGCAGAGTTTTGTTATGTAAATGTGATGTGTTCAAAGGTTGAGCAGGTATTACAACATACTGTGAGCCTCACTGGACATCTCTCAAAGATTGATCTTAAAAAAGAAAGCTTAGAGCCATGAAATTTTTTCCAGTCTGTCTTTATCCCCATGAGAATGATTACAGCAACACATTCTCTTACCATATTATTAATGTGATAAAGGGGCAATGAGAATCATGATCCTCACTACCCACTGACCTACTCCCTAGCAGTGAGCACTTTTGGCCATATTTTAGTTCTATAAAATTTACGCCTTTTTTAAATTGCAATTCTTTTAAATATGCAAATAGAAAATTTGGCTAAAATTTACCCTACTCTCCACCTTTTTTTAAAATCTTCAAATACATTAATAGTTTTAATTTCCTCAGAGGTCCCACTTCATCTTCAAATAATATAACTAAAGTCCTACTTTTATATATACCACAGATTCCAGTTCTCATTTTATAATGAGTCCTCTTTCCCTTTCACCTTCCAGACCCTCACAGCTGTAATTATACTTTTATTTTGTCAAAATTATAACCACTATAGGGCATTCCAAGATGTTTCCTAAATTGGTTATAAAAAGTTGAAAATTGGTGATGTTCCCCTGTAGTACCATGACATTTAAATAGGATTTACTTTATAGACAAATATTTTTAGGGATTTTCTTTTTTGTCTTTCCTATTGGTCAGTGTCATGATTTCTGCTATTATTCACTGCAGAAATTTCCCAGAAGAGTTTTGAGTTATCTATAATAGTTTTTTGTTTGTTTTGTTTTGTTATTGCTTTTAAGGGATTCCCTGATAGCTCAGTTGGTAAAGAATCTGCCTACAATGCAGCAGACCCTGGTTGGGACCCTGGGTTGGGAAGATCCTCTAGAGAAGGGATAGGCTACCCACTCCAGTATTCCTGGGCTTCCCTGTGGCTCAGCTGGTAAAGAATCCGCCCTCAATGCAGGAGACCTGGGTTCGACCCCTGGGATGGGAAGATCCCCTGGAGAAGAGAAAGGCTACTTACTCCAGTATTCTGGCCTGAAGAACTCCATCATACAGAAGTTGAGTTGTAGAATGTTTAGCTACCCGAAGAAACCAAATGCTTTATTTCTAGTCTTCTTGTATAAAGGCAACTAATAGCAAAACATGGACCCAAAAAAAATGACACTTGTGAAACAAAAGGAAGATGGTACAGAAGGTAACATGAAAGAATCAGTATAATAAACAAAATGCCTTCAATAGGTGTAGTTGGAGTCTTTAAATTTGGCTATAATGATTAGTAAAACAAAATTAACACCTGTTTTGTTAGCAGCTGCATTAATAACTTGAGTGTTCAAGGCAATGAACCTTTAAGAACCCACTATGCATTATCTGTTTACATAAGGCTTATCTAGTGAGCAACCTTAGAGAAACTGGGTCTCTGAAGGAAGAATCACATCTTATAAAAGATAGAATTGTGTGTTAATAAAGTCTCCTTTTCCCTTTCTCATGATGTCACAGTCCTCTTTCCCCTACTGGCCAAAAAGAAACTTTAAAATAAATTAGTTGGGCATATCAGGATAGTGTATGTTTCTTTCACATAAGAGTCCAAGGCCTGTGTGTAAGTGGAAAGGCTAATTTGGAGGGGGGAGGGATTATTTAAGGACCATAAGTGCTGTCTTTATCTGTCATTTCTTAAAGTCTCATTTTCATCTGTATCCTAAAGGCCAATGGCAAAAGAATGTGGGAGACACATTTGCTTCCTTAAAACTTCAGCCTGGACTTTTACAAACATCACATGGCAAGATCTAATGGCATGGTCACAGTGCCACGAGGGTAGCTGGGAAGTGGGGATTAGCTTTGGCTCAGGAAGATCTGATGTGAACAGGCAGGAGGGTCTGCCAAAGAAACCTGCTTGGCGGCATCCATGTACTCTCAGTAGCCGAGGGAGAGTGACAGTAAATTCCTTTAGACAAGAGGTTGGAAAGATCCACTGGAGAAGGGCTAGGTTACCTCTCCAGTATTCTTGGGCTTCCCTTGTAGCTCAGCTGGTAAAGAATCCACCTGCAATGCAGGAGGCCTAGGGTCTGTCCCTGGACAGGAAAGATCCCTGGAGAAGGGAAAGGCTACCCACTGCAGTATTCTGGCCTGGAGAACCCCAGGGACTGTATAGTCCGTGGAGTCGCAAAGAGTTGGACATGACTGAGCGACTTTCACTTTCAGACAACATATACTCACACAGTTATTTTTGTTTTATTGTATTTGGTTCTCAGAAAACAGTCTTATTTTAAATTCTGAGTATGCAGCTTTATTTTCCACAGCATGTGTTGTGTGATTCTCAGTGTACATAGTTTTAAAAATACCATAGTGAAAGTCTGTCTTATATTTTAATTAGATACGCTCTGTGCAATGAAAGAATGATTCTTTCAAGAGCATCCTATTACCGAAACAGTTTTTTCAATCTAAGGTTTTTTCTCATAACACACTTTATAGAAAGTTATTAACATGAAATGGATTTCAGTAAATGTATTTGTATGGAAACAGATGCATGTATACAATTCTCTATAGTCCTCTTTATGTTAACAGATACATAGATTATTTGAAGAAATAAGGGGGAATTTTAAAGAGAATAATTCCCCCAAGCAAATGTTTCCAACAAGTTCCAGGTAGAAGTAATGTAAAGAACGTGTTCCCTAAAAAGACAGGGAATATGGCTTTTCTGTCATCCAGCCATAAGAGAGCTTCAAACTGCATTCAGCTTTGGATTTGGGTTGATGCTCCATCAGAATAATAGTTAAGTGGACAAATAACCTCCTGAAAAACTATCTTACCCACCTCTGCCAGGAATCTGATAATGTTATTAATTTCTCAATTTGCTTCATTGTTCTAAAAAAAAAAAAAAAAGCCTATATAGTTAAAGCTTTTGCAAGCCTTAGTACATTCTTTGGTCTAAAGCTAGTTTTACAATTTGTTCAATGAAAAAAAAAAGGTAATCCTCTATATGGTGCAAGATGAATATATTTTAAAACGTGAATTCTTTTGTCTTTGATCTGAAGGTCTATCACAAAATGTTCCCTGGCTTCAGGCTTTGCTGTGATTTAAAGCTGTGCCTTGTACACAATTCACCTGAATAGATGTGACCTCAGCGTTACCATGGATTGCTGGGGCCTTCTGTTGCTCAGCAAGCAGTGAAAAGGAGCTAGGCCTCTCAGTCGCCAAACAAAGAAATACGGGAACAATGTGCTAATTAGCGGTGAGAACTGAAGTGTTTAGATGATGTTCTAGGGAAAGAGGCTAAAAAAAGTCATACTAAGTACATACAACTAAAAATAATGGCTGAACAGAAACTCGGGACACACCAAATTTAGTCAATTTATATCAAGGAAAGAATAAAGTGTGCAGATAAAGACAGAAATATAATGTGAAAGAGCAGGAGCCCTCACCCTACAAGCCTGAATATGAGCAGCAGTAAATGCTGGCTTTGTAACTCTGGGTCCGGCACACAACTAGAACAAGCCGTTCCACGTGAGTAGGAATGTCCCTTACCACCAAAGGCGCCGCCCCTTCCGGTCCCTGCGGGCGAGTCTCCTGAACATCCTTCTGTGTTGTAATCCACCTAAGTAGTGTTGATTAGTACTCAAAAACATGCTGTGACAGTTAAACTACCAGACCTTATATTCCTGATATCTGTATTTATTATCTTTGGAGGGGTCTTCTCTGATTATACATCCCTTTTGTAATCAAAATTTCAGAAAGAAAGACCTGGTTAAAATAAACATGTTTGTTTGGGGTCTGTCAGGGCTGTAACCTAGAGACCCAGATTCCAGAAACACTGGAATGCTGCTCCCCTGGACTGAAAAATGGAGGAAACTCATAAAGGCAAAACCTGTAAGGCTGCAGTCAGTTATATAAGTTGCTTGTCAGGAATTATTATTGCAGCTATGTGTGCATCTGTGTCACTTCAGTTGTATTCCACTCTTTGCGACCCTATAGTCTGT
Organism: Odocoileus virginianus; assembly: GCF_023699985.2. Lineage (NCBI taxonomy): Eukaryota > Metazoa > Chordata > Mammalia > Artiodactyla > Cervidae > Odocoileus > Odocoileus virginianus. Next base: position 54,280,119 of record NC_069694.1, read on the forward strand.
AGCCCACCAGGCTCCTCTGTCCATGGGATTTTTCCAGGCAAGAACACTGGGGTAGGTGGCCATCCCCTCCTCCAAGGGATCTTCCAGACCCAGGAATAGAATGCACGTCTCTTATATCTTTGACATTGCCAGGCAGATTCTTTACGACTAGTGCCAACTGGAAAGCCATAATTGGAGCTGGCAACAAGTAACGGAGCTTGTTAAGCTAGGGATCTGAAATGGTTGCCTAGTATTAAGAGGAACAGTGACAGACTTTATTTTCTTTGATTTTGGGCTGCAAAATCACTGCAGATGGTGACTGCAGACATGAAATTAAAAGATGTTTGCTCCTTGGAAAAAAAGCTATGACTAACCTAGACAGCATATTAAAAATCAGAGGCGTTACTTTGCTGACAAATGTCCATCTAGTCAAAGCTACGGTTTTTCCAGTAGTCATGAATGGATGTGACAGTTGGATGATAAAGAAAGCTGAATGTCGAAGAATTGATGCTTTTGAGCTGTGGTGTTTGGGAAGACTCTTAAGAGTCCCTTGGGCTGCAAAGAGGTCAAACCACTCGATCCTAAAGAAAGTCAGTCCTGAATATTCATTGGAAGGACTGATGCTGAAGCTGAAATTCCAATACTTTGGCCACCTGATGCGAAGAGCTGACTCATTGGAAAATATCTTGATGCTGAGAAGGATTGAAGGCAGAAGGAGAAGGAGACAACAGAGGATGAGATGGTTGGATGGCATTACCAACTCAACGGACGTGAGTTTGAGTAAGCTCCAGGAGTTGGTGAAGGCCAGGGAAGCCTGGAGTGATGCAATCCCTTGGGTCTGAAAGAGTCAGACACAACTGAGCGACTGAACTGAACCAACTAAGGGGGACCTCAAGAACATAAAGTTGCAGCTGGTGGGTGTTTTTCCAAATATGCCTGGTGGTGTCCTTGGGTTTGCTATAGTTCAGAGAGAATTCAAGTTCTCAGTGGTGTAGGAATGTGTCTGAGATCAGATTCTTATTGGTTGCCTGACCAAACTACAATCACTGCACTATAATTTCAACTTGTCATCACCTCCCACACTTGCATCCTTATGTCATTCTAAAATACCTTTCATGTCACTCAAATATTTTCTCATGTACACCCAAATAATTTCACTGTGAGCTCTGAAGTCTATAGAACATCTGTTCCTTAGAAAATAAACTCTAATTCCTAACTTGTTTCTTCTCCTTGCTGTCAGGTAGACTCGTTGCATTTCTTCCCCTGCTGCCCTCTTTGGATGGTGGGGACTGAGCCCAGCTTGATGCCCTGTTGCTTCTAAACTTCTCCCCAGCCCTCCCTGTCCATCCTTAAATAGCTGGTCCCATTGAGAGAAAGGCCACTCAGCTACAGTCATCTCTTCTCTTTATTTTCAAGTAAACTTCAATTTTGTTGATTTTGGAACTTAACATATCTTCCATGCTTTTTGCAGGTTTGCCATCAACTTTGCTGATATTTCATCCAGAATATTGAAGAACACCAGCCTTAGTTACTTGATGTAGTTACATTCACTTTTTCTCCCTGGGTGGCCAGTCTCAACGATCTTTCTCCTTTTTAATAATGAGGTTGTGATTTTTTAAATGTTAATTCAAACTTTTCATAGTTCCATGTCTTCTCTCCTTCACTTACCCCTACTACCTTTCTGCCTTAACTGAGAACTCCAATTTTGTGACCCTCTAAGTTTTTTGTTTCTGCTTTGCTGTTGTTGTCCAACAATTCTATTTATGTATGTCTTGGCTTTCCAGTTTAGGTACAGTGTTAAAAGAACCTCAACCCTCATTTCACATTGCTCTTCCCTTAAAGTCACCTGGCAAAACTCCAGACATGGGAAGCTCCAAATGTACATTGTTACAAAATTTTAAACATATTGCTAGTTTGAATTCAGAGGATTCATCCTCAGTTGTGCCCTCAATCTTGTGGGATAATCATCTATTTCATTCAGATTCTTCACAATAGCTATTTAAATTGTTTTCCAATTTCTTTAAGCATTGAACCCTACAAATTTTCCTCTAGAAGCAGAAAAATTCAAATCTCTTTACAGAGAAAATAGTATCAAAGTTCCTGCTATTAAACTTATGGTAAATGTATTACCATTCGCTATTTTTCTGTTTACTCCTGATTCTCTTTATAGTCACTGATTGTCTATTGTCTTTCTCTTGCATACCACCACCCTTCTAACTCTTTAATGAAAGTTTTAATATCTCAGCATATCTTACATGTTAAATGATCACAACCTACCTTCTTCCTTCTTAAAGCAATGTACACAGTTATTCTATTCTCATCCCTATATTGGTCCCCACAATTACAGCCTCATTTTTCTTTTGAAACAGCCAAATATATCCCAATATTTACCTGCTTTATTTCTTTAGCATTTGCCTACTCCTCCCTTCACAGCAATCTTTACTTCTGACAACCCAGTGGAATGACTTTGACAGTGATTAACATCGATGATTTATTGATAGATCATGGCAATTTCATTCAATCAACAGATATATTATCAGAATAGCAAGACAATAGTGATTTTACTATGTAGTAGTCCTTAGAAAACATAAGCAATTGCCAGAGTTGAAATAATGTGCCTTTCTTTATAGAACCATAGGCAATTTTATTTTTTTTCCCATTTTTTTTTTATTAGTTGGAGGCTAATTACTTTACAACATTGCAGTGGTTTTTGTCATACATTGACATGAATCAGCCATGGATTTACATGTATTCCCCATCCCAATCCCCCCTCCCAACTCCCTCTCCACCCGATCCCTCTGGGTCTTCCCAGTGCACCAGGCCCGAGCACTTGTCTCATGCACCCAACCTGGGCTGGTGATCTGTTTCACCCTAGATAATATACATGTTATTTTTAAATAAATACAGGTGTTTTAGAAATTCAAAGGTATTGAGAGTGAGACATTAACACTACCATCATAGTTAAAAAATGAAATGAAATTTCTTTTATAAGCTTTATAATCTAGGTTTGTTAAATATAGATTGTGAGCTTGCCATTTTCCCAGCTCCATATAGAACATTTTAGACTAGAGTTCAGAAAATGGTGATTCAAAAATTATTTAGACCAACACTACTTTTTTGTTATTAAGGAAAAAAGAACACATAATATGTATACTGTTTAAATCATTTTAAAATAGGTTGGATACTTTTCTTTCTTTGCCAATTCATTAATTTTCTTTGCAAGATGAAATACTTTTTGAATTTTTATCTTTTGATATGTATGCTTCTTCCTTTACTGAAACTTTGGCTGCCTGAAATGATACAATATACATCCAGAATAATGTGATTCAAAGCGCTGATACATCCTGTTGGTGAGTACATTGTTATAAATGACTTTACAGATTGATAAGCAGCTGTGTGCAACATGAGAGTGCTAGCCTCTCCATGTACAGGTCATGAACTGGGTTGGAAGAAACTGAACTGTTGTGATTTTCTTAAGATTGTCTTCCAACTTAGCAACAAGTGTGAAACCTTTGCATCACATAAAACTTTTTAAAATGAGAGTTTTGGTAACATAGATAAAACACTCCAGAGTCTGTGAGAAATCAACACATATATTAACAGTCATTTTACAGAATTGTTTTAATTTTGGGTCTAATAATCAAGTCACTTATTTGCATATTTTTTGCCACCATTATCTTTGTTACCACAGTGTTTGCTGTATTCAAGGCATTGTTCAGATGCTCTATAAATGAAACTGTGGCCTAGGCTTTAGTCTGTGTAAAATAATATTTAAAGACTAGTACTAAAATTTTTTGGTTTTGGTAGATATTTATGTGCTAAAATATCACTGCTCTGTTTTAGTATTTGTGGGTGATAATAGTTATTTTTCACTGCTCAAATGAGCAGAAAAGCATGGCTTTTTGGTAGAAATGGGATATAAAATTACTATATAATGACCCAACTTTTAAACCTAATGTCTGATTGACTTGAGTTACTGGGGCTTGAAGGATTGATTTCTAATTTAAGTATTCTTTGAGTGAACTAAAATATATGTATGTTCCTAGTTAAGCCCAGAATGATTCAGGTATTGGTATAAGACCAGTATCTATCTATTTAAGAGATGTTACTCCAGGCATTTACAACATGCAAAGCTCTAAGGATTTTTGCAATTTCTTTAGGCAGCAAAAACTAAAGAAACATAATTAAATGTGTTGTTCAGATCAGTAAGACCTAATAACACTTGTAATTAGGTTGCTTAAATAAGCATTTAATTTATATGCAGTTGTTAGTTATTTGAAAGTCATTTAACTGTTTGAAGATAAATAATTTATTGTTTTCTCTGTACTTAAACTGAGAACCATGATGCTAAAGTATAGTTTTGAGCTAATTTTGTTTAGGCATTGACTATAGGTTCTTTAAATATAAACAAGTATATTAAGGTTTACCCCTCTTTTTGACAATACAATAATTTAAATCAAATATTTAATCTGATTTTTAGCATTGTTCAATCTGATGGTATAACACAAGGGCTGAAAAATGTTTTATGTAAAACTCAAGTAATATTTTCAGTTTCTTGGGCCATGCAGTCCCTGTAACAACCATTCAAGCCTGCTGTTTTTAGCAGGATATCAGAGATAGACAGTATTTAAGAAAGTGAGTCTGCCTGTGCTGTGATAAAACTTTCCTTGAAAAAACTGGAGTCAGCTGGGATTTAGTTTGGCCATTCATATAGAAAATAGCACTACAATTAACATGAGTTAGAAAGTAATATAGTGTCTAGGAGATTACCTTCTCCAAAAAAATGTTCTAAATTTTTGTTTTAAATGAATTCACAAACAAGTGTATCTCTGTCTAAAAATAAATTCAAATTATTAAATACTGCTTTAGGAAGACTAGACATATTTTTAAATAGAAAAAGCTTATCTGCTTGAGAGATCAAGATTGAAATTGAAAAATATCATAAAACAAAGCAATGCCAAAGTTGTTGCATGTCATCTACTTGTCACACAATTGGGTCTTCTGAATCTACTCTGAGTCTTGATCTTGCAACTACAGCTGAAATGAACATTTTATAGAGGCAAGTATTAAAAAGAACTTGGTTATCTCAGGGTTTTTAAGGTAATTTATTTTTGCTTCTCACAGGGTAAAGTTTCCCCATTAATAACTGGGCTGGCAATTTTGCAGTGCTTAGTACATGTAAGTGGCATAAAATAATGAGTAAATATTCATTTTTCCCTATGAAACTTAAATATTTCTAAATGCGTTGTTGCTGATCAAAGTTTTAGGTAGCTAACAAAATTATAAGAACCTTATCATTAAGAAAATGAACTTTTTCCCTGTCACTGTAAACAATCAATTCATTTATCAACATTGAACACCAATTATGGCTAGGCACTGCTATTACATCTACTGGGGACTAAGACCTATAAATATACATAGGATATTTATTTTTAATTTTCTGTCCTTTCTATCTAGAACTTTAACAGTCTTGGAACGACAAAAACAATAACTATGAAAAGTGCATTCAGGGCAATTTCAAGAAGTAAAGCTCATTCAATTTGTTATAGGAATGGGTGACACTTAAGAATAATATTTGGGTTGCTTCCATGTCCTGGCTATTTCAGCAGACGAATGGATGAGGAAGCTGTGGTACATATACACCATGGAATATTACTCAGCCATTAAAAAGAATTCATTTGAATCAGTTCTAATGAGATGGATGAAACTGGAGGCCATTATACAGAGCGAAGTAAGCCAGAAAGATAAAGACCATTACAGTATACTAACACATATATATGGACTTTAGAAAGATGGTAACGATAACCCTATATGCAAAACAGAAAAAGAGACTCAGATGTATAGAACAGACTTGCAGACTCTGGGAGAAGGCGAGGGTGGGATATTTCAAGAGAACAGCATTGAAACATGTATATTATCTAGGGTGAAACAGATCACCAGCCCAGGTTGGATACATGAGACAAGTGCTCGGGCCTGGTGCACTGGGAAGACCCAGAGGGATCGGGTGGAGAGGGAGCTGGGAGGGGGGACTGGGATGGGGAATACATGTAAATCCATGGCTAATTCATTTCAATGTATGACAAAAACTACTGCAATGATGTAAAGTAATTAGCCTTCAACTAATAAAAATAAATGGAAAAAAAAAGAATAATATCTAACAAAATTTATTGGATTTTCTTATGATACACTTTAATATTTAACATGTACTTCATTTCTGGGAATCCAATATGTGGCACTATTGAATGTACTAAAAAATGGAAAATTAAATGAGGCATGACTAATTTCCTCCCCAACTTCTCATTCCTTGATATGTGTGTGTGTGTGTGTGCATGTACATGTGTGTGTTTTTTTTGTACATGTGTATTTTAAATGTTCTGACCGGGAACTAATTTATTCCTCTTTGTACTAAATGGGCTAACTAAAATACAAGCATCATCCCTTATGTTCGGGATCATGTGACTATCACTGTTGTAACCAGAGTAATTATGAAGAGAATGATAGTTTCATCCTTACATGTAAATTTGGGGGAAGTGTAAAAAGTCTACAAAGTAAGAACTCAATGGGAAATGCGATTTTGATGACTATTTTAGTTTCCTGGATTCCTCATAGAAAGTGGTATGCCATCTCTCAAACAAAATGGGAATGCTTTCCCCAACACTTCCAGATTTTCTTTCTAATCTTTAGTTTCATTAACCAGTACCAGAAAATAAATTATTTTCTTTAAATCCTACAAAATCTGTAGACATTTGCTATGTTATTGGATATGGTTTTCTGTAAAGAAGTCGGGATATCACAATCGGGAGCAGCATTCTGAGCTGGGTGTACAGGCAGTAAAAAAATTACTGTGAATAAGAAATACCACGATGAAAGAGATACTGATATAAACCGGAAAAAAATCCCAGATAATTTTATAAACTGAAGTATTCCTAAAGACCTAAAAAGCTTTTGATCTTTTATGAAAGAATATTGATTTTCTTTTCACTTATCCAGCACACATGAGGAAAGCATTCTAAAAACCATCTACCAACCTATTCAGAAGAGCCTTTTATTTGGCAAACATTTTCACTTCTCAGAAGGGATTCAAGAAGACAAGAGAGACAAATGCATACCAAAAATGAGCAAAGACAGGGGTGTTGTTAAAAGTCAAGAAGAACTGAGGATATTAAAAATCTTTTTTTTTTTTAACTGAAGTATGGTTTATGCACAATGCGTTAGTTTCAGCTGTTGGTTCAATTCAGTTGCTCAGTGGAGTCCAACTCTGCGACCCCATGAATAGCAGCACGCCAGACCTCCCTGTCCATCACAACTCCTGGAGTCCACCCAAACCCATGTCCATCGAGTCGATGATGCTGTCCAACCATCTCATCCTCTGTCGTCCCCTTCTCTTCCTGCCCCCAATCCCTCCCAGCATCATGGTCTTTTCCCAATGAGTCAGCTCTTCGCATGAGGTGGCCAAAGTATTGGAGTTTCAGCTTCAACATCAGTCCTTCCAATGAACACCTAGGACTGATCTCCTTTAGGATGGACTGGGTGGATCTCCTTGCAGTTCAAGGGACTCTCAAGAGTTTTCTCCAACACCACAGTTAAAAAGCATCAATTTTTCGGCACTCAGCTTTCTTTATAGTCAAACTTTCACATCCATACATGACTACTGGAAAAACCATAGCCTTGACTAGACGGGCCTTTGTTGGCAAAGTAATATCTCTGTTTTTTAATATTCTGTCTAGGTTGGTCATAACTTTCCTTTCAAAGAGTAAGAGTCTTTTAATTTCATGACTGCAGTCACCATCTGCAGTGGTTTTGGAGCCCAGAAAAATAAAGTCAGCCACTGTTTCCACTGTTTACCCATCTATCTGCCATGAAGTGATGGGATCAGATGCCATGACCTTAGCTTTCTGAATGTTGAGCTTTCAGTCAACTTTTTCACTCTCCTCTTTCACGTTCATCAAGAGGCTCTTTAGTTCTTCTTCACTTCCTAACATAAGGGTGGCGTCATCTGCATATCTGAAGTTATTGATATTTCTCCCGGCAATCTTGATTTCAGCTTGTGCTTCCTCCAGCCCAGCATTTCTCATGATGTACTCTGCATAGAAGTTAAATAAGCAGGGTGACAATATACAGCCTCGATGTACTCCTTTTCCTATTTGGAACCAGTATGTTGTTCCATGTCCAGTTATAACTACTGCTTCCTGACTGCATACGGGTTTCTCAAGAGGCAGGTCAGGTGGTCTGTATTCCCATCTCTTTCAGAATTTTCCAATTTGTTGTGATCTATACAGTCGAAGCCTTTGGCATAGTCAATAAAGCAGAAATAGATGTTTTTTCTGGAACTCTCTTGCTTTTTTCAACATCCATCAGATGTTGGCAATTTTTCCTCTGGTTCCTCTGCCTTTTCTAAAACCAGCTTGAACATCTGGAAGTGCATGGTTCACATATTGCTGAAGCCTGGCTTGGAGAATTTTAAGCATTACTGTACTAGAGTATGAGATGAGGGCAATTGTGCAGTAGTTTGAGCGTTCTTTGGGATTGCCTTTCTTTGGGATTTGAATGAAAACTGATCTTTTCCAGTCCTGTGGCCACTGCTGAGTTTTCCAAATTTGCTGTCATATTGAGTGCAGCACTTTCACAGCATCATCTTTCAGGATTTGAAATAGCTCAGCTGGAATTCCATCACCTCCACTAGCTTTTTCATAGTGGTGCTTCCTAAGGCCCACTTGACTTCACATTCCAGGATGTCAGGTGTACAGAAAATGATTCAGTTTTGAATTTGTACATATACACACACACACACACACACACACACACACACACAGAAAGATGTATATGTATATATTTTCCTTTTTAGATTCTTTTTCCCCATACATATGGAGTATAGTTTCCTGTACTATACCGTAGGTCCTCATTGGGTATTTCTTTCATATATAATAGTGTGTATATGTTAATCCCCAAATCCTAATTTACCCGTCCTCCCTGCATTTATCCTTTGCAATCATAAGTTTGCTTTATATGTCTATGATTCTGTTTTGTAAATGTGTTCACTTGTATCTTTTTTTTTTTTTTAGATTACACGTATAAGCAAAATCATGTGATATTTGCCTTTCTCTGTCTGGCTTACTTCAGTATGACCATCTCTAGGTCTGTCCATGTTGCTGCAGATGACATTGTTTCTCTTTTCCTATGACTGAGTAATAGCCTATTGTGTGAATATACCCCATCTTCTTCATCCATTCCTGTGTCCCTGGACATTTAGGCTGCTTCCATGTCTTGGCTGTTGTAAATATGGCTGCAGTGAACACTGGGTTGTCTGCGCCTGTTTGAACTGTGGTTTTCTCCATACATATGCCCAGGAGTGGGGTCACTGGAAAATATGGTGACCCTATTTTTACCTTTTCATGGAAACTCCATACTGTTCACCATTGTGGCTGCACCAGTTTATATTCCTACAAACAATATAGAAGGATTCCCTCTTCTCCATACCCTTTCCAGCATTTATTATTTTGTAGACTTTTTGATGATAGCTATTTTGACTGGTGTGAGGTAATACTTTATTGTAGTTTCATGAGAGAAATGTAAATCAATTAGTGATGCTGAGCATCTTTTCATGTGTCTTTTGACCATCTGTGTGTATAATTTTGCAGAATGTTTATTTAAATCTTCTGCCAAATTTTTTATTGGGTTGTTTGTTATTAGGGGCTTCCTTCGTGGCTCAGTCACTATTGAGCTGTATAAGCTGTTTGTATATTTTGGAAATTAATCCTTTGTCAGTTGCATCCTTGGAAATATTTTCACTTATTCCATAGATTGTCTTTTAGTTTTGTTTATGGTTCCCTTGCTGCACAAAAGCTTTTAAATTTAATCAGGTCCCACTTATTTCCATTAGCCTAGGCGACAAATCCGAAATGGTACTGCTGAAATTTATGTCAGAGAGTTCTGCCTTTATTTCCCTGTAAGTGATTCATAGTATTTGGTCTTACATTTAAGTTTCTCATCCATTTTGAGTTTTTTTTTTTATATATATATGGTGTTAGAGAATATTCCAATTTCACCCTTTTACATGTAGCTGTCCAGTTTTCCCAGCACCACTTATTGAAGTCTGTCTTATCTGAATTGTATATTCTTGCCTTTGTTAAAGATTAATTGACCACAACTTTATGGATCTATTTCTGGACTTTCTATTCTGTCCCATCTATCTGTATTTCTGTTTTTGTGCCAGTACTATGCTATTATTATCACTGTATCTTTGTGGTATAGTCTGAAGTCAGGGAACCTGATTCCTCCAGTTCCACTTTTCAAGATTACTTTGGCTCTTTGGTTTTTTTTTTTTTTTTTGTATATCCATATAAATTAAAATATGTTTTCTTCTAGTTCTGTGAAAAATGACATTGGTAATTTGATAGGGATTGCATTGAATCCATATGTTGCCTGGGGTAGTTATGGTGATTCTAATGACAGTGATTCTCCCAATCCAATAACACGGTATATCTTTTCAACTGTTTGTGTCATCTTTAATTTCTTTCATCAGCATCTTATAATTTTTGGAGTATAGGTCTCTTGCTTCCTTTGGTAAATTTATTCCTATGTATTTTATTCTTTTTAATATGATGGTAAACGAGGTTGCTATGTTAATTTCTCTTTCTGATATGGAACCAGTCATCCAAGAAGTGCAAAATCCTTCCTGGTTTTAGAAGTATTTTGAAAGTATAATGGGTATAAATAATTTCTTTGAATTTTCTTCACCCTTCATTTTTCACTTCACAGTAGTTGAAAACAAATGTTTACTAGAACATTGGAAGAAGTGGCTTAAGCAGAAAATTAAGCTAAAACTAGTAAGTTGACATTAAACATCCAAAACAAATTTTCACTAATATTTATTTTGGGGGTATACTTAAGTCCACAAAAACACTTGCTTCTGCTATGGATTTTATATTGGAAGGGAATTTGGAATACTAGACATTAAAGATTAGAAAAGTCTTTAAAGTCATCTCATGTAAATTTTTACCCCCTATTTCTCCTACTTTCCAGGTTTATATATAATGACTGCATAATTATATATATATATTTATATATATATATGAAAATATATATATTAACACATCTTGGCTCTACCTTATTCCTATGATATTTAAGGTAAACCTTATAGATTAAAAATAATGTTTTAGCATATAAATGATCTAAATTAATAACTTGAAAATAATTTCTTTTTGTAGATAATAACTTGTCAAGAATTGATATTGTCAAGAATCAATATTCTCTGACCAAATTACTTTGTGAATTTGGTACCTTCTAACTTTTTTCTATAATGAATGTAGATGATGAACAGATGAGAGAGAATATTTTCATGTTTATACGCAACCCAATTTTTGGTTTGCTAATCACTGAGCCACATCTAGCTGTAGTCAAATATATGTTCAAAAGATGCCATTTTATTTTTCCTGTGCCAATGGATTATTCCCCATTGATCTACTATTAGGCATTTTTCTCCTCCTGTAGTGTATGTAACTCTCACCCACGGTTATTTCTTAATACTAAACTACAAATGTGGTACACGATTTTGTTAAAGGCTATAGTTAAAATTTTAGGAGGCAAAGAATGATTTAGGCATAGAAAGTGAAAGTGAAAGTCGCTCAGTCTTATCCAACTCTTTGCCACCCCATGGGATTTTCCATGCCAGAATATTGGAGTGGGTAGTAGTTCCCTTCTCCAGGGGATCTTCCCAACCCAGTGATCAAACCCAGGTCTCCCACATTGCAGATGGATTCTTTACCAGCTGAGCCACAAGGTAAGCCCAAGAATACTGGAGTGGGTAACCTATCCCTTCTCCAGTGGATCTTCCCGACCCAGGAATCAAACTGGGGTCTGCTGCATTGAAGGCAGATTCTTTACCAACTGAGCTATCAGGGAAGCCCATTAGGCATAGAGGTACTTCTAAATTCAGGAGCTAATGTGAATTTTACTTTCAGTTGAAGAAATACCACTTGAAAGAAAAAAGCCAGCCTGAGCTTGAAGCAATGAGTTGAACAATTCTCAGGAGAAAAACAAAAGGTGCTATGGGAATAAACAGGCCTTGGTAGGCCAGAGGGAATGGAGGATTCTCCAGTCAGATTGGAACTTCTAGAAACAGAGACTATGGAGCATAGGAAACAAATATTAGGATGAAAATGCAAAGGAGATGGTAGGAAATGCCAGTGAGAATAAGATCCCAAAGACAGACATCAAATTTGCACCTTCAAGCTCCATTTTATTTCCTCTGCAAAAGTCAAGATAAGAACTTTCTTTTGTCTTACTGTATCACAGATTTAGTGATCTCATTAATGAGGATACTGAGAAATCTCTCCACTACTAATTATTTTAAGGAATAAAATGATACTGATAATTCTATCTCTTTTGAAAATTATTTCTTACCAAAACAATGGACAGATTTTCGGATTTTTTTTTTAATTTAATTTAATTTAATTTTTTCTTCAATTTAATGGTTGTAATTATTTCTTGCTTTTGCAACTTAAAAAGAGATGATTAATTTAAAAATTGTCTGAACACCAAAAAGTTGGTGTGGCTGTGGAAAACAATGGATAAAACTGATACATTTCTTTCTAAAACTCTAGAAAAGTATATTTATTATGTGTACAATGTGAAAATATTATGAAAAACAATGGCTTAACATGATAGACAGTTGTAATTTCACAGTGAGAATATGGATACTATGTTTCCTGGCTTCAGGGTCTCTCATGAAACTACAGTCAAGTTATCAATATTTCCTGGGCTTCATATGAAGATCTTGTAAGGCGAGTGCAGAGAAAAAGAGAGTGAGCTAGGCAGTCAGGCAAGAAAAGGAGAATTTATTAGAGGGAAAAGAGAGGGTGACTGGCTCTTAAGGAGAACTAGCATCCTCCCTTTCTGACAGAGTCATTCTTATGCCCCACCAGCGAAAAATTCTCTGAAGGGATGGTCACGAAGCCGGAGGTTTGGGATCTGGTGGTCTCGCAGCTTTGAGAAGATAGATGCCAGTGAGATAACAGGATGCCATTTGGGCAATTTGGTCAGTCTCATGGATCACTGTGATTTTATTCTTTGTGAGGTCGACATAACGAGCCATCTTATCAGTGAGACCCCATGTAGGCTTTATCCCACCTAATTGGGGAAGGATTCAATTCCAAACTCACTTACATGGCTGTTGCCAGGCTTGACTTGATTTGGGGATATTAAACTGAGGATTTCTGTTTTCTAGCTGGCTGTTGACCAGTGGTCACCATTAGTTCTCTGCCACATGGGCTTCCCTGGCATGACAACTCGCTTCCTCAAACTAGCAAGGGAGAGAGGAGTAAAATAACCTACTAGACAGAAGTTACAATTCTCTTTTAACCTAATCCCAGAAGGGGTACCATTGCCGTATTCTATTGTTTAGAAGCAAGTTACCAGGCCAGCCCATGTTCAGGGTAAGGGATTATATAACAACTTGAATGCCAAAGATAGAGATCACTGTGTGCTTCCCTGGTAGCTCAGCTGGTAAACACTCCACCTGCAGAATGGGAGAACTGTGCTCAACCCCTAGGTTTGGAAGTTCCCTTTGGAGAAGGGAATGGCTACCCACTCCAGGATGCTGGCCTGGAGAACTCCATGAACTATATAGTCCATGGGGTGGCAAAGAGTCAGACACAACTGAGTGACTTTCACTTTCACTTCACTTTCAGAATCATTGTAAGCCATCTTAGAGTCTGGTCACAACAGAATATTAATTGCAAGAGAAACTTCTTGCAATTAAAAAAAGGCAGCATTATGTTCAATATAAGAGAGAGGTGTGTAGGACCAAATGGTAGTGTTCAATTTTTATATTTAGAAGCTACAAAGGAAACCATATTGCAGAATAATTTTTTTCCTTATAAGTATTTCATGGTTTTTAAAATTTGATTATCCAAATTGTATTCTTCATTGATGGTGTAGTGTTGCATTATAATGAGTGGGAATGTGTTTTGAAAAATGGAGTTGAAAAAAATAGTAAGATCATGCATATATCTTAAAAAAAAATCAGGCCTCCATAGTCTCAGAAGAGATATCATATAATAAAAAGAAACATATAAACAGTAACACCAGGAAGAATTCTTATGCATGCATGTGTGTTCAGTCATTCAATCATGTCCAAATCTTTATGACTGCATGGAAAGTAGCCTGTAAAACTCTTCTGTCCACGGAATTTTCCAGGCAAGAATACTGGAGTGGGTTGCCATTTCCTTCTCTCAGCCATGATATTCCCTACCCAGGGATCAAACCTGAGTCTCTTGAGTTGGCAGGTGGATTCTTTACCACTGCACTACCTGGGGCTATGTTAAAGCAAGTCTTTAGTCAACTACAATTAATGAAACATTTGAAAGTCTTCAAAATGGGATCAAAGAGAACACTTAGTATTCTTACTGGAATCAAGACATTGTCTTGTTCACCACCAACATTATCTGATTCTCTTGGGTTTCTGAGACTTGCTATGTTTTTAAATTAAAATGATTTGGTTGGTGCAAAAGTAATTGTGGTTTTTGCATTGTTGATTTTTGTAGTTGGATAATGAATACATTCCTAAATAAATGTGGTTATGTTATACATTGTTTTAATGCACACTTCTCTGTGTATTTTTTTTTTTTTTTTTTGCTAATAACATTACTTGCTATTTATCTTATATTTTAGACTAGGGAAATGATGTTAAACAAAAAGCACATTTAAGTGATTTTCTTATTTGAGTTAAAGATGTATTGTAAGGCAGCAGAGACAACTTACAACATGAACAATGCATTTGGCCCAGGAACTGCTAAGGAATGTACAGTGCAGTGGTTGTTCAAGAAGTTTTGCAAAGGAGATGAGAGCCTTGAAAATGAGGACCTTAGTGGCCAGCCATCAGAAGTTGACAATGACCAACTGAGAGGATCATTGAAGCTGATCCTCTTAAAACTACACGAGAAGTTGCTAAAGAGCTCAGCATTGGCCATTTTATGGTCATTCAGCATTTGAAGCAAATTGGAAAGGTGAAAAAGCTTGGTTAACTGGGTATCTCATAAACTGATCAAAAATTTTTTTAAAAATGGTATTTTGAACCGTCATCTTCTCTTATTCTTTGCAACTACAATGAACCACTTCTCAATTGGATTGCAATGTGCAATGAAAAGTGGATTGTGTATGACAACTGGTGATGGTTGTACTGAGAAGAAGCTCCAACGCACTTCCCAAAGCCAAACTTACACGAAAAAAAAGACATGGTCACTGTTTGCTGGTCTGCTGCCCGTCTGATCCACTATAGCTATCTGAATCGGGAAAAACCATTACATCTGAGCAGTATGCTCATCAAATCAGTGAGATGCACCTAAAATTGCAATGCCTACAACTAGCATTGGTCAACAGAGTGGGCCCAATTCTCCAAGATAAGGCCCAACTGCACATCACACAACCAGTGCTTCAAAAGTTGAATGAATTGGCCTTATCTGCTGTATTCACCTAACCTCTCACCAACCAACTACCACTTCTTTAATTGTCTTGACAATTTTTTACAGGGTAAATGCTTCCACAACCAGCAGGAAGTAGAAAAATGCTTTCCAGGCGTTCACTGAGTCCCAAAGCATGGATTTTTATAGTACAGGAGTAAACAAACATTTCTCTTGGCAAAAATGTGTCATATGTAACGGTTCCTATTTTGATTAACATATTCTGATTAATAAAGATGTGTTTGAATCATTATAATTATTTAAAATTCACAGTCAAAAACCATAATTACCTTTTCACCAACCAAATACCAAATTGACACAGACTTTATCTTATGTACCTATTTGTGGCATAAGAGTTTAAAAGATATTTACACTTGAGTACTAATATATGACACCTAAAATATAGTCAGTGATATGTGAGCTGATTAACAATTATATACTTTTTTACATAATTTTTCATAATCTTTAAATACTCCATTTGTCATTGAGAAATGATATTAAAATTTATAGCCAGCTATTGTAAATTGCAATAAAGAAACACTTCATTAAGTTTTAGTAATAAAGAATGAAGGACATCTTTTAGAAATGAAATAGGTATGGATTTAATTAAAATGTCAAATTATTATTAAAACAAAGGTCATAATCATAAAATGTAATTGAAAGAAGTTCATTACCTGTACCCTAATGTGTTCCTTGCATTTCAAAATGCACATTCCATATTTGCCATTTAAAGAATAAATATCATCTTATTAAAATGAATGAACTAAGATAAGAAATATTATAAACTACATACTTTGAGGGAGTTTTTTCAGATATTCGGTTTTTTATTTGTGCGATTTACTGAAATCTCTAGATAAGTAAATTTTTTTATAACATTGGAGGCAAATATAATGATGGTCTTCAATATACTAAAACTTTCTTTATGTCATGTAAGTACTATTCAAATCCTTAGAGTGTAAGGTATTTATTGTCAACCTATCATTAAACTTCTGATTATGTATATAACTTGTGAATGTAACTACAAATGGTTATTAGTATTACATAGTAAGTGATGTAAAGCATCATGTATTATAAAAAGTTAAGCAGTATGTAGGACGTACACTTAAGGATTTGTTGTGGTTGGTATTGTTGCTCTTGTTCTAACTCTTTGGTGGTAGATGGAGGAACATAGTATAGTGGAAAGAATATTCCCCTGGGAATAATAAGAATTGCTTTAGCTCTGTGATACTCGAAATAAATCATCATATTTCCTTAGGCTGTGTTCTCCATATCTGTCAATAAGAAGATAAATGAATTCTATGATCCATTGTATATATAAATCTATATTCTCAAAATCTTCATAGTGTACAGGAAATCATAGAAATTGTAGATATCTTTTATTTTCTGCCTGTGAAGAATGAGGTTAAAAGGTCATTTTCTGTCTTTTATTTTTGTAAGTCGTGCAAGGAAATATATCCAGCATTTGTAGTCAAATGTACACAGTGAATTATCTTCTAGAGAACATTTAAGAGCAGATTTGAGGATGCAAAAGACTATAATAATGATGCAAAATAGAAACTTTCTAGCATTACAGACACCATGATGAGGATGAACAAATCTAATGAGATTTCAAACTTGTGGATAAATTTGTTAATAATTTTTTAAATAAAGTTTATCTTTTGTGCTGATTTTTACTAGTACTTAAAATACATTCTTTGTAAATAATGAGCTGACAGTTAACCATAATAAGCTTTGTATATTTTACACTACATAATTTTTGAATTGTCAAATTCCTTCCTCAAGCAATTCTACCCCTATACATAAATACAAATGAAACACAAAAATATTATAGGAAAGTGTTTTATGCTGTTTATATTTTGAAGAGAAATAATAAATAGTATCAATCCTTATTAATTAAGCAAAAAAAAAAAAAATAGGAGAACCCCTGCCCTAAAATTATTTCACTTTATTTTGGTTGCCCAAAACAGAGGACAACATATATACAACACATAATTTACAATTGTATACACTGCTGTTTTTATTCTCTAATGGATATATTCTATTCTGTGAAATCAAATCCATGTAAAACTTTATTTGACATTCTTAATAATAGAATTTCTTTACTAACTGAAATGTCCCTAAGGGGGAGAAATATGGTATTTCATGTACATAATGCAATCAGTATCAAGTTTATTTAGTGATTTTATTTGTTTAAGGAACTAAACTTTCTGGGTTAAATGTAACTTTAAGAAAAAGGTAAATCTCAAAAATTTAAATTGCCAGCCTAACAGTTTTAGAAATGAAGGTATGTTCAAGATAGTTTACTTACTAATAAATCATTATAAAGAA
The DNA here is from genome assembly GCF_023699985.2 of Odocoileus virginianus. NCBI lineage: Eukaryota > Metazoa > Chordata > Mammalia > Artiodactyla > Cervidae > Odocoileus > Odocoileus virginianus. Next base: position 54,297,884 of record NC_069694.1, read on the forward strand.
GCTTCAAAATGCACTGCATGTTTACCAGAAATAGACTTCTGACTGAAATATGTATGATCCTGACAGTATGTTCTTATCCCACCACTAACTAGATTTCCCCTATTATTTTCTTACAGTGAAGCATCATATAAATTTGTTTAGGAAAGCAAATGACTCATTCTAGTGAAGAATTTTCAGTGAAGGTCTAATTACACTTTGGAACACAGGATTCTTCTCACTAACACTGAACAGCTTTTATTCTTCCACATTTTTGCACTGTAATTCTGTGTGTGTCTGGTTTATCCCTTTTACCTATGTTGATATTCAAAAAATGAAAGGGAAGCAAAATAAGTGCACTGATTTTTACAGGAGCAAAGTGAATCCTTAAAAAGCTACAATAATGTTAAATTCTACAAATATAAATTGATTTTAGACAGCTAATCTATTTTAGTTCTGACTCCCAAAATGTTAAATTATACTGTATATTGCAACATAACAATTACACTGCTGAGGAGAAATAATGAATATTTAAATTAGAAAGTATAAGCAACTGATATACACTTTAGAGGTTTAAGATAATATAAAAATATTGTAGTAGGAGAAAAACTTTTCATATGATAAAGTCAGTGAAAATACAAAAGAATCTCTACCTATTTTGATTATGAGATAAAAACTGAAATCTGGTGTTGGTTATATGAAAAGAAAAATGTTTTTAAACCTAAGCAATTATGATAGATGTACAAACCTGAGCTCTTGACTGATGGCCATTTAGCTGTATAGATTAAGCAACTCTAAGCAAAAAATTGTTGCATTTCAAAGTTTCATTTAAAGTTGTTGGCATCACTATAATTTCACACAGAAATGCTGTGTGTCTGAAAAAAGGTATATGAGCATAATACAGCTGATAAGGAAATTTTAGAATATATTACTAATGAACATGAAGCAGAAGTAGATGTTTCTCTGGAATTTGCTGTCTTTTTCTATGATCCAATCGATGTTAGCAATTTGATCTCTGGTTTCTCTGCCTTTTCTAAATCCATTTTGTACATTTGGAAGTTCTTGGTTCATGTATTACTGAAGCCTAGCTTGAAGGATTTTGAGCATAACCTTGCTAGCATATGAAATGAGTGTAATTGTATGGTAGCTTGAACATTCTTCGGTGTTGCTTTCATTGGGATTAGAATGAAAACTGCCCTTTTTCAGTCCTATGGCCATTGCTGAGTTTTCCAAATTTGCTGACATTTTGAGTGTAGGACTTTAACAGCATCATCTTTTAGGATTTGAAATACCTTAGATGGAATTCCATAACCACCACTAGCTTTGGTCATAGTAATGCTTCTTAAAGTACACTTGACTTCATACTCCAGATGTCTGGGTCTAGGTGAGTGACTACACCATCGTGGTTACCGGGTCATTAAGACATTTTTTTGTTATAGTTTTTCTGTGTGTCCTTATCACATCTTTTTAATCTCTTCTGCTTCTTCTAGGTCCTCATCATTTCTGTCCTTTTCGTGTCTATCTTTACAAAAAAATGTTCCCTTGGTAGCTCCAATTTTCTTCAAGAGATCGCTAATCTTTTCCATTCTATTGTTTCCCTCTATTTCTTTCCATTGTTAATTTAAGAAGGCTTTCTTATCTCTCATTTTCCTGTAGAAAATTCTTAAAGAGATGGGAATACCAGACCACTTTACCTGTCTCCTGAGAAACCTGTATGCAGGTCAAGAAGCAACAGTTAGAACTGGATATGGAACAATTGACTGGTTCAAAATTGGGATGGAGCGCATCAAGGCTGTATGTTGCTTCCCTGCTTATCTGACATATGCAGAGCTTCTGCTGTTGATGTTCAATGGCCAAGTCATGCCGGACTCTTTGTGACCCCTTGGACAACAGAATGCCAGATGTTCCTGTCCTTCACTGTCTCTCAGAGTTTGCTCAAACTCATGTTCACTGAGTCGGTGATTCCATTCAGTCCTAATTCTCTGTCATCCCCTTCTCCTCCTGCCCTCCATCTTTCCCAGCATCAGGGTCTTTTCCAATGAGTTGGCTCTTCATACCAGGTGCGAAAGTATTGGAGCTTCAGCATCAGTCCTTACAATGAATATTCAGGGTTGATGTCCTTTAGGATTGACTGGTTTGGTCTCTTTGCCATCCAAGGGATTCTACAGAGTCTTCTCCAGCACTACAATTTGAAAGTATTAATTCGTTTGTGCTCAGCCTTTTTTATGGTCTGGATTCTCACATTCATACATTCCACTGGAAACATCATAGATTTGACTACTGAAAACAATATAGCTTTGACTATATGGACTTTTGTCAGCAAAGTGACGTCTCTGCTTTTTAATACCCTGTTCAGCTTTGTCATAGCTTTTCTTCCAATGAGCAGGCATCTTTAAATTTCATGGCTGCTGTCACCGTTTGCAGTGATTTCAAAACCCCCCAAAATAAAACCTGCTACTGTTTCCATTTTTCCCTGTTTATTTGCCATGAAGTGATGGGACAAGATGCCATAATCTTAGTCTTTTGTATGTTGAGTTTTAAGCCAGCTTTTTCATTCTCCTCTTTCATCCTCAAGAGGCTCTTTAGTTCCTGTTCACTTTCTGCCATTACAGTGTATTATCTGCATCTCAGGTTGTTGATATTTAGCCTGCAATTTTTTTGTGTGTGTGTTTTGTTTTCCTTTTTTTAAATTAATTAATTTATTTTAATTAGAGGCTAATTACTTTACAATATTGTGGTGGTTTTGCCATACATTGACATGAATCAGCCATGGATGTACATGTGTCCCACCATTCTGAATGCCTCGCCTGCCTCCCTCCCCACCCCATCCCTCTGAGTTGTCCCAGAGCCCCAGATTTGAGTGACCTGCTTCATGCGTCAAACTTGCACTGTTCATCTATTTTACATATGGCAATATACGTGTTTGAACGCTATTCCCTCATATTGTCCCACCCTCACTTTCTCCCACATAGTCCAAAATCTGTTCTTTATATCAGTGTCTCTTTTACTGTCTTGTATATAGGGTTGTTCATTACCGTCTTTCTAAATTCCATATATATGCATTAATTTACTGTATTGGTGTTTCTCTTTCTGACTTACTTCACTCTGTATAATAGGCTCCAGTTTCATCCACCTCGTTAGAACAGACCCAAATCCATTCTTTTTTATGGCTGAGTAATATTCCATTATATATAGGTACTACAACTTTCCTACCCATTCGTCTGCTGATGGACATCTAGGTTGCTTCCATGTCCTGGCTATAGTAAACAGTGCCACAATGAGTATTGAGGTACATGTGTCTCTTTCAGTTCTGGTTTCCTAGGTGTGTATGCCCAGCAGTGGGATTGCTTGGTCATATGCCAGTTCTATTTTCAGTTTTTTAAAGAACTCTTCACACTGTTCTCCATAGTGGCTGTACTAGTTTGCATTCCCACCAACAGTGTTGGTAGGAATTGAGGGTTGCCTTTTCTCCACAGCCTCTCCAGCATTTATTGTTTGTAGACTTTTTGATGGCAGCCATTTTGACCTGCGTGAGATGGTAATTCATTGTGGCTTTGATTTGCATTTCTCTGATAATGAGTGATGTTGAGCATCTTTTCATGTGTTTGTCTATCATCTATATATCTTCTTTGGATAAATGTCTGTTTAGTTCTTAGGCCCATTTTTTGATTGGGTTGTTTATTTTTCTGTTATTGAGCTATATGAGCTGCTTGTATATTTTGGACATTAATTCTTTGTCAATTGCTTCCTTTGCTATTATTTCTCTGATTCTGAAGGCTGCGTTTTTCACCTTGCTTATAGTTTCCTTCCTTGTGCAAAAGCTTTTAAATTTAATTGGATCCATTTGCTCTTTTTGTTTTTATTTCCATTACCCTGGGAGGTGGATCATAGAAGATCTTGCTATGATTTATGTCAGAAAGTGTTCTGCCTATGTTTTCCTCTAAGAATTTTATAGTTTCTGGTCTTATATTTAGGTCTTTAATCGATTTTGAACTTATCTTTGTATATGGTGTTAGATAGTGTTCTAGTTTCATTCTTTTACAGGCGGTTGACCAGTTTTCCCAGCAGCACTTGTTAAAGAGATTGTCATTTCTCCATTGTATATTTTTGCCTCCTTAGTCAAAGATAAGGTGTCCATAGGTATGTGGATTCATTTCTGGGCTTTCTATTTTGTTTCATTTATCTATATTTCTGTCTTTGTGCCATTACCATACTGTCTTGATGATTGTACCTTTGTAGTATATTCTGAAGTCAGGCAGGTTGATTCCACTGGTTCCATTCTTCTTTCTCAAGATTGCTTTGGCTATTTGAGGTTTTTTGTGTTTCCATACAAATTGTAAAATTATTTGTTCTAGTTCTGTGAAAAAGGCCATTGGTAGTTTGATGGGTATTGCCTTAAATCTCTAGATTGCTTTCTGTAATATACTCATTTTCACTATATTATTTCTTCTAATCCTTGAACATGGTATATTTCTCCATCTATTTGTGTCATCTTTAATTTCTTTTATCAATGTTTTATAGTTTTCTATATACAGATCTTTTAGTTCTTCAGGCAAATTTATTCCTATTTTTTCTTTTCATTGCACTGGTGAATGTGATTGTTTCCTTAATTTCTCTTGTTTTTTCCCATTCTTAGTGTATACGAATGCAAGGGATTTATGTGCATTAATTTTATATCCTACAACTTTACTATAATCATCACTCAGCTCTAGTAATTTTCTGGTGGTGTCTTTAGAGCTTTCTATGTAGAGGATCATGTCATCTGCAAACAGTGGGAGTTTTACTTCTTTTCCAATCTGGATTTCTTTAATTTCTTTCTCTTCTCTGATTGCTGTGGCTAGAACTTCCAAAACTGTGTTGAATAATAGTGGTGATAGTGGGCACCATTGTCTTGTTCCTGATTTTAGCAGAAATGGCTTTCAATTTTTTGCCATTGAGGATAATGTTTGCTGTGGGTTTGTCATATATGGCTTTTATTATGTTGAGCTATGCTCCTTCTATACCTGCTTTCTGGAGAGTTTTTATCATAAGTGGATGTTGAATTTTGTCAAAGGCTTTCTCTGCATCCATTGGGATAATCATATAGTTTTTATCTTTCACATGGTGTATCACACTGATTTTTTGTGAATATTGAAGAATACTTGCATCCCTGGGATAAGGTCCACTTGGTCATGATGTATGATCTTTTTAATATATTGTTGGATTCTGTTTGCTATTATTTTGTTGAGGATTTTTGCATTAATGTTCATCAGTGATAGTGGCCTGCAGTTTTCTTTTTTTGTGTAGCATCTTTGTCTTGATTTGTTATTAGGGTGATGGTGGCTTCATACAATGAGTCTGGGAATTTGCCTTGTGCTGCAATTTTCTGGATGAGTTTGAATAAGATAGGTGTTAGCTCTTCTCTAAATTTTTGGTAGAATTCAACTGTGAAGCCATCTGGTTCTGGGCTTTTGTTTGTTGGAAGATTTTTTATTACAGTTTTGATTTCCATGCTTGTGATGGGTCTGTTAAGATTTTCTATTTCTTCCTGGTTCAATTTTGGAAGGTTATAATTATCTAAGAATTTGTCCATTTCTTCCAAGTTGTTCATTTTGTTGGCATATAGTTGCTGATAGTAGTCTCTTGTGATCTTTGGTATTTCTGTGTTGTCTGTTGTGATTTCTCCATTTTCATTTCTAATTTTGTTGATTTGATTCTTCTCCCTTTTTTTCTTGATGAGTCTGGCTAATGGCTTTTCTATTTTATTTATTGTGTCAAAAAAACAGCTTTTAGTTTTGCTGATTTTTGTTATAGTTGCCTTCATTTCTTTTTCACTTATTTCTGCTCTGATTCCTTCTGCTAACTTTGGGGTTCTTCTTTTCTTCTTTTTCTAGTTACTTTAGATGTAAAGTTAGGTTGTTTGTTTGATGTTTCTCTTGTTTCTTGAGGTAGACTCGTATTGCTATGTATCTCCCTCTTAGAACTGCTTTTACAGAATCCCATTGGTTTTGGGTTGTCACATTTTTATTTTCACTTATTTGTATGCATATTTTAGTTTCCTTTTTGATTTATGCCATGATCTGTTGCTTGTTCAGAAGTGTGTTGTTTAGCCTCCATATGTTTGTATCTTTAATAGTATTTTTCCTGTAGTTGACATCTAATCATACCATATTGTTATCAGAAAAGATGCTTGAAATGATTTCAATTTTTATAAATTTACCAAGGCTAGATTTATGGTCCAGGATATGATCTATTCTAGAGAATGTTCTGTGTGCACTTGAGAAAAAGCTGAAGTCTGTTGCTTAGGGGTGAAATGCCCTATAGATATCAATTAGGTCTAACTGGTCCATTGTATCATTTAGAGCTTGTATTTCCTTGTTAGTTTTCTGTTTGATTCACCTATCCCTAAGTGTGAGTGAGGTATTAAAGTCCCCCACTATTATTGTGTTACTGTTAATTTCCCCTTTCATATTTGTTGGTATTTGCCTTACATATTGATGTGCTCCTATGTTGGGTGCTTGTATATTTATAAATGTTATATCTTCTTTTTGTATTGATCCTTTGATCATTATGTATTGTCCTTTGACTTTTATCACAGTCTTTATTTCAAAGTCTATTTTTTTCTGATATGAGTATTACCACTCCTGCTTTATTTTGGCCCCCATTTGCATGAATATCTTTTTCCAGCCCTTCACTTTCAGTCTGTTTGTGTCCCTAAGCTTGAGGTGGATCTCTTGTACACAGCATATATAGGGATCTTGTTTTTGTATCCATTCAGCCAGTCATTGTCTTTTGGTTGGAGCATTTAGCCCATCTACATTTAAGGTAATTATTGATAAGTATGTTCCTAGTAAAATTTACTTTGTTGTTTTGGGTTTGATTTTATAAACCTTTCTGTGTTTCCTGTCTAGAGAAGGTCCTTTAGCATTTGTTGAAGAGCTGATTTGGTGGTGCTGAACATTCTCAGTTTTTGCTTATCTGTAAAGCTTTTGATTTCTCCGTCAAATGTGAATAAGATCCTTGCTGGATAGAGTAATCTTGGTTGCAGGTTTTTCTCTGTCATCACTTTAGGTATGTCCTGCCATTCCCTTATGGCCTGGAGAGTTTCTATTGAAAGATCAGCTGCTATCCTTACGGGGATCCCCTTGTGTGTTATTTGTTGCTTTTCCCTTGCTGCTTTTATATTTGCTCTTTGTGTTTGATGTTGCTTCGTTTGATTAATATGTGTCTTGGGGTGTTTTGCGCTGGGTTTAAACTCTCTGGGACTCTCTAGGTGTCTCGGATTTGGGTGGCTATTTTCTCCCCATGGAGTTTTCAACTATGATCTACTCAAGTATTTTCTCGTGCCCTTTCTTTTCGGCTTCTTTTTCTGGGACACCTATTATTCTAATGTTGGGGCATTTTACATTGTCCCAGGGTTCTGAGGTTGTCCTCATGTCTTTTAACTCTATTTTTATTGTTTCCTCTCTGCTTCATTTATTTATGCCATTCTATCTTCCACCTCATGTATCCTCTCTTCTGCCTCGGTTATTCTACTGTTGGTTCCCTCCAGAGTACTTTTGATCTCAGTTATTGAATTATTCATTATTGATTGATTTTTGTTTATTTCTGCTGGATCCTGGCTAAACATTTCTTGCATCTTCTCAGTCCTTGTCTCTAGTCTATTTTTCTATAGCTCCATTTTGTTTTCAAGATTTTGGATCATTTTTACTATCATTATTCTGAATTCATTTTCAGGTAGACTCCCTATCTCCTCCTCTTTTGTTTGGTTTGGTGATTATTTATCATGTTCTTTCACCTGCTGAATATTTCTCTGCCTTTTCATTTTGTTTAGATTGCTGTGTTTGTGGTGCCCTTTCTGCAGGCTGGAAGTTCGTGGTTTCTCTTAATTGTGGAGTCTGATCCCTGTGGGTGGGTTTTGACCAATGGCTTATCAAGATTTTCTGGTTGGGGGAGGTTGTGTCTGTTATGGTGGGTGGAATTCTTCTCTCTGGAGTGCAATGAAGAATCCTGTAGTAAGTTTTGGGGTGTCTATGGGTTTAGCATGGTTTTGGGGAGCTCATCTTTTAATGTTTAGGGTTTCGTTCTTCTTTTTCTAGAGAATTATCATGGTGCGTCTTGCACTGAATCTAGTTGACTCTTGGGTGGAGCTTGGTTTCAGTGTAGTTTTGGAGACTTTGGAGTGAGCTCTTGTCTACACATGTTCACTGGAGTCAGGAGTTCTCAGATGCTCTAAAGTTTTGGAGTTAAACTTACTGCCTCTGGCTTTTGGTCCTCCCTCAAGACTTCTCCATCCACAGAACATAGAAGTTAATTTCCCTAGGGTTATTGGTGAAACAGTTCTCCACAGCCAGGAACACCCAGACAGATTTACAAAGTTATATAGAGAAGAGAAGAGGGAGCAGGAAGATCGATGTTACCAGGAGGAGGAAAGGGGGAGTCCAAAGGAGAGAAAGGAATCTAGCCATTAATCTAATCCCTAAGTGCTCTCCACAGCCTGGAACACCCAGAGAGATTCACAGAGTTATGTAGAGAAGAGAAGGGGAAGGAAGGAGATAGAGGTGACCTGGGGAGAGAAAAGGGAGAGTCAAGAGGGGAGAGAGCAATCAAGCCAGTAATTAAATCCCTAAATGAAAATGGATACTGAAGATTAGATTCTTAGAGATACAAACTTGATTACAAATATCAAAAAAGCAAAGATTAAGAACCTACAGTAGCAGATAGACTCTCAAAAATACAATGTAAAAATACAAACATATATTAATCACAATAATTTTTAAAATATAGAATTTGTTTTTTTTTAATGAAGTAGGATTTTTATTTTTTGGAAAGGTAGAGAAGTAATAAACAGCAAAGTTTTTTTTTTATTTAAAAAGTGATTATATATATATATATATATATATATATATATATATATATATATGAGTTTCTCTGGAACTGTTGTGGGCAGTGTGGGGTCAGTTCCATGTGAGACAGTCCCTTGTTTCAGATTGTGCTTGTTCTCAAGGTGTATAGTTACCCCTCAAATATCTCCAGTATTAAATGCAGGGTTTTAATCTGCTGCATGTGTTACTTTCAGACCATTCCTCCTTCTTTGTTTATTTTGGCTTCCACTGTTTGAAGTCTCTTCAGTGTCTAACTTCTGCCCTGACACAGGGGTGAAGTTCAGTTCAGTTCAGTCCCTCAGTCGTGTCAAACTTTTGCTACCCCATGGACTGCAGCATACCAGGCTTCCCTTTCCATCACCAACTCCCAGAGCTTACTCAAACTCATGTCCATTGAGTAGGTGATGCCATCCAGCCATCTCATCCTCTGTCGTCTGCTTCTCCTCCTGCCTTAATCTTTCCCAGCATCAGGGTCTTTTCCAATGAGTCAGCTCTTCACATCAGGTGGCCAAAGTATTGGAGTTTCAGTTTCAGCATCAGTCTGTCCAATGAATATTCAGGACTGATTTCCTTTAGGATGGACTGATTGGATCTCCTTGCAGTGCAAGGGACTCTCAAGAATCTTCTCCAACACCACAGTTCAGAAGTATCAATGCTTTGGCGCTCAGTTTTCTTCACAGTCCAACTCTCACATCCATACATGACCACTGGAAAAACCATAGCCTTGACCAGACAGACCTTTGTTGGCAAAGTAATGTCTCTGCTTTTTAATATGCTGTCAGGTTGCTCATAACTTTTCTCCAAGTAGCAAGGGTGTTTTAATTTCATGGCTGCAGTCACCATCTGCAGTGATTTTGGAGTCACCAAAATTAAAGTCTCTCACTGTTACCATTGTTTCCCCATGTATTTACCATAAAGTGATGTGACCAGATGCCATGATCTTAGTTTTCTGAAAGTTGAGCTTTAAGCCAACTTTTTCACTCTCCTCTTTCACTTTTATCAAGAGGCTCTTTAGTTCTTCTTCACTTTCTGTCATAAGGGTGGTGTCATCTGCATATCTGAGGTTCTTGATAATTCTCCCTGCAGTCTTGATTCCAGCTTGAGCTTTACCCAGTCCAACAATTCTCTTGATGTGCTCTGCATATAAGTTAAATAAGCATGGTGACAATATACGGCCTTGACACATTCCTTTCCTGATGTGGAACCAGTTTGGTTTTCCACATCCAGTTCTAACTGTTGCTTCCTGATCTGCATACAGATTTCTCAGGAGGCAGATCAGGTGGTCTGCTATCCCCACTTCTTGAAGAATTTTCCACAGTTAGTTGTGATCCACACAGTCAAATGCTTTGGCATAGTCAATAAAGCAGAAATATATGCTTTTCTGGAACTTTCTCACTTTTTGAATGATCCATTGGATGCTGGCAATTTGATCTCTGGTTCCCCTGCATTTTGCAAATCCATCTGAACATCTGGAAGTTCACAGTTCATGTACTGTTGAAGCCTGACTTGGAGAATTTTTAGCATTACTTTGCTAGCGTGTAAGATGAGTGCAATGGTGTGGTAGTTTGAGCATTCTTTGGCATTACCTTTCTTTGGGATTGGAATGAAAACTGACCTTTTCTATGCCTGTGGCCACTACTGAGTTTTCCAAATTTGTTGGCATATTGAATGCAGCACTTTCATAGCATCATCTTTTAGGATTTGAAATAGCTCAACTGGAATTTGCCTCCTTAAGTAGGTTTATTATCTTTTTGATGTGATAGTAAATGGGACTGTTTCTTTAATTTCTCTTTCTTATTGTTTACTGTTCAGTTCACCCAGTCATGCCCAACTCTTTGTGTCCCCATAGACTGCAGCATGCCAGGCTCCCTGTCCGTCACCAACTCCCAGAGCTTGCTCAAACTAACATCTATCAAGTCAGTGATGCCATTCAATCATCTCATGCTCTGTTGTCCCTTCTCCTCCCACCTTCAATCTTTCCCAGCATCAGGGTCTTTTCCAATGAGTCAGTTCTTTGCATCAGGTGGTCAAAGTATTGGAGTTTCAGCTTCAGCATCAGTCCTTCCAATGAATATTCAGGACTGATTTTCTTAGGGATTGACTGGTTTGATGTCCTCACAGTCCAAGGGACTCTCAAGAGTCTTCACACCACAGTTTTAAAGCATCAATTCTTCATTTCTCAGCTTTCTTTATAGTCCAACTCTCACACCCACTCCAGTACTCTTGCCTGGAAAAATCCCATAGATGTAGAAGCTTGGTAGGCTACAGTCCATGGGGTCACAAAGATTTGGACACGACTGAGCAAGTTCTCTCTTTCTTTCTCACATCTGTACATGACTACTGGAAAAACCATAGCTTTAACCTGAAGCACCTTTGTTGGCAAAGTAATGCTCCTTTTTAGTATGCTGTCTAGGTTGGTCATAGCTTTTCTTCCAAGGAGCAAGCCTCTTTTAATTTTATGGTTGCAGTCACAATCTGCAGTGATTTAAGAGCCCAAGAAAACAAAGTCTCTCACTGTTTTCATTGTTTCCCTGTCTATTTGCCATGAAGTGATGGGGCTGGATGTCATGATCTTATTCAAGACATTTATGTGCATTAATTTTATGTATCTTGCAACTTTATCAAATTCATTGATGAACTCTAGCAATTTTTTGATAGTATCTTTTAGGATTTTCTATGTATGGTATCATGTCATCTGCAAACAGTGACAATTTTACTTCTTTTCCAGTTTGGATTCCTTTTATTTCTTTTTCTTCTCTGACTACTGTGGCTGGGACTTTTAAAACTATTTCAGTAAAAGTGGTGTGCGTGGACATCCTTGTTTTGTTTTGTTTTGTTTTTTCCTGATCTTAGAGGAATGCTTTTTTTTTCTCTTTTTCCTCATTGAGAATTAGGTTTGCTGTGGGTTTGTCATACATAGACCTTATTATGTTGAGATATGTTCCCTACATGCCCACTTCATGGAGAGTCTTTAATAATAAATGGGTTGTTGAGTTTTGACAAAACCGTTTTATGCATCTATTGAGATGATTATAGGATTTTTATTCTCATGCTTGTTAACATGTTTTATTTACATTGATTGATCTGGATATATTGAAGAATCCTGTATGGCTGGGATAAATCTCCTGTTGTATGATCCTTTTAATATGTTGTTGTATTCCATTTGCTAGTATTTTGTCAAGTATTTTTGTGTTTATTTTCATCAGTGATATTGGCAGGTAATTCTCTCTCTATCTTTTTTTTTTTTTTTTTTTTTTTTTGGTGGTATCCTTGTCTGGTTTTGATATCAGGGTGATGGTAGCCTCATAGAATGAACTTGGGAGTGTTCTTTCCACTGCAATTTACTGGAAAATTTTCAGAAAGATAAGTGCTAACTCTGCTCTAAATGTTTGATAGCATTTCCCTTTGTAGCCGTATGTTCCTGGACTTTTGTTTGTTGAAAGATTTTGAATCACAGTTTCAATTTCAATACTCATGATTGATTTGCTTATATTTTCTTTTTTTTTTTTTTTCTGGTTCAGACTTGAGAGTTTGTGCCTAAAAATTTGTGCTTTTCTTCTTGGTGGTCCCTTTTGATGGCATATAATTGCTTGTGGTCATCTCTTATGATCCTTTATATTCTGCGGTGTTAGTTGTAACTTTTCAGTTTTAATTTCTAATATTATTGATTTAAGCCCTCTCCCTTTTTCTTGATGAATATGGATAAAGATTTATGAATTTTTTTCTTTTCAAAGATCCAGCTTTTAGTTTTGTTGATCTTTTCTCTTGTTATCCTCATTTACAATTCGCTTACCTCTGCTCTGACATTTATGATTTCTTTCCTCCTACTGATTTTGGATTTTCATTGTTCTCTTTTCTCTGTTTGCTTTATGTGTAAGGCTAAGTTATACACCTGGGATTTTTTTGTTGTTGTTGTTTATTTGTTTCCTGGGGTAAGATCGTATTGCAATAATCTTTCCTCATATAACTGCTTTGCTGCATCCCATAGGTTTCAGATTGTCATGTTTTCGTTGTCATTTTTCTCTAGGTATTTTTTGAGTTACTCTTTCATTTCTTCAGTGATCTGTTGGTTGTTTCATAATATTTTGTTTAGCCTTCATGTGTTTGTGCTTTTTATAGATTTTTAAAAACTAACATATTTCTAATCTCATAGAGTTGTGTTCAGGACAGATACTGCATATGATTTCAATTTCCTTATATTTATCAAGGCTCAATTTGTGGCCCAATATATGATCAATACTGGAGAATGTTTCATGTGCATGTTGGAAGAAAATGTATTCTGTTGCTTGTGGATGGAATGTTCTGTAAGTATCAGTTAAGTACATCTGATCTAATATGTCATTTAAAGCCTGTGTTTCCTTATTGATTTTCTGTCTGGATGCTCTGTCCAGTGAAGTCAAGTCCCAGAATTGCAGTAATTGTGCACTGGACCCTCTGTGGGATCTATGGGGGAGCTCAGAATTCTTGCCTTGTCCAGTCCCCCCATGTATGTGCCCACGAAGCCCACTGCTGCTAAAGCTAGACCCAGCTCTGCTGCAGGAGAGAACTCATCTGTTTGAATGTTCCACAGGCACTGAGTTTATGAAGCCAGTAGTGGGGTTTGTAAATCTGTGGTTTCTGCATCTGTGAGGACAGATTTCAACTCCTCTTCCTTAGTTGCATAGCTCCTAGGGCTCAGCTGTGGTTTCAGCCTCACTTCTCTGTTTAGAATTCCCTCTGGTGTCTGCTCACAAGGCTGCCCAGGAGCACACACACACTTTTTGCTGGCTGGTGGCAGAGCTGTGGCAGGTGGGGCCTGTGGGCCCACTGGGGGCTGGTGTAAGTAATACATGGTTTTCAATACAATCCCAAATTTCTCAGTAATGAAGTTCCAAGGGCAAAATAGATATTCAACAGAGATCTAATTTTTTTCCTTAGACAGTCATATTTTATAAATTATAATAAGGAATATTTTATAGTTTAAAGTATTGACCTCATTTTAATGTGTAATTCATTTAAAAGCTATTAGCTAATTAAGACTAATGCTTCAGTTTTGAAAATATGTCAGATATTTCTGAACCCCTAAAAATAAAAGATTAAAAGTATAAAGTGATTATCTAATATCGTCAAATTAATCATAAAATGTTATTAATGGATGGCATTTGAAAATTTTCCAAGCAAAACTTCTATAAAATTCATGGATCCTAATGGTAAGTCAGAAAATATTTCATGGTCACATATCACTGCTTCTAAATAGCATTATTCAGTGATACTCATTCTACTTATCTTCATGAAGTGAAGTTCAAAATCTGTTATATAACTTGATAAATAAGAGAATACTGACATACATTTCTTCAATTGTAACTGCACTGAAAACATTTCCAAAAAGTATGCCACTGAGCTTTATACTAGAGCTGCCCAATTCTATGATTAAAGTTATATTTACTATTTTTAAAATTTGGTATAGTTACAAATGTACAGGATTGTAAAACTATTAAAGTAAACAATATAAAGAAGACTATATATAGGATTTTTATTTTTCAATTAGAGGAAAATTCCTTTACAATGTTGTGTTGGTTTTTTATGTATGTAGCAAACCAACCACAATTATACATGTCGTGCCTCCTTTTTGAGCCTCCTGTCTTGCTCCCTTCCTTCCAGGTTGTCACAGAGCATCCAGCTGGATGCCCTGTGTTATATATAGCAGCTTACCACTGGCTATATATTTGAGTCCTCATAGTGTATATGACACAGAATGACCAACTAGCATTTTGCTACATTTGGATTAGCATTCTATTTCTCTCCTTGTATACACATATGTGTATAAATAGTATATGAATATGTGTTTGTATAGAAATTTGTTGAATTATTTTACACTGGATTGAAAACATGACACTCCTTTACCTATAAATATTTGTGTTTTTTAATATTTCAGTGTTTTCCACCTCAAAAAAAGAATATCCCTTACTTAACTGTATCAAATTATCAACATTTAACTTAGATGCAATTCTATTATCTATATTCCATATTCAAATCTCATCAACAGTCTCAATGTCAAATAGTTTAATTTTGGGGGCAAGTAGCTTAAAGCTTTTCCTGGTTTAACCAGATGTCTAAACTGGCATCTCTTCTTTGCACCATTTCAAGCACATCATTTCCTCTTTGACATTTACATTGCAATACAACTGTTAAATCTCTCAGTGCTGTAGAACATATCTTGAATTTTTGAATGAATATGTGCACTTACCTTGCAGGAAATTCTGTGTTGGTCAACTAGCTTCTTTGGAAGTTCATAGAGAATAATCCTTGTGATAAATAATAACACCTCTGCACGTTGAATTATTATAGCCAATTGCTCCCCCTGTACATTTCCCACTGCTTCATGTTGCATTTGCAGAATGAAAATGTCAGTAATACCAAGACACAATTTCAAGGTTTTTCATATCCAAAGGACAAAAAAACTTCTCAGTCACAATGGAAAAGCAGAGAACTACTTGGAATTGATAACAAATCCAAGCTGCCAGGGTAGATTCCATTTTAGAGTGGCAGTATATTTTCCTTTAACTGTTGAACAGAGAAAACCTTCCTTTCATGTATTGATAAAGAGAATGAGATCTACTACATGAAGAAGTGAGGAATATTTTGCCCATGTGAGGCTTTTAGGTTAACCTGAGTGGTGAACTGTACTGCAGTATTTACTCTAGAGATATTTTCTTTACCACATAACTAATTAATTAAAATGAGCTAAATACTTAATTAGCTATCTTGAAAAGGTAGTCTTAGCAGTCCTAAGGGTAAACTATATTACTGTGAGTCAATGTAACCAAACTATTTGTATTAACTTGCCTTCAAATTAACTCCTTGTCTATATATTTATTGCATTTAAATGGTCCACCATTAATATTATGTCTCTATCTAGAAATAATATTATTTTGACTTATAATTCTTTTTCACTTGGCGAATGCTGTTTATAGAAAGAACAGAACATTTTTTACTTGTAAGTAACCTAACAAGCATATGTATATCTCTCCCTTCCCATTGCTACTTCTATAAATCAAACATTCTATATTCCTAACAGATAAATTCCTACTTCCCGTACTACATATACTTCCAGTCATTTCTCCCGAATAATCCCAGAGTGATCTTTGAAAAATTCTTCCTCAGCTTTGTTTATTTTCCCTGATTTAAATAATTCAAAAACTTCCGATAGTTGGGGGAAAAAAAGTACTCAACATGGCTGTTAAAATCTGATTATTAAAATGATATTTTTCTCTCGGCACCTTCCGAACACTCCTCAAATGCAAATGACTACTTTATAGCTTTTAGGTAATTGTTTCTATATTTGTTTGTTTTGAATTTTCCATAGGAATTTCTTTTAGCCACACTGTGTACTATTCATTCAAAGCAATGGAAAAGCAATAGCTTTTAAAGCCAAAGAGACTAATGTCTAAATTTAGCTAATGACTGTATTTCATACACTACATATTTATTAATAATACCCATGACAAATTTTGCAGCTGGAAGTTTGCACCTCTTCAGTTAAGTTCAGTTAAATCACTCAGTTGTGTCCGACTCTTTGCGATGATATGGAATGCGGCATGCCAGGTTTCCCTGTCCATCACCAAATCTTGCAACTTACTCAAACTAATGTCCATCGTGTTGGTGATGCCATCCAACCATCTCATACTCTTTCATCCCCTTCTCCTGCCTTCAATCTTTCCCTGCATCAGGTTCTTTTCCAATGAGTCAGTTCTTCGCATCAGGTGGCCCAAGTATTGGAGCTATAGCTTCAGCATCAGTCCATCCAATGAACACTCAGGACTGATTTCCTTTAGGATGGACTAGTTGGATTACCTTGCAGTCCAAGGGACTCTCAAGAGACTTCTCTAATACCACATTTCAAAAGCATCAATTCTTTGGCACACAGTTTTCTTTATGGTTCAAATTTCACATCCATACATGACTACCAGAAAAGACATAGCTTTGACTAGATGGACCTTTGTTGACAAAGTAATGCCTCTGCTTTTTAATATGCTGTCTAGATTAGTCATAGATTTTCTCTGAGGAGCAAGCACCTTTTAATTTTTTGGCTGCAGTCACCATCTGCAGTTATTTTGGAGCCCCCAGAAATAAAAAGTCTCTCACCATTTCCATTGT
The DNA here is from genome assembly GCF_023699985.2 of Odocoileus virginianus. Classification (NCBI taxonomy): domain Eukaryota; kingdom Metazoa; phylum Chordata; class Mammalia; order Artiodactyla; family Cervidae; genus Odocoileus; species Odocoileus virginianus. Next base: position 54,314,860 of record NC_069694.1, read on the forward strand.
TTCCCCCATCAATTTGCCATGAATTGATGGGACCGGATGCCATGATCTTAGTTTTATGAATGTTTAGTTTTAAGCCAGCTTTTTAAACTCTCCTCTTTCACTTTCATCAAGAACCTCTTTAGTTCTTCATTTTCTGCCATAAGGGTGGTGTCATCTGCATATCTGAGGTTATTGATATTTCTCCCGGCAATCTTGATTCCAGTTCAGGCTTCATCCAGCCCAGGATTTTGCATGCTGTACTCTTTATATAAGTTAAATAAGCAGAGTGACAATATAGAGCCTTGATGTATTCCTTTCCTGATTTGGAACTAGTCTGTCGTTCCATGTCCAATTCTAACTGAAGTTTCTTGACCTGCATGCAGATTTCTCAAGAGGCAGGTAAAAAGGTCTGGTATTCCCATCTCTTTAAGAATCTTCCACAGTTTATTGTGATCCACACAGTCGAAGGCTTTGGTGTAGTCAATCGCCAGAAGTAGATGCTTTTCTGGAACTTTCTTGCTTTTTTGATAATCCAATGGATGTAGGCAATTGGATATCTGGTTCTTCTCCCTTTTCTAAATTGAGCTTGAACATCTGGAAGTTCATGGTTTACGCACTGTTGGAGCCTGGCTTGGAGAATTTTAAGCATTACTTTGCTAGTGTGTGAGATGAGTGTAATTTTGTGGTAATTGAGCATTCTTTGGCATTGCCTTTCTTTGGGATTGGAAAGAAAACTGACCTTTTCAAGTCCTGTGGCCACTGCTCAGTTGTCCGAATTTGTTGCCATATTGAGTGCAGCACTTTCACAGCATCATCTTTTAAGATTTGAAATAGCTCAGCTGGAATTCCATGACCCCCACTAGCTTTGTCCATAGTGATGCTTCCTAATGCCTGCTTGACTTCACATTCCATATCTGGCTCTACATGAGTGATCATACCATTGTGGTTATCTGGGTCATCAAGCTCTTTTTTGTACAGTTGTTATGTGTATTCTTGCCACCTCTTCTTAATATCTTCTGCTTCTGTTAGGTCCCTACCATTTCTGTCCTTTATTGAGCCCATCTTTGCATGAAATATTCCCTTGGTATCTCTAATTTTCTTGAAGAGATCTCTAGTCTTTCCCATTCTGTTGTTTTCCTCTATTTCTTTGCACTGATCACTAAGGAAGGCTTTCTTATCTCCAGGCACTCTGTCTATCAGAGCTAATCCTTTGAATCTATTTCTCACTTCCACTGTATAATCATAAGGGATTTGATTTAGGTCATGCCTGAATGATCCAGTGATTTTTCCCTGCTTTCTTCAATTTAAGTCTGAATTTGTCAATAAGGAGTTCATGACCTGAGCCACAGTCAACTCCCGTTCTTGTTTTTGTTGACTGTATCAAGCTTCTCCATCTTTGGCTGCAACGAATATAATCAATCTGATTTCAGTGTTGACCATCCAGTGATGTCCATGTGTAGAGTCTTCTCTTGTGTTGTTGGAGGAGGGTGTTTGCTATGACCAGGGCATTCTCTTGGCAGAACTCTATTAGCCTTTGTCCTGCTTCATTCCATACTCCTAGGTCAAATTCACCTGTTACTCCAGGCAAATTTGTATCTATTTCTTTCCTCCTCTTTCTACCCTTCCATCTGGAAAATGCCTATTTATTCTCTGTATCTATGGCCCTTTTTATGTTTTTTATGTCTGCCCATTTGTTTTGTTTTTCACACTCCAAATATGCATATGTGCATGCTAAGTTGCTTCAGTTGTGTCCAACTCTGTTACCCTATGGACCTAGCCCACCAGGTTCCTCTGGCTGGGATTCTCCAGGCAAGGGTTGCTGTGCCCTTCTCTTCAGATCTTTTGGATCTAGTGATCGAACCTGCATCTCTTATCCCTCCGGCATTGGCAGGCATGTTCTTTACCACTAGCACCACCTGGGAAGCCCATTCCAAATATAGGTGAAATGAAAAAGCATTTGTCTTTCTCTTTCTGAGGTATTTCACTTTGCGTGATACCCTTTCAGTCCACCAATGTTGTTGCAGATGGCAAGATTTTATTCAATTTTATGGCTGAGTAATATTCAATCGTGTACTTATATACTAAAATTTTTTATCCACTCATCTGTTGATGGACATTTAGGTTCCTTCCATATCTTGGCTATTATAAATAATGCTATTTTAATAATGTAGCATTATATTGCTAATAATACATTATTAATGTAATAATACTGGCTATTTTAACTATGAACATTGGGGTACATGGATAATTTCTAACTTGTGTTTTGTTTAATTTGGATAAACACTTAAGTGAAAGTTCTGGATCATTTGATATTTTTATTTTTAATTTTTGAGGAATCTGTGTACTGTTTTCCATCATTGCTGTACCAATTTATATTCCCACACAGAGTGAATAAAACTATACCTTTTCCCACACCCTTGCCAACACTTCTTGTTGGTTGTCTTTTTATGATATCCATTCTGATAAGCGTGAATTGATATCTCATTATTGACTTGCAAATTGTTCTCAAGTTTGCAAATTAAATCTCATGTTGATTTGCATTTCCCTGATTGGTAATGCTGAACATTTTTTCATGTGCCTATTGGCCATCTCTATGTCTTCCTTAGTAAATGTCTATTATGATCTCTTTGCCCACTTTTAATCATGCTTTTTTAATATATATATTGAGTTGTGTGAGTTTGCTGTGTATTTTGGACCCTAACCCCTTATTATATATATAGTTTCCAAATCTTCTCCTGTTCAGTAGGTGGCCTTTTCATTTTCTTTGTAGTTTCCTTCTGTGTAAAAGAGCTTATTAGTTTGATATAGTTTCATTTGTTTACTTTTGCTTTTGTTTCTGTTGCCTGAGAAGACATATCTAAAATAATATTACAAAGACCAATGTCAAAGCACATACTGCTTGTGTTTTTTCTAAAAGTTGTATGCTTAGAGGTTTTCCACTCACATTTTTTATCTATTTAGAATTTATTTTTCTGCATTCTGTGATTCAGTAGTTCAATTTTCCTAACATCATTTATTGAAGAGGCTGTCATTTTCCAATGCTATATTTTTGCTTCTGTTGTCATAGATAATTGCCCATATGAGCCTGAGTTCATTTCTGAGCTCTCTGTTTCTGGTTTCATTGATATATATGTATGTTTTTGTGCCTTTACCACACAATTTTTTGAAACTACTGTAGCTTTGTACTACAGGCTGAAGTCAGGGAGGTTGATACCTACAGTTCTGTTCTTCTTTCTCAAGGTTGTTTTGTCTATTCAGGGTATTTTGTATTTCTAAACAGATTTTAGAATTACTTGTATTAGTTCATTGAAAAAAATGCCATTAGTATTTGATAGGGTTTATATTACATCTGTAGATTACCTTGGGTAGCATGGTTGTTTTCACAATATGAATTCTTCCAATCTATGAACAAAGTGCATCTTTCCATATGCATTGTCTTCAGTGTCTCTCATCAGTGTCAATGTTTATTGAGTACAGGTATTTTGCCTTCTTTGTAGGCTTATTCCTAAGTAGTATATTCTTTTTGATGTAAAGATAAATGATTGTTTTCTTAATTTCTCTTTCTGATAGCTCATTGTTAGTGTTTAGAAAGACAACAGATTTCTGTGTATTAATTTTATATCCTGCAAATTTACTGAATTTGTTGATGAGCTAAGTAGTTTCCTGGGAGCATATTTAGGATTTTCTATGTATAATACATCATCCAAAAACAATGACAGGTTTGCTCCTTCCTTGCCCACATAAATTCCTTTTATTTCTTTTTCTTGTCTGATTGCTGTGTCTAGGATTTCCAATACTATGTTGAACAAAAGTGGAAGAGAGGCCTTCCTTGTCTTGTTCTTAAACTCAGAGGTAATACTTTCAGGTTTTTTGCCATTGAGTATGATATTAGCTGTGGGCTTGTCATGTATGGCCCTTATTATGTTAAGGTCAGTGCAGTTTAGTCACTCTGTTGTGTCTGACTATTTGTGACCCCGTGGACTGCAGCATGCCAGCCTCCTCTGTTCATCACCAACACTCAGAGCTTACCCAAACTCATATCTATCAAGTCGGTGATGCCATCCAACCATCTCATCCTTTGTCATCCCCTTCTCCTCCTGACTTCAATCTTTCCTGGTATCAGAGTCTTTTCCAATAAGTCAGTTCTTTGCATCAGGTGGCCACACAATATTGGAGTTTCAGCTTAAGCATCAGTTCTTCCAATGAATATTCAGGAGTGATTTCCTTTAGGACTGACTGGTTGGATCTCCTTGCAGTCCAGGGGACTCACAAGAGTCTTCCCCAACACCACAGTTAAGGTATGTTCCCTTATACTCACTTTCTGGAGAGTTTTTATCCAAAATCAATGCTTATTTTTGTAAAAGCTTTCTTCTAAATCTATTGATGTAATAAAATAATTTTATTATAAATTTGTTAAGGTGGCATATCACATTGATATGTGAATATTGAAACATTCTTGGATCCCTGGAATACATCCTACTAGAGGCTTGGTGAGTCTCAGTGGAACAGTTCCTTTTGCTGACTGCTCTTGAAGTGTCTCAAACAGAGTATCAGGGTAACTGAGATGGTAGCTGGTGCTGAATGTCTGGCACTTCACTGCCTCTGCACTCTCCATATACATATGGAGTATATGTGTAGTGTCTCATTCTCCAGGGCTTTCCACATGGCTTTCCCCCAGAAAGAAGCCTGGACTTCATGAAAGGTGGTCCAGGGCTACAAGAGAGCATTCCTAGACAGAATATTGCTTTAAAAAATGAGGGGGAGACAGGAGTTTCCAAGACAATTAAAGATTGGTTACAAAACTAGTCGAGAATAGCTTCTACTTTATTATTTTGGTAAAACAGACTAGAATCAACTAGAATGAATGTGGCAAGGGCACCACATAAATGTATGAACACTGGAAAGCTAATTGACCATAAATTAAGAGCCTACTCTACTTGCTGTTATTACTATCAGTTACTTTGTTCTTAGCAAGGTTCAGTTAGAGTTTGAAGATGATTTTACAAGTTGGATATCTCAAGTTGTAGTTTTGAGGCATTTTGAGAAAGTGAAAAGCTGGGAAAGGAGGAGAAAATGGAAAAGGAGGGAGTAAAGAAAGTTAAAGGTCAAAAATCATTTTTTACAGATGCTGCTGCCAGGTGTCAATAAAGGAAAAAGATGGAAGGTCAAACTTCCTTGAGATTTATTAGCATCTAGAAAAAAGTTCAGCAGCAAATTTGTATTGCCAAAATTTGACAGAATAGGCAAATATTCAGTGGGAACAGGGTGCTTGATGAAACCACAAGGATATGAGAAGAGTAACATTATTGGGAACTTATCAAAAGCCAAAAAAAAAAAAAAAATGCTGTTCAGAATATAAATGCTTTCGGAAAGCAAAGTAATACATCATTACCACAAAAATGTGATAGAAATTATTTCAGGGTAGTGTTTTTATAACTAAAACTAGAAAAACATGCATGAAAAAATGAAGGGCTCCTGCATGGATAATGTAAGCTCTTTTAAATTGTAGTTCAAACTAGTTGCAATATTTGAATTGGTTTATTTGACTATAGTAGCATTCAGATTTTGCACATCCATAATTGTTAAAACATGTCAAAACATATCTCAAAACACTTTCACTCTAAAAATAAATTTGTTAAGGTTAAAAAGTTATAGGAAGCCTTATTGTTCCATCCAGGAAAGTAGGATCTTTTTTTATAATGCTACACTTAGAACACTTTTGACAAGTCTATTGATTTCAGTCTCGTAGAACAATTCCCTAATGCTACACTGAGGAAGCTTGTGTGTTCAAGTATCCTTAAAACAAAGTTAAGGATAAGTGCAATATTTTCCGCTGCCATTCTTAGCCTGCTTTAAGTGTTAAAATAAGAAGAAATATTTAAAATAACTCAATTTTAAGATAACCCCACTAAATGTATAGGCTATAATAAAGCATAATATTTTAGGTATTTGAGACAGAAAAATAGCATGAAAAAAATTTAAAGTGTTTTAAGTTCAGTTAAGTTGCTCAGTATGTCCGACTCTGTGAACCGATGGACTGTAGCATGCCAGGCCTCACTGTCCACCAACTCCTGGAGCTCGCTCAAACTCATGTCCATCGAGTCACTGATGCCATCCAACCCTCTCATCCTCTGTCATCCTCTTCTTCCACTGCCTTCAATCTTTCCCAGTATCACAGCATTTTCCAGTGAGTCAGTTCTTCACATCAGCTGGCCAAAGTATTGGAGCTTCAGCTTAGCATCAGTCCTTTCAATGAATATTCAGGACTGATTTCCTTTAGGATGGACTGATTGGATCTCTTTTCAGTCCAAGGGAATCTCAAGAGTCTTCTTCAACACCACAATTCAAAAGCATCAATTCTTCATCACTCAGCTTTCTTCATGGTCCAACTCTCACATCCATACATGATTACTGGAAAATCCATAGCTTTGACTAGACAAACCTTTGTTGGCAAAGTAATATTTCTGCTTTTTATATGCTCTCTAGGTTGGTCACAGCTTTTCTTCCAAGGAGAAACTGTCTTTTAATTTCATGGTTTCAATCACCATCTGCAGTGATTTGGAGCCCAAGAAAATAAAGTCTGTTACTCTTTCCCCATCTCTTTGTCATGAAGTGATGGGACCAGATACCGTGATCTTAGTTTTCTTAATGTTGAGTTTTAAGCCAGCTTTTTCACTGTCCTCTTTCACTTTCATCAAAAGGCTCTTTAGTTCTTCTTTGCTTTCTGCCATAATTGTGGTGTTATCTGCATATCTGAGGTTATTGATATTTATCCTGGGAATCTTGATTTTAGCTTTTGCTTCATCCAATCCAGCATTTCTCACTATGTACTCTGTACATAAGTTAAATAAGCAGGGTGACAATATACAGCCTTGATGTACTTCTTTCCTAATTTGGAAACAGTCTGTTGTTCCATGTCCAGCTCTAAATGCTGCTTCTTGACCTGCATACAGATTTCTCAGGAAGCAGGTCAGGTGGTCTGGTATTTCCATCTCTTGAAGAATTTTCCAGTTTGTTGTGATCCACACAGTCAAAGGCGTTGGCATAGTCAATAAAGCAAAAATAGATATTTTTCTGGAAATCACCTGCTTTTTCAATAATCCAATGGATGTTGGCAATTTAATCTCTGGTTCCTCTACCTTTCCTAAATCCAGCTTGAACATATGGGAGTTCATGGTTCATGTACTGTTGAAGCCTGGCTTGGAGAATTTTGAGCATTATGTTGCTAGTGTGTGAGATGAGTGCAATTTTGTGGTAGTTTGACAATTCTTTGGCATTGCCTTTCTTTGGGATTGGAATAAAAACTGACCTTTTCCAGTCCTGTGGCCACTGCTGAGTTGCCCAAATTTGCTGGCATATTGAGTGCAGCATTTAACACCATCATCTTTTAGGATTTGAAATAGCTCAACTGGAATTCCATCACCTTGACTAGCTTTGTTCATAGTGATGCTTCCTAAGGCCCACTTGACTTTGCATTCCAGGATGTCTGACTCTAGGTGAGTGATAACACCATCGTGGTTATCTGGGTCATGAAGATCTTTTTTGTATAGTTCAATGTATTCTTGCCACCTCTTCTTAATATCTTCTGCCATACCATTTCTGTCCCTTATTGTGTCTGGCTATTTTGGTTTTTCTTATTTGACAAGTATTAAAAAAAAAAAAATTAGTCTTTTTATGTAGTCTCCAATCTCAGATATAGAGAAAAAGAATGGAAGAGATTAAACATTTTATTGTTATTTCTATTTGAAATAATTCTAATGATTTACAGCTGTAAAAATACTTGTAAAAAAAATCAAATAATAAAATTTTAAAATTTTAAATTCTCATACATGATTACTATATAAAGTTATTATATATCATAATGTCTATAATCTATTATATAAAGATATTTTCATAGATACTTAAATTTATCTGTAGTTAATATACTTATAAGCATTTGCTTTAATTGGTCATATTGTGAAATATGCAAAATGACTTAAAGCTAGAGACAACATGTACAATAAATAACTATGATCAAATAAAAGGTAAATAACACTGTAAAAGAATTTTAATCTAAAATAGAACCAGAGAATAAAAATGGAGAAACACACACATAAGCTTTACAGAAGACAAAATTTAAGGATTAAGAGATTGTTTTTCTACAAGTGCCTTACATAAAACAAAATGATAGGATGCATTCAATTTTCTTGGATTACCTCAAAAGAGGGGAAGGTAATCAGAGGCCATCTTATATCAACCTCAGAAAGCTTTGACAGAGGCTTCAACAAGAGATGACCCAGCTGTTATGTTGGGCTCACTCAGTAAGCTGAACTGAACTTTGTTTGTGTGACTGGACTAATTTTGCATATTCAGGAAGTTTTCAAGGCTGTCATCATTGGTGTTTAATTTTCACTGATTCCAACTGAACTCTCCCCTCTTTACATTTCCTGCTCATAAATACTGTCTAACCCAAACCCTGATGAATTCACTTGTAGTTTCCTACAATTTGCTTGCAATTCCTCTGCTGTTCCCAAATAAACTCATCTTTTTTAGCTTGCCTTATTTCACCACTTTCTTTTGGTAAACAACAACATAACTTATTCAATGTTTGTTTTTATTTATAAGGTTTTATTTCTCTAAGATTTTTTTAGGTTTACAACAGAAATTTAGAGCAAGGTACAGAGATTTCCCATATATCAGATGACCTACACATGTGTAGCCTCCCTAGTTATCAATATCAGTATAAATCACCAGAGGGTACTTTCTTTTTAAACCAAGAATGAGCTTAGATTGACACATCAAAATCACCCAAAGTCCATAGTTTACATATGGGCTCACCATTGGTATTCATGGGTTTGGACAAATGTGTGATGACATATATCCATTATTACAAGATCATACAGAGTATTTTCACTGCTCCTAATATCTGTGTTCAAGCTAGTCATCTATTCATACCCACTAGCAACCACTCATCTTGTTTTCCCCATAGTTTTGTCTTTTCCTGGGTGTCATATAGTTGGAACCATATAGTACATATCCTTTTAGAATTGGCTTTATCACTTAGAAATATGCATTTAATTTCTTCATGTCTTTTCATGCTTGGTAGCTCTTTTTTTTGTAAATGTTGAATATTATTCCATTATCAAGATGTACCAACATTTGTTTATACATGTACCCACTGAAGGCTAATAGAGTTTTGCCAAGAGAATGGACTGGTCATAGCAAAGACTCTCTTTAACAACACAAAAGAAGACTCTACAGATGGACATCACCAGATGGTCAACACCAAAATCAGATTGATTATATTCTTTGCAGCCAAAGATGGAGAAACTCTATACAGTCAGCAAAAACAAGATCAGGAGATGACTTTGGCTCAGATCATGAACTCCTTATTGCCAAATTCAAACTTAAACTGAAGAAAGTAAGGAAAACCACTAGACCATTCAGGGATGACCTAAGTAAAATCCCTATGATTATACAGTGGAAGTGAGAAATAGATTTAAGGGACTAGATCTTATAGACAGAGTGCCTGATGAACTATGGACAGAGGTTTGTGACATTGTACAGGAGACAGGGATGAAGACCATCCCCATGGAAAAGAAATGCGAAAAAGCAAAATGACTGTCTGAGGAGGCCTTACAAATAGCTGTGAAAAGAAGAGAAGAGAAAAGCAAAGGAGAAAAGGAAAGATATTCCCATTTGAATACAGAATTCCAAAGAATAGCAAGGAGAGATAAGAAAGCCTTCCTCAGCGATCAAGAAATAGAGGAAAACATCAGAATGGTAAAGACTAGAGATCTCTTCAAGAAAATTAGAGATACCAAGGGAACATTTCATCAAAGATGGGCTCAATAAAGGAAAGAAATAGTAGTGACCTAACAAAAGCAGAAGATATTAAGAAGAGGTGGCAAGAATACACAGAAGAACTGTACAAAAAAGATTTTCATGATCCAGATAATCATGATGGTATGATCACTCACCTAGGGCCAGACATCCTGGAATGTGAAGTCAAGTGGGCCTTAGAAAGCATCACTATGAACAAAGCTAGTGGAGGTGATGAAATTCCAGGTGAGCTATTTCAAATCCTGAAATATGATGCTGTGAAAATGCTGCACTCAATATGTCAGCAAATTGGGAAAACTCAGCAGTGGCCACAGGACTGGAAAAGGTCAGTTTCCATTCCAATCCCAAAGAAAGGAAATGCCAAAGAATGTTCAAACTACCGCACAATTGCACACATCTCACACGCTAGTAAAGTAATGCTTAAAATTCTCCAAGCCAGGCTTCAGCAATACGTCAACTGTGAACTTCCAGATGTTCACGCTGCTTTTAGAAAAGGCAGAGGAACCAGAGATCAAGTTGCCAACATCCGGTGGATCATCAAAAAAGCAAGAGAGTTCCAGAAAAACATCTATTTCTGCTTTATTAACTATGCCAAAGCCTTTAATTGTGTGGATCACAGTAAACTGTGGAAAATTCTGAAAGAGATGGGAATACCAGACCATCTGCCCTCTCTCTTGAGAAACTTGTATGCAGATCAGGAAGCAACAGTTAGAACTGGTAATTGAACCACAGACAGGTTCCAAATCGGAAAAGGAGTATGTCAAGGCTGAATATTGTCACCCTGCTTATTTAACTTCTATGCAGAGTACATCATGAGAAAGGCTGGGCTGGGTGAAGCACAAGCTGGTATCAAGATTGCCAGGAGAAATATCAATAACCTCAGATATGGAGATGACACCGCCCTTATGGCAGAAAGTGAAGAAGAACTAAAGAGCCTGTTGATGAAAGTGATAGAGGAGATTGAAAAAGTTGGGTTAAAGCTCAACATTCGAAAAACTAAGATCATGGCATCGGGTCCCATCACTTCATGGCAAATAGATGGGGAAACAGTGGAAACAGTGTCAGACTTTATTTTTCTGGGCTCCAAAATCACTGCAGATGGTGATTGCAACCATGAAATTAAAAGATGCTTGTTCCTTGGAAGGCAAGTTATGACCCTCCTAGACAGCATATTAAAAAGCAGAGACATTACTTTGACAACAAAGGTCCATCTAGTCAAGACTATGGTTTTTCCAGTAGTCATGTATGGATGTGAGTATTGAACTATAATGAAAACTGAGTGCCAAAGAATTGATGCTTTTGAACTGTGCTGTGGAGAAGACTCTTGAGAGTCCCTTGGACTGCAAGGAGATACAACCAGTCCATCCTAAAGGAGATCAGTCCTGGGTGTTCATTGGAAGGACTGATGCTGAAGCTGAAACTCCAATACTTTGGCCACCTCATGCCAAGAGCTGACTCATTGGAAAAGACCCTGAGCTGGGAGGGATTGGGGGCAGGAGGAGAAGGGGATGACAGAGGATAAGATGGCTGGATGGCATCACCAACTCAATGGACATGGGTTTGGGTGAATTCTGGGTGTTGGTGATGGACAGGGAGGCCTGGCATGCTGCAATTCATGGAATCGCAGAGTCAGACATGACTGAGCGACTGACCTGAACAGAATTGAACTGATCATAAGGGATGGATTTACTTCTGGGCTCTCTATTTTCATGCCAGTACCATACTGTTTTGATCACTGTAGTTTTATAGTATAGTCTGAAGTCAGGGAGCCTGATTCCACTAGCTCTGTTTTTCTCCTCAAGTTCACTTTGGCAATTCAAGATCTTTTGTGCCTCCATACAAATTTTGAATTTTTTTGTTCTATTTCTGTGGAAAATGCCATTGATAATTTGGCAGGGGTTGTGTTGAATCTGCAGATTGCCTTGGGAAGAATACTAATTTTGAGAGTATTGATTCTTCTAACCCAGTAGCATGGCATATCTTCCATCTGTTTGTGTTATTTTCAATTTTTTAAATTCTCATCTTATAGTTTTAGGAGTACAGGCATTTTGACTTATAAGTAGAGTCATTACTAGGTATTTTATTCTTTTTGTTGCAATCATAAATGAGATTGTTTCCTTATTTTCCTTTTCTAATCTTTCATTTTTAGCATTAGAAATGCAACAGACGTGTGAATTTTCTATCATACAACTCTACGGAGTTCATGGTCTCTAGCTGTTTTCTGGTACACTTCAAAAATTTTCTGTGTATAGTAACATGTATTTGTAAATAGTGACAACTTTACATCTTCTTTTCCAATTTATATTAGTTTTATTTCTTCTCTGATTGCTATGGCAAGTACTCGCAAAACTGTGTTGAATAGGAGTGCTGAAAGTAGACATCCTTGTCTTGTTCCTGATCTTAAGGTAAATAATTTCAGTTTCTCAGTATTAGAAATGATGTTCGCTGTGGGTTTGTCAATATATGGCCTTTATTATACTGAGGTGGTCACCCTGCTTATTTAACTTCTATCTAGAGTACATCATGCAAAATGCTGAGCTGGATGAAGCACAAGCTGGAATCAAGATTGCCAGGAGAAATATCAATAACCTCAGATATGCAGATGACACTACACTTGTGGCAGAAAAGAAAGAACTAAAGAGCCTCTTGATGAAACTGAAAGAGGAGAGTGAAAAACTTGGCTTAAAACTCAACATTCAGAAAACTAAGGTCATGGAATCTGGTCCCATCACTTCATGGTAAATAGATGGGGAAACAATGGAAACAGTGACAGACTTCATTTTCTTTGGCTCCAAAATCACTGTAGATGGTGACTGCAGCCATAAAATTAAAAGACACTTGTTCTTTGAAAGAAAAGCTATGACCAACCTAGATAGCACATTAAAAAGCAGAGACATTACTTTGCCAAAAAAGGTCCATCTAGTCAAGCCATGGTTTTTCCAGTAGTCATGTATAGATGTGAGAGTTGGACTATAACCAAAGCTGAGCACTGAAGAATTGATCCTTTTGAACTGTGGTGTTGGAGAAGACTCTTGAGAGTCACTTGGACTGCAAGGAGATCCAATCAGTCCATCCTAATGGAAATCAGTCCTGAATATTCATGGAAGGACTGATGCTGAAGCTGAAACTCCAATACTTTGGTCACCTGATGTGAAGAAGTGACTCACTGGAAAAGACACTGATGCTGGGAAAGATTGAAGAAGGGAGGAGAAGGGGACGACAGAGGATGATATGGTTGAATGGCATCACCAACTCGATGGACATGAGTTTGAGTAAGCTCTCAAAGTTGGTGATGGACCAGGAAGCCTTGTGTGCTGCAGTCCATGGGGTCACAGAATCCAACACAACTGAGTGACTGAACTGAACTGCTATTGAGGTAGGTTCCCTCTATGTGCAATTTCTAGAGAGTTTTTATCGTAAATGGTTGTTGAATTTTGTCAAAATTTTTCTGCACCCATTGAGAAGATTGTATGTTATTTATTCTTTAATTTTTAATTTGGTGCATCACATTGATTGATTTGTGTATACTGAAGAATCCTTGCATTTCTGGGATAAAACCCATATGATCACAGTGTATGGCTCTTTCAATGTGTTGCTGGATTCTGTATGCTTACTATTTTGTTGAGGATTTTTGCATCTATGTTCATTAGTGATATTGGTTTATAAATTTCTTTTTTGAGATATTTTTGTCAGGTTTTGGTAGTAGCATGATGGTGGCCTTATAGAGCAGATTTGGGTGTGTTCCTTCCTCTGCAATTTTTTTTTTTTAACTGTTAGAAGACTAGGTGTTAGTTTATCTCTGAATGTTTGATAGAATTTCCCCATGAAGTCATCTGATCCTGGAGATTTGTTTATTGACTTCATTACTTGTGATTGGTTTGTATATATTTTCTAATTCTTCTCAATTCTGTCTTGGAAGGTTTTACCTTTCCAAGAATACATACATTTTTTTCCAGGTTGTCCATTTTATTGGCTTATACTTCGTGGTAATAATCTCTTATGTCAGTTGTGATTTCTCTGTTTTTATTTCTAACTTTATTAATTTGAGTCCTCTCCATTTATTTTTCCCTTGAGAAGTCCAGCTAAAAGTTTATCAATTTTGTTTATCTTCTCGAGGAACCATTTTACTTTTATTGATATTTGCTATTGATTTCTTCATTTCAATTTTGTTTATTTCTGCTCTGATCTTTATGATTCTTTCCTTCTACTGATCAGATTTCTTTGTTCTTCTTCCTCTAACTGCTTTAGAATAGATTGTTTACCTGAGATTTTGTTTTGTTTTGTTTTCTGAGGTGAGATTGAATGCTATAAGCTTCCTCTTACAACTGCTTTTGCTGTGTCTCATAGGTGTTGGGTGATCATGTTTTCATTGTCATTTTTTTCTAAATGTCTTTTTATTTCCTCTTTAATATCCATAGTGACGACTTGGTTATTTAGCAGTGCACTGTTTAGCCTCAGTATGTTTGTGTGTGTGTGTTTTAACATTTTTCCCCCTGTGATTGATTTCAAGTCTTATAGCATTTAGGTCAAAAAAGATGCTTTGATGCAATTTCAATTTTCTTAAGATTTCCAAAGCTTGGTTTGTGGCCCAAGGTGTAGTATATCCTAGAGAATGTTCCTTGTACACTTGTGAAGAAAGTATATTCTGCTTTAATATTTAATTGATATTTATAGGACATTAATCAAGTTAAATGAATCTGATCTATTGTGCTTTTAAAATGTGTATTTGTTGTTGTTCAGTTACTAAACTGTGTCTGACTCTTTGTGACCCCATGGATTGCAGCACTCCAGGCTCCCCTCTCTTTCACTATCTCCTAGGGTTTGCACAGATTTGTGTCCATTGAGTCAGTGATACTGTCTCATCACTTCATCCTCTGCTGCCCCCTTCTCCTTTTGCTTTCAGTCTTTCCCAACATCAGGGTCTTTTCCAGTGAGCTGGCTCTTTACATCAGGTAGCCAAACTATGAATATCCTTTAGGATTGACTGGTTGGATCTCCTTGCTGCCCAAGGGACTCTCAAGAGTCTTCTCCAACATCACAATTCAGTGTATCAGTTCTTTGTGCTCAGCCTTCTTTATCACCCAACTCTCACATCTGTATATGACTACTGGAAAAACCATAACTTTGATTATATGGACCTTTGTTGGCAAACTGATATCTTTGCTTTTTTAATACACTGTCCAGATTTGTCATAGTGTTCCTTCCAAGGAGAAAGCATATTTTAATTTCCTGGCTGCAGTCACTGTCTGCAGTGATTTGGGAGCCCAAGAAAATAAAATCTGTCACTGCTTCCACTTTTCACCTTCTATTTCCCATGAAGTGATGAGACCAGATTCCATGATCTTAGTTTTTTAATGTTGAAATTCAAACCAGTTTTTTTAATTCTTTTTTTTCCCATTTATTTTTATTAGTTGGAGGCTAATTACTGTCAATGTATATATATATAATTAATTGTCAATGTATGGCAAAAACCACTACAATATTGTCAAACCAGTTTTTTTACCCTCCTCTTTCACCCTCATGAAGAGGTTCTTTAGTTCCTCTTCACTTTCTGCCATTAGAGTGTTATTATCTTCACATCTGAGGTTGTTGACATTTTTCCTGGAAATCTTTTAATTAACATATCTTTATTTTGGATTAGATATAAAAATTCATATACATAGTCAATATGTAAATATTTTTCTTTTTAAAATTTATTTATTTATTTTAATTGGAGGCTAATTACTTTACAATATTGTAGTGATTTTTGCTGTACATTGACATGAATCAGCCGGTAGTGTACATGTGTCCCCCAACCTGAACCCCCCTCCCACCTCCCTCCCCATCCCATCCCTCAGGGTCATCCCAGTGCACCAGCCCTGAGTATCCTTCTCAGGCATCAAACCTGGACTGGTAATCCATTTCACACATGGTAGTATACATGTTTCAGTGCTATTCTCTAAAATCATCCCACCCTCACCTTCTCCCACAGAATCCAAAAGTTTGTTCTTTACCTTCCTGGCAATCTTGATTTTAACTTGTGATTCATTCAACTTGGCATTTCACATGATGTACTCTGTATGCAAGTTAAATAAGCAGGGTGACAATACAAGACATCCTTGTTGGATTTCTTTCCCAATTTAGAACCAGTCAGTTGTTCCATGTCTGGTTCTAATCCCTTATGATTATATCATACAGTGGAGGTGATGAGTAGGTTCAGGGGATTAGGTCTGGTAGACAGAATACCTGAAGTACTATGGCCAGAGGTTTGTAACATTGTACAGGAGCCAGTCACCTAAACCATTCCAAAGAAAAAGAAATACAGGAATGCAAAGTGGTTGCTTGAGGAGACTTTACAAATAGCCAAAGAAAGAAGATTTTCCCTTGTAGCTCAGTAGGTGAAGAGTCTGCCTGAAAGGCAGGAGACTTGGGTTCAATTCCTGGGTCGGGAAGATTCCCTGGAGAAGGAAATGGCAACCCACTCCAGTATTCTTGCCTGGAGAATCCTAAGGATAGAGGAGCCTGGCAGGCTACAGTACATGGAGTTGCAAGAGTCGAACATGACTTAGCGACTAAACCACCACGAAAGAAAGAAGAGCAATGAAAGGCAAGGGAGATACACCCAACTGAATGCTGAGTTTCAGAGAATAGCAAGGAGAGACAAGAAAGCTTTCTCAAATAAGCAGTGGAAAGAAATGGAGGAAAACAACAGAATGGGAAAGAATATAGATTTCTTTAAGAAGATTGGAGATACCTAAGGAAAATTTCATACAAGGACAGACATGTTAAAGGACAGAAATTGTAAAGACCTAACTGAAGCAGAAGACATTAAGATGAGATGACAAGAATACATAGAAGAGCTTTACCCACCCCCCGCCCCAAATGTCTTAATGACCTGGATAACCATAATGGTGTGGTCACTTGTCTAGAGTCAGACATCCTGGAGTATGAAGTCAAATGGACCTTAGAAAGCATTTCTATAAATAAAGCTATTGGAGGTGATGGAATTCCAGCTGAGCTATTTCAAATCCTCAAAGATGAAGCTGTTAAAGTGCTCCACTCAATATGTCAACAAATTTGGAAAACTCAGCAATGGCCACAGGACTGGAAAAGGTTAATTTTTATTCTAGTCCCAAAGAAGGGCAATACCCAAGAATGTTCAAACAGTACATGGATGGAGGACTTCCAGAAGTACAAGCTGGTTTTAGAAAAGGCAAAGGAACCAGAGATTAAATTGCCAGCATTTGCTGGTTTGTAGAGAAAGCAAGGGGATTCCAAGAAAACATCTACTCCCGTTTCACTGACTACACAAAAATCTTTGACTGTGTGGATCACAACAAACTGTGGAACACTATTCAAGAGATGGGGATACCAGATCATCTTACTGGCTCTTGAGAAACAAAACCTGTATGTAGGTCAAGAAGCAACAGTTAAGACTGGATATGGAACAACACACTCATTGAGTTCAAAATTGAGAAAGCTTGTGCTTACTTATTTCTTTTCTTCCTGGATGATCTGTTCGTTGTAAGTTAAATTCTCCTACTACTATTGTGTAATTTGGAGTCGTTTATTTATTTTTCTCCTCTGATTGCCATAGCTTTCAGAGTTTCAGACTTTCAAAACTGCAATGAAAGTGGTAAGAGTGGACATTATGGTCTTGTATCGGGACTTAGAGGAAATGCTTTCAGCTTTTCACTGTTACGTATGATGTAAGCTATGGGTTTGTCATTTATGACCTTTATTATGTTGAGGTATGTTTCTTCTATACCAATTTTCTGGAGAATGTTTGTCATAAATGGGTTTTCAATTTTGTCAAAAGCTTTTTCTGCATCTGTTGAGATGATTACATCATTTTTATTATTCAATTTGTTAATGTGTAACACAGTGATTGATTTCCAAACACTGAAAAAAATCCCTGAGTTAAGTTCCACTTGATCTTGATGTATGATCCTTTTAATGTATTGTTGAGTTCAGTTTGCTAGTGTTTTGTTGAGGAATTTTATGTCTATATTCATCAGAGATATTATCCTGTAGTTTTTGTGTGTGTGTGTGTGTGTGTGGTGTGGTTTTGGTATCAGGGTGATGGTGGCCTCATAAAATGAGTTTAAGAGAGTTTCTTCCTCTGCAATATTGTGGAATAGTTTCAGAAGGGTGGATGTTAATTCTTCACTAAATGATAGAATTCCTGTGAAGCCTTCTGGTCCTGGACTTTTGTTTGTTGAGAAGTTTTTAATCATAGGGTTTTTTGTTTTTTTGTTTGTTTGTTTGTTTTTTCAGTACTTGTGATTAGTTTTTGTTTTTGTTTTCAGTACTTGTGATTTGTCTGTTTATATTTTCTATTTCTTCCTTGTTCAGTGTTGGCAGATTATACCTTTCTAAGCATTTATATATTTCCTCTTGTTGGCCTATTTTATTGACATATAGTTGCTTGTAGTAATATCATGATCATTTATAGATCTGTGGTGTCCATTTTAATGTCTCCTTTTTCATTTCTAATTTTATTTATTTGAGCCCTCTCCCTTTTTTTCCTTGATTAGTCTGGCTAAAGGTTTATTGAGTCTTTTTTAATCTTTTCAAAGAACCAGATTTTAGTTTCCTTAATCTTTGCTACTGTTTTGTTTCACTTATTTCTGTTCTAAACTGTATGATTTCTTTCCTTCTACTAAATTTGTGTGTGCTTTTTTGTTGTTCTTCTTTTTCTAATTCTTTTAGGTGTAAGGTTAGGTTTTCTGAGATTTTTTTTTTCATGAGGTAAGATTTTATGGCTATAAACTTCCTTCTTAGAAGTGCCTTTGCTGCATCCTATTGGTTTTGAATCATCTTGCTTTTATTTTCAGTTGTCCCTAGGTATTTTTTAATTTCCTTTTGATTTCTTAGGACATCCACTGGCTGTTTAGCAATGTATTGTTTAGCCTCCACATGTTTTTGTGTTTTACAATTTGTCCCCCTTGTAATTTATTTCTTATCTCATAGCATTGTGGTCAGAAATGATGCTCGATATTATTTCAATTTTCTCAAATTTAACCAAGGCTATCTTTGTGGCCCTGCATGTGATCAATCCTGGCAAATGTTTTGTGTCGTCTCTGCCTCTTTTAGATGGAATGGTCTATAAAGATCAATTAAGTCTATCTGGTCTAATGTGTCATTTAAGTCTTGTGTTTTTCTGTTAGTTTTCTGTCTGAATGATCTGCCCATTGGTATAGGTGGAGTGTTAAAGTTCTCCACTGTTATTGTATTACTGTTGATTTCTCCTTTTATAACTGTTAGCATTCGTCTTGTATATTGAGGAGCTCTTATGTTGAGTGCATATATATTTACAATTATATCCTCTTCTTGGATTGATCTTTGATCATTAGGAAGTGTTCTTTTTTGTATCTTTTAACAATCTTTAAAGTCTTTTCTCTGATATGAGTATTGCCTCTCCAGCTTTCTTTTTATTTTCATTTGCATGCAGTACCTTTTTCCATACCCTCACTTTCATTCTGTAGTGTCCCTAATTCTGAAGTTGGTCTCTGGTAGATAACATCTATGCAGGTCTTAATTTTTTATCCATTCAGCCAGTCTCTGTCTTTGGTAATTATCAATATGTTTGTTCCTATTGTCATTTTCTTAATTGTTTTAGATTTGTTTTCCTATGTCTTTTCTCTTTGACTTTTGCTTTCTTCTCTTATGATTTGATGGCTAACTTAATTTTGTGCTCAGGTTTTTTTTTTACTAATTTTGTGTGTATCTATTGTATATTTTTGGTTTGTGGTTCCATGATGTTTAGACACAGCAATTGACATATAATCAAAACTTTTAAAATGTCCTGGTCTTTCCATTTTAAATGCATTTCAAATATCCTGCATTTGTACTCTCCTCTTTCATGATTCCTGGTTTTGATATCATATTTATATGCAAATGTTACCCACCTTTAAAATACATATTTGCCTTTACTGGTGAGTTTTTCTCTTCATAATTCTCTTTTTTCTAGCTGCCTTTTCTTTTCCTCCTAGAAATGTTCCTTTAGCATTTGATGCAAAGTTGGTCCAGTGGTGCTGAATTCTCTTAGATTTTGTTTGTCTATAAAGCTTTTGATTTCTCCATTGAATCTGAATAAGAATGCTGCTGTATTTTTGGTTGTGGGTTCTCTTCATTAGTCACTTTAAATATATCATGGAGCTCTCTTATAGCCTGCAGAGTTTCTGCTGAGAAATCAGCTGATAACCTTATGGTAATTCCCTTGTGTGTTACATGTTGCTCTTAATATTTTTTTCTTTGTCTTTATTTTTTGTTAGTTTGATTACTATGTTTCTTGGGGTGTTCCTCTTTGGATTTATCCTGCCTGAGACTCTTTGCACTTCCCGAACTTGGGTGACTATTTCCTTTTCATGTCAGGGAAGTTTTCAGCTGTTATCTCTCCAAGTATTTCCCTAGGCCCTTCATCTCTGTCTTTTCCTGGAATCCCTATAGTGTGAGTATTGGTGTGTTTAATGTTGACCCA
The DNA here is from genome assembly GCF_023699985.2 of Odocoileus virginianus. Classification (NCBI taxonomy): domain Eukaryota; kingdom Metazoa; phylum Chordata; class Mammalia; order Artiodactyla; family Cervidae; genus Odocoileus; species Odocoileus virginianus. The sequence goes on from NC_069694.1 coordinate 54,335,123, forward strand.
GAGGTCCCTCAGCTTGTCCTCATTTATTCTCATTCTTTTTCTTTATTCTGTTCCATGGTGGTGATTTTCAACATTCTGTCTTCCAGCTCACTTATCCATTTTTCTGCCTCCTTTATTATGTTATTGTTTGCTTCTAGTGCATTTTTAATTTCAGTTATTATTTGTCTCTATTTGTTCTGAGATCTTCTAGCTCTTTGTTAAGCAGTTCTTTTATCTTCTTTATCTGTGCCTACATTCTTTTGCTGAGTTCTGGGATCATCTTCACTATAATTACTCTGAATTCTTTCTTGATTATATTGTCTATTTCTACCTCGTTTAGTTGTTCTTCTGGGGTTTTATCTTGTTTCTTTATCTGAGATATATTCCTCTGCTATCTTATGTTGTCTCTTTTTCTGCATATAGTCTCCATTCCAGAGGCTCCAGGATTTAGGTCCTCTTTCTTCTTGTGTCTGTGGTTCTCTTCCTTCTCGTCTCTGCTTCCTGTTGGCTGAGGCTGGTCCAAGAGGCTGTGTAGGCTTCCTTGTGTGAGGGATTGGTGCCTTAACACTGGTGGGTGGAGCTGGGTTTTGTCCCTCTGGTGGGCAAGGCCATGTCAAGGAGTGTGTTTAGAGGTGACTCTGAGGTCAGGAAGGCTTTAGCAGTCTGTTGATAGGTGGAGCTGTATTTCTGTCTTACTGGTTGTTTGGTCTGAGGCCTTCCAGCCCTGGAGCCAACAGTGTGTTGGATGGGGACAGACATTGTTTTCAAAATGGCAGCCTCTGTGAGAGCTCACACCAATGAGTACTCCCCAATATCTCAGCCACCAGGTCCTTATCCGCACAGTGAACCACAGCCACCTCTTTGCCTTTCCAGGAGACCCTTCAAGACCAGCAGGTAGGTCTGGCTCAGGCACCTATGAAGTCAAGAATTATTCCTGGGTGCCAGTGTGTGTGAGACCTTGTGTGTGCCCTCCAAGTGTTTTGTTTCTGTTTCCCCTACTCCTGCGGAGCTCCTGCAATCAAGCCCCACAGGCATTCAAAGCCAAGTGCTCTGGGGACTTCTCCCAGTGACAGTCCCCCATAATGGGGAGCCTGATGTGAGATTTAGAACTCTCAATCCTGTGAGAGACCCTCTGTAACAAGTATTTTTCTCTTTTTTCATTGCCCAACTGGTGGCTATGGGATCTGACTGCAAATTGAATGGGCCCCTCCTACTATCCTGTGTCTTCCTCTTAGTCTTTGTAGGTAGAATATCACTTTTTGCAGGTTCCAGTCCTTTTTAGTAACTGGTTGTTTAGCAGTTACTTTTGATTTCTTGTTTGTTTGTTTGTTTGTTTGTTTTTGTGAGAGGAGCTGAGTTCAAGTGCTTCTACTTGATAATCTTGTCTCTAAAACCTTTGACTCTTTTTTGAAAATTAAGAAGTAAGTTTGTTACTTGCAGGCTTAAAATTCTGCAATATTGTGTACTGCCTTAGAACAATCTATATTTAATATCCCTCCCTTATAAATAAAGTCTTTCTCTCATATCTCAGTCAAAATTACCCTTTGCTTTTTCTATTCATTGTTTCTATGTTCTCAAGCATTTAAGGTTTTCAAAATTTTTATGTATCATTCTCCCTTCTACCTGTAAACAATTTTCCCTTTTTGATGGTTTCTCAGTGGCTAAGTGCACCCAAGGCTAATGTGAAGCATCAACCATAATTTAAATTATTTCTATCACCCTCATACTTGTTTAAGCGACTTTTCTCTGTCTTTTGAAAACGAACACATTTAATTCTAGTATAGCATGCTTAATTAAGTTTTTAATTAAAATCTCTATGGACTTTGAATTCTATACAAAATAGTAGTTTTATTTTAAATTTTTTAACCTACTGTATTGGGAAACTACTCAATATTTAATATATGCTTGATAACACAAAATTAAATATATTCATCACATCAAAAATTGAATCTGTCTTTTGCCCAAAATTGTGTGGTGTTTATATAATTATATCTCTGAAACTCCAAGCAAGAATATGGATTTGTAATATTTGATGAGTTAAATATGAAATAAATGAACTTACATATGTCAGTATAGAGAAAGTTTATCTTTTGTTATTTCTGGTTTTGCTATGTGTCAATTGGCTAGACTGATAAATTCTGAACAACTTTTTTTTTTCCCAATAAGTTTTCAGTGGATTACAGGAGTTATTCACTCGTTTATGTTAGAAAATGGAAAGGAGGCAGCAGCCATTTTGTAGCACACCCACACTTTGTTCCAGTAGTTCAGTCACACACAAGTGTAGGTGCTGCTGTGCAGAGATTCTCTAGATGTAATTAAAGTTCCAAAAAGACTAATTCATGGGTAATGAAAGTGGAAGCCACAGGGACCTGGTTTTATCAGGTGGGTGCCCTTAGGAGAGGGGCAAGGCCTTTTCTAAACTGCAAAGGCTTAAATGCTTTGAAATTTGAAAAAGAGTTAAATACTGTGAAAGTGCTGCACTAAATATGTCAGCAAATTTGGAAAACTCACAGTGGCCACAGGACTGGAAAAGATCAGATTTCATTCCAATCCCAAAGAAAGGCAATGCCAAAGAATGCTCAAACTATCACACAATTGCACTCATCTCACATGCTGGTAAAGTAATGCTCAAAATTCTCCAAGCCAGGCTTCAACAATACATGAACCCTGAACTTCCAGATGCTCAAGCTGGTTTTAGAAAAGGCAGAGGAACCACAGATCAAATTGCCAACATCTGGTAGATCATCGAAAAAGCAAGAGTTCCAGAAAAACATCTATTTCTGCTTTATTGACTATGCCAAAGCCTTTGACTGTGTGGATCACAATAAACTGTGGAAAATTCTGAAAGAGATGGGAATACCAGACCATCTGCCCTCTCTCTTGAGAAACGCGTATGCAGATCAGGAAGCAACAGTTAGAACTGGTCATGGAACAACAAATGGGTTCCAAATCGGAAAAGGAGTACGTCAAGGCTGAATATTGTCACCCTGCTTATTTAACTTCTATGCAGAGTACATCATGAGAAAGGCTGGGCTGGATGAAGCACAAGCTGGGATCAAGATTGCCAGGAGAAATATCAATAACCTCAGATATGCAAATGACATAAACTTCATGGCAGAAAGCGAAGAAGAACTAAAGAGCCTCTTGATGAAAGAGGAGGGTGAAAAAGTTGGCTTAAAACTCAACATTCAGAAAACTAAGGTCATGGCATCCAGTTCCATCACTTCATGGCAAATAGATGGGGAAACTGTGGAAACAGTGGCTGACTATTTTGCGGGGGCTCCAAAATCACTGCAGACGGTGGTTGCAGCCATGAAATTAAAAGATGTTTACTCCTTGGAAGGAAAGTTATCACCAACCTAGATAGCGTATTAAAAAGCAGAGACATTATTTTGTCAACAAAGGTCCAACTAGTCAAAGCTAGGGTTTTACCAGTAGTCACGTATGGTTGTAAAAGTTGGACTATAAAGAAAGATGAGCACTAAATTGATGCTTTTGAACTGTGGTGTTGGAGAAGACTCTTGAGAGTCCCTTGGACTGCAAGGAGATCCAACCAGTCCATCCTAAAGGAAATCAGTCCTGGGTGTTCACTGGAAATACTGATGTTGAAGCTGAAACTCCAATATTTTGGCCACCTGATGCAAAATGCTGACTCTTTTGAAAAGACCCTAATGCTGGGAAAGATTGAAGGCAAGAGGACAAGGGGACAACAGAGGATGAGACAGTTGGATGGTATCACCAACTCAATGGACAAGAGTTTGGGTGGACTCTGGGAGTTAGTGATGGACGGGGAGGCCTGGTATGCTGTGGTTCATAGGGTCGCAAAGAGTTGGACACGATTGAGTGGCCAAACTGAACTGAACTGAAAGACTCAAAACAGCAACTTAATCTGCAGTCACCCTCACTTCTTCATGGTTCTTCCCTTCTCAGCTACTCACTGGACTTTGGGGTGGTTTAGTCAGCTCCCACAATTGTATAAAACATGTCTTCTGGTAAATTATATGTGTGTGCATGTATGTATTTTTATACTCTCTGTTCCTTGGTCAACCTTGACTGATAAAAATTTTAACTGTCTCTATATAATAATGTACTTGTAATGTATTTGATAATTTACCTATTTGACATTTGGGTAGATGTACTAAATTACACATTTTATAGAAGGAAAACATTTCTTACTGCTGAAATCTCAGTCATAGGTGCCCTCAGAGACCAGAAACAACGGAGGAAGTGAGGCCTCTGGCCAGTTTGGGAAGTACATTGACATTCAGATAACATTTAATAAGTGATATCAGGACATTCAAAAAGAGTTTGATAATGTGCTATTCAAATGAACTATATCTGCCCAACATAACTCAGTCCCTGTGCTGCTAGTTATAAACCATAGATCGACATCCTTCATTCTCTTTCTACAACTCACTTGAACCCTGCCGCATTCACTATTGTCCAAAGTTGCCTGAAATGGAGCTCTGACCTTTAGTTGTAACCATGAAAAATATTTTCATACTTGGAAAGAACAAGAGGAAGAGGAAAGAGTGAATATTTCAAAAAGAAAGCTTCAAATTCCTTACTTGAGAACTTTGTGAGGATACATCTGTTATGATACCACGTCCAGTATTTGGTTGGACGAATAGTAGAGGCTTCCTTTTTGCTGACGTGCATCCACCTCTCACTGAGCCAAGAACGATGCTTTGTTATAAAATTGAGGATAACAAAAGAGAATGTGTTAGATATCACTATAATGTTATGTGTCTTTATTCCATTTATGTTTTGTGGTTTCACACCCCACATATATGTTTGTTAAGCATGGAGATACTCCATTTCAGGAAATATATAGCTTTAGAGTTTAATATTTATGAAACATTCATACAAGGGGGAAAGTTTTAATAATTGATTTTATTTCAAATCTGTTTAATTCCCCTGGGCAGATTTATCACACTGCCAGTTATCTCTTGGTTGCCACAGATCTGCCTTCAAATCCTCCTCAGATTTTAACAGAACACTTGTGCTTTGTTTTTATATCATTGCATGTTTATGTATAAGGCATTTGGGATTTGATCTAGTAACTAATTCTATTTTAGCAACTCTGAAAATTCAGGATTTCCTTCCCCTAATTCACACATTCACTCTATTGCAAAAGTGAGTAAATGATTAAAATAAAGTTCTTGGGTCCCTTTGACTATATCACTAATGACTCCAATGTGTGTGTGATTCCATTTTATCAGAGAACACAGAAATTTAAAATAATGAAGATTTTTTTGTTAAATTTTGAGCAAAGTCCTAGTGTCCTTTAACTGTATACAGAAACAAAGCAAATATGTTCTAAATGATATGGAGTATTGTTCTTTCCTGTTTTATGCCAAAGTTTAACCACTCTCTCATCTCTTCCATGGGGCTTTCCTGGTGGTTCAGTGGTAAAAATTCTGCCTGCTAATGCAGGAGATGCAGGTTTAATCCCTGGGTTGGGGAGATCCTCTGGAGAAGGAAGCATCAACAAACTGCAGTATTCTTGCCTTGGAAGTCCCATGCACAGAGAAACTCGGTGGGGTACAGTCCTTAGGGTTGCAAAATAGACACAGCTAGGTGACTAAACAACATCTCTTTCACAGAGAAGAAATGTATATTATTATGGGTATATTATAATAATAATGTATATTATTATTAGCTTGCTGGGGCTGACTTACTAAAGTACCACAGACTGGGTGACCTAAACATAAGAAATTTACTTTCTCACAATTCTGGAGCCTAGAAATCCAAGATCAAAGTGTTGGCAGGGTTAGAATTTTTCTGAAGTTCTCTGCTGGGCTTGAGATGGCGGTCCTCTCCCTGTTTTCTCATGGTCTTCTCTGTGTGCATCTATGCTCTAACTTCCTCTTGCTATAAGGGTACCAGTCACAAGGATGAAGGGCCACCCTATTCAGTGCATTTTAACTTAATCACCTCATTAATGATTCCATCTCCAAATATAGTTGCTTCAACAAATGTTTGGGGTTTTTAAAATTGTTTTTGGGGCAGGGGAAGACAAAATTCACCCCGTAACAGTGGCATTTAACATTGAATTTTCAACTTATTTGGATAAGGGTATAAAGACATGAGCTTTATAATCAATGTTTGTGTTTTAATTAAGGCCTTGTTTCTCAAAAGCCATTTAAAGTTCACAGCAGAATCAAAGGGAAGGTGCAGAAATTTCCCATACAACTCCTCCCTCCACATATTCATAGTCTATTATCAACATATCCCAGTAGAGTATGACATTATGGTTTAATCTTGGTGTTGTATATTCTATAAATTTAGACAAATGTACAGTAACACTTATCTGACAATATACATTATGGTATCATACAGTCAGCCCTCTGTATCCATGCCTTCAGCATCCACAGATTCAACCAACTAGGTATTGTGTATTATGTTTACATATAGTATGTAGCCTTTTCAGATTGGCATCTTTTCCTTGTCATTGTTCAGTTGCTCAGTCATGTCTCACTGTTTGTGACCCGTGGACTGCAGCATGCAAGGCTTCCCTGTTCTTCACCTTCTCCCAGAGCGTGCTCAAACTCATATGTATTGAATTGGTGATGCCATCCAGCCATCTTTTCCTCTTTCATTTCCTTCTCCTCCAGCCTTCAATCTTTCCCAGCATCAGGGTCTTTTCTAGTGAGTCAGTTTTTGCATCAGGTGACCAAAGTATTGGGGCTTCAGTTTCAGCATCAGTCTGTCCAATGAATATTCAGTATTGATTTCCTTTAGGATTGGCTGGTTTGATCTCCTTGCAGTTCAAGGGACTCTCACTTACTGATATGGATTTAAGGTTCCTTTATATCTTTTCATGACTTGATAGCTCATTTCTATTTAGTGTTGAATAATATTTCATTTTCTGAATGCATAACAGCTTATCCATTTACCTACTGAAGGACATCTTCATTGCTTACAAGTTTCATCAGTCATGAATAAATCTGCTATAAATATCCTTGTGCAGATTTTTGTATAATGTAATTTTTCAGTTCTGTTAAGTCAATATCAAGGAGTGTGATTGGTGGATCATACAGTGAGAGTAAGAAGAAAAGCTATGACCAACCTAGTTCAGTTCAGTCACTCAGTCATGTCCAACTCTTTGCAACCCCATGACCGCAGCACACCAGGCCTCCCTGTCCATCACCAATTCCTGGAGTTTACCCCAAATTCATGTCCATTGAGTTGGTGATGCCATCTAACCATCTCATCCTCTGTTGCCCTCTTCTCCTCCTGCCTTCAATCTTTCCCAACATCAGGGTCTTTCCGAATGAGTCAGCTCTTTGAATCAGATGGCCAAAGTATTGGAGTTTCAGCTTCAGCATCAGTCCTTGCAATGAATATTCAGGACTGATCTCCTGTAGGATGGACTGGTTGGATCCCCTTGCAGTCCAAGAGACTCTCAAGAGTCTTCTTGAACACATCAATTCTTCTCAAAAGCATCAATTCTTTGGCTCTCAACTTTCTTTATAGTCCAACTCTCACATCCATACATGACCACTGGAAGGGTATACGGCCCGTTATTTAATCGGGTTTTTTGTTTTCTCATTGTTGAGTGTTAAATCAAAATTTCTCTGTATATTTTGGATGACAGTCCTTTATCAGATGTGAGCTCTGAAAATATTTTCTCCCAGTGTAGTTTGTATTCACATCCTCTTCCCCCCTTTTCTTACAGAGAAATTTTTATTTTAATGAAGTTCAGATTTCTACACTTTTCTCCCTGGATCTTGCCTTTAACATTGTATCTAAAATATCATCACCATATCCAAGGATATGTAGGTTTTTTTCTAATGTTACTTCTAGGATTTCTATAGTCTTACATTTTACATTTAGGTCTGTGACCCATTTGGAGTGGATTTTTTTGTTTGTTTGTTTGTTTTATTTTATTTATTTATTAGCTGTGCCATGTCTTTGTGGCTGTGTGGGCTTTTCTCTAGCTCTGCTGAGTGGAGGTTACTCCCTAGTTGTGATGCACAGGCTTCTCATTCTGGTTGGCTTCTCTCGTTGTGAAGGACAGGCCTTAGGGCTCATGGGTTTCTGTAGTTGTGACATGTGGGCTCAGTATTTGCAGCTTCCAGGCTCTAGACTACAAAGCCTATAGTTGTGCCTCTTGGGTTTAGCTGCTGTGCAGAATGTGAGATCTGGGATATTCAGATCAGGGGTCAAACCCGTGTCTCCTGCATTGGCAGGTGGATGCTTTACCACTGAGCCACCAGGGAAGCCCTGAGTTAGTTTTTTGAAGGGTATAAGTTCTCGGCTAGATTCATCTTTACATGTGGATGTCTAGTTGTTCCAACACCATTTGTTGAAAAGGCTGTCTTTGTTCCATTAGATTGCCTTCCCTCCTTTGTCAGAGATAGGTTGACTGTATTTACATGGGTATGTTTCTGTACCCTCCATTCTGTTCCATTGATTTGTCTATTGTTTTACCAATACCACATTCTGTTTATTAGTGTAGCTCTATAGTAAGCCTAAAGTCAGTAACATCAGTCCTCCAGCTTGGTTCTTCTTCAGTTATGTTGACTATTCATGGTCTTTTGCCCCTCCATATATACTTGCTGAGATTTTTGTCAGTGTTCCCTTGAGTCTATAAATAAAATTGGGAAGAACTGACAGTATTGAATCTTTCTATTAATGAACATGGACTATCTCTCTATAGTTCTTTGATTTTATTCATCAAAGTTTGTTTTAGTTTTCCTTAATGTACATCTTAGATGTATTTTGTTAGATTTAGAACTATGTATTTCATTTTTTGTGTTAATGTAAATGGTATTGTTTTTTAATTTCAAATCCCATCTGTTCATTGCTAGTATATAGGAGTGTCAATGATATTTTCAGGAGTCTTTTTTTTTTTTTTTAATTTTCAGGAGTCTTAAGCATTCTGAAGAACTTTGCATGAAATCTTACCTTAGAAATGATAGATTCATCATGACTTTCAAACTCTTAAGTCAAATATTAACACTAAATGTTAACATAGAATTAGCTTATAATTATTTATTTATTAAAATATGCTGAATTAACTACATCTTATCTTTTGTATCTGTGATATATTTTAAAAACATTCCCAATATCAATTGTATGTAATAAGATAATCTCAGAATAATTTTGAAAATATTTAAATCATACAAGCAAATAAATTACCAGAAATAACTTTAAGCTGATTTTACTTTGAAGTGTATTTTGATTGAAATATATACAAATTAGGTATTCTCAGCCTACCATATGCAGCTTGCATGAATACAAACCAATTTTTATATCAGTAGGTACCAACGTTGTTATGCAATTAAGTGGAGATAGAATGCATTATTAAGTTAATTAAACTAATCCGCTAGTTTTGTTCTATTTTAGATACACAGCCTTAGAAGTATAGATTGTATTGTTCATTCTTCTAGGTTTATGGCATATTATTTTTGTTGCTGCTGGCTTCCCAGATGGCTCAGTGGTAAAGAATCTGCCTACCAAACAGGAGGCATGGGTTTGATCCCTGGGTCAGGAAGATCCCATGGGGATAGGAAATGGCAACCTACTCCAGAAGAAAAGCCCGTGGACACATGAGCGTGGTGGGCTACAGTCTATTGGATTTCAAAGAGCTGGACATGACTTAGAAATTAAACAACTGCAGCAGTATCTCTGTTGCAGGTTTTGGGTTTTATATTTTATTTTTCCCTTAACTCCCTGCTTAATAATTTCAATAGTATACATTCTTATTTTAATGTATACTTTCCTAGTGGCTCAGCTGGTAAAGAATCTGCCTGCAATCAGGAGACCCAGGTTCAATCCCAGAGTCAGGAAGATCCCCTGGAGAAGGAAGTGGCAAACCACTCCAGTACTCTTGCCTGGAGAATTCCATGGACAGAGGATCGGGACAGACTACAGTCCATGGAATCGCAGAATGAGACACGACTGTGTGACTAACTTTCACTTTTTTTCATATGTATATTTATTTAAATATTTACATCAGTGAAAATCACACTTATTTAGTTTTAAATTTACCCAAATGGTATACATAATAAATCTTAGTGTTATTTTATTATTGTTGTTTAACCATATTTTTCCAATTTAACAACGCTCCTCTAATAGATCTAGTTACTCATTTGACTGCTGCATGGCAAAGTCTATCTCCAACTATTTCTTAGCATAAATAATGCTAAATTAAATCATCTTGTAAAGCTCTCTGATACTTAGAGCTGTGGGGTAATTTACTTTTATCAAAAAGTGCCCATTTGCATTCCAGAACCACTAATAAAGCTTACTATATCAGACTTACTGTAAAGCTACAGTAAACAACACGGTGTGATTTTGGCAAAAGAATTCTTGTCTGTATTCAAGGTCATGTGATCTTTTAAAATGTAATCTGATACTTATTTTCTGTCACCAAGACTCCACCCATAGCCCATATTTTCTCAAAACCCTGTGGGAGAAGAGATTAAGAATATTCAGTAGCCAGAGCAGATGTTGCTGCCTACTTGTCTTCATCCCCATGCTGAGAACTTTGAGCTCTAATAGGGAAGTACCAACTGTTAGATCAAGAGGATGCCTGCAAGACTTTAGGCAGTTCGAAACCTCAGGTAGAGTAGCAATAAACTCAAAAGTTGGGGAAGTCCATCTACCCTGACCCTTCTCCTTGGCTACAGATTTTTCAGCAACACCATATTTTTTTCTTTAATTTCTTTAGTCTTTCTATAGGTGCAGAGGACAGGTATGTTTTCCCAAGTCATCTGAGAGGAATGTTGCCACAGAGATCAGGATTTTCTGAGCCAGCATCCACTACATCAGACCCAGTGAGTGTGTCTCCTTGTGGCTACATGTATGGCAGTGATCATATAATGCAAAAGAGAATGTGTTAAACAGAACCATGGTGATAAGTCTACAATAAGATGTCTTGATTAGAGCTCAACCTTGGAATCTGTACTCAACAAATGATAGATCTCCCAGAAAGATGCCTGAATCTGCTTAGTAAAGACTCTGGGGATGAAGCATGAAACAGTAGGTGGGGATCAAGACGCAGTTGTCAGCTTGAGTACTGCATGCTGGCTGGTCCTGCTAGAGGATATGACTCTGTCATAAGTTGAATTTTCAGAGGCCATAATGGCATGAGTCTCTAGTAGAAGTGTCTGCAGATGCCATCAGTTTTCTTTCTGAATGTATACTCTTTCCTCTGAAGTTCAGTTTTGGTGACATCTAGTTACTTGATTCCTTCTGCAGGTTTTCAAGGGCTCTAGATACTGAACATTTTTCTGAGGTTGTGGCAGGAATCAGTATACAATGCTTTATGAGCCATTTTCTGAAATACGGGGAAAGGATTGTGAGAGTTTGTATTTTTTGTGCATTTAATAGTTAGAATGTAGAATCTTACTTCGTGTGACTCAGATTAATTTTTATCTGAGCATTTATTCATTTTCTTTGATGTACCTTCTCATTTTTGTAATTGCCTATTCACTTAATTCCCCATTTCATAATTAGATTTCCTGATTTTTTGTGTGCTTTGCAGTTCTTTTCATATTCAAGGTAATAAAATGTGTTGACTACATATATTCCAGATATATTCTTGTAGTGTGCCAACCTTTCTTTAATTATGTAATTTGAGTCCTTTACAAATCAGAAAGTCATCATTTTGCTGTAGTCAAATACTTTCATTTGGCTTTCCTTTTTCTGTTTCTCAGTTTTTCTGTTTTTTTTCGATCACTAGGTCATATCTCTTTGTGACCCCATGAACTGCAGTACAGCAGGCTTCTCTGTCCTTCACTATCTTCTGACTTTTATCAGTGTCTTGTCCATTGAGTCGGTGATGCAACCCAACTATCTAATCCACTGTGGTCCCCCTTCTCCCCCTGCCCTCAATCTTTACCAGCATCAGGGTCTTTTCCAGTGAGTCAGTTCTTCACAAGAGGTGACAAAGTACTGGAACTTCAGCATCAGTCCATGATTTACTGGTTTGATCTCCTTGCAATCTAAGGGACTGTCAAGAGTCTTCACCATCACCACAGTTTGAAAACATCAATTCTTCAGTGCTCAGTCTTCTTTATAGTCCAGTTCTCATATCCATACATAACTACTGGAAAAATCATAGATTGATTCGACTATATATAACTTTGTTGGCAAAGTGATGTCTCTGCTTTTTAATATGCTGCCTAGGTTTGTCATAATTTTCCTTCCAAGGAGCAAGCATCTTTTAATTCCATGGCTGCAGTCACTGTCTGAAGTGATTTTAGAGCCCAAGAAAATAAAATCTGTCATGGTTTCCACTTTTTCCCCTTTTATTTGTCATGAAGTGATGAGACTGGATGCCATGATCTCCATTTTTGAATGTTGAGCTTTAATCCGGCTTTTCCACTTTAATTTTTTACTCTCCTCAAGAAACTCTTTAGTTCCTCTTAGCTTTCTGCCATTAGGGTTGTGTCATCTGCATATCTGAGATTGCTGATATTTTTCCTGGCAATTTTGATTCCAGCTTGTGAGTCATCCAGCCTGGCTTTTCTCATGATGTACTCTGCACAGAAGTTAAATAAGTAGGGTGACAATATACAGCCTTGATGTACTCCTTTCCCAGTTTGGAACCAGTGTATTGTCCCATGTCTGGTTCTAACTGTTGTGTCTTGACCTGCATACAGGTTTATCAGACAGGAAAGGTAATCTGGTATTCCCATCTCTTTAAGAATTTTCCAGTTTGTTATGATCCTCTCCACACAGTCAAAGGCATTAGTCAATGAAGCAGAAGTAGATTTTTTTTAATTCCCTTACCTTTTCTATGATCCATCATATGTTGGAAATTTGATCTGTTTCCTCTTTCTTTTCTAAATCCAGCTGTACATCTGGAATTTCTTGGTTCATGTACTGCTGAAGCCTAACTTGAAGGATTTTGAATATAATCTTGCTAGCATGTGAAATGAGAGCAATTGTATGGTAATTTGAACATTCTTTGGCATTGCCTTTCTTTAGGATGGAATGAAAACTGACCTTTTCTAGTCCTGTGGCCACTGCTGAGTTTTCCAGATTTGCTGGCATATTGAGGCAGTACTTTAACAGTATTCTTTCAGGATGTTTAAAAGCTCAACTGGAATTCCATCACCTCCACTAGCTTTCTTAGTGAAAGTGAAGTCGCTCAGTTGTGTCTGACTCTTTGCAACCCCATGGACTGTAGCCTACCAGGCTCCTCCGTCCATGGGATTTTCCAGACAAGAATACTGGAGTGGGTTTTCCTTCTCCAGGAGATCTTCCCCACCCAGGGATTGGACCCAGTTCTCCTGCATTGTAGACAGACGCTTTATCGTCTGAGCCACCAGGGGAGCTTTCTTAGCAGTAATGCTTTCTAAGGCCCACTTGACTTCACACTCTAGGATGTCTGCTTCTCTGTGGAGCAACTTTTTTTCTGAGTCTTGTAGAATTATTCCTTCCTGTATCAAATTCCATCTATTAGGAGTACAGGAAGGATGAGGGGAGATGGGGAGACAACTGAGTCACAGCAATGTTAGAATCTGCTGTCATTACTAAGCTAAAGAGACAAACGGAGGAGATATTGCCTCTTGAAGCCACAGAGGAAAAACAGGCTTCCAAGTGAAATCCTGGGTTAGGGTTGGTAGAGTAAAAACAAGACTCCCAGTTACATGCAAATTTCAGTTAGCAACTGTTCTTCCCAAGAGATCACAACTGTTAGAAATAAACAGGTTTCTCTCTCTTCTATCCTTCTCCTTTTCTTCTATCCTGAAGTATTTCCTATTGGCTGAACTCAGCGAGGAACCAGGTGACAATACATTCTAGAAAATGCAGATGATAGCACCAAGGGCCTGATCTGAGAACAAATGGGATGAAAGCCAGTATGGAATCATTTCCACTGGATTTTTAATCAGGGCAATCATCTGTGGCTATTCTACAGATTGGCCTGGTCAATAGGGATTGTTTCTGCCAATCATAATAGTCATTATGGAGTAGAGCTAAAGTCAAAGTGTACAATTGAAATCTAGAGTCTGTAGTAAGGTATGCAGGAGCCATAAAGACCTACAGATTTACCTTGCAATTACCTATGTGTGGTAATAGGATTGTCTTGTTCTTTTAATTCAGTATCCTGAAGGTACTGCTAATTTCAAGTACTCACAACTTCTCACAATCAAGAAAGGATGCAATTTTAATTGAAAGCAAAATGCTATGAATTACTGGCCATTTAAATGCTTTCCACGTAACTCATCACCCACAAAATGAGTCCTATTTAGGATTAAATCCTATTGTATGATATTAAACCTACTTCACATCAAAACAAAACTGAAAGTACACACCAAACTTTCCTCCATGTAAACTCTAAAGGATTTGCCTTTTAATTTCTGATATCTAGTTATTTGCTCACTATATTGAGGTTTCTGATCTATACTAGATAGTACACTTGAGGATTGGGGATAAGTTTAAAAAACTATAATTCCTGACTTTAGGGGATGTGCATATATGTGTGGTCTTGTGTAAACAACCTACAGTAAAGTTGTTGATTTGACTTTTTAAATATTGCATCAAATATTTCCTTTATTTTCCTCTGGGACAATCAAAATATTTGAAATATTTTGCTGTGAAATTAGAAAATAAAAAGTTCTGAGTGATATGGCAAATGATCATCCCTTCTAGATTGCTGGATTCTATAATCTGTGGCCTCATTTTTGCCTTAGACAGTCACTTTTATCACTGATGTTTCATTATGGAGTTTGTGGCATTTTTATATGAATCAAATATATTTGAATCAAACACACAACCTAAACAACTTGCAAAGAAAGGTATATTACTTAATTCATTTTAGAGGTCATGCATTAAATCTAGCATTATTAAGTTCATTTGATATATTTTTTCCCATATTTCCTTGAACAGTGAATGAGTAATTTGTGGAGGAAATTTCCACTAATAAATATAATTAGAAAGTGCTAAATATTGGAACAAAAAATTACCATTGTAATTTTAAGAAATAATCTGACCTTTAGAGTATCTGAAAATTCCACTTTGGAAAAATAACTAAAATAAAATAATTTAATGTTCAAGATTGCTGTTTATCATTTAGCACAATCACTCTGTCTAATGCAACTTCATAGTCTACAGATAAAATAAGATTCTTCAACTGTATTACATACTTTTAAGTAAAACAGATTTTTGGTCATTTTTGTGAAGTGTTATTTGCTCAGTCATGTCCGACTCTTTGCTACACCATGGACTGTAGCCTGCCAAGCTCCTCTGTCCATGGAATTCTCCAGGAAGGAATACTAGAGTGGGTTGCCATTCCCTTCTCCAGGGGATCTTCCCAACCCAGGGATCGAAGCCGGATCTCCTGCATTGCAGGTGGATTGTTTACCATCTGAGTCACCAGGGAAGCCCCATTTTTGTCAAAAATACGTCCAATAGTTACAGATTTTTAGAGCAAATGTGATGGCTTATTCACGTTAATTATAAAACTCCTAAATGAGAACATTTTAGCAACCCTGTTTGTAGTTTTATTGTGGTGGAAGTCACATAATTATCAAACATACAATTTTAACCATATTTAACTGTACTGTTCCGTGGCACTAAGTCCATTCACATTGGTGTGCAACTCTCACCAGCATCCATCTCTCAAATTTTTCACCTTCCTAAACTGAAATTCTGTCCCTATTTAATACTAACACCCCATTCTCAATCCAACTCCCGGTTCCTGGCATATAACAAAGTACTTTTTGACTCTGTGAATTTGACTGTTCTATCTCATGTAAGTGGAATCAAACAGTATTTGCCTGCCCCTAATGTATCCATATATTGAAATACACTTTGAAGGTTAGCTTAATATATGTCTTACAAACAGAGTTTACTTTCTGTTGCCCCTCCTGCCAACCCTGCCCTAGTGCTATAGAATAGCTTCTCATTAGTTATCTGTTTTATACATAGCAGTGTAAAGGTGTCAATCCCAATCTCCCAATTTATTGTCTGTATATTTGTTCTCTATGTCTGTCCTTCTATTTTTGCTTTGCCAATTCATTCATCTGTACTATTTTTCTATATTCTACATATATCCGTCAATATATAATATTTGTTTCTCTCCTTCTGACTTACCTCATTCTGTATGGCAGGTACATTCACATCTCTAGTTCCATCTGCATCTCTGCAAAGGGCACAGTTTTGTTCCCTTTAATGACTGAGTAATATTCCATTATATACATGTATCATGACTTCTTTATCCATTTCTCTGTTGATGAACATTTAGGTTGCTTCCATGTCCTAGCTATTGTAAATCGTACTGTAGTGAACAATTGGGGTGCATGTATTTTTTGAAATTATGGTTTTCTCTTGGTATATCCCCAGGAATGGGATTGCTGGGTTGTACAGTGATTCTATTTTTAGTTTTTTGAAGAATCTCCATACTGTTCTCCATAGTAACCGTATCAATTAACATTTTCATCAACAGTATAAGAGGGTTCCATTTTCTCTACACCCTCTCCAGCATCTATTGTTTATAGATTTTTTGATGATGGCCATTCTGACTGGTGTGAGGTGGTACCTCATTGTAGTTTTGATTAGCAGTTTTCTAATAATTAGTAGTATTAAGCATCTTTTCTTGGGTATCTACATGTTGTATCTGGAGACATGGCCATTTAGGTCTTCCTCCCATTTATTGGATTGGGTTGTTTGTTTTTTGGTGTTGAACTACTTGATCTGTTTGTATATTTTGGAGATTAATCCCTTGTCAGTTGCATAGTTTGCAAATATTTACTCCCATACTGAGGATTGTCTTTTTGTTTGTTTATGATTTCCTTCACTATGCAAAATCTTTTGAGTTTAATTAGGACCCATTTGTTTGTTTTTGTTATTTTCATTACTCTTGAATGTGAGTTAATAAAGATCTTGCTATGTATTCTGCCTCTTTTCCACTTAGCCTTTTATAGTATCTGGCCATGTATTTAGGTCTTTAACCCATTTTAAGTTTATTTTTGTGTAAGGTGTTAGGGGGTGTTCTTCTTGCTGTTCTTCAGTCACTAAGTCATGTCCAACTCCTTGCAACCACATAGATTACAGCATGTGAAGCTTCTCTGTCCTTCACTATCTCCTAAAGTTTGCTCAAACTCAAGTCCATTGAGACGGTGATGCCGTCCAATTATCTCATTCTTTGTACCCCTTCTCCTCCTGCCCTCACTTTTTGCCAGCATCAGGATCTTTTCCAATAACTCAGCTCTCTCTTCATATTAGCTGGCCAGTGCATTGGAGCTTCAGCTTCAGCATCAGTCCATGCAATGAATACTCAGAGATAATTTCCTTTTCAGTTCAGTTCAGTCGATCAGTCATATCTGATTCTTTGCAACCCCATGGACTGCAGCACACTAGGCCTCCCTGTCCATCACCAACTCCTGGAGCTTGCTTGAACTCATGTCCATTGAGTTGGTGATGCCTTCCAACCATCTCATCTTCTATCATTCCCTTCTTCTCCTGCCTTCAATCTTTCCCAACATCAGGGTCTTTTCCAATGAGCCAATTCTTCCCATCAGGTGGCCAGAGTATTGAAGTTTCAGCTTCAGCAGCAGTCCTTCCAATGAATATTCAGGACTGATGGTTGGATCTCCTTGTAGTCCAAGGGACTCTCAAGAGTCTTCTCCAGCCCCACATTTCAAAAGCATCAATTTTTTTCCCACTCAGCCTTCCTTAAGGCCCAACTCTCATATATACATAGCTACTTGAAAAATCATAGCTTTTCTCATAAAAATCATACAGACCTTTGTTAGCAAAGGTCTCTGCTTTTTGATATGCTGTCTAGTTTTCTCATAGTTTTTCTTCCAAGGAATAAGTGTCTTAATTTTGTGGCTGCAGTCATCATCCTCAGTGATTTGGGAGCTCAAGAAAACAAAATCTATCCCTGTTTCCACTTATTTTTCATCTCTTTGCCTTAAAGTGATGCAACTGGATGCCATGGTCTTAGTTTTTTATATGTAGAGTTTTGAGCCACCTTTTTCACTCTCCTCTTTCACCCTTGTAAAGAGACTTTTTTGTTCCTCTTTGCTTTCTGTCATTAGAGTGGTATCATCTGCATATCTGAGGTTGTTGATATTTCTTCTGGCAATTTTGATTCTAGCATGTGATTCATCCTGTCTGGCATTTCTCATGATGTACTCTGCATATAAGTTAAATAAGCAGGGTGACAGCATACAGGCTTGTGTACTCATTTCCCAACTTGTAACCTTTCTGTTGTTCCATGTCCATTTCTAACTGTTGCTTCCTGACCTGGATGCTGGTTTCTCAGGAAGCAGGTAAGGTGGTCTGGTATTCCCATCTCTTGGAGAATTTTCCAGTTTGTTGTGATCCACTCAGTCAAAGGTCTTCACAAAGTCAATGAAGCAGAAGTAGATGTTTTTTCTGGAATTCCCTTGCTACTTCTATGATTGATCAGATGTTGGCAATTTGATCTCTGGTTCCTCTGCCTTTTCTAAGTCCAGCTTATACATCTGGAAGTTATTGGGTCAAGTATTGCTGAAGCCTAGCTTAAAGGGTTTTGAGCACTACCTTGCTAGTATGTGAAATTAGTGCAATTGTATGATAGTTCGAACATTCTTTGGCATTGCCTTTTCTTTTAGATTGGAGTGAAAACTGACCTTTTTCAATCTGTGGCCCCTGTTGAGTTTCCCAAATTTCCTGGCATAAGAGTGGAACACTTTAACAGCATTATTTCTTAGGATTTTAAATAGTTCAGCTGGAATTCAAACACCTCCATTATCTTTGTTCATCATAATATTTCCTGAGGATCACTTGACTTCACACTCCAGGATGTCTGGCTCTAGGCAGTGACCACACCATTGTGTTTGTGTGGGTCATTAAGACCTTTTTTGTGTGTATTCTTCTGTGTATCCTTGCCACCTCTTTTTAATCTTTTCTGCTTTGGTTAGATCCTTGCTGCTTTTGTCCTTTATTGTGCCCATCTTTGTATGAAATATTCCTTTGATATCTCCAATTTTGTTGACGAGATCTCTACTCTTTCCCGTTCTATTGTTTCCTCTATTTCTTTGCATTCATCACTTAAGAAGGCTTTCTTATCTCTCCTTGCTATTCTTTGGAACTCTGCACTGCATTCTGTTGGGTATATCTTTCCCTTTCTTTAACTTCTGCTTCCTTCTCCTCTCAGGCCATTTGTAAGGCCTCCTCATACAATCATTTTGCCTTCTTCCACTTATTTTCATTTGGGGTGGTTTTGGCCACTGCCTCCTGTACAATGTGCAAACCCCCATCCATAGTTCTTTGGGTACTCTATCAGATCCAATCCCTTGAATTTATTTGTCACTTCCACTGTATTTGTCAAAGTATTTAATTTAGGTCACACCTGAATGGTCTGTTGGTTTTCCCTACTTTCTTCAATTTAAGCCTGCATTTTACAATAAGGAACTCATGATCTGAGCCACAGTCAGCTATAGGTCTTGTTTTTACTGATTCTATAGAGTTTCTCCATCTTCAACTGCAAAGAACATAATCAATTTGATTTCAGTATTGACCATCTGGTGATGTCCTTGTGTAGAGTCACCTGTTGTGTTGTTGGAAGTTGGTGTTTGCTGTGACCAGTGTGTTCTCTTGGCACAACTCTGTTAGCCTTTATCTTGCTTCATTTGGTACTCTAAGGCCAAACTTACCTCTTATTCCAGGTATCTGTTGACTTCCTACTTTTGCATTCCAATCCCATATAATGAAAAGTACATCTTTCCTCTCTCTCTCTCTTTTTTTTTTTTTTTTTGTTGTTGTTGTTGGTACTTGAAGGCCTTGTAGGTCTTCATAGAACTAGCCAACTTCAACTTCTTCAGCATCAGTGGTTGTGCATACACTTGGATTACTGTGATGTTTAATGGTTTGCCTTGGAAATGAACCAAGATCATTCTTTCAATTCTGAAATTGCACCTAAGTACTGTAAGTAATGCTCAAAATTCTCCAAGCCAGGATTCAGCAATACGTGAACTAAGAACTTCCAGATGTTCAAGCTGGTTTCAGAAAAGGCAGAGGAACCAGAGATCAAATTGCCAATAACCGTTGGATCATTGAAAAAGCAAGAGAATTTCAGAAAAATATCTATTTCTGCCTTATTGACTACACCAAAGCCTTTGACCGTGTGGATCACAATAAACTGTGGAAAATTCTGAAAGAGATGGGAATACCGGGCCACCTGACCTGCCTCTTGAGAAACCTGTATGCGGGTCAGGAAGCAACAGTTAGAAGTGTACATGGAACAACAGACTGGTTCCAAATAGGAAAAGGAGTACCTCAAGGGTGTATATTGTCACCATACTTATTTTACTTATATGCAGAGTACATCATGAGAAACGCTGGGCTGGTAGAAACACTAGCTGGAATCAAGATTGTCAGGAGAAATATCAATAACCTCAGATATGCAGATGACACCACCCTTATGGCAGAAAGTGAAGGTGAACTAAAAAGCCTTTTGATGAAAGTGAAAGAGGAGAGTGAAAAAGTTGGCTTAAAGCTTAACATTCAGAAAACTAAGATCATGGCATCTGGTCCCATCACCTCATGGGAAATAGATGGGGAGACAGTGGAAACAGTCTTTATTTTGGGTGGCTCCAAAATCACTGCAGATGGTGATTGCAGCCATGAAATTAAAAGACACTTACTCCTTGGAAAGAAAGTTATGACAAACCTAGATAGCATATTAAAAAGTAGAGACATTACTTTGCCAACAAAGATTTTTCCAGTGGTCATGGCTATGGTTTTTCCAGTGGTCATGTATGGATGTGAGTTGGACTGTGAAGAAAGCTGAGTGCCGAAAAATTGATGCTTTTGAACTGTGGTGTTGGAGAAGACTCTTGAGAGTCCATTTGACTGCAAGGAGATCCAACCAGTCCATCCGAAAGGAGATCAGTCCTGGGTGTTAATTGGAAGGACTGTTGCTGAAGCTGAAACTCCAATACTTTGGCCACCTCATGCGAAGAGTTGACTCATTGGAAAAGACCCTGATGCTGGGAGGGATTGGGGGCAGGAGGAGAAGGGGATGACAGAGGATGAGATGCCTGGATGGCCTCACCGACTCGATGGTCATGAGTTTGAGTAAACTCCAGGAGTTGGTGATAGACAGGGAGGCCTGGCGTGCTGCGATTCATGGGGCCGCAAAGAGTCGGACATGACTGAGTGACGGGACTGAACTGAACTGAACTGAACTGTATTTCAGACTCTTTTGTTGGCTAGGAGGGCCACTCCACTTCTCCTAAGGGATTCATGCCCACAGTAGTAGATATAATGGTCATCTGGATTAAATTTGCCTGTTCCCATCCATTTTAGTTCACTGACTCCTAAGATGTTAATGTTCACTTTTGCTATCTCCTGCTTGACCATGTCCAATTAACCTTGATTCATGGACCTAATATTACACATTCCTATTCAATATTGTTCTTTACAGTATCAGACTTTACTTTTACCACCAGGTACATCCACAGCTGAGAACTGTTTCCCATTTGATCCAGCTTCTTCATTATTTCTGGAGTTATTTCTCTGCTTTTCTCCAAAAGCATATTAGACACCTACCAACCTAGAGGGCTCATCTTCTGGTCTCATATATTTTCGCTTTTCATACTGTTCATGGAGTTCTCAGGACAAGAATACTGAAGTGGTTTGCTGTTCCCTTCTACAGTGGGCCATACTTTGTCAGAACTCTCCACCATGACCCCTTCATCTTGGGCGGCCCTGCACACCATTGCTCAGAGCTTCGTTTGAGTTACACAAGTCTAGGACTCATGTGGTCATTTTGGTTAGCTTTCTATATTTGTGGTTTCCATCCTGACTGCCCTCTGATGGATGAGATTAGGAGGCTTATATCAACTTCATGATGGGAAGGACTGGTGTGGGGAAAAGTGGGTCTTGCTCTGGTGAGAGCAAGTAAACTTTTAATCCAATTGTCTGCTGATAGGTGGAGCTGTGCTTCCTCCCTATTAGTTGTTTGACCTGAGGTGACACAGGCCTGGAGTCTACAGGCTATATGATAGGCTAGAGTTGACTTCCCGAAAGACTTATGCCAACAGGCACCTCTCAAGACTGCTGCTGGTGGTGCCACTGCTGACACACACTTCCACAGGGGCCTCAGACACACTCACAGGTGGAGCTGGTTCAGTCTCTCATGGGGTCGCTGGTCCTTTCCCCTGGGTCCTGGTGTGTACAAGGTTTTGTTTGTGCCTTTTAAAAGTGTTTCATGATAGAGGATGCTCAGGGCTGGTGCACTGGGATGACCCAGAGGGATAGAACGCGGAGGGAGTTGGGAGGGGGGTTCAGGATGGGGAACACATGTACACCCATGGCAGATTCAAATCAATGTATGGCAAAACCAATACAATGTTGCAAAGTAAAATAAATAAAGAATTTAAATAAAATAAAAATAAAATAAAATAGAGATGGTGCCCTTGGAGGCCCCTGTAAGATGGTACAGGAAATACTGGGGTTTCATTCGGTCAAAGCAGCACATTTTCCTTTGTTCTCCTCCCCCCCCCCCTCGCCCATTAATATTTCTGACATATGGATGTACTTTCTAACTGATATAATCACTGAATGTGTTGGCTTTTTGTTTTTCCAAAAAAGTTATGAATAAACAAGTATTCTATATTATAATAAATGTGAAAAAAATTTAAAAAATAAAAGTGTTTCTCCTAGTCCTGTGGAAGTTCTGACATAGAACCCTGTTGTACTTTAAAGTCAGCTTCCCTGGGGATTCCCAGTCCCTTTGCTAGATCCCAAGGTTGGGTCATCTGATGTGGAGCCTAGAACTTTTGCAACAGTGTGAGAACTTCTTTGGTATTATCCGTCTCCAGTTGGTGGGTCGCCCAGCTGGCAGGTATAGGATTTGATTTTAGTGTGATTGTGCCCTCCTACCATCTCATTGCAGTTTCTCCTTTGTCCTTGGATGTGGAGTTTCTTTTTGGTGAGTTCCATCACCCTCCTTTCTATGGTTTTTTGTCAGCTAGTTGCATTTTTTGTGTTCTCAAGGAGAAGATGAGTGCATGTCCTTCTAGTCTACCATTTTGTTTGCCCATAGGGAGTGTTCTGATTTCACTCTTTTACATGTAGCTGTCCAGCTTTCCCAGCATGATTTACTGAAGAGACTGTCTTTTCTCCATTGCATGCTCTTGCCTCCTTTGTCATAGATTAGGTGACCATAAGTAGGTGGGCTTAACTCTGAGTTTTCTATCCTCTTCCACTGATCTATACCTTTTAATATCTTTAAAGCATATTCATCCTGGATCAGGACATATTTATGTACTGCTTTGTTTTGTTAAGGAATAGTGAATTCCAGCACCAGTCTCATCTCATACATTTCAACTTGAGCTAATGAGGCTGAAAACATATTTTTTAGGGAATTGATATTTTTCTATGTTAATTTCCATGTTATATCATAATGAACATATAGACACTTTGTTGCTGTTTTTCAGTCAGTAAGTCATGTCTGACTCGTTTGTGACCCCATGGACTGTAGACCACCAGGCTCCCATGTCTATGGATATCCCAGGCAAGAACACTGGAGCGGGTTGCCATTCCCTTCTCCATGGGACCTTCCCAACCAGGGATCAAACACATGTCTCTTGCATTGGCAGGTGGATTCTTTACCACTGAGCCACCAGGAAAGCCCATATAGACATTTACCAAAACATAAATGTTAAACTTGATATACTGGGAATTAAATAATAAATGTAGTTGGTGTACCAATTAACAACTTTTGTCCTTTTGAAAGGGGATAAAATAGAATGATTTTATCTTATAGTGTGGCAGGTAAGATCCATTTTGAAAATCCAGGGTCAAACTGTTTTTTCTATAATCATGTTAAGGCAACAATCAAAGAAGTATATTATCTCTGAAAAGTCAAGGAGAAAATAGGTGATACAGGTTTTTCTTTTGTTTTTCTATTTAAGCCTATATTTCTATTTTTTTTCTTCTGCAAAACAATAATGAGAAAAAGTGTCTTTCAGTTCTTTCATTCCCTATGTCTAGTAGAATTAATATGCTATAGTTTGTGCCCTCAAACTCTCACAAACTATTACAAATTGGAAAAATATTTTTATTTCTGAGCAGCATCAAACATTTCAAATCAAACATTAAAGTCTTGTAGGCCACTTCTGTGATTAATTTCAAAGAGCAAAATTGATGTTATGACTATCTTTTAGAGATTGAAGTGCTACTAAATTGATAAGGAGATCCAGTATTGTAATACTCAGCCTACTGAATTACTCCAAAAGTTTGGTCAGAGGATGGAATCCAATATATTTTCAATAAATTTGTGTGTTGTCTTTTATATAAAAGAATTTCTTAAGAGTAATTGATGAAAGTACTAAAAGATATAGAAATCTGATTTAAAAATCAAAATAATAGAAAGGTTAATATAGAAAGGAAAATATTTTTTAAAATAACCAGATTCAGGTCACACACAGTATTATAGGAAGAGTTGAGAAAGTTCAAACCCATTAAAAACAAGACTATTAAAAAATGTTAAGAAAGATTTTAAATACTTTCTACATTATTTTTAAAAGCCCACAAAATTAGAAATGTTAAGTTTATTCCTGGTTAGGTTTTAAAGTGCAATACCAGAAATAAAAATACTATTTTAAATGAATACAAATAAACAGTATTTAAGGATCAAGATAAATAGTGTATTTGACAGACTATGATAAGATGCAGATAAGAAGTCAATAACTAAAAACTACAATAAAAATCAAAGAAATTAGAATCACAAGATATTAGACAGATTTTATAGTAATATTCAAATGAATATTAAACAGTTAATTCATAAGGGAATGAAAATAACCTGAAATACAAAAGTATAAAACAGAAAAGCAAAGCCCAATTACATTGTTTTCCTTTAAGGAATTAAGATAATACTACTACATACATAGAAAAAAATTAAGACGCATTTGTAAAGAGATATCATTCATTCCCTTTGACATCTATAAAGACACAAAGACACTCTTTTTTAGAAATAGAAATATATATTAGAAAATGAAAACAGCTACCACATTATTTCTGCCCAGAAGTGTAAATGGATTAAACCTTTTCTGTTAAAAAACATTATTTCGCAGATGTTATCAGTGATTTGAACCATCCAAGACTTTGAAGAGAGACACTAGAAACATTATTTGCAAGGGTTGATAGTAAATTTATGTGAAAAAATATTCAAGGTACACGGTCTTAATTGCTTTCACATGTTTTGTTTCATTTACTTGCATGCCTCTCCCTGTAGGAGGATTAGGCTTCCTCATCCTGCTGAATTCAGGAACAGTCACACGTCCTATTTTGGTTGATGAAATGCCACGCTGGATGAAATGATGGTTGTCATTTCTGAGCATATAATTAAACCTGAAACTTTGTTATGGCAACCTCTAATGCTTCAGATAGAGACTGTTCATCATTCTAAGGTAGAAATGGAGGTGTGATGAGATAAGTCACAGCTGAAAATGATGGACAGGTCATAGGTGGTAGAAATGAACTTCTGTTGTAAGCCTTTGAGACCTATGGAGGGGTGGTGAGCCTTTGAGATCTGGGGTGGGGGGGGTCATTTTTTTATATAACTTAACCAAACCTATCTGGATGAGTACAATATATCAAACAAATGGAAATAAGCAAGAATTAGAGGCCAACTTATATACATCAGAGAAACATATTATGGTTAAAACTGCAGAACAAAACAAAGAACTTCCCAATGGAGATAAAATTATTAACAACTTCTGTACTCTGAATAGCATTATAATAGAATGTATAATAAAAATGTTCTTAAAATGTTCAGAAGAAACAGAAAGGAACACAAGCAATGTAATAAGTTCAGTTCAGTCACTCAGTCATATCTGACTTTTTGTAACCCCGTGGACTGCAGCACACCAGGCTTCTCTATCCATCACCAACTCCCGGACCTTGCTCAAACTCATGTCCATCAAATCAGTGATACCATCCAACCACCTCATCCTCTGTCATCCCCTTTTCCTCCTGCCTTCAATATATCCCAGCATCAGGGTCTTTTCCAATGAGTCAGCTGTTCGCATCAGGTGGCCAAAGTACTGGAGTTTCAACTTCAGCATCAGTCCTTCCAATGAGTGTTCAGGACTGATTTCCTTTATGACTTACTGGTTTGATCTCCTTGCAGTCCAATGGACTCTCAAGAGTCTTCTCTAATGCCACAGTTCAAAAACATCAATTCTTCAGCACTCAGCTTTCTTTTATTGTCCACCTCTCACATCCATACATGACTACTGTAAAACCCATAGTTTTGACTAGACAGACTTTGTTGGTAAAGTAATGTCTCTGTTTTTTAATATGCTTTCTAGGTTGGTCACAGTTTTTCTCCCAAGGAGCAAGTGTCTTTTAATTTCA
Organism: Odocoileus virginianus; assembly: GCF_023699985.2. Taxonomy (NCBI): domain Eukaryota; kingdom Metazoa; phylum Chordata; class Mammalia; order Artiodactyla; family Cervidae; genus Odocoileus; species Odocoileus virginianus. The sequence goes on from NC_069694.1 coordinate 54,361,421, forward strand.
TGGCTTCAGTCACCATCTGCAGTGATTTTGGAGACCAAAAAAATAAACTCTGTCACTGTTTCCATTGTTTCCCCATCTATTTGCCACAAATCGATTGGACCAGATGCCATGATCTTAGTTTTTTGGATGCTTAGTTTTAAATCAGTTTTTTGTTTTAAATCTCCTCTTTCACTTTCATCAAGAGGCTCTTTAGTTCTTCTTTGCTTTCTGCTTTAAGTATGGTGTCATCTGCATATCTGAGGTTATTGATATTTCTCCCGACAATCTTGATTCCAAGTTGTGCTTCATCCAGCCCAGCATTTTGCATGATGTACTCTACATATAAGTTAAATAAGCAGGGTGACAATATATAGCCTTGAAGTATTCCTTTCCCAACTTGGAACCAGTCCATTGTTTCATGTCCGGTTCTAACTGTTGCTTCTTGACCTGCATACAGATTTCTCAGGAGGCAGGTAAGATGGTCTGGTATTCCCATTTCTTGAAGAATTTTCCACAGTTTTTTATCCACAAAGTCAAATGCTTTGGCATAGTCAATAAATTAGAAACATATATTTTTCTGGAAGTCTCTTGCTTTTTATATGATCCAGTATGTTGGCAATTTGATCTCTGGTTCCTCTGCCTTTTCTAAATCCAGCTTGAACATCTGGAAGTTCTCAGTTCATGTACTGTTGAAGCCTGGCTTATGGAATTTTGAGCATTACTTTGCAGGTGTGTGATATGAGTGCAATTATGCAATAGTTTGAGCATTCTTTGCCATTGCCATTCTTTGGGATTGGAATGAAAACTGACCTTTTCCAGTCCTGTGGCTACTGCTGAACTTTCCAAATTTGCTTGCATATTGAGTGCATCACTTTAACAGCACCATCTTTTAGACCTTGATATAGCTCAGCTGAAATTCCATCACCCCACTAGCTTTGTTAGTAATAATGTAATATCTGTTTGTAATAATGTAATGTTAGTAACACTATTTTCAATATCTAATTGATTAGTTATTGAAAATGTCTTAGTTTGGACTGTTAGAACAAACATAGACTGGTGGATTTAAAAACCACAGAAATTTAATTTGCATAGTTTTGGAGGCTGGAAAATTGAGATTCTGGAGTAAGCATGGTCAAGTTCTGGTGAGAACACTCTTCTGGATTGCAGACTGTTAACTGCTTTATCGTCACATGGCAGAGATCAGTGAAAGGAAGCAAGCTATCTGTGACACTTCCAAGGCCACTAATTCCATTCATGGGGGTTCTAGTCTCATGGCTTCATATAATTCTAATTGCATCCTAAAGTCTTCACCCCCCAAATACTATCACATGGGGGTTAGGATTTCAATATATGAATTGTTGGGGGTGGATACAAACATTAAGTTCACCACAAAAACTAAACATACTTAAATAAAATTGAAACTGAAATTACAAAGGTTAACACAATGAATTTATATCACACTGACTTAAGTAGACAATAAATCTGGATGAATAAGTCTTAACTGTTTAAAAACCATTTTAACCTTAATGTTATCCTGTAATATATATAAACTGGACACTAACTTCTTCCTTGTTTGTATTTTTTATATATGTAGTAAGCCAGATATGTTTTCTTAAGCTGTACAAAAATGACCCTCCCACATCTCAAATAATCATTTGAGAAATTACTACATAATAAATGACATGGTGCTAAAAGGGAGTTGAAATGTCAATTATTGACTACTTCTAAAGTAATTTTTAAAATGAGAATAGCATTTAAAATATATGAATGTGGCTTATTGTTTATATTATAGGAAATCTTTCAATCTTTAATTGATTCAAGTATTAAATCTGAAAGAATAAAAATATAAACACAGAATGCATAATTATAAAAAAGTGAAAAAATTAAATTGTTATAAAGGGCAAAGAAAGAGCAATATTGAAGTTTAAAGTATTTCCTTTAAACTAAAGAAAATAATCAAGAACCATAAAAAAGATAAAAACTCTTAAAGAGCTCCATGAGTAGAACAATGTATTGATTATTTTTTTAAGAACTGTTGTCAAATCACACCTTATACCTCTCAAACTTTGCTTTATGCAAGAAGAGATTGTTCAAAACTAACCCATTCTTGACTGAAAGCAAGCTTAATTATTGAATCATTTCTCAAGTCTACTAGGTGATATATTAATCAATTGAAAACATAAATTTTACTTGTTGGATCTAGAAGAGAATTGGATAAATGGAAATCGCAATGTAAAAATCATTACCAAAAACTTGATCTATGTCTCTCTCTCTCTATCCATCCGTTTGTCCATCCATATACTAAAAAGTCCAGTAAAACCAGGTGTGTTTGCAAAGATTGTTGGTAAACAGTATTTTTGCTTTGCCAGTAGTTGTTACAACTTTTAACATTAATAGTGGATCACAAGAGGGAGGAGCTAAGATGGCGGAGGAATAGGATGGGGAGACCACTTTCTCCCTCACAAATTCATCGAAAGAACATTTGAACACTGAGCAAACTCCACAAAACAACTTCTGAACGCTGGCAGAGGACATCAGGCACCCAGGAAAACAGCCCATTGTCTTCAAAAGGAGGTAGGACAAAATAGAAAAGATAAAAGAGCGACAAAAGAGTTAGAGAGAGAGATCTGTCCCGGGAAGGGAGTATTAATATAGGAAGTTTCCAAACAATAGGAAACCCTCTCACTGGCATGTCCTCAGGAAGTTTTCAAATCTAGGAGGGCAACCTAACCAGGAGTGTTGGTCCTTTAATGGACCAGAGCCTGGTGGTCCAGTCAACAATGAGAAAGTGAAAGAAGGAAAGAGGCTAATATTCCCTAGGTTATGCAGCCGGCTTTCACATTCCAGGGAATCAGCCAGAAATAGATAAAAAGAGAGGAAGAGAAAGAAAGAAAGAAAGACACTGGGACCAAAGCGCTGATGGAGCAAAAGTGTTTTAATCTACATGGCGTGGGCATATATACTGTCTTACAAGGTGGTTACTCTCAGCAAACATAAAGATTAAAATTCCAGACTTACAAAACACAAGGTGATCCCTATTAAAGAGAGAAGAGGGTACTTATCACCATGATGAGAAACTAACAAAGGAAATGCCTGGATTCCTCAGCCCTGGGAAAGGCATGCCTCTTCTCTTATTTCCTGAATATTCAGGAATTAATAAAGGCCAGAGGGTTCCTGACAGATCCAAAACAGCACACAGGAAGCCTCTTGTTAAAGGCTTCCTGACACAGGAGGAAAAACAAATAAATAAAACCCACAGATTACATGCCTAAAGGCAACTCCCAGCAGAAAAGTACCCCAGATGCTTGCATCCACCACCAGCAGTGGGGGCTGAACAGAGAGGAGTGGGCGGCATTGCTTAGGGTAAGGATGGGGTCTGAATGCCCTGAGGGCAATCTGAGGGTGCTAATGTGAGATAGCAACTTAAACTGTGGGATAGCAAGAGAGAGAGAGAGAGAATGAGAGAGAATTAACTTTCGAAAAGCCCTAACCTAAGGCACAGCTGGTCCATTCACAGAACAAAGGACTGAGCAATTCCAGAGAAGAGCTAGCCAGTGGCGGACTGGCCCATCCCCCACCAGAGGAAGGAGGCAGCGGGGAGGGGAAAGGGGCAAACTCTGCCCCAGAGATGCCATCCCCTACCAAACTGCAAACAAGCTCCCAGTCTCAAACCAAAGACTTCCTGAGATTCTGGACGGTTGACATCCACTAGGAGGGTTGCAGCCAGAGATCAGCTCCCTGGAAGACACACAAGACGCACCGGACCAGTGATCCTGGATACTGAGGCAGGGACGGGGATGGGAAAAGTCACGCTACACCCGGGGAGAGTGCGCTCAGCAAGCTCCTGATTCCCTGAGCTGCTCAGACAGGGAAGGCACAAAACGCACAAAATGCGCCTTTATGGAGTACCCAAGAACATGAATCTGAGCGGCTTAGGCCTGGGAAGTGCACGCAACTCAGGGCCCACTCCCTGTAGAGGAGCCTGAGCAGTGTAGACCGGGAAAGTGCACGTGCCGTGAGTGGGGACAAACCCAGTGTGGCTGGAGCACTGCGAGTGCTCCCCACACACGCCAGTGATACTTGTTCGCAGCGTTCCTCCCTCCCCACAGCACCACTGAACAAGCAAACCTAAGCAAGAGACCACCTCCGCCCTCTTGTGTCAGGGCAGAAACTAGGCACTGAAGAGACCTGCAAACAGGAGCCAAATAAACAAAGGGAACCGCCTTAGAAGTAACAGGAGCAACAGATTAAAATCCCTGTAGTTAACACCAACCACATTGGAAGGGGCCTATAGACATGGAGAAGTGTAAGCTGGAACAAGGAGATATCTGAAACTGAACTGAACCCACACTGCCTGCAACAGCTCCAGAGAAATTCCTAGATATATCTTTACTATTATTATTTTTTTAATTAATTTTTCTTCTTCTTTTTAAGTCCTCTATTAGTCCTTTAATTTTCATTTTTATAACCCACTATTACCTTGCAAAAAAAAAAAAAAGACCCTATTTTTAAAGCAAACTTCATATATATTGCTTATATTTTTGTGTGTGTGTGTATTTTTTTTTAATATTGTATTTTTAAGAGTCTAACCTCTACTCTAGATTTTTAATCTTTGTTTTTCAGTATTTGATATCAATTTTATACATTTAAGAATCCAATCTTCAGTACCCATTTTTACTCAGGAGTGTGATTACTGGCTTGATTGCTCTCTCCCCCTTTTGACTCCCCTTTTTCTCCCCCATGTACCTCTATTTCCTCCCTCCCCCTTCTCTTCTCAGTCCAATTCTGTGAATCTCTGTGGGTGTTCTGGGCTGCGGAGAACACTTTGCGAACAGAGTACTGCCTAGATCTGTCTCTCTCCTCTTGAGTCCCCCCTTTTTCTCCTCCTGCTCACCTCTATCTCCCTCCTCCCTCTCCTCTTCTTCATGTAACTCTGTGAACCTCTCTGGGTGTCCCTCACGGGGGAGAATCTTTTCACCATTAACCTAGAAGTTTTATTATCAGTGCTGTATGGATGGAGAAGTCTTGAGGCTACTGGAAGAATAAGACTGAAAACCAGAGGCAGGAGGCTTAAGCCCAAAACCTGAGAACACCAGAGAACTCCTGACTCCAGGGAACTTTAATAACAGATCATCCAAAAGCCTCCATACCTACACTGAAACCAACCACCACCCAAGAGCCAATAAGTTCCAGAGCAAGACATAACACGCAAATTCTCCAGCAATGCAGGAACATAGGCCTGAGCGTCAATATGCAGGCTTCCCAAACTCACACCAAACCCATAGACATCTCAACACACTACTGGACACTCCATTGCACTCTAGCAAGAAGAAATCCAGTTCCACCCACCAGAACACTGACGCAAGCTTCCCTAACCAGGAAACTTTGACAAACCAATCGTCCAACCCCACCCACTGGGAGGAACCTCTGCAATAAAGAGGAACCACAAACTACCAGAATACAGAAAGGCCACTCCAAACACAGTAATCTAAACAAGGTGAAAAGGCAGAGAAATACTCAGCATGTAAAGGAACATGAAAAATGCCCACCAAACCTAACAAAAGAGGAGGAGATAGGGAATCTACTTGAAAAAGAATTTAGAATAATGATAATAAAAATGATCCAAAATCTTGAAAACAAAATGGAATTACAGATAAATAGCCTGGAGACAAGGATTGAGAAGATGCAAGAAATGTCTAACAAGGACCTAGAAGAAATAAAAAAGAGTCAATTAATAATGGATAATGTAATAAATGAAATAAAAAACACTCTGGAGGGAACCAACAGTAGAATAATGGAGGCAGAAGATAGGATAAGTGAGGTAGAAGACAAAGCGGTGGAAATAAATGAAGCAGAGAGGAAAAAAGAAAAAGGAATCAAAAGAAACGAGGACATCCTCAGGGACCTCTGGGACAATGTGAAATGCCCCAACATTCGAATCATAGGAGTCCCAGAAGAAGAAGACAAAATGAAAGGCCATGAGAAAATACTCGAGGAGATAATAGTTGAAAACTTCCCTAAAATGGGCAAGGAATTAGTCACACAAGTCCAAGAAACCCAGAGAGTCCCAAACAGGATAAACCCAAGGTGAAATACCCCAAGACATATATTAATAAAATTCACAAAGACAAAACACACATACAAAAAAAAACAAATAAGAAAAGCAGCAAGGGAAAAAAAAACAAATAACACACAAGGGGATTCCCATAAGGGTAACAGCTGACCTTTCAATAGAAACTCTTCAGGCCAGAAGGGAATGGCAGGACATACTTAAAGTAATGAAAGAGCATAACCTACAGCCCAGATTACTGTACCCAGAAAGGATTTCATTCAGATATGAAGGAGAAATCAAAAGCTTTACAGACAAGCAAAAGCTGAGAGAATTCAGCACCACCAAACCAGCTCTTCAACAAATGCTAAAGGATCTTCTTTAGACAGGAAACACAGAAAGGTTGTACAAACTCAAACACAAAACAACAAAGCAAATGGCAACAGGACCATACTTATCAATAATTACCTTAAAAGTAAATGGGTTAAATGCCCCAATCAAAAGGCAAAGACTGGCTGAATGGATACAAAAACAAGACCCCTATATATGCTGTCTACAAGAGACCCATCTCAAAACAAGGGACACATACAGACTGAAAGTGAAGGGCTGGAAAAAAATATTTCATGCAAACGGAGACCAAAAGAAAACAGGAGTCGCAAAGTTCATATCAGATAAAATAGACTTTAAAATAAAGGCTGTGAAAAGAGACAAAGAAGGACACTACATAATGATCAAAGGACCAATCCAAGAAGAAGATATAACAATTATAAATATATATGCATCCAACATAGGAGCACCGCCATATGTAAGGCAAATGCTAACAAGTATGAAAGGGGAAATTACTAATAACACAATAATAGTGGGAGACTTTAATACCCACTCACACCGATGGATAGATCAACTAAACAGAAAATTAACAAGGAAACACAAACTTTAAATGACACAATAAACCAGCTAGACCTAACTGATATCTATAGGACATTTCACCCCAAAACAGTCAATTTCACTGTTTTCTCAAGTACACATGGAACCTTCTCCAGAATAGATCATATCCTAGACCATAAATCTAGCCTTGATAAATTTAAAAAAATTGACATTACTCCAGTCATCTTTTCTGATCACAATGCAGTAAGATTAGATCTCAATTACAGGAAAAAAAAAAACTATTAAAAATTCCAACACATGGTGGCTAAATAACACGCTTCTAAATAACCAACAAATCATAGAAGAAATCAACAAAGAAATAAAAATATGCATAGAAATGAATGAAAATGAAAACATAACAACCCCAAACCTATGGGATACTTTAAAAGCAGTGCTAAGGGGAAGGTTCATAGCAATACAGGCTTACCTCAAGAAACAAGAAAAAAGTCAAATAAATAACCTAACTCTACACCTAAAGCAACTAGAGAAGGAAGAAATGAAGAACCCCAGGGTTAGTAGAAGGAAAGTAATCATAAAAATTAGGGCAGACATAAATGCAAAAAAACAAAAGAGACCATAGCAAAAATCAATAAAACCAAAAGCTACCAGCAGCTATATGCCAATAAAATGGACAATTTGGAAGAAATGGACAAATTCTTAGAAAAGTATAACTTTCCAAAACTGAACCAGGAATAAATAGAAGATATTAATAGATCCATCACAAGCACAGAAATTGAAACTGCACTCTAAAATCTTCCAGCAGACAAAAGCCCAGAACCAGATGGCTTCACAGCTGAATTCTACCAAAAATTTAGAGAAAGAGCTAACACCTATCTTACTCAAACTCTTCCAGAAAATTGCAGAAGAAGGTAAACTTCCAAACTCATTCTATGAAGCCACCATCACCCTAATACCAAAACCAGATGAAAATGCCACAAAGAAAGAAAACTACAGGCCAATACCACTGATGAACATAGATGCAAAAATCCTTAACAAAATTCTAGCAAACAGAATCCAACAACATATTAAAAAGATCTTACATCATGAGCAACTGGGTTTTATCCCAGGAATGCAAGGATTCTTTAATATCCGCAAATCAATCAATGTAATACACCACATTAACAAATTGAAAGATAAAAACCTTGTGATTATCTCAATAGATGCAGGAAAAGCCTTTGACAAAATTCAACATCTATTTATGATAAAAACGCTCCAGAAAGCAGGAATAGAAGGAACATACCTCAACATAATAAAAGCTATATATGACAAACCCACAGCAAACCTTATCCTCAATGGTGAAAAATTGAAAGCATTTCCCCTAAAGTCAAAAACAAGGCAAGGGTGCTCACTCTCACCACTACTATTCAACATAGTTTTGGAAGTTTTTGCCACAGCAATCAGAGCAGAAAAAGAAATAAAAGGAATACAGATAGGAAAAGAAGAAGTAAAACTCTCACTGTTTGCAGATGACATGATCCTCTACCTTGAAAACCCTAAAGACTCTACCAGAAAATAACTAGAGCTAATCAATGGATATAGTAAAGTTGCAGGCTATAAAATTAACACACAGAAATCCCTTGTATTCCTATACACTAATAATGAGAAAACAGAAAGAGAAATTAAGGAAACAATACCATTCACCATTGCAACGAAAAGAATAAAATACTTAGGAATATATCTACCTAAAGAAACAAAAGATCTATATATAGGAAACTATAAACCACTGATGAAAGAAATCAAAGAGGACACAAATAGATGGAGAAATATACCATGTTCCTGGATTGGAAGAATCAGTATAGTGAAAATGAGTATACTATCCAAAGCAATCTATAGATTCAATGCAATCCCTATCAAGCTACCAACAGTATGTTTCACAAAACTAGAACAAATAATTTAACAGTTTGTATGGAAATACAAAAAAACCTCGAATAGCCAAAGCAATCTTGAGAAAGAATAATGGAACTGGAGGAATCAACCTGCCTGACTTCAGGCTCTACTACAAAGCCGCAGTCATCAAGACAGTATGGTACTGGCACAAAGACGGAAATATAGATCAATGGAACAAAATAGAAAGCCCAGAGATTAATCCACGTGCCTGTGGACACCTTATTTTTGACAAAGGAGGCAAGAATATACAATGGAGAAAAGACAACCTCTTTAACAAGTGGTGCTGGGAAAACTGGTCAACAACTTTTAAAAGAATGAAACTAGAACACTTTCTAACACCACACAAAAATAAACTCAATGTAAGACCAGAAACTATAAAACTCCTAGAGGAGAACATAGGCAAAACACTCTCTGACATAAATTACAGCAAGATCCTCTATAACCCACATCCCAGATTATTGTAAGTAAAAGCAAAAATAAACATATGGAACCTAATTAAACTTAAAAGCTTTTGAACAAAAAAGGAAACTATAAGCAAGGTGAAAAGACAGCCTTCAGAATGAGAGAAAATAATAGCAAACGAAGAAACAGACAAAGAATTAATCTCAAAAATATACAAGCAACTCCTGCAGCTCAATTCCAGAAAAATAAATGACCCAATCAAAAAATGGGCCAAAGAATTAAACAGACATTTCTCCAAAGAAGACATACAGATGGCTAACAAACACATGAAAAGATGTGCAACATCACTCATCATCAGAGAAATGATGCAAATCAACATCACAATGAGGTACCATTTCACTCTAGTCAGAATGGCTGCTATCCAAAAGTCTACAAGCAATAAATGCTGGAGAGGGTGTGGAGAAAAGGGAACCCTCTTGCACTGTTAGTGGGAATGCAAACTAGTACAACCACTTTGGAGAACAGTGTGGAGATTCCTTAAAAAACTGGAAATAAAACTGCCATATGACCCAGCAATCCCACTCCTGGACATACACACCAAGGAAAGCAGAACTGAAAGAGACATGTTTACTTCAATGTTCATCGCAACACTGTTTATAATAGCCAGGACATGGAAGCAACCTATAAGCCCATCATCAGATGAATGGATAAGGAAGCTGTGGTACATATACACCATGGAATATTACTCAGCCATTAAAAAGAATACATTTGAATCAGTTCTAATGAGGTGGATGAAACTGGAGCCCCTTATACAGAGTAAAGTAAGCCAGAAAGAAAAACATCAATACAGTATACTAACACATATATTTGGAATCTAGAAAGATGGTAACGATAACCCTATATGCAAGACAGAAAAAGAGTCAAAGATGTATAGAACAGACTTTTGAACTCTGGGAGAAGGCAAGGGGGGGATGATCTGAGAGATTAGCATTGAAACATGTATATTAGCAAGTGTGAAACAGATCGCCAGTCCAGGTTTGAAGCATGAGACAAGTGCTCAGGGCTGGGGCACTAGGATTTCCCAGAGCGATGGGATAGGGAGGGAGTTGGGAGCGGGGTTCAGGATGGGGAACACATGTAAATCCATGGCTGATATATATCAATGTATGGCAAAAACCACTACAATTTTATAAAGTAATTAGCCTCCAATTTATGTAAATAAATGAAATAAAATTATATATACATGTAAACTTAAGTAAATTGTACTTCTAAAAAGATAATAAATGCCCAAACCTAAAAAAAAAAAGGGAAAAAAATAGTGGATCACAAAAGACTTGAAGATGAGATTACTTTTATACTCTGAAATTCTACCTCTTAAAAATGAATCTCAGGAAAATATTTATGCCTATTTGTACATCAACATAACTATGTTTATTGAGTAGGAAGATGACTAATAGTTCAGAAGACTTAATGTGATTACATTTTACTAATTTCTTTAGAGAAAATATTCACATTGTTATTTTAAAAATTAATAAAACTGATTGGAAATGTTACATTTAAGATAATTTTAACAATAATAATGAAAACACTGAAACATAATGTTATGCAACACAAGTGGCCTGTCAACCTAAGTTTTACAGTTAGGGCAATAGCCAATCCAATAGCTGTCACTTTTCTCTAAGCTTTATCGCATCTTTTAATGCATACGACACACTGGCATTATGGTTGCTGGGATATCAGCAGATGAATATACATGGCATATAATAGCATATGAAGTGGAGTGTGAGTTGCTCAGTCATATCTGAGTCTCTGAGACCCCATGAACTGTAGCCCAATAGCCAACTCTAGCCTCTATCCATGGGATTTTTCAGGCAAGAATACTGGAGTGGGTTGCCATTCCCTTCTCCAGATCTTCCCAACCCGGGGCTCCAACCCAAACCTCCTGCATTGCAGGCATAAACATAGCATAAAGTAGTGTTACTGAGTTAACTATTTCAGTGTATACATTAATCAAAGTTAAATTTCTCATGTGCTCTAGGACATTGCTCTAGTAATTCCCAAGTTTTTCTTCCGCAATATCACTTTATTGCCTCTATACTGAACTTTCGTCCAGTAAAGAGACAAAGATACGCAAGTAGAGAGAGGCAGAGAAAGAACTAATCTTGACCCTCAAGTGTTAAAACTCTTTCTTAGAAGGATTAATTTTATGTTCCTCTTGAATTACTTTTCTCTCATTCTTACTTGAAAATATCATGTCATTTAATTGCTCTTATCAAAGTTACCAATAGTTAATGCACGTTTATTGCACTGGACCTGTCTGCCTCCTTTGATCCAGGTGATCAAGCTCTTGCCCTTTAAATATTTGCTTTGGTTGGCTTACACAGCACCAACGTTACACTTTCTCTTCTCTCTCAGTCTCTCCTTTTTTTCACCATGACCTCTAAACATTGACATACCCCACAGCTATAACCTTGGATTTCTTTCTCTGTAATTACATTGTTATGATCTCAACCCTAGGATATCCCTCCATTTATTTAGATTGTCTTTAAATTTTCTCAATAAATTAAATTTTCTGTGTAGAATTCCTATGTAACCATTGTTAGATTTATTCTTTCTCATTAAAAATTTTTGGTATTAAAATATAAGCTTTTGCTTATCTTATTTTCCAAGTGTTTCTTCCTGGTATACAAAATATAATTAATTTTGAATATTAATTTCTTATTTGGGATCTTGGTTCAATCTGTTTATTGATTATAACAGTGCCTCATAATTTCTTTTGAATTTTCTATGTATTTGATTATCAAATCTATGTATATGTTGTTGTTCAGTCACCCAGTTTTGTCCATCTCTTCGTGACTCCATGGACTGCAGCACACCAGGCTTCCCTGTCCCTCACTGTCTCCCAAACTTTGCCCAAGTTCATGTCCATTGTATCAGTGATGTCATTCAACTGTCTTATCCTCTGATACCCTCTTCTCCTTCTTCCCTCAATCTTTCTCAGCATCATGGGCTTTTCCAACGAGTCGGCTGTTTGCATCAGGTAACCAAAATACTGGAACTTCAGCATTAGTCCTTCCAATGAGTATTCATATTTAATTTCCTCTAAGATTGACTTGTTTGATCTCCTTGCTGTCCAAAGGACTCTTCAGAGTCTTCTCCAGCACCGCAGTTTTAAGGCATCAATTCTTTGGTGCTCTGCCTTCTTTATGGTCTAGCTTTCACAATTGCATGTTAACCACTGGAAAGACCATGTCCTTGACTATATGGACCTTTGTTGGCAGAGTGATGTCACTGCTTTTCAACCCACTGTCTAAATTTGTCATAGCTTTCCTGCCAAGAAGCAATCATCTTCTGATTTCATGGCTGCAGTCACCATCCTCATTAATTTTAGAGTACAAGAAGAGGAAATCTGTCACTACTTCCACATTTTCCCCCTCTATTTGCCGTGAAAGAATGGGGCCAGATGCCATGATCTTAGTCTTTATAATGTTTAGTTTTAAGCCAGCATTTTCACTCTCTTCCTTTACCCTCATCAAGAGGCTCTTTATTTTCTCTTTGCTTTCTGCCTTTAGAATGATACCATCCACATATCTGAGGTTGTGATATTTCTCCCACCTATCTTGATTCCAGTTTGTAACTCATCCAGATGAGCAATTCTCTGATGTGCTCTGTGTATAGGTTAAACAAACAGGGTGACAACAGACAGCCCTGTCATACTGCTTTTTCAATCTTTTCTCCATCTATGTATAACAACCATTTAAAAAAAAATCAATTCTTTTGAACTATTGCACTTGCTCTGACTTCTATGAGTCAGAAATATAACTAGAAATGGTGATAATAGGTATGTTCATTTCAATCCTGACCTCAAATGATAAACATCAACATTAATTAATAAAATTTTTTTGGTTTGTTTTTCTTTATCTCTGATCACATTAGAAGCTCCACTCCCAGTTTAAGACATTTCATTTTGAACATATATTAAATATTATATATAACTATTTCTTCTGACTGATTGAGATAATATTTATTGTGATAGTCTTTTATTCTTTCATGGTGTTCAATTACATTGATTGATTTAAAAAATTTGAACCAAATTTGCATTGCTTGAGAAAATTCAAATTGGTTTTGAGGTATTATCTTTTTATAATTTTGCTGTATTCAAAGTGTTACTATTTTTCTTAGGATTGCTCTTTCTATTCCCATAACTGAAATTGAAATTCAATTATACATAATATTAATATCTTTGTCAGGATTTATTATCAAGATTATGCTCACCACATAAAATGGGCAGCTAATATTTCATCTTTTTATTTTTCTAATAATTCATTGATGGTTCTTATTCTAACTGCTTAATAGAATTCATGGGTGAAGCTATCTGGTCTTATAGATATCTTTTCTGGGAAGTTAATAATTTTTATTCACAGGTCAATTGAGGTTTTTATTTTTTACTTTCTAAGACTTTTTTAAATTTTTAAAATTAATGAAAAAATATTGACTAAACTATTCTCTTTGCATTACCCTTTTTATGTCTCGTACCGTTTGTTTCAGGACTAGTTTTTTTATTTGTGCTATTGATTATATAACCCCTCTCTTCTAATTTATAATTTATCAAATTCATTAGCTTTTTCTGAGAACTAAATTTTTACTTTTTTGATGCTCTCTATCGTTTTATTTTCTCCTGTATCATTAATTTTCTATCACCTTGTTATACTTTGTTTTAGTTCTCTGGGTTTAATTTAGTCTCGCTGTTGTTCAGTCACTAAATTGTGTCTAATTCTTCTGAACCATGGAATAAATGGCAGCAGTCTAGACTTCCCTGTCCTTCACTGTCTCCTGGAGTTTGCTCAAATTCATGGCCATTAAGTTGGTGATGCTATCTGATCATCCTCTTCTGCCCTCTTCTCCTTTTGTCCCCAATCTTTCCTAAACCAGGGCCTTTCCCAATGAGTCAGCTCTTTGCATCAGGTGACTAAAATATTGGAGCTTCAACATCAGTCCTTCTAATGATTGTTCAGGGTTCATTTCCTTTAGGACTAACTGGTTTGATCTCCTTGTCCAAGGGACTCTCAAGAGTCTTCTCCAGCACCACAATTTTAAATCATCAGCTCTTAGGTTCTCAGCCTTCTTTATGGTCCACCTCTCACATCCATGTGTGAATACTTGACAAACCATAGTTTTGACTATATGGACTTTTGTCAGCAAAGTAATGTCTCTGCTTATTAATATGTTGTCTAGGTTTGTCATAGCGACTTGCATTTTCTAACACTTTCACTTTCACTTTATATCTTCTTGCTATTCTCTGGAATTTTGCATTCAGTTGGTTTTATCTTTCCCTTTCTCCCTTGCTTTTCACTTCTCTTCTTTCCTTAGGTATTTGTAAAACCTCTTCAGACAACCACTTTGCATTCTTGCATTTCTTTTTCTTCATTTTCTTTTGCATCTTTGGCTGCAAAGAATTTAATCAATTTGATTTTTATATTAACCATTTGATGATATCCATGTGTAGAGTTGTCTCTTGTGTTGCTGGAAATGGGTATTTGCTAAAAACACTGTGTTCTCTTGAAAAATCTGTTAGCCTTTGCCCTGCTTCAGTTTGTTCTCCAGGGACAAATTTGCCTGTTACTCAAGGTATCTCTTGACTTCCTACTTTTGCTTTCCAATACCCTATGGTGACAAGAACATCTTTTTTTTTTTTTTTTTGGTACTTGTCCTAGAAGATGTTGTAGGCCTTCATAGAACCAGTCAACTTCAGCTTCTTTGGCATCAATGATTAGGGCATAGACTTGGATTACTGTGATGCTGACTGGTTTGCTTTGGAAGCGAACTGAGATCATTCTGTCATTTTTTGAAACTGCACCCAAGCACTGCATTTCAGACTCTTTTGTTGACTACTCCACTTTTTCAAAGGAATTCTTATCTACAGTAGTAGATATAATGGTCCTCAGAATTAAATTTGCCCATTCCCATCCATTTTAGTTTGGTGACTCCTAAGATGTTGATGTTCACTCTTGCCATTTCCCGCTTGACCATGTCCAATTAACCTTGATTCATGGACCTGACATTCCAGATTCCTGTGCAATATTGTTCTCTATAGCATCATACTTTACTATCATCACCAGACACATCTGGGGCTTCCAAGGTGGTGCAGTGCTAAAGAATCTGCCTGCCAATGCAGGAGACTTTAGAGACATGGGTTTTGATCCCTGGGTCAGGAAGATTCCCTGGAGAATGAAATGGCAACCCACTCCAGTATTCTTGCCTGGACGATCCCATGGCCAAAGGAGCTTGGAGGGTCACAAAGAATAGGGTATGACTGAGCACCTGAGCACACAGACACACCCACAACTGAGCGTCCTTTCTGCTTTCACCCAGCTGCTTCATGTTTTCTGAAGCTGTTAGAAATTGCCCTCCACTCTTCCTCTACAGGACTTCCCTGTTGGCTCAGACCATGACGTGTCTGCCTACAATGTGGGAGACCCAGGTTCTATCCCTGGGTTGGGAAGATCCTCTGGAGAAGGAAATGGCAACACACTGCAGTACTCTTGCCTGGAAAATACCATGGACTGAGGAGCCTGGTAGTCTACAGTCCATGGGGGTCACAAAGAGTCGGACACGACTAAATGACTAACTTCAGTATAATATGGTAGACCTCATCACTTTGTTCTTACATGTCCTCTATATTTTCAATCATATTGTCTTCATGTACTTTTTTGTATATTCCTCTAACCTATATTTTTGTTTCTAACTAATATATTCTGTTGTAATTTCTTCTATTATATAATTTTTGGTTTGGGGTTTTTAAGTTATGGAATATTCATTTTATTTTTATCATAATTCCCATTACATTGCATATATTTTTCAACATATTTTTCTTTTTTTTCTTCCTCTATAGTATATTTCAGTCTCATCTGGGGTCTCATCTTCCAGTGTCATATCTTCTTGTATTTTCATACTGTTCATGGGGTTCTTGTGACAAGAATACTGGCGTGGTTTGACATTCCCTCCTCTAGTGGACCATGTTTTGTCAGAAATCTCCACTATGACCCATCTGTCTTGGGTGGCCCTGTATAGCATGACTCATAGCTTCATTGAGTTACATAAGCCCCTTCACCATGACAAGGCTGTAATCCATGAAGGGGCTAATTCATCTCATGTATATGTTTTAATGACATACACGATTAACTCACTGTTTTTTGTTGTTGCTGTTTTTACTTTTTCCTCATTGCTTATTGCTTCAATCTCCTGCTAAAAGCAGCTGTCCAACTTTTTTTTTTTTAATTTTAAAACAAACCTATTATTTATTTCTCAGTAACTCAAACTTATCTGTTTACTATGGATTAAGTTTTTCATCTCATATGTTTCAACATGATTTTATTTGCATTTATGCCACTTGAGTTTCATAGGGTTTCTTTAATTTTGACTTGGTATAATTCATTAGTTTCAAAAAAGTGTTAGCCAATATCCTCCCAAATATTGATGTACTTCATTCTCTCTTGCCTTCTTTTGAGATTTCAGTAAACTTCATCACTTTGTTCTTACATAGCCTCTATATCTTTAATCATGTTGTCTTCATGTACTTTTTTGTATATTCCTCTGACCTATATATTTGTTTCTAATTAATATATTCTGTTGTAATTTCTGATGTTTTTCATATAATTTTTGGTTTGGGTTTTTTAAGTTATGGGGTATTCATTTTATTTTTTATCATAATTCCCATTAGATTACTTATCTTTTTCAATATATGAAACAGAGTCATGTTTTTAAATTTTAGTTGGTTTACAATGTTAATGTCTACTGTACAGCAAAGTGATTCAGTTAAACATATACTTACATCCCTTTTCATATTCTTTTCTATTATGGTTTACCATAAGATATTGAATATAGTTCCTTGTGCTATGCAGTAGGACCTTGTTGTTTTCCATCCTATATGTAATAGTTTGCATTTGCTAACCCCAAACTCCCAATACTTCCCTACTCCCCGACATCCTGGGCAACCATAAGTCTGTTTGCTATGTCTGTGAATTTGAAGCAGAGTAATTTTAATGTGTCTAATACTTTATATTTTATTGAACACTGGACATTGTCTATGAAAAAATAAAGTTTAAAGATAATCTTAGTTCTAGGACTACGTGAACATTTATTAAAAGAAGAATTAACTTTGTTTTGGTAAGTTGTATACTAATAGGAACCAGGTCTTTATTTTCTGTTTACTTTTCATCCTAGAGTTTACACTTTTTATTCTAAACACAGAGTGTGATGCTTTCACCAATGGCCTTTTCCCTCAGAAGCCTCTGGAATCTTCTTGGGGACTACGGTAGTATTCTATAATCTCCAAGAATGTCAGAAAATGTTCACCTATTTAGATGTGTCAAGTGTTTTTCTAAATATACAGATGTTCATAGAGGAAATGTAACCCCAAAAGTCAAGATTTTTTTTCTTATTCTCATTTATTTTGGCACCATGGTTCTTCCAAACTATTATACCTTTTTGATATACTTAGGTAGATGTTTAAAAAGTATGCATTTTGTCTAGCTTTTTTACCTGTCCTCAAGAAATGGCTTAAAATATCTAACTCATTGTTAGTAATATCAGAGAATTTAGGATAATCCAATATTGTTTTAATGGCTTCCTAAGTTTCTTTGAACATGTATTAACAATATGCATTTAAATTTTTTTTATATTATCATCACCTCTCAGATGACCAATCTATTATCTTCACATTTAATTATATCAATGTGTATGGGCAGGGCAAGAGAACTATTGTGTATACGAACCACCTCAAGGAGTCCGGGGTGTTTTAAGAGTGGAGAGGCAATGAAGGAAGCAGATGTAGGCATTTACGGGTAATTTGACAATTAGAAAAGACTTTGACTTTCATGTTTAAAAGTTAGCTAGAAAATAAGGAATTAAATCCAGATTAGTTCATTCAAATCATTCTAAATAAAATCTCTACCAAAGTATTACTACAAACATTTACAAAATTGAGTCTCAAGGAATAACAGCATCATTTGTTTCTAAGTGTTAAGTTGTAATGACTCAACTAGTTTACTATAGACAATAGCCATTGTTATATCTTTCCTAAATGCATTACTATCTCTAATTTGCAGCCAACATTTATCATATTTAATATTTCTGTTTAGCAACTGTAAAGAGATTTAAAATTCAATATTTTAAAATTTGAAGATAGTCATTCACTTATTTCTTCTAATCATCTTTCTATTTGTTTTCCCATTTCATCAAATCCAAACAACTCTATACTTTCAGGTATTCATTAACATTTTTTTCACATATACAGATATACCTCAGATATAGCACAGGTTCAATTCCAGACCATCACAATAAAGTGAATATTACAATAAACCAAGTCACAAAAATTTTTCAGTCTCCCAGTGCAAATATAAATTATGTTTTACTATATATTGTTTATTAAGTGCACAATGCAATTATATCTAGAAAAACAATGTTTGTACTTTAACCAAAGAACATTTTATTGGTAAAAAATGTTAGTCATCATCTGCGCCTTCAGGCATTCATAATTCTTTTGCTGATGGAGTGTCTTATATCAGTGTTAATGGTTGCCATCTGATCAGAATGATGATTTCTGAATGTTAGAGTGGCTGTGAAAATTTCTTAAAATCAGACAGTGAAGTTTGCTGTCTGAACAATCTTTCTTTCATGATCAATCCCTCTGTAGTATGCATTGCTGTTTTGTAGCTATTTACCCATATACAGCTTCTTTCATCCCTCTCAAACCCTGCCACTACTTCAACAACTAAATTTATGCCATGTTCTAAATTCTTTGTTGTCATTTGAATAATCTTCAGAGTATCTTTACCAGATGTAGTTTCCAGCTCAAGAAACCACTTTGCTCATCCATAAGAATTATGTATTCCTGCAAGTTTTGCCATGCAATTGCAGTAATTCTGTCACATCTTTATGCTCCACTTCTAATTCTATTTATCTTTCTATTTCCACCATAGCTCTACTTACTTCCTTCATGGATGTATTGAACTCAAATCTGTGAGGGTTAGAGCAACTTCTTCAAAACTCCTATTAATGTTAATATTATGACCTCTTCTCATGAAGTATAAATGCTCTTATTGACAGCTAGAAATGTGAATCCTTCCCAGGAAGTTTTTCAATGGACTTTCCCAGATCTATCAAAGGAATCACTATCTCTGGGAGCTATATATCCTTGTGTGCAATTGTGTTCTTAGTCACGCAGTCATGTCTAACTCTTTATGACCCCACAGACTATGGCCTGCCAGTCTCCTCTGACCATAGGATCTTCTAGGCAAGAATATGGAATGTGTTGCCATTTCCTCCTATTCCAGAGGATATTCCTGATCCAGGGAATGGGTCTGTATCTCCTGTGTCTCTTGCGTTGCAGGCAGATTCTTTACCAACTGAGCCACTGAGGAAACCTGAATATTATCCTTATGAAACATATCTCTTAAGTTATAAGACTTGAAATTTGAAATTAGTCCTTGATTCACAGATGACAGAAGGGCTACTGTATCAGCAGGCATGAAAACATTAATATCCTTGGACATTTCCATCAGAAATTATGTGTGGCCAGGTATATTGTCAATGAGCAGTAATATTTTGAAATAAATCTTTATTTTCTTTTTTTTCTGAGCAGTAGGTTTCAACAGTGGAATTTAAATATTCATTAAATCATGCTGTAAACAGATGTGCTATCATCCAGGTTTTGTTGTTTGATTTATAGAGCACAGGCAGAATAGATTTAGTGTGCATTTTTAAGAGCCCTAGGATGTTCAGAATGGTAAATAAACATTGGCTTCAACTTTAAAATCACCAGCTGGATTTACCCCTAACAAATGAATCAGCCTGTCCTTTGAAGCCAGGCATTGACTCCCCCCTCTTTAGCTTTAAAAGTCCTAGATGACATCTTCTTCCAGTAGAAGGCTGTTTCATCTATATCCAAAATACATTTAGTGCAGCTGCTTTCTTTAATTATATTAAATAGTATATTTTTGATAACGATACAGATTCTACATCAACACTTGCTGCTTCACCTTGTGCCTTACGTTATAGAGATGATATCTTTCTTTAAACAACATCAAATTTCTCTCCAGAAGCTTCTTCACCTTTCTCAGCCTTCATAGAATATAAGAGTTGTTGTTTAGTCGCTATATTTTGTCCAGCTCTTTGCAGCCCCATGGACTGCAGTGCTCTATGCTTCCCTGTCCTTCACTAGCTCCAGGAGTTGACTCAAAAACTCATGTTCATTGAGTAGGTGATGCTATCCAGCCATCTCATCCTCTGTCACCCCTGTCTCTTCCTTCCCTCAATCTTTACCAACATCAGAGTCTTTTCCAATGAGTCAGATCTTCATATCAGGTGGCCGAAGTGTTAAGAGCTTCAGCATCAGTCCTTCCAATGAATATTCAGGGTTGATTTCCTTTAGGATTGGCTGGTTTGATCTCCTTGCAGTCCAAGGACTCTCAAGAGTCTTCTCCAGCAGCACAATTCAAAAGCATCAATTCTTCACTGTTCACCCTTCTTTATGGTCCAGCTCTTATATTCATACATGAGTATTAGAGAAACCATAGCTTTGACTATACAGACCTTTGTTGACAAAGTGATATCCCTGCTTTTTAACATAATGTCTGGATTTGTTATAACTTTCCTTCCAAGTAGCAAGCGTCTTTTTATTTCATGGCTACAGTCACCATTCACAGTGATTTTGGAGCCTAAGAAAGTAAAATCTGTCACTGTTTCCACTTTTTCTTAACATCATGCCTGTTTTGATCTTCTACCCAGACCATTAAAACTTTCTCCATGTCAACAATAGGGATCTTTTTATTTCTTATCATTTGTGAGTTTACTGGAATAGCTTTTTAAATTTCTTCAAGAATTTTTCCTTTGAATTCTTTTTTTTTTTTTTAACACTGAAAAACCATTCACTTTTATTAATCAAGACACATTAATTTTGCACAGATGGAATAAAACCTTTTACAATTGTTTGATCCTTGATTAAAATACACGTTACAAGCTTCTAAAAACTTTCCTGTTTCTCTGATGAAATGGTCGGAGAATGTGATTTATATGGTTTACAAAATGGAGGCTAATTTAGTAAACATGGATAGACATTAATTATGTTAATATGCTTGTGGCTAAATTTTTGGTACAAGAGGTCCAGCTTTCAGCCTATCTTGTTTTTTAATATACCTCCCCAACTAAGCTTAATCGTTTCTAGCTTCACACTTAAAGTGAGAGATGCCACTCTTTCTTTTGCTTCAACACTTAGAGGATATTGTAGTGTTACTATGGTTCAATTCCAACATTGTTGTTTCTCAGGGACTAGGAAGGCCCAAGATAAGAATGAGAAAGAAACGGGAATGGCCAATTAATGGAACAGTCAGAATACACACAACATGTATTAAGTCTCATTTTATATGGTGTAGTTTGTGATGCTCAAAAACAATTATAATCATAATGTCAAAGCTCATTGATTATAGATCGCCAGAATAAATATGATAGTAAAATTTTGAAATATTTCAAGAATTATCAAAATGTGACACAGACACACACAGTGGACACATTTTGGAAAACTAGTGCTGATAGACTTGTTTTGTATAGGATTGCCACAAATCTTTAACTTTTTAAAAGGACAATATCTACAAAGTCCAATAAAGTAAGTTATTCATGTATCTCTTTTTTCTTTCCATGGTTACTTCTGAAATCACTGCTTAGGTTAGCTGATTTAAATTTGTCTTGTCTAAAGTTTTTCTTTATCCTGCAATCTGGAATTTATAATCTTCTAAAAAATGCAGGTTCCACTTGTTTATTCCTACAATAGATATTAATAGTTCCTTACTTAATATCCATTTTCCTTTAAAAAAAAACTTATAAATGTACCTAATTAAATATACTTAGCTCTCATTCTTTCTTGGATATAAAGATAGAAAGTGGCCTAATTCTGGCCAAAGCGAAATATATGAGAATTGGAGAATGCTTAGCAAAAGGTTTGATTTTTTTTTTTCCAACAATAGAACAGATCATACTTATTTGACACATGACTCCTACTAATTTTTGTTGTTCAGTTGCTAAGTCGTGTCCAGCTCTTTGCAACCCTGTGAACTGCAGCATGTCAGGATTCACAGTTCTTCACTATCTCCTCAGAGTTTTCTCAACTTCTTGTCCATTGATTCAATGATGTTATCTAACCATCTCATCCTCTGCCATCCTCTTCTCCTTTTGCCTTCAGTCTTTCCCAACTTCATTCTTTTCCAATGACTTGGCTCTTCAAATCAGGTAGCCAAAATATTGGAGCTTCATCTTCAGCATAAGTCTTTCCAATGAATATTCAGGGTTGATTTTCTGGTTTGATCCCCTTGCAGTCCAAGAAATTCTCAAGAATCTTCTCCAGCACCACAATTTAAAACCATCAGTTCTTCAAGGCTCAGCCTTCTTTTGGTCCAACTCTCACATCCATACATGACTAGTGGAAAAAACAGTTTTGACTGTATGAACTTTGTCAGTAAAGTGACATCTCTGCTTTATAATATGCTGTCTAGGTTTGTCATAGCTTTTCTTCCAAGGAGCAAACTTTTTTTTTTTAAATTTCATGGCTGTAGTCCCCATCCACATTGATATTGGAGCCCAAGAAAATACAATCTGTCACTGATTCTACTTTCCCACTTCTATTTGCCATGAAGTGATGAGATTGGATGCCATGATCTTACTTTTTTCAATGTTGAATTTTAAGCCAGCTTTTTCACTTTCCTCTTTCACCTCACCAAGAGGCTCTTTAGTTTCACTTCACTTACTAATATTAGAGTGGTATCATCTGCATATCTGAGGTTGTTGATATTTCTCCCAGAAATTTTGATTCCAGCTTGTGATTCATCCAGCCTGACATTTTATATGATGTACTCTGCTTACGAGTTAAGTAAATAGAGAGACAACATACAGCCTTGTCATACTCCTTTCCCAATTTGGAACCAGTCCTTTGTTCCACGTCTGGTTCTAACTGTTGCTTCTTGACCTACATATATGTTTCTCAGGAGACAGGTAAGTGCTCTGGTATTCCCATCTCTAAGAATTTTCCAGTTTGTTGTGATCTACACAGTCAAAGGCTTTAGCATAGACAATGAAACAGAAGTAGATGTTTCTGGAATTCTCTTGCTTTCTCTATAATCCAACGAATGTTGGCAATTTGATCTCTGGTTCCTTTGCCTTTTCTAAATCCAGTTTGTATACCTGGAAGTTCTCAGTTCACATACTGTTGAAGCCTATCTTGAAAGATTTTGAGCATAATCTTATTAGCAAGCAAAATGAGCACAATTTTCAGTAGTTTGAATATTTTTTTGGACTGGAATGAAAACTGACCTTTTCCAGTTGTGTGGCCACTGCTGAGCTTTCCAATTTTGAGGACATATTGATTGCAGTGCTTTGCAGCATTAACTTTTAGGGTTTTGAAATAGCTCAAGTGGAATTCCATCACCTCCACTAGCTTTGTTCACAGTGATGCTCCCTGAGGCTCAGTTGACTTCACAGTCCAGTCCAGGTTATCTGGCTGTAGGTGAGTGACCACACCATCATGGTTATCCAAGCCATTAAGTTCTTTTTGTACAGTTCTTCTGTGTATTCTTGCCACCTCTTAATCTCTTTTTGCTGCATCAACTAATTATACACCCTCTAATATTCCTTTAAAATTGCAAATAAATTGGTGAATTTCAATCTACATTTTGTGAATAGTGGCTGAACTGTGTGAGTTGGCATTATGTATATAAATACATACTTATATTTCCCATGTGATTAAATAAAATTTTGAAACATTTATAGGTATTTTCCATTAATTATACATACTCTAATAACACCTAACTTAACGAGTTTGCCTCGCTGTTTTTTATTGCAGTATAGTATTTATAGTTGTACACATTTCCAAATGATTTGATATTTATATAATCTATAAATTGATCATCATAAGTCTAGCTACTATTTATCACTGTACAAAGCTCTCACAGTGTTATTGCCCATGTTCCCTACACTGTTGCTTTACATCCTCATGACTTACTTTATAACCGTAGTTTGTACCTCTTAATCTCCTCACCTCCTACTCTTTCAATCACCAGTGTGTGTCTGAGTCTGATTCTGTTTTGATGGTTGTTTAATTATCTAGACCCTATATATAAGGGAAATCAGAAGGTACTTGTTTCTTGCTGTCTGACTTATTTTACTTGGCATAATGCTCTCTGGATCCACCAGTGTTGATGCACATACCAAGATTTCATTTTATGGCTGATTATTACATTGTGTGTGTGTGTGTATCACATTATTCTTTAAAAAAAAAAAAAACTTCATTTTATGCTGTATAGCCAGTTAACCATGCTGTGATAGTTTCAGGTGAAATTCCATCATTCTTATGCATTCTTCTATCAACAGATACACTGGTTGCTTCCCTATCCGGGCTATTGTAAATCTGCTGCCACCTGGTAGGACAGCTGTGGCTGGAGGGAGCATGTGCCGGGGGAGGGGCCTGTGGCATGCTGTGTTGGAGACTCCAGGGCAGGACAGCTGGAGTTCAAGTGGGTGGGGCCATGAGGTCTCAGGCCATCCTGTGCTAGGGTCACCTTGGAGGGCTGGCTGGAGCTGAAGTGGGTATAGGCTAGGGTGTCCCAGATGCCTTATTCTTTCGACTAGATCTTTTAGGAATGATACCTTCTCATTATTAGTACAAGGTTAAGTAACTGTTAATTTTCAAATAGGAATATTTAAACTGTTCTTTCTTCAATGTGAACAAAAGACATTATTGGAAGTAGTAACATTATGAGGCAAGAAAATCTGCCTAATATTCTGGCAGGTTATTTAATTTGATTGATTAAATTAGATAGAGGGGTTGGTCCTCAACTCCACACAATTTAGGAACATATCAGACTCTAAAAGATAGAGACACATTTACAAGTGTAAATTTTATTCACAGTGAAAAGTACCAGTATTTGCTATGCAAATAAGTAGACATCAGCATGACCAGGACTTACAGTCTGTATAGGTAAAATGCTAAAGCATTTACAGTAAAGTCAGACAAGAAACAGAAGGTATTGAATGCCAGTGTAGGATGTTTGATCCTAAATAAATACTTTTCCAATGAATGAGTCTGTAGGCAAATATATGAAAATGGAATTTAAAAAAGATTTATTATGATCTCTATTTAATGAAGGCAAATTGACAAAAATTTTTTTGAAAAGTATCTTCATAACTATTATAAAGTTTGAGTCTAAATCTCAGGTAATAGCTAAATTTAATGAGCTAAATGCATTGAGTCCTAAGTGCAAGGAAATATGCTATCATTTTATACACATTATTTTAATTCCCTCAGATATATGTTTCATTAGTTCTATTTTATTAGGAAACTAAAGTTTAGAGATACTAACATGCAGAAGGTGACAGAATTACTAAAAGAATGCTTAAGACCATCTACTTCTGCAGAGAGTAATCAGTGCTTCCTCTTGCATTTAAATTTTCTGAATCATTGTAACAGTAGTCTCCAATTTCAGATAAATTAATAAATGATAAATCAACTTAATGAACATAACATGAGGCAGAAAGTCTGACATATAAATGATACCATTTACTATCTGAGTAGAATAAGACTGGAGTACATTATGTTTATACTAAATTGCTATTTTATTAGATCAAAATAAAATCAGAACAGTATAACAGTTCAGACAAACTCCTTAAGTTAGCCATAATTTGCAAATATATCATAGTATTCTCAAATTATTTTCCCTGCTACAGGAAATAGTATTTATAAAAATATGTATTTTGCCTGCAGAATGCAAACTCAAACAATTCATCCGCTATTCACATACTAGAGGCTAAAAGTCAATGTATTTGTAATTTCGCTGGGACGCCTGCATGGCCACCTAGTCAGAAAGGTGAAGAAGAACTTCATTCAGAGATATATTAAAATGCCCAGCTCAGCAAAGTTGAGAATCACAAAGTAACACACACACCTCAGGTCGGAGCTGGGTAAACCTCCCACTTTGGTTGCTGTCATTCTGTTGACAAGAGAGGCTTGTCGGTTTTGTTTAAAAAAAGCAAAAGTGCTTTCAAATGAATGCTTTTGTGACCAAGTGGACTGTTAAATTGTCTTCTGAGTCTTGTAGTTTGACCATTAATCATATAAATATAGAACAATAACATTGAAGATGCTTGTTTCTAGCTGTAGCTTGTCGAAAATGTCAGTTATATATTCAGCAAAAAAAGATGAAGGTTACACAACATTATTTTAGCTCTGGGAAGGACTTAGGCTGTTCACTAGGAAATCTGCTTTAAATCATTTCTGTTGCAAGTTCTGGCACTTTACTTGTAGTATCCACCCCACACTACCATGGTCTTAGGAAGGGCCTGCACTACTGGCCAAAGTTCTCCTAGCAAGCTGCATTTTTCCTGTCTGTCATCGTCCCTAGTGTTCCTTTTTTGTACCTGTAAAACACAGAAATACTTCTTTTATTATACCTATAAAATACAGAAATATCCCTAATTCAAGCAAAATAAACAAGGACTCTTCAAATGGATTCAGCAATGTATGTACATGTTTTAGAAGACTACTAAGTAATAGACCTGGAAAAAAATAGATTCAAGACCATAAAATAACTCAGATTTTAACATCCACATTAACTAATTCTATAGCCAAAACTTAAAACCTATGAGAGCTCCACAAAGATTTGTACTTTTGCTCTATTGTTTTCTGATTACTGCAGCATTTGTTTATTCAAACTATTTTACTAGCTCAAAGAAACTAGTATATTTATATTAAGAAAACTTAAAAGTTTTTCTGCGAGTTTATTAATCCGACCAGTCTTTGTCTATCCCATTGCACTCGGGTCGGTGGTGACTGAAGAGTTGTCCAGTTAAGGGCAGTGCCCTCCCTGCCTTTCTGCCCTCCTTGTTTCCATTTCCTCCATCTAGGAATTTAAATAGAAATGTTTCTAGAGTTTGACTGAATTACTAATGTGCTCTGTCCACATATTATCTGAAGACAGAATCTAAAGTGATACCCATGGACCCTTTTAAATTGTTTATTGGAATATAGCTGCTTTACAGTGCTGTGTTACTTTCTGCTGGACAATGAAGTGACTCAACTATGAGTACACATGTATCTCCTCCCTCTTCAACCCGCCTCTCACCCTCCCCTCCCTCGCATCTAGGTCATCACAGACCACAGAGCTGAGCTTTCTGTACTTTATAGCAGGTTCCCACTGCCTATTTTTCACATGGTAATGTGTATATATATCACTGCTACTCTCCGATTTCCTGCCGTCCTCTCCTTCTCTCCCTGGCCCACATGTCCATACTTTACATCTGCATCTCTATTTCTGCCCTAGAAGTACATTCATCTCTACCCTTTTTCTAGATTCCACATGTATCTTAACATACTAGTTTTTCTCTTTCTGACATTTCACTCTGTATGACAGACTCTAGGTCCATCTGCATTTCTATAAATAACCTAGTTTTATTCTTTGTATGGTGAAGTAATATTCCACTGTATATGCATAGCATCTTCCTTGTCCATTTATCTGTCATGGGATACTTAGGTTGTTTTTATGTCCTGGATATTGTAAATAGTGTTTCAGTGAATGTTGGGGTCCCTGGGTCATTTTGAATTATGGTTTTCTCAGGGTATATGCCCAGTAGTGGGATTGCTGGATCATATGGTAGGACTATTTGTGTTGTTTTTTTTTTTTTTTTAAGGAACCTTCATACTGCTCTCCATAGTGGCTGTACCAAATTATATTCCCATCAACAGTGTAAGAGAGTTCCCTTCTCTCTACATCCTCTCTAGTACTTATTGCTTATAGATTTTTTGATCATGGCCCTTCTGACTTGTGTGAGGTAATAACTCATTATAGTTTTGATTTTCATTTCTCTGATAATTAGTGATGTTGAACATCCTTTCACAGGCCTCTTGGCCATATGTGCATCTTCTTTGGAGAAACGTCTATTCCCTAGAATTATTGTTTACATAAAGATGATGAAATAAATATCATTTCACTGTAGCTTGAATTACTACCTTGATACATGGATTCTTATAGAATCCACTAAAGCTTGATATTATATAGATAATAAATAAGCATAATTTTTCTTATATTAGGGTAGGCAGTAAATATATCAATGCCATATATGAGGAACATCTGACATATGAAACACTTTCTTATTTCTCCTGATTTTTTTTTATTCTTTACCTTGATTCTCTCAGGAAAAATTACTAAATCAAAGCCTTTTCTTGATTCTTTATCCCTTGATTATTGTTTATTTGCTCAAGAATAATAGCTCTATAATCCCGTTGTGTACTTTCCTTCAAAGAAAGAAGCTTTGCTTATGAGGACAACAAAAAGAAACATAAAATGTGTTCTATGAAATAATAGTGGTGGGGAGAGTCAGATATACTAAAACATCTCACAGTATTGATAAATCTTGGTATGTATTCAGAAAAAGTAGAGTCATAAATGACTTCCTACTCTTTCTACTTCGCTTTCCTACACTTTCTACTCTTTCCTATCCAGACCCCTTTATAAGGAAATGTCTCTATTGCCAAAGTAGCAAATGTGATTATTTAAAAACATTTTTTTGGAAGTTCTGAAATACCTCTCCCCAAGTCTCTTTATCAAAGTTAATTGTATTTCAAAAAAAATATTTAGACCATTATTATTTCAAGAGCAATTAAAAATATAATACTTTTACTCAAGCAGTTATTAATTGAATTACATTTCTTTATTTTCTATTATATTCAAAAATTATGAAATGCATAAACTTGCTATACAGTTAACCTAAATTCACTTATTATTGATTTTTATTGTCTTTCTTTAACCTGGAAAATATTTCTTTATTCTCTCTTTTCATATAACTGTCAGGATAATGTATATTCTCTTGCTCTCAGAAGAAAAGAAAAAATTATTTTTCAGTTTGCTTAAGCTTCCACATCTAGCTTGCACCAGAAATTTTTAAATAAAGAATGTTTATTTATATAAAATCTGGCTTTCCTTAATGGTTTCTCCACTAAGCTGAAATGAAATGAAACAGTCAAATAAAGTCACATAAATTCCCTTGGTTACTTGCTGAGACAAAATCTTCAAATATTCCAACAAGGTATTCAAAGTTGGCAGTTTATGCATTATATACATTCCAATTGTTTGATAGTACAGGATGAGAATAATACAAATAGAGCAACATGGATTGTTTATTTGTTTGTTTTACCTAAGGAAAAAGCAAAATAATCTGGATATAAAAATGAATTCAGGGTTTTATTTTTATCATTTTTCTCTAATCTATTAATTCATTCCAGGACACGTACACAAGGTATGGAAGTCTTGATGTTGTTAAAATACTGTCTTCCATGCTGCTGTTAGTTTTCTCTTTTTCTTTTATCTTTAATATTTCTGTCTTTTACCTGCTTTGTTTATAATTTATTTTCTAGCTTATCAACCTGGATCTTTCATTATTGATGGCAAAATCACATACAACAACAGTAAACAACCCTCTGGGAGCAAGACTGGAGTTCGATCCCTGAGTTGGGAAGATCCCCTGGAGTAGGAAATGGCAACACACTCCAGTATTCTTGCCTGGGGAATCCCAAGGACAGAGGAGCCTGGTGGGCTACAGTCCATGGGGTCACAAATAGTCAGACACAACTGAATGACTAATAACACACACACATTTAGCACTACTTCAGGGGTTACCACGTGTGTTATTTTATTGAATTCATGCTGTCATCTTATTCAAAAATTACTAATTATCATTTTTATTGTAACCATCCACTTTTACAATGTGTTCTTAAATTTCTAAATATGTGGGATGATTTATGTTTTTGTTGTTAATTTCCAACTTTAATCTTTAACTTTAATCTTGCCCAGAAATATGTACACTGTATTTTTTTTCTTTTTAGTTTAATTGAGGCTTGTTTTTATAATCAGTAGTATGTTCTATGGGTTTCCCTGGTGGCTCAGAGGTAAAGGATATGCCTGCCAATGCAGGAAATGTGGGTTGGATCCCTGGGTTAGGAAGATTCCCTGTAGAAGGAAATGACAATCCACTTCAGTATTCTTGGCTGGGAAATCCCACAGATGAAGGAGCCTGGGGGGCTACAGTCCATGGACCACAAAGAATCAAACATGACTTAGTGACTAAACAACAATGACAACTATATGTTCTATGTGTACTTTAATGAACATTCTGAAGTCCTTTGTGAAGCAATTTGATTAATAGTGTGGTTCATATCTTACATATCATCTATTGAGCCAGAGGGGCTGAAATCACCTTGATTTCAGTAATTGTATATTTTTTCCTGTTTTTTTTCTTTTATTTGTGATAGTTTTGCTTTCACAGAATTTTAAGCTCTTGTCAGGTGTATGCATATAATTAGGATTACTTAGATTTCTTATTATATTACATGAAATATGTCTTGTTTTAGTACATGAAATATCTGATATTCTCTGTAGTCATGCAGTCTTCCCTGGTCTTTTATTATTTGCTTTTCCCTTAATCTAATAGAAAGGTTAATCTAATATATAAAGCAGAGACATTACTTTGCCAACAAAGGTCCATCTAGCCAAGGCTATGGTTTTTTCCAGTGGTCATATATGGATGTTAGAGTTGGACTATAAGAAAGCTGAGCACCAAAGAATTGATGTTTTTGAAGTGTGGTGTTGGAGAGGACTCTTGAGAGTCCCTTGGACTGCAAGCAGATCCAACCAGTCCATCCTAAAGGAAACCAGTCCTGAATGTTCATTGAAAGGACTGATGTTGAAGCTGAAGCTCCAATACTTTGGCCACCTGATGTAAAGAACTGACTCACTGGAAAAGACCCTGATGCTGGGAAAGATTTAAGGTGGGAGGAGAAGGGGACAACAGAGGATGAGATGGTTGGATGGCATCACCGACTCAATAGACATGAATTTGAGTAGACTCAGGGAGTTGGTGATTGACAGGGAGGCCTGGCAGGCTGCAGTCCATTGGGTCGCAAAGAGTCGGACATGGCTGAGCGACTGAACTGAACTGAAATGAATATAAAGGTTTACTAATGTGCCAAGGTATTTACCTGATGTTAAGCACACCTGCTTATTTTTCACCATCTCCATTTTATTTTTTTTAATTATCCATATCCACTAAGTTATTGCCATTTTCTTATTATTCTATTAATAAGCTTTTAATATCTATAAAGTCTATGGTGATAACCTCTCTCACCTGTCATCCTTGATACTGTCAACTTTTGTAATTTTCTTTTAAATTAGACTAATAAGTGTTTTATTAATTATGCCTATATTTTCAAAGAATCAAGTATTATATTTGCTATTGATTTATATAAATTATTTTTTCTATAAATTAAAGAAGTAATATCTAACTTAATTTGATATCATAATTACTTAAGATTTTCAGTCTATGTTAGATATTGGCATATTAATTTAGGTGCAATTCATGATTTAATTATCAGATATTAAATTTTCAAATTCAAACACAAATAAGTACAATTATTCATTTTAAAATATTTGAAAGTTGAAAATAAATATGGGCATGGATGAATCATTCTTTTCCAGAGACACCTTACCTTTAACCCCATCTCTCACTCTTATTGTCAGTTAAGTTCCTATTTTGTGTAAATATTTTGTCATAAGCACTAAAATAATGCATTTAGAGTGCTAGAAAACCACTTGACACATAAAGCTTTTAATAAACTTCTGATTTATCTTAACTTTATCTTTTTCTTCTTAGTTGTTCAATGCTTATATACATGTAAGCTTAGGTTCTCCATACATTTGTTGATTAATTAATACTTTTTTTAAAAATTTACTACATTAGTAGATATTCTGAGTTATAATTGATATATAATGAGGCTGTACAAACTTGGAGTGTATAATTTGATACACATTTGGCATATGGACATAGCCGTGAAATCATCACCACAACCAAAATCATGAACATATTTAGCACCCAACAGTGCCCTCTTACCCTCCTTTTCTCTCCCTTTCCAGAACCCCCTTCCCATTAGGAAAACACTGATGTGTTTTGACCCAGTGTAGATGAGTTTGGATTTTCTCCAGTTTTGTATAAATAAATCCACATAGCATATATTCTTATCTAGCTTCTTTCACTCGGCGTAATTATCCTGTTAATCAACCGTGTAGTGAATATGAGCTTTGCTTTTTGCTGAATAGTAGTTCTTGTCTTTCTAAAGCAATTTGTAAGTTTCTCAGATCATATCTGTAACAACTTAGATAAAGTTCCAAGAAAATGTTTTCTTCAATGTGATATATTTTGTTAAGAGACATTTCTGTAATTTAGACAAATCAATGCACCCTTTGAAGTAAGGTAATCTTAGATTCCATTTAATAAAATAATTGAAACATTTATTCTTTGCTCATGTATGGCAAACACTATGTATATAAGGAAACACACAATAAAGATGAATAATTTTTGAGAACATGGTCCCATGGAGAGCCTAAACAATAATGAATAATAAATAGCTGTTGTAGGTGAAGTAAAATGATAAATAACCAAAGTAAAATAACAAAGATAGCTTTATTTTTTGAGGAGCATATGAAGGAATTTCTACTTTTCAAGTAATTTATTTGGGATATCTTTTACTTTTCTGTTTAAACATTAAACATATTTTTGATAAATGAACTTTCTTGCCTAAAGATCAATGTTATTTCAGTTTTCAAACATTTCATATAGCATTTTCTTTGTTACTTGTAAAGTCAGAAACAGTGACATTATTTAAATTTGATAATTATTGAAGGGAACCAAAATCATTTTAAAAAATGTTCCACTTGGAGATGATTTTATGCCTGCTAGGCATGTAAATTGTGCTGCCATCTGGCTTTAAATAATGTTATGCCTCTCCAATGACTCCATGACCAAACCATAATTCAAACCACTCAAATTAATTATAAAATCTCAACTCATAAAGCTTCTGCTCTTCTATATCAGTGGCACAACCTAGAACCACTTAAAATATGGCAGATCCATTTTGAAGATATGAAAAAACCTGACTGCCAATGCAGGAGACATAAGATGTGGGTTCAGTCCCTGGGTTGGGAAGATCCTCTGGGGAAGGGTATGGCAACCCACTCAGTATTCTTGCCTGGAGAATCCCATGTATAGAGCAGCCTGGTGGGCTGCTATCGTGTTGCAAAGAGTTGAACATGACTGAAGCGACTTAGCATGCAATAGCATGCAACAGTTAATTTAGAAGATGTTTAAAAAGGAAATGAAGAAGAGCAGCTTGCAATGGAGTATTCTATTGTGAAAATCATATATTTATCAAAGTTAAATTGAGCTATATGATATAAATGTAGTGAAAAATTGTACCTGTCACACATTCTAAATATTCTTGAAAATAAGACACTTAAGTATTTGAAATGGTGTATGAGATATACATTATTAAGTAGGTCATGAAGTTTGTATCTTACTGGTTTGCCAACCAGTATTCATTCATTCACTCAAAAATACCTTAAATCCCTATTATGAAGAAACACCAAGTTAGATGTTGATTTACATTTCTAAGCAAAACAGAAATATAATCTGTCTTGATTAGTTTACAATCTAGATGTTTAGGAAATAAGCAGTCACCCATATCAGAAGACAAGTAATCATAAAATTGACAACTGTGATGAAGTAAGGAAATAACAGGGGAGATTATACTGGGCTGTTGAGAGCCTGGCTCAGGAGTTTAATTTTAGGTGAACTATGAAAGAAAACAGAAGAACAATGGACGGAGGTTTGTGACACAGTATAGGAGGCAGGGATCAAGACCATCTCCAAGAAAAATAAATGCTAAATGGTTGTTTGAGGAGGCCTTACAAATAGCTTAGAATAGAAGAGAAGTGAAAGGCAAAGGAGAAAAGGAAAGTTATTCCCATTTGAATGCAGAGTTCCAAAGAATAGCAAGGAGAGATAAGAAAGCCTTCCTCAGTGATCAATGCAGAGAAATAGAGGAAAGCAATAAAATGGGGAAGTCTAGAGATCTCTCCAAGAAAATTAGAGATATCAAGGGAATTTTTCATGCAAAGATGGGCACAATAAAGGACAGAAGTGGTATGGACCTAACGGAAGCAGAAGATATTAAGAAGAGGTGGTAAGAATACACAGAAGAACTATACAGGAAAGATCTTCACAACCCAGATAATCATGATAGTGTGGTCACTCACTTAGAGCCAGACATCCTGGAATGCAAAGTCAAGTTGGCCTTTAGGAAGCGTCGTTACAAACAAAGTTAGTGGAGGTGATGGAATTCCAGTTGAGCTATTTCAAATCCTAAAAGATGATGCTGTGAAAGTGCTGCAGTCAATATGCCAGCAAATTTGGACAACTCAGCACTGGCCACAGGACTGGAAAATGTCAGTTTTCATTCCAATCCGAAAGAAAGGCAATGCCAAAAAATGTTCAAACTACTTCACAATTACACTCATCTCACACACTAGCAAATAATGCTCAAAATTCTCCAAGTCAGGCTTCAACAGTGTGTGAATTGTGAACTTCCATATGTTCAAGCTGGTTTTAGAAAAGGCAGAGGAACCAGAGATCAAATTGCCAACATCTGCTGGATCACCGAAAAAAAAAAAAAGAGTTCTAGAAAAACATCTATTTCTGCTTTATTGATTATGCCAAAGCCTCTGACTGTGTGGATCACAACAAACTGTGGAAAATTCTTCAAGAGATGGGAATGCCAGCCACCTTACCTGCCTCTGGAGAAATCTGTATATAGGTCAAGAAGCATCAGTTTGAACTGTACATGGAACAGCAGACTGGTTGCATATCGAGAAAGGTGTACATCAAGGTTGTATATTGTCACCCTGCTTATTTAACTTATATGCAGAGTACATCATGAGAAATGCTGGGCTGGAGGAAGCACAAGCTGGAATCAAGATTGCTGGGAGAAATATCAATAACCTCAGATATGCAGATCTGAGAAAATGAAGATATGCTTAAATTGAAGTTTTGTGGCAAAAAAATGAAGAACTAAAGAGCCTCTTGTTGAAAGTGAAAGAGGAGAATGACAAAGTTGGCTTAAAACTCAATACTTAGAAAACTAAGCTCGTGGCATCTGGTGCCATCACTTCATGGCAAATAGATGGGGAAACAGGGACATTCTTTATCTCTTTGGGCTCCAAAATCACTGCAGATGGTGACTGAAGCCATGAAATTAAAAGACACTTCTCCTTGGAAGAAAAGCTATGACCACCCTAGATGGCATATTACAAAGCAGAGACATTACTTTGCCAATAATGGTCCATCTAATCAAAGCTATGGTTTTTGCAGTAATCGTGTATGGATGTGAGATTTGGACTATAAAGAAAGTTGAGCACCAAAGAACTGATGCTTTACAACTGTTTTGTTGGAGAAGATTCTTGAGAGTCCCTTGTACTGCAAGGTGATCCAAGGAGTCCATCCTAAAGGAAGTCATTCCTGAATATTCATTGAAAAGACTGATGCTGAAGCTGAAATGCCAATACTTTGGCCACCTGATGCAAAGAACTGACTCACTTGAAAAGACCCTGTGGCTGAGAAAGATTGAAGGTGGAAGGAGAAGCGGATGAGAGAGGATGAGATAATTGGATGGCATCAACAACTCAATGGACGTGGGTTTCAAATTCATAATTTTTTCAGTTTAATTTCAGAAATTAAGTAAATATCCAGAGAATTTTATTTAACATAAACCATTTACTATAATGTCAACTTGAAATGAGTATATGTTTTGGTGAACAGAGAATTGCTTAAATGACCTTTAAACAGGAACAGGCTTGTTAATCAATTCTGATTTATTCCACATTTATTTTTAGGTCTCTCAGTATGTATGCTATATTAATCTAGATACTGATGATCATGGATCTTGCAATGAGCAGGAAAGCAAAGCTCTAACACTAAGGGGAATTGCTGCAGAGAATCTTACAAGGGATAAGTTTTAAACAGTCTTCCAATTGTTCTTTTCAACAACCCAAATTGGGAGTATATGTCAAGGACTTCATTTATCACAATATTACAGTCCTTCAAATATAAATATTTTTAAAATCTTGACTCAAATTTTTAATAGAATTTAAGAAATATGAACTTCCCATGCATTATATTTTTTTATGTATAAAATATAATAGTATATTTATTCATGATGAAACATTGTATTTTTGTATCATAAAGTTATGAATCATGCATCAGTCATAAATATCCATTAACTAAAAAATGAACATATTTATGGAGCTATACATGGAATTTTATTTATTTATTTTTCCATTTATTTTTATTAGTTGGAGGCTAATTACTTTACATCATTGCAGTGGTTTTTGTCATACATTGAAATGAATTAGCCATGGATTTATATGTATTTATATGTATATTATATGTATTTATATGTATTCCCCATCCCGGTCCCCCCTCCCACCTCCCTCTCCACCCGATCCCTCTGGGTCTTCCCAGTGCACCAGGCCCGAGCACTTGTCTCGTGCACCCAACCTGGGCTGGTGATCTGTTTCACCCTAGATAATATACATGTTTCGATGCTGTTCTCTTGAAACATCCCACCCTCGCCTTCTCCCAGAGTCCACAAGTCTGTTCTATACATCTGAGTCTCTTTTTCTGTTTTGCATATAGGGTTATCGTTACCATCTTTCTAAATTCCATATATATGTGTTAGTATACTGTAATGGTCTTTATCTTTCTGGCTTACTTCGCTCTGTATAATGGGCTCCAGTTTCATCCATCTCATTAGAACTGATTCAAATGAATTCTTTTTAATGGCTGAGTAATATTCCATGGTGTATATGTCCCACAGCTTCCTCATCCATTCGTCTGCTGATGGGCATCTAGGTTGCTTCCATGTCCTGGCTATTATAAACAGTGCTGTGATGAACATTGGGGTGCATGTGTCTCTTTCAGATCTGGTTTCCTCAGTGTGTATGCCAAGAAGTGGGAATACTAGGTCATATGGCAGTTCTATTTCCAGCTTTTTAAGAAATCTCCACACTGTTTTCCATAGTGGCTGTACTAATTTGCATTCCCACCAACAGTGTAAGAGGGTTCCCTTTTCTCCACACCCTCTCCAGCATTTATTGCTTGTAGACTTTTGGATAGCAGCCATCCTGACTGGCGTATAATGGTACCTCATTGTGGTTTTGATTTGCATTTCTCTGATAATGAGTGATGTTGAGCATCTTTTCATGTGTTTGTTAGCCATCTTTATGTCTTCCTTGGAGAAATGTCTGTTTAGTTCTTTGGCCCATTTTTTGATTGGGTCATTTATTTTTCTGGAGTTGAGCTGGAGGTGTTGCTTGTATATTTTTGAGATTAATCCTTTGTCTGTTGCTTCGTTTGCTATTATTTTCTCCCAATCTGAGGGCTGTCTTTTCACCTTGCTTATAGTTTCCTTTGTTATGCAAAAGCTTTTAAGTTTCATTAGGTCCCATTTGTTTATTTTTGTTTTTATTTCTAAAATTCTGGGAGGTGGGTCATAGAGGATCCTGCTGTGATTTATGTCGGAGAGTGTTTTGCCTATGTTCTCCTCTAGGAGTTTGATAGTTTCTGGTCTTACATTTAGATCTTTAATCCATCTTGAGTTTATTTTTGTGTATGGTGTTAGAAAGTGTTCTAGTTTCATTCTTTTACAGGTGGTTGACCAGTTTTCCCAGCACCACTTGTTAAAGAGGTTGTCTTTTTTCCATTGTATATCCTTGCCTCCTTTGTCGAAGATAAGGTGACCATAGGTTTGTGGATTTATCTCTGGGCTTTCTATTCTGTTCCATTGATCTATATTTCTGTCTTTGTGCCAGTACCATACTGTCTTGATGACTGTGGCTTTGTAGTAGAGTCTGAAGTCAGGCAGATTGATTCCTCCAGTTCCATTCTTCTTTCTCAGGATTACTTTGGCTATTCGAGGTTTTTTGTATTTCCATACAAATTGTGAAATTACTTGTTCTAGTTCTGTGAAAAATACCATTGGTAGTTTGATAGGGATTGCATTGAATCTATAGATTGCTTTGGGTAGTATAGCCATTTTGACAATATTGATTCTTCCAATCCATGAACACGGTATATTTCTCCATCTGTTTGTGTCCTCTTTGATTTCTTTCATCAGTGATTTATAGTTTTCTATGTATAGGTCTTTTGTTTCTTTAAGTAGATATACTCCTAAGTATTTTATTCTTTTTGTTGCAATGGTGAATGATATTGTTTCCTTAATTTCTCTTTCTGTTTTCTCATTGTTAGTGTATAGGAATGCAAAAGATTTCTGTGTGTTAATTTTATATCCTGCAACTTTACTGTATTCGTTGATTAGCTCAAGTAATTTTATGGTAAAGTCTTTAGGGTTTTCTATGTAGAGGATCATGTCATCTGGAAACAGAGAGAGTTTCACGTCTTCTTTTCCTATCTGGATTCCTTTTACTTCTTTTTCTGCCCTGATTGCTGTGGCCAAAACTTCCAAAATTATGTTGAATAGTAGTGGTGAGAGTGGGCACCCTTGTCTTGTTCCTGATTTCAGGGGAAATGCTTTCAATTTTTCACCATTGAGGGTGATGCTTGCTGTGGGTTTGTCATAAATAGCTTTTATTATGTTGAGGTATGTTCCTTCTATTCCTGCTTTCTGGAGAATTTTAATCATAAATTCATGTTGAATTTTGTCAAAGGCTTTTTCTGCCTCTATTGAGATAATCATATGGTTTTTATCTTTCAATTTGTTAATGTGGTGTATTACATTGATTGATTTGCGGATATTAAAGAATCCTTGCATTCCTGGGATAAAGCCCACTTGGTCATGATGTATGATTTCTTTAATATGTTGTTGGATTCTGTTTGCTAGAATTTTGTTAAGGATTTTTGCATCTCTGTTCATCAGTGATATTGGCCTGTAGTTTTCTTTTTAATGTGACATCTTTGTCTGGTTTTGGAATTAGGGTGATGGTGGCCTCATAGAATGAATTTGGAAGTTTACCTTCTTCTGCAATTTTCTGGAAGAGTTTGAGTAAGATAGGTGTTAGCTCTTCTCTAAATTTTTGGTAGAATTCAGCTGTGAAGCCATCTGGTCCTGGGCTTTTGTTTGCTGGAAGATTTCTGATTACAGTTCCGATTTCCTTGCTTGTGATGGTTTTGTTAAGATCTTCTATTTCTTCCTGGTTCAGTTTTGGAAAGTTATACTTCTCTAAGAACTTGTCCATTTCTTCCAAGTTGTCCATTTTATTGGCATAGAGCTGCTGGTAGTAGTCTCTTATGATCCTTTGTATTTCAGTGTTTTCTGTTGTGATCTCTCCATTTTCATTTCTAATTTTGTTAATTTGGTTCTTCTCCCTTTGTTTCTTAATGAGTCTTGCTAATTCTTCATGTAACTCTGTGAACCTCTCTGGTTGTCTCTCATGGTGGAGAATCTTTTCACCATTAACCTAGAAGTTTTATTATCAGTGCCGTATAGCTGGAGAAGTCTTGAGACTATTGGAAGAATAAAACTGAAATCCAGAGGCAGGAGACTTAAGCCCAAATCCTGAGAAAACCAGAAAACTCCTGACTACATGGAACATTAAGGAATAAGAGACCATCCAAAAGCTTCCATACCTACACCAAAACCAACCACCACCAAAGAGCCAGTAAGCTCCAGTACAAGACATACCATGCAAATTCTTTAGCAACGCAGGAACATAGACCTGAGTGTCAACATACAGGCTCTCCAAAGTCACACCTAACACATAGACCCATCACAAAACTCATTACTGGACACTCCATTGCACTCCAGAGTGAAGAAATCCAATCCCACACACCAGAACGCTGACACAAGCTTCCCTAACCAGGAAACCTTGACAAACAAATCGTCCAACCCCACCCACTGGGTGAAACCTCCGCAATAAAAAGGAACCTCAGACTACCAGAATACAGAAAGCCCACTCCAGACACAGCAATCTAAACAAGATGAAAAGGCAGAGAAATACCCAACAGCTAAAGGAACATGAAAAAAGCCCACCAAGTCAAACAAAAGAGGAGGAAATAGGGAATCTACCTGAACAAGAATTTAGAATAATGATAATAAAAATGATCCAAAATCTTGAAAACAAAATGGAGTTACAAATAAATAGCCTGGAGACAAAGATTGAGAAGATGCAAGAAATGTTTAACAAGGACCTAGAAGAAATAAAAAAAAAGTCAATTAAAAATTAATAATGAAATAAATGAGATCAAAAACACTCTAGAGGGAACCATGAGTAGAATAACAGAGACAGAAGATAGGATAAGTGAGTTAGAAGATAAAATGGTGGAAATAAATGAAGCAGAGAGGAAAAAAGAAAAAAGAATCAAAAGAAATGAGGACAACCTCAGGGACCTCTGGGACAATGTGAAACGCCCCAACATTCGAATCATAGGAGTCCCAGAAGAAGAAGACAAAAAGAAAGGCCATGAGAAGATACTCGAGGAGATAATAGCTGAAAACTTCCCTAAAATGGGGAAGGAAATAGCCACCCAAGTCCAAGAAACCCAGAGAGTCCCAAACAGGATAAACCCAAGGCGAAACACCCCAAGACACATATTAATCAAATTAACAAAGATCAAACACAAAGAACAAATATTAAAAG
This sequence comes from Odocoileus virginianus, assembly GCF_023699985.2. NCBI lineage: Eukaryota > Metazoa > Chordata > Mammalia > Artiodactyla > Cervidae > Odocoileus > Odocoileus virginianus. The sequence goes on from NC_069694.1 coordinate 54,402,233, forward strand.
CAGCAAGGGAGAAACAACAAATAACACACAAAGGGATTCCCATAAGGATAACAGCTGATCTATCAATAGAAGCCCTTCAGGCCAGAAGGGAATGGCAGGACATACTTAGAGTAATGAAAGAGAATAACCTCCAACCTAGATTACTCTACCCAGAAAGGATCTCATTCAGATATGAAGGAGAACTCAAAAGCTTTACAGACAAGCAAAAGCTGAGAGAATTCAGCACCACCAAGCCAGCTCTTCAACAAATACTAAAGGATCTTCTCTAGACAGGAAACACAGAAAGGTGGTATAAACGTGAACCCCAAACAACAAAATAAATGGCAACGGGACCATACCTATCAATAATTACCTTAAATGTAAATGGGTTGAATGCCCCAACCAAAAGACAAAGGCTGGCTGAGTGGATACAAAAGCAAGACCCCTATATATGCTGTCTACAAGAGACCCACCTCAAAACAAGGGACACGTACAGACTAAAAGTGAAGGGCTGGAAAAAATATTCCACGCAAACGGAGACCAAAAGAAAGCAGGAGTCACAATACTCATATCAGATAAAATAGACTTTCAAATAAAGGCTGTGAAAAGAGAGAAAGATGGACACTACATAATGATCAAAGGATCAATCCAAGAAGAAGATATAACAATTATAAATATATATGCACCCAACAAAGGAGCACCGCAATATGTAAGGCAAACGCTAACGAGTATGAAAGAGGAAATTAATAGTAACACAATAATAGTAGGAGACTTTAATACCCCACTCACAACTATGGATAGATCAACTAAACAGAAAATGAACAAGGAAACACAAACTTTAACGGACACAATGGACCAGTTAGACCTAACTGACATCTATAGGACGTTTCACCCCAAAACAATCAACTTCACCTTTTTCTCAAGTGCACACGGAACCTTCTCCAGAATAGATCACATCCTAGGCCATAAATCTTGTCTTGGTAAATTCAAAAAGACTGAAATCATTCCAGTCATCTTTTCTGACCACAGTGCAGTAAGACTAGATCTCAATTACAGGAAAAAAATTAATAAAAATTCAAACATATGGAGGCTAAACAACACGCTTCTGAATAACCAACAAATCATAGAAGAAATCAAAAAAGAAATCAAAATATGCATATAAATGAATGAAAATGAAAACACAACAACCCAAAACCTATGGGACACTGTAAAAGCAGTGCTAAGGGGAAGATTCATAGCGTTACAGGCCTACCTCAAGAAACAAGAAAAAAGTCAAATAAATAACCTAACTCTACACCTAAAGCAACTAGAGGAGGAAGAAATGAAGAATCCCAGGGTTAGTAGAAGGAAAGAAATCTTAAAAATTAGGGCAGAAATAAATGCAAAAGAAACTGAAGAGATCATAGCAAAAATTAACAAAGCTAAAAGCTGGTTTTTTGAAAAATATATTTTATTACATTTAGTGTTTTCAATACTTTCAAGCTCTGGTCAATGGTATACACATATACAGCATATTTATTCAGTAAATTTAGGATATTTTATAGCAATTTATTAAAAATTATATTTTTATTTTCACTCCAGTACCTATCACTCATACTTATCAATATATGTTCTTTAACTACCAATATCTTATAATATTCACAAGTATAAAATGAGAACCAGTTCTCTAAAACACTTGCAGTTAAGTCACCCATTGTATATCAATTTCTAAGAAAACACTCTGAACAGCATAAATTTTTGGAATATCATGTTAATTATTTTAAAGAATTAAATGTGCAATTAAAGAAATTCAAGAATGTAATAATATGCTATGATTAAATTATTTTTATCTCATTAAAAAACCCTCAATAAAAAATATGTAGCAAGATTTTCATTATTTTAGTTAAATTATAATTCTAAATGGGATTCTATTTAAAATAGCCAAATAAAAATAATGACAATATGTTGACAAGAGAAGGTTATAACTTAGAACTATAAAGTGAAAGTGAAGTCGCTCAGTCGTGTCCAACTCTTCTCGACCCCATGGACTGCAGCCTACCAGGCTCCTCCGCCCATGGGATTTTCCAGGCAAGAGCACTGGAGTGGGGTGCCATTGCCTTCTCCCTAGAACTATAAAGGACAGCACAAAAACACAAGTACCTGGAATTCTTTTGAATAATATAGTTTGTAACTATTTAAATTTTGAATCCTTGATAGTCAAATGATTATTTTAAGAGTAGTTTATTTTTTTAATTAATTTTTTACTGAAGTATAGTTGAGTTACAATGTTGTGTTAATTTCTGCTCTACAAAGAGATCCAGTTATACATACATATATTCTTTTCTATATTCTTTTCCATTATGATTTATCATAGAATCCTGAATGCAGTTCCTGCTGCTGTACAGTAGAACCTTGTTGGTTATTCATCCTATATATAATAACTTGCATCTGCTAATCTTAAACTTTCAATCCATCCTTCCCTCAACTCCTTCTCCCCTTGGCAACTACAAATCTGTGCTCTATGTCCAAAAGTCTGTTTCTGTTTTGTAGACAGATTTGTGTTATATTTCAGATCCCAAATATAAATGATATATGGTGTTTGTCTTTCTCCTTATGAATTACTTCACTTAGTATGATAATATTTACTTGTGTCCATGTTGCTGCAAATGGCATTATTTTGTTCTTTCTTATGGCTGAGTAGTATTCCGTTGTATATAGGTACTACATCATCTTTATCCAATCACTTATCAATGAACACTTATTCCTACATCTTGGTTATTGTGAATAATGCTGTTATGAACCTAGGGGAGCATGTATCTTTTTGAATTCCAGTTTTGTCTGGATATGTACTGAGTGGGATTACTGTATTATATAGTAATTCTATTTTTGGTTTCACAGTGTCTGCACCAACTTACATTCCTACCATGTGTAGGAAGGTTCCCTTTTCTCCATACCTAACAGTTGTTGTTTGCAGGCATTTTAATGATGGCCATTCTGACCAATATAAGGTGGTACCTCATCATAGTTTTGATTTGCAACTGTAAATGTAGTATAAATCTTGATTTTTTCTTTTTTTATTTTATTCTTTACAAATAATTAAATCCTAGGACAATCCAGCAACAGTGCATTATTTTTTCAGTTATACAATTTCATTATCAACTTTATTATATTTACCTATTTTAAAATAAACATTAAAGGAACTACTCAATAAATCTGGGGCTAGCCTGCATTAGCCTTACTTGCAAAAGACACATTTTAGGCATCACTTATTTAGTTATAAACATTGTAAAGAAGAAAAATGCTACTGCTAAAAATAATAGACCTAAGTATTAAAATACTGGGGAAGGAGGAGAAGCTGCAGAAATAATTTTCCATAGTTTTTCAGACAGGTATATTTTTAAAAATGGTGATATCTCCTCTTTGTTATCTCAACATCCTTGATTTTGTCATCTCTCCTTTTTGAATAGACACATATGTTATATTTGAATAGTTACCAAAGAATATGCATCAACAGCCACAGACCACATGAAAACATTCCCAGGTTTTAGTGCTCAAGGATATGTACCTTAATACTATTTGAAAAACATGTTAAGATACCTAGATTAACAAATTATGGGGACACCAAAAATTAGCAATGATGGAAAACAAGTAAAAGACTCACATTTCTGATAGAAGTGTTAAAAGTTAATACGACTGTGGAAAACAGATGCAGCAATTTCATTTCAGATAAACAATTTCATTTCCAGGATAAATAAAAATATATCCACAAATAGCAGTTTTGTGTACAATAACCAAAAAGTAGAAACCACTCAAATGTTCAACAGATAGCTTGCTTTATATCCATAAAATGGAATAGTGCTCAGTAAAAAAAACAAATTACTGATACAACATGAATAAATCTCAAAAGTATTAAGGAAAAAAAGCAAGGCAAACAATTTCTGATGTAATTGATATGGATTTTTATGTCCAATGAGACATTAGTTTGGTAACTCCACTGTGATTAATACATACACTTATCTTCTCTTAAGTGAAAATAATGATGAATTTGTTCAAACACACTAATGAGTTCACTTAGAAACATTTATTATTTCCTATTGTGTTCAAAGCACTACATTATTAGATTTTGCTTATAACATGCTTAATAGACATATCCCCAGTTGTCATGTTTGTTGTTTTTTTAGTCATTAAGTCAAGTTTCTTTGGCACCCAAGGACTGCAGACACCGGGCTTTCTTGTCCTTCACTATCTCCCAGAGTTTGCTCAGATTCATGTTCATTGAGTCAATGATGCTATTCAATCATCTTTTCCTCTATCATCCCCTTCTCCTGCCCTCAATCTTTCCCAGTATCAGGGTCTTTCCCAATGAGTCAACTCGACTCTTTGCATCAGGTGGCCAAAGTATTGGAGATTCAGCTTCAGCATCAGTACTTCCAATGAATATTCAGGGTTGATTTCCTTTAGGATTGACTGGTTTGATCTCCTTGCAGTCCAAAGGATTCTCAAGAGTCTTGGCCAGCACCACAATTGGAAAGCATCAATTCTTTAGCAATTAACCTTCTTTATGATCTAACTCTCAAATCTGTACATGACTACGGGAAAAAACATATGGACCTTTTTGGCAAAGTGATCTCTTTGCTTCTTAGCATGCTGTGTAGTTTTGTCATAGCTTTCCTTTCAAGGAGTGTCTTCTAACTTCATGGCTGCAGTTGCCATCAGCAGTGATTTTGGAGCCCAAGAAAATAAAACTGTTTCTACTTTTTCTCTATTTGCCATGAAGTAATGTGACCAGATGATCTTAATTTTTCAAATGTTCAGTTTGAAGCCAGCTATTATACTCCTTTTTTCACCCTCATCAAAAGGCTCTTAAGTTCCTTTTTGACTTCTGTCATTAGACTGCTATCATCTGCCTATCTGAGGTTGTTGCTATTTTTCCTAGAAATTTGATTCCAACTTGTGCTTCATCCAGCCTGGCATTTCACATGATGTACTTTGCATATAAGTTAAATAAACAGTGTGACAATATACAGCCTTAATGCATTGTTTTCCCAATTTTGAACCAGTTGTTCCATGTATGTTTCCAAATGTTGCTTTTTGACCTGCATACAGGTTTTTCAGGAGGCAGGTAAAGTGAGCTGGTATGCCCATCTCTTGAAGAATTTCCCCCAGTCTGTTATAATCCACACAGTCAAAAGTTTTAGCATAGTCGATGAAGCAGAAGTAGATGTTTTTCTGGAATTCCTTTCTTTTATGATCCAATGAATGTTGGCAGTTTGATCTTTGATCCCTCTGCCTTTTCTAAATCCAGCTTGAATATCTGGATTTCTCAGTTCACATACTGCTAAAGCCTAGCTTGAAGAATTTTGAACACTACCTTGCTAGCATGTGAAACGAATGCAATTGTATGATAGTTTGAACATTCTTTGGCATTGCCCTTCTTTGGGAGTTGTCATGTAGAAATGTGAAAAGTACAATAATTATAATCTCTAATTTGGCAGATTATGAAACTGAAGTATACAGTGTTAGCAAAGACTCAAAGAATGACTTAACAAAATTACCCATTAAATACTGAAACTGACATGCAGAATCTGTTCCATACCCTATACTTTCATCTCCACCCTAGAGTGCATTCTTAAATATTAAGATGAGGAATGTGAAAAATAGTGAGCTTGGGAGTGGCTAAACAGGTATGGCATTGTGTGGGATGATCAGAAATAGGGACATTACCGCAAAATAACACAAATGATCAGCCTAGAGAGCATAAAGGTAAGGGGTCCCAGACATAACACAGTATAGTGTAGGTGTGTGTATGTGTGTATTAGTCTCTCAGTCATGTCCAACTCTTTACAGTCACATGAACTGTAGCCTGCTAGGTTCCTCTGTCCATGGGATTCTCCATGCAAAAATACTGGAATGGGTTGCCATTCTCTTCTCCAGAGACCATAGTATAGTAGTTTGTTTGATTTCCTCTCCTGTAATATAAGGAAATAGAACTTGATGAAATATATGAAACAATGGTTTACAGGTGTTGTGTACCACATAGCACACTCATGTCATCTTTGAGAAAAAGGGAACACTAGCTGGAACCTACTTCTCCCTGCCTTGGGTCAGTTTTCTAATGGAGATACAGGAGCAGAAGCCCAGGCAGAGGGATAAGGATATAGGAATTGGTGAGATGGCTAGAATTTATGACGCAACCTATTCCTTAAGTGTCTGGTAAAATTCACCAATGAATTCATTTGGATTTGAGACTGTTTCAGTAGTTGTTAGTTATTGATTCAATTTCTTTAATAGATATGGGCCTATACAGATTATTCTTTTCTTCAGCAAGTGTTGGCAGATTGTGTCTTTCAAGGAATTGATTCATCTACATTTTCAAATTTGTGGGCTAAAGTTCAAAGTGTTCTTTTGTTATCTTTTAATGACCATGGAATGTATAGAGATATTTTCTTTTTCATTTTGATATTAACTGCGTTCTCTTAATTTTTTTCATAGTTAGCCTTGCTAGAGGCTTATTGATTTTATTAATCTTTCCAAACAATCAGCTTTTTGGTTTTGCTGATTTTCTTTTCTGTTGATTTTTTGTTTTTTATTTCATTGATAGCTGCTCTAACAATTATTTACTCATTTTCTCCTCATTTTCTACTCTGGATTAATTTGCCTTTCTCTTTCTACTTAGGCTAGATCTGAGTCTACTGACTTTTTATCTTTCTTTTTTATTCTTTTTTAAGTTTTTAATTTATATTGGAGCATAGTTGATCAACAACAATGTGTTAGTTTCAGGTGTAGAGCAAAGTGGTTCAGTCATACATACACATGAATCTACTCTTGTTCAAATTAGTTTCCCACTTAGGTTACTACATAATATTGAGCAGAGTTTTCTGTGCTATACAGTAGGTCCTTGCTGGTTACCTATTTTAAGTATTAGTGAGTATATATCAACCCCAAACTCCCGATTTATTCCCCCAAACCTGACCTTTTCCTTTGGTAACCACAAGTTTGTTTTCTAAGTCTGTGAGTCTTTTTCTATTTTGTAAATAAAGTCATTTGTATCATGTAAGATTTTCATGTAAGCAATATCATATATTATTTTCCTTTTTCCGATTGATTTATTTCACTCAGTTACAATGTCAAGGTCCAGCCATGTTGCTGCAGATGACAGTATTTCATTCTTTTTTATGGTTGAAGAATATTCTATTGCATATAGGTGAGACATCTTCTTTATCCATTCCTCTGTTTATGGAAATTTAGGTTGCTTCCCTATCTTGGCTTTTATAAATAGTGCTGAAGTATGTATTTGGGTGCATGTATCCTTTCAAACTATATTTTTTCTCTGGATATACGCCCAGGAATGGGATTGCTACCCATATGATAGCTCTATCTTTAGTTTTTTAAGCAACATCCATACTGTTCTCCAAACTAGATGTAACAAGTTACATTCCCACTGACAGTGTAGTAGGGATCCCTTTCTCCACATCCTCTATAGCATTTATTACTTGGTTTTTGTGTCTTTTTGCATTTATTACTTGTACTTTTTAAGGATGGCCATTCTGACTGATGCGATGTGATGCTTCATTATAATTTTGATTTACATTTCTCTATTAGTTAGTGATACTGAACATCTTTTCATGTACTTATTGGCCATCTGTATGTCTTCTTTGTAGAAATGTCTATTTAGATCTTCTGCCCATTTCTTGATTGGGTAGTTTTTGGTTATAGCAAACACCCTCTTCCAACAACACAAGAGAAGACTCTACACATGGATATCACCAGATGGTCAACACCGAAATCAGATTGATTATATTCTTTGCAGCCAAAGATGGAGAAACTCTATACAGTCAGCAAAAACAAGACCGGGAGATGACTGTGGCTCAGATCATGAACTCCTTATTGCCAAATTCAGACTGAAATTGAAGAAAGTAGGGAAAACCACTAGACCATTCAGGTACGACCTAAATCAAATCCCTTATGATTACACAGTGGAAGTGAGAAATAGATTTAAGGGACTAGATCTGATAGACAGAGTGCCTGATGAACTATGGATGGAGGTTTGTGACACTGTACAGGAGAGAGGGATCAAGACCATTCCCATGGAAAAGAAATGCAAAAGAGCAAAATGGCTGTCTGAGGAGGACTTACAAATAGCTGTGAAATGAAGAGAAGAGAAAAGGAAAGGAGAAGGAAAGATATTCCATTTGAATGCAGAGTTCCAAAGAATAGCAAGGAGAGATAAGAAAGCCTTCCTCAGCGACCAATGCAAAGAAATAGAGGGAAACAACAGAATGGGAAAGACTAGAGATCTCTTCAAGAAAATTAGAGATACCAAGAGAACATTTCATGCAAAAATGGGTTTGATAAATGACAGAAATGGTATGGACCTAACAGAAGCAGAAGATATTAGGAAGAGGTGGCAAGAATACACAGAACTATACAAAAAATAACTTCATGACCCAGATAACCACAATGGTGTGATCACTCACCTAGCACCAGACATCCTGCAGTGTGAAGTCAAGTGGGCCTTAAGAAGTATTACTATGAACAAAGCTAGTGGAGGTTATGGAATTCCGGTTGAGCTATTTCAAATCCTGAAAAAATGATGCTGTGAAAGTACTGTACTCAATATGCCAGCAAATTTAGAAAACGCAGCAGTGACCACAGGACTGGAAAAGGTCAGTTTTCATTCCAATCCCAAAGAAAGGCAATCCCAAAGAATGCTCAAACTACCACACAACTACACTCATCTCACAAGCTAGAAAAGTAATGCTCAAAATTCTCCAAGGCAGGCTTCAGCAATACATGAACCGCAAACTTTCATATGTTCAAGCTGGTTTTAGAAAAGGTAAATGAACCAGAGATCAAATTGCCAACATCTGCTGGATCATCGAAAAAGCAAGGGAGTTCCAGAAAAACATCTATTTCTGCTTTATTGACTATGCCAAAGCCTTTGACTATGTGGATCAAAATAAGCTGTGGAAAATTTTGAAAGAGATGGGAATATGAGACCATCTGACCTGTCTCTTGAGAAACATGTATGCAGGTCAGGAAGCAACAGTTAGAAGCGGACATGGTACAACTGGCTGGTTCCAAATAGGAAAAGGAGTACATCAAGGCTGTATATTGTCACCCTGCTTATTTAACTTATATGCAGAGTACATCTTGAGAAACGCTGGGCTGGACGAAGCACAAGCTGGAATCCAGATTGCTGGGAGAAATATCAATAACCTCAGATATGCAGATAACACCACCGTTATGGCAGAAAGTGAAGAGGAACAAAAAAGCCTCTTGATGAAAGTGAAAGAGGAGAGTGAAAAAGTTGGCTTAAAGCTCAATATTCAGAAAACTAAGATCATGGCATCTGGTCCCATCACTTCATGGGAAATAGATAGTGAAACAGTGGAAACAGTGTCAGACTTTATTTTGGGGGGATCCAAAATCACTGCAGATGGTGATTGCAACCATAAAATTAAAAGACACTTACTCCTTGCAGGGAAAATTATGACGAACCTAGATAGCATATTAAAAAGCATAGACATTACTTTTTCAACAAAGGTCCATCTAGTCAAGGCTATGGTTTTTCCAGTGGTAATGTATGAATGTGAGAGTTGGACTGTGCAGAAAGCTGAGCGCTGAAGAATTGATTCTTTTGAAATATGGTGTTGGAGAAGGTTCTTGAGAGTCCCTTGGATTACAAGGAGATCCAACCAGTCCATCCTAAAGGCAATCAGTCCTGGGTGTTCATTGGAAGGACTGATGCTGAAGCTGAAACTCCAATACTTTAGCCACCTGATGCGAAGAGTTGACTCATTGGAAAAGACCCTGATACTGGGAGGGATTGGGAGAAGGGAATGACGGTGGATGAGATTGCTGGATGGCATCACCTACTCAATGGACATGAGTTTGAGTGAACTCTGGGAGTTGGTGATGGACAGGGAGGCCTGACGTGCTGTGATTCATGGGGTCGCAAAGAGTTGGACACAACTGAGCAACTGAACTGAACTGATTTCTTTTTTTTAAATATATTGAGCTGCATGGGCTGTTCGTATATTTTGGAGATTAATCCCTGTCAGTTACATTGTTTCCAAATATTTCCTCCCATTCTGAAGGTTATCTTTTCATTTAGTATATGGTCTTCTTCAGGGTGAAAAAGGTTTCCCTTGTGGCTCAGCTGGTAAAGAGTCTGCCTGCAGTGCGGGAGACCTGGGTTCAGTTCCTGAGTTGGAAAGATCCCCTGGAGAAGGGAAAAGCTACCCACTCCAGTATTCTGGCCTGGAGAATTCCATGGACTGTATAGAGTCGGACACAACTGAGTGACTTTCACATCACGTTTCAGGGTGAATAATCTTTTGAGTTTAATTAGGTGCCATTTGTTTAGCTTTGTTATTTCCCGTGCTCTAGGAGATGGATCAAAAATGATATTACTGTGATTTATGTCAGAAGAGTTTTCTGCCTGTTTTCATGTAAGAGCTTTCTAGTATCCAGTCATTTAGCTCTTCAATCTATTTTTAGTTTTTGTGTATGATGCTAAAGAATATTTTAGTTTCATTATTTTCATTGTTAGTGTATAGAAATGGAAGATTTCTGTATATTAATTTTGTCTCCTGCTTCTTTACCAATTTCATTGGTGAGTGCTATTAGTTTTTTGGTGGTGGTATTGGGATTTTCTAAATACACTATCGTGTCATTTGTAAACAGATATATGTGAAATGAAATAATGAGAAGGAAAAATAGTAATTTAAAAATACATCATAGGAAAAAAAACTATTTTTCACAAAGATCTAATCTTAATGGAAACTGGATTTGTAAATTATAAGATGTAAATTATAAAGCTAACAATGCCAAATTATCTTTCTTAGTGAATATAAAATAAAATCATCTAATATTCTTTTTATAATCATATCACAGTCTGGACATAATAAATGTGCTCTTCTTCTTTTGATCCCATGGAGATGTATATAACATATTTTACAATTTGATTTTTGAAAACTGCATCTTGATTTTTTGAGGTAGAAAAGATTCAAGACACGAATAAAAAGATATCAAAATGTAAACATACATACAAACATATTCACACATACATGTATAAGTACTTTTTACTTTAAATCAAATTTAATTTGACTAACAAAGGCCAAATGCTAATTACACTGAAGAATTATAAATTCACTTCTGAGACCTTTGACAAAGAGCAAGTGAGCAGGTGTTAAGACAATTATGACAGGTCTCTCAAACTAACAATTGGGATGAAATGTTACAAACTCTCCTTAAATTTATCCTAGATATGCAAAATAAGACATGCTATTGATGTGACAACAGCAAACAACTGATAGTTGTTTTTTATTACCAAATGTCTCTTCAAGGTTTCCCTTAAATTTGTACTCTTCACTAGGAAAGCATAAGTCAAAAAATATTTTAAAATGTTATTCTACCAAAGCCATGAGCATATTCTTCACAGTTTACTATATACAGTTAAATATAACCATGTTAGTCAACTAAAAGAACCTTATCCTAAAGTAGATCTTTTAAAAATGACTAATTTGCATATTTTAAATAAATTAATATTGAAATTAAGACATCTATTACAAGAGCATTATGCCTTAACAGTGCTGAATCAATAAATAAAACATAATTATAATGTGATTAAGGAACTTTCTTTCATAGTATACAGCATATAACTTGAGGTTTATAAGCAACATTCTCTCTGAAGTAATTTTCTCCAGCTGACCTCAGAGAGTCCCCATTTGACAGATGGAAATAATAAGCAAAAGCGGCAAAGGAGAAAGAGTTTCTGTTGTGTATAATATTATTAATAAATACCCACCATATGGCAAGAGAATAGATGTATTTTCATAAACTCTGGCCCTCTTCCTGAATATTTCTCTTGATGTCACAAAATCATCTAGCTGTAGTTAGTGCAACAGCCTATAAAAATGTAATAATATATAACGCTTCCTACCCTAGAGAAATCATATACTTTCTTGTTTATTTCTAAGGTCCTAAGTTTCTCTCTTTTATTTTGTAAATGTATGTTTGTTAAATGTTCTATATAATGTGTTCATGGAAGCATTTTATCAAAACTCTCACTCTTATTGCTTTGCCAGTGTTTGGAGCCACCAGAGCTAGCAGCCTTCCTATGTATTTTCACCAAGCCTGGCTTCCTCATTTAAGAACACTCACACATTGTATTCTATCATGTCATAATGTTCTTAATATCACATGAATCCTTCTGTCAAATAGCTGAGAGGCTGATCTGAGGACAGTAAGAATTTGATGGAAAAGGGTAGAGTTTCAAAAACTATGTCCTTTCCAGGGTAGCTGTATTTTGGTAAAAGAGTGTCATGTTGGCACTAGCAAATCTCTTGAAGATCTTTGAAGAGATCAAGAGCACTGGCTCTGAAAATGGTAAGGCCAAAGGGTATTTGGTAGGAGCATTTCGGTCTGTATTTACACACCCATTTCAGGAAAAGAAGCTTGACCCAGAGAACATATGAAGACATGCCAATGATCAATATCAATCTGTAAAGGGGAAAACACTTTTAAAAGGACTTATATTTTTCACTAAATTTGTTCAACTATGCATATTTGTCTGTTTATTTGTACTGTGCAAACTGGTATCAGTAGATTTTAAAGCCTAATATATAAGAAAATGTGTAGGTAGCTAGGTAGATAGATGTATCCATTACAAATATCATAGTTAAAACTGTTTCATGCCTAAATATTTTTCAAAATCATGTGAAAAAAATTGAGATTTTTGTCTTTAATTTTAATATACCTAGTTAAAGGTAGCAAGAATAATGTTTTAACATGATGTGAAATCCTTTCTTCATACTTAGAAACTGCAAACCCCAATTATCATGAGAGGTCATCATAGACAAAGAGCAGTTTCTGTGTACCATGTTTCAGTTTCACCAATTCCTTCTTTCTCTTCTTTCTTTGGTTTTCTCTTTTAGAGTGAATTTTTGTTGCTGTTGTTGTTATCAAATGCAAGTCTATTTTCCTCCAGAAAAATCATGTCTCCTTTTATTATGTCTTTGACTCTTTTTTTTTTCCCATTTATTTTTATTAGTTGGAGGCTAATTACTTTACATCATTGCAGTGGTTTTTGTCATACATTGAAATGAATTAGCCATGGATTTACATGTATTCCCCATCCCGGTCCCCGCTCCCACCTCCCTCTCCACCCGATCCCTCTGGGTCTTCCCAGTGCACCAGGCCCGAGCACTTGTCTCATGCACCCAACCTGGGCTGGTGATCTGTTTCACCCTAGATAATATACATGTTTCGATGCTGTTCTCTTGAAACATCCCACCCTCGCCTTCTCCCAGAGTCCACAAGTCTGTTCTATACATCTGAGTCTCTTTTTCTGTTTTGCATATAGGGTTATCATTACCATCTTTCTAAATTCCATATATATGTGTTAGTATACTGTAATGGTCTTTATCTTTCTGGCTTACTTCGCTCTGTATAATGGGCTCCAGTTTCATCCATCTCATTAGAACTGATTCAAATGAATTCTTTTTAATGACTGAGTAATATTCCATGGTGTATATGTACCACAGCTTCCTCATCCACTCGTCTGCTGATGGGCATCTAGGTTGCTTCCATGTCCTGGCTATTATAAACAGTGCTGTGATGAACATTGGGGTGCAAGTGTCTCTTTCAGATCTGGTTTCCTCGGTGTGTATGCCCAGAAGTGGTATTGCTGGGTCATATGGCAGTTCTATTTCCAGCTTTTTAAGAAATCTCCACACTGTTTTCCATAGTGGCTGTACTAATTTGCATTCCCACCAACAGAGTAAGAGGGTTCCCTTTTCTCCACACCCTCTCCAGCATTTATTGCTTGTAGACTTTTGGATAGCAGCCATCCTGACTGGCGTATAATGGTACCTCATTGTGGTTTTGATTTGCATTTCTCTGATAATGAGTGATGTTGAGCATCTTTTCATGTGTTTGTTAGCTATCTGTATGTCTTCCTTGGAGAAATGTCTGTTTAGTTCTTTGGCCCATTTTTTGATTGGGTCATTTATTTTTCTGGAGTTGAGCTGGAGGAGTTGCTTGTATATTTTTGAGATTAATCCTTTGTCTGTTGCTTCGTTTGCTATTATTTTCTCCCAATCTGAGGGCTGTCTTTTCACCTTGCTTATAGTTTCCTTTGTTGTGCAAAAGCTTTTAAGTTTCATTAGGTCCCATTTGTTTATTTTTGCTTTTATTTCTAAAATTCTGGGATGTGGATCATAGAGGATCCTGCTGTGATTTATGTCAGAGAGTGTTTTGCCTATGTTCTCCTCTAGGAGTTTTATAGTTTCTGGTCTTACATTTAGATCTTTAATCCATTTTGAGTTTATTTTTGTGTATGGTGTTAGAAAGTGTTCTAGTTTCATTCTTTTACAGGTGGTTGACCAGTTTTCCCAGCACCACTTGTTAAAGAGTTTGTCTTTTTTCCATTGTATATCCTTGCCTTTCTTCCAGCAAACAAAAGCCCAGGACCAGATGGCTTCACAGCTGAATTCTACCAAAAATTTAGAGAAGAGCTAACACCTATCTTACTCAAACTCTTCCAGAAAATTGCAGAAGAAGGTAAACTTCCAAACTCATTCTGTGAGGCCACCATCACCCTAATTCCAAAACCAGACAAAGATGCCACAAAAAAAGAAAACTACAGGCCAATATCACTGATGAACATAGATGCAAAAATCCTTAACAAAATTCTAGCAAACAGAATCCAACAGCATATTAAAAAAATCATATATCATGACCAAGTGGGCTTTATCCCAGGAATGCAAGGATTCTTTAATATCCACAAATCAATCAATGTAATACACCACATTAACAAATTGAAACATAAAAACCATATGATTATCTCAATAGATGCAGAAAAAGCCTCTGAAAAAATTCAACATCCATTTATGATTAAAACTCTCCAGAAAGCAGGAATAGAAGGAACATACCTCAACATAATGTCTTTGACTCTTAAAGAGACAGATACGTTACCTTGATAATATTCCATATTGAGATTTTGTCCAAGTATGTCCCTGTTGTGCTACTTGTTCCTCTATCTATCTACCTATCTATATCTTTCTATAATATGCATAATTTTAATTGAAAATTGCTTTACAATATTGTGTTGATTTCTGCCATAGATCAGCATGAATCAGTCATGGGTATACGTATGTCCCTGTCTGTTGAAACTCTCCCCCACCTCCCACCCCATCCAATCTCTGTAGGCTGTTACAGGGCCATGGTTTTAGTTCCCTGAGTCATACGGCAAATTGTTGGCTATCTATTTTACATTTGGTAGTGTATATGTCCCCATGCTACTCTCTCCATTCTTCCTACCTTCTCTCCACCTGGACACCATGCCCTTTATCTATGTTTTTTAAATAGAAAGTTAGATATCAAAGAGCTGATTAGATTCTGATTGAAACTTCTAGGCAAGAACACATGCTAGGTGCTGCCTTTTATCCTATCACTAATGGGAGCATCATTTGGGGGGCATCACAGGGGAAGCTGTCTCCAGGGAGGGGGCAAGCAAGAAGGAGGAAGATATAAGCTGGCTTCTATGACAGGTTCCTAAAACAATTCTCAGCATGTGTTCCAGAGCAGAAAGCTCTTCCTTTAAAACTGGCAGCTTAAGAAGTGAATTCAGGCTTAGCGGTTCTAGAGTTAATTTTTATTTAGCACAGGTAGTCTAGTATTTCTGTACTTAACAGCTCTAGGAAAATTCTCACTAGTGCATAAGCCATTCAGAAAAATGCTTCAACTGTGTGGCCATGCTTTATAGTTTCTTCAGTATCACTGACAAATTTGTAAGTTTCAGTAAAAAAAAACTGTACAAAATTCCTACACAATAGATTTTAACTTAATCATTTCCAAGTCAGGAAGAAAGCACGCCAATTATAAACCATAGCTATAAGTAGACTTAGTTTGCAATTATAACTGCGGCACGCTATGCACAATGAGAATAGGAATCTAGTGAAGCAAGACATGAGCTTCCACCCCTAACAGTGAGGATTACATTTCCTGTATACTGTACTACATAATACAGAAAAAAAGGCAGAAAAGTATGTTAATGCATATATGTGGAATCTGATAAAGTTGG
Source organism: Odocoileus virginianus (assembly GCF_023699985.2). Classification (NCBI taxonomy): domain Eukaryota; kingdom Metazoa; phylum Chordata; class Mammalia; order Artiodactyla; family Cervidae; genus Odocoileus; species Odocoileus virginianus. Next base: position 54,418,281 of record NC_069694.1, read on the forward strand.
TATAGACAGTCTTAGAGAACAAACATATAGACACGAAGGGGGAAAGGAGGGTGGGATGGACTGACAGACTGAGATTGCCACAGATACAGTATTTATACTATGCATAAAATAGATAATAAATGAAAACCTACTGTATACCACAGGGAATTCTACTAAATGCTCTGTGGTGACCTAAATGGGAAGGAAATCCAAAAAGAGGGAATATACATATGTGTATGGCCAATTCACTTTGCGGTTCAGTAGAAATTAACAGAATTTTGTAAAGCAACTCTATTCCAATAGAAATTTTAAAAAGGCAGTAGAATGAAGTAAAGTGCAAATAAAATAAGCATAGTTATGTCCATGTAGTATATTATTTTAATGTAGCATATTATTTTTTAATTTAAAAAATTAATTATTTTAATATAAAATCTGAACTTTCTAAAAGAAATTATCTTTGGATATGAAATAACTAGTGACATACATGAACAGTCCTACTTAAAGATTTTGAGTCATGTAAAATATTTTGCCCTTATTAAATAGGGTTGTTGTTCAGTCGCTCAGTTGTGTCGGACTGTTTGCGACCCCATGGATGGCAGCATGCCAGACTTCCCTGTCCTTCACCATCCTGGAGCTTGCTTAAACTTGTGTCCACTGAATCAGTGATGCCATCCAACCATCTCATCCTCTCTCACCCTCTTCTCCTGCCTTCAATCTTTCCCAGTATCAGGGTCTTTTGCTAATGAGTTGGCTCTTTGCATCAAGTGGCCAAAGTATTGGAGCTTCAGCATCAGTCCTTCCAATGAATATTTAGGACTGATTTCCTTTAGGATGGACTAGTTTTATCTCCTTTCAGTCCAAGGGACTCACAAGAGTCTTCTCCAACAGCACAGTTCAAAAGCATCAATTCTTCAGGGCTCAGTCTTCTTTATGGTCCAACTCTCACATGCATACATTTCTACTGAAAAATCATAGCTTTGACTATCCTAAATGGTCAGTACTCAACAGGATAACACTCACGAGGTGTTGTAATAAACTACTCAACTATTTAACTTGCCTAATACAATAAATTCTTTATCTCATGCCAATTTCCAGGTCACAAGACTCTCCTGGATCCCCTCCTGGTGTTGACTCTGGGGTTTGGCTTCCTTCTGTTGTGTGGCTTCTTTATATCAAAGTTCTTTACTTTCAGCCACACAAGGGAGAAAGTGTGAACTATAGATTCCAAAGAAAAATGTCCAAGAAGTATTGATACATTGATCAAAACTATTTTTAAATCTCAAATCTATTTTAAGTGATATTGTGTCATATATTCTTCCTCCAGTTCATGAAGAGATGAAGAATTTTAACATATTGAACCAGTCAGTATTTTTATTTTTCTATATTAAAACTGGTATTTGTTGCTGTTGTTCAGTTGCTAAGTTGTGTCCAATTCTTTCAACCCCATGGACTGCAGCAGCCAGGCTTCCCTGGCCTTCACTATCTCCCAGAGTCTGCTCAAACTCATGTCCATTGAGTCAGTGATGCCATCCAACCATCTCATCCTCTGTCATGTCCTTCTCCTTTTGCCCTCATTCTTTCCCAGCATCAGGGTCTTTTCCAATGAGTTGGTTCTTCACTTGAGGCGGCCAAAGTATTGGAGTTTTAGCCTCAGAGAAAAAAGTACATTTATTTTCAGCACCATTTCTTTAAGAGAGTTTATTTTAAATACCAATAAAAGAATAGCTTAATAATCTTTTCCACTGAATGTATTAAGATCTGCATAAAATAAGTTTTCTTAAAATTCTCCTAATCTACACCAATATGGATTAAGAGTAAACTTTGAAGGGATCAGAGTAAGACTCCTTTATAGGCTCTTTTATTTTCATCTTTAGGAGTCGAGACATCCACAGAAGTGTCCACAACCCCAGGAGGACCTAGACATCCACCTTCCTCACCATCTGACATTCACATCTTATCATCACTGTCCATCATGAATTGGTCAGGACCACATGCATGGTACATTTATTGGTCATTAATTATAAAACTAATATTTATAAGACTTAATGGCTAAAACAAAACAATTTATTTAACTCACAGTTATGGGAATCTCCACATCAGTCCTTACTAAGTTGGGAGATCATTTTTGTCTCAAGGACCCCCTCAAATGTCTGTTGTGATATGGAGAATATAAAAAGGTCAACTTTGCTGATTGTAGCTGGGTTTTTTCACTTGTCTGGAGTGTCACCTGGGGCAACTGGGGCTGATATGGCTCTCTGCATGTTTGCATCCTGTTAGGTCACATGTGGAGACCTAGGTTTAGCAATGTAGTCATTTTCTTAAAATGCCATTAGCCATAACATTACAAGGCCATCTAAAAAGCAGTCCATAAGTAGATTGATTATTATTAATTATAGTGGAATCCCAAGGTTATAATCAAACAAAAATGGATATAGGGAAGAAAGTAACTACAGACAGTGTAGTAAATCATCTACCGTTGTGTCCACTAATGTTATTTATCACAAGAAACCAGAACTTCTAGAATTCCTTTGTGTCATATAGTCCTATTATCTCACATACTCTTCCTATTTCTCTGTCTGCACTTCCACTATTTTATTCTCATATTCTGTATCTATACAGTACCTAGAAATTTTCACTCTGTCCTTCAAATTTTGAATCTTTAATAAAATCCCCTATAACCTTAACTTCTCTGAACATGTTTTTGACCATACTTGAGATACTCTTTGAGGATCTTCTATATCTTGATTTGAGCAATTGGATACATAGCTGAGATGTATCCTTAAATGAGAAAAATACTGGTGGAGATCAAAGTCAGAAGACAGAATCTAGTGGAAACTCAGGACAGAGAATGGAATCAAGCATTCTGTTTTGACAAAGCTTGGTTTGAATTTTATGTTAAACACTTAGGTGTAGAAGTCATGTAGACTGTATATGAATCTGGAGCTCCAATGGCAATTCAGTATTAGGGATATGAAGACTTACCAAATTATTATTTATATTCTTGGGAAAATGGTTAAAGATTGTTTATAAAAGTCCTAAAAAAAGAAAAGGTGACCCAAAATTGATTCTAAGAATACTAGCATGTATACTAATGATTGTGGCATCCTAGAACCTGAGAAAATATATCCTTTAATTTTTAATTAATGAAATTTAAGTTGAGAACAAAAGTTTTTCATAGAACAAGGTTAATATCTTAATAAACAAAAGACATAATCTAATCAAATTGCCAACATATGCTGGATCATTGAAAAAGCAAGAGAGTGCCAGAAAAATATCTATTTCTGCTTTATTGACTATGCCAAAGCCTTTGACTGTATAGATCACAATAAACTGTGGAAAATTCTGAAAGAGATGGGAATACCAGAGCACCTGACCTGCCTCCTGAGAAACTTATACGCAGGTCAGGAAGCAACAGTTAGAACTGGACATGGAACAACAGACTGGTTCCAAATAGGAAAAGGAGTACATCAGGCTGTATATTGTCACCCTGCTTATTTAACTTATATACAGAGTACATCATGAGAAACGCTGGGCTGGAGGAAGCACAAGCTGGAATCAAGGTTGCTGTGAGAAATATCAATAACCTCAGATATGCAGATGACACCACCATTATGGCAGAGAGTGATGAGGAACTAAAAATCCTGTTGATGAAAATGAAGGAGGAGAGTGAAAAAGTTGGCTTGAAGCTCAACATGCAGAAAACTAAGATCATGGCATCTGGTCTCATCACTTCATGGCAAATAGATGGGGAAACACCAAAATTACTGCAGATGGTGATTACAGCCATGAAATTAAAAGACATTTACTCCTTGGAAGGGAAGTTATGACCAACCTAGACAGCATATTAAAAAGCAGAGACATTACTTTGCCAACAAAGGTCCATCTAGTCATGGCTATGGTTTTTCCAATGGCCATATATGGATGTGAGAGTTGGACTGTGAAGAAAGCTGAGCGCCAAAGAATTGATGCTTTTGAACTGTGGTGTTGGAGAAGACGCTTAAGAGTTCCCTGGACTGCAAGGAGATCCAACCAGTCCATCCTAAAGGAGATCAGTCCTGGGTGTTCATTGGAAGGACTGATGCTGAAGCTGAAACTCCAATAATTTGGCCACCTGATGTGAAGAATTGACTCATTGGAAAAGACCCTGATGCTGGGAGGGATTGAGAGCGTGAGGAGAAGGAGATGACAGAGGATGAGATGGCTGGATGGCATCACCGACTTGAAGGACATGAGTTTGAGTAAACTCCGGGAGTTGGTGATGGACAGGGAAGCCTGGCATGCTGTGGCTAATAGGGTAACAAAGAGTCTGACACAAGTGAATGACTAAACTGAACTGAACTGAATCTACATTAAATGTAAAATAACTGAAAAAAAGATGTTTGCCCGCTTAACAGTTACATATATCACAAAAACACCTATAGGGACACAGGAGACTTAGACTATCAATTCATGTTTTAGACTATATTAAAACAAACCTAAAATATTAAAATTACCTCTGAAATAACAGAATTTAATAATAGAAACATAAAATGAATATCTCAGTAACTAGGCTTATTATTTCCCCAGTTGCTTCATAAAGAGCATGGATCAAAAATTATCTTTCATATACCATCTGTGTGTATTTTATTTTAGACAAGATTTATTCAAAAACTAGTTTGTTGGAATGTATCCTTGTTTTCTTGTTCTATAGTCAAATAATTGCAATGTAACTGATATGTTGGTCTTGGAGTACAGAGTGAAGCAGCAAAACAGCTGATAGAGTTTTGCCAAGAGAACGCACTGGTCATAGCAAACACCCAATTCCAACAACATAAGAGAAGACTCTACACATGGATATCACCAGACGGTCAATATAAAAATCAGATTGATTATATTCTTTGCAGCCAAAGATGGAGAAGCTCTATACAGTCAGCAAAAAAAGACTGGGGCCTGATTGTGGCTCGGATCATAAACTCCTTATTGCCAAATTCAGACTTAAATTCAAGAAAGTAAGGAAAACCACTAGACCACTCAGATATGACCTAAATCAACTCCCTTATGATTATACACTGGAAGTGACAAATGATTCAAGGGATTAGATCTGATAGACAGAGTGCCTGAAGAACTATGGATGGAAGTTCCTGACATTGTACGGGAGGCAGGGATCAAGACCATCACCAAGAAAAAAGAAATGCAAAAAGCAAAATGATTGTCTGAGGAGGCCTTACAAACAGCTGAGAAAAGAAGAGAAGTGAAAGGCAAAGGAGAAAAGGAAAGATGTACCCATTTGAATGCAGAGTTCCAAAGAATAGCAAGGAGAGATAAGAAAGCCTTTCTCAGTGATCAGTGCAAGACATAGAGGAAAGCAATAGAATGGGAAAGACTAGAGATCTCTTCAAGAAAATTAGAGATACCAAGGGAATATTTCATGCAACAATAGAAACAATAAAGGACAGAAATGGTATGGACCTAACCAAAGCAGAAGATATTAGGAAGAGGTGGCAAGAATACACAGAAGAACTATACAAAAAAGCTCTTCATGACCCAGATAACCATGACAATGTGATCACTCACCTAGAGCCAGACATCCTGGAATGCAAAGCCAAGCAGGCCTTAGGAAGCATCACTACGAACAAAGCTAGTGGGAGTGATGGAATTCCCATTGAGCTATTTCAAATCCTAAAACATGATGCTGTGAAAGCGCTGCACTCAATATGCCAGCAAATTTGGAAAATGCAGCACTGGCCACAGGACTGGAAAAGGTCAGTTTTCTAATCAATCCCAAAGAAAGGCAATGAAAGAATGCTCAAACTGCCACACAATTGCACTCATCTCACATGCTAGCAAAGTAATGCTCCAAATTTTCCAAGCCAGGCTTCATCAATACATGAACTGTGAACCTACAGATGTTCAAGCTGGATTTAGAAAAGGCAAATGAACCAGAGATCAAATTGCCAACATCCTCTGGATCATTGAAAAAGCAAGAGAGTACCAGAAAAACATCTATTTCTCCTTTATTGACTATAACAAAACCTTTGTCTGTGTGGTTCACAACAAACTGTGGAACATTCTTCAAGAGATGGGAATACCAGACTACCTTACCTGCCACCAGAAAAACCTGTATGCAGGTCAGAAAGCAACAGTTAGAACTGGACATGGAACAACAGACTGGCTCCAGATAGGGAAAGGAGTACGTCAAGACTGTATATTGTCACCCTGGTTATTTAGCTTATATGCAGAGTACATAATGAGAAATGCTGGGCAGAATGAAGCACAAGCTGGAATCAAGATTGCTGGGAGAAATAACAGTAACAGTAACTTCAGATATGCAGATGACACCACCTTATGGCAGAAAGGGAAGAAGAACTAAAGAGCTTCTTGAGGATAGTGAAAGAGGAGAGTGAAAATGTTGGCTTAAAACATAACATTCAGAAAACTAAGATCATGGCATCTGGCCCAATCACTTCATGACAAATACATGGGAAAACAATGGAAACAGTGACAGACTTTATCTTTTTGGGCTCCAAAATCACTGCAGATGGTGTCTGCAACCATGAAATTAAAAGACACTTGCTGCTTGGAAGAAAAGTTATGACCAACCTAGACAGCATGTTAAAAAGCAGAGACATTACTTTGCCAACAAAGGTCCATCTAGTCAAAGCTATGGTTTTTGCAGTAATCATGTATGGATGAGAGATTTGGACTATAAAGAAAGCTGAGCACCAAAGAACTGATGCTTTTGAACTGTGGCATTGGAGAAGACTGTTGAGAGTCCCTTGGTTGCAAGGAGATCCAACCAGTCCATCCTAAAGGACATCATTTCTGAATATTCATTGGAAGGTCTGATGCTGTAGCTGAAGCTCCAATACTTTGGCCAGCTGATATGAAGAACTGACTCATTTGAAAAGACTCTGATGCTGGAAAATATTGAAGGTGGGAGGAGAAGAGGATGAGAGAGGATGAGATGACTGGATGGCATCACTGACTCAATGGACATGAGTTTAAGTAAACTCTGGGGCTTGGTGATGGACAGGGAGGCCTGGTGTGCTGCAATCCATGGGGCCACAAGGAGTCAGACTTGAGTAAGAGACTGAACTGAACTAAACTTACAGTGATTTAAATTTACTGGTTTTAGACTGAACTATACATTGCTAGAATCCCTTCTGGCTCAGCTGGTAAATAGTCTGCCTGCTATGTAGAAGACCCGGGTTCAATCCATTGGTTGGGCTGATGCCCTGGAGAAGGGAAAGGCTCAGTTCAGCCAGCTTGAACATCTGGAAGTTCATGGTTCACATGCTGTTGAAGCCTGGCTTGGAGAATTTTGAGCATTACTTTACTAGTGTGTGAGAAGAGTGCAGTTGTGTGGTAGTTTGAGCATTTTTTGGCATTGCCTTTCTTTGGGATTGGAATGAAAACTGACCTTTTCCAGTCCTGTGGCCACTGCTGCATTTTCCAAATTTGCTGGCATATTGACTGCAGCACTTTCATAGCATCATCTTTTAGGATTTGAAATAGCTCAATGAGAATTCCATTACCTCCACTAGGTTTGTTCAGTGATGCTTCCTAAGGCCTACTTGACTTTGCATTCCAGGATGTCTGGCTCTAGGTGAGTGATCACATTGTCATGGTTATCTGGGTCATGAAGAGCTTTTTTGTATAGTTCTTCTGCCACCTCTCTTTAATATATTCTCCTTTGGTTAGGTCCATACCATTTCTGTCCTTTATTGTTTCTATTGTTGCATGAAATATTCCCTTGGTATCTCTAATTTTCTTGAAGAGATCTATTGCTTTCTTCTATTTCTTTGCATTGATTGCTGAGGAAGACTTTCTTATCTCTCCTTGCTATTCTTTGGAACTCTGCATTCAAATGGGTACATCTTTCCTTGTCTCCTTTGCCTTTCACTTTTCTTTTCTCAGCTGTTTGTAAGGCCTCCTCAGATAACCATTTTGCCTTTTTGCATTTCTTTTTCTTGGTGATGGTCTTGATCCCTGCCTCCTGTACAATGTCAGGAACCTCCATCCATAGTTCTTCAGGCACTCTATCAGATCTAATCTTTTGAATCATTTCTCACTTCCAGTGTATAATCATAAGGGAGTTGATTTAAGCCATATCTGAATGATCTAGTGGTTTTCCTTACTTTCTTGAATTTAAGTCTGAATTTGGCAATAAGGAGTTCATGATCTGAGTCACAGGCAGGCCCCAGTCTTTTTTTGCTGATTGTATAGAGCTTCTCCATCTTTGTCTGCAAAGAATATAATCAATCTGATTTTTATATTGACCACCTGGTGATATCCATGTGTAGAGTCTTCTCTTGTGTTTTTGGTATAGGGTGTTTGCTATGACCAGTACATTGTCTTGCAAAACTCTGTTAGCCAGCTACCCACTTCAGTATTCTGGCCTGAAGAATTCCAGGGTCTATACAGCCCATTGGGTAACAAAGAGTTGGGCACAACTGAGAAAATTACACTTTTATTTCACTTTCATAGCCACTAATAATTTGGTCATTAAAATTATGAACTTTAATAAACAGAAATTACTGCCACCAAAATTAATTAAAATGTATACACTAACAATAATGTGTTGGATAATAGCACACACCATATAATTGATTTCCAAAATACTCCTGCTAGGTAACTGTTATTATACCTACTTTATGGAGTAAGAAACATTTTCAAAGTTGATGTGTGACATTTTGAAAGCAGAAAAGCCAGTAGTACATATGGCATATATGTGCATTATTCAACTTAGCATTCTAAAATCTGAATTATTTTAAAAAAATATAGTGTTATCTCTGACTGTTTAAAAATGATTTAAGGTTTCATAATTTTACTAAAAATATACTTTGACATAACTATATGAGGTATAATTTCTAAAATTTTTCCTGAATTCATGTACATTGCAATTCTTGAGAGAAATATAATTGAAATCAGTGAAGTCATTATAGTCTTTCTGCTCAATATCTTCACTATATATCACAGTATACAGTTCATATAAATTATATTTTCATGAAGATATTTGATAACTATATAGTGTGGAAAAATTAGAACTGGTATTGCTTTATTTTTTTATCCTATTCCCTATTTTTTATTTTTTATTTATTATTTTATTTTTTTATTAGTTGGAGGCTAATTACTTTACAATTTTGTAGTGGCTTTTGTCATACATTGACATGACTGGTATTGCTTTAAAAGTCATATATCCTCCAATAGTGAGGAGTTCTTATGAATACATATTAAATATATGCTTCTTGTGTAAATGTTCCACTTATGTCCCCTAAATCCTCAACCAGCAACTGAAGTTTCTCAAGTGAAAAAGAAAATAAACACATAAATAAATATTTTTGTGTAGATAGCACTTTACCAATCTGACATATTTGCCATGTAAACTAAATGAAACTAAAATGAATTTTGATTGAACCATGAGAGTCCATAATATTAAAGACATAGGGATTTTGGGAATGACACAAGCAAGATGGCAATAGAAGGTCTCCCCTGCCTGTATCCCCTTTCAACTAACCATAATTTGACAGCCGTCCACAGACTAAGGGGCCTTTGTGAGAGTGACAGTGCCCAGAGAGGAGGCTGCCAAATCCAGGTGGAGCTCAAGACCAAGGACGGTTGTTTTGAGAAAGTAGTTTCACATCCGGGTGGCAGGGTCAATGACCATGGTCCTGGCTACAGCTCCGTAAATGCTTCTGTCCCCTCTGGACTCAGTTACAGCCCTGTTTGACCTGTCATCAGCATCGTCTCCAACAGACTCAATAGCAGTATTGCATGCTCTTTCTTTAGGTAACAAGCTCACTGACTTCAGCCCTACCTATCGACTCTGAAGCATCCTGTGACCCAGCTCCAACAACTCTCAGATGTGATCTGGGAACTATCCTATTCACCCAAATATCCTGGGAGACATACCTGTTCATGCCAATGGAGGCAGGCCTGCTGATCTGTCAGACAGCACATCTTGAAGTGACCCTATGGCCTGGCTTCAGCCATTCCTAGCAAATTCTGGAAGTGGTCCTGCCTGGTCCAGTGGGGGCCTTTCCAGGACCCAGCAGGAGCCATGCCATCCACAAACCTAGTAACAGTCTCACCGTTTATAGACTCTGCATACCCTTGTCCTAGCAGCAGCCCTCTGAAGAGGGGCCTGCAGTCAGCCCCACCTGCCACTGAACAAGGCATGATCCACACCTACCCAAGACCCAGGCAAGTGGCTGTCACCTGCAGGCCACGCTGCAGACCCAGCATTAGGTATATGATCAGCTCCAGCTCCATTTAACTGTGATCCCAGAGGCAATCTCTTCAGCCTAGGAAACTGATAGGAGAATGTCTCTACACTCCAAAATCAGTTTGTAAAACACTCAGATATAGAAAACAGAGTTGTGGTTGCTAAGTGGGAAGATGGGTGGGGGAGCGAAGAATTGGGAACTTGGATTAATAAATGCAAACTATAATATATAAACAGCAGGTGCTACTACACATCACAGGATATGTTTAATTACCTCTGAGAAACCATAATGGAAAAAAATATTAACAATATTGACCAAAAGTTCATTTGGTTTTTTTCTTCAAGATCTTATGAAAAACCTGAATGACCTTCTTGGCTAACCCTATATAAACACACACACATATATGTGTGTATACAGAGACATATGTACATATATATAAATGTATAACTATATATATATATATATATATATATATATATAAACTGAATCACTATGCTATACAGCAGAAATTAACACAACATTGTAAATCAGCTATACATCAATAAAATTATATATAGCAGAACCAGTTTGTAAATATTTGAGGAAATTCTTGGTTCTTCAAATGCACAGACATCACTGCAAGCCTACACCAATCAGGCAAACATGATATCATCAAAAGAAACTAATGAAACTATGGTAACTGACCCCAGAGCAGTGGAGATCTGTGAGTTACCTAATAAAATTCAAAATACTTGGCTTAAAAAAGCTCAAGGAGATGGAAGACAACCTAGACAACTAAACTAAATGAGGAAAATAATGCATGAAAAAATGAGAAGTATAATGACAAAATAGAAACCATATAAAAGAAAAAATATAAATAATGGAACTGAAGTGTACAATGCCAGAACTGAAAAATTAAGTAGAGAACTTCAAGGATGAAGAATCAGCAAACTTGAATACAGTTCATTTTATATTAACATGAAAATAGAATTTACCATAGATGTAGTATATTTGGTTTTATAATCCCCAGGTATTAGATTTATTTTAATTGATTTATATAATTTTATATTTAAATATGTCAGAACTCTACCTATTGTAGATACTGCTCCATTGTTAGATGGATTGTTTGTTTTTAAATACCAAACCTTGTTTCCCAGATGGCATTAGTGGTAAAAAAAAAATAAAATGAAAAAGCCTCTTGCCAATGCAGGAAACTTAAAAGACGTGGGTTTAATCCCTGAGTCAGGAAGATCCTCTGGAGAAGGAAAATGGCAACTCAATCCAGTATTCTCCCTGGAGAATTCCATGGACATAGGAGTCTGGCGGGATAAAGTCCACAGGGTCACAAAGAGTTGGACACAACTGAAGTGACTTAGTATGTATACACTATTAAAGTGGGAAACATGTGTTATATAGCTTTATTAATGAATAATTTGAATATTAAATACAATAGTAGGGAAGTAACATTTGTAAAGTAGCATGCTTATTTGGCTTTGTAAAATAGACTGGATTGAAGCTTACTTTTCAAAAGTAATCACATCTATGTTCACATATTATGTAAAATCTTAGTCTACAAATTCACACTTATAAAATGTTGAAATTGTGACTGGATAATAAATGAAGATATTAATTTTTGTCCTCCATGTGGCAAGAAGTTATAAAGAAAAATGAAAATGTATTTTTTTTTTCTGTATCTTAGAAAAGCATTGAGGCTTTTCTTTAAACCTCCCTAAGGTTAATTCTTTTTACCTGTCTACTCTTTTTAGGTGGTGTTAATGATATTTTCCAACTCTCACATCCATACATGACTATTGGAAAAACCAAAGCTTTGACTAGACAGACCTTTATTGGCAACGTAATATCTCTGCTTTTTAATATGCTGTCTAGGTTGGTCATAGCTTTTCTTCCAAGGAGCAAGCGTCTTTCAATCTCATGGCTGCAGTCACCATCTGCAGTGATTTTAGAGCCCCAAAAGATAAAGCCTGTCACTGTTCCCAGTATTTTCCCATCTATTTGCCATGAAGTGATGGGACCAGTTACCATGATCTTAGTTTTCTGAATGTTGAGTTTTAAGCCAACATTTTCACTCTCCTCTTTCACTTTCATCAAGAGGTCTTTCATTTTAACAGTCATTATTTTAACATTTTATTTGTTTGCACTTTCCCAAGTGACTAGTGTAGAAACTCTCCTTCCCGTTGCTTTTGTATAGGTGCACGTTCATCCATCCAGGTTATCCGTTGTTCCCTAAGTAGGTTTCCTTGTCATAATTCCTTTCCTAGCTACGTGATATAGGGCTGAGAAGAGACCCTCGGAGGTAGAATCTGGACTGAGCTGTAAAGAGGATTGAGGGCTAGGCCACGAGGTGCACAAACCTGCGTTCTCAAAAAGGAGACATATCATTACCAGCTAAAGAAGTTCTGCCCTCACCCTCCTCTATAGGGAAACCTACTGATGAAGAGAATACTCTTGAAAAAGCTCAACTCCCATGCTTCCCTAGGGTCAGTGTGAGGGAGGGAATGATAAAGAAATGCAGGGGAAGCAGTGGGCACTGCAAAGAAAGGTGGAAAGTTCTGTGAAAGGGAATGTGCCTTTAACTCTTAGATTTCTTCTTTCATTTTTCTCCATCTTTTCTTCTAGCTATCCAGATAGGTTTTTGGGTTGTTTTTTTACCCCCATAGAATGATTTTCATCCCTTAGAACCAGTCATTCATTTGCTTGGGATAATTCCTGTCTAAAAACCCCAGTAAATGTATTAATTTATCCAAATCATAGGAACAATCCTTATGTATTAATAACTTGATTCTATTAATCCATTGCAAATATGACAGAAAGTCATTAGCTCTTTCAGAGAAATATCTGCAGACACCAGTTCTGGCTTCTCATATATTTCACTGTATGGAATTTTAGAGCCCATATTACCCATGACTATTCAACAGTAAGATCTTGAATTTAGAGAAGAAGGTCCATTTAGCTACTATTCCAAATAATGGAGAACTAAAGAGAGACTTTATTTAATTCATGGTCTCTTTTCTGACTGTTTTGTGTATGATTAGCTGATCTAATCAATTCAGTGATTTTCAGACATCTAGTCCCCCATCACCAGAAATGTAAACAAAACCAAAATTTTCCCCTAACTCAGGAAAATTCCTGACAAACATAGACAAGAAAGATTTTTCTTTTTTATGCAATAAGCATTAAACCAGAATGTGTTTCTTATCACAGGCAACCCACTAAGAGATAATAAAGGCAAAGAGAAATGTACCCTTCTATATAGCTAAGCAGATAAAACCCATTATGTACATGATTTAAATAGCAATGATAGCTATAGTAGTTCTCAAGTAAAAAGACTTCACAGCATCATTTGTTACACATAGTTTATCCTAAATTCAGTTGGTTAAGGTGACTATCTGTGTTAGATGATCAGTTTTGTCCATAGAAAATAGATTTTTATATCTTTATGACACAAGTAGTTTGGAATTTGTATGGAAATACCCAAAGTTAGGCTCCTGTCCTCCTACAGAAATTAAAAATAGGAGCAGTATCTTCCCTAATGATTACATTTCTAAGAGACGGTCTTCTCAACTCCTTGAGAAAAGATATTCCTGGTTATAAAGCAGGCAGAGGCTTTGAAAATATTTACATATAAAAGGGGCAGAGAAAAAATTATAATTAAAAGATATTTAAATAAATGCTCCGAGGAAAGAGAAGAAAGGGATCTCTGCAGTTAAGTCATCTGGATTCTATAAGGGTCTTGGTCAGTTGGAGGTCAGGGGCCTAGAGGTAGGAGGCAGCCTGTCTAAAGTTCAGTCAAGCTGAGAGGAGCATTGAAGCCCATTCGGCCATAGGCATCTTTGTACTTCAGCATCCTTTGCATGCAACCTATAGCATTTCTCAGTTTTTTATATCTTAATCATTTTTTATGGAATTAAATTATTTTTATCATCATTTTCAAAGTTCTCTCAAAGTTATTGTAATGTTGCTGTAAATCTAATCCTAACAGCATAATATCTTTATTTCCTTTTATTTTTGTTGACATTTCTTTCCTGGATAACACCTGCTATTAAGCAAAGGCAAAGGCAGAAATCAGAGTAAGATTGACCATATTATCTCTATACCAAAGCTTTATACCCAAGTCAGTGTCACAGTTTCAAAGCAGAAATCAAAAGCTAAAAATCAGAAATCACAAAAATCTATCTAGGGATGTTTCATAGACTAATTAAAGCTATCATAAGACATCTTATTTCCCTTAAACTGGAAGGACTCTCTTCGTTTTCTCTACATACAATATATATGTTGTCCTATATTTGAAAACAATTCAAGTAAGATTCACTTTGAGTGTCAGTTCAGTTCAGTTCAGTCTCTCAGTCGTGTCTGACTCTTTGTGACCCTATGAATCGCAGCCCTCCAGGCCTCCCTGTCCATCACCAACTCCCGGAGTTTATTCAAACTCATGTCCATCTAGTCGGTGATGCTACTTGGGTAATAAAGACACTCAGAGCCTAAATAAGATTTGCATTTCTGAAATCTGAAATATATATATTTTAGGAAAGACTTTTTATTTCATTGATCTAGTCATTCTTTTTAGAATGAATTCTAAGGCCTTCATTTTAAACTTAGCTTTTCTGTAAAATTACTAACACTGAATTGACATTACCAAGATGCCAATACATACCCATTTTGACCTTTCTCCTGCTTCCAAGAACAGTTAACAGCTGTCTATGATCAAGGCACTGAGAGAATCCCAGAACCTGGGGTGAGGCTGACATACCATGCGCACCACAGAGGCCGAGAGAGGCAGGCAGAAGTAGCTGCTACACGTATCACATCGCTCCTTGCCAGGTCCATGCAACGCTGAGCTGAGAGGTCTCCTCTGAGCCTAGACTTTCTTCAGTGGTGGAGAGAGCCCAGTGGGAACATCCACTTCTACCAGTGTTGTGGTTTCTTCTCAGGAGCCCTCACTCCAGGCTCCCTCCATAGGGATTACTGTGGAATCTGCAGGGCTAGGACACTGGAAATATGATTGTGATGGAGCAGAGGGAGAGACTTATAACAGCCAGCACTTGGCTTTTGGGAGACCAAGTTCCTACCTACAGCACTCAAACAGTCCCAACCAGTGGCTTTGTTCATCCACAAGGTCAAGATGACAGCATGCTCTAGCCAGGGAACTGGGCAGGGTTCAGGTCTGTTTTAAACAGAGTGCCTTGTCAGCCTTGGACCCTGGTCTGTCCTCACCCAGGCAGGAGAGCTGATTATAGCCTGGCACACAGCTTAGAGTAGCTCCTGGTCTTGTCTGAACAGAAAGGCAGGTAACACCACCTGGAAGCTACTCTAGCATATCCCAGGAATGCTCTAGCAGAGTGGAACTTACAGAACTGATCACCCACAGAGCAAGGTAAGTTGCGCTGTTTGGCCGTGGACCTAGGGTGGTGGTCAGCTGAAGTCAAGACCTCAGAGAGCTATAGGAAGTGCAGAGGATTCCACTGCTCCAATAAGACAAGGGAGCTAATTCCTAAGCCCACTCACAGCTAAGTATAGCTCTGAGTCCTGCCCAACCTGAAGACCTGGCCACAGTACCTGAAAATCCATGTAGCCAAGCCACACTGGGGCAGAGAAGTCCTACAAGCAGAGCTGATGGACTTCACAGCACCGTCAGTGGCCATGGGTAGGCAGGGACCTTCAGGCATGGGTTTCTATTCAGTCACTATGTCATGTCCAACTCTTTGCAACCCCATGCACTGAAGCATGCCAGGCATCCCTGTCCTTCATGAGTTAGCTTGAGTCAAGACCACAAACAAAGAGCCTTGCCTGGCTTGGAACTAGTTCTTCTGCCAAGCACAGGCAGAAAAACATATTCATAATCCTACAAACTCACCCAGTAACCATTACTACAAATATCTGGTACTGGAGAAATAGTATAAAAATGCATGAATACATGTCAGTACCTAAAATGTAAGGGGGAGGAGAAGTAGCAATGTAAGGTTAGAAATGCTCTTGAAGTTTTTAGTTTAAAATAGGATGTAATAATTTAGCACATTATTGAGCAGAGAAGACATATTAATATGTCTTTTGTTCCTCAAATGTTATTTACTGGAGACATTTCAATATTCACCTACAAAACAAATCACCTACCACATGAGTTAGTTTCTGCAAAACTCCTCCAGTCAATATGTTTTAAGAGGCAAGTTTATTGCAATCAATGCTTTGTTGTTGCTGTTGAGTCACTAAGTTGCATCTGACTTTTTGTGACCACATGGATGGCAGCATACCAGGCTCCATGGCTTTATCCAGGCAAGAATACTGGAGTGGGTTGCCATTTCCTTCTCCAGCAATAAATGCTTACATTAACAAATACGAAAAGTCCAAAAAATAACCTAATTCTATGGCTAAAAATCTAGAAAATAGAAAAGAAAGATTGAGAACAAAGTGAGCAGAAGGAAGGAAGTAATAAAGATTAGAACAAAAATAAATAGGCAACAGGAAAAGAGATGAATAAAATTAAGGGTTGGTTTCTTGAAGAGATACAAATTTGACAAAACTTTAGCTAGACTTATCAAGGAAAAAGAGGTTATCCAAATCAGAAAAATTATAAATGAAAAAGATACTCCAAAATTACAAAGAATCACAAGAGGCTACTGAACAACTATATGACAACAGACTAGAGTAACAAGGATAAATGGAAAAATTCTTTTAAAAGCATGCAACCTATTCACAATGTATCAGAAAAAAAGAAAAAGAAAACATGAATAGACTGATTAATAGTAAGGAGAGTGAATAATAATCAGAAACCTCTCCACAAAGAAAAGCCAAAAACCACATGGTTTCCCAAACATTTAAGGAAGTACTAATGCCAATACTTCTCAAACTGTTCTAAAACTTTAAAAGGAGGGTACACTCCTAAACTCACTTAAAGGCCAGTAATATCCTATGGACAAGCTGGAATCAAGATTGCCAGGAGAAATATCAATAACCACAGATATGCAGATGACACCACCCTTATGGCAGAAAGTGAAGAGGAACTAAAAAGCCTCTTGATGAAAGTGAAAGAGGAGAGTGAAAAAGTTGGCTTAAAGCTCAACATTCATAAAACTAAGATCACGGCATCTGGTCCAATACTTCCTGGGAAATAGATGGGGAAACAGTGGAAACAGTGTCAGACTTTATTTCGGGGGGCTCCAAAATCACTGCAGATGGTGACTGCAACCATGAAATTAAAAGACGCTTACTCCTTGGAAGGAAAGTTATGACCAACCTCGATAGCATATTAAAAAACAGAGACATTACTTTGCCAACAAAGGCCCATCTAGTCAAGGCTATGGTTTTTTCCAGTGGTCATGTATGGATGTGAGAGCTGGACTGTGAAGAAAACTGAGCGCTGAAAAATTGATGCTTTTGAACTGTGGTGTTGGAGAAGACTCTTGAGAGTCCCTTGGACAGCAAGGAGATCCAACCAGTCCATCCTAAAGGAGATCAGTCCTGGGTGTTCCTTGGAAGGATTGATGCTGAAGCTGAAACTCCAATACTTTGGCCATCTGATGTGAAGAGTTGACTCACTGAAAAAGACCCTGATGCTGGGAGGGATTGGGGGCAGGAGGAGAAGGGGACGACAGAGGATGAGATGGCTGGATGACATCGCCGACTCAATGGCCATGAGTTTGAGCAAACTCCAGGAGTTGGTGATGGACAGGGAGGCCTGGCGTGCTGCTGTTCACGGGGTCGCAAAGACTCGGACATGACTGAGTGACTGAACTGACTGAATGGAATATCCTGATAAACAAGAAAAGGGCATAAAATGAAATATTAATATTACAGATCACAAAAATTGATCTGTATATTTTGAAACATCTTTGTATCCCATGTATCTATCCACTTAATCGTGGTGAATGATCTCCTTAGTGTGTTGCTCATTTGAGTTTGTTAGTATTTAATTGAGCATTTTTTGTATCTATAACCTGGGTTACAAAGGTGTTTCAAAATATATAAATCAGTTATTGTGACATGCAATATTAATACAATGGAAGAAAATCATCAAATTGACACAGTAAAAGCATTTGAAAAAGTTTAATGTCTATTCAATAATAATCAGTTGAGTTCTGTTCAATCACTCAGTCACGTCCAACTCTTTGCGACCCCATAGACTGCAGCATGCCAGGCCTCCCAGTCCATCACCAACTCCCAGAGTTTACTCAAACTCATGTCCATTGAGTCAGTGATGCCATCCAGCCATCTCATCCTCTGTCGTCCCCTTCTCTTCCTGCCTTCAATTTTCCCAGCATCAGGGTCTTTTCCAATGAGTCAGCTCTTCCCAACAGGTGGCCAAAGTATTAGAGTTTCAGCTTCAACATCAGTCCTTCCAAGGAACACCCAGAACTGATCTCCTTTAGGATGGACTGGTTGGATCTCCTTGCTGTCCAAGGGACTCTCAAGAGTCTTCTCCAACACCACAGTTCAAAAGCATCAATTTTTTGGCGCTCAGCTTTCTTCACAGTCCAGCTCTCACATCCATACATGACCACTGGAAAAACCATAGCCTTGACTAGATGGACCTTTGTTGGCAAAGTAATGTCTCTGCTTTTTAATACGCTTTCTAGGTAGGACATAACTTTCCTTCCAAGGAGTAGTGTGTTTTAATTTCATGATTGCAGTCACCATCTGCAGTGATTTTGGAGCCCAAAAAAGTAAAGTCTGTCAATATATCCACTGTTTTCCCATCTATTTGCCATGAAGTGATGGAACCAGATGTCATGATCTTCATTTTCTGGATGTTTAGTTTTAAGTCAGTGTTTTAAAGTCTCCTCTTTCACTTTCCTCAAGAGGCTCTTTAGTTCTTCTTCACTTTCTGCCATAAGGGTGGTGTCATCTGCATATCTGAGGTTATTTATATTTCTCCTGTTAATCTTGATTCCAGCTTGTGCTTCATCCAGCCCAGTGTTTCTCATGGTATACTCTGAATATAAGTTAAATAAATAGGGTGACAATATATAGCCTTGACATATTCCTTTTCCTATTTGGAACCAGTCTGTTGTTCCATGTCCAGTCTTAACTGCTGCTTCCTGACCTGCATACAGATTTTTCAAGAGGCAGGTTCTTTGCAAATTATACATAGATGAAATTCATTTCAGTATAACAAAGGCCACATACAACAAGCCTACCACTAACATTATAGTCAATGGTGAAAGGCTGAAAACTTTCCCTCTAAGATCAAGAACTACACAAACGTGCCCACTCTCACAAAACCTATTTAATGTAGTAAACAAAGTCCTTGCAAGAGATAGTAGTCAACAAACAGAGGTACAAGGAATCAGAATTCATAAGGAAGAAATTGTAAAATTGTCTCTGTTTGCAGATGATGATTTTATACATAGAAATCCGAATGCCGTCACCAAAAACACTGGTGATCTAATGAACAAATTTGGTAAAGATGCAAGACACAAAGTTAATATATGAATTCAGTAGTTTTTCTACTGAAAACCAATAAATTATCTCAAAAAATAGTGATATTCCCATTTACAATAGCATAAATATAGTAAAATACTTAAGAAAAAATTTAAGATGAAATATCTCTATACTTAAAAATACAAGAAATTGATGAAAATAACTGAAAAAGACAGAAATATATGGAATGGTATCCTATGTTCAGTATTGGATGATTAACAAGATACTGATGAAAAAATTGACACGAACAGATGGAAAGATATACCATGTTCTCGGACAGGAACAGTCATTCTTATCAAAATGACCATACTACCCAAAGCAATCTACAAATTCAGTGAAATCTCTATCAAATTGCAAATGGCATTTTCACACATCTAGAACAAAAAGTTTTAAAGTTTATATGTCAACACTGAAGACCCCAAATAACCAAAGCAATCTTGAGAAAAAATACAGAGCAAGCTGGAGAATTCAGTCTCTCTGACTTCAGACTATACTATACAGTTACAGTCATCAAACAGTATGTGGATGTATGTATACTTATAATTGAATTACTTTATTGTTCATCTGAAACTAGTAAAACATTGTAAGTTAACTATACTCCAATATAAATTTTTAAAAATTTCAGAGAAAAAAATACCCCCTAGGTATTTAAACAAAATGATACCATGACTTACAGGTGTAATAAAATTAAAGATTCTTCAGAACTTTTGACAGAAACTCTTTAGCCTCAAAATAAATGAAGTAATGTGTTTAAGATATCCAAGGAAATGAAATGTAAATCAACGAATTTTTGAGTAGCAGAAGATCTTCAAGTAGAATGCAGAAGTAAATGGTTATCAAAGTGAGAGTCTTCAGGGAATATTTTTACCATGATCTTATCAGGATCAAATTTAGGCAAACATAATTGCTAACAAAACATCTACATAAGAACTGGTGGTGATCATTGCACACTTTCTCATAGAACTGGAATTGTAAGAGGATTAAAATAAGTTGTAATATGCCGTATCAATATAATTTGATAACAGTTGTATTACAAATTTATAAAATGGGCATATATTGGGGAAATAATGCAAAATTTGTTTTAACTGTTCAATAATCATGTTTTATGGTGGTGAACCTATATTGCTATTCTGGGACTGTTATATGTATAAGGTAGTATAAGGTGATATACAGCAAATGGATACAGACTATTCTAATTCTGTTGTACTTGTGAACCAGAACTCCTAGGATGAAAGACAGGAGATATTGCTGTTATATAGAAGACATGAAGTAAAAGTGCTCTAGTTTGGAATCAGCAAAAAGAGAAAGAATCACAGTATTGCCAGAGATGGGACAAATGAGGTCCCAAAAGTCCTTTAAGACTCAGTATAGACTGGCTTTATGTACATAAAGAATTGTGCTCGGGTTCATTGATAGCAAACATCAGGAATTTTTTTTTTTACACCAGTGTACATTAAAGTGTTAATTCTATAGGTCTAGGGTATTTAAATCCTGTGCATCTCCCTCCAAAAACACTGGGGTTGGTACTCCTGGAAGATAATCTGTAAGCCCTTTGGACATCTGCATGATAATAATATGTGGGGCCTTGAGCCATGGCCAGATGGTTTGTAATCAATGTGATTTGGTATGGACTTTCCCTTAAAAACTTAAAAATAGAACTACTATATAATTCAGCAATTCCATTCCTGGGCGTATACTCAGAAAAAATGAAAAGTCATTCAAAAAAGATACATGCATTCAAATATTCATAACAGCATTATTTGCAATAGCCAAGACATGAAGGCAACCTAAGTGTCCATTAACAGATGAATGGATAAAGAAGATATGGTACATGTATACAATGGACTATTACTCAGCCATAAAAAGTAACAAAATAATACCATTTGCAGCAACATGAATGGACCTAGAGGTTCAGTTCAGCTCAGTCACTCAGTCATGTATGACTTTTTAGGACCTCATGAACCGCAGCACGCCAAGCCTCCCTCTCCATCACCAATTGCCGGAGTCTACCCAAACCCATGTCCATTGGGTATGGTATCCATTGGGTATGGTGATGCTATCCAACCATATCATCCTCTGTTGTCCCCTTCTCCTCCTGCCTTCAATCTTTCCCAGCATCAGGGTCTTTTCCAACAAGTCAGTTCTTCCCAACAGTTGGCCAAAGTATTGGAGTTTCAGCTTCAACATCAATCCTTCCAATGAACACCCAGGACTGATTTCCTTTAGGATGGACTGGTTGGACCTGCTTGCAGTCCAAGGGACTCTCAAGAGTCTTCTGCAACATCACAGTTCAAAAATATCAATTCTTCGACACTCAGCTTTCTTTATAGTCCAACTCTGACATCCATACATGACTATTGGAAAAAACCACAGCGTTGACGAGATGGACCTTTGTTGGCAAAGTAATGTCTCTGCTTTTTAATATGCTATCTAGGTTGGTCATAACTTTCCTTCCAAGGAATAAGTGTCTTTTAATTTCATGGCTGCAATCACCATCTGCAGTGATTTTGAAGCCCAAAAAATAAAGTCAGCCACTGTTTCCACTGTTTCCCATCTATTTGCCATGAAGTGATGGGACCGGATGCCATGATCTTAGTTTTCTGAATGTTGAGCTTTAAGCCAACTTTTTCACTCTCCTCTTTCACTTTCATCCAGAACCTCTTTACTTCTTCTTCACTTTCTGCCATAAGTTTCGTGTCAGCTGCATATCTGAGCTTATTGATATTTCTCCTTGCTTCCAGCTTGTGCTTCATCCAGTCCAGTGTTTCTCATGATGTACTCTGCACATATGTTAAATAAGCAGGGTGACAATATACTTGACATACTCTTTTTCCTATTTGAAAACAATCTTTGTTCCATGTCCAGTTCTAACTGTTGCTTCTTGACTTGCATACAGATTTCTCAAGAGGCAGGTCATGTGGTCTGGTATTCCCATCTCCTTCAGAATTTTCCACATCTTATTGTGATCCACACAGGACCTAGAGGTTATCATACAGTTAAGTTGGAGGAGGATAAATATTATATGATATCACTTATGTGCATAATATAAAAAATAATACAAATAAATCTATTTACAAAACAATGTGATTTATAGTAGAGGGCTTTGGCCACATAAGTTTGATGACAGGAGATCTAGAGACTAATTGCATTTTTGCTTTATGATTATGTGATGAACTCTTCATAAAAATCATATACTCAAGGCTTGGGTGAGCTTTCCTAATTGGCAGGATGCCTAACACGCTATCATACATCATTACTTGGAAGATTATTGTTGTCCATATAACTCCACCAAGAGATGGCAACTAGTAACTTTGCCTGGCCTCTCTAGACTTTTTCCCATGTACCTTTTACTATTGCTGATTTTAACTTATATCCTTTCATTGCAATAAATTGTAGCCATGAGTATAATAGATTTTCTGAGATTTCTATTGATCCTTCTAGTGAATCATCAGGCTTGAGTGAGATCTTAAGGATCCCTGACACATAGGGTAAATGAGGGGGAATTTTGTATTTTGGATTTATCTTTTCTTAGAAAGCAGGAAATGAAGATTGGAACTCCTACCACCTACCTACCTGCATCTGCCATCCTCATTTGTTCCCTTTTAAGAAAAAATGAACAAAAAATACCAAAATATAACCAGCCTAAAACTAATAATAAAATTTAAACTAAGAGCCCCTACTAAATCTGCCACATTTTAGATTCTCATTAAGAAAATTATGGATTATAAATGCAAATAAAATGTTACCTAAAAATAATGCTACTAAATACTGTAAATTCAACTGCTGTTAGAGTCATGTGTATGTAAATAAAGCACAATCTGTGTATTTTTGTGAATACTAGTAAAAGAAACACTAAATTATAGGTAGATTGAGATTACATTATCAAGAATATTATTTGCTCACATACCGACCATACAGATTTATATATAATAATATTAAAATGTAGAGAGGCACATCAACCATGAATAATCATATATGGGTATTCAATAGCTTTTTATTTAAAGAAGCATCTCAAATAATCAAGATGTAATATCTATGATATTTCTCCCTGCTCTCCTCTCCACTCCGTCCATATGCTTATTTAAAGATTAAGTAAAAATTAATTCATGTAGCTTTAAAATCAAGTGTTATTAAAAGGGTGAAGTTGGATATTACCCCCTTGTCTCCTCCTTCCCACCACTCCATTTTCACTAAATGGTGATTTTTAATTGATCTTTATCTAATGGACCTTAGATATTCAAATTTAATAGTGAAGCAATTATTAGTGGATAGAAATTTTGCTTACTGTTTGGTCTTGTCTACTGGTAGACATCAATCTATCATGATTTTTCCATAGTTTTCCTCTCGCATTGTGATATAATTAGTGTTCCAGAGATCCTATCTATTTTTCTCTTAAGTTATTGAGTTCCTTCAGAGAAAACCTCTCTCATCACCTACTCGGGGCCCAACTGTGGCTACCAGTGTTCTGTAAACTGAGTGGAGAAAGGGGTTTGAACTCTTTTCAGTATTGCACCTCTTAGCCAACTTCCCACACTCTTTCCTCCATAGTTGTGGGGTCTAAATCAGCAGGTGAAAAATTTGTCTACAGCACTGAACAACATTGGTATCACACATGCTAACCCTTAGACTCACACAAGTAGGGGCATGGTATTTTTCAGGTTAAAAGCTATAGTCTCTTTTCAGATTCTGTATATAAAGGATGTCATACAATGTTTCTGCTTCTCTGTCTGGTTGACCACTACTCAGTATGACAATCTCTAAGTCCATCCATGTTGCTGCAAATGACATTATTTTATTCTTTTTGATGACTGAATAATATTCCATTATAAAGATATGATACAAATTAACTTATTTACAAAACAGAAACAGACTCATAGACCTAGAGAATGAATTTATGATTGCTGAGGGGAAAGTTGGGGGAAAAGAATATTTAGGGAACTTGGGACAGGCTGGATGAAGCACAAGCTGGAATCAAGATTGCCAGGAGAAATATCAATAACTTCAGATATGCAGATGACACCATCCTATGGCAGAAAATGAAGAAGAACTAAAGAGCCACTTGTGAAAGTGAAAGAAGAGAGTGAAAATGTTAGCTTTAAGCTCAACATTCAGAAAACTAAGATCACAGCATCTGGTCCCATCACTTCATGGCAAATAGATGGGAAACAGTGGAAACAGCTGACTTTATTTTGGGGGGCTCCAAAATCACTGCAGATGGTGATTGAAGCCATAAAATTAAAAAACACTTGCTCCTTGGAAGGAAAGTTATGACCAACCTAGATAGCATATTAAAAAGCAGAGACATTACTTTGCCAACAAAGGTCCATCTCGTCAACGCTGTGGTTTTTCCAGTAGTCATGTATGGATGTGAAAGTTGGACTATAAAGAAAGCTGAGTGCCAAAGAATTGATGCTTTTGAACTGTGATGTTGGAGAAGACTCTTGAGAGTCCCTTGGGCTGCAAGCAGATCCAACCAGTCCATCCTAAAGGAAACCAGTCCTGGGTGTTCATTGGAAGGACTGATGTTGAAGCTGATACTCCAATACTTCAGCCACCTGATGTGAAAAACTGACTCATTTGAAAAGACCTTGATGCTGGGAAGCATTGAAGGCAGGAGAAGAAGGGGACTACAGAGGATGAGATGGCTGGATGACATCACTGACTCAATGGAGATGAGTTTGAGTAGACTCCGAGAGTTGGTGATGGCCAACTCAGGGAGGCCTGGCATGCCTTGGTCCATGGGGTTGTGAAGAGTCGGACATGAGTGAGCAACTGAACTGAACTGAAGGTATATACTGCTATATTTAAAATGGATAACCAACAAGTCTGCTGTTACAGCTCAGGGAACTCTGTTATGTGGTAGCCTGGTTGTGTGGGAGTTTGGGGGAGAATGAATACATGTATATGTACTACTGAGCCCCTTTACTGCTCACTTGAAACTACCACAACAGTGTTAATCAGCTATTCTCCAATACAAAATATTTTTTAAAAGTTACATTCTCTCTCATTTTGCCGTTTGGTAAAAGATTGTGTCCATAGATGATACTAATTTTGCTATATGGGCATGTCATCACCCACCACAAACACTCTTAAAATAAGTCTTCTTAACTATCTTGGGCATTGGTATATTCCTCTTTGGGCATGTATAAATCTAAAACTGGGCTTTGGGCCCAGACCAAGCAAAATTAAAAGTTGTGTGGAGTATGAAAGATGTACCATAGTGTAACTTCACATTTTCCCTTCCTCATACAATCTCCTGATCCCATAAACTTTACCAACAGAATCTGCACCCTTTATTTTTATATTCAATTTCTTTACAAATATATTTAACCTACTAAGCCAATTCTTAAAACCTCTTCTACCAACTACTTTAAGTATCATGCATCTCAAATATTAATTCTAATGTTTATAAATTTTCTAAGGCTAATAACAATAGTTTTCTTGATGACTTCTGTACAGCAAAGTGTGCACCATGACCAGAAGAAATATATCTAGACAGCTTGGATAGCAAATATTGAGAATCTTCTGTTTTGGACCTTTAACTGTGTTCTCTGAAGTCATATGTTATACAACAAACAATCCTTAATAGAATAGAACAATTCCTATTAGCATCCAGTTGGAGATAGAGAACAAAAGATTGTCAATAAAGGTCCAAAGTAACAGTCACCTGCTCTTATCCTTGTCCCTTATCCTTGAGAAATTCAAGGAATTTTCAATGAATTTCTTTCTGATTGACATTGGGTGTAACTTTAAAAAATCATATCAGCTATTTCACTGGGGGCAGGTGACTGTTTTCTCTCCTGGCACAAATTGCTTAGCCTTATTTCATGGAACATGGTAGCTAACACTAGGGATCTAAGTATTTGCCTTACCATTCCAATTGCTTTTGAGCTGACAACTGAGTTTTTTCAGTGGATTTCATATAATTCACTCTACCACTTCTTCAAAATCCTCACAGACCTTTCCATAATTGTCTCCCAAAGAAGAATTTTATTGTGCAATTATATAGGGTCTATTTGCCTAACCATCCAGCAAAGCTATTGACTAAACCCTAAGGGTGTTTGATTATCCATGCATTTCCCTAATGGCAGGAATCTATTCTTCCACTGATAAATAGTTCAACTTCTCTCGCAGCTCAGACTTGCCCTTACTTTCTTTCATCAACGTTGTATTATCTGCCAGGAATATTGATGCTGATTTTTCTTATAAATGGCCCTCAAGCTATAGACTCTCATAAGTAAACCAAGCAACCTATATAGTCCTTAATGGCAGAGAGACATGGGGTTGACCACACAGCAGTGGGAATGGGGAGGGACGCAGGGGGCTTCATCACCAACTCCATGGGAAATGAAGCAACCTGCTTATGTGTATAGTGGACTTTCCCTGAACTCCTTCCTTCCACACAGCATGCTGTTCATGATCCCACTTCTATCTTATGAGTGAGTCATCATGTGACATGCTTCCTATGGAATGTCTGACATCACCAAAATATGTTCAATATAACTGGGCTGAGAATTGAGTCCCTTCAGTTGTAGCATTGATCTCTGACAATGTCAACTAATATTTCAAGGTAGGCATAATTTATATATTCACTTTTTGAAGTAATAAAAGAGAAAAATTAAGTGGCCTGTACAAATCATCCTGTTAAGATGGCACACACTGCAGTCAAACTTAGGCCTCTGTCTATGGCATTGGGTATATTAATCTGTATTGTACACAGCTAAATTTCTCAAAATGTTCTATGTTTTTGGCAATGTTATACATATACCTACAGTACCTACAGTGTTTCATAATAATATTTGCCCAGTTTATCATTTCACTTTTTCATTCATTCATTGACATTGGAAAGATAAATTTCAACCAAAATAACACTGAAAATCATACTTCAGAATTACTGGGTCCCAAAATAATAGAGATCTGTACATTCCACATATAGAATAGAAACTAGTATTCTATTACCCTAAATTAACTATATGATAAATAATAATGTTGATGATAATATACTCTGTGTACTAGATAATAGAAATATCTATGACCTCATGAAAAGATGTTCAGCATTGCTAAATATTCAGTTCAATTCAGTTTATTCACTCAGTCCAACTCTTTGTGACCCCCATGGACTGCAGCATGCCAGGCCTCCAAAAAAGCAAATCAAAATGAAACTAAGGTACCACCTCACACTGGTCAGAATGGCCATTATTAAAATGTCTCCAAATAATAAAAGCTAGAGAGCATGTGGAGAATGGTAATGTAAATTGTTGTGATCATTACAGAAAACAGCATGGAGAGTCATCAAAAAGCTAAAAGTAGAGTTTTCATATGATCCAAAAATCCCACCCCTGGCATTACAGACAAAACTAACTTGCAAAGATACATGTGCCCTAATGTTCTCTGTAGCATTATTCACAACAGTCAGGACACAGAAGCAACCTAAATGTCCATCTACAGAAGACTAGATAAAGAAAATATGGTGTATGCTCACACACAAACACATAAAACATACAATGGAATATTACTCAGTCATAAAAAGTAATGCCATTTGTAGCTACATGGATGGACCTAGAGGTTATCAGGTCCAAAATAGGATATTAAGTGAAGGAATTCAGAAAGAGAAAGAATAATACCATATGATATCACTTATATGTGGAATCTAAACTATATCACAGACAAATGTACGTTCAAAACAGGGTCAGAGGCAAGAGAATAGACTTGCGGTTGCCAAGGTAGGTGCCAGTGAGAGAAAAATCGGAAATTTGTGACTGGCAGAGGCAAGCAATGATATATAGGATGGGTAAACAATAAGATCCTACTGTATAACATAGGGAACTAAATTCAGTATCATGGGATAAACCATAATGTAAAAGAATGTGGGAAAGAATAGTACATGTCTAATTGAGTCACTCTGCTATATACTAGACACTAACACAACATTGTAAATCAACTATTTCAGTGAAAAATTTCAAAAGCAACAACTGTAGGCTAACACAATAGGAATTTGTTTCTCAATCACATAAATTCAAAGTATATGTTCATGATCTGTGGCAGGAAAAGGAAAAAGTGGATTTGGCTGGTGACAGGCATTCAAGAGCAGGGCCTGACAGAGTCCCTAACATCTGCAGCATGTGGCTTTCAAGGTTATCCATTGCCACACAGCCAGCAGAACCAAAAAGAGAAAAGTGGAAAAATCACATTCGCATCTTCATTGCTTTGGCTGGGAATACAGGCATTCCTTATGTTCACCTTTTGTTGCTAGGAAATGTTAATATAGGTCAGGTTGCCAGTTCTGAACAGTGACTGCATTGTGGAAAGTATCGTGATTTGTTTTTGTATCAATAACTGTGCCTACCATAAATACAATGCCAGTATATGGGGGAAACTTTGGGTGAGAATGTGGTCAACTCTTTAAGCAAATGAATTACCTATTATAGGAGGTCCTTTGAAGATGCTTATAATGGATGTATACTTGTTTAGTTAGGTACAAGTCATAAACAAAGAGACAAAAACTGGCAGGGTTAGGGATTTAGCAAAACAGAAGTGTTGCAAATCATCTACTGCAACCCTTAAAACTAGCTTATGGTGTCATAAAAATACAACAGTAGTATTCATAAATTCCTTTTCATGGAACAAATATAGCAATGGTACCCAAGAGAAGAGGTTTTACAGCTCTGAGAGGTCCTTGTTATTCTCCACATTGATCAGTCTCTCCTGGCTGAAATATGTGAGGAAAGAAGCTGATGCAAGTGCCAAAGCAACAGAGAAGCAAGGTGCCTAGTGCTTCCTATAACATAGGAAGATACATGTGGTTATAGGAAAATTTAATATGGTCCCAGATCAGTAATATAAATCACAAAATAAAAAAGACAAACTTCTGTTTCTATAAAAAAAAAAAAGACTGAAACTATAGATTGCAACTAAATTGTAGAGTAGTAACGCACAAGGTATGCTTCAGATTTCAAATCTTGGATTACTTATTTGGATGAAATTAAATTTATATATCATTCTAAAAAATAGCTCCCAGCAGATTGTGAACTTTGGAAATGGGAAAAGGAATTAAAGGCAATGTGTTTTTTTGTATTTACGTTCTGTTTCCGGAATTAAATTTTTTATCGATAAAGAATTTATTTTCTGCCCAACAGATGTTGATCAACCTTTTAATAAACACTACAAGTGTATTACAAAAAATGATCTTCAAAAACAATAAACTCAATAGCTATTATTTATATAATTGTCTAAGTGAAAGACCTAATAGTCCTTTGCAAAATAGCAGGAAGAATGAAGGAATTGGACACAATTCTTATTCTGTACCAAAGCTGTGGTCAACAGTCAGTCCCAACTAACAGCACTGAAGTATATATACATATACTCAGTTGCTAAGTCATGGCCACTTCTGTGTGACTCCTCTGTCCATCAGATTTTCCAGGCAAGAATACTGAAGTGTGTTGCCATGCCCTCCTACAGGGGGCTTTCTTATCTCTCCTTGCTATTCTTTAGAACTCTGCATTCAAATGATTATATCTTTCCTTTTCTCCTTTGCTTTTTGCTTTTCTTCTTTTCACAGCTGTTTGTAAGGCCTCTTCAGACAGCCATCTTACTTTTTTGCATTTCTTTATCTTGGGGATGATCTTGACCCCAGTCTCCTGTACAATGTCATGAACCTCCATCCATAGTTCATCAGGTTCTCTGTCTATCAGATCTAGTCCCTTAAATCTATTTCTCACTTCCACTGTATAATCATAAGGGATTTGATTTAGGTCATACCTGAATGATCTAGTGGTTTTCCCCACTTTCTTCAATTTAAGTCTGAGAAAATGCAAAAACATATGACACCAAAAACTGAGCCCCCCATCATGTTGGAATATGTCCTATATGCAAGTGGTGAAGAGCAGAAGGCACTTACTAATAGATCCTGAAAGAAGGAAGCAGCTGAGCCAAAATGAAAATGATGTTCCTGGTGGTGAAATTTAGGTCCAATGCTATAGAGAATAATATTGAATATGAACATGGAATATTAGGTTCATGAATGAAGGTAAATTGGATGTGGTCAAGCAAGAGGTGGCAACACTGAATGTTGACATCTTAGGAATCAGTGATCTAAAATGGACAGGAATGGGTGATTTTAATTCAGATGATAATTATATCTACTAGCATGGGCAAGAATCCCTTAGAAGAAATGAAGTCATCCTCAGTCAACAAGAGTCCAAAATACAGTACTTGTGTACAATCTCAAAATTGACAGAATGATCATAATTCATTTCCAAGGCAAACCATTCAACATCACAGTAACAATACAATTGGAAAGACTATATCTCTTCAAGAAAACTGGAGATATGAAGAGAAAATTTAATGCAAGTTTGGGCATGATAAATGACAGAAATGGAAAGAAATTAACGGAAGCAGAAGATATTAAGAAAAAGTGGCAATAAGATACGAAAGGGTTATAAAAAAGAGGTCTTAATGACTTGGATAACCACAATGGTGTGGTCACTTACCTAGAGTCAGACATCCTAGAGTGTGAAGTCAAGTGGGTCTCCAAAAGCATTAATACAAAAAAAGCTAGTGGAGGTGATGGAATTCCAGATGAGCTATTTCAAATCATTAAAAATGATGCTGTTAAAGTGCTGCACTCAATATGTCAGCAAATTTGGAAACTCAGAAGTGGCCACAGGACTGGAAAAGGTCAGTTTTCATTCCAATCCCAAATAAGGGCAATTCAAAGAATGTTTCAGTCACAGCACAATTGTGCTCATTTTGCATGCTAATAAGAGTATGCTCAAAATCCTTCAAGCTAGGCTTCAGCAGCACTTGAATGAAGAATGTCCAGATGTACAAGCTGGGTTTAGAAAAGGCAGAAGAACCAGAGATTAAACTGCCAACATTCCTTGGATCATAGAGAAAGCAAAGGAATTTCAGAAAAACATCTACTTCTGCTTCATTGACTACACTAAAGCCTTGTGTATCACAACAAACTATGGAAAATTCTTAAAGAGATGGAAATGCCAGACCATCTTACCTGCCTCCTGAAAAACCTGTATGCAAGTCAAGAAGCAACAATTAGAACCATACATGGAACAACCAGCTCAAAATTGGTAAAGGAGTACATTAAGGCTGCATATTGTCACCCTGTTTATGTAACCTAGATGCAGAGTAAATCACATTAAATGCCAGGATGGATAAATCACAACCTGGAATCAAAATTGCTGGGAGAAAATATTAACAACCTCAGATGTGAAGATGATACCACTCTAATGGCAGAAAGTGAAGAGGAACTAAAAAGCCTCTTGATGAACATAAAAGAGGAGAGTGAAAAAGTTGGCTTGAAACTCAACATTCAAAAAAATTAAGATCATGGCATTCAGTCCCATCACTTCATGGCAAATAGATGGAGAAAAAGTGGAAACAGTGATAGATTTTACTTTCTTGGGCTCCAAAATCACTGCAGTGACTGCAACCATGAAATTAAAAGACAATTTATCCGTTGAAGGAAAGCTATGACAAACCTAGACTGCATACTCAAAAGCAGAGACATCAATTTGCAACAAAGGCTCATTAGTCAAAGCTATAATTTTTCCAGGAGTCACATACGGTTGTGAGAATTGGACCATAAAGAAGGTTGAGAACTGAAGAACTGATGCTTTCAAAATGTGGTATGGAGAAGACTCTTGAGAGTCCCTCGGACTGAGAAGATATCAAACCAGTCAATCCTAAAGCAAGTCAACCCTGAATATTCATTGGAAGGACTGAAGCTGAAGCTTTAATATTTTGACCACCTGATGAGAAGAGCTGACTCATTGGAAAAGACCCTGATGTTGGGAAAGATTGAGAGAAGAAGGGGGAGATAGAAAATGAGATGGTTAGATGGCATCACCAACTCAATGGAGGTGAGTTTGAACAAACTCTGGGAGATAGTGTAAGGCAGGGAAATCTGGTGTGCTGCAGTCCACGGGTTTGCAAAGAGTTGAAACAACTTACAACAGAAGAACAACAATATTTTTATCACATGACATTTTCAGAGAAACATAATTTTCTAATATTCTTTTTGTTCTGATATAGAAGTTATTTTTTTATTAGAAAAATAAGAAAAAGTAAACTTGGAGACATGGAGCCAAATTTAAATTAAAAAACAGTTGTAACATTTTGATGGGTTTCCCTAGTAGCTCAGATGGTAAAGAGTCTGCCTGCAGTGCAGGAGATCTGGCTTCGATCCCTGGGTCAGGAAGATCCCCTGGAGAAGGAAATGGCAAACCATTCCAGTATTCTTGCCTGGAATATCCTGTGGACAGAGGAGCCCAGCAGGCTACAGCCCATCAGGTTGCAAAAAGTCAGACATGACTGAGCTACTTCACTTCCTTTCTTTCAACATTTTGATAAATATCCTAATTGTCTGGCTATCCATCTCACTTTCATTGTCTACAAGCTTTTGCCTCAAAAATGTACATATAATTATAGCTAATTCATATTTAGCAGTTAAAATATGGCAGAGACTACACTATTGAGTTCAGTCTTCCATGAGCACCCACATTATTCTTAATCAATCAGTGAAGCATGGTTCAGTAGTATAATTTAATAACCTTTTGAGTCATGGATTATAAACTTTGACATATTACACCGTATTTTCTTTTGAAAAACTACTAGTTTTCTGTCATGTCAGTATATACAGATCCAGTTTCCAACTACTTCTTTTTTTTTTTTTTAAGTGGGACAAACGTGTCCTCTTCTAGGTGGATCATTGTCAGGGAATGTTTAACAGTAAGATTCCTGTGTGTGTTTCCTGTCTCTCTTGAGCCCTCTGTTCCTTATCAGTCCAAGTCGGGGAGAGGAGCAGGCAAGCCTCTCCCAGGACAGAGATCAAAGAGATGGGATGCTTGCATAGGACTTCCTTCATTAGCTTTTCCATTTGGTGAAGGGATTGTTTATGACCCTCTTTTGATATGGATCGCCTCTTGGCCTCGTGGCCTCTATTGCTCCTTGCTTCCTTGGTAAACGTGTAAAGTCCGGTCTCTTGATCTTTATCTAAAGAAGCTACTGGTATATACACTCTTACAGAATTCAATAAAGCACCCTTGTTCCATCAGAGCTTGGGTCCCCGTGTCTTTCTTTCTTTCTTTCTCTTTCTCTCTCTCTTTCTGGCTGATTCCCAGGAGCGCAAAGGCCGGCTGCATAACCCAGGGAATATTAGCCTCTTTCCTTCTTTCCCTTTCTTATCGTCAACTCCGGACAACCAGGTTCTGGTCCATTAAAGGACCCCAACAGATCATGCTGCTAATTATACTCAGTTTGGGGAGAAAATTCACCACTTTGGGATGATCCAGGAGAAGCTGGCCCGGATGGCTATGCTGCAGCATGTGACTGAGGGGAGGGCCGCCCCCTGTCCCCAGAGCCCTTGTTCCCAGCCGGGTCAGACTACAACCCCAAATTGACTCACCCTATTAGGATTAGAGAATAAGACCCAGAGAAATCCCAAAGAATGGCTAGATAGATCCTTGCCAGGGTACTATCATTTTTATCTAAAGCTTTGCACCATAAATATAGACAACCCTGATGTGTACTAGAACATTCTTGGAGCTCATTAAAAATCGAGGTGTCCAAGTCCTGCAATAGGGCTATGGAGTCAGGTCCTTTCTGTTTAGGGTCCAAGAATACATGTTTTAAAAAGCTTTGCAGATCAATCAGATGTATCTTATATGTTAATCTCTGACTAAATGACAATGTCCCATAACTTTAGCTCATCTCTGCTCTCTGATTTTTTCTGTATTCTGCAACGTTCTTATCTAGTACTTCTTTACAGAAGGAATATATTTTCCCATTTCAAGTTGTTCCATTTTGTGTAATTCTAATTTAAACTTTGGGCTTCTGAAACTTAAGTTTCCAGTAAGTGAGTCAAAATTCCTTTTCTTCCTAAGAGATATGCCATAAACCCAGCACAATTGATTGTGAAGATTATTATTAAATTGTTCATTTACATTTCTATACACATATTACAATAATTTTTTAAATACTCATAAAAATGTGAGATCTTGATAATCATTGCATTAAGGAATTCCCAATTGAGGAATTTAGGAAAATTAGCATTTTTTAAATAGTTAAGTTTTCAACCAGTATATACGGTTTACCTTTCCATCTCATCCAATGTCAATCAACACTATTTTATAACTTATAGATATTTAGCTTATATTTTGTTAGTCATCCCTAGATAATTTATGATTTTGGCAATATTATAAATGGAATTTTTCCAATTGTTTGTCATTAGACATACTTTCAATAACTTTGGACCCCATGATCCACATATTTTGTGTATTAACTATATCAGCTAACTTGAGATACTGATGGATTTTCTAAATATTTACTACTTCATTTTCACTATTTATATTTTATTCTTTCTCTCATAACCTATTTTAGTGTCAATGATATTCAGATTTGTCAGAAGTTAAAATAATTGATAGCCTGTCTTGTTCCCAACCTGAAAGGGAAAATATTGACTCTCTCAGCATTAAATCTAATTTTAGCTGCACATTTCTTTAAAACTCTTTTTATTATGTAGTGAAAAATTTTATTTCTAAAGTTTACTATGAATTTTTAACATAAACAAGTATTGAACTTTACTAAATGCTTTATGTTCATTCCTTAAGATGATTGTATATATTGTTTCTTATTTAAGCTGTTAATGTGATGACTTTGCTTTTTAGGTAGTAAGCCAGTCTCACATTCAGAAATTAAACTTACTTAAACCTATACATCTTTTCATATACCATTTGGAATTATGAACTAGATTT
Source organism: Odocoileus virginianus (assembly GCF_023699985.2). Classification (NCBI taxonomy): domain Eukaryota; kingdom Metazoa; phylum Chordata; class Mammalia; order Artiodactyla; family Cervidae; genus Odocoileus; species Odocoileus virginianus. The sequence continues at coordinate 54,453,646 of NC_069694.1, forward strand.
GTAAACATTTTGTTTGGGTTTTTGTGTTTAAGAGAGATATCTGCTTCTAATTTCCACTTTCAAAAATTTTGGTGTTAAGGTTATTTTAGAATCAAAAACTGCTTTGGGAAGTCATTCCAATTTTATTATTTGGAAGAACTTAATAAGACTGATATAGGTCCTTTTTTAGGTGTTTGGAAGAATTCCTTGTAAAACATATGAGCTTAAAAATAGATGTAAGTACATATATGTGTGTGTGTAGGTTTTCAATTACAGATCCAATTTGTTGACTAGGACCATTAATTCAGATTATCTTTTCCTTCTAATGCCAGTTTTGGTGAGCTATGTATTATAAATATTTGTCCATTATTTCAAAATTTTTAACTTTTTTGTTATATGTTAGTCATAATATCATTTTATCTATAGGATCTGAATTGATGCTCTATTGTTTTATTCTGATATAGATAAGTTTTATTATCTGTTTTTCTTGATAAGACTTGGTAGGGGCTTATCACTTAAAATTTTCAAAGAATCAAATTCTGGATATATTTTCTATTTTATGTTTATCTCAAGGCCTTTCCCCCTTACTCTTTCTTTTGGTCTACTTCTTTGAGCTTAATTTGCTTTTTTTCTCTCATAAGCTTCTTAAACTGAAAGCGTCAATCAATGACTTATGATATTTCTTCCCTTTTAAAATGTCCATTTAGAACTTAAAATTATACTTTAAAATTGTATTACATGCTTTATAGACACACTGCATGCTCTACATATCCTCTACTGGATTATCACAAAGTCACTGATTATTTTTTTAATCTTGAATTAATTCGATTTCTTTTTATTATCTGGTCTTTTTTTTTTCCCCCTTTGTTGTCAATCATTTGTTCCCATCATGGTGATGTCTCATGTTTTCAGCAGATGCCAAACATGAGAGGGAAGGAAGGCAGGAAGGCTAGGGGCCCCCAAACAGAGGAAATAGGCTGCAAGAGTCAGACATTTTTTCTCTCTCTCTTAAGCTGCAGGAGGAAACAAACTACAAGTGTCAGATTTTTTGTTTTCTTCTCTATACAAAGTTTAAAAGAGGTTTCTCTTAAAATTCTGTGTTGCCATGACAACACCCCCTTCCACCTGAACTTAACTTTTCTCAAACCTTGAGCTAACCAATGTATTTTTCCTATGGAAATGTTTTTCTGGAGCTATGTAACTGAACTATGTATTTACCCTAGACTCTGTCTTTCTTCAGGAGAAGGCAATGGCAACCTACTCCAGTATTCTTGCCTGGATAATCCTGTGGACAGAGGAGCCTGGTGGGCTGCTGTCCACGGGGTCGCAAGGAGTCAGACATGACTTAAACAACTTAGCATGCAAGCATGCATTGGAGAAGGAAATGGCAACCCACTCCAGTATTCTTGCCTGAAGAATCCCACGGACAGGGGAGCCTGGTGGGCTGCCATGTATGGGGTCATACAGAGTCGGATACTACTGAAGTGACTTGGCAGCAGCAGCAGCTGTCTTTCTTCAAGTTGGTTCCACTTAAGTCTCAGAACAATAAGGGCTGAACAAACCAGTGTGTTTTACTCATACATTGTTCTCCTAATCTATGTTAATGGACCTATATATTTACTTGGAAACCTGCCTTTCTTCAAGATTCATGTCAATCATTGTATGCCCCAGGATGACTCATCTTGTGCCAATGTCATCTCAAAATGCATGTTGTGGGTGAGGAGCCTGGTGCCACTCTGAGTTTGGAGACATTTCCTCTCTCTAATTAACAGCTTGCTGATAGGTACCTAACATACTGCTAAAGGCTAGCAGGCGGACACTCTTTCTGCCCCTGTCTGATGTCTATATCAGAAGCTTTGTCTATCTCTTTTATACTTTAATAAAACTTATTACACAAAAGCTCTAAATGATCAAGCCTCATCACTGGCCCCAGATTGAATTCTCTCCTCCAGAGGTCAAGAATCCCTGTGTCTTTCATGGCTCAGCAACAATCTTTCAAACATCAGTATTAAAAGCTGTAGAATTCTGGTTGATGTTATTTTTGGCAGATAGAATGCCAGTCAACCACTTGCATTCTGTCCAGGCTAGAGTTGAGACTTAGTTGAGACTCTGTGTATTTCAATTTTGCATTTGTATTGTAGCCATTTTAGTTATCTACTGATGTTATCTATTTACTTATTTATTATCTCTTACTATTTAATATTACTTCAAAACATACTGGTTTGAACAATATTTATTATCTCACAGTTCTTAAAGATAAGAAATATGAAAAATGACTTAACTATACCATCTGCTTCAGAGGCTTTCACAGATAGAAATGAAGATACCATCAAGGCAGTCCTCCGTCTAAGTTTTAACTGGCTGAGGATCTATTCCTGAACTTTGCTGTTGTTGTTTAGTTGCTTACTGACTCTTTTGCAACCCCATGGACTGTAGCCTGCCAGGCTCCTCTGTCCATGGGATTTCCAGGCTAAGAATACTGAAGCTGGTTGACATTTCCTTCTCCAAGGGATCTTCCCAGCCCAGGAATTAGACCCACATCTCCTTCTTGGCAGCGGACCATTTACCACCGAGCCCTGCTTACTCATGTGATTGTTGTTTTCGATTTCTCATGGACTCTTGTTTGAAGGCTTCAGTTGCTCATTGACTGCTGGCTGGAGACCATGCTCAGTTCTTTGCTACATGCACATTGCCATGGGAACTTAACATAATACAAACACCAAAATATGAAATATAAGAGAGAACAAGCTTTTCTCTTGAGGAGTGACCATCACTCCTAACTTGTCCTACCATCATCTCGAATGACAGGCTGAGGTGTTTTCTGAAGTACTTCTACTATGATGAGACTTGAAATCCACTTTGCCTTTCTTCAGGATTACCCAGTTGCTGAAATCTCTTCTCAGCTTTTCAGCTTTCCAGTTAGTCTTTGCTGCTTTGTTTCTTAAAGTACACGTTCTATGAATTCCTGGAAAACATAATTTCTTTGGACTTTCGCCCTGCATGTTTTAACACTCTGAAGACCCTAAGCATTCTGCAATCCAACCTTCTTGACACAGCATTTTTCTGATTGGGCACAGTTTTCCAGAATCAAATTTTGATAATACATTCTGGGGAAAGTCTGAGTTTGAGCTCATCTTATAAGCTTCTTTCCTTTTAGGGATCATGGTCCCTCAGACCTCCTGCCTGTTTGGATTGCTGTCTTAATACCTTATTAAGAGTTGCTTTATATTTGTGTTCAGTATTTTTTTCCCCACCTGGAGGGTTCATCAGATACAGTGTATATTATTAAAGTCATTTAGTCTTAGTAACTCCTAATAGGTTTATAAGTAATATAAGATTTTTAAATGAAAGTTTTATATTTTAATATAATTAATGGCACTTCTGCTTTTTGAGTAAGAGGTTCCATTTTTAAATTTTACACTGAGCCCCACAAATTATATATGTATCCCTGATTCCTAAATAACTATTACAATAGACCCTGAAACAAACACATTAATTTAAATGGTATTTTTCAGTAAAGCATTTAACTGGATATAGCAGAGACTTGATAGTAAATGAGCAAGTGAAAGTTGCTCAGTTGTGTCTGGCTCTTTATAACCCCATTGACTATAGCCCACCAGGCTCCTCTGTCCATGGGATTCTCCACACAAGAATAATGGAGTGGGTAGCCATTCCCTTCTCCAGGGGATCTTCCTGATTCATGAATTGAACTAAGGTCTCCTGCATCACTGGAGGATTCTTTACCATCTGAGCTACCAGGGAAGCCCAGAAACTTGATAACTCTTCTCTAAAACCAGTTTCTCTCCTTTATGTGCAAAAAGTTAGTTCCCATTTCATGGGCCATTAGGTATAAGTATGTGACTAAATTCTAGTCAATGTAAGTGAACACATTATGCCCCACTTCTAGCCCTAGCCCATAAAAGCCTGCTCTCTTGGTCTCTTCTTGCTCTTTTATCAATATGGAAGAGAATAGAGACCTTGGAAGCCATGGTGAGAAATACAAAATACAGGAGAAAAGAATCACCCACGTTTCTTGACCATTAGAAAGAAAGCTGTCTCCTAATAAGGAACATTGTTTGGGACCTTTCACATATAAAGCAATTACTTTTTGACACAATATTGTCTTGTCTGTGTCTGTTTTGATTCCTAGCATTGCCGTTAGTAGTATGGTTTGTCAAACCAAATTCCTTGGTAACCAAATACAAAGACCGTTCATTCATTTCATTTTGCAATGCATTAGTTACCTCCAAGAGACAAGTCCTTGATGTTAATATAAAATATATGTTGGAGCTAGAAAAAGATGAATTTGGGTTTTAAAAATGAAGCTTATTGAGCATAAAAATAAAGTAAAATAAATGTTGGTGGAAGGATATTGAAAATGAAATTGACTAAGTACATCATGATCCTTTCTGTTAAAACTACGTGAAGGTCATTTGAATATATGTGAGATATCTTTTGCCCATATTTTAACATGAAATGTGATAATAGTTACAAAACTGTACTCTTGATAATATATTGATAATTGAGCTCTCAGAAAATCCAAAAGTCTGGAATTACCCTTAATACATATGTAAGGTGATAATGAGAGTCCCTTGGACTGCAAGGAGATCCAACCAGTCCATTCTAAAGGAGATCAGTCCTGAGTGTTCATTGGAAGGACTGATGCTGAAGCTGAAACTCCAATACTTTGGCCACCTCATGCGAAGAGTTGACTCATTGGAAAAGACCCTGATGCTGAGAGGGATTGGGGGCAGGAGGAGAAGGGGACGACAGAGGATGAGATGGCTGGATGGCATCACTGACTCAATGGACATGAGTTTGAGTAAACTCCGGGAGTTGGTGATGGACAGGGAGGCCTGGGGTGTTGCAATTCATGGGGCTGCAAAGAGTCGGACATGACTGAGTGACTGAACTGAACTGAACTGAAGGTGATAATATTTTGGCAGATTTTATGTTTTTCTGAAACCTAAATTACAGTTTACATTTATCAGAAATTGAAATAAGGTGACATGAAAAGGAATGATTTTAAATGGAATTAATAGCATATTTCAACTAATTTATTATTTACTTCTGAATTACTTCCCATTAAATTTCTATCAACACACTTCTTCATTTTTTACTCCATTTGAAATAAACTTTCCTTTATATACTTGTGTGTTCTTCCTTTTGCAGTATTTTCTCACCTCACAGAATTGTCTAATGATATTTTATCTGTAGCTCTGCACTGCCTCCAAAATCATTCAAAGTGATTTCTTAAGAATGAAATTAATAGTTTTGTTTGTGTTTCACCAACTCTTGAGAGAATAGGAATGACACCTGCTGTAAATTACCAAAGAAATTTAACACAAATAGAAGAAATGGCAGTACTTTTGTTTTTTTTTAATCCTCTAAATTCAATCTGTCTGGGGGAAATAGTATATAATCTATCCTGACATTCCTATAAAATATTGGAATAGAATAATGCACTGCAAATAGGCAATGCATTATTATATTGTACACTATGGCATTTTGTGATTAATATAATAGTAAAACACACAGTCATAGCTTTCAATAGAACTCAAGTCAGTCTTAGAGGCAGAGCAGCTAATTAGGAAAAAGATATAAAAGAAAAATCCAAAAATAAAGGGAAGTGGAATTCATGAATGTCTCAATTTTAACCAAAATCATTTTCAGTAGAAATTATAGCAACTTTCAAATATTTGGGAGACTATGCTGTAGAAAAGATAGTACACTCATTCTATGGGGCTTCAAATGGCAGAGTTGGCATCTTTATGGTAGAATAATACGGTAGTAGATTTCAACTTGCTGAAATAGACCCAGACATCATAGCCTAAGCAGGCTATCTTGGAAAAAAATAAGTTTATTTCAACAGAAACTTTACAGATGTTAGGTAGAGTAGGCTGACTGTTATATGTTTGTTTATGTTACATACCCCAAAAGATGTGTCCAAATCCTAATCTCTGAAACCTACAAAAGTTATCTTATTTGGAGAAAAAATCCTTGCAAATGTAATAAAGATACAGGTCAGATTTTCCAGATGGACCCTAAATTTAATAAGAAAGGACTTTATGAGAGACATATAGAGGAGAAGGCAAGCACTGAAGAGAAGGTGATGAGAAAGAGTGATGAGGTGATGAGTGAGAAATCAGAGTGCTATGGCCTGCACCGAGGAAGTCAGCAACCACTGACCTCTGGGAGCATGGAGAGAATTTGCAGCTAGAGCTGCTATAGGAAGTGACTGCTGACACATTGCTTTTGGACTTCCGGCCAGAAGAACTATGAGAAAATAAAGTTTTGCTATTTTAAGCCATTAATTTTGTGGTAATTTGTTGTGGAAACCACAGTAAACATGAAGCTGATGATTATTGATCTAGAATATAAAAGGAATGCAGGTAACAATAAGATTATATGATATTTATGATATTTATAGTCTTCCTCCAAAAATGTCCTACCATCTTTTTGAACATTTTCAGAAGTTTATCCAGCAATCTAGAAGCATTGATGCTAATTCCAGTAGCTTCCAAAAGAGGAAATTTAGGATGATTACTCTGTTTTAGGTGATTTAAATTTAAAATACATTCCATTAGAACATTTTCGCCATGGAAATTATGGTTGAATAAATCAAAATTTCAGAAAATTGCAGACAAAACATTACAAAAATATCTAACACATTACCTTGTACACAAACTTTTAGTGTATTTTCTTTCTTTCCATTATCTGCCCTTTTATCTTGTTTTTATTTTCCATATAGTAGTAAACAAGGGTATGCATCCTCTATAAATCACAAATAAACTTAATCTTCTATAGAAAAGGTGGTTAGAAAAGAATAAAAGCAAAAGCAAAAATGGCTACATTTTTAGGTTTTCTATTTTCTCTTCCTAACAGAAAATATAAAGAACCTGGCAGAACTATTTGTCTCCCTTTTAATTAAAAAAAAAAAAAAATGTGTGTAGTTTCAAGAGGATTTTTATGGTGGTGGTTAAAAGTGAACTGGGTCTAATCCCTCAGTTTGTTTGCCCCAGTGCCTCAGAGTCACAAAGAAGGCACCTGGGCTTCTGTGCCCAGGCTTACATGGTTAAATACCTGCCTAATATACCCTTGGGTGAATGATTCCGGTAAGAGAACAATTAAACTCTCAGCTTGAGTTTTCTTCCTGGACTTCAATTCAGTGGATCTGCAAAAGACTAGGATTTTATTTTCTTTCAAATAGTGCTTGGAGTGTTTTCTTGGAAGCAATGCAGATAAATTATAGTACAATGTTTCAGAATCATTTTCAGGAATAGAGACAATATTCTTCAAATGTTTGTTTTAAGCTTTGGTGGTCTTTTTGAAACTGCCAAATGTCACTTGTAATTGCTAGTGAAGGGAAATGTTAGTATGAAACAGTCCAAGCCTATAATCCAAAAGCTTTTTCAACTTATTTTTGAAAACATTAGCAATGTTTTTATCTGCAGTGCTTCCTGATTAAACACATTTTGGGTTTGATGAGTTGGCCTTCTCTATAGATGCCTGGAAAAAAAAAAAGTCTGGTAAAATGATGTATGAAAGGATCACTAAGTTGACCTTACAAGTTAGAAATCACCAAAATATTCTATAGATAACAAGTTGTAATTAGTTTTTTATTGTTGTTGCTGTTATTTTGCTGAATCACACCATTAAAAGGAGTGCCAGAGTTTATAATTGATATATTGCCCTCTTCCGTGTGTGTGTGTGTGTGTGTGTGTGTGTGTTTATACACATCTGTAGGTAAAATAACAATTTTGTGGTAAGTCACACAGAAAACAACACTGACAGGAAAAATTAATTGCAAACCCCTTCTCCCTAAACTTCACATTTAACTTTGTCTGAACATCTGACTCATAAATGAATACTTTATTATCTTTAAAGACCTCGAGAATGTCTGAGGCAGGATGACACTAGCACATATACACAAATATACACATATGTGTACTCAAGTGTACAGAAATTCAAAAGATAATGAGAGGGTAAATAAGTCAGTATGGATAACTATAAAACAAAGTGCCCCAGATCTTCAGAGACAGAAGGTCTAAGAACCCTTAGATGTTTGGTAACTTAGGTTCTGAACTACAAGACAGGAGATACAATGCAATCATGACTGTAATTGCTGGTTCTGAACTACAAGACAGGAGATACAATGCAATCATGACTGTAATTGCTAAGTCACTCTATTCCTTCTATACTACTCCACACCCTCTTCCCACAAATTCATCTTTCCATTATGACATTAATCATATCCATACCACTATGGTCACTGGATCCCCCAGTCCATCATGAATAAATTCTCCTTCAGCCTCAAACTCCACACAGGTGATTTTTTATATCCTGTTATCCTTTACATCGCCTTATTTCCTAAAAAATATTTTTCTTGCAGCCATCTTTGATGATGGCTGTTCCTTTCCTACACCTACATGAGCCACTAGCAGTGCCGGCACCTTCCTTTTAGATGATAGAACACCTCTTCTTCTACACTGAAATGATACCCAGCCCACTGGACCAGCAATTTATTCCTGGTTTTAACTCCTAACTTGCCTCATATTCTTCTTGATTGTGGTCCAGCTCTGGTTGTTTTGACCTACTATCCCTGGAACCTTCAAGAGCCGTCCTTTCTGCATTTATTGTCAACCCTATTTGACTTGTTGACACAAACAACCTTACCCAATAAGCTCAAAAAACTGAGAAATTCTCAATAGAATACAAACAGATCATGCTTTTTGATTCCTTAACACTTTCATTTAACTATTTATTTTAGCAGTTCCCTCTTCTCAAACAAGAGGTCTACCACTTTACCATGTTCTCTAGACTTACCCAAATTTACGTCTCTTTACCAATAAGATCAATTACCTTCTAAATTACAAATCCAGTGGAAAACTTTCAGTACTTATCTCTATTGGAGTTCTCTAAATACTATATATTGGTGAATTATATACATACAGCTCTTGTCTTTGAAATCTTCATCAAGTTTTCCTTACCAATCTTCTTCATTGCTCACCCTTTGATTTGATTCCTTTAGAGCATCTATCCTCAGATAATTTTTTCTCCTCTATATTCTGCCTATAGGTGACTTCATTCACAATATGATGATAGTTCTTTCTCTTAACTCCTGTCCTGACCTTGCTTCTGGTTTCCAGACTTATTTAATAAGTCAAAACATCTGTTCAGTGGAATTTTCAGAAGCCCCTGAAAGTAAGTTTTTTCTTATAACTCCTACCATACTTATTTACTGAAATGAATTATATCAATAGAATCCAGTCAGAAAAACAAATTGCAGACCAGAAATTTCATGTATTCATAGGATGTTTGTTATGGAGAACAGTTAGGAAATTACTCGATAAGCCATGAGGGCAAACAATGAGTCCCTGTCAGACAAACCGACTTTAGCAAGAGAAGGAAATGTTACCATCCCTTAGTCTGCCGGAGTCCAGGAAACTGAGCCACTGGTGGGGATTGTTGAAGCAGAAGTGCTGCATGGGAACTAAAAGCGCAGAGGAAACAGCCTTTTTTTTTCCAGGGACGTAGACAGAAATGGTTAAAAAAAAAAAACAATGGAAAAGCTGTCCTCTGGTGTCTCTATTCTCTCCAGCCTCCTATCTCTCCCCGTGACATTCACCAGAACCAGCGAGTAAGTGAAATGGTATAGGAAGTAGTGGTTAACCTCTAGCTACTCAGAACAGAGCAGAGGAAAGTCGAGAAATCGATTTGAGAATAATCATGCAAACGACCTGCAACCCACAGATGGTGAACAACTCAGGGCCTTTCTGCAAACTGTTTTAGGTTTGGAGTATCTTTGCCCAATCTTGTGACTGCTTCTCTGCACTCTTTTCCGAGACCACCAGAGAGACACTCTTCTATCTGCTGTGTATTTTCCTTGTTCTGTCTTTAACAGTCTCCTAAAGAGTGTTTGCTCAGTGTATCTGTTTTTGTCTACTGAATGCTTGCTGTTTCCAAATACTAGTTTGAGGTTTAATAATTCCAGTAAAATCAGGAAATTTATCAAGCTTTGAAACATTTTGTCTCAAAAATCACTGCACTCAAGTCTAAGATAAGCAAGTACAACTTTATGGATGCCTTATCTCACAGCTTCACTTTTTCACTATCTCACAGCTCCTGCTAGCCATAGAGAGAATCTTGCTTTTTAAGTAATGCAAGAAGTGTCCACTTTTTAATATTTCTCTTTTCAAAGATAACTAAAAGTAAATTTAATCTCCTCTGATCTATTCCTGATATTATATCTTAGTGAGTGAGTGAAGTAATTGAAGTCTCTCAGTTGTGTCCAACTCTTTGCGACCCCATGGACTATAGCCTACCAGGATCCTCTGTCCATGGGATTTCCCAGGCAAGAGTACTGAAGTGGGTTGCCATTTCCTTCTCGAGGGGATCTTCCTGACCCAGGGATCAAACCCAGGTCTCCCACATCATAGTCAGACGCTTACCTTCTGAGCCACCAGAGAAGTCAGGAATATACCTAATTCACAGTTAGGGAGGCAACATAGTATACTAGGAAGCAGACAGACTCAAAAGTCAGACTTTGTAGCTTTAAATTCTGACTCTGTCACTAGTAACAAATTACCTTAGTCAAGTTATTTAACCTCAATGTACCACAGTTCCCATATTTGAAAGCAGAATGAATAATGATCTATTTTACAAGGTTATGGTAAGGTTTAGCAGAGCCAAGATGGGCAAAAATCTTTGAAAAGCACCTGTACTTAGTACACACTATGTAAGTGACATTATATTTTATATTAATAATATTATTATTTTGGTCTGTGGGAAGATAAATTCAGATGGATTATTTTTACCATAAGCAAGAAAGTGCTCTTATAAAAACCCAATACTAAAGGTCTGTAATACAACAATATCTTAAACATATAATAGCTAAATAACATGAATATATGTACACATATATATGTATACAAATATCTAAAACACAGCTAACTACAAATTTAAAATAAGAGGAAATATATTGTGTATTATATAATTAATATACATGAATATGAAACATGGACTATTTACTTTTAAAGTCCAGTTGGGATAAAAGGCATACTAGAGCCTACTGTAAAATTAAAAACACAAGCAGAATTCAAGAGTTAATTTGAATATATCTGCTCTATTTTACAAAGAAGAAAAATTAATTTTATATTAAAATATAAATGCACCAATATTGAATTCAGCAGGAAAGTTTCTTAACAGTAAGGTACGTTTGCCTTTTCTACTGCCAAAGGGCAGGTCTGATAAGAAACAGCCCTAAAACAAAATATCACACATGTTAGGTATTAAATTTTACCAAGTTTTAATTCCTCCTCTCTTGAAATAAGACCATTTGATTCTCTTATTGAAGCTTTAGTTTTAAATCACCTCTTAGGCCCATTGTCACCTCATGGTGGAAAGTTCTAGACATACTATGTTGGTATCTTTATAACATTCAGTTCAGTTGCTCACTCATGCCCAACTCTTTGCAACCCCATGGACTGCAGCATGCCAGGCCTCCCTGTCCATCACCAATTCCCAGAGTTTACTCAAACTCATGTCCATTGAGTCAGTCATGCCATCCAACCATCTCATCCTCTGTTGTCCCCTTCTCCTCCCACCTTAAATCTTTCCCAGAATCAGGGTCTTTTCAAATGATTCAGTTCTTTGCATCAGGTGACCAAAGTATTGGAGTTTCAGCTTCAACATCAGTCCTTCCAATGAATATTCAGGACTGATTTCCTTTAGGATGGACTGGTTGGATCTCCTTGCTGTCCAAGGGACTCTCAAGAGCCTTCTCCAACACCACAGTTAAAAAGCATCAATTTTTCGGTGCTCAACTTTCTTTATAGTCCAACTCTCACATACATATGTGACTACTGGAAAAACCATAGTTCTGACTAGATGGACCTTTGTTGGCAAAGTAATGTCTCTGCTTTTTAACATGCTGTCTAGGTTGGTCATAGCTTTTCCTCCAAGGAGCAAGCATCTTTTAATTTCATGGCTGCAGTCACCATCTGCAGTGATTTTGGAGCTCAAAAAAGTCTGTCACTGTTTCCATTGTTTCCCCATCTATTTGCCCTGAAGTGATGGGACCAGATGCCATGATCTTAGTTTTCTGAATGTTGAACTTTAAGCCAACTTTTTCACTCTCCTCTTTCACTTTCATCAACAGGCTCTTTAGCTCTTCACTTTCTGCCATAAGTGTGGTGTCATCTGCATATCTGAGGTTATTGATGTTTCTCCTGACAATCTTGATTCCAGCTTGTGCTTCATCCAGTCCAGCATTTCTCATGATATACTCTGCATATAAGTTTAATAAGCAGGGTGACAAGGTACAGCCTTGACATATTCCTTTCCTGATTTGGTTCCAGTCTGTTATTCCATGTCCAGTTCTAACTGTTGCTTCTTGAACTGCATACAGATTTCTCAGGAGGCAGGTCAGGTGGTCTTGTATTCCTATCTCTTGAAGAATTTTCTACAGTTTGTTATGATCCATACAGTCAAAGGCTTTGGCACAGTCACTAAGGCAGAAATAGATGTTTTTCTGGAACTCTCTTGCTGTTTTGATGATCCAGTGGATGTTGGCAATTTGATCTCTGGTTCCTCTGCCTTTTCTAAATCCAGCTTGAACATCTGGAAGTTCACGGTTCAGGTACTATTGAAGCCTGGCACAGAGAATTTTGAGCATTACTTTGCTAGCATGTGAAAAGAGTGCAATTGTGTGGTAGTTTGAACATTCTTTGGCATGGCCTCCCAAGTGGGCCTTGGAAGCATCACTGCGATCAAGGCTAGTGGCTTATAGCCATTGGTAGTTCTCAAATCATGAGACTTATCAAAAAACTGAATTGTTTTCTTTGTTTGCTTATGTGAAACATATTTCAGTAACTTTAGAAATGCCCTACCTCATTTACAACTGGAGGTCTGTCTTCATCTGATCTGTCTTGTACAGATTAAATAGTTCTCTGTGACTGCAGAAAAATTCCTAGTCTTCTGTGTACTAATAGACTAATATTTATATTCATTTAATGATAATATTTACCCCCAAGTAACCACTCCAGTATTCTTGCCTGAAGAATTCTATGGACAGAAGAGCCTTGTGGGCTTTAGGCTATGGGATCACAAAGAGTCAGATATGACTGAGTAACTAACACACACCCTACCTTCTTATCTTATAAGCCTATTGAGGCATTTGTTTAGTAATCTTACTTCCAGACTGAAATCGCACCAGATCCTGGGATAGGTCTTCACGAGGATGCAACTGCCAGCTGACCTGTGAGCTGGACCTGGGCAAATGGAGAATGGTTACCCTCTCCTCTTTCCTTGGAATAGACATTCCTTCCACTGTTTCCATGCTAGAAGCAGCTTCAAGGATGCCACTTTAAGAAAACACTGGGTTACTGAGTCCATCTGGACTGTGCACATGACTGAGCCCTATGGAGGCCTCTATATTAACCCTCAAGATTCCACAGGGCAGATGCGGAAATCTACTTCTCTTGTAAACACCCAAGGCAAGCCTCATGTGTAATTTCTCTGGTTTATTACAACTACCATCTACCAATATAGAGTGGTTTGTGTTTTTCTTCAGCCTCTTCTTGCCCACCTGTATGGGGTGGGGAAGACAGATTTGAGAATCATCTAGGGAACTCTTAAGTTTCTGGACCAGGGTTAGGCAGTAATTCTGATTCACTAGACAACTCTGCCTTGTAGAAATAGTATGGAGAAAATGATGCTTGTATATATACCTGGATTTACCAAAAATATTCAAATGGGTCATTTTTTCTCCCATATATTATCTGTCAAGATAGCTTAGTGAAAAGTATGTTGGGAAGAAGTGGAACAATGGTATAAAAGAGACAGTGCATGGCTAAAAATATTCCCCTTTAATACTATTTTAAAAACTACAATGTTCAGGCTGAGATACAAAAATTTACATATAAAAAATTTAAAATATTTCTTTGTCATTATTTGTAAAATTGTATTTTTGCTTAGAAGCAGAAAATACAATTACTTAAGGACTTCTCCTCTCCTTAGAAACTGTATCATGAGGTTTCTACTTTATTTTCACTGTTTTGAATCTATTTTGTTATTTAAAATCAATTTCTTGTCAAAAGAGTCCAATATTAACTTTATCTGGTTTTGAAACTTTGTGATTAATTTTTGTGGCATATGAAGAGAAAGTAAAACTAAGTAACCATGACTGAGAGCCATTGAAAATGAATATAGCATGCTGAATTTTCTCTGGCACTTGCACTAATATGAAAACTTACTTGCTCAGTTTTTGGTTCCACATGAAAGTAGCTTAGAACTTACCACTGCATCCTAATAACTAGTTAAAAAAAAAAGAATAGGTTTAAAAATTAATAGCTCTTCTCGGGTAAGAGAGGGGAATATCAGAGCAAACCACTACCCCTAAGATAGGAGAGATAGATGATTGAATATGAAATCACAGCTTATCCTTGAAGCAGAGATATCTGAGAGGAATCTGCCTCAGAAACCAGTCACAGAGTGGGAAAACCTAAATTATAACTAAATTGCTGGAGAGTCAGAGAGTGGATAACTCTGAAACATAAAACCACCAAGGGACCCACTTATTGGAGAATGAGGAATACAGTATTGTAAGATTTATGAAGAGTTTGACCAGGTTCCCACAGTAAATATTATAGAAGAATTCCCTGAGTCTTCTGGCAGAGCATGGAGAAAAGGAATCACTTTGAAATACACTGGAGCACTCTGTTCTTCTTAATAAAGCCTGCCATCAGGGGAAATTAATTAACCAGAGCCTAACCTAATGGAGCCTGACCTGGGGAAAAGATATACTCAACTTCAGTCCACTCTAAACATCCTGAGTGGGGAGAAAGAAAATGAGAAACACTTGTAAAGTTCACAGTCCAGAGACAAAGGATCAATAAAATATCTTAATATGTATGATCATATTAATCATACAGTATGCTCCCTCTTCCCCCAACCCACTACTATAGGCACATTTACAGCAGTTCCTCTTAACTGGTCCATCATATGTGGTTATCAAGAAAAAATTACAAGGCATACCAAAGGCAAAGCATCCTCATGGTTTGAAGAGACAGAGCAAACATAAGAACCAAACATTCAGGGAGGCTGAAATTGTCAGGCCAGAAACTCAAAACACTTATGAGTAATATGCAAAGTGCTCTAATGTATTCAGTAAACTACATGTAAGAACAGATGGGCAACATAAGCAGAAGAGGTGAAAATTCTAAGAAAGAACCAGAGAGAGATGCTGCAGATCAAAAACACTGTAACAAAAATGAAGAATGCCTTTGATGGAATGCCCAGTCTTGCACTATTATTCAACATAGTTTTGGAAGTCTTACCCATGGAAATCAGAGAATAAAAAACAATAAAAGAAATCCAAATTGGAAAGAAGAAATAAAACTGTCACAGTTTGCAGATGACATGATACTATGTATAGAAAACCCTGAAGACAGAAAATTTCTATCAGTGCTCATCAATGAGGCTGGTAAAGTTGCAGGATATAAAATTAATACACAAAAATTTCTTGCATTCCTATGCACTAACAGCAAAAGCTTAGAAAGAGAAACCAAATGGAAAAATTCCATTTACCATCATATTAAAAAGAATAATAAATGACATACTAGACCAAATGGACTTAAACAACATTCTATCCAAAACCAGAGAAATATACATATTTTAAAAGTGCACATCAAACAGTCTCCAGGATAGATTATAAGTCTCAGTAAATCTAAGAAAACTGAAATCATATCAAGCATATTTGTTGACTACAACACTGTGGCAAAAGAAATTATCTACAAGTGAAAAAAAAATTGCAAAAGATATAATGTGTGGAAGCTAAACAATATGCTACTAGATAATTGATGAATCACTGAAGAAATCAAAAAAGCAATCATATATATTACCTGAAAACAAATGAAAAACACAATGATCCAAAATGTAGGATATCACAAAAGCAGTTCTAGGATGAAAGTTTATAGAGATACAAATCTACCACAGGAAACAAGAACTATTCAAAAAACAATCCAACCTTATCCTAAAAGAAACTAGAGAAAGAGGGTTTTCCCTGGTGGCTGAAGATGGTAAAGAATCTCTTTGCCAATGCAGGAGACCCGGGTTTTATCCCTGAGTCGGGAAGATACCCTGGAGAAGGAAATTGCAACCCACTCTTTTGCTTTTGCCTGGAAAAATCCCATGGACGGAGAAGCCTGGTAGGCTACAGTCCATGCGGTTGCAAAGAGTCAGACACGACTGTGCGACTTCTCTTTCCCATTTTTTGGAGAAGGGAATGACTTCCTGCTTCAGTATTCTTGCCTGGAGAATTCCCTGGACAAAGGAGCCTAATGGGCTATATTCCATAGGGTCACAAAGAGTCGGACAGGACTGAGCGACTAACACTTTCACTATAAAAGTTGGTATTAGGGGAAGAATCATTAAGATGAAAGAAGAAATAAATGAAAAATCTAAAAATAAATTAATAAAATGATCAAGGAAACTAAGAACTGATTCTTTGAAATGATAAAAAAAAAAAAGGATAAACCTTTAGTCAGACTCATCAAGAATAAGAGAAGGTCCAAATCAATAAGCTTAGAAATGTAAAATAGGTCACAACTGACATGAAGAAATACAAAGGATCATAAAAGATCACTACAGTTGTACATCAACAAAATGGACAACAGAGAAGGAATGGACAAATTCCACTCAACAATACATAATAAGGGTTATACAGATGATCAGGTGGGATCTATTCCAGGGATGCAATGATTCAATATCCAGAAATCAATGTGATATATTATATTAACAAATGGAAGGATTAAAATAAATGACATGGTTATCTTAATAACTGCAGAAAAACATTTGACAAAATTCAATATCCATTCATGAGAAAAGCCCTCAAAGATGTTGTAGAGGAAACATATCTAAACAGAGTAAAGGCCACTTATGGCAAACCATAGCTAATGGCATACTCAACAGTGAAAAACTGAAAGACTTTCCTGTAACATCAGAAACGAAACAAGGATGCTCACTCTTACTTTTATTTAGCATAGTATTGAAAGTCCTAGCCACAGCAATCAGAAAAGAAAAAGAAAGAGCATCCAAACTGGAAGGAAAGAAGTAAAACTTTCATTTGCAATGATAAAATACTATATACAGAAAACCCTAAAATCTCTGCCAAAAAACTATTAGAACTAATAAATGAATTCAGTAAATTTTCAGGATACAAGGTTAATATAAAAAAATCTGTCACTTTTCTATACAACCGATCATGAACTATGAGAAAGAGAAAGCAAGGGGTGAAAGCCCATTTAAAATTACATCAAAAAGAATAAAATCCCTAGGAATAAACTTAATGAGGGAGGTGAAAGACCTAGACTGTGAAAACTACAGAACTTTGATGAGGAAATTAAACATGATATAAAGAAATAGAAAGATATCCTATATTCATGGATCAGAAGAATTTATATTGTCAAAATATTCATATTACAGCAATCTATAGACAAAGTAATCTTTATCAAAGTTTTTCATGAAGTTTTTCACAAAACTAAAATAAACAATCCTAAAATTTGTATGGAATCACAAAGAACCTCCAAATTTCCAAGGTAATCTTGTGGAAAAAATCAAAGCTTAGAATATCATACTCCCTGACCTCAGACTAACACAGAGCTACAGTAATCAAAACACCATGGTATTGACACAAAAATAGACACAGAAAAGAACAGAGAGCCCAGAAATAAACCTGCACAGTGTGGTTAATTAATCAATGACAAATCAGGCAAGAATATACAATGGAAATAGGACAGTCTCTTCCACAAATGGTGCTGGGAAAACTGGACAGCTACATGTAAGTGTGAAATTAGAACACTATCTAAGACCATGTACAAAAAAAAAAAAAAAACTCAAAATGAATTAAAGATCTCAGTATAAGATAAATCATAAAACTCCTGGAATTGAACATACTAACGAAACTCTGAAATAAATAGTAGCAATATTTCATTTGACTATCACCTAAGGAACAAGAAACAAAAGCAAAAATAAACAAATGGGACCAAATTAAACTTAAAGGGTTTTGCATAGCAAATAACACCATCAACATAATTTAAAGACAACACATTGAATGAAAGAAAGTATTTGCAAATGATATAAAAAATAAGGGCTAAATATCCAAAATATATAAATGGCTTATAAAACTCAATATGAAAAAAAAAATTTAAACGTGGACAGAAGACTTGAATAGACAATTTTCAGAAGACAATATACAGATGGCCAACAGGCACATGAAAAAATGCTCAGTTTTGCAAATCATCAGAGAAGCACAAATTAAAATGACAATGAGGTATCATTTCATACCTGTCAAAACGGCTATCATCAAAGCATCTACAAATAACAAATGTTGTCATGGAAGTGAAGAAAAGGCAAAACCAGCCCACTGTTAATTGGAATGTAAATGGATACAACTACTATGGAAAACAATAACAAGGATCTTCAAAAACCTAAAAATAAAGTCATTTTAAGCTCTAGCAGTCCCACTGCTGAGTTTATAACCAAGGTGGGGGGGGGCACTTTAATTCAAAAAGGTAAAGACATCCCGTGTTCATAGTAATATTGTCTGGAATAGCCGAGTTATGGAGACAAATATTCACCAACAGATGGATGGATAAAGAAGATGTATGTTTATGTGTCTGTGTGTATACATATACACAGTGCAATATACAAACAAATACAGTGGAATATTATTCAGCCATAAATAAGAATGAAGTTTTGCCATTTACATCAATGTAGGTAGACCTAGAGTATATTATACTTAATGAAAAAAGTAGGAGAAAGACAAACATTCTTACCACTTTTAAGTGGGATCTAAAAAATTAAATGAATGAATTTATATAATGAAACAGAAACATACAGATATAGAGAGAGCAAAATACTGGTCACCAGTGCAAAGAAACAGAGAAAAACAATAGAATGGGAAAACTAGAGATCTCCAACAAAATTAGAGATACCAAGGGGACATTTCATGCAAAGATGGGCTCAATGAAGGACAGAAATGGTATGAACCTAACAGAAGCAGAAGATATTAAGAAG
This sequence comes from Odocoileus virginianus, assembly GCF_023699985.2. NCBI lineage: Eukaryota > Metazoa > Chordata > Mammalia > Artiodactyla > Cervidae > Odocoileus > Odocoileus virginianus. The sequence continues at coordinate 54,472,702 of NC_069694.1, forward strand.
AGGTGGCAAGAATACACAGAAGAACTGTACAAAGAAGACCTTCACAGACTAGATAATCACGATGGTATGATCACTCACCTAGAACCAGACATCCTGGAATGTGAAGTCAAGTGGGCCTTAGAAAGCATCACTATGAACAAAGCTAGTGGAGGTAATGGAATTCCAGTTGAGCTCTTTCAAATCCTAAAAGATGATTCTGTGAAAGTGCTGCACTCAATATGCAAGCAGATTAGGAAAACTCAGCAGTGGCCACAGGACTGGAAAATGTCAGTTTTCTATCCAATCCCAAAGAAAGGCAATACCAAAGAATGCTCAAACTACCACACAAATACACTCATCTCACAAGCTAGAAAAGTAATGCTCTAAATTCTCCAAGCCAGGCTTCAGCAGTACATGAACCATGAAATTCCAGAGGCTCAAGCTGGATTTAGAAAAGGCAGAGGAACCGAAGATCAAGTTGCCAACATCTGCTGGATCATAAAAAAAGCAAGAGGGTTCCAGAAAAAATATCTAATTCTGCTTTATTGAGTATGCCAAAGCCCTTGACTGTGTAGATCACAATAAACTGTGGGAAGTTCTAAAAAAGATGAGAATATCAGACCACCTGACCTGCCTGTTGAGAAACCTGTATGCAGGTCAGGAGGCAACAGTTAGAACTGGACATGGAACAACAGACTGGTTCCAAGTAGGAAAAGCAGTACATCAAGGCTGTATATTGCCACCCTGCTTATTTAACTTATATGCAGAATACAGCATAAGAAACACTGGGCTGGGTGAAGCACAAGCCGGAATCAAGATTGCCAGGAGAAATATCAATAACCTCAGATATGCAGATGACACCACCCTTATGGCAGAAAGTAAAGAAGAACTAAAGAACCTCTTGATGAAAGTGAAAGAGGAGAGTGAAAACTTTGACTTAAAACTCAACGTCCAGGAAACTAAGATCATGGCATCCAATCCCGTCACTTCATGGCAAATAGATGGGGAAACAGTGGAAACAGTGACAGACTTTATTTTCAGGGGCCCCAAAATCACTGAAGATGGTGATTGAAGCCATAAAATTAAAGATGCTTACTCCTTGAAAGAAAAGTCATGACCAACCTAGACAGCATATTAAAAAGCAGAGACATTACTTTGCCAACAAAGGTTCATCTAGTCAAAGCTATGGTTTTTCCACAGTCATGTATGGATGTGAGAGTTGGACTATAAAGAAAACTGAACACTGAAGAATTGATGCTTTTGAACTGTGATGTTGGAGAAGACTTTTGAGAGTCCCTTGGACTGCAAGGAAATCCAACCAGTCCCTCCTAAAGGAAATCAGCCCTGAATATTCCTTGGAAGTACTGATGTTGAAACTGAAACTCCAATACTTTGGCCACCTGATGCAAAGAACTGACTCACTGGAAAAGACCCTGATGCTGGGAAAGATTTAAGGTGGGAGGAGAAGGGGACAACAGAGGATGAGATGATTGGATGGCATCACTGACTCAATGGACTTGAGTTTGAGTAAACTCTGGGAGTTGGTGATGGACAGGGAGAACTGGCATGCTGCAGTCCATGGGGTCACAAAGAGTCGGACATGACTGAGCAACTGAACTGAACTGAACTGAAGTAATGAGAAGCAGAAGATGAGCAGAGAGATAGGGATATATGTTTAAGAGAGATATATTATTAGCTTTAAAATAGATAAGTAGCAAGGATTTATCATTCAACACAAGAAAATATAGCCATTATTTTGTAGTAACTTTAAATGTCATATAATCTATTATATGCTGAATTATAATATTGTACACCTAAAGCTAATATGATATCGTAAATCAACCAAACTTCAATAAAAATTTTAAAAACAGTAAAATTAGGTCATATCTTGTGAAATCATAGGTTGTCCCTCTGCAATATGTACATTTTTCTTTTTTTAATTTATTTATCTTTTAATTGAAGGATAATTGCTTTACATAATTTTGTTATTTTCTGTCAAACTTCAACAGAGTCAGACACAGATATACATACATCCCCTCCCTTTTGAATCTTCCTTCCATCTTCCCTCCCATCGCCCCCTTCTAGGTTGATACAGAGCCCCTGTTTGAGTTTCCTGAGCCATGCAGCAAATTCCCATTGGCTATCTATTTCACATATGGTGATGTATGTTTCCATGTTACTCTTGCCATACATCTCACCCTTTCCTCCCCTCTCTCCATGTCCATAAGTCTATTCTCTATGTCTGTTTCTCCACTGTTGCCCTGTAAATAAATTCTTCTGTACCATTTTTCTAGATTCCAAATATATGTTAGAATATGATATTTATCTTTCTCTTTTTGACTTACTTCAATCTGTATAACAGGTTCTACATTCACCCACCTCATTATAACTAACTCAAATATGTTCCTCTTTATGGCTGAGAATCTTCCATTGTATATATGTACAACTTCTTTATCCATTCATCTCTTGATGGACATCTAGGTTGCTTCCATGTTCCATCTATTGTAAATAGTGCTGCAATGAACAATGGGATATATGTGTCTTTTTCAATTTTGGTTTCCCCAGATTATATGCTGAGGAGTGGGATTGCTGGGTCATATGGTGGTTTTATTCCTAGTCTTTTAAGGAATCTCCATAACATCTACCATAGTGGCTGTATCAGTTTTCATTCCCACCAACAGTGCAAGAGTGTTTCCTTTAGTCCTCTCTAGCACTTATTGTTTGTAGACTTTTTGATGATGGCCATTCTGACTGGTGTGAGGTGATCTTATTATAGTTTTAATTTGCATTTCTCTAATATTGAGTGGTGTTGAACATCTTTTCATGTGTTTTTTAGCCATCTGTATGTCTTCTTTGGAAAAATGCCTGTTTAGGCCTTTTCCCCACTTTTTGATTGGGTTGATTTTATCTGGTATGGAATTATATGAGCTGCTTGTATATTTTTGGAAATTAATCCTTTGTCAATTATTTCACCTGCTATTATTTTCTCCCATTCTGAGGGTTATCTTTTCACCTTGCTTATAGTTTCCTTTGATGTGCAAAAGCTTTTAAGTTTAATCAAGTTCCACTTGCTTACTTTTGTTTTATTTCCATTACTCTAGGAGGTGGGTCATAGAGGATCTTGCTTTAATTTAGGTCATCGAGTGTTCTGCCTATGTTTTCCTCTAAGAGTTTTATAGTTACTGGTCTTACATTGAGGTATTTAATCCATTTTGAGTTTATCTTTGTGTATGGAGTTAGGAAGTTTTCTAATTTCATTCTTTTACATCTAGCTGTTCAGTTTTTCCAGCACCATTTATTGAAAAGGCTGTCTTTGCCCCATTGTATATTCTTGCCTCCTTTGTCAAAAATAAGGTACCCATAAGTGCATGGGTTTATTTCTAGGCTCTCTATGTTCTTCTGTTGGTCTATATTTCTGTTTTTATGCCAGTACCATACTGTCTTGTTGACTGTATCTTTGTATTATCATCTGAAGTCAGGAACGTTGGTTCTTTCAGCTCCATTCTTCTTTCTCAAGACTACTTTGGCTTCAAGGTCTTTTGTGTTTCCACATGAATTGCAAAATTTTTCTAGTTCTTTGAACAATGCCATTGGTAATTTAATAGTGAAAGTGTTGAAGCTGTAGATTGTCTTTGGTAGTATAGTCGTTTCACAATATTGATTCTTCCTACCCAGGAACATGGAATAATTTTCCATCTGTTTACATTATCTTTGATGTCTTTCATTAGTGCCTTATAATTTTCTGTATACAATTCATTTATCTCATTAGGTAAGTTTATTCCTAGATATTTAATTATTTTTGTTGCAATGGTGAATGGAATTGATTCCTTGATTTCTTTTTCTGATTTTTAATTGTTATACAGAAATGCAAGTGATTTCTGTATATTGATTTTGTATCCTGCAACTTTGCTACATTCACTGATTAGCTCTACTAATTTACCTATATTATCTTTAGTGTTTTCTATGCACAGTATCATGTCATCTGCAAACAGTGAGAGCTTTACTTCTTCTTTTCTGATTTGGATTCCTTTTTATTTCTTTTTCTTCTCTGATAGCAACTAGGAATTCCATAACTATGTTGAATAATACTCTTGATAGTGGACACCCTTGTCTTGTTCCTCAATTAGGGGAAATGTTCCTGATCTCAGTGGAAACTGAAAGCATTTTTCACCACTGACTACTCCATTAGCCTTGGAATATGGAATGAAGCAGGGCAAAGGCTAATAGAGTTTTGCTAAGAAAGCGCACTGGTCACAGCAAACCCCCTCTTCCAACAACACAAGAGAAGACTCTACACATGGACATCACCAGATGCTCATTAACAAAATCAGATTGATTATATTCTTTGCAGCCAAAGATGGAGAAACTCTATACAGTCACCAAAAACAAGACTAGGACATGACTGGCTCAGATCATGAACTCCTTATTGCCAAACTCATACTTAAATAAAAGAAAGTAGGGAAAACCACCAGACCACTCAGGTATGACCTAAGTCAAATCCCTTATGATGACATAGTGGAAGTGAGAAATAGATTTAAGGGACTAGATCTGATAGACAGAGTGCCTGATGAACTATGGATGGAGGTTTGTGACACTGTACAGGAGACAAGGAGCAAGACCATCCCCAAAAAAAGAAATGCAAAAAAGCAAAATGGTTGTCTGAGGAAGCCTTATAAATAGCTGTGAAAAGAAGAGAAGAGAGAAGAGAAGAGAAAAGATAAAGAAGAGAAGCCATAGGCAAAGGAGAAAAGAAAAGATATACCCATTTGAATGCAGAGTTCCAAAGAATAGTAAGGGGAGATAAGAAAGCCTTCCTCAGTGATCACTGCAAACAAATAGAGAAAAACAATAAAATGGGAAAGACTAGTGATCTCTTCAAGAAAATTAGAGATATCAAAGGAACACTTCATGCGAAGATGGGCTCAATGAAAGACAGAAATGGTATGGACCTAACAGAAGCAGGAGATATTAAGAAGAGGTGGCAAGAATACACAAAAGGAAATGCTCAAAATTCTCCAAACTAGACTTCAGCAATATGTGAACTATGAACTTTCAGATGTTCAAGCTGGTTTTAGAAAAGGCAGATGAACAAGAGATCATTGCTAACATCCATTGGATCATCAAAAAAGCAAGAGAGTTCCAGAAAAACATCTATTTCTGCTCAATTGACTATGCCAATGCCTTTGACTGTGTGGGTCACAATAAACTGTGGAAGATTCTGAAAGATATGGGAATACCAAATAACTTGACCTACCTCTTGAAAAACCTGTATGCAGGCCAGGAAGCAGCAGTTAGAACCTGACATGGAACAACAGACTGGTTCCAAATAGAAAAAGGAGTGCGTCAGGGCTGTATATTGTCACCCTGCTTATTTAACTTATATGCAGAGTACATCATGAGAAACGCTGGGCTGGAAGAAGCACAAGCTGGAATCAAGATTGCCAGGAGAAATATCAATAACCTCAGATATGCAGATGACACCACCCTTATGGCAGAAAGTGAAGAAGAACTAAAGAGCCTCTTGAAGAAAGTGAAAGAGGAGAGTGAAAAAGTTGGCTTAAAACTCAACATCCAGAAAACTAAAATCATGGCATCCAGTCCCATCACTTCATGGCAAATACATGGGGAAACAGTGACAGACTTTATTTTCAGGGGCCCCAAAATCACTGCAGATGGTGATTTAAGCCATAAAATTAAAGATGCTTACTCGTTGGAAGAAAAGTCATGACCAGCCTAGACAGCATATTTAAAAGCAGAGATATTACTTTGCCAACAAAGGTCCATGTAGTCAAAGCTATGGTTTTTCCACTAGCCTTGTTTGGATGTGAGAGTTGGACTATAAAGAAAGTTGAGTGCTGAAGAATTGATGCTTTTGAACTGTGGTATTGGAGAAGACTCTTGAGAGTCCCTTGGATGGCAAGAAGATCCAACAAGTCCATCCTAAAGGAAATCAGTCTTGAATATTCATTGGAAGGACTGATGCTGAAGCTGAAATTGCAATACTTTGGCCACTTGATGTGAAGAACTGACTTATTTGCAAAGACCTTGATGCTGGGAAAGATTAAAGGCTGGAGGAGAAGGGGATGACAGAGAATGAGATAGTTGGATGGCATCACCGACTCAATGGACATGAGTCTGAGTAAATTCTGGAAGTTGATAATGGCCAGGGAGTGCTACAGTCCATGGGGTCACAAAGAATCAGACACGACTGAGTGACTTAATTGAAACTGAGAAGGGTATGGCAAACAGTATTGGCCAATACATTCCAGTGTTCTTCCCTGGAGAACCCCCTCCCTGACAGAGAAGGCTGGCAGGCCACAGTCTACAGGGTCGCCAAGAATTGGACCTGACCAAAGCAACTCTGTGCACATAGATGCAAGACTCTTTTTGCCTGTGGCACTCTGCCCCAGTGAGGGTTGGGAGTGAAGGTGGTTAGCTGCTTGGTTTGTGGGTACCCTAATGGCAGCAAGTGTGCAGGGACACGGACTGCCTCCACCATAGGAGTTATGGCCCTGTCAGTGTCTTTTTTTGAACCTCTTGTGGCTGGCGATCATAAGGCCTTTTTGGCCAGTCTTTCTCCATGGCTCTGCCCCTTCAGGCACTTAGAGGGCTCCCTTACCTGGGGTCCCTCTCTGTTTTTCAGGGGGTCAGGCACATAGAGGGCCCCTCCACCCTCGCCCCCAGCTCAGGCCCTACTCTGTAGATGGAAGCATCAGGCACTTAAAGGAGCGTCCTGGGTGGGGTCCTACTATACATTTCAGGGCGTCAGGCATTTGATGGGCCAACCTCTCTATTGTTCAGCAGCAGATGCTGGCTGTGTGGAGAGATAGAGGCTTTGGTGATGGCTCCACCCCCTACACGTGACTCAGCAGTATCGCCTTGCTTCCATGGCTGCCTGGCTTTCCTCCAGAGGCGTTACCCACAATCTCCTCCCCCACTTCTCCTTTTTTTTTTTTTTTTTTTTTTTCATTTATTTTTATTAGTTGGAGGCTAATTACTTCACAACATTGCAGTGGGTTTTGTCATACATTAACATGAATCAGCCATGGAGTTACATGTATTCCCCATCCCGATCCCCCCTCCCACCTCCCTCTCCACCCTATTCCTCTGGGTCTTCCCAGTTCACCAGGCCTGAGCACTTGTCTCATGCATCCCACCTGGGCTGGTGATCTGTTTTACTATAGATAATATACATGCTATTCTCTCGAAACATCCCACCCTCGCTTTCTCCCACAGAGTCCAAAAGTCTGTTCTGTACATCTGTGTCTCTTTTTCTGTTTTGCATATAGGGTTATCATTACCATCTTTCTAAATTCCATATATATGTGTTAGTATGCTGTAATGTTCTTTATCTTTCTGGCTTACTTCACTCTGTATAATGGGCTCCAGTTTCATCCATCTCATTAGAACTGACTCAAATGAATTCTTTTTAATGGCTGAGTAATATTCCATGGTGTATATGTACCACAGCTTCCTTATCCATTCGTCTGCTGATAGGCATCTAGGTTGCTTCCATGTCCTGGCTATTATAAACAGTGCTGTGATGAACACTGGGGTGCACGTGTCTCTTTCAGATCTGGTTTCCTCGGTGTGTATGCCCAGAAGTGGTATTGCTGGGTCATATGGCAGTTCTATTTCCAGTTTTTTAAGAAATCTCCACACTGTTTTCCATAGTGGCTGTACTAGTTTGCATTCCCACCAACAGTGTAAGATGCATTCCCCTTGATCCATCTCTCCACAATCAACAAAAGCCCTCTCCCAGGGATTGCTCCACAATCGCTAAACTCCAGCTCCCAGCTGCTGGGCCTTCTAGGGGACCTGCATCCCTGTCCGGGATATGTATGGCTGCAGCAAGGACTGTCTGATTCTTATTCCATTTAGGCCACCACAGATCAGCTGTTTCACTCTCAGCCTTAAATGTTTCTCCTCTGACTCAGACAATTGCCCCATGTGGGAATTGGACCCCTGCTTCAGTTCCCCCACCCGCCTAGGGCAGGTCCAGTCCTACTAACACTCCTGTTTTTCTCCCTAGTTCTTTCATCCTATGAGTTTTGTGTGGTTCTATATATCATTTCCCACTGGTCAGGTCCTCCTGTCTGCCCTCAGCTGGTGTTCTGCATGCACTTCTGTATCTGAAGGTGTATTCCTGATGTGTCCGTGGAGAGAGATGTAATCCACGTCCAGCTACTCCTCCACCATCTTGTTCCACCTCCCTGTAATGTGTATATTTTTATTATTATGCTACTCAGGGACATAATGGAACTATTAAATATTTATTCAGTCTTAGTGGGCTAAGATAAAAGTGATGTTCTAATTCAAGGGTCCCTAACCCGTGGGCCGTGATACTGGTCTGTGGCAATTAAGGAACTGGGCCACACAGCAGGAGGTAAGTGGTAGGAGAGCAAGCAAAGCTTCATTTATATTTGCAGCCCCTCCCCATTGCTCACATTATCACCCGAGTTCTGCCTCCTGTCAGATCAGCAGCAGCAATAGATTCTCACAGGGGCTCGACCCCTGACCAATGCATGTGAGGGATCTGGGTTGCACTCCTTACGAGAATCTAATGCTTGATGATCCGAGGTAGAGCTGGGGCAGTGATGCTAGCACTGGGCACTGCCTACAAATTCAGGTTACCACTGGGAAAGAGGTTTGACTGCCCAGTGCTGTGCTTAGTCACTCAGTCGTGTCTGACTCTTTGAGACCCCATGGACTGTAGCCCCCCAGGCTCCTCGGTCCATGGGATTCTCTAGGCAAGAATACTGGAGTAGGTTGCCAGGCCCTCCTCCAGGGGATCTTCCCAACCCAGGGATCAAACCCAGGTCTCTCAGGCTTCTTTACCATCTGAGCCACCAGGAAAGCACAGAGACCATAATAAATCAATTGCTTGCAGACTCATATCAAAACTCTATCAGTGTGTGGCAAGTGACAAGCTGCATCTGGTGGCAGGCTTTAAGTAAGAATCCAACACTTTTCCCAGCTGGTGCATGATCACCTATCCCAGCTTTCAAAAGAATTTGAGCATTACTTACCAACCACAAAAGACCATGTAAGTGGGAAGAATGGGTCCGTGACCCATTTGTGAACAAACCAGGTGAATCAGCTTTGTCTGTGCTAGAAAAGGATCAACTCCTTGAGATCGGAAATGATGATGGTCTTAAAAGAATGTTTGAAACAACTTCAAATCTCCATACATTCTGGATTAAAATCAGCATGGAATATCCTGAGACTGTCACAAAAGCAATGAAAAGTATGCTTCCATTTCCAACATCCTGTTTTTTTTGAAGCAGGGATTTTTGCAGTGACAGCAACCAAAATGAGATTATGAAGTAGACTGGACATAAGCAAAACCCTTCAGTTGACACTATTTCCCATCACCCCCAGATGGGACCATCTAGTTGCAGGAAAACAAGCTCAGGGCACACACCGATTTTGTATTATGGTGAGTTGTATCATTATTTCATTATATATCACATTATAATAATAACAGATATAAAGTACACAATAAATACAATGCACTCAAATCATCCTGAAACATCCCTCCCCACAGGATCATGGAAAAATTGTATTTAATGAAACTGGTCTCTGGTGCCAAAAGGTTGGGAACCACTGTACTAATTGATATTAGTTCAGAAACTCATAAATGTATTTGATAATGTTTCATTAAGAATACATGAATTATGTCCCACTCAGTATGTAAACTAATAACACTTTCAATAAACATATATTTAAGCTTAGGGGGAAAAAAAGTAAATTTTAACAGCTCTCATAAGAAAAATATTTTTTGCTATTCCTTTAATTTTCTATTAAATTAGAATGAGATGGATGCTCATAAACATTGTGATAACCGTTTCATGATATATATGAGTTAAATCATTATTCTGTACACTCACACAGTGACATATGTCAACTACATCTCAATAAAACTGGAAGAAAAAATAATTCAAAGAAATAAACATAACCAGCAGGCAGAAAATCCAACCTATCAAAATTTGAGACAAATTTATAGTACTGAATGCATATGTTAGAACTGAAGAAATGTGTAAAGTCAATATCCTAAGATTTCTTCATAGAAAACCAGGAAAAGAGAAGCAAATTAAATTCTAAGTAAGCAGAAGAGAGAGAATTCAAATTACTAATATCAGAAATGAAAAAGGGCCCATATATACAGATTCTCTGAACATAAGAGTACAATGAATCAATAATATGGATAAGTCTTTGCTCACAAATTTGATAATCTAGATGAAATACACTAACTCCTTCAAAGACACAGCCTGACAAAATTCACACAGAAAAAATAGAAGTACATAATAGGCCTATGTAAAATTTTTAAAAATTTAATCAATAATTAATAACCTTCCAAAGCAGAAAACACCAGGGCTATATTGATTTACCAGTGAATTCAACCAAATATTTAAGCAAGAAATTCTACCAATTCTCTACAGTCTCCTTCAGAAGATATGACATCAGCATTATCTTAATGCCAAAATCAGACAAACACATTACAAGGAAAGAAAATACAGACTGACATAGTTCATGAACACAAATGCAAAGACTTCAACAAAATATTACAAACTGAATAAAAGAAATATAAAAAGAATGACACACCACAACCAAATTTTATTTAACCCATATAGGCAAGACTGATGCAACATTTGAATTTTTGTTACAAATGCAAAATTTCTCTAAAAAGTAAAAAAGGAAAATAAATACATGAAATAAATGGACTGACTTAGGACATATGAAGCAAGAAAGTTGTCAGAAGAACTATCAGTGACAATTGCCACAAAAGTGAAATCCATGAAGTGATGTATTTGGTAGAAGTATTTTGTGAGAAGGGTATATGAGAGTCCTTACCGTAAGATTTCTTGTCAGAAGTAAATGCTACATAGTCTTACTTCCTCTTGTCAGTATCTTTTGCTTTTGTTCCTATGGTAGCTATATTTCATAGCCCTGAAGTTGAGAAAAAAATCAAAAAAGAATATACTAAAATGCATACCCAAACACTGAACCACATCATCATAGTCTCCCACCCCAATTCAGACCCCAGATGCTATTTGGGGGTTTAACCTACAAACTTGATTTTCTATGAGGAACTAGAAACAGAACTTTCCCCAATCTTCTGGCCCCCTCTTAATGGTGCCGTGACGAAAAAAAAAAAAAATCAACATTAGAAAATGGTCAGTATGTTATCAATCGTCACTTTAACAGCACCCCAAAAATGACTGAAACACAAATTGGTAGAGTCAACATCAGCTAATTAGCTGTAATATTTCCAAAGAAATGTGACCCATGCATGACTAGGTATTTTGTTTACTCAAGTTTGAGGGGCTTTCCTTTCCTTTGATGACAGATTCAAATGTTAAACTGTTTATATATTCATGTAATGACTTCAAATAGTAGCATAATTGATGCCAGGAGTGTTCATTGTTTTTTTTTTTTTTTTACTTTTAATATCCATAAAGTGTCCAGTTCGCCATTGACTTATATAAGAAGAGAAGACAATCATAGCCTCCTACTTCCTGATAATCTTCTCAAGTTTCTATAAAATAGAAAAGAATAAATATTTATAAAATAGGAAAATACAAAAACTAATGTAGCACTTTCTATGCATCTCTTTATTTACAACATATACAACTTTATGTGACATAATGGACTTTGTGACATAACTATTAGTGCACATTATGAAGCTACATTTTTATATAGTAATATGCTACTAAGTTTGATGCATGTATATGAAATTTCACAAATCTTTAAAAATTAAAAATGGAGAAAAATAGCAGGTGAGCTCTTATTTTGCTTTTTGGAATGAAAAGTGTTTAGTGAATTTGTGAAGAAAGGGCTTCTATAGAAGACAAAAAGTGCTCTGACAGAATTTGGGGGAAATTCTCCTAAACAACTGATTTTGTTTTATCATAAAAAAAGCATGGTTCTGTAAATAAGAGGAAAGCAGATGAACTGAAGATCTGTAATCAAATCTCTCACAAAAGGTTTTGTAAGCATGCTGTCACTTCAGTTGGGTCTCTTTGTGACCCCATGTACTATAGGCTTCCAGACTCCTCTGTCCATGGGATTTTCCAGGCAATAATACTGGAGTGGGTTGCCATGCCCTCCTCCAGGGGATCTTCTCTTCTTACACTGGTCTGGACACTTTCTCGATCAGTTCGGTTCAGTAGCTCAGTTGTGTCCGACTCTTCGCAACCCCATGGATGGCAGCACGCCAGGCTTCATTCAAAACAAAACACAAGAGCAATGAACACCACTGGCATCAATTATTCTATTATTTGAAGTCATTGCATGAATATATAAGCAGTTTAACATTTGAATCTGTCATCAAAGGAAAGGAAAGCCCCTCAAACTTGAGTAAACAAAATACCTAGTCATGTATCTACTTTATTGATCTCTTCTTCCCTACTAAGATTCCTCTTAGAGACATATACTGGAGAACATTTCTCCATAATAATGTAATAACTCACTTTTTAAAAACCTGTGGCAGCTTACAAGCTATTTTATGATAAGAATGAAATAGCTACTTAGAATTTATGTGATGAATATTTTTCTCAATTGTAGAAAAATATTTGCCTCATGTCAGATGGCAGACAAACACCCCCAGGATTATCAGGTACTCCTCCTTCTTCGGTCTAGAAGCTCCAAATTGTCTGCTCACCCAGGAAAGTAACACTCTGGCATTTGACTTGAATTTCTATTTGCCCATCCAGATCATTTGCATCATCATAATTATGATAAACAGCATCAAATAATTGTTGTCGACTTTCTAGCTTTCAGGGATGGATATGAAACTGATAACAGTAAAAGGCACCTGTATTTTGCTGATTGACTGCCTCAGTACTGCTGCTGCTGCTAAGTCGCTTCAGTCGTGTCTGACTCTGTGCGACCCCATAGACGGCAGCCCACCAGGCTCCCCCGTCCCTGGGATCCTCCAGGCAAGAACGCTGGAGTGGGTTGCGATTTCCTTCTTCAATTCATGAAAGTGAAAAGTGAAAGTGGTTGCTCACTCCTGTCCAACTCTTAGCAACGCCATGGACCACAGCCTACCAGGCTCCTCCATCCATGGGATTTTCCAGGCAAGGGTACTGGAGTGGGGTGCCATTGCCTTCTCTGACCTCAGTACTATTTAGAAGTTATTTTTATGCTGAGGTTGTAAAATGTTGGGAAAGAGGAAGGAAAGGAGTTAGTTGTTCAGTCGTGTCTGACCTTTGTGACTCCATGGACTGTAGCCCCACAGGTTACTCGTCCATAAGATTCTCCAGGCAAGAATACTAGAGTGGGTGTGATTCCCTTCTCCACGGGAACTTCCTGACCCAGCTCTTCCACATTGCAGGCAGATTCTTTAATATCTGAGCCACCAGGAAGCCCCTGGGATGTTAGTTCACTTTAAACTAGATGAGTCTAGAAAGTAATTTAATAACTGATAGCTATACACACAGGTATAAGGGGATAGCTCATGTGGTTTTAATGTGCATTTCCCTCATGATTACTAATGCTGAGTGCTTTTACGTGTCTGTTTAGCCATTTGATAAGTTAGAATGTTTGCTTTTACTTCTTCGAATTCAAAAATATTTTAGACATTTAAAAGACTAAACCAAATTAATGCAAGCTAATTCTAAATTAGTTTATGCATTTTGGACACAACTGCAAGTATTTAGACTGCTTTTTATTTTGAGGGGGCTCCAAAATCACTGCAGATGGTGACTGCAGCCATGAAATTAAAAGACACTTACCCCTCAGAAGGAAAGTTATGACCAACCTAGACAGCATATTAAAAAGCAGAGACATTACTTTGCCAACAAAGGTCCATCTAGTCACGGCTATGGTTTTTCCAGTGGTCATGTATGGATGTGAGAATTGGACTGTGAAGAAAGCTGAGCACCAAAAATTTGATGCTTTTGAACTGTGGTGATGGAGAAGACACTTGAGAATCCCTTGGACTGCAAGGAGATCCAACCAGTTCATCCTAAAGGAGATCAGTCCTGGGTGTTCCTTGGAAGGACTGATGTTGAAGCTGAAGCTCCAATACTTTGGTCACCTGATGCGAAGAGTTGGACTCATTGGAAAAGACCCTGATGCCGGGAGGGATTGGGGTCAGGAAGAGAAGGGGACGACAGAGGATGAGATGGCTGGATGGTATCACTGCTTCGATGGACATGAGTTTGAGTAAACTCTGGGAATTGGTGGTGGACAGGGAGGCCTGGCGTGCTGCGATTCATGGGTTGCAAAGAGTTGGACACGACTGAGAGACTGAACTGAACTGAACTGCATAATTCCTGAGGCAAGTTTTGAATAGGTTTCCATTCTTCTTTATTTGTTTCTGCAAATCTACACTTAACCATGATCAAATCTCTCTCACTTAAAAATGGAATTAAACTTTAAGCCCTGCAGAGTGACATTAGCAAGACATTGGGATTAGAGATTCTCCTACTTGAATCCCTCATCGGCAACAACAACGTGATGGCCTTCCATGAATAAAAGTACCTGTGTGGAGGGTAAGGATCCTGGTAAGACACTGTGGAACCCTGGTAGAGCCCACAACAGCTTTGAGAAGGCACGTCCATGCCTAGGTGGCAGGCTCACGGACTATGTCCTGGATACAAACCCGGAAGTAGCTTGTCCCGCCCCATATAGCCTTGGTCCTGCCTCTGGTACCATTCACCAACAGACCCAGCAGGAATCACATCTCCCATTAGTGGGAACATAAACTGGAATAACCACTACAGGAAAGAGAAATGAGATTTCTCAAAAAAAAAAAAAAAAACCTGAAAACAGTAACTATGATATTATCCAGCATTCCCACTTCTGTATATATGTGTAGGGGTGGTCCCAGATGGAACCGGAGGCATATGAGGCCTTTCCCTCCCTGACTGCAGCCGATAAGCCCCATTGACAGAGACCCCAGCCATAACTGTCCTACTCAGCCATTGGTTGGACCGCCCGGTGGGCCCTCCTCCCAACCAAGTGAGCGGCTGTCAACCAGCAACCTGTTACCAGCCCTGCTCTGCCACTGGCCAGGACCACTGAAAACCCCTCCCCTTCTCTCTATTGTGTATAAGAGGACCCTGAATCCTGACTGAGGCGAGATGGTTCTTGGAAAAGCTAATCTGCCATCTATTCAGCTTGCTGGCTTTCTGATTAAAGTCATCATTCCTTGCTCCAAAATGCATTTTCCTGATTCATTTGTCTGTTGCTCGGCAAGTAGAATGATCTTGGGCTGAGTAACATACATATATATGTATCATACATACATAGATATATATGTATGTTTTATACACACACACACACACATACATGCACAAAGGAAATAAAATTAGCATCTCAAAAAGATATCCAGACTTTCATGTTCATTCCACCGTTTTTCACATTAGCTAAGACACAGAAACAATCTAAAGGTCTATTAGTGGATGAATGGACAGAAATAAGGAACACATACAATATTATTTGGCCATAAAAAGGATATCCTGATATTTATGCCAGAAGATGAAACTGGAAGACATTATTCTAAGAGAAATAAGCTAGACATAGAAAGACAAACACTATATGATCTCACTTATATATGGAATATTAAAAAGTTGAACTCATAGAACCAGAGAGCATAATGATGGTTGTCAGGAGCTGAAGGATGGAGGAAATGGGAAGATGTTGGCCAAAGGATGCAAATTTTCAATTATAAGTTGTATAAATTGTGAGGATCTAATGCAGAGCATGGTGATTATAGTCAACAAAGCTGAAATATATATACTTCAAAGTTGCTAAGAGGCTAGATCTTAAAATGTTCTCATCACAAAATGAAGTAATAATTATGTGACATGGTACAGATCTTATCTAATGCTCTGGTGGTAATCATATTGCAATATATAAGTGTATCAGATCAATACATTGAACATCTTAAAGTTGGTGATTTTAAGATAATTCTGTATTGTACACTTGAAATCTGCTAAGAGAGTAGATCTTATATTTTCATCAGACACATACACATGCATCATAAAACTATGTGTGGAGGTGAATGTCTTAATTAACTTGATTGTGGTAGTCATTTTACAATGTATAAATATATTGAATCATCACTTATGCATCATTAATAATTTAAAAATCCTAATTAAACTCATGTTTCCTTCCAAGTAACTCCTCATTTGCCATTTCCTCACTTACTTATGTTGTTGTTCAGTCACTAAGTCATGTCCAGTTTTTTAGGACCCCATGAACTGCAGCAAACCAGGCTTCCCTGTCTTCACTATCTCCTGGAGTTCACTCACCTATAGGGCATATCTAATAGTATAGATTAAGTTCTACTTAGGAGTAGATGGATCCTACTTGATAGTTACAGTATAAACTGTTTCTCATCGCCACACCTGCAAAAACAGCTTTGCCTCCTGTATTCCACTCTATAAAATGATGCATCTCTGACCACTTGCTCACTTTCAAGTGAGCAACCACTTGAAACCACTCCAGAAGAATCCAGTTGATTCTTCTTGCCTGAAGAATCCCATGGACAGAGGAGTCTGGCGGGCTAGGGTCTGTAGGGTTACAAAGAGTCAGACATGACTGAAGTGACTTAGCACACACACATGACACTTTTTTATATGTCTTCCCATTGCCCTCATGATAAAATCTAAAATTCCATTCAAATCTTGTCAATTCCTTAGCTCTGATCTCGCTTGTTCTAGCCATTCCCCACTCTTAATCCATGCTCCAGATATATTAACATGTTTTCATACCCCTGCATCCTAACTCAGACTTTGTGATTGAAGCATTTCTTCTTCCCACTCCACCTAAACTAGATACCATCTAACCTTCAGCCTAATGCCAGTTGAAATAACATTACTTTAGGTACTCTTATATCAATATGCTTATTGTGCAACTCACTGCATTTCCCTCTTGATCATATTTGCCACACTTCACTTTAACTATATGTTTAGTTGTTCGTAATCCCCACTAGATTACAATGTCAGAGAAGAAAGAAGTGAGAACCTCTTTTTATTTATTGCCATATCTTTAAATATTTGGCACAAACATTCAATAAATCTTTTTTGGGTACATGAGTAAATGAAAAAGTGACAAAGCTTTGTGTTAGGAAAGATGTTTGTGAATGAGAGTGGAGATGTGTATACATGGAGCTATAGAAAAATTTTATTGCATCTTTAGATAAATTCAACACAAAACGCCAGATCTAGATTATCACTTGCTCTCAAAACTTAAAAGATAGGAAAATAGTAACAAAAAATGAAACAACAATGTAAAATAAGATGAGGTGACTACACAATGCTGGTGTTTCCAAACACACTGTATTCTACCAGTAGACTAAACATATTCTCAAGTAGTAAAAGAGTGAAAGAGAAAACCAAATCCATCAACCTGCTCCACTGAACATTAATTTTTTATGGAATAAAAGAAATCTTTCATTTGTTCTGTTTTTTTTTTTCTGGTTAAAACTGGAAACCATTTCAATGATCTGGTAGGTCAGATTTTAAGACTAAATGTGTTCTGTATTTACATGGATGCTTGTTAACTTTTCTGATTCACTAAGGCATTTTTATTTATCTTGGAGATTCAACAGATTTAAACAGTGTGCTATGACAATAGTTTGACTAGCTTCAGTGATTATGCCCCTTTACTTATTAAATACAAAATTAGAATTTATAACCATTTCAGAGTCATAAAATATGGTAACAATGGGAAGATAAAATGGATTTTATAAAAAATATTCTTTAAAATATATATATAAAAAAATAAGCTGAAAGCTTAATTTAAAAGTTTTTAGAGTTCTACTATATATCCATGCTGGCTTCCCGTTTAGCTCAGTGGTAAAGCATCCACCTGCCAATGCAGTAGACATGAGATTGAACCCTGGGTCAGGAAGATCCGGGGCAGGAGGAAATGGCAACCCACTCTAGTATTCTTGCCTAGGCAATCCCAAGGAAAGAGGATCACTGGCGGGTTACAGTTTCTGGGGATGCAGAAGAGTCGGACATGACTTCACAACTAAACAACAACATATATCCATGCGCACACATATACATAGACAGTATGACTTGTTTTTCATGGGGTTATATTTACATGTAATTGCCAGGATCAAACAGGATAGAGAAATATAATGACATATGACCAGTGTCCATTAAAGTTTTATTTGTCACAGTTTGGTTATTAAATCAGACCCACTAAACAGTATTATGGAAACAAACTGTTTACCATAGAAACTAGAGTTTACACAAATGTGGCAAAGATAGAAAAACAAAAGCGTCAAAGTCGCGAGTCAGAGATACTTTGTATACTATTTGATCCTGACTGTTATATATAAGCATAATCTCATGAGAAAAATCACCAACCATAATAACCTGAAGCAACAATGTGTCTGACTGTCAAGTCTGTGAAGAAGGGTTTCATATTGACATCTGAGAAACCTGATACCTTTGAGGAAGCTGCAGTCAAATGTCAGGTAGAGGTTGGTTTGTGTTACTAGTGAATGGTGCATGGGGCCAGGGACTGGAAAGACAAGGTAGACCAAGCCTTTTGAGTACATCTGCATTTGTGTATCACCCACCCCAGTCTGCCCTTCCTGACCACCTAAGAATAATAGCTTCCTTTTCACTTTTACTGTCTAAACATTGTATACATTCCTATTTTGGCCAGTTTCAACCCAGAACCATATAGGAAAGAGAACTTGAGAAAACAAAGTTCCTAGAGCTAGATGAGTTATTATGAGCATTTCCAAACAAAAAGAAAAGTCCTGCTACAAAAAGAAAGAAAGAAAGTTCAATGGAAAATGGGAGAAGAAACAGCTCTTATTCTTTATGGAACAAAATTCAACTTGGGCACACCAACTTTAATCTCATCAATGTGGTCATAAAAATTTCCTTAGGTTGATTTCAAATGCCAGTACTTTTGGCATAAACTACAGATAATTCATTGGCTGATTTATCTTTTTTCATTTAACTACTATTTAATTCATTCAAGAAATGTTTAGTATTTGTGTATCAAACATGTATAGGGGATGCAAGTATAAACAAAAGAGCAGAGTTTCTTCGTTCAAGCAAATTAAGTGGAAAGAGAAAAATAATAAAGAAATAAAAATGTAAGTTTGTTACGGTGATACAAAAAAGATAAGACTGGATAAGGAGTTTGAACATGAGAGGGACTAACATAACAGTTTTACAGAGTGGTAAAAGAAAAGCTCTCAGATATGACATCTCACTGGAGAACCATAGCAAAGGAGCAAAATGTCTATAGACATCTGGCAAAGAAGCACTTTCACCAAAGACGGGGGCAAGAGCTAAAGCACCAGAGGCAGGGATATCTTTTAACATTGTTTGTGGTTCAGCTGGTAAAGAATCTGCCTGCGATGTGGGAGACCTGGGTTTGATCCCTGGGCTGGGAAGATCCCCTGGAGAAGGGAAGGGCTACCCACTTCAGTATTTTGGCCTGGAGAATTCCATGGACTACACCCATGTGGTCACAAAGAGTCAAACACGATGGAGCAACTTTCACTTCACACACTTATTTCTTCAAAACAATAATGTGGTTTGCAACTAGGAAGAAGGTAATGGAAAGATGATAAAGATGGAATAAGAATGTGATAAAGAAACACAAGAGGCAGACAGTGCTTCCTTTGGAGTCCATGTTATGAAGTATGGGATATTTGAAACATGTACCTGATATTGTCAAGACTTTTATTTTAAAAGGATTAGTCTAGTTACTATGTGGAAAATGGAAAGACTGGGTTTGCCAAGTATAGCAGGAAAGTTGGTCTGTTTGCCTGCTTAGGTGGTCAGCTGCATCCAACTCTTTGTGACCCCATAGACTGTAGTCTGCCAGGCTCCTCCGTCCATGGGATTCTCCAGGCAAGAATACTGGAGTGGGTTACTATTTCCTTCTCCAGGGGAACTTCCTGACCCAGGGATGGAACTTAAGCCTCCTATGTTGTAGGTGGTTTCTTTACTACTGAGCCACCAGAGAAGCCCTGAATGGATCCAAATATATCCCATAAAGACCTGGAATAAAGCACTCCGGACTCCAAATTATTTTTAATAGACCCAAAATTCAGGTTTGTAGATAGATATCAAATAATTTGCAAAATAAGATTTTAAGGCTAAAAAAAAAAGATTTTAAGGCTCAATACTCCTGTTGGATGATATTTTATTTAATTAGGCAGTACATACTGCTTTATTTTTTCTCTCTGAAGAGAAAAAGTACACAAAAAGGGAATTAGCTTAGTAAGAGTACAATATATGTCCCTTTTTATTTAAAAATGTATTTATAATTTTAAATAATGGAAGCTAAAAATGTTATATCTGTTATGGTTTGTGTCCTCTATATAAAACCCCAGAACTAGCAAATCTAAAAGCATTGTCCCTATCTCTTGTGAAATTTATCTTGGCACTAAATATAAGGGTTAAAAATAATAAAATAGAACCTAGCTATGATTTTTACACCTTTTGTTATTCACCAATAGTAGTTTGATAAATATATCTTATATTTTAATTAGACCTTCCACTAGGTGCCTGGTTTCCAAGCCACATGAAACAATTTTGACTTTTCCACTGATGTCAATTATCCAAGTTAAAATCCACCTTCTCTTCTGTGGTATTTCAAAAATATGGTATAACTGGTGAAAATGAAAGCAGCTGAGGTTATTGTTAATTCAGCTGTCTTTATACTAGGCTAATTTGTATAGATTTATTATTAGCTCTAGACTATAGCATAATTTTAATGTAATGTCTGCAGTTTTGTGGTTTGTGTTTAATTGCATAGAAGTGGACCAGTAGGATGAATTAAACAGCTGTGTTTTCTGGTTGAGATCACTGTTAATAAAATTATGAGTTTCTAAAATACCTTGTCAAATTGTAGTAAATTGAACTAGTTTTTCAGTTTACATGATCCTTTGAAAATTTATTGCTTTGAACTTTAAAGAGTATGTGTGACAAGGCTCTACTTAAGCTTAAAAGAAAGCAAGCAACGCCTGCTCACACAGTGTTCCTGATGAGCCTCATCAAAAGTGTCTCATTTAGAAAGAAAAGGTAGTTTCATTAATCTCCTACATCATTAAGGCTGAAACAGTGGCACAGGAATCTATCAAGCTCCCATCCTATTATCATCTGTCTGAAAACTACAATGGCTGATGTGAAATATAAGTAGAGTAAAAGTTGGCAGATAGAGATAATATATCTAATCATTGTTGCATACCCTAAATTGCTTCTTTTATTAAGGTATAAAAAGTACTACACAGAAAAAATTATCCATAAAAGTATATTGAAATAATTGTTTACACTTTCCTTTGCACAAACCAATCCCTAAAGCTCTAATTAAACTCCTAAATATATACAACCCCAACAACTCTCACAAACACATATGACACAAACAAGGCAAAATAGGTATCAACGTAAAGTACTAAGCATACACCATTTACTAGTTGAAAAAATTATAAATCAAAGTCAACTCTTGATATAAAACATTATTTAAAAAGTTGACTAACTTCAATAATTTTAAATGCCCTCAAGTGAAGTTCAGACTTCTGAAATAGAATAAGGATAATTGTCTCTTTCCCCCATACTCTCTCCTTCCAATACACACATACTTAATGTTAGTCATGACATAGCTGTCCTTTAGTTTTCTGTTTCTAAATGAAACAGACACATATATATATAAATATACACACACACATATATAAAACACACACACATATATGCATATATCTTTCCTGTGTGCCTACAGCAACCACCTTGAATAAAACACATAAATAAAGTCAAAAGAGAAATGATCACATGGAAAAAAATCTACTTGCAACATATATTACACCAAAGACTTAATTTTCTTACTATATATTTAAAAGACTCCTAAAATTAGTAAGAAAAACACCAAAATCCTGAGTGAAAACTAGGCAGAAGAGACCAGATGGATACCAGAAGAGGAAAAAACAAAACATGTCTTAAATATATGAAAAGCCAAGATCTCCTGGAATAGGAAATGGCAACCCACTTGTGTTCTTGTCTGGAAAATTCCACATACAGAAGAGCCTGGTGGCTTACAGCCCATGGAGTCACAAAGAGTCAAACAGGCCTACGCGACTGAGCAGATCAGGCATAAGAAGGGAGCTTTCTCTTCCCCCACTGCCCCAAATCTCCCCTTAGTCTAGAAAGTGTCTTAAGTTCTTCCTTCAGTTCCCCTGTGTTGGCATAGTTTCCTCGCCTCCAACATGAAGCTTTAATAAAATCTATTTTTATCTAGCAAATATACACCAATTTAGTCAATTCGTTCTGCCCTGTCGTTTCAAGCTCCACCTTGGATTCCAAAGATCTTTCTCATAGCACATATCATTTCTCAGAGAGAACTCTAGGCTAACCTTGCAGGCCTTAATAGCCTATAACACTGAAATGTCAGATCTTTAGTATTACAGAGTACTGGAGGAACACATTTTCACCCTCCTGGAAATGGACAGCTCTGGATCTTGCTGTGTCCTAGCAGACTCCTTCATTTAGTGATAGAAAATAGAAGAGACTTACAAACCTGGGAAAGGAGCTCTGGAGATAAGCAAATCTTCCCCATTTGCCCTCCTTTTCTTGAAACAAGCTGCCCGGAGAGCACCGTATTCAGGTCTACTCCTTGGGAGACGGTCTCTGTGGGAGAGAGTCCTGTCCAGCCCCAGGCTGGAGAACGATGAACTCGGGCTCCAGCACACTCCCCGCAGTTGGCTCATTCATACTCCCAAAGCAGCACTTCCCGCTGGAATTTGCTAGAGCCCTTGGTCTCCTCTGGCTCTGGGAAATTTTGACTCTACTCACTCAACGAACCAAATACACTCAAGTTTCTCTCAAAAGCAGGCAGATATCATTTTAAAATCAAAAGTATATATAAAATAGATCACCAAGAAGGACCTCCTCTACAGCACAGGGAAATATATTCAACATTTAGTAGTAATCCATAAGAGAGGAGACTCTAAAGAAGAATGCATATGTGTGTGCATGTATAACTGAATCATTGTGTTTTACTCCTGAAACACGATATTGTCCATCAACTATACTTCAATTATAAAAGCATGTCTTATTGCAATCTACGATATTGCTGTGATTCCACTTTAGTCCTAAATTCTCACTCTCACTTGTTTATCATATAAAATGAAAATTTCTTCAAGAATTGTCCCAACTGTGCAGTTTTAATGCTATTTCATAACCAATACATTTCTCACAAATGTAGAACCTATCATGTACTTTTGCTGAGTTCAACTTTTTAAAGCAATTTTTTTTGGTCAATTTGTCAAAACAGACTATTAGTGTTAACCAAGTCATATCAAACTTAAATGAATTTAGACAGCTTAACACAGGAATATATTCATATGCAAAGCACAAAATAGTCAAATCAGATAGAGAAGTTAACATAAGAAGTATTGGAGAAAGAAAATCACATCAAGTGCAACTTAACCTAATTGACTGATTTTAAATCACTTTTATTTCAAAGTTAGATTTAATCTTCCAAGGATAGCTTTATTTCAACATAAAAATCAGAGCCCTTCAAATCTTTTTTTCTCCCTTTTTCATCTTGTTTTTTTAATCCACTAGGTGGGTAAATTTCTGTCTGGCAAGATTTCATTATCTTCTGCTTTGATTAGGAATTATTGCAATTTGTAGTACTTTCTTTACCTCCTCTGAAAGGACTTCAATTTTGTTGGTTTAATAAATATGCTAATATCTGTTACAGGAATAAAACTCTAAGGGGATTAGAGCAGGTTTTAGTATGGAGAAGATATGTTATTTTACTTTTCTTCCC
The DNA here is from genome assembly GCF_023699985.2 of Odocoileus virginianus. NCBI lineage: Eukaryota > Metazoa > Chordata > Mammalia > Artiodactyla > Cervidae > Odocoileus > Odocoileus virginianus. Next base: position 54,496,447 of record NC_069694.1, read on the forward strand.
ATCATATATTGTAAATTTCTAAAGGGAGAGGCTGCCTAGAATTTTTTAATAATTCTTACAGAGTCAACAGCAGTCATTTTTATTATATTTAACAATAAGAACAATTTTTGTTGAATGACTAATGTGTAACGAATGCTAAGTGCCCCCACTGAAGGCATGTCAAAATGTCTCTCTAATGCTAACACCAAAAATCTGAACAATTACCGCTAAGGACTGACTATTCTGACTACTAATATGGGGTAGTGTGAATGGGACTTGAAATCTGTATTTGATAAATTGCTAAATGAAGTTTGAGATATTGATGCCTAAGGTATCAGTTCATTAAGATGAATATGATTTATCCAGGTAATGTGTGTACGGGGCCCAAAGAAATGTGAATAATTATATCTGTTCTGTCTATAATATTCATAATTCATTTTTATCAACATCTTTGTTCAGTTCCCATGACTTTCTTCTGAGCAAATTCTACCCATTTTCCTTTTTTATTTTTTCCTTACTTATTTCATATTGATTTGCTGATATCATTTATATACATATATGTGAAAAGCTATGCATATATTGGTTATAAGTGAGAATTTGGACGTTTGGACAACTACCTGCATCTGAATCTCAGCTCTGCCATGGATAATCACTGTGCCCCTGGGCAAATTCTTTAACATCCCACTGCTTCAGTTTCCTCTTACATAAAATAGGATAAATAATGGTATCAATCACACAGGGGAAATGTGATGGTAAACATCATTAGTATATGCAAAATGCATAGAAAGAAATTTGCACATAGTAAACTGCCTATAAGTGTCTGCTATTATGTTATTGGATAATAGACACTAATTTTAGTAGCATGCATGGGTGCAAAATCTCTTCAGTCATGTCTGACTCTGTGATGCCATGGACTGTAGCCCACCAGACTCCTCTGCCCATGGAATTCTCCAGGCAAGAATGCTGGAGTGGGTTGCCACACCCTCCTCCAGGGAATCTTCCTCACCAGGGATCAAACTCAGGTATCCTGTGTCTCCTGCATTACAAGTGGATTCTTTACTGCTGAGCCATTGGGGAAGTCCAATTTTAGTGGCAGTCTGCCACCAACTGCTGTCTAAAAAAGCTGTCAAACACCTTTTCTATATTTCAACAGCTGCCTGAATTGTGGCTCTTGCTTTCCCAAATTGAAACCCTACGTGTCTAATCACCTTTTCTGCTAACTTGCAGACATGTGACAGGTTCTGCCAGTCTGATGCACCCCTGTGAGTCTCTGATTCATATGTAAGTCACATCAGAAAACCAGCCAGATATATGGCATCCAACTTGCTGGAGCACAGAGAAGCAAGGGCAGTGAGTTTATGAGGCTGACAGTAGTGGAGACCTTTTGTTCTTTAGAGATACACCGAAAGGCATTTGGAATGGTCCAGAGTTTGATGCACTATTTTAAGTATCCCACAATATGGACTCTAACAAACCTAGACTGTCCTGAACTTCTGGTAATGGAACTGTTTACACTTACACAGGAAGTTTGGGAAGGCACAAACCTGCATATGACACGTGCTGAGGCTGACTTCAGGGGTGCAAGCTGTGAGGCCTGAGGTTGCTGTGAGGCTGCTGTTTAGTCACTCAGGCATGTCCGACTCTGTGCAACCCCATGGACTGTAGCCCGCCAGGCTCCTCTGGCCATGGGATTTCCCAGGCAAGAGGACTGAAATGGGTTGTCATTTCTTCTCCAGGGGATCTTCCTGACCCAGGGATCAAACCTCCTGTCCCCTGAATTGGCAAGTGCTTACCCCTGAGCCACCAGGGAAGCCCTATTGGGAAGTGGCTTAAAACAAACAAACAAACGAACATGTCAGTGCCTTGCAGCCGGGTGTACTAAATAAGTCCATGACAGGATCAAGTATATTTTCCTTAGTAAGGAATAGAAACATTGTGAAAGTGATGAAGGGATGAGCATAACATCAGAACCTGAATTTTAAAAGAAAGCTTTTCTGAGTAACTAAACAATTTCAAAACTAACACAATAAGTTAAATGGCTCTGGCAGCCCTTTCTTAGTTGGGAATGAAGTAGTGGGAGGTCAGAGCTTTAGTCGCTCAACCACTTAGTCCTGTGGTATGGTCTGGGAATTGTTCCTTGAAGCTTATTAATGTTACTTAAATACCTCCTGCTTAAATCTATGAGAGTGGAGTCTATTGAGTTAAGAGTAGGGAGGGTGACCAATATAGTAATTGACTTCAGGGGAAATTTCAGGCATTCAGCATTCAAAAAAGGGGAGAGTTTGGGGTTTTGAAATGGATCATCTCATTGAGCGAATCTGGTCACTAAGGAGAGAATGGACTAGTATTAGAGGATGAGTGGGCTTCCCAGGTAGCACTAGCAGTGAGGAACCTACTTGCCATTGCAGGAGATCTAAGAAATGCAGGTTCAACCCCTGGGTCAGGAAGATCCCCTGGAAGAGGACATGGCAACCCACTCCAGTGTTCTACCCTGATGGTCTACAGCCCATAAGGTTGCAAAGAGTTGGACACAACTGAAGTGACTTAGCACGTGGCACATCAAGGAGGAACGCTGGTATCCCACAGCACATAATGCCAAAGCACTGACTTGATCACTCAGAATGAAGAGTGTATTAATCTTTTGAGGATTTGGGGTTTATCACTGACACCATTTTAATGGGTTTCAAAAACATCAGGGCTCTTTTGTATATAGATTGCTTCCAGCAGTCCTGGAGAGCTTAAAAAATAACATCTCAAAGTTTCAAATTATTACTTTGGCCATTATCAGATAAATAAGTCTTAAGACATGCTTAAAACTTTTTTTTTTTAATTTTGTCATTTAACAACAGGGTTTTCACAACACAGAACCTGCTGTTGTCAGCACTGAGTTTCAGGTAGAATCCACAACTGCTTTATGCCTCTTTCCTTAACCATTCATTCATTCAACAGGTATCTCTACCCAACCGTATGAAAAGCACTAATATAGATGCTGCATCATATAAACTAAAGAAATAGTTGAGTTGTCTGCCTTCAAGCATCAGAAAATAGATAAGAGGACAGGTATTACTAATAAAAATGAATCTGGCTAGAGAAACCAGGATGATGGGGTAAAGTTTTATGGAAAATGATCAGGGAATGCCCTGTGATAGTCTTGCATACTCTACAAAGCAGACACCAGGATGAGATTAGATGAGCAAGAGATTTATTAAGGAAAATATCTGTGAAGAGATTAAGAGGCAGAGCCAAGAAGGTAGAAAATTCTTTCAAACTACCTATGAAAGACAGGGCCAAGGAAGAATGTTTGATTTTTCAAACTCTTAGGTTATAGCAGGGTTTTTTTAGTTTGTTTGTTTGTAAGTATGCTGAGCAGACATCTTTCTCTAGCCAAAGTCAGCTATATAAGGATTTCTCGTTCTGCTGGAAGACCCAGCAGAGAGAATCCCAAATTCCCAGACCCTCGAACTTGACCAAAGTGTCCTCCTCTGGCAAAAACAGCTTCTCCCATTGCCCAGGGAGTCTCTTTTTGGCTTGACTAAAAATTTTGAATGCTCTCATGTTAGGAAGTGACAAAGAGAAGGTACCCATTCCCTGGTGGCTCAGATGGTAAAGAATCTGCCTGCAATGCAGGAGAACCGGGTTCAACCCCTGGGTCAGGAAGATCCCCTAGAGAAGGGAAAGGCTACCCATTCCAGTATTCTTGCCTGGAGAATTCCATGGACAGAGGATCCCAACAGGCCACAGTCCATGGGATCGCAAAGAGTCAGACACAACTGAATGTCTACACTTTCACCCTCCAGTGCAAGGAATTGGGTGGACTGGGGAGGTAATTCCAGGAAGCTGGTTGGTAGAGCAGGAAGAATAAGACAGGGAGGAAAGTAAGCTTATTAAGGGCAGATTGCTGAAGTTATTACCATAGGCAACACGGGGTCTGTCCAGCAGGAACTTTAAAATATGTATAGGATGCTTCCCAGAGTAGCCCATTTGGAGAAAAGGAGACTAAGGAATTTATGTCATCTTCCATTATTTATTGGATGAGTAAGGATGGGTAAGAATGGTAGAAGATGAAGTAAGAAGGATTTAAAAGACTGAGGAGGTCACAAACGGCCTCACAGGTCATTGCAAGGACTTTGACTTTTATTCTGAATGAAACGAACAGAAATCACAGGACTTCACCAAGAGATGAGTGATAATAGTTAAAAGGTGTCATCCGAAGCTGTTCTATCATTCTTCTGGTTCAGTGAGACCAGTTTTCATGCATTTTTGTTTTCAAGATTTTCATCAACTACTGAATGTCCTGTGAATTTTTGTCTTTCAATGTTAAAAAAGTGAATGAATGACTATAGTTCCTAACCATGCTTATTTTTATAAATGAAAATATAGTATCCAACTCTTTGTGACCCCATGGACTGGATCTGGTCATCCGTCTGGAATTGGTTCCCAGTTTACAACTGATTCTCTACTATATCATAAGAGCTATCTATTCTCTTGTTGTTAAGAGCCATAGTAGGCTCTTAACACCACGTACATGGAAACAATGGAAACAGTGACAGATTTTATTTTCTTGGGCTCCAAAATCACTGTGGATGGTGACTGAAGTTATGAAATTAAAAGATACTTACTCCTTGGAAGAAAAGCTATGATGAACCTAGAGAACATATTATAAAGCAGAGACACTACTTTGCCAACAAACGTCCGTCTAGTGCAGGCTATGTTTTTCCCAGTAGTCATGTATGGATGTGAGAGCTGGACCATAAAGAAAGGTGAGTGTCAAAGAACTGATGCTTTCGAGCTGTGGTGTTGGAGAAGACTCTTGAGAGTGCCTTGAACTACAAGGAGATCAAATCAGCCAATTCTAAAGAAAATCAATCCTGAATATCCCTTGGAAGGAGTGATGATGAAGCTCCAATACTTTGGCCACCTGATGTGAAGAGCCAACTCTTTTGAAATGACCCTGATGCTGGGAAAGATTGAAGCCAGGAGGAGAAGGGCATGACAGAGGATGGTTGGATAGCTTCACTAACTCAGTAGCATGAGTTTGAGCAAACTCCAGGATGTGGTGAAGGACAGGGAAGCCTGGTGTGCTGCAGTCCATGGTGTCGCAAGGAGCTGGACATGACTGAGTGACTGAATAGCAATGCCACATACATTCTCTTGGCTACATACTTTGAGAAATTCTACCTTTCCTACATGAAAAGCTGAGATTAATCAGCGTGTTTTCCCTCCCCAGAAAATAAAAGACCCACAGGCTATTAAGTAACTTTCTTAGTCCCTTTAAGTTGGGGTCCTTCTAACTTACATAACTCACTTTAAAAGTTTTTGTAGGCTATCTACGTGTCAGGTAACAGACCACTATACTTGAAAAAAAAATAAATAAATAAAAATCCCTATTTGTTTTCCAGATAGATTTTTCTCTGTTTTTAACAGAGCCAGGTACTTAAATCTTTAGAGGTCTTAACAAAGGGTCTAAAAGTCAACACCTTAGATTTGATCTGATGCCATGCCTATACTTTGATCATCATGACCCTGATGCCAAGTTTCATTGGCAATGCTTTGGGTTTCATTTTCCAGTTTTTAAAATTTATTTTAAAGAATCTGTCCTTTAGCTGAAGACAAACAGTTTTATTTTGCAGCTGATCACATTCTGGCCCATTTACATTCCCTCTAAATTCTTCTTGTAAACTGCATCATTCTTCCTTTAGCTCATCTGTCTCTTCCTGGAACCTATCTATTTCAGGCAGTTAAAAGAAAGCAATAGATATTTTTAACCTTCTGCTTAGAAATAATCTTATGGGACTTCCCTGGTGGTGCAGCACCCACCCGCCAATGCAGGGGACATGGGTTCAATCCCTGGTCCAGGAAGATTCCACCTGCCACAGAGCAACTAAGCCTGTTCACCACAACCACTGAGCCCAAGTCTGTGGACCACAAAAAGAGAAGCAACAGGAAGACCGAGCCATACAACGAAGAGCAGCCCCTCCTCACCGCAACAGGAGAAGCCTGTGCAAGGGGACGAAGACCCAGCATGGCCAAAAGTGAAATAAATAATTTAAAAAATCAGGTAACCAATGACAAGTTCATTAGTCCATTTCTGTCCCATGTTATTGTAGCTGACAGTTTTGCCTTTTTTCTCATCATGACACTTACCTGACTCCTTTCAGTATAAATAGAGTTTGCTTAATATTTTTTTCCAGGCTTTGCTAACAGCACACTTTTCTACCAACTATGGAAGTTTATTGACTAACATGATCACACACTATAGGTGGGAATTAACACAATGTTAGCTGCAGGGTCAGGGGCACTGAATGCAGCAGTGCATGCATGGGACCTCTACCCCCTCCATAGTTTGTCCTGAGGTCAAGCAACCGGAAGGGGACACAGCCCTGCCCAGCAACAGAAAATTGCATTAAAGATTTACTGAACATGGCCCCACCCACCAGAAGGAGACTCAGTTTCCCCCTCAGTCAGTCTCTCCCATCAGGAAGCTTCCATAAGCCTCTTATCCTTCTCCATCAGAGGGCAGACATAATAAAAACCACAAACACAGAAAACTAACCAAACTGATCACATGGACAACAGCTCAATGAAACTATGAGCCATGCCGTGTAGGGCCACCAAGATGGATGGATCACGGTGGAAAGTGAAGTGAGGTCACTCAGTCGTGTCTGACTCTTTCCAGCACCAGGGGCTATGGCCCACCAGGCTCCTCCATCCACGGAATTTTCCAGGCAAGAGTACTGGAGTGGGTTGCAATTTCCTTCTCCAGGGGATCTTCCTCACCCAGGGATCAAACCTGGATCTCCCGCATTGCAGGCAGATGCTTTACTATCAGAGCCACCAGTGAAGCCCATAGTCATGGCCCAGAGTTCTGACAAAACGTGGTCCAAGGGGAGAAAGGATGGCAAACCACTTCAGTATTCTTGCCTTGAGAACCCCATGAACAGTATGAAAAGGCAAAAAGATAGGACACTGAAAGATGAACTCCCCAGGTCAGGAGATGCACAATATGCTACTGGCGATTAGTGGAGAAATAACTCCAGAAAGAATGAAGGGATGGAGCAAAAGCAAAAACAACACCCAGTTGTGGATGCAATGAGTGATGGAAGTAAAGTCTGATGCTGTAAAGAGCAATATTCTATAGGAACCTGGAATGTTAGGTCCATGAATTAAGGCAAATTGGAAGTGGTCAAACAGGGGATGGCAAGTGTGAACATTGATATTTTAGGAATCAGTGAACTAAAATGGACTGAAATGAGTGAATTTAACTGAGATGACCATTATAACCACTACTGTAGGCAAGAATCCCTTAGAAAAAATGGAGTAGCCATCTTAGTCAACAAAAGAGTCTGAAATGCAGTACTTGGATGCAATCTCAAAAATGACAGAATGATCTTTGCTCTTTTCCAGGCCAAATTATTCAGTATCACAGTAATCCAAGTCTATGCCCCAACCAGTAATGCTGAAGAAGTTGAAGTTGAACGGTTCTATGAAAACCTACAAAAACTACTAGAACTAACACCCAAAAAAGATGTCATTTTACTTATAGGGGACTGGAATGCAAAGTAGGAAATCAAGAGCTACCTAGAGTAACAGGCAATTTGGCCTTGGAGCACAGAATGAAGTAGGGCAAAGGCTAACAGAGTTTCACCAAGAGAACACACTGGTCACAGCAAACACCCTCTTCCAACAGCACAAGAGAAGACTCTACACATGGACATCACCAGATCATCAACACTGAAATCAGATTGATTATATTCTTTGCAGCCAAATATGGAGAAGCTCTATAGAGTCAGGAAAAACAAGACCAGGACCTGACTGTGGCTCAGATAATGAACTCCTTATTTCCAAATTCAGACTTAAATTGAAGAAAGTAGGGTAAACCACTAGACCATTCAGGTATGACCTAAATCAAATCCCTTATGATTACACAGTGGAAGTGAGAAATAGATTTAAGGGACTAGATCTTATAGACAGAGTACCTGAAGAACTGTGGATGGAGGTTCATGACATTGTACAGGAGGCAGGGATCAAGACCATCCCCAAAAAAAAGAAAAGAAAAAAGACAAAATGGTTGTCTGAGGAAGCCTTACAAATAGCTGTGAAGAAAAGAAAAGTGAAAGGCAAAGGAGAAAAGGAAAGATATAGCATCTGAATGCAGAGTTCCAAAAAATAGCAAAGAGAGATAAGAAAGCCTTCCTCAGTGATCAATGCAAAAAAAAAAAAAAGAGGAATATAATAAATGTGAAAGTCTAGAGATATCTTTAAGAAAATTAGGGATACCAGGGGAATATTTCATGAAAACAGGAGCACAATAAAGGACAGAAATGGTATGGATCTAACAGAAGTAGAAGATTTAAGAAAAGGTGGAAAGAATACACAGAATAACTATACAAAAATGATTTTCATGACCCAGATAACCATGATGGTGTGATCACTTACCTAGAATCAGACATCCTGGAATGCAAAGTCAAGTGGGCTTAGGAAGCATCACTATGATCAAAGGTAGTGGAGGTGATGGAATTCCAGTTGAGCTATTTCAAATCCTAAAAGATAATGCTGTGAAAGTGCTGAGCTCAATATGCCAGCAAATTTGAAAAACTCAGCAGTGGCCACAGGACTGCAAAAAGTCAATTTTCATTCCAATTCCAAAGAAGAACAATGCCAAAGAATGTTCAAACTACCACACAATTACACTCATCTCACATGCTAGCAAAATAATGCTCAAAATTCTCCAAGTCAGACTTCAACAGTATGTGAACCATGAACTTCCAGATGTTCAAGTTGAATTTTTAAAAAGGCAGTGGAACCAGAGATCAAATTGCCAACTTCCCCTGGATCGTAAAAAAAGCAAGAGAATTCCAGAAAAAACGTCTACTTATGCTTCATTGACTGTGCCAAAGCCTTTGATAGTGTGGATCACAACAAACTGTGGAAAATTTTTCAAGAGAAGGGAATACCATACCACCTGACCTGCCTCTTGAGAAACCTATATGCCAGTCAGGAAGCAACAGTGAGAACTGGACATGGGACAACAGACTGGTTCCAAATCGGGAAAGGAGTTCGTCAAAGCTGTATATTGTCACCCTGCTTATTTAACTTATATGCAGAGTACATCTTGCAAAATGCCAGTCTGGATTAACCACAATTGGAATCAAGATTGCTGGGAGAAATATCAGATATATAGATGTCACCATCCTTATGGCAGAAAGCAAAGAAGAACTAAAGAGCCTTTTGATGAAAGTGAAAGAGGAGAGTGAAAAAGTTGGCTTAAAGCTCAACATTCAGAAAACTGACCATGGCATCCTGTCCCATCACTTCATGACAAATAGATGGGGAAACAGTGGTAAGAGTGACAGATTTTGTTTACTTTTATGGGCTCCAAAATCACTGCAGATGGTGTCTGCAGCCATGAGATTAAAAGACGCTTACTCCTCGGAAGGAAAGTTATGACCAACCTAGACAGCATATTAAAAAGCAGAGACATTACTTTGCCAACAGTGGTCCATATAGTCAAAGCTATGGTTTTTCCAGTGGTCATGTATGGATGTGAGAGTTGGATTATAAAGAAAGCTGAGTGCCGAAGAATTGATGCTTTTGAACTGTGATGTTAGAGAAGACTCTTGAGAGTCCCTTGGACTGCAAGGAGATCCAACCAGTCCGTCCTAAAGAAAGTCAGTCCTGAATGTTCATTGGAAGGACTGACGCTGAAGCTAAAACTCCAATACTTTGGCCACCTGAAGCAAATAACTGACTCATTGGAAAAGATCCTGATGCTGGGAAAGATTGAAAGAAGGAGGAGAAGGGGACAACAGAGGATGAAATGGTTGAATGGCATCACCGATGCAATGGACATGAGTTTGAATTGACTCTGGGAGTTGGTGATGGACAGGGAAGCATGGTGTGCTATAGTCCATGGGGTTGCAAAGAGTCAGATATGACTGAGCGACTGAACTGAATTGAACAGCAAGTATATTTGCTTCAGGTATTGACATATCCATTCATATAATCATCATCTAAATTCATATGACACTATATGTTTTCAGGAAGTACTTTATATACTTTATCTCATTAAATATCCACAGAAGCATAAAGTGATTTTTATGAATATGTTTAATGTAGAGAAACTAGGAGGTTTAGAAAGTTTAAGTAACAAGCTCACATTCACTCCCAAACTTCCCAAATTGTCTATAAGGTAATCTTCAGAATCCACTAAATAGCCAGTTGACAAATTCAAAGGAATAAAATAAGAAAATTTGGTTTTCTTCTATGCATTTCCTCAGATCCCCTTGATTATCTCAATTCCTTTGTTTAAGAAAGAAACCAGTTCAATGGTAAATAAAAGTCATAGCCTGTAAAAGTACTAAATAGCCATGATTTGCAACTGTTTTTTCCTAGAAGACTTTAGGAAGGAATCTCAGCTGATGGGATGTACACTTTGGTAGTTTTGTCCTTGTCAGGAGATAACTGAGACTGACAAATTTTCCCTCTTCTCTCTCATCCACAAGGAATAACCAGTGTCAGAAAATGTCAGAATGCAACACGCTGCTTTTGAAAACTTGTATCTCACAGTCTCAAAATTAACAGAAGGGATCTTTATCAAGTGTGAAAGGGACAGAGGAGAGAGCCCGGGAGAGTAAAAAGGCTAACGGCATCTTGAATAATTTTCCATTGTTTCTTCATTCGGTTCCACAAGTCTCCTGTTTTGGAAATACTAAGTACCAATTTCTGTATCAGTTACCTAGTACTACATAACAAACTACAGTCATCCCTCGGTGAGGGGTGGGTGAGGGGTGGCGGGGATCTGTTCCCCTGGATACTAAAACCTGCAGATGCTGAGGTCACTTCTGTAAATGGCATAGTGCAGTTGGCCCCCACATTTAGGAATGTGGAAGGCTGGCTGTACTTTACACTTGATAGATGAAAGCAGTGACTGCATCGCTGGGCAGTTTTCCTGGTTCACGTGCACCTGCAATTTGCTACCAGGACAGCAGAGGGGCAAGGTCATGGCTGGAGAGGTGGAGACTACTTGTGTCTGCTAGAGGAACTGCTCATTCTCTATCAGGCTTCCCAGGGTATTTTACACAGTGCTGGGAGACTAAGAGTCACAAAGTAATAAACACCAATTTACAAGCATTTCCAAATCTCTGTTTATGACATGCTTACTAATGTCTGGTTGGCCAAGGAAAGCCAATACGGAGTCCAGGGCAGAAAATCTATCTCTTGATGGGAAGGCAAGAGTTTGCAGCCAGTTTCGTAGTCTAGCACAGGTTATATTACTTTCTGTATGTCAAAATATATAATTATATATATATATTTTTAAAAAACATCTAAATAAAATTTAAGAGGGTAATATTTTGCTAACATCAATGCATATGTATTAAAAACATCCCTTATTAAAGTAATCATTATATATTTTATAAAGTTTATTAGCTTGAATTTAAACTGCATTAATTAATTTATCATCATTCATTCATTCATAAACTATTCATAGAGCCAATTTGACAAGCAGATCACAAAGGATTAATACACTAAAGGATTTGTAAACCTCAAGATGTTTTCCCTAACGTTGTCCCACTTTCACCCTCAACATACACACTGGATGCCACTAAATTAAAAGTTTTTCTCCTACAAGGAGAAAGTAAATTCAAGAAACAAGAAAATTAAATTATGTTTTTATCCCAAAAAAAAAACTTGTTTGAAAGTAAATACTTCCATACAATTGTGCTCATTTCACATGCTAGCAAGTTAATGCTCAAAATCCTTCAAGTTAGGCTTCAAAAGTACGTGAACTGTGAACTTCCAGATGTACAAGCTGGATTTAGAAAAGGCAGAAGAACCAGAGATCAAATTGCCTACAAACACTGGATCATAGAAATAGCAAGAGAATTCCAAAAAAAAAAACATCTACTTCTGCTTCATTGACTATCTTAAAGCATTTGCCTGTGAGGATCACACAAACTATGGAAAATCCTTACAGAGATGGTAATAACAGACCACTTTACCTGCCTCCTGAGAAACCTGTATGCAGGTCCAGAAGCAATAGTTAGAATGGGACATGGAACAACAGACTGTTTCCAAATTCAGTAAGGAGGACATCCAGGCTGTGTATTGTCACCCTGTTTATTTAACTTACATGCTGAGTAAATCATGTGAAATGCCAGGCTGGATGAATCACAAGCTGGGAGAAATATCAACAAGCACAGATATGCAGATAATACCAGTCTAATGGCAGAAAGCAAAGAGAAACTAAAGAATCTCTTGATGAAGATGAAAGAGGAGAGTCAAAAAGTTGGCTTAATATTCAACATTCAAAAAACTAAGATCATGGCATCCAGTCCCATTCATGGCAAATAGATGAGGGAAAAAATGGAAACAGTAACTGATTTTATTTTCTTGGGCTCCAAAATCAGTATGGATGGTGACTGCTGTCATGATATTTTAAAAAAAAATGCTTGCTCCTTGGAAGAAAAACTGTGATAAACCCAGACAGCATATTAAAAAGCAAAGTCATCACTTGGCCAACACAGGAGAGTATAGTCAAAGTTATTGTTTTTCCAGTAGTCATGTATGGATATGAGAGTTGGACTATAAAGAAGGCTGAGTGCCAAAAAAATTGATGCTTTTGAATTATGGTGCTGGAGAAGACTCTTTAGAGTCCCCTGGACAACAAAGAGATCAACCAGTCAGTCTTAAAGGAAATAAACTCTGAATATTTGTAGGAAGGGAGAAGGCGATGGCACCCCACTCCAGTACTCTTGCCTGGAAAATCCCACAGATGGAGGAGCCTGATAGGCTGCAGTCCATGGGGTCCTGAAGAGTCGGACATGACTGAGCAACTTCACTTTCACTTTTCACTTTCATGCATTGGAGAAGGAAATGGCAACCCACTCCATTGTTCTTGCCTGGAGAATCCCAGGGACGGGGGAACCTGGTGGGCTGTTGTCTATGGGATCGCACAGAGTCAGACACGACTGAAACGACTTAGCAGCAGCAACATTCATTGGAAGGACCAATGCTGAAGCTGAAGCTCTGATAATTTGGCCATCTGATGTAAAGAGCCAACTCATTGGGAAAAAAACCCTGATGCCTGAAACGATTGAAGGCAGGAGGAGAAGGGGGCGACAGATGATGAGATGGTTAGATGGCATCATTGACTCTGTAGACTAGAGTTTGAGCAAACTCTGGGAGATTGTGAAGGACAAGGAAAGCCTGTGTACTACAATCCATGGGGTTGCAAAGATTTGGACACAACTTAGAGACTGAACAATAAATAGTTGCTTGTCTTTGGCAATGTTGTTTTCAGAAAAAAAATTACCAAAAAAATAGTATGGAGATAATTTACCCAATGTTAAAGAAATATACAGATATATGCTTTTAATATTGAACGGAGATTTTTTTATATGGTAGACAAAGTTTTATTTAGTATGTAATTAATATTACAAAGTATCAGCTTTGTTCTGTAAGTATTATAGAAACACGAAATTGTAATCTTGCAGTGCAAATACTTTATACATTCTTTATATCATTAAGAGGTATTACTAAAATGAATGAATTCCAAATATACTTAATTTTTTTGTCACTTGACTGAAGATCCCCATTCCATTCCTTTAAATCTTGCTTCCTAATTCTCTGAAACTGAAATTCTAACTGAATATAAATTACATAACTGAAACAGTTATTTAATAAAATAACTCTTTCCTCTGCTAGGACCCAAAGTCCTTTGGAAAACTTATCTTTTGCCTTTGGATAAAATTGAGTGGAGCTATTAGGTTCCCCACATTGTCCTAACTAATGAACAGGCATGTAGTCAAACTTGCTCAGCCATAACACTGCAATAAAATTTGTTTGTTTGTTTGTTTGTTTTGTCTCAAAAAAAAAAAAAGTCAGTGACAAAATTTTTATTAATAACAGTGAAAGTGTTAGTTGCTCAGTTGTGTCTGACTCTCTGTGACTCCATGGACTATAGTCCACTAGGCTTCTCTGTCCATGGAATTCTCCAGGCAAGAATTCAGGAGTGGGTAACCATTCCCTTCTTCAGGGGATCTTCCCAACCAGGGACTGAACTTAGGTCTCCTGCACTGCACAGAGATTCTTTACTGTTTGAGCAGCCAGGCAAGCCTCTAATTAATAATAAGTTCAATATAAAAAATAATCCAATTTAGTTGTCAAAATGAGTTTTCTGAAAACCGCACCCTAGCATCACTTAGGCATTGCTATTAACCAGCCCTCTCTACACGCTTAATTTTCACTCTGATAATCTCAGAATTGTCGCTGATAACGGGATATCCATGTTGTAAGAAAGTTATGGCTGGTACTTTGCGTGCTCTATCAGCAACAAATGAGCTGGAAAGAATAAATTCAAAAGGCATAAAACATTTTGCTTTAAACACAAAGAAAATCGATACTCTTCTGATCCAGTCAAGAAATAAAGGCACAGGTCATTTATCATTCAACCCTCTTTTCACTGTACCCTGGGTAGATACAAAGTTTTTGCTGTTGTCATAGAATTTGATGATTATGTTCAGTCGGAGGAAAGAAGAATCACACACTGGGCAAGTTAATTGTCAAATATCCACTTTTAAAACTGACTACCTTTTAAAAAATATGGAATTTAGCTTTGAAAAGTTTGCTAGAATATCTGTCACATGCACTGTCAGTAATAGTCCACCTTTTCAGCCTTTTCTTTATTCACTTGTTGATAAAATATTGATTAGACAGCTGCTATAGGCTACCATAATTATAGGTGCCAGGGTTCCATGAAGAACTAAGCAGACAGCTCCATGTCTACACAGAACATGTATCTTGCTGCTCTTTGGTCCTGATCACCTCAGGGACAGGGAATCCTATCCTCAAGTTCCTCTCTTTCTGCTAATAATCATGTTTGTTTCCTCAGCTTCATAGTCTTGAATTCTAAAAATTCCTTGAACAGGTCAATAATTTAATTATAAGGTCTTAGATGTCAAATTAAGTTTGTTCTTTGATGCTGGTGATACCTTTTTAAAACTTATTTTTAGTTGAATTTTATACCGTATTCCAATAAAAATTGTTTCTGTATACATATTCAGGCTTCTCTAATCCCCATCTTTACACCAAACCTATATCAACAAGTGATATATATCCTACTGAGAATACAGATTAGCAATTGGCAGGACAGGTGAACTCTGGAAATAGAAATTTGAGATCCTTAAAGAAGAGCATGCAGTCTGCAGAGAAGCAAGAATAAAATCCTGCTGAACTAAGTATCAGAGAATGAAAGGATAAATTAGCAAGAGAAATTAAAAATGACTAGAAGAAGACAGGAATCCAGGGTCTGGGAGACTAAGGGAAGTTAGTTTTGAAAAGCAGGGAAAATATATAATGTTGAATGTTGACATAATGTAGAAATCGACATCTGTAATCATATATTAATCCCATTTGCTTAGATCATTCTTTGTTCTTAATCGATCAGTTTGTTCTTTCTGTCAGTGAAAGATTTCTAGGAAAGAGATTAACTAAAAGTATAAGCATCCTTCCCTAGGGAGGGCATGGCAACCCACTCCAGTACTCTTGCCTGGAGAATCCCATGGACGGAGGAGCCTGGCAGGCTACAGTCCATGGGGTTGCAAAGAGTCAGACGTGACTGAAGCGACTTGGCATGCACACATAAACATCCTTGAGCTGGAAGTAAGAAGTCTGTAGTTCCGTTCTTATTCACTTATTAAAGGTGCTAAACATTTATGAATCTACTTCCCAATCTTCAAAATAGTCTACATGGTATCTATTCCAGTGAAATGTTTCTGTGAAGATCAGATTGGCATATATATGAACATATTTGTAAAATATAATATGACTATAAAAAGATGTTTATGCTTTAGGAAAAAAAGTTTTTTCTTTTTTTTTTTTAGCTACAGATCTTTTTACTGTCTCATCTGTTAAAGTTTAAATTATTTTCCTTTCATTTATTTAATCAGATTGAATGCAGAATTTGCACATGAGAAGGGATCTGATATAATCTTTAAGACTCTCCTCAGAAAATTATAATCAAGCAAACCATAATTTTTGACTACAGAAGTGTGATTGAAATTCACACAAGGACATTATCCTGAAATAACCTCTGGGAGACAAGAAGGTGAGGCAATATTTACAAACGACTTAATGTTCAGACTCCTTCTTGCCAGAGCACAGGCATCACAACTAACTGCTGAGCAACCATCGGTGGAAAAATGCTGGGACCTGCCAAGAAAGACATCCTACATCCAAAAGCGAAGGAGAGGCCACGGAGTGCATAGCCATAGAATCAAATCCAATGCCTGCCAGGCATGCGCCCCACAAACAATTATACCACAGAAGTTTTCCCGCTGGAGTGATGGTTCTGAGTCCTGCATCTGGCTTCCCAACCTGGGGGTTTGGTAACAGGAGGAGAGGTTCCCAGAGAGTCTGGCTTCGAATGGCAGCAGGACTGCATGACTTCCACAGGACTGGGGAAAACAGAGGCTCCACTCCCGGGGGTGGGGGAGAATGCATAGAAGTCTTTGTGCACCAGGACCCAGGGGAAGAAGGCTGTGACCATGTAAGACACCAGACCAGACCTACCTGCTGGTGTTGGAGGGTCCCCTGCAGAGATGGGGGCCGTACGTGGCTCACTGAGGGGATGCTGGCAGGAGCAATTCTAAGTACTCACGGGCACAAGCCCACCCAGAGGCCACCATCAGCCCCACTGAACAGCCTGTAGGCTCCAGTGCTGGGTCACCTCAAGCCAAACAACCAAGCGAGGGTGAACACAGCCCCACGCATCAGCAGACAAATCGTTTAAAGTTAGAACATAAAAATTAGACCATCCTTTAACACTACATAAAATCAGCTTGAAATGGATTAAAGAACTAAATGTGAGACCAAACACTATAAAACTATCTTAGAGGAAAACATAGGTAGAACATTCTCTGACATAAATGGCAGCAATATTTTTTAATCCATCTCCCAGAGTAATGGAAATTAAAATCAAAAATAAACAAATTGGACCTAATTAAACTCAAAAGCTTTTGGGAGAAAATATTAGCAAATGCTGTGACTGACGAGGGATTAGTTTCCAAAATTTACAAACAGCTCATGGAGCTCAATAACAAAAACAAAATGACCCAATCAAAAACTGGGCAGAAGATCTAAATAGATACTTCTCCAAAGATATACAGATGGCCAAGAGGCATTGAAAAGATTTTCAACATCACTTATTATTAGAGAAATGCATATCAAAACTACAGTGAGATATATCTCACACCAGTCTAAATGGCCATCATCAAAAAGTCCACAAACAATAAATGCTGGAGAGAATATGGAGAGAAGAGGACCCTCCTACACTATTGGTTGGAATGTAAATTGACACAGCCACTATGGAGAACAATACAGAGGCTCTTTAAAAAAAAAACTAAAAAAAGAACTAACATATGATTCAGCAATCCCACTCCTGGGCCTGCCTCCGTAGAAACACACGGTCCAAAAGGATTCGTGCACCCTGTGTTCACTGCAACGCTGTTTACAATAGACGAGACAGGGAAGCTCAACCTAGATGTCCATTGACACAGGAGTGGATAAAGAGGGTTTGGCATGTGTGTACAATGGAATGTTACTGAGCCATTGAAAAAGGATGAAATAATGTCATTTGCAGCTCAACATTCAGAAAACTAAGATCATGGCATCTGGTCAATCACTTCATGAGAAATAAATGAGGAAACAGTGGAAACAGTGTCAGACTTTATTTTGGGGGCCTCCAAAATCACTGCAGATGGTGATTGCAGCCATGAAATTAAAAGACGCTTACTCCTTGGAAGGAAAGTTATGACCAATCTAGACAGCATATTAAAAAGCAGACATTACTTTGCCAACAAAGGTCCGTCTAGTCAAGGCTATGGTTTTTCCAGTGGTCATGTGTAGATGTGAGAGTTGGACTGTGAAGAAAGCTGAGCGCCGAAGAATTTATCCTTTTGAACTGTGGTGTTGGTGAAGACTCTTGAGAATCCCTTGGACTGCAAGGAGATCCTACCAGTCCATCCTAAAGGAGATCAGTCCTGGGTGTTCATTGGAAGGACTGATGCTGAAGCTGAAATTCCAATACTTTGGCCACCTCATGCAAAGAGTTGACTCATTGGAAAAGACCCTGATGCTGGGAGGGATTGGGGGCAGGAGAAGAAGGGGACGACAGAGGATGAGGGCTGGATGGCATCACTGACTTGATGGACATGAGTTTGAGTAAATTCCAGGAGTTGGTGATGGACAGGCAGGCCTGGCATGCTGCGATTCATGGGGTCACAGAGTCAGACATGACTGAGCAACTGAACTGAACTGAACTGGATGGAACTAGGATTGTCATACTGAGTGAATTAAGTCAGACATAAAGAGAAATTTGTATGCTATCACTTATAAGTGATATCTAAAAAGAAATGATACAAATGAACTTACAAAACAGAAACAGATTCACAGATTTAGAGAACTAACTTATGGTTACTAGCAGGGAAGAATGGGGGAAAGGGATAGGGAGTTTGGTACTGATGTGTACACACAGCTATATTTAAGATGGATAACCAAAAATGACCTACTGTAGAGCATAGGGGCCTCTATTCAATATTACGAACAGCTAAACGGGAAAAGAATACAAAAAGAATAGATACATGTATATGTATAATTGAGTCCCTTTGCTGCATACACCTGAAACTAACACAATATTGTTAACTATACTCAATATAAAATACAGTTTAAAAAAAGATTGAAGCTACAAAGAAAAATAAAATTTTTGTCAGATAATTCTAACAACATAAATAACGAAAAAGACCTAAGTTTCACAAGAAAAAAAATAGTCATTCAAGAAGATTTTAAGAAAGTGTCCGTTAACATCTGCTCCAGTGGAAGTGACTCAACAACCAGCTCACACCATGAAACACAAGTACGGAGGACTCTAGAGACAACTGGTTGCATAAACTGACACTGAACACGCACTTTTGGGCATATATCTCTTGATACAGCTGCGTGTTGTGGTATTCTTCCTTGTGATTAGTGTAGGACCTATGCTTATGCATCAAATAAAGCCATGGTTTAGCAAATGAAATTTTAAAAATAACAAAAAAGGAGTCAGCTTAGCAAAGTCCACAATAAACATGTCAATGCAAAACTTGAGACACATTTGTAATAATCTGCCTTTGAATAATCAACTGTTCACTGCATTTTTCAGTCTTCCTATTTCATATAGTAAATGAACTTAAATCACAATACTTTTGCTTAAATGAATATAAAAAGAGTTTTCAAACAGTCATTACAACTCTTTTTTTAAGCTAAAGAAAGTAAGACTTATTTTTTTTTCTAAATTATGTCATTGAAAATAATCTAAAGGATTGATCACCCTTATTGAAACACCATTTGGGAAAAAGCAGCACAATTGTTTCAGTGACCTCATGTATTCCCTGGTGGCTCAGATGATAAAAATTCTGCCTTCAATGCAGGAGACCTGAATTCAATCCCTGGGTCAGGAAAATCCCCTGGAGACAGGAATGGCAATCCACTTCAATATTCTTGCCTGAAGAATTCCATAAACAGAGGAGCCTAGTGAGCTACGGTCCATCAGGTCACAAAGAGTTGGACACAATTGAGAGATCAACACACATACCCAAGGCTAAAAGCTTCATACCATCTTTCTTCCACCGTGAGTGTAACTGTAACCTAAGTCTCTAAATTTTACTTTGTTGAAAGTATTCTCAGAGCACACATATAGTCAAATATATTTGTGTTATGTGCACACATCTTATTTGCAACACATGTCCACATGTTTAGAATCTTTGTATTTTCTAATTCCTTTTCTCATTCCTGCCATAAACTCTGCAGTTGATTTATTAAAGCAAACTTATTTCCTCCAGATCTTTATTCTGCCCAGTCCATCACCTCCCTCACATCCTGATAAAAAGTCACCTACTCCAACTTTTCTTACTTGACAACTTTATCTAAATAGAATCCAGAACTTAAAGAAGAAGTCTAACCTAGTTTTTCAGGATAGTTTTTCACATGAAGACAACTGAGTTTTCTCTTTTGCAGGATAAACATCCCCTGGTTTTGTGTATTCTCATCATTTCTGTAACTGTCCTCCAAATGTTTTCCACTTTATCATCATACTTTTTATTTGCCTGTCTAACACTCAAAAAGATACACTATCCCCTTCATGGGAGAGGTTATGCTCCTATTAAAGTACTTACTAGAATGTTTGGCCATCACCTTTTACTGTTGATTCACACTAAACCTACTGAAAATTTAAATACCTAAGTTTCATGTGATTCTATTGAGGCATTGTGTCCTCCTAGACTTTGTAGTTATTTCTGGAACTCTGGTTTCAGACTCTACATGGATATATATTAAGTGTGCTATATTTGGCTCATATTTGGCACTCCAAAATATGTCTCTCTGGTGTAAGGACTAATTTAAGCTGATAATTTTTAAGAAACAGAAGATTTAGCAAGTCTTTCTTTTGACCTCCCTTTTAGATGCCTAAAGAATTAAGATGAAGGGGCTGTTCCAAGAAGTGGGCTAGCATCAGAGATAACTACAAAGAACACAGACTCATTGTGGTCAGAGAGAAACCAGAGTCTCCTCTGCCCCATGTTTCTGCCTGGCCTAGGAACATTCCTTCACCAAACACCCTTCTTTTCTGTCATATGAATTGCTTTCCTCTGAAGTCCCAAACCACTTCCCCAACATTCTCTTTTTTCTTTAGCTGAGGGTGGTATTTCATGGGATGGCCTTGATTGTTTTGTTAAGTCACTCAGCTTTCCTAAGCCTCTCCCATGCGTACATGAGGTATATATATATGTCATTAAACTTTTGTTTTTCTCCTGTTAACCTGTCTAGTGTCAATTTAATTCTTAGGCTTGTCAGAAGACCCTAGAAGGGTAAAGTTGTTTTTTTTACCCCTCCCCAAAACTCTAATTCTGCCCTCATGACCTGATCATGTCCCAAAAGTCCCATCACCAAATACTATCACATTGGAAATTAGATTTTAACATATGAATTCTGGGGGGCGGCATAAGCATTCAGTTTGGCATTAATGTTTAATCCTGAAGTTTTAAAACAGCAGCAGAGTTGATCAACCTATCAGCAAACTCACTACCATCATATGCTAGGCAAAATGAGCCACTGATTTACATACAATATTTTTAAGAGCATCGGAAATAACTGGCTTACAAATACATACATATGTGTGCGCACGCGCACACACACACACACACACACACACACACACACACACACACACAATTTTGTCACTTGGGATTCACCAGTCAGCACTCACATACGCTCTACATGTCTGCTGTTTTAACTTCCTCTGTTCAGGCCCTAAGAAATTCTTCTCCATATCTCTTCCTATCAGTCCTCATTGCAAAACTATATCTGAGTGTCATGAAGGTTTGCAGATGGTATTGCTGTCATTGTTGAAGATAAATATTACTTTGCATTGTAGAGAGGCCTTGGGTGATGGAAGTGCTTAGATAAGAGAAAAGACAATTTAATTAACTTGTCAAATCATCCCTCTCAGATAGTGAAAATGTAATAGATACTTGCATAATGAGGTAGAGTATCAAGCATCTGCCTTCTTGTTTTTCTTGGTGCCCCGGTGTGTGATAACAAGGTACCCACAAGTTGGTACAATAGTCATAATAATAGCATGCAGGGACTAATAAATGTTTTTCAGTATTAGATGTTCTGTTCTGTTTTTAAATGTGTGTATTATAATTTAGACATAATGTGCATGAGATATGTATTACAGTTCTCCAAAGAAACAGAATCAATAAAATACATATAAAGAGAGAGAATGACAGAGAGAAAAGAAATTTGTTAGAAGGATTGGGTTATGTGATTACAGAGGCTGACAAGCCCTAAGATCTACAGGTTGGATGGCAAGCTGAAGATCCAGTTTGCCAATGTTTCCATTGGAGTCCAAATGCAGAAAAAAATAATGTCACAGATTAAAGACTGAGAAACAGAAGCAAGGAATCAAGGAATCCTCACTTACTTGGAAGACGGTCAATTTTTTTCTTTTATTCGGGCATTCAACTAATTGTATGAATCCTACCCACAATAAAGAAGACAACCTGCTTTACCCAATAAGCAGACATTTGTTACTGTCCAAAGTGACCACTGGGACATCTGGTCCATGCCAAAAGGCCATTGAAATTGGTTCCATCAGAAATGCTCATGAACATAATTGGTCCATGCTATGATCCTTGATATTTTGTGTTGTCAAAAACACCCACACTTAGAAAGCATCCCCAAGTTCAAGTAGCCCACAAAGTTTATTAATACTACTGGTCTATAGGATTAATACACAAAAGATAATATCACACTTTGTTGGTCCAGTGATTATGCTATGGCTGTATTCCAGAAATAACACTTCTTGCCTCTGTAGCCTAGCTGGTAACAGCACATGGGTTTAGGTAGATGGATTAGAGTTTGAGCTTGCACAAGAGTGAGATTCTTCCCTCACTAACAGGTATTAACTATGAGTACCAAGCAGAGTCCTATAGACAGAGGAAAAAGGACTACAGACCGACAGTATTAATAACCTTTGTGGGCTACTTGAACTTGGGGGTGTTTTTTAATGTAGGTATTTTTTTTTTTCTTTTCTGGGGCAGGATGACAGGACTGGGAGTGGGGAGAGCACACACTTGAAGGAATGGAAGGAGTCTGGACCTGATTTCATGGTTTCTGTCCTACAAGTTGGGACGCAGCCCTGACCCTGATAGTGTGGTGATGCCAGTGAGCAGGAGGGAAGCCCTGCTCACAGCTGGCTCTGGCCCCACCTCTTAGGAAGGTGGTAGCTGCCAGCACACTTCATGCCGGCACAGAAACAAGACTTGTATCACCTCATTTCCAGCTCACATCCAAAGACACATGGCACATGCAGACTATAGGGACACTCTCGCATAAGGACACCCCCTCAAGGGTGTCCCTACCAGATAACTATTTCACCTAATTTCATAGAGAAGGTTAAGCAAAATGAAAAGACAGAGAATTCTGTCTTAATTGAAAGAGCAAGATAAAAGCCCAGAAAAAAATTATGAAAGAGAAATAATTCACCAGATAAAGAATTCCAATTATTAATAAAAAAATTCTAACTGAATTAGGGAAGAGAATACATGAACACTGAGACTTTTAACAAAACGCTGAAAAATATGAAGAACTAGATGGAACTGATGACTAATAACTGAAGTGAAACACGTAGCAGCAGACAAGGTGATATAGAACAGTACACAACTAATCTGAAGTATAAAATAATACAAGTCTCCCGATCAGAGCAACAAAAAGAGGAACCAGTGTTCAAAACTAAGAACAGCTTAAGAGATCTTTGGTATATTCCTTCTATGTCCACTTTTGGTAAAGTTTTATCACAAATTAATGTTGAATATTTTCAAAAACTTTTTCTGCATAATGTTTACTGAATTTAAAGAGCTTTGTTTTTATGAAAATATTTAATAAGACAATTAAAATATCTAAAATCAAGTAAAACATTTGCATCATTTTAATTTTTTATTTAATCTTATTTAACTTTTCAATTATAATTTATATTGTTCATTTAACTTTAATAAACAATTTGAATATTTTAGTAAAAGTATTCTTTGAAAATATAGATGCAATAACATCCATTTTATTGACTACTACATTTAATCTAATTTTACTAAAATTATTACCAACTTAGAAAGCTTTAATGAAATTATTACCAAATGTGAAAACATTAAATATAACTACATTTATTTTTTCTTTCTTTAAATAATTGATAATGAGGCATTTAACATTTGGAAAAAAGTAATAACAAATATCAGAAAAGAAAAATTCTAAAAGAAAAAAAAGAAAAGTCTTTAAATATGCAGCCTTATTATATTTTTTTAAAAGTTGTAAGTAATAAAAGTGAATATACATCTATAAGTCGCACATGAAATTTATGAAAAGAACAATACCAGGTCTTTATTAGATAAATATTCAATACTGGCAAAAACCATGAGAATATTAGTACATTTCCATGCGTACTCCAGTCCTGTAGGCATGAGTTCCACATCTCCAAGGAGGATGAGATTCTCCACAAAGGTGTCTGAAGATCTAATTAAGTTGTCAGACATGCCACTGCAGAGATTTTAACATCAAAATCAGAAAGGCTGAGAGGAATGAAGCGGAAGATAGGATGAGTGGAAGAGCTTGGGGTCCTAACCAAGGGACTTCTAGTGGCAAGTGCTGTAACTATAATTTCAAAGACCAAGCAGAGAAAATGGCACAAGGAAAGTCTTGTACAATGCTAAAATTTATAAACTTTAACATGTCACTAAACAGGTAAAAGCATTCCAAAAATGTTGCTATGCTCAATTAACTGATTAAATTTGAGAGCAGAGCTTGAGATAGTGTTGCTTGAAATGCCAAGGCAGGCACATTCTTTTTAAAGGTATAGGACACCAAAGCATAGGATTGAGAATAATAAAATGTTGATGGTTCATATGAAGAGGTAAATGGTCAGATTTGTACTTTAGGAAACATAATTCTAGCAACATGGTTTAAGACAGGTTAGCACTGGATGTTTCTGAATAAGATTGAATATTAAAATTATTGTTAAAACACATAATCCTGCATGGCAATCAGGAGAAAGCATTTTGCAGACTCCAAGTAAAGGGAAAGTGAGTGACTTAGGCCACCCGCTTGCATGCGCAGTCGTGTCCGACTCCCTGCGACCCCATGGACTATAGACTGCCAGCTTCCTCTGTGCACAGGATTACCAAGGCAAGAATACTGGAGTGGGTTGCCACTTCCTATTCCAGGGGATCTTCCTGGCCAAGGGATCATATCCTCATCTGTGCATCTCCTGCATTGGCAGGCAGATTCTCTACCACTGGACAACTTGTAGGTCACCATAAGTGGGCATTTATGCCAACCCACACTTCTCACAGACTGTCAGAATATCAGTTCTCAGCAGAACACTAGGGCGGGCTCATCACTAGGGGACAGGAAGATCTGAGTTCTGGCTTGGCTCTGAGAATCTCCCATTGCTTGCTCAGCTTTTCTCAGACTGTAAGGCATCCTTGGATGCTCTCACCCAATCTTCGTCCTTTCTCTCAAATGCAATCTTGCATCACAGCCCAATGACTCTTATAACCTTTTCAGAATTCACACCACTTTTTCACACCTGGATAGTTCCCCTAATAATATTCTAATGTGTTTAATCCCATCTTGGCATCTGTTTCTATAAGGACCTAGACTAACACAAAAAATTAGAAGAAAATTACTGAAAAGTAGACCAATTTGTCAAGACTTTATACTACTTGCAGGACAGGAATTTACACAAGCAATTCTCAAAGTAACAGTAATAAGAAATATTTTCTCATTTTGTGAATCAGAAAAAGGAAGAATCAAGCACTATTCAAATGTTAAATGGTGATCACATTGACTGAGGTTTCAAAAAGGGAGGAAAAAGTACTTGAAGGAAAAATTATGACTTCAATCTTAGAACATGTTCAGAGTGAGATGTTATGGGCCCTCTAGGGAATGATGCTCAGCAGACAGTTATAATTATTAGTCATCAACTAACATAGACAAAGGCAAGAGGGACATGTTTGACAGTCATACAAATTAAGAAAATTACTGAAAAGTAGACCAATTTGTCAAGATTTTATACTACTCGCAAGCTAACAAGTTAGCCTGCTACCATTTTATGAATGCTGGTAGAAGATATGAAACCCTTGGATCACAGACAAACTGTTTATTACTCATGGCAAACAAATTCTCCAGCATATCAACAGTGCACGGGAGCTACAAGCCTGTTTTCACAGGGCCACATAAGGAGGGCTGCATGGCGCAACACCTCGCTTTCTATCATTCAGTGCTTACAGGGTCGAGTTAGAGAAGACCCTGAGCTTAAGAACTCCAATTCTGGACGAGAAGTAGTCAGTGTGGTTGTTCTTTCCTATGTGGGCAATACTATCTCCACTTTCCAATGTTGTTTTCAACTCAAACATCTTTGAAAAGATAGTCTAGAAATAAAATACTAATGCTTACTCACAACATGTACATAAAGAAACTTGAGGAAAATTGTCTCCCAACATAAATAATAGCAAGCCTATTGTAAAATTACAAAAATGTCTTCAAAAGCTGGAATGCCAAAGCATGAGGTGCCATTTCCCACCTCAGGTTAGAAAGAGCAGTTGTGCATAGGTGTATGTGTTTGTGTGTTTGTGTCTGTGTGCGAGCTTATGCCTGCACTTTGTTTTGTCTTCTGGGCCCATTCAGGTCTAGAAAAGGGTTGCAGTACTCAGTGGTTGCCATACTACTAAAAATTGTTGAGTGCCTTAAAAATAGCAGAAATTGAGAATCCAAGAGTATACAATGTGGAAACGTCACTCTCTCCAATAAGTAGTGCTGAGAAAACTGGACAGTCACATGCAAAAGTTGAAACTGGATCACTGTCTTATACCATAGACAAAAATTAACTCAAAATGTATTAAAGACTTGAATGTAAGACCTAAAACCATAAACTTACTTAAAGAAATGTAATTGGGTAAGCTCCATGACATTCTGGATCTGAAACCATAAGATGACCAACAGGTACATGAAAAGGTGCTTAATATTACTAACCCTCAGGAAAATGAAAATTAAAACCACAATGAGTTATCAACTGACTGTTAGGATGGCTATTATCAAAAAGGTAAGAAATATCGACTGTTCGTGAGCATTGGACAAAAGTGAAACTTTGTGCACTGTTGGTGGGAATGTAAATTGGTGCAGTCACTCTGGAAAATAGTATGGAGTTTTCTCAAAAAATTGGAACTAACACAACCATATGAGCTAGCAAGTCCACTTCTGGGAATTTATCAAAACAAAACAAAAACACTAACTTGAAAAGACATATGAAACCCCACATTTGTTATTTACAATAGCCAAGACAAGGAAACAACTTAAGTGTCCAGCAATGGATGAATGAATAAAGAAAATGTGATAAACACACAAATGCACATACACACACACACAGGAAATGTTATTCAGCCATAAAAAAGAATGAAATATTACCATTTTTGACATACGTGGACCTTGAGGCATTATATAAAGTGAAAAAAGTCAGATAAAGACAAATACCATATATTTATATGTATAATCTAAAAACCAAACTAACAAGCAGCAGACACACAACCAGGCTCATAGATAAAGAGGCTAGACTACTG
Source organism: Odocoileus virginianus (assembly GCF_023699985.2). NCBI lineage: Eukaryota > Metazoa > Chordata > Mammalia > Artiodactyla > Cervidae > Odocoileus > Odocoileus virginianus. The sequence goes on from NC_069694.1 coordinate 54,523,623, forward strand.
ATTAATAGTGGCAGGGGATGGAGAGTGGGCAAAATGGGTGATTCAAAAGGTAAAAACTTCGTTATAAAATCCACAAGTCATGAGAATGTATAGTATGCTGGCTACAGTAAACAGTACTCTATTATATATTTGAAACTTGCTAAATAAACCTTACAAGCTCACTCACATGAAAATAATTATGTATGCTAACTGATGTCAACTATCACTGTGGTGATTATTTCACAGTGTTTAAAAATATGAAATCATTATGCTGTCCATATGAAGCTAATACAATTTCATATGTCAATTATGCATCACTAAGAAAAAAAATTATTTTCTTTTAGTTCTGGAGGCAGGAAGCAGATAAATAAAGTGGTCTGTAGACCCTAGGAGAGAATCCTTCCTTGTTCTCCCTGCCTCTGGCAGCTCCAGACATGCCTTGGCCTGTGGTTTATGTAACTTCAATCTCTACCTGCATCATCACATAGCTTTCCTCTCTGTGTCCTTTTCCATTCTCTTCTCTTTTTGATACTTGTCACTGAATTTAGTGAAGTGAAAGTTGCTCAGTTGGGTCTGACTCTTTGCAACACCATGAACTAGTCCATGGAATTCTCCAGGCCAGAATACTGGAGTGGGTAGCCTTTCCCTTCTCCAGGGGATCTTCCCAACCCAGGGATTGAACCCAGGCCTCCTGCATTGCAGGCAGATTCTTTACCAGCTGAGCCACAAGGGAAGCCCATCATTGAATTCAGAGTCCATGCTTATTCAGGGTAATTTTACCTCAAGATCCTTAAGTATATTAGCTCTGACATTTTCCCAAATAAACTCACTTTCACAGATTCAGGGTGGACATACTGTTGCATGCAGAGAGGGAGCATATTCAACCTACTCTAAAAAGAGATGACAAATGACAAAGCAGGTCTCTTATTAATGTTGCAGATTTGTTTTCCAAGAACAATATCAGAAGTTAGGCCTACTCAGTACTCTGTAATGGCCTATACAGGAAAAGACTCCAAAAAAGAGTAGATGTATGTATATGCACAACTGATTCACTTTGCTGAATCTAGCAAAGTGAATACCTGAAACCAGCACAACGTTGTTAACTACACTCTTACAAAGGTTTTTTAATTAGTAAAACTTAGATTATATCCTGCTTCCTGTAGTTCTCAATATCTTTTACTGAATGTTCTGTTCATCTCCTATATTCATTAATCTTCGTGCTTTTTGAATTATCTTCCTTTAGATCATTAAAATTTTATGTCTTATTCATTTACAACATTCAATTAAAAATTTGGATTATGCTCTTTATGAATATCCAGATAGTTACATCTATCAATATTTGCCTGCATTTTAATTTACAGTGTTTTAAAATATTTTAAAATTTCAAATTTCTTTGCTTTTATGTATAGAAGATCCTCCATCAGTCAGATATTTGATGCACATTATCTGTTTAATTCTCTCTACTCTAGCTTTTTAGTTCTTTAAAAAATCATGAAAAGTACCTTAATATTTCTAGAATCAAGCATGGTATCTGGTACATGATTAGTAAGGATCTAATCTTATTTTTTGTATCTTTCTCTGTTTAAATTTTTGTTTCAGACATTAAGTTAGCATGTTAAACTTTTTTTAACATGCCAAGTGTCATTTTAAGATTTACTCTCTATTCACACATACATTTGAAAATTATTTCATTGTTTCCCACATTTTCCAAATATTCTCTAGGCAAATTCTAAATGCTGTGGAAATGGCAATAAAGGAAACAGACACAAATTTCTACCTGGAATTTATCATAGAATGAGTAGAGATTAAATTTTTTTTAAGATAAAATAATAAACTTTAATAGTAAAATAATTTTTACTAAATATATAATAAGTTAAAAATAGTAATAGCAATACTAAGTTATGTACATATAGCTTGTTAGATGGTAATACATTTGCTATGGAGAGAAACAAACTGGGAAAGGAAAATACAAAAGCTGGAGGAAGAAATTTTATATAGAATTGTCACCAGGTGGTATTTGAACAAAAAATGGTGAAAGAGGAAAGGAAATTAGTATCTAAAGGGGAAACTTTTCAATCAAAGAAAACAAGTGCCAAGGCCTTGACATGGAGGGTACCGAGACACTTGAAGAATGGAGGCCAGAGGGGCAGAACTGAAGTAAGAGAGACAACAGGACTCAGTTCTGAGAGGTACTGGGTTCAGATCACCTAGTATCTCGTAGATCATTGTTTTGAGCTTTGGCTTTTCCTCTTAGAAAAATACAAGGACTCTTGAGAGATTTTAACCAGAGGAGTGGCTTGATCTGATTTGCCCTTTAAATGAATTAAATCAATAAAATAAGTTGAAGCCAGAAAAGGGAGCTAAGCAAGTGAGTGCATTCATCCAGGAGAGATACTAGATAAAACTAGGATTCACCACTGTGGGAGCAGAGAGAGAGAACTGGATTTACCAGATCTATGGCTCAGCCAAGTTAATATTGTGTAGCAAGAGAAGGGGCAGAAGGAAATGGCAACCCACTCCAGTGGAGAATCCTGTGGACAGAGGAGCCTGGAGGGCTTCCGTCCATGAGGTCACACAGAGTCGGACACGACTGAAGCAACTTAGCATGCATGCATGCATTGGAGAAGGAAATGGCAAGCCACTCCAGTTTTCTTGCCTGGAGAATCCCAGGAACAGGGGAGCCTGGTGGACTGCCATCAGTGGGGTCGCACAGAGCCCGATACAACTGAAGCAACTTAGCAGCAGCAGCAGCAAGAGAAGAGAAAGGGGGTATTAATAAGTCAAAGATTCCAATAATTGGTTATGGATTTTAGGCTGGAGAAGAAGAGAATGAGCAAGGTTAACCTCATTTGAAGCCAATGAAGCATCAACTTCAGGGCTTCTCACTTGCTCTGCCTTCTGTAAGCCCCAGGATGGGGCAATATGCATGCTCAGTCACTCAGTCATATCCAACTCTGCAACCCCAGACCCCACGGACTGTAGGCTGCCAGGCTACTCTGCCCATGGGGCTTTTTAGAAGAATAGAGTGGGTTGCCATTTCCTCCTCCAGGGGATCTTTCTGAAGCAGGGATGAATGGACCTTGCATCGCCTGTATTGCAGAAGGACTCTTTACCACTGAGTCATCAGGAAAGTCCTGAATGGGGCTAATAGCCATGTGTTAGTAACTGTGATTATAGTTTAAAAAATCATAATAATATACCTCAACCACAATTACTTAAGCTCACCCTTTTAAAAACATTTCATGCTTTCCAGCACTTTGCTTCACTGTCCTGCATGCCATGCAGCGTTGAGGTCAACATAAAGTGGAAATGAGATCAGTGAAGATTATATCAGGGTTACTGCGGCACAGGCGTGTGTTTTGTGGTCACACTTATATAGAGTTCAGTGCTTGTTAGCTGTGTTAATATAAAAATGTTTCCCAGGAGTATTCCTACCACATACTGTGAACCCTGACACAAAAATGCTGGGCCAGTGACCACACTGAGATACTAAAGTAGCTATAGCATCTGCAACTGGATAAATACAGATACACAGACAAAATACTCAGTGCTATTTAAACCTTAAGCAAAACCTTAATTGTTATTTAAAGCAATTAAACAGCTTGCTTGTGTATGAAAGAAATTTGATACAGGTTTCTCCATATATAGCAATGTAAAAGCTCAGTTGTTATTACTGACTATGGCTTCCCAGGTGGCTTAGTGGTAAAGAATCTGCCTGCCAATGCAGGAGACTCAGGTTCAATCCCTGAATCAGGAAGGTCCCTTGGAAGAAGAAATGGCCACCCACTGCAGTATTCTTGCCTGGAGAATCCCATAGACAGAGGAACCTAGGGGGCGACAGTCCATGGGGTCACAAAGAGTTGGACATGATGAGAGATTGAGCATGCATTATTACTAACTACAATTTGGAAAGTTGATATTTATTTTTATAAGCTATTAACACTAAAACCAAATTTTTGGAAATTTATACTGGAAAAAAAATTTTTCTGGTGTCTCTCTAAAAATTATATTACAAGATCATTATCATAAAAAGAAGTAATCACAATTAAAAGTATGAAATAGAGGGTATTAAAGGGTGATTTTTTTCACACGTCCCACTTTTTTGGACTTTCTGCTCCTTGTGGTATTCTTCAACTCTTTAAAACTTGCAATTTGTTGATATTTTCCTCATTTTTACTTCTTTTGCTACATTTGGAATATTTATCCCAGATTCATTTTTATTATTTTTTTATATTTAAATTCTTTATCCCAAGAAAGGCCTCTAGATCATCTGCAGCTCAGGCCCTGTCTAGACTGACCCTAGAAATGAATTTAAGAGAAGAGTGTTGGATTACAAAGCTGATAGTATTCAGTGGACCACTCTGTGTGGCAGAAGCTTCATTGGGGTCGAGACACTAGGGAGACATGGATCAACAATCAAAAATTATTATCACTGCTAATAATTTTAGTCACTTATTTTCAGGCCAGTAAAAATCAAAATATACTTTTGTTTTTCATATTAATGAGTTGATCTCTTTCCATCTTTAAATTGTTAGTCCAGCTAATTTTTTACAAGACATTTACTTATATATTCTATATGGAAAATAGTTAACAGGTTGGATTAGATATGAACTTTGACTGTGACTTTTTTTCTGTAAAGGGCCAGATACTAAATATTTGAGACTTTTCAGGTCATGAGATCTCTCTTGCAACTATTCAACTCTGCTATTGTAATGTAAGAGCAGCAATAAGAACTCCATAAATGAAAGCATGTGAGTGTGTCCCAACAATATTTTATTGGCAAAAATAGGCAGTATGCAAACAAGCCATAGTTTGCTAACTGCTGAACTAGAGAATCTATATATTTGCTCTTAGGTTGAAATGATGAGCTGATCTTATCAAAACAAAATTCAACAGGGATAAATGCAAAATCTAGCTCTTTGACTAAAAAATAAAAAACTACATAATTATGGAATGGAATTACTTGAATTAACTTCAGTTTATGCCATGCTAGATAGATTAGACAGATAGGCAGATAGATGATAGATGGAGAGATATAGAAATGTGTATATACCTGTCTTTTTCTCCTAACTGGTTTAGTTGAATATAGCTTATGCTTCAACAAAGGATGTAGTTGCTAAATAACAGCAGTTAATTTAAACAACCTTTAAATTTGTTAGCAGCAAAATGAAGCAGGAAGGGACATAATAATAAAATGATTAATCTTCCAATTCCACATGAATGCATGGAAATTATCATTACTTCTCTGTAGTAACATGTCCATAACGTCTTTTTGTGTGTGTAGCATTCACCAGATAAGACACATGTGTGTGTGCTAAGTCACTTCAGGCATGTCTGACTGTGCAACCCTATGGACTGTAGACCACCAGGCTTCTCTGTCCATGGGATTCTCCAAGCAAGAATACTGGAGTGGGTTGCCATGTCCTCCCCCAGGGGATCTTCCCGACCCAGGGATCGAACTGGCATTTCTTATGTTTCCTGCATTGGCAGGCAGGTTCTTTAACACTAGCACCACCTGGGAAGCCCAGATAAAACACAGGCAACAGAATAAAGGTACAAGGAACTCTTCTGGGGAATATATTTTTTTGCAGGAATATAAAGGGCAGAATGGAAAAGAAAAATCCATCTCCTGTGTGTTTTTCCCAAGTGTAGTGAAGGCAGTCAGTGGTATGACTATCTCATATAGAGATGAGTCTAGAGGTTTCTTGATTACTTAATTAAAGGATAAAAAGATAAAAATCTTGCAGAAACACAGCAAGATTCCTGACTTTCAGAAGGAGTCTCAAAGCTGAGAGAATTTTTTTTTTATGGAGGGATCTTACGGAAGTCTTCATATAGGAGAGGCATATAGTAGGTAAACAAACTAGAGTGAGTTTAATAGTGGCACAGAAAAATTATTAAAAGAAATAAAACTGATTACCCTCAAGTACATTTACATTATATCTTAGTTTTAAACTTGATATAACATTTCTTACATGATTTGTATAGAGTTAAGCTATTAATATTTATTAGTGTTTTATGTATTAAGTTTTTTATATACTACTAAGATTCATCACTATGGTGGGGAAGGGGAATTTCTCCTATCTAAGAAAAATGCTGATTTGACACATTTTTTAAAGGAAAGAATTTGTGTGATTATATTAAAGTTTGCCATCTAGTGACAAAAATCTCAAATTGCATTTCACTCCTCCAAGGAAATTCCAGCCCTCAGAGGATAAACCACTTTGCAGCAATTGTGCCTTTAAGTAATGCAATTTTTTTTTCTTTATCCCGATATATATACCTTTGGATGGGTGGCTTTCTTTTCAAAGTGATCACTTTCAGGGACTACATATTTATTTCCATAATTTTTTCCATTATTAATACTTTTACTTTTTCTAGAATTTCTCTTAAAAATTGTCCTCAGGGACTGAATTATTTTAATAGCTGTTAGTAGAACCAACCATCACTTGTGAAAGTCTATATTGAACACACTGTTCTGCTTGTTTCATTTAAATTCACCATCTGATAGTATCTTCACAAAAACCAAATGATGGGTGTATTTTTATGTCTTTTTCACAGATGAGGAAAGTTGGGCTATAAGAGATATAATCAGTTGCTCAAGATGGCACAAACTACGTAAGTAGCAAGGTAAGAATTTTAAACCAAATTCATCAGACTCAAAGTCACTACACCATGCCACCTCCCATTTAAGATAGATGATATTCATGTTCACATTGTGTTGAATCTTGCATCTAGTAAATACATTTGATTTAAAAGCCACAATAGAAAACTATTTAAACTATGATTTGAAAATAATTGCCAGTAAGATGGAACAGTTTATGTCCAAAATGAAGTCTTACTGAAAATTAATCTTAAATTTTGTGTGTTTATGGCTGGGAAACTAGCTGTACAGAAAATTCCAAAGATAAATTGAAATATGTATAATGCCTTTGAAGATGATTCCACTGATGAGGAGTGCTCCACTGAGTAAGCAGTCTTAGTATTCATTTAAATAACAAAAACTTACTGTAATACACACCCATCCTTAAGGGATGGCTATATATCAGCACAATGAATTGTGATCAAACCAGGAGCAAATTACTGATATTCTGTCCTATTTTGTCCTCTTTAAAGAATTGTCAAAATTTGAAGATCTCTGCAAAAATTTGGGTTAAAAGGTGTAAGACTCCTGCAGAGTATAAAAATTGCTTGACTTAATGATTAGAAGAAAAATTTAAATCCACCATGAAACTTGAAAAATCATTCCCAAAGAAAATTTCCTAGAATAATTGTGTAATAAAAGTTCTAGTAAGCCAACTGTATATTTCAGACTTAATCTTCACTTTCACCTAAATAAATAAATTACCTAGAATGGGAAATTATTTAACAAGCTAACATTTTTAGTGTATTTACTATGTATAAGCAAAGGGCATACACTGATCTCTTCAATCTTTGTTGTTGTTCACTTGCTCAGTCCTGTCCAACTCTTTGCGACCCATGAACTGTAGCACATCTTGCTTCCCTGTCCTTCACTATCTCCCAGAGTTTGCTCAAACTCATGTCCATTGAGTCGATGATGCCATCCAAATCTTAAACAACAAATATATAAGTAGTAATGTCTTTCTGTAGTGGATGCTATGTTAAGCTGCCCAGATGGAGTCACTAATAGCCCTCTTTCAGGACCAAGGCATTTATCCTTTCCGCTGCTGGAATGAAGGCTGCTAGAGCTTTGGACCTGATTGTTTCTCCAGAACATGTTCCGTAGCCAGAGAGACTGCCTCACTCAAGTTTATGCCCCTCATGGGGGAGAGTCCACATCGACGGAGTGGTCAGTGACCTGGCATCACAGCCCATATTGCTTGTGCTCCTTTAGGTTACTTCTGAAGCACCACTCTAGCTCTAGACCTACCTAGGATTAGCTAAGAATTCTTTTTACTTCAATTTTGTTCCTTCATTTCCTTAGAGGTGCTATTCCTATGAGCAATCTCCAATATATCTCTTGAAGGCAAATCTCTGCAACAAAGTCTCCTTATAAGAAGTCAGACTTAAGACACATTTCTCTTGTATTAATGAAGAAACTGAAGCCTAGAGATCAAGAAGTTCATTAGGATTTACACCAATAACAGAGAGTAAAGCTAGGATTCTATGTTAGAAAATGTGTCCCTAGAGTTGCTGCTTTTAACCATCATGCCATTTTACATACTCTATTAAAAGCACCATATCAATTTCAACATAATCATAGCATGATATTCTTGTGAGAAAAGTGCATTGTAGCAGCATAAGTAGGTTATCCAAGAAAGTAAAGATTTGCCATGAAAACAATACATATATTTAACTCATTTTCAGAATATGAGTCTCTTCAAAAATTTATATGTGAATGCCTTGGAATTACAAAATGTAAATTTTATGAAAATCTTAATACCTCTAGAGTACACACAAGAAATACAAAAGACACTTTTCAACAGAATCTATAACATGCATTAATAGTAACTTTGGTTAGTTGTAAATATTGGCATCATGTCTTTATAGTAAGCCATACTCTGAAGTTCTTTCTAACCAAGTACAATTGTTTATCTGATTTAGTACTCAAAACACATGTATTGGCAGGAATGAACAGAAAAAAAATATTGCACAAATATTCTTGGCATATTTAGTGAGTTGTGAATAAAGAAGTGCCATGTTATGAACAATTCTTATCTTTAATGACTTCTATTAAAAAGGGAAAGAAATTATTGGAAGAAATATAATTTTTTTAAAAAAGAAAGCACACACACATACACACACAAAACAACAATACCCCCTTCAAAAAAAAAAGAGAAAAGCTTATCTCAACATAGAAAACCTCTCCACAAAGGTAATGAAGTCCAAAAGCAATTTTATTATGAACAAACATTAAACCAAAATGAGATGCATTCCATAGACTGGTAACAAATTGGAAACACAGATAGAAATCTTCCTTTCTTATAAGCCAAGCAGATATAGCTCATTACATACATTTCTGAAGATCAATAATTATAAGTCATCAAGATGACGGGACAGCACTTTTGTTACGAGTAGTTTATGCTAACTCTACCTGGTAATTGGCATGACCGTTTGCATCAGTTTCCTGGCTTTATCCTGAGGAAAAACAAAACTTGTCCTATTTTATTACAAGACATAAGCTAGTGGAGGTGATGGAATTCCAGCTGAGCCACTTAAAATCCTAAAAGATGATGCTGTTAAAGTGCTACACTCAATATGCCAGCAAACTTGAAAAACTCAGCAATTGTCACAGGACTGGAAAAGGCCCGCTTTTATTCCAATCTCAAAGAAGAACAATGTTAAAGAATATTCAAACTACCACACAGTTACATTCATTTCACATGCTAGCAAGGTGATGCTCAAAATCCTTCAAGCTAGGCTACAACAGTGCATGAACTGAGAAATTCCAGATGTGCAAGCTGGATGTAGAAAAGGCAGAGGAACTAGAGATCAAATTGCCGACATCTGCTGGATCATCGAAAAAGCAAGGGAATTCCAGAAAAACATTTACTTTTGCTTCATTGACTACACTAAAGCATTTGACTGTGTGGATCACAGCAAACTATGGAAAATTCTTCAAGAGATGGGAATACCAGAACACCTTACTTGCCTCCCAAGAAACGTGTATCCATGTCAAGAAGCAACAGCTGGAACTGGGCATGGAACAACGGACAGATTCCAAATTGAGAAATAAGTACATCAAGGATGTATATTGCCACCCTCCTTATTTAACTTCTTTGCAGAGTACATCATGTGAAATGCCAGGCTAGATGAATCACAAGCTGGAATCTTGCAGGAAAAACATCAACAACCTCAGATACACAGATGATACCACTCTAACGGCAGAAAACTAAGAGGAACTAAAGAGCCTCTTGGTGAAAGCGAAAGAGGAGAGTGAAAAAGCTGACTGAAATCTCAGCATTCAAAATACTAGATCATGGCATCTGGTCCCATCACTTCATGGCAAATAGATGGGGAAAAATGGAAACAGTGGCAGATTTCCTTTTCTCGGGCTCCAAAATCACTGTGGATGGTGACTGAAGCCATGAAGCTAAAAGATGCTTTCTCCTTGGAAGAAAAGCTATGACAAACCTAGACAGCATAGTCAAAAGCAGAGACCTCAGTATGTGGATAAAGTTCTGTCTAGTCAAAGCTATGGTTTTTCCAGTAGTCATGTATGGATGTGAATTGGACCATAATGAAGGCTGAGGGTCAAAGAATTGATGCTTTCAAACTGTGGTGCTAGAGAAGTCTCTTGAGAGTCCCTTGGATAATAAGGAGATTGAATCAGTCATTCCTAAAGGAAATCAACTCTTAATATTCACTGGAAGGGCAAATGCTGAAGCTGAAGCGTCAATACTTTGGCCATCTGAATTGAAGAGCTGACTAATTGGAAAAGATCCTGATGACGGGAAAGAATGAGGGCAGGAGGAGAAGGGGGCAATAGAGGAGGAGATGGTTGGATGGCATTGCTGACTCAGTGGTCATGAGTTTGAGCAAACTCTGAGAGATAGTGAAGAACAGGGAAGCCTGGCATGCTGCAGTCAATGGGGTCACAATAGACACAACTAGTGACTGAACAACATTTTTTGACAGGAGGTCGTTTTGCAACTTGGAGTAACATTCCCACCACAGTTACACTCAAACCTTCCCACAGAAGCTATCTTTCCTGATGACTTTGTTTCAAAAAGATGGCGCCCAGGTCCTGAGAAAAATATTTCTGGGTCACAAGGCTAACAAAAGGCGTAGGTAGTTTTCAAAGAGAGGAGAAATACTACAAGTATGTCTAAAGTAAAAGCTCTAAGAAAAAGAAAAGTGAAAAAAATCACTTCCCTTATTTTCAACAGAGAAAATTAAGCCTTTATTTTTTTATTTTTGCTTGTCCTTATGAAATGAATAGCTAGGAAATAGTAGTCTAGGCAGACTATAGTTTCAAGAAAGCTTACAATTTCTATTTGTTTTTAACCCTTTCTCCTATGAAATGGAGTATTTCCTGCCTTCTCTAAAGAAAGATGTCACAGTCATCAGCAATTATAGCCCTCAGGTATGGGCCAGTGAGCCCTAAGGGAATTCAGGAAGGAGAAGAATACCTGAGGCAGCAGTCTTCAGGGTGAAGAACCCACCTGCCAATGCAGGTGACTCAAGAGATGGGGGTTCATTCCCTGGGAAGGGAAGATCCCTTGGAGAAGGAAATGGCGACCTCCTCCAGGACTCTGGCCTGCGAAATCCCATGAACAGAGGAGCCGTGTGGGCTACAGTTCATGGGGTTGCAGTCACAACAGCCCTCAGACGGAAGCCATTCCCCACAGTAAGGAACGGAAGCCCAGGCTGTGAGAAGGGGATTCTGGGCACAGACAGGTGAAGTGCTTATGAAAGTAATCATCTCAGTAAGCCCAGACTCTTGCACCTTCCCATATACAGAAAAGCGCTAAATCCCTTACTTGGAATATCTGCTAAATCATAATAATCTTTTGATGTGTAGACTACCTTCCCTTGCTGCAAACTCCTCCCCTCATCTCCTCAGAACAGTTCTCTCAGGGTCCTTGAGATGCTGTCTCCTGGGCTTGAAATCTTAAAAAAAAAAATACCACAAAATAAAATACAACTCTCAACTCCTAGGTTGTGAGAATTTTTTAAGCTGACATTGCCATATTAATGAACAAACACCTTGTTACTTGGTACTTTGCTGCCTCTAAACATCTGGAACACACTCTTTATTCCTTTTAAAGTATTTATCATTTGAGCCAAAATAATCTATTTTGTGTAGAATACCTCAGGTATGAGGCTGACATTTGCTTATAATTCGCCAAGGAAAGTGGAAACTACATAGGTCTGTACCAAAATATTAATTATACTCAAGAAAAGAATAAAAAAAATAGAGACGCCATTAGATTCTTGATATTTAAGATTGATACAGTATATCATTACTTGACCTTGAGTATTTTTCCTTATTCTCCCTTAAAAATATTAACCAACCTCAAAATAAGGCAATGGTCTATTGCACTTGGAGGGGGAAAAAAAAACCCGGAATATTTAATGTGGGAGTAACATCTGTTTCACTCTGCTTCCCTACTCTTGAAAGTCATTAATACTTAACTTAGTCTATTTAGAATTAATTATCTCAGGAATCAGTGCTCCAATGACAATATTGTTAACTAACCTACAGCCAGTGCCACAGATGGCTGAACTCAAATCTCTCCTTTCTTTCTTCTTTTTTAAACACAGCAAACCTTCTTCTCTTGGAGAAAAAAGATTATATACATCATACCATACAGTCATATCTGCCAACAACAAAGGGTATGCTGTAACAATAATGCTTGAGAGATTGTGTAGAAAGACAGTATTTTAAAAGATGCCACTTTCAACATGCACTTCTCTTCTGTTAAAAGACGTTCTGCAGAACAAAGCTCAGAACCCACGGAAGTCCATTCCCAAATGAATCTGCAAACCCTCAAGGCTACTTGCCTGCTCTTTTGTCACTAATTGTATTGACAGCTGGTAGTTCCTACTTTGAGACAATTTCTCTTCTCACTGCATATTTATTGAAACATACCTTGTTGTAGTATTGACCTTATACCATGAGGAAGCAGTGAATAATAGCTAACTCCTCTGGGTCCTGACAGATGGTTTTAGTATTCAGCATTGCTGTCAGCATAGGACCTCACAGCATATGCAAGACAAAGAAGCATTAGCCTCCAAAGAGAAAATGAAATGTTATCTGAATTAAAGGGGCAATGTGGAAATTCACATACAATATTTGTGCTTATTTCTGGATTTCAAGGGTAAGCTGTTTTCAGTTGCAAAATGATTTCCCAAATCTAGAGATGAAATACAAGTGGGCCAAATATATGAACTATTAATGTATGTACCAAAGTGAATCATGCATAGCAAATAGATTCACAAAATTCTAATCTGTCTTTAATAAGTAAAATATCATTAAAATATTCACATTTTATAATAAAATATAAATAGCTAAATACAATGTTGTTTATTAAGTATGTAAATTTTGTGGTATTTAAGCAACACATAATATGTTATTAACAATAGTACACTGAAAACTCAAACCATTCACTTTTTAATGGACCTTTAATATCAAGTGACTGGATATTATAAACATTTTAAATGAAATTTTTAAATGTTATTCATTAGAGAAGAAAATATTTGAAGCAAGCATTTATCTTTTTATTGATGTGGTATTCAGGCCCAAATTTGAATTACACTTCTAAATTCAAAATATTGCATCTTCTATGACTAATTTTCCATTCTCATTCCCACTCTTGCTGGTTCCTTATAGCCCTGCATTTTACTTATCTCCCTGCTTCCCTTTGTCCCTACTCCAACCCATTCTTCATTTTCTCGGCAGTGTTGTCTTTCCCAAACACAGATCTGATTTTGCCAGTTACTTGCCTAAAATTTCCCACTGAGACTCAATTTCCTAGAAAATAATGTTCAAATCTCTTAGAAAAAAAATCAAGACCTTTCATGGTATGGCTTCTGGTTACTGTTTTTTCTCCTCATGACTAATTCCTACCCCAAGCTTTATTGAATTGTAAACTGTGTAAACTTCCTATGAAGATCCTCAACGATCCATGCCTTTGTATCATTGCCTCTCATGGAGTGTGATTTGTTTCTCACCAGCACATATGGCAAACATGATGGGATATCACAAGTGTTGACTATTACGTGGCAAAAGCAATGGGAAATAACTCTCACCAATACGTTATATAGGACCAACAAGAGAGAGGGTTGTTTTCCTTGGCTCTGAAGAAGGAAGCTGCCATGCTGTGAGAGCATCTATGAAGAGGGCCACATGGAAGCTGACCATAGTCTTGGCTAACAATCGGCAAGAAAATGAGAATCTTAGTTAAACAACCATGGAAAATTAATTATGCCTATAATCTAGACATGCATGGAAATGATTTCTTCCCCAGTCAGGCCTCCAGATGAGAAAGTGCTCTGAGGATGCCTGGATGACAGCCTTGTGATATCCTGAGCTAAGAATCCAGCTACACCATGCTCAGACTCCTGACTCACTGAAACTATGAGATTTTTTTTTAAAAAAGTGATATTTTAAGCTGCTAAATTTGTGATAATTTCTTTATGCAGCAATAGGTGAACACATGCTTTTAATCTCTTGAACTTTCTACACTTGTTCATATCTCTAGCCATTACTCCTGCTGCTATGTCCTTCCCACTATCTGTGACTCAAAAACTGCATGGTGAAATTTTCATTTCATTATGGTCTCTTTGAAGATGTTGCTGGCTTAAAATTTTAGAATCAAACACTTTTTCTGGACTCCCATATAATGATCCTAGATCAAATACATTATTTTGTATAATGTATGCTTGCTAAGTGCATGTTTCTCTATCTTTCCTCCCCCCACGATTATGCTTGTATATAAGTGTACATATGCAGAGAAATACCTACAGATTATGATCTAATATATTTCAAAAGAAGGAACTTGGATTTATTTCTATCACTCCACTATCAAGCATAAGTGTATGTTTATATGCATTAAATGAGTACTGTGCTGTGCTTACTTGCCTCAGTCGTGTCCAACTCTTTGTGACCCCGCGTACTACAGCCCACCAGGCCCCTCTGTCCATGAGATTCTCCTGGCAAGAATACGGAGTAAGTTGCCATACCCTCGTCCAAGGGAATCTTCCTAACCCAGGGTTCAAACCCACGTCTCCTGCATTTCAGGTGGATTCTTTACCACTGAGATACTAGAGAAGCCCTTAAATGTGTATTAGTATTCACTTTTTCATGTACTAAAAATCACTATATTAATTATAATAATATCCTGACATTAATACACACTATGTCCCAGGCACTATGTTAAACATGTTTCATACATTTACATAAGGTAAGAGTGATTATTCATGTTTTAAATTTGAAAAAGCTGGAATTTGAACATGTACCTTGATTTGTGCTATTTTTAGACTTCCATCATCTCATTTATACTCCACCTTTTTTTCTACCAAGTTTCCTTTGGCAATCTGCCCTCTCCCATTTCACATATCATGGGAAGACAATCTGTAATGAATGCTAGACCTCTCATATCATGTGGGAAGTCTCGTGACCTGAGCTAGGCTAACCAGACTCTTCCCTCAGATTTCAAATGAGAGTAATAGGACACAGCACACGATTCCCTATCTTGTCTGTATATATTAATACATTATACTATCAACAAAGTGCCAAAATTATAATAAAAACTGATGGCAATTTACTGTGCTCCTGTAATAAAAATGTTTATACTATTTTATATATTATTTTTCATGTATATTTTAGTTATATTATAATAGACAGACAGTAAATACATGTGAGCTGGTAAGCAGAGGTGGAAGCCTATACTCAAGAAGTTTATCCCTTAAAAAAGGGATTGGTTGGTTTATGGAGGAGTCAAGGACACAGAGAAATGCAATACTCAAATACTAACACATGTACTTGTAAGAATGCATATTTGAAACTTTCTTTAAACATTAGAGAAGAAAGACTAGAGATTGACCCAGGACATAATAGTCATCTCTGCAGTTTTTCTCAGTGTATGTATTTTTTCAACAATATTATTAAAAAATAAAACAAAGCGATACTTCTCATTTTTGAAAGGGCTAATAATCATGTTTAGGCATTTTAATTCCATGTTAATGCTTTTTTTTTTTTTTTACTTTAAGAATACCACAGGGTCTAAAGAATAAAATGAATTTTTTCTACACTAAAGAAAATGCCAGTTTCACATGATTGTATGGACAGGGAAAGTACTTGTGTCTATTTTTAATTTTGTGCTCTTTCAATATGAATATTTTTATAATAATTTGGAATGTAAGTTATATACAGTGTAGTCAACCAAACAGCATCATTGTCATTTGTATAATAGATCCATCAAAAGGGATATATGCATTTTTCCTGAGATGAAAGGCAATATGTTAATCCAAAAGCCTTGTTTAAAAAATCTGCAGAATAAAGATATTCAGCCAGCTAGATAATTTAAAATTAAAAGCAGAACTAGAAGCAAGATACAGTCTTGGAAAAAAATAAGGCCATTTCAGTAGCTGATGTGTTTTCTGAACTGCAATATTTTTTACTTTTCTCTATTGATATTGAAATCATAAAAATTACAACAATAAATTCTTTTTGTTGTATATAATACTTGAGTAGTTTTTCTAATAAACTACAATTTGCATACATCAATGGACTCCAACATATAATTTACTGCATCATATAAAGACAAGGTTAACAGTGTCCAATCAGTTTAAGGGCTACAGTTTGCGTGCTGACCCAAATTCAACCACTAGTTTTATTTCTGCTCATTTTATTTCTTTACTCAATGCAGTATAACCATTTTCTGATGAATAACAGTGAATATATATAAGCAATCTAAATATTTGAGTACTGTGATACCTATATTAATTGTTTTTTTTAGATCTCCCTAAAAAAGTCAAAATCTACATGTCCATTTCATTTTGTGTTGTAGAAATAGATCAAGAAAAATATGTTTTCACATCATCTAAAGTGAGTGGAAAACTTTACTTCCCTGAGACTAAAATGAAATTTAAGAATACAGATGGATACATCACATAATGTTAAGGTTGGAAGGTGCATAAAAGATCATCAAGAACAACTCTCTTACTTTATAAGCAAGGAAACTGAGTTCTAAAAATGTACCTGACTTCCCTGGAGTTCTAAGAGAACAGTTAACTTATAGCTTCTCCCTTAGTCATACTCACTTGGCAAAAACATCAACCTGTATATTATGGGTTAAATTGTGTTCCCTTACAAAAGAAAACACTTTGACGTCCTAAACCCCAGTATTTCAGATATGACCTTGTTTGGAAATAATTTCCATCCAGATGTAAGTGTTGTAGAGATGTTGTATGATGTAGAGATCATACTTGAGTAAGGTTGGTCCTCATTTTAATGTAACTGGTGCATTTATAAGAAGATAGCCAGTAAAGACAGAAACAAGCAGAGAATGCCATGTAACTACAAAGGCAGGAGTTGAAGTTATGCAGCTATAAACCAAGGAATACCAAAGATGGTCAGTAAACCACTAGAATCTAGGAGAAGGCTAGAAAAGCTTGCCCTTAGGTTTCAGCTGAAGCTCCAATACTTTGACCACTGACTCATTGGAAAAGACCCTGATGGGAAAGATTGAAGGCAGGAGGAGAAGGGGATGACCGAGGATGAGACCGTTGGATGAAATCATTGATTCAATGGACATGAGTCTGAGCAAACTCCAGGAGATGGTGAAGGACAGGAAAGCCTGGCATGCTGTAGTCCCTGGTGTCACAAGAGTCAGACACAACTTGGCAACTAAACAACAGAAAGCCTGCAGAGGGCTCATGGCCCCGTTACCACTTTGATCTCTTACTTCTAGCCTCAAGAAGTGGAGACAATAATAGTTTCTGTAGCTTTAGGCTACCAGGCTTACGGTACTTGGTGATAGCCACTGTAGGAAAGTAATATACCAGGTCAGCTTTTTAGTTGTGTGTAGGATCACCTGAAAGGGTGGAGAAAATCACACAATTGTGTGGACTTTTCTTATTTTAATTCATAAGTGCAAAGTTCAAAAAAAAACTTCATAACAATCCTGCTGATACTATATTTCACAGTGAGTGCATTTTCCCACATATTATATGGGCGATTTCACAAAATCTGTCTTCTAAGTTCTCCAAAACACCCTCACCCATTTATCACCACTTATGATCTTTTTAAATCACTGAGGAAATGGAAGCAATTTAAAGAGACCCTCTCATCTTCTAGAACCAAATCTAAAAATATGACTAAACCTATACACAGATTCCACACATGCACTCATACACATATTCTCTTTCTTCCTGTTACAGAGCACAAATGTCTCTATGCTTCTCAAAGCACCTCCGCCCAGTATGCCCCTTATGCATTCCCTTTCATCTTAAAGATGTTAATCCTTGTTTCATTGCATGATTCCTTTCTATTCAATATTCTTTTGTTCTAATAATATTTTGCAATAAAAGGGAAGACAACACTAGCATTATTTTGTAAAAAGCCAAGATAAAACTTCCTGTTTACCATGAGTATCTGCCCAAATATTCCCCTCTTCTCCTTTTCAGAAAAAAACTTTAAAATTTACATCTCTAGATCCTCATATCCTTTTTGCTTTTTAACCTCCACATTTCTGACTTCTGTCCTCTGTCATCACTGTAATGTCTTTTATCAAGTTTGCCAAAGACCTTCATATTGGCCAATTCATAGATACCTGTTTATTGTCATCATATTTCCTGGAAGTTTCTTTGGGGTTGACAACTCCCTCCTTTTTGAAATATTTTCTTCTCTTGGACTTCTTAACTCTGCATTTTATGGGTTTTCTTCCTACCCCTTGCCTATTCCTTCCTAGTCTCCTTTGCTGAGTATACTCTTCTATACTTTCTCTCAATGCAATGGTTTTCAGTCCTTTATATCAATAGCATGTTTCCAAAAATTTCATCTGATCCTATGGCTCCATACTGGTGACTTCCAAAATTGTACTCTAGCAATAGAAACTAATCTGGTTTCTAGACTTTTACATTTATGTGCCCAACTGCTTGAAGTCTCCAGTTGAAATTTGATAGGTACCTGAAACCTAGCACATTCAAACTGAAATGGTCCCCCGAACCTATTTCTTCTCGATTCTTGCCCATCTCAGAAAGTACCACCATAAATCCAAAAGCCTGGAAGGTTACACTTAATATCTTTATTTTCTTTCCCCTGTCTCTATATTCCAATCTAAGTTTTATTGATTACAACTTTAAAAATATCTAAAATATAGGCACTTCTCATTATTTCTTTTCCCATCCATTTTCTAGGACTGCATCATCTTTGGCCTCAATTATTGAAGTGGCCTTCCACAAAAATCCATGAGTGCCTATTCACCACCCTGAAATTTGTTTTCCAAACAGCATCTAGACAAATGTCACAGACAAATGTCTGAAGGCATATCTAGCCAGGAGGTGTTTAATTTTAATTGAGTATCTTCAGAAAAAGAACGTGCCCTCCAATTTATTTCAGCCCTTCCCTTTTGTGTACAGCAAGTCTTTATCTCCCATTATGCTACCTGCCTACCCGCTACAGTCAACTGCATTTGGATTCTGATTACATATCACCTTTAAAAATGTAAATCCATTTAACTCACAGACTAAGTAAAGCACTTTACCCTCCCTAATGTGGGTAAGCCTCATCTGATTTGTTGAAGACCCAAATAGAATAAAACACTGAGTGAGAAAGAATTCTTTTTTTCTCTTCTTGACTGTCTTTGAACTGGGACATGGGTCTTCTCCTGGTTTTAGACTCAGACTCAGACTGGAGCTATACCATCAGTTCTCCTGGGTCTAGTCTTCTCAGAGTCCATAACCACATGAGCCAATTCTTCATTGTAAATCTCCCCATATTCATTCATTCATTCCCCCCCCCTCTCTCTCATAGGTACATATGCATATGTAAATAAATAGGATTTCCCACATGGCACTCGTTGTGAAGAGGCCATCTGACAACGCAGGAGACACAAAATGTGGAATCAATCTCTGGGCTGGGAAGATTCCCTGGAGTAGGAATGGCACCCCACTCCAATATTCTTGTCTGGAAAATTTCATGGACAGAGAAGTCTAGCAGACTATAGTCCATGGGGTCGCCATGTTGGACATGACTGAGCTAGCGAGCAAGATGCATATAAATACATATTTGTAGTGACATACATATTGCCTGTTGGTTTGATTTCTCTGAGGAACCCTGACATATACAAACATACATATGTATTTATGCATATACATACATTAACATATATCTCAGTTGGTAAACTATCTGCCTGTGATGCAGGAGACACTGGTTTGATTCCTGGGTTCGGAAGATCTCCTGGAGAAGGGAATGGCTACCCACTCCAGTATTCTGGCCTGAAGAATTCCATGGACTAAGTCCATGGGGATGCAAAGAGCCGGACACAACTGAGCGACTTCACTCACTCACTCATACATTAACACATCATCAGATACATTTTGCTTGAGGTCAAGTAGGAATTCACTAAAAGTTGAAGGCCTTTCAACTTATTCTAAGAATTTAGGGTGTCAAATATGGTTCCTTTGTTTAGAGTGGTGAGTAAATACAGAGTGATTAGAACAGTTGAAATAACTACTTTATATAAGGTGTCACTGAGTCCAGAATCAACCACCTTTCCCAGGAATGTGGTTGACAGTGGCCATGGGAAGCTGGCCTCAGTCCCCCTCTGCCTCCAGCCTAGCTTTGGTGTCAGCCCACAGCACATCACTGTGATAGAAGGTGACAGAAGTGATAGAAGACAGTACAATCATTGGAATAAGCAATGTGGATTTCTATGCCATTATCTTCTAAATGTAAGGGACATACACCCAAATTTTTGGCATTTTGTTTGAAAATCATTGCTGAGGATAAAGTTTATCATCTGATAATTAATAGCCTGTTAAAACCCTATGGTCATTAACTATAATGGAAACAACTGTTTCTAAAATTATGACAATGAGAGATTATTCATCAAAAGTGAAATAAATTAAATAAAATTTAATCTACATTTTAACAAAATACTGTTTGCCTGGTTCTAAGATCTTAATGTTATATGATTTAATTAAATCCCCACAAAAACTTATGAGGTAAGTGATGCTATTTTATCACTTATAGACTAGGAACCATGCTCTCTAAGGCTGAAGAACGTGTTCAAGGTCAAAAAGTCACTGACATGATTCACATTTCGATATGAGGGACTCTAGTGCCCCAATCCCATGCTACATAACTTGTCACTAAAAGGAGTATATTAAGAAATAAACTTACTAATATGATTTTAACAATTTTTATTTATTCATATGTAAGCTGGCACTATCAACATTTTCTAAGAGCTAGGCAGGGATTCATATTAAAAATGTAATCTGACATCATAGAATTTCTAAAAATTACATGGAGTTTTCCATATCTAAACATATTAAATATGCTTACTTAACAAATTTGTGTAAATTTTAAAAGATTATGTATTAACATAACTTGTCAGTTATAAGGAGCTTAGAATGATTGAATAATTTAATAAATGAATTATCCAAGACTATTTAAACCAGCCAAATCCCAAGCAACTTTGTAATTTGTGCAGTAGTTTGAACATGCTCTGCTTAATGAAACAAATAAATATATGGTAACAACAGTCAATTATTGTGACTGCTAAATAATAACATAGACATAAGTAAACATTAAATGTATTTTGGTCATTTCAAAATGACTTCGGTATGATTTTCATTAACTTGTTTTCTTTTAACCTATTTTTTCTTTTCAAATATTATTGAACGCTAAAATTCTCTTCACATTTCTAAAAAGACATTGAAATTATACATTGACGGCTATGAAGTGAAAGCCACTCAGTCAAGCCTGACTCTTTGCAATTCCAAGTCCATGGAATTCTCCAGGCTAGAATAGTGGAGTGGGTAGCCTTTCCCTTCTCCAGGAAAATCTTCCCAACCCAGGGATTGAACCCAGGTCTCCCACATTGCAGGAGGATTCTTTACCAGCTGAACCACAAGGGAAGCATGGATGGCTATAGTATTTTCTTATTTTGAGAGAGATTTATTTAACAATAAGACAACATTCAGGGAAAAGTCCTTATTTTGACAATTTAACAAAGTCAGAATGAGAGCCAATGTTTTAAAGTGACTATACTTTTTAAATAAAGTATGTAAAAGATCACTTTTTCATGTTTGTAACCAACCAATAATAATATAAATCACAAAATAGACTTCAAAATGTCACATCAAATGGCTAATGGAAAGCAATATATGTTAGTATTGATTTAAGAGATAGTATCTAAATTATTTGGGCCTCCTATTGATTTCCTTTCAGAATATCAAATGTTCCTTATAACAAAATCAATATGGAACTTTATAAGACATTTGACCATGAGTGAGGCCATTCTCTAGGCAGCACTTTCAGAAATATATCCACTTCATCCTTATTTGGTTACTCCTATCAATTTCTTAAAATATATTTATTTGAAGAATACAATGGACAACATATTTTTGCAACTAAGTGTAGGACAGATATTTTGACAACTAGTTGGCAATGAAAAAAGGATGACAGGCAAATATGAAATGAGAGATACATACCCATTATGATCCGTTCAGTTCAGTTCAGTTGCTCAGTCATGTCCGACTATTTGCGACTCCATGGACTGCAGCACACCAGGCTTTCTTGTCCTCACCAACTTCCAGAGCTTGCACAAACTCATGTCCATCGAGTTGGTGATGCCATCCAACCATCTCATCCTCTGTCGCCCCCTTCTCCTCCTGCCTTAATCTTTCCCAGCATCAGGGTCTTTTCCAATGAGTCAGTTCTTCACATCAGGTGGCCAAAGTATTAGAGTTTCAGCTTCAGCATCAGTCCTTCCAATGAATATTCAGGACCAATTTCCTTTAGGATTGACTGATTTGATCTCCTTGCAGTCCAAGAGACTTTCAAGAGTCTTCCCCAACACCACAGTTCAAAAGCATTGATTCTTTGGCACTCAGCTTTCTTTAGTCCAACTCTCACATCAGTATTGGAAAAACCATAGCTTTGACTAGACAGACCTTAAAATTTACATTAGGAAGATTGTTTTTAGAGGCTATTTTTTTAATATACTAAAAAACAAACAAAAACAAATAAACTATTGATATTACAATTCAAGCTTCTGAAAGGAGAATAACTACTGCCATTTCCATGGACTTCATGCTTTAGCATGAACAGAAGATTGATGGCAAAAAGTTGAGCCTTTTTTGAGTCCATATTGTTGAGTGCATATTGAGGACATTATAACTGATACTAAAATTAACTTTAAGAAATGAAACATTGTGTCATAAAATTTGATTAAGTGTTATATAATCAATAAGGGTAAAAGAGATGGAGTTTATACCTTCTGATATAAACCTGAAAGGTATTTCAGGTTAAGAAAAGAAAGTAAATCTTTTGACTAAATGATCATTTAAAACTAACTTTCTGTGATATTATTTTTCAATGGTATTTTCATATTTTTGTATACACATATATTTACAACATATTGCTATCAATCATACAGTCAATACCAATGCTTGGTTATTATTGTCTTAACTGACATTGTTCATCACATAAGTAATAATAATAATAGAGTCTCTTAGTACATTAAAATTTAGTAAAAATTACTTCTAAGAGAAGAGAACATAGACAGCCTGTCTTTATTCACAGAGAACACACAGTGTGACTCCTCAATGGGTTTTACAAAGGAGTGCGGGGATTATAAAAGCTCAGGGTATCCACAGAGTAAGAGAGTCAATCTTCAGAAGGCACATTTTAAAGACAGACTGGTAAAGCAGAGATAATTCCTCTAAACTTGCTTGAGGGTCTAGACTTCACCAGGAAATCTGTCTCTTTGTTATGGAGCCCATATACAAAGTAAGCTAGGACAAAGGCAAGAATGTGCATTTGGCTGGGGCATGCCTCCAGTTGTATTTCTTAGGGATCTACATATGGTATAAAAGGTGAGCTGCCAAAAGAAAAAACTGTATAACAAAAAATGTGTAATAATCCATCTGCCTAAAGCCAGAACTGGGCCTCAGATCTGAAATAGGACATTGAGTTGAAGAGCAATGATTTCTATTTTCATGGGTTGGAGAGATTAAGAGCCAAGAGTGAGTCAGGCCAGCACAGTGATCATAGTTTGGCAATACAATGTTTCTTCTATTTCCCCATATCATTTTAAATTTCCTAAGGATTGTTTCTTCCTTTAATAACCAAGGGGATAAACTGCCTGAAGTATTACTTTAAATTATGTATCAAATATAATACTGCTCTATATTTAAGTAAAGCATATATGCCTTAGAGAATCCTAAGAAAAAAGCAGAAATAACTAGAAATGTATTTATGAATGAATAACATCTCAGCATACAATATCTTTTTGTCAGAATATATCTCTATGAATTATTTGTGAAGTACATAGTGATATTTTAAATCATTTCATTAACATATGAAAACAGGTGTCAATGAATGCCCTGTCTCATTTTGCTGAAACTATCTCTTCTTATTTGGTATTGTTTAATTTCATAAACAATATTCTCTTTGATTTTTTTCTAATTTCTGGTCTTTTGAGAAAAAAAATGTTAAGGGATTTCCCATGGAGGAAAACAGAAAGTTTGAAGAATCTTAATGGTATTGCAACGTGTATGCTTAGGATAAAATATTTCATAACATCATTTACAGTAAAACAGAAATTTAAATTCTTATAGTAACATTAAAATTACACCCAATACCCAATGATGTATTCTATAATATTTCTCATCAAAATTGGCTCTTTGGATATAAACCATAGCCTTCCAATACTGAAATATTCTAGACATGAGCAATTATGTACATCCCAATTCACTTGTTGAGGTCTAGTTTATGAGAGCATAGTGTTTACTCTCTCTCAAATTCTCTAAAGCAACTTGGGAATTCAGTCAAAAAAGACACATCTAGGATACTTACATCTCTTCTTATTTCAAAATATTCATAACTTACAGGAAAGAAAAAGGTTAAAATAATTTGCATATATCTGAGTTTTAAACATAAGGCCTCCACAACAGAGTATCACTTCTCTACATAAATCCTTGGATAGAACTAATCATTATGTGAGACTAAAGCTGTGCACATTGTTATATTTCATATGTAAGCTTAACATAGACAACAAAATATTTTTGACCCTATAAAATTGGGCTAAAGTACCAGTTTGTTTCATCATCAGTTACCCAAACATCTTATTTACCACTAAATCAACAGTGTGCCACTTTTATATTCACACAAGAATGGAATGGTTATGGTATTGTCATTCATCATCCAACATATTAGAAAACATTTTATTTGTTTATAGTTATAGGCATATCATAAATACAGTTAATAAAGGGTAGTTTTAGATAATTGTCTGTATATTTACTTTACGTGAAGAACTGTGGTAGAATTTCTTAAACATTCACAACAGCACACAGAACAGGTTTTATCTTCATTTGACTTTACACTACATGGGGAAACAATACATAAAGCTTCGGAAAGATATCTAATAGCAAACGAGAGGAAGGAAAAGTGCTAAGTCAGAAACATGACCAGTAATTTACATAGGCCACGTGAGTAAGGAAACAAAATTCTGTGCTGAGATTTTTCATAGAGGGTGCAGAAAACAATGGTATTTTCATAAAAGTGCCTTCATTTCCTAAGGCTATAAGCTACAGAAATAAAATGTACTTTAGGCTGAAGCTCTGATTAAAGACTTCCCTGGTGGCTCAGATGGTAAAAGTGTATTCCTACAATGTGGGAGACCCGGGTTCGATCCCTGGGTTGGGAAGATCCTCTGGAGAAGGAAATGGCAAACCCCTCCAGTACTCTTGCCTGGAAAATCCCAGGGACAGAGGATCCTGGTAGACTACAGTCCATGGGGTCACAAAGAGTCGGACATGACTGAGCGACTTCACTTTACTTTACTTCACTTGTTAGACTGAACAGTCTCAGATATGGTGAGCCATGCCCATTTGGAGAATTAATATGGAAGGTACTTGGCTTTGTAGAGGTGAAGAAAACAGATTTGGGGCAGACGGTGAAAGGCCTTATCTGCTTGCTTAAGGCATAATGGATTCCATTCTTCTAACTTGACAAGTCATTGAAATGATTTTCTCTTGAGTCCTTTTTGCAAAGTTTTTTTTTCCTCTAATGCTATGAGACATTTATTTGAATCACCCCCACCCATAATTCATTTTGAACTCAGAAGAATCAGGTCCCAGCAATAGAACTTTTGTCCAACAGAGTAATGTACTGTTGAGATAGAAACCTCCAGAAGGCATTGTCAGAATACTCAAGAACCACCTTCCAAATGGTTGAAAACCTGGCAGAAGCGCCTAATTCAAAAGCATCTGATTTGAAAACAACTTTTTATAAAAAGAAAGTGTCCTGATGCCACTGCTCTTGAAGTATACTATGGGCATATTCAATACTACGGTAAAATTGTAGTACAAAATCAGCTAAGAATCTGTAGAAAAGATAGAAGAAAGAAATGATATGAGGACCAGATTTCCAAGTAGTCATAGCCCAGTTTCCATATAGAACATCATCTTTAAAATGTCTGTACCATCTCCTGTATTTGAGATACACTACACATCAGTCACAGAACTTTTCCAAGACTTTTAGCAGTTGAGTCAAACTGGTATGCTAAGAAGGCTGATCTTTCTACAGAATGTAAGATGGATCATTGAGGGTGGAAGATAGAAACTAAAACAAGTTACTACATGAAAAATGAAGTGATTTGGCCTAACCTGTTGGCTATAGCAATGAGGTTTTTTCAACAAATCATACTGTGTAAAATAAAATGAACCTTACAGTTATGTGAAATAGTGATATGGGGTTACTTTTAGATTTAATCATGAAAGAAGCTATGGGCTGAAAATGAGATAGCCTTATCATCAACATGAAGTGGAGTAACAAAATGTGACTCATAAGAGGCTATAAATATATACTCCCAGTCATGTTTCTAAGATTCATTTCTTGTCATTTGCTTGTTTCCCTATTTTGACTATATCAAAGGAATAAGTAGAAATTTGGTAGTTTTCAAATATGAAATTAATGTCAAGATGTGTCAAGCCAATCATTTTAAAATTAGTATAATTGAATGAAAGGTGATGTGGAAATGCTTATCCTTCTGTTTCAATTATTTGATGAAGATTTTTTTTTTTAAATGTAAGGCCTGGATCTCAAAGTTAAAAATTACACGAGTTTCAATCCTTCAATCCATCCTATCAATACTGTGTGTACCATTCATCTACAGATATGTTAATAAATGTATTAAAACTAAGTTTAGAAATACTGCCAAATAGCACTTAAATGCAGTTTGTACTATTCTTTTTCAAGTCTAAATATAATGACTAACATCAGGCTAAATATTTAGAACTCTCTGAGCTATCTTGTTGATTCCTTTGAAAATTGCATACAGTCCCAACTGGCAAAGTCCAGTTTTAAAATCTAAACAACTAAATGTTTTAGGCTGCTTGAAAGAATCTTAAATACATATCTTCTTAAAGATTCTGTGCAATTTTAATCTAGAATACTCAGGCTGTATATGTGTTATAGGCATAAGCTTTGAATCTTCAGAATATAAAACCACATTCTAAAACTGTGTACAATGTTTCCCTTATTTCAGATAGGGGAGAAAGAAAATATAAAGTGGCTTCTTCTAGTGATTCTGGCAGACTGTTTTCTAAAATTCAAGTTCTTATAATGATACATCACAGAAAATGAGAATTTAAAAAAAGAGAACTTTAATTACATTTGTCATGCAAAAATAAAACCAGAATTCATAAACCATAAATTAACAAAGATACATGTGCTATAATCAGCAAAATAAGATTATTTTCAAGGATATATTTGAAGGTTCAATCTGTAGGTTGGAGGTAGTGCAGTGCAGTGGAATGAACCCCCTCTCTGGAATCAGAGAGATGAGTCAGAATACCTGCACATACATTGTATGATTTTTGTCAACTAAATTGTCTTTTTAGGACAGTAGTTTCTAGTGGAAACTGTCTGGTTTCTGAAAGAACAAAATAATATAAATGTAGTTCCTGCTACAAGATTCTGAATAGTTACCATTCTTGGTGTAGAAGCAAACAATTGTATATTTCACCTATCAAACAAAAAGTTAAAACTTGACATGCCTTCCCCAATCAAGTGTTGGTGGACAGACAAAGCAATCATTAACTACCACATCAGCCAATGAGGGGAGACATTATGAACTGAATCTGGTGAAATTAAGAAAACTGAAACCCTATCAAACATCATTTTTTATTATGACACCAGAAATCAGATACCAAAAAAAAACCAAGTATGCAAAACACCACAAATGTGGAAGCTAAACAATAAATAAGCAATGGATCAGTGAAGAAATCAAAGAAGATATTTTTTAAAATACTGGAGATAAGTGACAACAAAGCCATGACTATCCAAAATCTATGGGGTGCACAAAAAACAGTTCTAAATATTAGTGGTATAAGCCTAACTTAGGAAACAAGAAAAATCTCAAACGACTTAATCTTATACCTAAAGTAACTAGAAAAAGAACAAGCAAAATTCAAAGTTAGTAGAAGGAAAGAAAGAATAAAGATAAGAGTAGAAAAAGAGATTTTTTTAAAAAGCATAAGTACATAAGAGCGATAAAACCAAAAGCTGGTTTTTGAAAAAGATAATTTATAAACTTTTAGCCAGACTAATGAAAGAGAAAGAGAAAAAAAGGAGAGCCCTAATCCTTAAAAAATATTTTTATATTTACAACAGACATCACAAAAATACAAAAGATCATAAGAGATTACTGCCAACAAGTAAATGCCAATAAAATGGACACCCAGAACAACAGTCCCCAATCTTTTTGGCACCAGGAGCCAGTTTTGTAGAAGGCAATTTTTTCCATGGACTGGAGCGGGAAGGATGGGTGGTTTGGGGATAATTTAAGCATATTACATGTATTGTGGAATTTATTCTATTATTATTACATCAGTTCCACC
Source organism: Odocoileus virginianus (assembly GCF_023699985.2). Classification (NCBI taxonomy): domain Eukaryota; kingdom Metazoa; phylum Chordata; class Mammalia; order Artiodactyla; family Cervidae; genus Odocoileus; species Odocoileus virginianus. Next base: position 54,552,144 of record NC_069694.1, read on the forward strand.
TCAGATCATCAGATATTTGATCCAGTGGTTGGGAAAATCCCTGACCTAGAAGAAATGAACAAATTCCTAAAAAGGTAAAACCTCCTAAGACTGAACCAAAGAAACAGAAAACATCAACAGACCAATTATCATTAATGAAATTGTATCTGTAATTTAAACAAACAAAACAAAACAAAAAATCCAAGAGAAAAAAGTCAAGGACCAGATGGCTTCACAGATGAATTCTGCCAAACATTTACGGAAGAGTTAACTCTTACCCTCAAAATATTCCCCAAAAAAATGCAACAGAATATCTTTAGAACTTATTTTATGAGGCCTGTGCCATCTGGTACCAAAACCAGACAAGAATAATACAAGAAAAGAAATTACAGGCCAATGTTACTGATGAATACAGATGTAAAAATTTTCAACAAAATATAAGCAAACCAAATTAACAGTACATTAAAAGAATCATACTCCTTGACCAAGTAGGATTTATTCCAGAGATTCAAGCATGGTTCAACAGCACAAATCAATCATTATGATATGCCAAGAAACAAACTGAAGAATAAAAATCACATGATCATCTCAATAGACATAGAAAAATCTCTTGACAATATTAAACAGCCATTCATGATTTAAAAAAAAAAACTATCAAAAAAGTGGGTATAAAGACACCACCTCAATATAATAAGGCCATATATAATCACAGCTAACATCATATTCAACAGTGAAAAGCTAAAAACTTTTCCTTTAAAATCAAGACCAAGACAAGGATGCTCACTCTCTACACTTCTATTTAACAAAGTGTGGGAAGTACTGATCACAGCAATCACAGAAGAAAAAGAATCCAATTAGAAAAAAAAAGTAAAACTTTCACTGTTTCCAGCTGTGTGTGTTCAGTTATGTCTGACACTTTGAGGCCCCACAGACTGTAGCCTGCTAATGGAATTCCGCTGTCAGTGGAATTTTCCAGATAATACTGGAGTGGGTTGCCATTTCCTCCTCCAGGGGATCTCCACAACCCAGAGATCGAACCCACATCTCCTGCATTGGCAGGCAGATTCTTGACCACTACACCACTTGAGAAGCCCCGTTAGCAGATGACATGACACTATACATAAAAAATCCTAAAAATGCCACTAAAAAACCTCTAGAGCTAATCAATGAATTAGGTGAAATTGCCAGGTGCAAAATTAATATACAGAAATCTGTTATACACTAACTGTATAACACTAAATCTTCTATACACTAAATTTTTAGACACAATGAGCTATAAGAAAGTAAAATTAAGAAAACAATCTCATTTGCCATCACATCAGAAAGAATAAACTACATAAAAATAAATCTATCTAAAGAGATATAGTAACTGTACTGAGCAAACTATAAGATATTGATGAAAGAAATAGAAGGTGACATTAACAGAAAGATACCAGGTTCACAGATTGGAAGAATATTGTTAAAATGACCAAGGCAACTATAGATTCAATACAATCTGTATCAAAATATCAGCAGCATTTTTCACAGAACTAGGACAAATTTGGAAAACTCAGCAATAGCCACCTATTACAGGTGGCTATTGGAAAAAAGCCACTTTTCCAATGTGGCTAGGGTAAGTGGAATTTTCATTCCAATGAAATAAAAAGGTCAATTTTCATTCCAATCCCAAAGAAGGGCAATGATTAACATTGTTCAAACTGCCACACAGTTGTGTTTATTTCATGTGTGAGCAAGGTAATGCTCAAAAGACTTCAAGCTAGGCTTCAGCAGTGCATGATCCGAGGACATCCAGATGTGCAAGCTGGGTTTAGAAAAGGAAGAAGAACAAGAGATCAAATTGCCAACATCCTCTGGATGATAGAAAAAGCAAGGGAATTCCAGAAAAACATCAGCTTCCTTGACTACACTAAAGCCTTGACTGCATGGATCAAAGCAGACTCTGGGAAATTCTTAGAAATGGGAGTATCTGACAACCTGACCTGTCTCCTGAGAAACCAGTATGGAGGACAGGAAGCAGCAGTTAGACTAGACATGGAACAATGGACTGATTCAAAATTGGGAAAAGAGTACATCAACGATATATACTGTCACCCTGCTTATTTAACTTATATGCAGACTACCTCGTGCAAAATGCCGGGATGGATGAAGCACAAGCTGGAATCAAGATTGCTGGGAGAAATATCAATAACCTCAGATATGCAGATAACACCACACTTAGGCCAGAAAGTGAAGAAGAACTAAAGAGCCTCTTGATGAAAGTGAAAAAGGAGAGTGAAAAAGTTGGCTTAAAACTCAACATTCAGAAAACTAAGATCATGGCATTTGGTTCCATCAGTTCAGTTCACTTAATCACTAAGTCATGTCTGATGCTTTGCGACCCAAGGGACTGCATCATGCAGGCATCCCTGTCCATCACCAACACACAGAGTTTACTCAAACTCACTTCCATTGAGTCAGTGATGCCATCCAACAATCTCATCTTCTGTCATCCCCTTCTTCTCCTGCCTTCAATCTTCCCCAGCATCAGGGACTTTTCAAATGAGTCATTTCTTTGCATCAGGTGGCAAAGTATTGGTGTTTCAGCTTCAACATTAGTCCTTCCAATGAATATTCAGGACTGATTTCTTATAGGATGGACTGGTTGGATCTGTTTGCTGTCCAAGGGACTCTCAAGAGTCTTCTCCAACACCAAAGTTCAAAAGCATCAATTCTTTGGCACTCAGCTTCCTATATAGTCCAACTCACATCAATACACGACTACTGGAAAAACCACAGCCTTGATTAGATGGACCTTTGTTGGCAAAGTAATGTCTCTGCTTTTTAATAAGCTGTCTAGGGTGTTCATAGTTATTCTTCCAAGGAGCAAGCAACTTTTAATTTCATGACTGCAGTCACCATCCACAGTGATTTTTGAGTCTAAAAAAATAAAATCTGTCACTGTTTCCAATGTTTCTCCATCTATTTAACATGAAGTGATGGGACCAGATGTTATAATCTTAGTGTTGTGAATGTTGAGTTTTAAGCCAACTTTTTCACTCTCCTCTTTCACTTTCATCAAGATGATCTTTAGTTCTTCTTCACTTTCTGCCATAAGGGTGGTGTCATCTGTATATCTGAGGTTATTGATATTTCTGCTGGTGATCTTGATTTCAGCTTGTGTTTCATCCAGCCCAGCATTTCTCAATATGTACTCTGCATATAAGTTAAATAACCAGGATAACAATATACAGGCTTGACATACTCCTTTCCCTATTTGGAACAAGTCTGTTGTTCCATGTCCAGTTCTAATGGTTGCTTCCTGACCTGCATACAGATTTCTCAAGAGGCAGGACAGGTGGCCTGGCATTCCCATTTCTGGAAGAGTTTTCCACAGTTTATTGTGAATCACACAGTCAAAGGCTTTGGCATAGTCAATAAAGCAGAAATAGATGTTTTTCTGGAACTCTCTTGCTTTTTTTATGATCCAGCAGACATTGGCAATTTAATCTCTGGTTCCTCTGCCTTTTCTAAAACCAGTTTGAACATCTGGAAGTTCACGGTTCACATATAGCTGAAGCCTGGCTTGAAGAATTTTGAGCATTACTTTACTAGTGTGTGAGATGAGTGCAATTGTGTGGTAGTTTGAGCATTCTTTGGGATTACCTTTCTTTGGGATTGGAATGAAAGCTGACCTTTTCCAGTCCTGTGGCCATTGCTGAGGTTTTCAAATTTTCTGGCATATTGAGTACAGCGCTTTCACAGCATCATCTTTAGGATCTGAAATAGTTTAACTGGAATTCCATCACCTCCACTACCTTTGTTTGTAGTGATTCTTCGTAAGACCCACTTAACTCGCATTCCAGGATGTCTGGCTCTAGGTGAGTGATCACACCATCGTGATTATCTGGGTCATGAAGAGCTTTTTTCATAGTTCTTCTGTGTATTCTTGCCACCTCTTCCTAATATATTCTGCTTCTGTTAGGTCCACACCATTTCTGTCCTTCATTGAGCCCATCTTTGCATGAAATGTTCCCTTGGTATCTCTAATTTTCTTGAAGTGATCTCTAGTCTTTCCCATTCTGTTTTTTTCCTCTATTTCTTTGCACTGATTACTGTGGATGTCTTTCTTATCTCTCCTTGCTATTCTTTGGAATTGTGCGTTCAAATGGGTATGTCTGTCCTTTTCTCCTTTGCTTTTCATTTCTCTTCTTTTCACAGCTATTTGTAAGACCTCCTCAGACAGCCACTTTGCTTTTTTTGCGATTCTTTTTCTTGGGGATGGTCTTGATCCCTGTCTCATGTACAATGTCATGAACCTCTGTCCATAGTTCATCAGGCACTCCATCAGGTCTAGTTCCTTAAATTTATTTGTCACCTCCACTGTATAATCGTAAGGGATTTGATTTAGGTCATACCTGAATGGTTTAGTGGTTTCCTCTACTTTCTTCAATTAAGTCTGAATTTGGCAATAAGGAGTTCATGATCTGAGCCACAGTCAGCTCCCGGTCTTGTTTTTGCTGACTGTATAGAGCTTCTCCATCTTTGGCTGCAAAGAATATAATCAATCTGATTTCAGTGGTGGCCATAATGGTGATGTCCACATGTAGAGTCTTGTCTTGTGTTGTTGGAAGAGGGCATTTGCTATGACCAGTGTGTTCTCTTGGCAAAACTCTATTAGCCTTTGTCCTGCTGCATTCTGTACTCCAAGGCCAAATTTGCCTTTGAGTTACTCCAGGTGTTTCTTGACTTCCTACTTTTGCATTCCATTCTCCTATAATGAAAAGGACGTCTTTTGGGGGTGTTAATTCTAGAAGGTTTTGTAGGTCTTCATAGAATAATTCAACTTCAGTTTCTTTAGCATTACTGGTCAGGGCATAGACTTAGATTACCTTGATATTGAATGCTTTGCCTTGGAAACAGAGATCATTCTGTCATTTTTGAGATTGCATCCAAGTACTGTATTTCAGACTCTTTTGTTGACTCTGATGGCTATTCCATTTTTTATAAGGGATTCTTGCCAATAGTAGTAGATATAAGGGTCATCTGAATTAAATTCACTCATTCCAGTCCATTTAGTTCACTGATTCCTAAAATGTCAACGTTCACTCTTGCCATCTCATGTTTGACCACCTCCAATTTACCTTGATTCATGGACTTAGCATTCCAGGTTCCTAAGCAATATTGTTCTGTACAACATTAGACCTTGCTTCCATCACCAGTCACATCCACAACTGGGTGTTGTGTTTGATTTGGCTCCATCTCTCCATTCTTTCAGGAGTTATTTCTCCACTGATCTCCAGTAGCATATTGGGCACCTACCAACCTGGGGAGTTCATCTTTCAGTGTCCTAACTTATTGCCTTTTCATACTGTCCGTGGGGTTTTCAAGGCAAGAATAGTGAAGTGGTTTGCCATTCCCTTCTCCAATGGACCACATTTTATCAGAACTCTCCACTATGATCCATCTGTCTTAGGTGGCTCTATAAGGCATGGCTCATATTTTCATTGAGTTAGACAAGGCTGTGTTCCATGTGATCAGATTGGTTAGTTTTCTGTGATTGTGGTTTTAAGTCTCTCTGCCCTCCAATAGAGAAGGATAAGAGGCTTATGGAAGTTTCCTGATGGGAGAGAGGAAACTGAGGGGGAAACTGGGTCTTATTCTGATGGGCGGGGCCATGCTCAGTAAATCTTTAATCCAATTTTCTGTTGATGGGTGGGGCTGTGTTCCCTCCCTGCTATTTACCTGGGGCCAAACTATGGGGCCAAAGACTGATGCTGAAGTAATGATGACCCCCTTCGAAAGATCCCATGCAGACACTGCTGCACTCAGTACTCCTAACCCAGGAGCAGGCTGACCCACGCCTCTGCTGGAGACTCTGGACACTCACAGGCAAGTCTGGGTCAGTCTCTTGGGGTCACTGCTCCTTTCTCCTGGGCCCTGGTGCACACAAGGTTCTGTTTGTGCCCACCAAGTGTCTACTCCTCAGTCCTGTATAAGTTCTGGTAGCTCTAAGGTAGGGTTAGTGGTGACCCCCTCCAACAGGGCTTCTGTCACACTCAAGTGGGTGGCACCCAGAGCCCCTGACCCTGCAGCAGGCCACTGCTGACCCGAACCTCTGCAGGAGACACTCAAACACAGTTCTGTCTCAGTCTCTGTGAGGTCCCTGGGTCCTGGTGCGCACAAGGTTTGCTTGAGACCTCTGAGTTCCTCTGGGGGGAATGGGGTTTGATTGTAAATGTGAATTTGCCCCTCCTACCATCTTGTTGGGGCTTCTCCTTTGCTCCTGGGCATGGGGTATCCTCACAGCTGCACCAGAGCCTACCATCTTACTGGGGTTTCTCTGACCTTGGATGTGGGGTACCTCCTCACAGCTGCTCCAGCAAAGTGCAGCTACTGCTCCTGACCTTGGATGTGGGGCGTCGCAGCCACTGCTGGGCCACACAGCTGCCGCTGCCTCCAGCACGGTGCAGCCGCTGCTTGCTCCAGAGTGCGTGGCAGCAGTCCCATCACTTCACGGAAAATAGATGGGGAAACAATGGAAACGGTGACAGACTTTATTTTCTTGGGCTGCAAAGTCACTGCAGATGGTGACTGCAACCATGAAATTAAAAGATGCTTGCTCCTTGAAAGAAAAGCTAAGACCAACCTAGACAGCGTATTAAAAAGCAGAGACACAACTTTGCCAACAAACGTCCATCTCATCAAAGCTATAGTTTTTCCAGTAGTCATGTATGGATGTGAGTTGGACTATATAGAAAGTTGAGTGCCAAAGAATTCATGTTTTTGAACTGTGGTGTTGGAGAAGTCTCTTGAGAGTCCCTTGGACCTCAAGGAGATCCAACCAGTCAATCCTAAGGGAAATCAGTCCTGAATATTTTTGGGAGAGACTGATGCTGAAGCTGAAACTCCAATACTTTGGCCACCTAATATGAAGAGCTGATTCATTGGAAAAGACCCTGATGCTTGGAAAGATTGAAGACAAAATGATAACAGGGCAGCCTAGAATGAGATGGTTAGACAGTATCACTAACCCAATGTATATGAATTTGAGCAAACTCTGATAGTTATTGAAGGACAGAGAAGCCTGGTGTGCTGAAGCCCATGGGGTCACATAGAGTTGGACATAACTTAGCAACTGAACAAGGACAAATAATTCTAAAATCTGTACAGCAAATAGAACAAACAAACAAAGAACACACACACACACACACACACACACACAAGAGCCAAAATAATCATGAGAACAGAGTTTGTGATATCACAATCCCTGACTTCAGACTATACTACTAAGCTACACTGATCAGTACATTATGGTACTAGCACAAAACAGACACATAGATCAATGTAACATAATAGAGGATGCAGAAATAAATACAGTCACTTATGACATCTATAACAAAGAAGGCAAGAATATACAGTGTATAAAATAGGTAAGTGGTGTATAAAATAGTAAGTGGTGCTAGGAAAACTGGATAATTACTTGCTAAAGAATAAAATTAGAACATTGTCTCACACCATATACAATAATAAACTCATCATGGTTAAATACCTAAATGTAAGAACAGAAAACATAAAACTCCTAGAAGAAAATATGGGCAGAACCCTCTGTCATAAACCATATAAACCATATCACTTTTTGTGTGTGTGTGCTATCTGTTTCCTAAGACAGAAAAAATAAAAGCAGAAATGAAGAAATGGGACCTAATTCAACTTAAAAGCTTTTGCGCAACAAAGGAAAACAATGACAAAACAAAGATAATCTACTGAATGGAAGAAAATATTTGGAAATGATAACACTATAAGGGATTAATATCCAAAATATATATACAGCTCATATAACTCAATGCAAAAAATAAATAAATAAATAAACCAATTTAAAAACTGGGCAGAAGACCTGAATATACTTTTTTTTTCCAAAGAAGAGATTAAGATGTCCAACAGGCACATGGTAACATGCTCAACATCACTAAATAATCATCAAAGAAATGCAAACCAAAGCCACAATAAGATATCATCTCACACCTGTCAGAATGGCTATCATCAAAAAGAACATAAATAACAAGTGTTGGTGAGGATGTGGATAAAAAAGAACCCTGTACACTATTGATAGGAATGTAAATTATTGGATCCACTGTGGAAAGTAGTATGGAAGTTCCTAGAAAAACTAAAACTAGAACTGCCATGTGATCCAGCAATTCCACTGTTGGGTATATAACCAAAGAAAGTGAAACCTCTAGTTCAAAAAGATACAGTCACCCCAAAGTTCACAGCAGCATTATTTTTAGTAGCCAATATCAAAACAACCTAAATGTCCATTAACAAATAAATGGATAAAGAAGATGTAGTGTTATACACACACACACACACACACACACACACACACACCAAGGAATACTACTCAGCCAAAGAAGAGAAAGAAGTTTTATCATTTGCAACAACACGAATGCACCTGGAGGCTATTACGCTAAGTGAACAACTCAGGAAGGGAAAGAAAAATATCTTATTTATCATTCATATGCAGTACCTAAAACCTAAAACAAAGGAATGAATATAACAAGACCGATTAAATTGGCAGATCAAGAGAATAAACTAGTGCTTACCGTGGGAGGAAGGAAAGGTTAAGGAGCAAAATAGGAGCAGTGGATTAAAAGTCACAAACCACTACTTGTAAAATAAATAAGCTACAATGGGAAACCCACACACTGAAACAAAGACCCAGCACAGCCAAAAGTAAATAAACAAATAAATAAAAAGCTACAGTGATATACTGCATAGGGAATATAGCCAATATTTTATAACTTTAAATGGAGTATAATCTATAAAAATTTGAATCACTATGTTGTACACTTAAAACTAATATAGTATTGCAAATCAACTAAACCTTGATTAAATAAATAGGAAAATATATTCTAATTGATAGCGGTTATGATAGTGGTTATGCTGAGGTTCTGTCTAGCAATTTTAAAAAAATTTTTTTCTGTATATCTTAATCATTTTTCTGCCTCCTACTAACACACTCCTGGCATGCTGCGGTTCATGGGGTCACAAAGAGTTGGACACGACTGAGCGACTGAGCTGAACTGAACTAACACACTCTACACAGCAACAAAATGTACAGGAAACAGTTAAGTTAGAGAGATGAGGGAATCTGACACATTTTTAGACACGAAACATATTGCTTCAAAAGTCCTTTTCCTCCTGAGAGAATATGTGACTCCTAAAATCATAGATAAATTTATGAGGACAAACATGACAATTTTCATAATGTTCCTCTCTGGGGAAATGAGAACCAGGCTGAACTCAGGGCACCATTTAAACCATCAGAATGTGTTCACATAAGTAGTTCCATCTTAGGTCCAGGATTCATCCTCTGTCATCAGCCCTCACATGCAAACGAGACACCTAATTGTCAGGACACTAGATACTCTCCACGAAGGCTGTTTTTACATCAGAGGCAGGGCTTGTTTCCAGGGATTTATTGTCTTCTGTGATAATCTGTGCTCAATCACATTTGACCCTTTCTTGAACCCCTGGTCTGTAGCCCAGTCGACTCCTGTGTCCATAGAATTTCCAAGGCAGGAACACTGGAGTGGGTTGCCATTTCTTTCTCCAGGGGAATCATTGACCCAGCAATCCAACTTTGTCTCCTGCATCTCCTGCATTGGCAGGAGGATTCTTTAACATTGAGCCACCTGGGAAACCCATGATACTCTAATAACCAAGAACCAATTGTTTTGAACTCAGCTGCTTCATTTTCTCAGGCACATAAAGTTTTACATACTCAGAATTATGTTTTAGCCAAGTCATATGATAAATATAAATTAATTTTTTGTCTTACCAGTTATTTTAACCAGGCATTATTCTTTACAATTCACAATTTCCCTATTTAAAGGCCAGATCGGCATCTTAGAAACTTTATCATATGTTGTCTGATACCTTATTTATCTTTCACATATCTGAAGATGATGATAAAAAATATATTTACCTTTGAAAATGGAAAAAAGTGTGAATTTGAACCAGGTAAGCTTTAGTGGTATATCATTGATTGGTACATAAATTCACACTGAAACTAAAAAAACAATAACCATTTATTATTTCTCACTATTTCTGTGGATCAGAAACTTTAGTAGGTTAGTCGATATGTTCTAACTTGAGGTCTCAAGTGAGGTAGCAATCAATTGTCATGGAGCTGCAGTCATCTGAAGAACTAATTGGTACTTGACAATCTTCTTCCAAGGTGGGTCACACATTTTACATTGTTGCCAGACGGGTAGTGGCTAATCATTGGTAGCCTAAGCTTCTCTCCACATAGATCCCCTGAGGACTGCTTGAACTATCTTGATGGCATGGCGTCCAGCTTTCCCAAAATGAAGTAGCCCAAAGTCCAAGGCAGAGGCGGCATGCCTTTTATAATCTTCTTCACAAGTCATACCTCACCCCTTCCAAAGAGCGCAAGAGGCCAGTCCTGATTTCATGGGGAGGGTAGGAGGCGAGGACAGCATGCTAGGAGGAGAGCATTCCTGGGGTCTGTCTTAGAGAGTGACACCAGAGTTTATCCTCTGGCCCCTAAAATTCATGACTCTCTATATGCGAAAACATTTTACCCTTCTCAAGACCCTAAAAAGTCTCACATCAGCACCAATTCAGCTTCCAAATGTAGACAAGCACTTCGGCATGATTTGTGGATAAACTACTTAGAAAAGGTTCCTATAAAGTAAAGATCTGTGATTAGAAGGAAAAAGTTAACTTCCCTACCCACCGCCTTCAATTCCATATATCTACTATACAATGATAAGACAGACAACCCCTCTAGATCTTTATTTTCAGAAAGAAAAAAATGGGGGAGCACACAACTGTCATTGGTTCATATGAACTTTGGAATTTCCCCGGGCACATGATTCCAATTCTTTATTTAAAAATGATCCCTACCCCATGGGAGTAATTCTTCTTGGCTCTCTGTTCTACCCCCTTGGATTCTAGGTTCTAATCTCTCTGTTTCCTTGCTTTTCCATAAATGAATAGCTGATATTCACAGCTGAGAAGTTTAACTTGTTCCCTGTCTATAATAGGAAGTGAGTTCTTATGCCTGTTTTCATATTGCATTCTGTCTGTCCTTTTAAATTGAAACTGAAGGTATATCTGATAGTATAATCTTCTTTAAAATTTTGTGAGTATCATTTGAATCTTATCAGGATTTATTTCATTACACAAAAGTGTGTAGATTCTTTGAGGTAAGTTAGTCTCTCTCTTGAGGATATACTAGGGTAAGTAAGGGACAACCCCATCAAAGCTCTCATAACACATATATTTTAAAGGAAGATGATCTCTGAGGCTCACTCGTAAAATATTTAGCAAGCTTTTTACATGGCAAAGTGGTTCTTAGAGAAACTATCTTAAACTTTCCTGAGATCTTAAAGAATGGTGTGGCTACCATCTTGACTCTATCTTTAAATCATGGTTTCCTGAAAGTGCCACAGATTTGATCTTTTCCTGGCAGCCACTTGCCTTTTCTCTTGCCATCTGGAAATGCTGTGAATGAGGGAAAAAATTAATGTCAAACTGAAAATTCTGCCTTCATTATATTTAACAAATTCTTCCTTTAGCTTAACTATCTCCTTTCACTTTTTACATTAATTAGGTAGAGGAAGCCAGGTGTCACCTTAAACACTCTGGCTGGAAAGTTCCCTAGCTAGATCATCCAGCCAATTAGACATATTTTATAAATTCCACATTTCCACAGGTTAAAGCATTGTTAAATATTTTATTACTACTCTACGATGATCCTCTTTCCCCTGGTTTCCAGTAAAGTTTTCTTTACTTTCCTTTCATCACTTTTCCACAGCCTCCTTGACCTTCACGCTTGCTCTGATAGTCTCTTCAGGGCCATTTCAACTCCTGCCTTCTCTTTGGTTCCAACATTACTGTGAGATATTTAGGGGTTTTTGTTTTATTTTATTTATAGCAGCACCCCTCAGCCTAGTATGAAAATTTGTATTAGATATCTATCACCGCATAACAAATCTCCCCAAAACTTAGTGGTTGGCAACATCGATGATCATTTGTTTCATTTCATGGTTTCTGTAGGGCTTCCCAGGTGCCTCTAGTGGTAAAGAACCCACCTGCCAATGCAGGAGACACAAGAGATGCAGGTTCGATCTCTGGGTCAGGAGGATCCCTTGGAGTAGGACATGGCAACCCACTCCAGTATTCTTGCCTGGAAAAACCTCATGGAGCCTGGCAGGCTACAAACTATGGTGTCACAAAGAGTCAGATACGACAGAAGCAGCGGAGCTCACACATTGCTGTAGGGCAGGATTTCAGGATGGACTCTGGCATTCCTGGCTGTGGAGTCTTTCATGAGGTTGAGTTAGAACCATCAGTGGGCTTGACTTGGCTTGGACAAGCCTCTCTCAAGGTGGTTTCCAGACAAGGCTGGCAAGTTGCTGCTGGCTACTGGCCAAGGGTATGCTTGTTCTTCCTGATATAGATTTCTCTGCAGGGTGTCCTGACTATAATCAAGTGTGATCTCTTACTTCCTTTATAGTAATCTGTCCAGGAGGTCAAGATAAAAGCTGCAATGCCCTTTGTAACTTAGGGTTGGGAGTCAAATATTGTCACTTTTGCTGAATTCCATTCATCACATACAATCAGTGAATTCAGTGTGAAAAGTCTACATGATGGCTTATAATTGAGGAGACTGAAGCCACATAGGAGACTAGATGTCAAAGACATTCTTTCCACTTTGTACTTTTTCTGAAATGCTCTACTAATATCCAGGAAAAAAGTAAGAAAATTTGAGAATTTTATTCAAGTCCTATATTATAAGCCATTTCCCCCCTAGTTTTATTGAGATATAATTAATATATAATACTGTATAAGTTTAAGGCATATGTTTATTTGATAAACATGTATTATGTTTGCCACTGTAGCTTTAGATAAGACCTTCATCATATCACACAAACATTTATCTCTTGTGGTGACAGTGTTGAAGAACTACTCTCTTAGCAACTTTCAAGTATATAATACAGTTTTGTTAACCATAATCACAACAACAACAACAAAAATAACAACAGGAGATAACAAATGATGGCAAAGATGTAGAGAAAAGGGAGTAATCATAGACTGTTAGTAGAAATGTAAATAGATATAGCCATTATGGAAAACAGTGTGGAGGTTCCTCAACAAAATAAAAATCAGAACTACTATATAATCCAGAAATCCTACTGCTGGGTATATATCCAAAGGGGATTAATTAGTATCTTAAAGTGACATCTGTCTGCATTTGCATGTTTATTGTAGCATTATTCATAATAGCCAAGATATGTAAAGACCCTAAGTGTGTCTTCAATGGATGAGTGGATAAAGAAGATGTGATGTATTTGTACAAAGGAATATGATTCAGTCATAAGAAAGAAATCCTGCCATTTGGGACAACATGGATGGTCTTTTATGGTTTTATGCTAAGTGAAGTAAGACAGATGGAGAAAAAAAAATACTGTATATTATTACTTATATGTGGACTCTTAAAAGCCTAATGAAGAAAAGGTGGTTTCTAGAGGTTGGGGTGTGGGAAGTTGGAAAATGCTGGTCAAAATCACAAACTTCCAGATAGCCCCTTTTTATATTAAGCAATCTCTATGTATCAGGTGCTAAAGTTAGGCAATACCCACACATTATCTCAGTTAATATTCAAAACTAACTAATTCCTAAAGATTACCCATTCAGAGTTCAGTTCAGTTCAGTCGCTCAGTCCTGTCTGACTCTGCGACCCCAAGGTCTGCAGCAGGCCAGGCTTCCCTGTCCATCACCAACTCCCGGAGCTTACTCAAACTCATGTTCATTGAGTTGGTGATGCCATCCAACCATCTCATCCTCTGTCATCCCCTTCTTATCCCTCCTTCAATCTTTCCCAGCATCAGGATCTTTTCCAATGAGTCAGTTCTTTGCATCAGGTAGCCAAAGTATTGGAGATTTAGCTTCAGCATCAGTCCTTCCAATGAATATTCAGAACTGATTTCATTCAGGATGGACTGGTTTGATCATTTAGGATGGACTCTTGAAGACTTTCAAGAGTCTTCTCCAATATGACAATTCAAAAGCATCGGTGTTCAGGTTTCTTTATGTCCAACTCTCACATCCATACATAACTGCTGGAAAAACCATAACTTTGACTAGATAGACCTTTGTCAGCAATGCAATGTCTCTGCTTTTTAATATGCTATCTAGTTTTGTCATAGCTCTTCTTCCAAGGAGCAAGCATCTTTTATTTCATGGCTGCAGTCACCATCTGCAGTGATTTTGGAGCCCCAAAAAATAGTGAGTCACTGTTTTCACTGTTTCCCAATCTATTTGCCATAAAGTGATGAGACCAGATGCCGTGATCTTAGTTATCTGATGGTTGAGTTTTAAGCCAACTTTTTCACTCTCCTCTTTCACTTTCATCAAGATGCTCTTTAGTTCTTCTTCACTTTCTGCCATAAGGGTGATATCATCTGCATATCTGAGGTTATTGATACTTCTCCCAGCAATCTTGATCCTAACTTGTGCTTCATTCAGCTTTCATTTTGTATGATGTACTCTGCATATGAGTTAAATAAGCAGGGTGACAATATCCAGCCTTGACACACCCCTTTCCTGATTTGGTTCCAGTCTGTTGTTGCATGTCCAGTTCTAACTCTTGCTTCTTGACCTGCATGCAAATTTCTCAGAAGGCAGGTTAGGTGGCCTGGTGTTCCAATCTCTTTGAGAATTTTCACAGTTTGTTGTGATCCACAACAAAGATCCAAAGTCAAAGGCTTTGGCATAGTCAATAAAGCAGAAGTAGATGTTTTTCTGGAACTCTCTTTTTGATGATCCAATGGATGTTGGCAATTTGATCTCCGGTTCCTCTGCCTTTCCTAAATCCAGCTTGAACATTTGGAAGTTCATGGTTCATGTACTTTTGAAGCCTGGCTTGAAGAATTTTGAGCATCACTTTGCTAATGTGTGAGATGTGTGCAGTTGTGCAATTTGGACATTCCTTGGCATTGCTGTTCCTTGAGATTGAAATGAAACTCCACTGCTGAGTTTTCCAAGTTGCTGGCATATTGAATGCAGCACTTTCACAGCATCATCTTTTAGGATTTGAAATAGCTCAACTGGAATTCCTTCACCCTCACTAGCTTTGTTTGTAGTGATGCTTCCTAAAGCCCACTTGACTTTGTATTCCAGGATATCTGGCTCTAGGTGAGTGATTACACCATCATGGTTATCTGAGTCATTAAGATCTTTTCTGTATAGTTCTTCTGTGTATTCTTGCCACTTCTTCTTAATATTTTCTGCTTCTGTTAGTTCAATACCATTTCTGTCCTTTATTGAGCCCATCTTTGCATGAAATGTTCCCTTGGTATCTCTAATTTTCTTGAAGAGATCTCTAGACTTTCCCATTCTATTATTGCCCTCTATTTCTTGGCATTGATCACTGAGAAAGGCGTTCTTATCTCTCCTTGCTATTCTTTGAAGCTCTACATTCAAATGTGTATATCTTTCCTTTTCTCCTTTGCCTTTAACTTCTCTTCTTTTCACATCTATTCGTAAGCCCTCAGATAACCATTTTGCCTTTTTGCATTTCTTTTTCTTGGGGATGGTCTTGATTCCTGTCTCCTGTACAATGTCATGAACCTCTGTCCATAATTCATCAGGCATTCTGTCTATCATATCTAATCCCTTGTCACTTCCACTGTATAATCATAAGGGATTTTATTTAGGTCATACCTGAATGGTTTACTGGTTTTCCCTACTTTCTTCAATTTAAGTCTGAATATGGCAGTAAGTTCATGATCTGAGCCAGTCAGCTCCAGGTCTTGTTTTTTCTGACTGTATAGATAGACCTTCTCCATCTTTGGCTGCAAAGAATATAATCAATCTGATTTTGGTATTGACTATCTGGTGATGCACATGTGTAGAGTCTTCTCTTGTGTTGTTTGAAGAGGGAGTTTGCTATGATCAGTGCCTTCTCTTGGCAAAATTCTGTTAGATTTTAACCTGCTTTGTTTCATACCCCAAGGCCAAATTTGCCTGTTACCAGTTACTTCAGGTATTTCTGACTTCCTACTTTTGTATTCCAGTCCCCTATAATGAGAAGGACATCATTTTGGGGTGTTAGTTCTAGAAGGTGGTAGGCCTTCATAGAATCATTCAACTTCAGCTTCTTCAGCATTACTGGTTGGGGCATAGACTTGGATTACTGTAATGGTTTACTTTGGAAAGGACTAGAGATCTTTCGTTTTTGAGACTGCATCCAAGTACTGCATTTTGCACTCTTTTGTTTACTATGATGGCTATTCCATTTCTTCCAAGGGACTCTTGTCCAGGGTAGTATATATAATGGTCACCTAAGTTAAATTCACTCATTCCAGTCCATTTTAGTTCACTGATTCCTAAAATGTCAATGTTCACTCTTGTTATCTCCTGTTTGATCACTTACACTTAATTAAATCCTAAAGATTATCCATTTAGAGTCGATATCATACTACAGAGAGCTAGAATTCTGATGAGTTGATTAAGTTACCCAAAATAAAGGAGGGAGGGATCAAAACATGGCAGAATAGGAGTTGAATTGTGTTCTGTCTGACCCTAAGACCCCTACATTTCTCATTAAACGCAGAGTGAAATGTACCAGTAAGATTTATAAATTTAAAACATAAGAGCAAACTTTCTTAAGAGAAAATAACAAGAAATAGTTTTCAATAATAAGGTTTTAATTATATGCCCACTTATATGTCTGTGTTGAGTGCATGAGTGTATGTGTGTGTGTGTATAGTTTTAAATAATGAGGTTTAACAGCAGGTAATGGATAATAGACTGCTCTGATGGGTGTTCCTGATATACTCTACTTGCAATTGCATAGCTTCATGCAAAGCATGGTTAATTAAATAGAAATTAGTAATAAAGTGAAATATTAAACAGGACAGAGCATTTTTTATTTGTCTTTATTTCATTAAAAAGTACAATCTATTAATTTTGTAAATTGGCATTTTTTATTGCCAACATTCAAACTGCCAGAACTTTAGACAATCACGGAAGGCATATGCAAACTAGTGAGATTTAATTCTTAACATATCCTGCTCAATGATGAAGATCTTCAATGCATGATTTACTAGTATAAGTTTGTGTGACCTCCTCTTTAACCAGGGCTTCAAAAAAGGAATTGTCTTCCCTTTCTCTCTGTTTTATTGATCAGAATATTTTGTTCAACTAAAACAGTTTCATTATTAACTTCTAGGCATATTTAAACATGATTGTACTTAGAAGCAATTTTAAAAACACAAATATGTGAAAGTACTGGCTAGGTATAATTTATCCAAAAAATAAAGTCCCAATTTTGGGTGAAATACTTTCCGAAAGCAATTGTTATTTTTTCACTAAGTTGAGTTTTAAAGAAGAAAATTGATGGTACTAAATGTTGGAACTGATATTTTTAGTGTAATTATCTGTTAGAATTATTTCCGTAGTTTTCCAGGGAGAAGCTGAGATTCAGTTGAAAATACTGCTCTCATAGTTGAAAAGTGCTTAAGAATCAATTCCTTCTATTTTCTAACAATCTACTTTTATTTACATCCATCATGCCTAAACCTTAATTTAATTCAGGTATTCAAATTCTGCAAAACAATTAAAATATGTGAATTTCAACTCAGCAATCCTAGCAAATAAAATAATATTTAAATTTTTCTTTCCATGGATTACTGCACACTCTCCCGAATTCCTTATCATAATTGCTGCTGATTTGCTCAATTTGGAAACCAAGAAGTCAGTCTTAAAAATGTCTTTTTCCAATATCTCAGAAATTCAATTCTTCAGTAAGTCTTATCGGTTCTGTCTCTGCAATATATGTGAAATCTGTGCACTTCTGTCTACCTACTGCTACACTGTAGCTCATTATCATTTCTAATCTAACGTACTCTTAACTAGTCCCTCTGACCCAATCCTCTACACCATTCTCCATTTTCTGCAGAGCAGAGTGATCTTGCTTAAATTCAAATCAGATGGTTTCATTCCCATGCTTAAAACAGTCCCAGTGTTTCAATAGCAATATATAAATTACAAAAATTTTAGCATGCTTGAAATAACACTACCTTTTTTAAGTTTTCTTTTGTGCTTGGCTCAAAACAAGCACATAATAAGTATTGTTAATGACTGCATTGTGAATAAAGATATCACTTTCTAGTATACGACACAATATACTTTTCTGTTTAAATTATTTTTGTCATATTCACAACAAAAACAAAACCCTTTGAAAAAGGAAATTTGGATAAATTTAGTTCTTTAGTGTACCCCTAATCTTTGAAATCTCCCCCTAGACTAAATCTCCAAGCATCGCTTAATCAGTGATAACTGCAGTGCCTTCCTCTAAAAAATGAAAAGGTTGGAAAGATCTTTAAATTTCAAGGGTGAGAAGTGTTTCCTGCAATAGTTGTCTGGAAAATTTGGGAAGTGTGTGTGTGTGCGTGTGTGTGTGTGTGTGTGTGTGTGTGTGTGTTCAAGAAGCACATTGCTGTTATTTAGAGCATGGGCACCATGAATTTGAATTATCTGATGATATGTTGTAAAATTATAAGGAATGAACAATTGTTGCATACCCCACACAAATTGACTATTTAATCAGGCATTTATATGGGTTAAAACATCTATTTTTAATTATTTAAAACTAAAATATTGTATTTCACAGATAAATACATAGCATTTAGATGGTTTTAGTATACACTGAATTTCCAGGTATGAAGCTTTCCTGAATACTGAGGCATAATTGTAACATTTCCCATAAGTTGTTTATTATTTGGAAAATTTACACTACTAAGGGAAAAGAATTTCTTTTCTAACATATGATGAATACTAAATTT
The DNA here is from genome assembly GCF_023699985.2 of Odocoileus virginianus. NCBI lineage: Eukaryota > Metazoa > Chordata > Mammalia > Artiodactyla > Cervidae > Odocoileus > Odocoileus virginianus. Next base: position 54,570,980 of record NC_069694.1, read on the forward strand.
CATTATATTTAAATTACTAATATAACACACTCTACTGAGTCTGTTTTTCTAGATTTCCCATTCATAATGATTATTTTGTGTATGTGTGTATGCATATGAATAAATCTATGTAAACTTTACTTCCAAACATGGAAAATAGTAGTAATACTTATATGCTCTTTGCTTGCTTTACTTATCGTCAAACATATTCATTACAAGTAGATATAAGCATTTCATGGCTTCCCAGGTGGTGCTAGTGGTAAAGAATCCACTTGCCAATGCAGGAGACATAAGAGACGCAGGTTCAATCCCTGGGTCGGGAAGATTACTTAGAGGAGGGCATGGCAACACACTCCAGTCTTCTTGCCTGGATAATCCCATGGAAGGGATACCGTCCGTAGGGTCACAAACATTTGGAGACAACTGAAGCAACTGGCATGAATGCATAAGCATTTTACCACTTTACTTTTCAGCAACTCTTGCCCAGTCATTTACGTATTGAAATGCAGATGTATCATTTGTTTTAAGTTACTTTTCCTTTTATAACTTTTTAAAAATCAACATCAGGGCATTATCTTGTTTTTGTTTTTCTTTTCAAAAAATTGTTTATTGGTAGTTTATATTATTTTATATTTAACTTAGAAATATTTAGAAGTAGGAAGATGTCCATGTCCTAATCACCAGAATATGTGATTATGTAGCTTTATATACTAAAAAGGACTCTGCAAATAGGATTGAGTTAGTGATTTTGAATGAGATTATCCTGATTATCCGGATGGGCCCAATGCTATTACAAAAATCTTTACAAGCTAAAGAACAAGGCAGAAGTTTCATAGTCACAGAAAATGTGATGACAGAAGCAGAGGTCACAGTGGTCCAATTTCTGGCTTTGAAAACAGATGGTGGGACCAAGAACCAAGGAATGCAACCAGTCTCTGAAAGTTGGAAAAGACAAGCAAAAAGATTGCTCCCTAGAGCCTCCAGAGGATTTCAGCCTTGTCAACATTTTGACATTAGCCAAGTGAGATACATTTGGACTTATGAACTCCTAAACAAGAAGATAATAAAATCCTTTTTTTGTTGTTTTAGGTCAGTAGCTTGTGGGAATTTGTTACAACAGCCACAGGAAACTAACACAGAGTCTCAAAGTAAACTTGCATTGCATAGATTAGTATATAGAAAGACTTTATTCAAGACTTTTGCATTATGGGAGAGAGATTAAATTTAAATCTGTTTTCAGTACTAAACTAGTGAGCTAATGGAAAATCATTAAAGGACATTAGGGGAGAAGTTAATAAATTTGATCAGGCTTTTGTGTTTGCTTTGTTGTTGCTGTTCAGTTGTCAAGTCCTGTCTGACTCTCTTGTGACACCATGGATTGAAGCCTGCCAGGCTCCACTGTCCATGGGATATCCCAGGCAAGAGTACTGGAGAAGGTTGCCATTTCCTTCTCCAGGGAAATCTTCCAACGCAGGAATCAAATCCATGTCTCCTGCCTTGGCAGGTGGATTCCTTACCACTGAGCCTCCAGGGAAGCCCACATGTCTTTGCCAGTTGTTATTTATCCACTTTAGGCTCCACTGTCCCTCTGAACCTGGGACATAGGGATAGGAATAATATGTTTCTTGATTATTACTTTCAGAGTGATGGCTCCCAGGAACTTGAGAAAGACATTCCTGTGTCGTAAAATTGGCAAGGGGCTTCTGAGAAGATTCATCTGCATTTTAAAGTCAGAGAAAGAACTCTCAATTTCAAGCTTTCCAAAGTAAATGCACTAAGAAAATGGAGGCCAGGGCCCATAGAAAGGTAGAGATCTGTCTATAGTTTAGTCAATCATACTATTGCATGTATATGGAATCTGGAAAAAATGGTACTGATTTGTAGAGCAACAATAGAGATGCAGAGAAAGAGAACACACCTGTGGACACAGTGAGGGAAGGAGAGGGCGGGAAGAATCAAGAGAGTAGTATTGAAACATACACATTACCAAATGTAAAACAGATCCAGTGGGAATTTGCTGCATGATACAGGGAGCTCAACCTGGTGCTCTGTGACAACCTAGAGGGTGGGATGAGGCGGGAGGTGGGAGGGAGATTTAAGATGGAGGGGACATATGTATACCTGTGGCTGATTCATGTTGATATATGACAGAGACCAACACAACATTGTAAAGCAAAACATTGTAAATAAAATATTTGCCTCATAACTTTTCACATATATGCTATATTAATTATATGTTGTTTGAAGCTAAGGACTTTGTTTTGTCCTGGGTTTTGTGTTCTTTGAACCACAGCTACTAGGATGTCATGCTTTTAACCTAGTGCTAATATTTGCTTGCAATTATGTGTTTATTCCTTGACTAAATCTTCCTGAATTTTATTAACATTGATGGAATAAAATGATCAAAAATGATTATCTTTAAATGAGATTAAAAGAAAAATAAAAGTAAACCTACATTACTGACTATGCTAAAGCTTTTGACTTTGTGGATCACAACAAACTGAGAAAATTTTTAAAGAAATGGGAATATTAGACCACCTGACCTGCCTCCAGAGAAATACGTATGCAGATCAAGAAGCAGCAATAAAAACTGGACATGGAATAACAGACTGGTTCCAAATTGGGAAAAGAGTATATCCAAGCTGTATATCGTCACCCTGCTTGCTTAACATAGAAGCAGATTATATCATGTGAAATGCTGGGCTGGATGAAGCACACACTGGAATCAAGATTGCCAGGAGAATTATCAATAACCTCAGATATGCAGATGACACCACCCTTATGGCAGAAAAGCGAAGAGGAACTAAAGAGCCTCTTGATGAAAGTGAAAGATGAGAGTGAAAAATCTGGCTTAAAACAACTTTCAAAACACTAAGATCATGGCATCCAGTCCCATCACTTTGTGGCAAATAGGTGGGGAAACAATGGAAAGACTGACAGACTTTATTTTCTTGATCTCCAAAATCACTGCATATGGTGACTGCTGCCATGAAATTAAAAGACATTTACTCCTTGGAAGAAAATCTATGACAAAACTAGACAGCATTTTAAAAAGCAGAGACGACTTTGCTGACAAAGGTCCATCAAGTCAAAGCTATGGTTTTTCCAGGTCATGTATGGATGTGAGAGTTGGACCATAAACAAACCTGAACACTGAAGAATTTATTCTTTTGAACTGTGGTGTTGGAGAAGACTCTTGAGAGCCCCTTGGACTGCAAGAAGTTCAAGCCAGTCAATCTTGAAGGAAATCAGTCCTGAATATTCGCTGAATGGGCTGATGTTGAAGCTGAAGCTCCAATACTTTGGCCACCTGATGTGAAGAACTGACAGCAATAGAAAAGACCCTGATGCTGGGAAGGATTGAAGGTAGGAGGAGACGGGGCCGACAGAGAATGAGATGGTTGGATGGCCTCACCAACTCGATGGGCATGAGTTTGAGCAAGCTCTGGGAGTTGGTGGTGGACAGGGAAGCCTGATCTGCTGAAGTCAATGGGGTCAGAAAGGGTTGGACATGACTGGGCAATTGAACTGAATTGAATATTACTCTGGTAAAAATCTGACCCAATTACTGGAAGCAAATGTTAATTTTTTTGGTGTCTTACTAAAATGACCACATTGTAAGGGTAAGGCCTGCAATCATGAGAATACATAACATATTCTTAAAATGTAAAATATTGTTACATTGTAATAATGTAAACCAAATACTCCAATTTTATATAATATTTACCAGAGTAATGCACAACCGTTATGAATTAAATTCACAGTCTCATAGAACCCTCTGCCACGATGGATATGTTCTGCATCTGCCCTGTTCATTACCTTAGTTCAGTTCAGTTCAGTTGCTCAGTCATGTCCGACTCTTTGCGACCTCATGAACCGCAGCACACCAGGCCTCCCTGTCCATCACCAACTCCCAGAGTTTACTCAAACTCATGCCCATTGAGTCTGTGATACCATCCAGCCATCTCATCCTCTGTCGTCCCCTCCTCCTCCTGCCCCCAATCCCTCTCAGCATCAGGGTCTTTTCCAATGAGTCAGCTCTTTGCATCAGGTGGCCAAAGTTTCAGCTGGAGTTTCAGCTTCAGCATCAGTCCTTCCAATGAACACCCAGGACTGATTTCCTTTAGGATGGACTTGTTGCATCTTCTTGCAGTCCAAGGGGCTCTCAAGAGTCTTCTCCAACACCACAGTTCAAAAGCATCAATTTTTCGGTGCTCAGCTTTCTTCACAGTCCAGCTCTCACATCCATTCATGACCACTGGAAAAACCATAGCCTTGACTAGATGGACCTTTGTTGACAAAGTAATGTCTCTGCTTTTTAATATGCTATCTAGGTTGGTCATAACTTTCCTTCCAAGGAGTAAGCAAGCGTCTTTTAATTTCATGGCTGCAATCACCATCTGCAGTGATTTTGGAGCCCAAAAAAATAAAGTCTGACACTGCTTCCACTGTTTTCCCATCTATTTCCCATGAAATAATGGGACCAGACGCCATGATCTTAGTTTTCTGAATGTTAAGCTTTAAGCCAACTTTGGTACTCTCTTTCACTTTCATCAAGAGGCTTTTTAGTTCCTCTTGACTTTCTGCCATAAGGGAGGTGTCATCTGCATATCTAAGGTTATTGATATTTCTCCCAGCAGTCTTGATTCCAGCTTGTGCTTCTTCCAGCCCAGGGTTTGTTATGATGTACTCTGCATGTAAGTTAAATAAGCAGGGTGACAATATACAGCCTTGAAGTACTCCTTTTCCTATTTGGAACCAGTCTGTTGTTCCATGTCCAGTTCTAACTGTTGCTTCCTGACCTGCATATAGGTTTCTCAAGAAGCAGGTCGTGTGGTCTGGATTCCCATCTCTTTCAGAATTTTCCACAGTTTATTGTGATCCACACAGTCAAAGGCTTTGGCATAGTCAATAAAGCAGAATTTTAGCCCCTCGCCAAATGGGACAATTTGGTACCTGACTTATGGTTACTATGTTAGAGGAAATAAATTTTAAATTTATTTCATTTTATGATTTGGTTTGAGATATATGGCTTGTGGTTATCATATTGGGAAGCACAGTATTTGAATCAAAGTTCTTATAATTATTTTTAACCATAGGCACAGAGTTGAACTCATAGAGAATTTCCACAATATTTGTTATATAAATTAACATTCAAGTATAAAAAATATTGAACTACTGCTAACTGCATTTATTAAACAGAGAAACAACTGAAATCAAACATCAGATTCCAGAAATTTAATATTTTATTTCATATTTAAATGATATGTGAATATTAATCAAATTAATGATGATCAAACACAAAGAACAAATATTAAAAGCAGCAAGAGAAAAGCAACAAATAACACTCAAGGGGATCCCCATAAGGATAACAGCTGATATTTCAAAAGAAACTCTTCAGGCCAGAAGGGAATGGCAGGACATACTTAAAGTGATGAAAGATAAAGACCTACAACCCAGATTACTGTAACCAGCAAGGATCTCATTCAAATATGAAGGCGAAATAAAAAGCTTTACAGGCAAGCAAAAGCTGAGAGAATTCAGCACCACCAAACCAGCTCTTCAACAAATGCTAGAGGATCTTCTCTAGACAGGAAACACAGAAAAGGTTTATAAACTTGAACCCAAAACAACAAAATAAATGACAACGGGATTATGCTTATCAATAATTACCTTAAATATAAATGGATTAAATGCCCTAACCAAAAGACAAAGATTGGCTGAATGGATACAAAAATAAGACCCCTATATATGCTGTCTACAAGAGACAAAACAGGGACAAAACAAGGGACACATACAGGCTGAAACTGAAGGGCTAGAAAATGATATTTCACACAAATGGAGACCAAAAGAAAGCAGGAGTGGCAATACTCATATCAGATAAAATAGACTTGGAAATAAAGGCCTTGAAAAGAGACAATGAAGGACACTATATAATGATAACACAGATGCAACAATCCTTAACAAACTTCTAGCAAACAGAATCCAACAACATATTAAAAAGATCATACATCATGACCAAGTGGGCTTTATCCCAGAGATGCAAGTATTCTTCAATATTCACAAGTCAATCAATGTGATACACCACATTAACTAGTTGAAAGATAAAAACCATATGATTAACTCAATAGATGCAGAGAAAGCCTTTGATAAAATTCAACATCCATTTATGATAAAAACCCTTCAGAAAGCAGGCATAGAAGGAACATACCTCAGCATAATAAAAGCCATATATGATAAACCCACAGCAAACATTATCCTCAATGGTGAAAAATTGAAAGCATTTCCCCTAAAGTCAGGAACAAGACAAGGATGACCACTCTCACGACTACTATTCAACACAGTTTTGGAAGTTTTAGCCACAGCAGTCAGAGAAGAAAAAGAAATAAAAGGAATCCAGATTGGAAAAGAAGAAATAAAACTCTCATTGTTTGCAGATGATGTTATCCTCTATATAGAAAACACTAAAGACATTACGAGATCATTACTAGAGCTAATCCATGAATATAGTAAAGTTGCAGGATATAAAATTAACACACAGAAATCCCTTGCATTCCTATACACTAGCAAGGAGAAAACAGAAAGAGAAATTAAGGAAACAATTCCATTCACCATTGCAACAAAAAGAATAATATACTTAGGAATAAATCTACCTGAAGAAATAAAAGACCTATGTATAGAAAACTATAAAACACTGATGAAAGAAATCAAAATGACACAAATAGATGGAGAAGTATACCATGTTTGTGGACCAGAAGAATCAATAGAGTGAAAATGAGTATACTAGCCAAAGCAATCTATAGATTCAATGAAGTCCCTATCAAGCTACCAACATTATTTTTCTGAGAACTAGAACCAATAATTTCACAATTTGTATGGAAATACAAAAAAACAGCAAATAACCAAAGCAATCTTGAGAAAGAAGAATGGAACTGGAGGAATCAACCTGCCTGACTTCAGACTATACTACAAAGCTACAGTCATCAAGACAGTATAGTACTGGCACAAAGACAGAGATATAGATCAATAGAACAAAATAGAAAGCCAAGAGATAAATCCACATACCTATGGACATCTTATCTTTGAGAAAGGAGGCAAGAAAAAAAGACAGTCTCTTTAACAAACGGTGCTGGGAAAACTGGTCAACCACTTGTAGAAGAGTGAAAAGAGTGAAACTAGAACATTTTCTAACACCATACCCAAAAATAAACTCAAAATGGGTTAAAGATCTAAATGTAAGACCAGAAACTATAAAACTTTAGAGAAAAACATAGGCAAAACACTCTCTGACATAAATCACAGCAGGATCCTCTATGACCCATCTCCCAAAGTAATGGAAATAAAAGCAAAAATAAACAAATGGGACCTAATTAAACTTAAAAGCTTTTGCACAATGAAAGAAACTATAAGCAAGGTGAAAAGACAGCCTTCAGAATGGGAGAAAATAATAGCAAATGAAGCAACTGACAAAGAATTAATCTCAAAAATATACAAGCTGCTCCTGTAGCTCAATTCCAGAAAAATAAATGACCCAATCAAAAAATGGGCCAAAGAACTAAACAGACATTTCTCCAAGGAAGACATACAGATGACTAACACAGGAAAAGATGCTCAACATCACTCATTGTCAGAGAAATGCAAGTCAAAACCACAATGAGATACCATTTCACACTGGTCAGGATGGCTGCTATCCAAAAGTCTACATGCAATAAATGCTGGACAGGGTGTAGAGAAAAGGGAAGCATCTTACACAGTTGGTGGCAATGCAAACTAGTACAGCCACTATGGAGAACAGTGTGGAGACTCCTTAAAAAATTGGAAATAGAACTGCCATACAACCCAGAAATCTCACTGCTGAGCATACACACCAAGGAAACCAGAATTGAAAGAGACACGTGTACCCCAATGTTCATCACAGCACTGTTTACAATAGCCAGGACATGGAAGCCACCTAGATGTCCATCAGCAGACGAATGGATAAGAAAGCTGTGGTACATATACACAATGGAATATTACTCAGACATTAAGAATACATTTGAATCAGTTCTAATGAGGTGGATGAAACTGGAGCCTATTATACACAGTGAAGTAAGCCAGAAAAAGAAAACACCAATACAGTATAATAATGCATATATATGGAATTTAGGAAGATGGTATCAATGACCCTATATGTGAGACAGCAAAAGAGACACAGATGTAAAGAACAGACTTTTGGGCTCTGTGGGAGAAGGTGAGGGTGGGATGATCTGAGAGAATTGCATTGAAACATGTATATTACCATATGTGAAATAGATCACCAGTCCAAGTACAATGCATGAGACAGGGTGCTCAGGGCTGGTGTACAGGGATGACACAGGGGTGGGATGGGGAGGGAAGGGGAAGGGGGGTTCAGGATGGGGGACACATGTACACCCGTGGCTGATTCATGTCAATGTATGGCAAAAACCACCACAATATTGTAAAGTAATTAGCTTCCAATTAAACTAACTACATTAATTTTTTAAAAGCTAAAAAAAAGATAAATAAATAAAACATATGTGAAAGATGTGAAATCTGGGGAAAATATACTAACTTCATTATTTTTGTCATGGATGTCCTATTAAACAGATTTTGAAACCAAAAATAAACACACATGCCAATTACAAAGTTGTGTTATTATTGCTTGTATTTATGTGCTCCCTTAAATGACTGCAGTACCTGAATATCATTTTATCTATGCTTGTAAAAGTGATTTCTGAATTTTATATTTGAGAATATAATTAGAACCAGGAAGTAGATGCCAGTTTCACTGCATAAACTCGACACTTCCCACAAATCTTTGCTTTTATCTTTGACAACGTCCAATATTTTTGGAGTCCCATAGACTATACAACTAGTTTGGAATTTTCCCATTCATTGCTGCCCTGATTTTTTCACCTCAATATATAGTTTATCATTGATTTTAATTAACCTCAAATCACACACACAATCCAGCAGACAGAGCTACAAACTGAATGACAACTAGGGAAAGAAAACACAATACAGCAGAGCCTTAGGTGTAATGGGATGACACATGAGGAGCACTTTAAGATACAGGAAATTCATTTCATGGAAAAATATTGCAGCACTTTCTTTAAGTCTTTAAGCTTTCTGTGATCAACTCTCATATTTAATTATTTGGCTGGTCTGGAAAATGAAGGCACACTGTCTGTTGATCACAGCCTGTCATTGTATGTTGTAAAAATAATTACACAAATTGGCTAAATAATTTTTCAATTCATTGTCTGCAAAGACATAATGGAAGTAAAACAACTGGGGATTCTAAACACTATATATGCTTTATGCTTTGCTTCATTTATGACTTCTGTAATCCTATATCACAGACTTCCAATCATAACTATCACTAATCGTTGTGATTTGAAGAGACATTAAAAAAGCTAAGTAATTGCCCCAAGTTCAAAGAGATATGAGATAGCAAATCTGGAATTTTAATTTAGAAATCCATTATCATTTACTAAAGAAACTAACTTTTGAAGTTTCAGTTTCAGGAAAGAGTACATCTGAAACCAGATAAGTGAAATATAAAACATGATCTTTTTATCTGCAAAGCCAAAAATTTTCATTTTAGTCCACACAGCAAACTATAGACTTTGATCATTTTTCCATGAACTATCAATTAGTCCTCTTCACCCTTACAATGATCATTCAATAGAGCAAAATACAACTGCTAAATGGATACTAGGATCTCACTGAAGAACTAGCCTATCAACAAAAAAACTATTTTCATCTATGCTTAGCTACATGTGTAATAAGACTTCCACATATGGTTGACTTTCAGTGAGAGGCATTATAGCATAGTGTATATGGCATAATATGAATATTACAAGCTCAAGCTACCAGGTTTCAATTCATGGCTCTGACATTTACTACCCATGTGACTTTGGACAAGTTACTTAAATTCTCTGTGTCTTCATTTTTCTCATTTGCCGAAAAGCAATAGGATAACAATTGGCAATTCTAAATATTATATTTCGAGTTGGTGATGGACAGGGAAGCCTGGTGTGCCGAGTCCATGGGGTCACAAACAGTTGGACATGACTGAGCAACTGAACTGAATAAGACAAGAATACTACTGTCTCATAGAGGCTAGAATGATTTAGCCAGCTTATATATTTATAGTACTTAAAATAGCACCCTGATACACATGCATACAGGGCTTCCCAGGTGGTGCCAGTGGTAGAACAAGCCTGCTGATTCAGGAGACATAAGAGTTGCAGGTTTGATCCCTGGGTCAGGAAGATCCCCTGGAGGAGGAAATGGCAACCCACCCCAGCATTCTTGCCTGGAGAATCCCATGGACAGAAGAACCTGGTGGGCTACTGTTCATAGGGTTTCAAAAAATCAGACATGAATAAAGCAGCTTACATACACACATGCATACACAATTATAACCACTACTGTAAGCAAGAACTATCAGAGTTTTATCTACTGCATCTTAATTATTATGAAAATACCTTTGAAAAACAATTATGGGCATGTTCTCAGATGTTACATTTTTTTAAAAATCTGTCTTACACCTCCCTCTGAGGTGATTATGAAAGTGTATTAGATAGAAACTCCCTAAGCACTTTACATACGTGTGTAATTTGACTTAACTCAAATTCTTTCATCAACAATCTGTGACATATTATCTCCCATTTTCAAGTGCGAATACTGAGTTTCATAAAATCTAGGTGACTTAGTCAAAAGCATATGGCTTTAGAAACAGATGGTTTATGACTCCACACCTGCCAATTTTCCCACCAATTCAGGTTGTCTTTGCCCAGGTGGACATGAATTCACATGGGACTGTTTTCAAGGATACATTAAGCCTCCTTATCTCAAGTAGATAATATCACTTGGCTAGTCCTATCTTATATTGAGTTCTGGGCTTCCCTTGTGGCTCAGTTGGTAAAGAATCCCCCTGTAGTGTGGGAGACCTGGGTTCAATCCCTGGGTTGGGAAAATTCCCCTGGAGAAGAGAAAGGCAACCCTCTTCTGTATTCTGGCCTGGAGAACTCCATGGACTGTGTAGTCTATATGGTCTCAAAGAATCGACACAACTGAGCGACTTTCACTTTCATGTCAGGTTCCCTGGTGGGCTAGACAGTAAAGAATCTACCTATCAATGCAGGAGACTTGGGTTTGATCCCTGGGTTGGTAAGATTCCCCTGGAGGAGGGCATGGCCACCCACTACAGTATTCTTGCCTGGAGAATCCCCATGGACAGAGGTGCCTGGCAGGCTACAGTCCATGGGGTCACAAAAAGTCAGACACAACTGAACAACTAACCACAGCAAACACAGCACATCTTAGGTCAAGAAAAGAAAAGGTGGAGGTAATATTTTATATATTTCTCATATATAAAAGGTATATTTTAAAAAACTTTTCAAGATATAGATGCATAATTCAGTGTGCAATTTTCAATCACACTTGTATTTCTTAGCATTCTTTTTTAGCACACAAAGATCAAAATACAGGTCTATACTTGGTGGCAGATATATTTCAGGAAACAGGGTTGTTTTCAGATTTTATAAAGGAAATACAATGCAAAAATCATAATTGACAGAACATTCTCAGATTTATCCGAGGGAAGTAACTCATTGATAATTATATTAATATTTGTTAATACTAATATTAACTGCAGATAAGCAGCATAGATAAAGAGTTCATATCTTCCCTCAATTCAGCTCAGATTTTACAGTCACATGAGTTTATCACAAATATCCAGGGGGGGAAAAAAAAACACTTCTTGTTCTTTGAGATTTTTTAACTTTGAATTATGTAAATGAGATGCCAAATTTGTTTATATTCACTAATATTTAATTGATTTTCTTGTTCATTCTCTGCTTAGATCATCAGTTCTCCACTTTATCCCCACATCCTTGCACTTTGGTTATGATTCAGAGCTACAGATCACAACCTTAGTCTTCTCACCTTCCCTAACAATACGAAGCTAACTCTCCAGGCCTCCCTTAATGATACGAAGCTAACTGTCCTGGCCTCTTGAACTATAGCCCTAAACCTACAAACCAGCTACAGAGGCAGGCATAGGAAATCACTAAACAGTAAGCACATGCTGTCTGATAAAGAACAGAAGTGACAATTGCAGGCTCCCTGTTAGAGGGTTGTTGGGTGTTTTTTTTTTTTTTTCTTCTTTCCAGTCTTTAAGTTTGAAATGACATGTAGAGATAGAAAATATATGCCTTAAATCAGTACTTCTAAAATGGTGCCTATTCATCTTTCCATACTTGCAAACACCCTCATCTACTGTGGTAAGTATATGCACATATGTGCATGTCCTGAGGAAAGGTTTCCAAGGATACATGTGATCCTGTCTGATCCCTCCCAGAATGACAGATAATTGCTGTGATGACTTTGTGTGTGTGCTCCGTGGTGTCTGACTCTGCAATTCCATGTGACCCACCAGACTCCACTAGCCCTGGAATTTTCCAGGCAAGAATACTGGAGTGGTTTCTCATTTCCTACCCAAGAGGATCTTCCCAACCCAGGAATTGAATCCAAGCCTCTTGAATGTCCTGCGTTGGCAAGTGTATTCTTTATCACTGTATCACTTGGGAAGCCCTTATTGTTATGAATTTGTATCTAGATAATCTGATCCCATAAGTATGTTCAGTTCAGTTCAGTCACTCATTCGTGTCCGACTCTTTGCGACCCCAGGAATCACAGCATGCCCCGCCTCCCTCCATCACCAACTCCCAGAGTCTACTCAAACCCATGTCTATCGAGTCAGTGATGCCATCCAACCATCTTATCCTCTGTCATCCCTTTCTCCTCCTGACCTCAATCTTTCCCAGCATTAGGGTCTTTTCCAATGAGTCAGTCCTTTGCATCAGGTAGCCAAAGTATTGGAGTTTCAGCTTCAACATCAGTCCTTCCAATGAACACCCAGGACTGATCTCCTTTAGGATGGACTGGTTGGATCTCCTTGCAGTCCAAGGGACTCTCAAGAGTCTTCTCCAACACCACAGTTCAAAAGCATCAATTCTTTGGTGCTCAGCTTTCTTTAGAGTCCAACTCTCACATCCATACATGACCACTGGGAAGTATGTTAACAATACTTAATTCTAAGCGTGAGGCCAAAATGAAAGGATAAGAAATGCTCTCTACCATCCATCAGTTCCCTAAAGCTTTCTTGTATCTTTCTCTTAATCTCAGACATACTGTACGATCATGCAGTGGGGAGAAGATCATTGCACAAAGGGGCAAGACTTGAATGCAGCTTAATCAATTCCCATCTGCCATACTTGAAGTCTTTCCAGTGAAGCACACTGTTCACTTGGTAGAATTACATCATTGCATACTCTATATGAAGTCATGCCAAGCTTCTCACAGGGCATGTTTTTATGCCAATCTGCTACCCTTTCTGTGAAGCAGAAAGAAAATCAGGTTCATTGTCTCAAACAGTCTCATGATACATACCCAGATTTCATGCATGTGAATAGTAAAATAAAAAGATCTTCCCCAGAGGTTTTTCTCTTAGCAGTTTTCTTTCAAGTACTTCACTGAGTTCCTCCTTAAATATAATCTAGGTAAACATTAGTATCTCATCGTTGGCCAACTGAAATTCAGCGGGACTATAATGGGAAATGAGGAATCGAATGCTCAGCATGTTTCCAGTGCCCCACTGAGAGGATCCAAGCACAGGAGGACTTTTGAAGGCAAGGTAGACTCCACACTCTGATCTGTACCGTGGGAGGCGCTAAACGAGATATGAATGGGCCCCATGAATCTTTTAACCAGTGTGATTATGGCTCACAGGAGAAGTCACTGGATACATTTCCCTACAGTTGAACAATTAAACAGAATGTTGGCTAGCAAGCATCAAAAACTCACAGGACATATTTGATTCATATGAGATCAAAAAGAGAAACATTTACCATTCAATAAAAATTTAAAACACCTCTCAGTTCAGAATTACTTGCAAGGTTCAGGGACCACATCCAGCCCTATATTTTATAGTAAACCTAGTTCAATCACTCTCAGCTCAATAAAGAACAATAAAAAATTTTCCCTCAGGGAGGATATTGCAAAATTTTTCTTTTTTGCTTTTTCCTTGTGTACATAAATCCTTTAATATATAGTTACTTTTTATAAATCTTCACCAGTACTGAAAGGAACATGACAAGAAAGAGTTCACATAACAGTATCTTTGAGAATCGTTTTTCATAAGACATATTCTTTGAATTAAAAAAAAAAAACAAAACCTGCTTATCTAAGTATTTCTCTCTGACCTGAATCTAGCCATAAAGGTCCCATTAAGAAAGAATGCTTGGAAATAATGAATAATACTATTTATAGTTACCTTTATTTATCTATGATCATTCAATAAAAACATTATATACTATATATATATATAATATATATATATATATTTAATAGCACATTGCTATAACAATACATCTGACCTCTCTTACCAAATGATTTTTCTAGAGTGCTAAAAAGCAACATTTCCTTGGGTAGGTGGCTTCCTTTTGGTCACATTAGAACAAACATTTGCAGGAATGAAGGGGCTAAAACACAGGAAGTTCTATGAAGGAGATGGGATGTTTTTTCCCAACTTCCAAAGGGTCTGTAAATGTTTCAGCAACACCTACAATAGTAAACCAAATAATGTACTCAAACCCTAGATACAACACTGAAGCCAGCCTCTCTCAAGCAAAAGGTTCTTTGATGGAAAGAGGAACAGAGAAGAGAAGGAGTGCCCGATGCTAGGACACCATGCAAAGGCGGCAGGCGTGCTTCCAGTCTCTGTCTGCCCGCCAGATATACACATGATCAGAAGCACTCACTTGAAACCTGCTGGATATTTTTAAAGAAGTCTACCTCTTGGAGCAATTTAAATTAATGATTGGTTGGTAAAACATGCATATGTATATATTTTTCCTAAGCCTATATTTTGGTTTCATTTCCACAATGTGAGGACTTAGCTACTATATCATTCAGAGAAGTCTTAAGATAACGCTCCTGGAACAGGCCAGTGAAGTCATGTATTTCTTGCTTGCTTCCTAAGTTGATTCAGTCATGTCTGACTCTTTGCAACACTATGGACTGGACTATAGCTTGCCAAGCTCCTCTGTCCATGGAATTCTCCAGGCAAGAATACTGGAGTGGGTTGCCATGCCCTCTTCCAGGGGAATCTTCCCAACTCAGGGATCAAACCTGTCTCTTGTATCTCCTGTGTTGGCAGGAGGGTCTTTACCACTAGCACCACCTAGGAAGTCCCATGTATTTCTGAGTTCCCCATATTTTTTCATACAAAGTCTCCTATCTCCCTGTTAACACTATCTTCACCTCAATGTATAAAATTAAGCTTGTCTGACCATTCAAGGGGCTTCCCTGGTGGCTCAGACAGGAAAGGATTTTCCTGAAATGCTGGAGACCCATTCAAGTATCTGAATTATCAAACACAGTAAATTTGGATTGTAGACCAAAAACAGACGAACAACCTTTAGCAAAACTTTCCTTCTCTCTCTGCCTTCAGAAAACAGTTGTAAAGCAAGTTTGGTTCTCTCTTAGAAGAGATTTCAGTATTAGAAACCTTTTTGACTCAATTTCCCTAATATCAAAGTCTTGGTAGGTACATGATTTGACAACTATACTAAAAGAAAAATCATTTAACTATATGTTGAGCAATTAAAATAATTAGTATCTTCAATTTCTTACCTGCCGTATCCTAACAGATTTCAGGCAATCCAGTACTTTAGAGTCTGTTATGTGTGAAACCTCATTCTTGGTACCAAATATGGTATCAGTTATACATTTCTGATTGGAAATTTAATAATACCAAATCAAACTAGCAAAGATGCAAGGAAATGATTGCTTCACACAACTAAATGTCAAGATCTGTGTCAGAATTAGCGTTCAGTTTATAAAGACTCCACATCTCATGTTTGTGTTTGAGACAGAGAAACAGAGAGACCATCTTAGCTCTGCCCTACTCCAAGGTCACATTCAGTCTCAAATCATGAAAGCAAAATAAATACAGCAATTCTATCCTAGTCCTTCAAGCACACAAAACATTCTCCAGAGAAAGGATCTGTATCCATTAATTCCTGCCAAAAGTCCTAAAATACCACTCAGATTGGACTCATGAGATATAGAGGATATACTGTGCTGATTCATTGAAGTTACAGCACGCATCTCACCTGTGGATCAAGGAACACTGCCCTATCACCTATAAATGATACATTCGAAACATACATGTGGGCTTTGTGTTCATTGAGTTCAGTTGCTAAATTATGTCCAACTCTTTGCCATCCCATGGATGCCTTGTAGCCCAACAGGCTCCTCTGTTCATGGGGTTTCCCAGACAAAAACACTGGAGTTGGGCACTATTTTCTCCTCCAGTGGATCTTCCTGACCCAGGGATTGAACCCAAGTCTCCTGCATTGATAGGTGGATTCTTTACCACTGAGCCCAAGGGAGGAAAAAGATGTAAAGGGACTGGATGCATTTCCATTCTTTGTTGCAGTTCAATGGATCCAGACAGAAAACAGAATATGTACTGGATTATAATGGATAAATTATCAAAGCAAAATTAAAATGAAATTCATGTTACCCAAAGTGTTAAGTCCTTTTTCAAAAAACTACATTTGCAAACAAAAGAAAAGATTTTTTTCAAGAGTAAAACTTAATATGAGGTTTGGACCCCAAAGTGCATTAGAGAAATGTTCTTTTTGTAAATCATTTTATGAAAGCAAAAATTTTAGCCTACTAGCTATTCAAAGTATTTATCCTTAGCAAGCATTATTATGCAAGTACATATAGATGATTAATCACAAAGTTGGAAAAGCTATCAGATCACTCACTCCTATTGCTTGAATTTTAAAAGTCTTATTCTGATTTATGCTTTCCAGTATCTGCAAAATGTCATTTCTTAAATAAATATGTAAGCCTTATACTAAAATCTCCCTCACCCCTGAGTCCCATGTTTTTCAGGTATCTCTTTTGATCTTACCTACAGACTCTCTTGGGGCTTACCTTGTGGCTCAGACAGTAAAAAGTCTGCCTGCAATGTGGGAGACCCAGGTTCGCTCCCTGGGTAGGGAAGACCTCTTGGAGAAGGTAATGGCTACCCACTCCAGTACTGTGTGAGAACTCCATGGTTAGAGGAGTCTGGCAGCCTAATGAGGGAGCAAAGAGTCGGCCAGGACTGAACGACTAACGCACACGCACACAATCTCAGAGAGCATTCTTATAAATTACTGCTCAAAGAAGCTGAAGCCAGACTGCAACACAGTGACTGCCTTCATCCTATCTTCCTCTCAAAACCTTCATTATAATAGTAGCACTGTGACTTTTGCTGCATGTGTGAATTCAGTTCTCTTGAGTTCTTATCTGGATATAACATTTCTGTTTCATAGGATATGCCTATGTTCAGACTTAGTAGAGAAAATGAAACTATTTGTCAAGTGGTTAAACCATTATACACACCCATTAGCAATGGATGCGAGTCCCCTAGTATCACCAGCTTACTATTTTCAGTCTAACCATACTGTTACAGCTCTGAAACATTAGGAATTGAATTTGCCTAAGCTTCCATTTGCTTCTTTTTTTTACAGTGACCATACAAAAGTAGTGTTACATGGAAAAACTGTGCAATATCCAGCATCAAAAAAGATTCAACAAATAATAGCCTTAATTAAAACATAATTCTGAATAAAAAGTGATAAAATATCATGCCCAAATATTAGTATTCCCTAACTGGTAATGGTCTTTCATTTTATGGCGTAAAACTATTAATCTATTAAATTATATCCACTTTGGAATCATAATGAAGAGGCAACAGTATTCTTTTGAATTGAAAAAATAGATACTCATTTTTAAGTTGAGACCTCATCTGCCCCGAAAAATCGATGCTTTTAAACTGTGGTGCTAGGGAAGACTCTTGAGAGTCCCTTGAACTGCAAGAAGATCAAACCAGTCAATCCTAAAGAAAATCAACCCTGAATACTCTTTGGAAGGACTGACGCTGAAAATGAAGCTCCAATACATCGGCCACCTGATTTGAAGTGCCAACTTATTGGAAAAGATGCTGAATCCAGGAAAGATTGAGGGCAGGAGGAAAAGGGGACAACAGAGGATTAGATGGTTGGAATGGCATCATTGAGTCAATGAACATGAGTTTGAGCAAGCTCTGGGAGATAGTGAAGGACAGGGAAACCTGGCATGCTGCAGCCCACGGGGTCAGAAAGAGTTGGATATGACTGAGCAACTGAACAACATCTAGCCCCAGTGAGAATTATTCACATAAAGGGCAGCTCTCCAATATAAATGAAGTCATTACCCCTAATGTCTTAAACTGGAAATGACATAGCAGAGGATCTGAATGTGGAGTGGACATTATAGGTCTGGAAATATAATGATCAGTCAGAAAAGACTTTTCTGTTGGAAGAAACACAACCATTGTGAATGTGGAAAAAGGCAATGTTGCTGAGCAGATGGAATTAGAGTTAGACTGGAAAATAGGATCTAAGTTATATTGGAGTCACAGTGAAGTGAAAGTATTAGTTGTCCAGTGGTATTCATCTTTTTGTGACCCCATGGACTGTAGGCCGCCAGGCTCCTCTGTCCATGGAATTCTCCAGAAAATAATACTGGGGTAGGTTGTCATTTCCTTCTCCAGAGGATCTCCCCAACCCAGGGATCAAACCTGCATCTCCTGCCTTGCAGGCAGTTTCTTTACTGCCTGAGTCACCAGGGGAGTCCACACTGAAATCACAAATACCCCTCAGAAGAACACCATTTCCCCAACCTTTAGGTATTTTCTGGATACTCAAGAAGCATTGTTTATGTCAAACATTTCACTCCAAACAATCAAGCAAAGAACCTATGAGAGAAGCATGTCAACAGAGGAATTGTTTCTAGGTTGTTTTTTTTTTTATTATATTTTTAAACTACACTTTTTAAAAATTACAAATCCATCTTATAAAACTATAATTTTTATGATTCCAAACTACCGAGATTATTTTCCCTCTCTCATTTCACTCTGTTAGTTTCATCATTTAATTCCTATAAGCAAGTCCCTTTCAAACTCTTTTCAGTCTCTCTCAGTTATGAATAGTCAAACAACATGGAATCAGAGCATAAGAAATACACTTCTGGGATGATTCACTTGCTACTTCCAACTTTTCTGTCAGGTGACATTTTTTGCTTTCAGGCTGCTGAATAGAGTCTAATTGTTTCAGTTAATCTTTCCATTGTGCGGTCTGTTAAAGCCAATAACGCATCAATTCCCAATTTAACGGGCTGCTTGATTAACTGAGATGACAACAGAATGTAATATGTTGTTAAAGCTTCATTTAAAATTAAGTCTGGAGAGAGCTAGACTAAGTTCACCATGGAGATCTGCACATCTTCCTTCCAGCGTAGAAGTGCCTATGGTTCAAGTTAAAGAATGCTTTGGGATTCAGGCATGAAATCTATTTAAAACCAATGACAACTAAACTTCCTGAACTAAAGCTTAAAGCACTTCATTTCAACATTACCAGTATCATTCATATCAGTGCACAGAATCTCATGGCTCGAGGAAAATCTGAGAAAACACAGAACATTTCCTAGTACCTGACTAGGATTTTACCTAGAACATCACACACTGCAGAATATTTATATCCCAAGGTAGATGATTAATTTCTTCTTTGCTTAATTCAAAAAACATTTGCCTACCTCCCTCAAGTTTTATTGCAATAAAGTCAAAATTGCAAGGTTGTTATTGGTAATTACATGAATATGTTGACAACATAATTTAGAAAATATGCCAGTACCTTTTAAAGGCACATTTCTAGGTTATGTGAGTACAAATCCAGCCTAAGAAACTAATGTGAATCTGAATAATTATTAACAAACTAAGGGGCAATCTTTATCTTTGTTTCTCACATGTGTGATATGGTTGTTTAGTTGTTCAGTTATGTCCCACTCTTCGCAACCCCATGAACTGTAGCCTGCCAGGCTCCTTTGTCCTTGGGGATTCTCCAGGCAAGTATACTGGAGTGGGTTGCCATTTTCTTCTGCAAGGCATCTTCCTGACCCAGGAATCAAATCCACCTCTCCTGTTTCTCAGGCAGTTTCTTTACCACTGAGCCACCTGGGAAGCCTAATGTGTGATATAAGTCCTAAAATCATTCTAAGCCTTAATTTCCACATCACCGAGACAAAAGCCATTTCATTTGTGTCAAAATGTTGCTTTTAAAGCTAAATAAGTTTTTAAAACTTTAATCACATATTATATCTACATATATATATAGATATCACATATAAATGACAGTGTGTATTACACACACATTCAAGCTATCTTTCATATATTTGAAGGATCACACAAATTTCATTGTATGAGACTTTCCATCGTCACAAAATAATGTCAAATTTAATGATGTTTTCCAGTTTAGGTAAATATAGTGACATTTTCTAGTTTTAACAATGAGCAACTGCAATCATATTACATAGATAATGTGCATTACATGTATGTAGACTTCAAATATATAGCAAGTATCCTCTGAGTAAAACATTTAAGCATTATTGAGTTCACAGCAATTTTTTTTCATTGTTAAAAGTAAAATTACCACAACCCCAATCAATTCTAAAAAGAATTCTATTTGGAAAAAAAAGAGGGGGGATTAGAATTAAGTTTGTATAGCTACATAATACCTGATAAGTTAAAAGCTGAATTTAGCATGTACTTCAGCAAAGCACAGAATTCAAAATAATCATTCTAAATAAGCATGGATGTTATTCAGCAACCTCCTTGGGTCCAAATTTGTTATTTTTCTTCTTTGTATCTTTAATTCTGTCTTAGAGCCTTGTATATATCACAGCAGTCATATCTGTTGAAGGGAACCTATGTAAACTTAATTCTTAATAAAAGGCACACTTCATTGCCATCTCCTTAAAAAGTCTTTGAGTCTCATTTTAAATACCAATTCACTTTTCTGGCTTGTTTATCATCTGACTCCCCTGCCAGATCAAGGACAGGAACCATGATATTTTTTTACTCAGCAGCACAATATTAGCAGCTAAAACAGTGAAAATTTGTTAATAACAAAGAGATGAACTTAAAGTTCACTTTTAATTGGTTGACATACACCACACAACATTAAACTCCATTCTCTGGAACTAAATATCTGTCAGTTTTAAATCACTGTTGCTCTAAAGGAGGAGGGAAAATCTGACTCCAAGCATCAGATCTTCTCAAGGAATTCTTCGTGTGGTATTCTAATGTTTTCTTAATTTGCTAAGCTCTTTGAAATTTGAGTGCTCTTATAAGTCAAAATTGAATTTGACTTCTAAATGTGAAGCTACAACTAGAATTTTTGATAAATGAAAAGGATTGTCATTTTTCATGTTACAATAAACTTAAGACATGATATTAACAGCAAAAGCTTTCTTTTGTAACAAAAGGAAATATATTTTATTCCTGTTAAAAAATTATTTACAAAATTGATTTAAAAATGAAGAGGTCAATGGATAATAACCAACATGCCTTCTCTAAAGAAAGTTTCTGCTAGCATTAGGGGAAAAAATGGAAATTGTAAGAAAGAGGAGGTAAAAAATGTGTTTTTTGAAAATTTGAGCAATGTGAAAGAAATTTAAATTAAATTAAATAGGCTGTGGAGTAATATTTATGTCTGGTTCTTAACATTGAGGGAAAATATAGGCCTCATATGGTGAGGGGGCTGGCAAGCCAGCAGCTAGAACAACGCTTGGGGAAAGTGCATTTGAAGTCCTCTTCCCTTGTTCCATCAGCCCTCCACCCCACCCAGTTAAGAATCATATTTATACATATTTATTTAAATTAGCCTCCAGCTAATAAAGATAATTTGAAAAAAAATAAACTTGCCCAATTAAAAAAAAAGAAAAACCTGAATTAGCTTTGTAAACTGAAATTGTAAACACAGATTACCAACAGGTAAATAGATTTATTTTAAGTAAATGTGCTAAGAAATTCACAAATATCTTAGGGCAAATATGCCTCAGAGAAAAGTTGATTTTTAACAGCATACATATATCTTTTTATATTATTGAATTTTTGACCAGTTCATTTATATGTATGATTATAGTGCCCTCATTTTTTCTTAAACTCTGGTTGAAAAAATATTCAAAATCACAGCTCTGTCATTGAACTTGTTCACTTTCATTTACAGTATTAGTTTTACTTTTCAATTTACAGTGTATTTTTGGAAAAATTTAATCCACTTGCCTATTTTGTGATAGGTAACAAAGATAAAGATCTGAACTACCCACTAAATTTGGTACAAATAAATGCAACATGTCAAAATCCTCTGAAGACAAATGAGAGACATAAGCCGTAAACTATAACAGACTTCCCACCGTTGAGTCGCTGGTGGCAAAAGCCACCATAGAGGTGTGACCAATCTGAAAATGAGCTGTGTGAAGGCATGTTTTGAGCCATGAGTTAAAATTGTTCTAGATCTTTTGCCTTTTTACAAAGTGAACACTTTTACTGTGATGGTATTTTGCTTTTATTTGTTTCACACATGGTAGTGTTTTGCCCACAAATATTTGTCAGGTTTGCAACTCATATGAACTTATGGCTGGACGTATACATAAATAGAATAGATACCCATTCCCTGTCCAGTTTGGGGTCCTCACTTCCCCCTATTCTTACTAGAAAATGAAGTATGAGCAACAGCTTGATTTTTTCTTTTTGTGCTGCACTAAAGCGTTACTCCACAGTAGAGACCACTGTCCCAGGACACGTAAGTATTTATGGTGCTAGCATTACTAATAGGTTCTACTGCTGCTAAGTCACTTCAATCATGTCTGACTCTTTGCAACCTTATGGACTATAGCCCGCCAGGCTCCTCTGTTCATGGGACTCTCCAAGCAAGAATACTGGAGTGGGTTTCCATGCCCTCCTCCAGAGGAATCTTCCCAACTCAGGGATCCAGCCAGTGTCATTTATGTCTCCTGCATTGGCAGGCAGGTTCTTTACCACTAACATCACCTGGGAAGCCCTGTAATTCTCTAATCTGTACTTTTTATACCTGCAGTGTGGATCGCTACCAATGGAGAATGTGGTATATTGGTAGATCATAGAGCCTCTGTTTACTGTTGATTTCTAAAATCTTCACAGTTTAAATGATAACATTTTTCTGCTGCTGCTTAGCTGCTTCAGTTGTATCTGACTCCATGTGGCCCTATGGACTGTAGCCCACCAGACTCCTCTGTCCATGGGATTCTCCAGGCGAGAGTAGTGGAGTGGGTTGCCATGTCCTCCTCCAGGGGATCTTCCCAACTCAGGGATCAAATCCAGGTCTCCTGAACTGCAGGCAGTTTCTTTATCACCACCAGGGAAGTCCCAAGGTTTTCCTACTAAAATACAACCTATTATTAAATATCTAATACAAAGTAAAGTTTTATTAGCTAAACGTAGAGTTCAAAAATTAACTAATATCTGACCTCATGTCTATCCTTAGTAATTTGAACTTAGATAATGTAAGCATTCTGACCAAACATAATCTGCTAAATTATTAAATTTAAATAGTAATTTGTAATTTTTCATCATGATTCCATAATTTAAAACAGATGAATAAACAGAAATAACTTTATGATATAGCCTTTTGACTTCACAAATGAATTTATTATCTCTAGGAAGTTACTCTAGAGGAATACAAATATGTACAAATATGGGTATTTATATAACTACACATTCTCAAAATATGTATATCACATACAAATAAATATAAATATTAGCAATGCCTCAAGTAACTCTTAGTCACTCAGTTCAGTTCAGTTCAGTTGCTCAATCATGTCCACTATTTGCGACCCCATGAATCACAGCACGCCAGGCCTCCCTGTCCATCACCAACTCCCAGAGTCAATCACTCAAGTCAAGGCAATTTATGTTGAATAAAAAAAGTGTTTTATACATAGTATAGTATAGTATACAGTATATATGCAACAATATAACCATGTATTATTATTTATAGTTGTCCTCTTCACTGTGTTTTGAAAAACATCTATTTAAAATAATACTTTGGGAGAAGATTGGCTAAGATAGCAGAGAAAGAAAAACCTGAGCCACCCACTCTAAGGACACACCAAAACTACAACTATTTACAGAGAAACTAGTGATGAGAAAAAAATAGAATTTAGCATCAAAAAATCCTCTACAACTAAACATATAACGAAGAAACCACAAGGAGATGGACAGGAGGGGCAGAGTCCCCGTATAGTCAAGACACATACTGACTCTCCCCTCCTCCCAAAAGACCTATATCCCAAGTTAAGTAACATAAAATCAAGAGAATAGTTACAATTGAAAATGTTCTATGCAAGAACAAGTCTGAGTCCCATATTGGGTTGCCCAGCCCGGGTGTTCTGTGATGGAAAGAGGAGCCCCCCATAATCTTTGGCTTTGAACCAATGTGGCTTACTGTTGGGAGAAAGAGAGGGCTAGGGAGATAGAGACTCCACTCTTAAAGGGTGTTCTCAATCTCACACCTTCGGGGACCCAAGGCAAAAGCAAAAATTTGAACAGAGTCTGGGTCATAACCCCTGCTGATTTTAGTGAGTCTCCTGGGAACGTAGGAGGAAATGAAGCTTACCGTGGGCAAACAGACAATGGTGGTGGCCATTTTGAGAAGCTTGTTCCACCATTGGATACTGGTGCTGGCAAGAATCATTTTGGAAACCTTCATTAAGCTTATTAGTGTTGGTACCTGGTTCAAGCACTAGTTGAAGTTGAGCGGTTCTATGAAGACCTACACAACCTTCTAGAACTAACACCCAAAAAAGATGTATTTTTCATTATAGTGGACTCGAATGCAAAAGTAAGAAGTCAGGAAACACCTGGAGTAACAGGCAAATTTGGCCTTGGAATACAGAATGAAGCAGGCCAAATACTAGTAGAGTTTTGCCAAGAGAACACACTGGTCATAGCAAACACCCTCTTCCAACAACACAAGAGAAGACTCTACACATGGATGTCACCAGATCAACACTGAAATCATATTGATTATTTTCTTTGCAGCCAAAGATGGAGAAGCTCTACACAGTCAGCAAAAACAAGACTGGAAGCTAACTGTGGCTCAGTAATGAACTACTTATTGCCACATTCAGACTTAAACTGAAGAAAGTAGGTAAAACCACTAGACCATGCAGGTATGACCTAAATCAAATCCCTTATGATTACACAGTGGAAGTGACAAATACATTCAAGGGATCAGATCTGTTAGACAGAGTGCCTGAAGAACTATGGACAGAGGATTATGACACTGTACAGGTGTCAGGGACCAAAACCATCCTCAAGATAAAGAAATGCAAAGGCAAAATGGCTGTCTGAGGAGGCCTTACAAATAGCTGTGAAAAGAAGAGAAGTGAAAAGCAAAGGAGAAAAATATATTCCCATTTGAATGCAGAGCTCCAAAGATAGCAAGGAGAGATAAGAAAGCCTTCCTCATTGATCAATGCGAAGAAAAAGAAGAAAACTATAGAATGGGAAAGACTAGAGATCTCTTCAAGAAAATTAGAGATACCAAGGGAGCATTTCATGCAAAGATGGGCACTATAAAGTACAGAAATGGTATAGACCTAACAGAAGCAGAAGATATTAAGAAAAGGTAGCAAGGATACACAGAACTATACAAAGAAGATCTTCATAACCAAGATGATCACAATGATGTGATCACTCACCTAGAGCCAGACATCCTGGAATGTGAAGTCAAGTGGACCTTAGGAAGCATCACTACAAACAAAGCTAGTGGAGGTGAAGGAATTCCAGTTGAGCTATTTCAAATCTTAAAATATGATGCTGTGAAAGTGCTACACTCAACATGCTAACAAATTTTGAAAATTCAACAGTGGCCACAGGACTGGAAAAAGTCAGTGTTCATCCCAATCCCAAAGAAAGGCAATGCCAAAGAGTGTTCAAACTACCGCACAATTGCACTCTTTTCACACGCTAGCAAACTAATGCTCAAAATTCTCCAAGCAAGTCTTCAACAGTACATGAACCATGAACTTCCAGATGTTCAAGCTGGATTTAGGAAAGGCAGAGGAACCAGAGATTAAATTGCCAGCATCAGTTGGATCATTGAAAAAGCAAGAAAGTTCCAGAAAAACATCTATTTCTGCTTCATTGACTGTGCCAAAGCCTTTGACTGTGTGGGTCACAACAAACTGTGGAAAATTCTCAAAGAGATGGGAATACCAGACCACCTGACCTGCCTCTTGAGGAACCTGTGTGCAGGTCAGGAAGCAACAGTTAGAACTGGACATGGAACAACAGACTGGTTCCAAATAGGAAAAGGAGTACATCAAGGCTGTATATCGTCACCCTGCTTATTTAACTTAATGCAGAATACATCATGTGAAATGCCCGGCTGGATGAATCAAAAGCTGGAATCAAGATTGCAGGGAGAAATATCAATAACCTCAGATATACAGATGACACTACCCTTATGGTAGAAAGTGAAGAACTAAAGAGACTTGATGAAAGTGAAAGGGGAGAGTGAAAAAGCTGGCTTAAAGTTCAACATTCAAAAAACTAAGATCGTAGCATCCAGTCCCATCACTTCATGGCAAATAGATGGGGAAACAATGGAAATAGTGACAGACTTTCTTTTCTTGAGCTCCCAAATCACTGCAGATCCTATCATCTCAACTGCAGCCATGAAATTAAAAGACTCTTTCTCCTTGGAAGAAAAGCTATGACAAACCTAGACAGCGTATTAAAAAGCAGAGACATTACATTGAAAACATCTAATCAAAGCTATGGCTTTTCCAGTACTTATGTATTGACGTGAGAGTTGGACCACAAAGAAGGCAGAGGGTCGAAAATTGATGGTTTTGAACTGTGGTGTTGGAGAAGACTGTTGAGAGTCTCTTGGACAGAAGAAAATCAAACTTGTCAACCCTAAAGAAAATCAGTCCTAAATATTCATTAGAAGGACTGATGTTGAAGCTGAAGCTCCAATACTTTGGCCCCCTGATGTGAAGAACTGACACGCTGGTAAATATCCTGATGCTGGGAAAGATTAGAGGCAGGAGGAGAATGGGAGAACAGAGGTTGAGATGGTTGTATGGCATCACCAATTCGATGGACATGAGTTTGAAGAAACTCAAGGAGCTGGTGATGGACAGGGAGGCCTGGCATCCTGTAGTCCATGGTGTCACAAAGCATTGGACATGACTGAGTGACTGAATTGAACTGATAATAAACATACAGTTAATGTCACACTCAACAGTGAAATGCTGAAAGCAGTTCCTCTAAGATTAGGAAAAATACAGGAATGCCCACTCACCAATTTCATTATACGTAGAATGTGAAATCCTAGCCACTGCATTCAAAGTGGACAACAAATAAATGGAATCCATATTGGAAGGAAAGAAATAAAACCACATTATTGCAGATGATGAAACTATACACAGAAAATACTAAAAATGCCACAAAACTACCAGAGCTCATTAACAAATTCAACAAATTTTCAGGATACAAAATTAATACACAGAAATCTATTGCATTTCTATACACTAACAACAAAAAAAAATCAGAAAGAGAAATTAAAGAAATAATCCCACTTGCCACCCCATCAAAAAAATAAAATAAAATACCTAGGGGTAAATATAACTAAGGACATAAGAGACCTGTACTCTGAAAACTATAAGATGCTGATAAAGAAATTGAGAACAACACATACAGTAGGAAAAGGCTTACTGTGTTCACGGATTTTAAGAATTAATATTGTTTAAATGACTATACTACTCAAGGAAATCTACAGATTCAATGCAATCTCTATCAAAATATCAGTTGCATTTCTCCTAGAACTAGAACACAGTCTCTTTAGTAAGTAATACTTGTAAAACTGGAGAGTTACATGTAAAATAATGAAGTCAGGGCAATTTTCTCACATATATATATAACAAAATAAAAAACTGGATTAAATAGCTAAATGCAAGACTGGAATCCATAAAATTCCTACAAAAGAACGTAAGCAGGACACTCTGACATAAATAATAGCAACATTTTTTGGATCAGTCTCCTATGAAAAAAGAAAAAGCCTAAATGAAAAAATGGGGCCTGATTATACTTAAAAGCTTTTGCACAACAAAGGAAACTATAAGAAAATTAAAAGGCAACCTACCGAATGGAATAAAATATTTGCAAATGATAACACCAATAAAGGGTTAATATCCAAACTATAAATAGCTCATACAACACAATGTCAAAAACAAGCCACTGATTAAGAACAGCAAAAGACCTGAGAAGACATTTCTTCAAAGGAGAATTACAAATGGACAGCATGCACATGAAAAAACGATTAATATTCCAAAGTAAGTGCAAATGCATCCTGCCACTGCCGCCGCCACTAAGTCCCATCCCAGATAAATGCAAATCAAAATCATAATGAGATATTACCTCACACCTGTCAGAATGGCTATCATCAAAAAGAATACAAATAACAAATGTTGATGAGGATGTCAGAAAAAAAGGAAGAACTTGTACACAGTTGGTAGGAATGCCAATTAGCATAGCCATCATGGAAAACAGTATGGAAGTTCTTCAGAAAATGAAAATTATAACTATCAAATGATCCATCAGTTCCACTGTTGGGCATATATCTAAAGAAAACAAAAACATTAAATGAAAAAATACATGTACATCCATGTTCATAGCAACATCATTTACAATTGACAAGACTGGAAGCAACTTAAGTGTCCATCAATAGATGAATAGATAAAGATCTGGTGTATATGATAAAGAGGTGGTGTGCATATATATATATATACAAATATATATATAATATATCAGTTGAGTTCAGTTCAGTCTCTCAGTCGTGTCCAACTCTTTGTGACCCCATGAACCGCAGCATGCCAGGCCTCCCTGTCCATCACCAACTCCAGGAGTCCACCCAAATCCATGTCCATCAAGTCAGTGATGCCACCCAACCGTCTCATCCTCTGTCACCCACTTCTCCTCCTGCCCTCAATCTTTCCGAGCATCAGGGTCTTTTCAAATGACTCAGCTCCTCTCATCAGGTGGCCAAAGTCTTGGAGTTTCAGCTTCAGCATCAGTCCTTCCAGTGAACACCCAGGGCTTATCTCCTTTAGGATGGACTGGTTGGATCTCCTTGCAGTCCAAGGGACTCTCAAGAGTTTTCTCCAACACCACAGTTCAAAAGCATCAATTCTTCAGTGCTCAGCTTTCTTCACTGTCCAACTCTCACATCCATATATGACCACTGGAAAAACCATACCCTTGACTAGATGGACCTTTGTTGACAAAGTAATGTCTCTGCTTTTTAATATGCTATCTAGGTTGGTCATAACTTTCTTTTCAAGGAGTAAGCATCTTTTAATTTCATGACAGCAATCACCATGTGCAGTGATTTTGGTGCCCAGAAAAATAAAGTCAGCCACTGTTTCCACTGTTTCCCCATATATTTGCCATGAAGTGATGGGACCAGATGCCATCATCTTAGTTTTCTGAATGTTGAGCTTTAAGCCAACTTTTGCACTCTCCTCTTTCACTTTCATCAAGAGGCTCTTTAGCTCTTCGCTTTCTGCCATAAGGGTGGTGTCATCTGCATATCTGAGGTTATTGATATTTCTCCCAGCAATCATGATTCCAGTTTGTACTTCCTCCAGCCCAGCATTTCTCATGATGTACTCTGCATATAAGTTAAATAAGCAGGGTGACAATATACAGCCTTGATATACTCCTCTTCCTATTTGGAACCAGTCTGTTGGTCCATGTCCAGTTCTAACTGCTGCTTCCTGACCTGCATACAGGTTCCTCAAGAGGCAGGTCAGGTGGTCTGGTATTCCTATCTCTTTCATAATTTTCCACAGTTTTGTGATCCACACAGTCAAAAGCTTTGGCATAGTCAATAAAAGAGAAATAGTTGTTTTTTTGGAACTCTCTTGCTTTTGCAATGATCCAGCAGATGTTGGCAATTTGATCTCTGGTTCCTCTTCCTTTTTGAAGTCCAGCTTGAACATCTGGAAGTTCATGGTTCATGTATTGCTGAATATATATATATATATATATATATATAGTATTCAGTTATGAAAAATGAAATTTTGCCATTTGCAAAATAGACAGTTCTACAGGGAAGTCCATCTAGTCAAGGCTATGGTTTTTCCAGTGGTCATATATGGGTGTGAGAGCTGGACTAGGAAGAAAGCTGAGCACTTAAAAATTGATGCTTTTGAACTGTGGTGTTAGAGAAGACTCTTGACAGTCCCTTGGACTGCAAGGAGATCCAACCAGTCCATCCTAAAGGAGATCAACCCTGGGTGTTCATTGGAAGGACTGATGCTGAAGCTGAAACTCCAGTACTTTGGCCACCTCATGCAAAGAGTTGACTTATTGGAAAAGACCTTGATGCTGGGAGGGACTGAGGTCAGGAGGAGAAGGGGACAACAGAGGATGAGATGGTTTGATGGCATCACTGACTCAATGGACATGAGTTTGAGTAAATTCCGGGAGTTGGTGATGGACAAGGAGGCCTGGCATGCTGCGATTCATGGCGTCGCCAAGAGTCGGACATGACTGAGGGACTGAACTGAACTTAACTGAGAGGGTATAATATTAAGTGAAATAAGTCAGAGAAAGACAAATACTTAGTTATACTTAAATAAAGAATCTTAAAAATAAATGAATGAAAATAATAAATAAAATAGTTCCCATCTGTTTTAAGCCATTTTCAATAAAAACGAGATTTATGCACTTTATTTTCTTGTATAGGTATGATATAAAAGACATAAACATAAATACATAAAGATGTATAAAAATGTGAAGGGAATAAACCATAATTTCTACATTTGTTTCTTCTGTGTGATGTGTTTAAGAGTAAATTTTCTTATATCTCCACACTTAGCTTTCCTTTTTAAACTCACAAAATGAGTATACATTGCTTTTGATGTCATAAAAACCAAGGAAGAAAAATTAATTAACTAATATAGTCATATAGTACAGATAAAAGTAAATAATGCTTTATTTAAACAGAATCTCTTTCTATTTAATTCCAAAACAACACAACTTTATTAATCAGGATGCAATGTACCAGATACTTAGTTTGGTGCTGCAAAAAATTGATTTTCAGATTAAAATATATGAAAAATTATATTTATTCTCAGTTCATGCCTTCGTCCTACCATTCCATACATGTAAAGTGGAAGTTTAAAATTAAAATGTCTCTGTGGCCAGGCTGGCTTTGTAAAGTTAGGCAACAGCTCGGTTGCCTGAAAGGGATTTATCAGGACTCTAGTAAACTGAAGAATGCCTGGTCTGCCTAAATGTATATATTTTTTAACTGTCAATACTTTGCTAATTTAAGGAAACACGTCCACTGGCAGAACTCAGAATAACATAGCATTATAATGAGTGATTATAAACCAAACATTTTTTTCTTGTCAAGAAATAATGGAAACAAAAAATACAAACTGCAGGTCTATTTACTATTATATTGCAAGATTAGGCAAACTGGAGGACGGTAAATGGCGGAGTATAAACAAATTTATAAATATCAAAAGAATGTCATGTATGCATGTAATCAATGCAAACATAGACACTCTCCATATAAACCTTCACTGTAGGAGTGTAAGTGAGTTGAGAATATAAACTAAGTGATTATCTCAAGCTTGATTAAGATGCTTTCCAGAGTTATCTAAACATTGAACAAAGTCAGAATTCTTTAGGCCCACTTGGCTGTTGGCATTGTGGTCCTTCAATACGTTATTGGTCTCACCTGTTTTCTGCAACCGACACTGACCAGCATAAGAAACCTATCCAGAAGTTGCAATCTGTATGTTTCCAGAGTGTGTGTGTGTGTGTGCGCGCGATTCAGGTATCCTTCCCTCAATCTCTCAGCTTGACCCAATTTCCTACTTGGAACCACAATAATACACTGAGTCTGGATAGTAGAATGCTGGATTTCTTGGCTGTTTCCCCTGGTAAACCCCTCAGTCCTGCCTAGACTTGACTTTGGAGCCTCTGCTCCATACACCTAAGTGCCAGCTACTATTCTGCTCCTAGAGTCCTCACCACCTGGAATCATAAGGTGCTTATGTTGAACTAATTTTAACATAGGCTACTTTATATTCTTATATAGCTGAATTTCATCCAATGCATTGGATCTGTTTCATCAACACTGGTTCAGATAAAACCTGAATATGTCAAATCTATCAGAACTCTACCCATTTTACTCTTAGATGAGTAGTCCTTAAACATTGTCTCAGGTAATTTTGGCTTCCAATACTCGTCCTCTTTTCCTATTTGGTGGTGATGGTTTAGCCACTCAGTCGTGTCCAACTCTTGTGAGCCCATGGACTATAGCCTGTCAAGCTCCTCTGTCCATGATGTTCTCCAGGCAAGAATACTAGAGTGGATTGCCATTTCCTTCTTCAGGGTATCTTTCCTACCCAGGAATCAAACCTGAGTCTCCTGCATTACAAACAGATTCTTTACCAACTGATCTATGAGGGAAGTCCTATTCTATTTACATACCACCAATAATCCAGAATTACTTAGTGATGAGGCATTTTTGAACTGGGCCATTCAATGGATTTTTGTAGAAGAAAAATTAAGAGAATTCTTCTGACATTAATTATTGTCTCCATATTACAGATTCATTCAAAAGTCACTAGACTCTTTAATGACAAAACTGCTTTTGATTATGTAAGATTGCCAAATATCAGGGAAAGAATGAAAAAATTCTTATTTCCTGGTTTACACAGTTTGGTCAAAATACTACAGGCTAGAAATGACTTAATTTTTTTCCTTTGCTCCCAGAAGTAAAGAAGAGGAAAAAACTGTTGTATTCTGACCACTATAAAATGGGAAGTAGTGATCACAAGCTAAGGGCAGTGAAAATATTCCTTTCAGATCTATAGAGTAACACTTTTAAACCTTTTAAATTTTAAACCTTCATAGGAAATAATGAATCTAGGACATAGGATTCACACGATTCCCACCAAAAATAATAATAATAATAATGACCCCATTATACTTCATCATTTAATTAGCAAACCTAAGTCAAAATTAAATTTCTGTCAAAATATCACCAAGTGAATACAAATTGAGAACCATTCATAAAATCATGCCAACACCTCAGATGTTTTTTCATTAGCATATTTTTTGGATATCTGGCTACTGTGTGCCAGGGAACTTCCATTTCTGAGAATACAGCTTGCCAGAGACCAAGCAGAACAGTCCCTGCTTTCACAGGCCTTGCATTCTAGGTCTAGAAAAGGACCTGGTTTGTTTGGATGCACTCTGAGAAGGCCAGGGTCTTGCAGCATACTAGACAAGAAGGAATGAATCCCAAATGAAATCAGAGAAACAGACAGGTTCCTAAACAGATCGAACCTTGAAGATAATGAGAATTTTAGATTTTATCATAAATGGATAAAAACCCGAAAAGCTTTTAAATATGAAACACTCTGTGAAAGATAAATCTGCCCAATCAATGAACCTGAAATGAAAGAACAATTCTGTCAACATTTAGTTTTACAGGAGTCCTGTGCTCATGGAAAACAGTGACAGGTAAGACATCTCCATTTTGTCTTCTTGGAAATGGCTTACTGAAAAGAAATGTCCTTCCCAGAAGACTTCAGTGAGACTCAGATATCCCACAACACATTTATCTCTGACAAGGCCAAACACAGACCCTCCAAATTCCCTTTCTTTGCCTCATAAATGATTGGTTGAACTATTTTGTCCCACTGATCAATGATAACAAACTGCTAGTTAATGAAACAATGGTCAGTTTTCTCTCCTCCCTCCAGGCTTTTGACCTTGGATGCACCTTCAAGCTGAGCCAGCATACACACTCTCCTGAAACCAGGCTGTCTTCATGTTAAAGTACTCTGATTTACTATCCTATCAAGACACCTACTCACCCTCCTTCCTCATATTCCATCTTCCTAGCCAGTGTACTCCTCCCAACAAGAGAAAATCTTCTTTAGCCCGATTGCTCAGCTGTTTGCAGAGCTCATGATAGGAAAGCAGTCCTTATTTCTGAGAGTTTTCCTCCTCCTATCGTCCTTTCCCTCTTCTTGCAGTAATCCATTTGAATAAAGTCTCTCCTTACCAAAATCCAGATTAGTTTGTTAACCAATGCATATAGATGTGACAAACACATCCACACATAGATGGAAGCAGAGACATCAATTAGGTTATTAATGTTATAAAGATGAGATAATGGATTACACTTAAATAACTTGAAAGATCAAAGGCAATGAAGCACTAGAGGAGAAACATACTTGGGGTCAGAATGAACATCAAGAGAATGTTTTGGTCAGTTAATTTTGACATGTCTCTTAAGCATCTGAGTAGTTGGAACTTCAGAGGAATACTAAGATCTAGGGTATTAATTTGGCAACCATCAGCATAAAGGCTGTATGTAAACAAAGGTGCCAGAGATAAATTATGAAGAGGATATAAACAGAAAAGAGGAAAAGGCTTACTTACAACTGAGCTATGGGGCAACCCAACATTTAGACATCAAGCCTAGTAGTAAGAACTGGCAAAGGAAACTGACTGATGGCTGGTACTGGAGGAAGAAAATTAAACCTTCAAAAAACTATAGCAACCAGGACAAAAGGCTTTAAGAGGATAAAGAACAATATATCAACACTATCCATAAGTATGAGTGTTCAAGTAAAATGGAAAAAAAGAAGTGACCACCAGATCTGTCAACATGAGTAACTGAAGATATTGGCAAGACCAGTTTTAGCAGAGCTGTGGAGATGATTACTTCCTATTGGTACTGATTTAGAGAAGAACGGGAGGCAAGGAGGTGGAGGCAGCTTTAAGAAAGATTGCTGTGAAATGGAGCAGAGAAACAGGCAAGAGAAAAACATAGAACAGACTTTTGGAGAAGGCGAGGGTGGGATGTTTCAAGAGAACAGCATCAAAACATGTATATTATCTAGGGTGAAACAGATCACCAGCCCAGGTTGGATGCATGAGACAAGTACTCGGGCCTGGTGCACTGGAAAGACCCAGAGGAATCGGGTGGGGAGGGAGGTGGGAGGGGGGATTGGGATGGGGAATACATGTATATCCACGGCTGATTCATGTCAATGTATGACAAAAACCACTACAATATTGTGAAGTAATTAGCCTCCAACTAATAAAAATAAATAAATAACAACAACAAAAAAAAAAGAAAAACATTGCATTCAGCAACAGTCAAAGAGCAAAATGACATTGAGAGAGGACTGTTTACTGTTTATTCTTAATATGGACGATCTTATAGCATAACAGTAACATGAGGTTAAGTTTCACAAAATAATAATAATAAAGGTGAAGACACGGAGGAGAGAGGACAATTTCATGGGAGAGGCCATGTTGGTAGACTCCAGAGGAACAGGTAAAGCACAACATTGGTTTCTGATTTTTAAAAGGCAGCTTTAAATTTTCTGAAAGAAGCCTTAAGGATATATTTTATCAGACAAGATTTAATGAGTTTGAATATTATAAATTTTAATAGGTATATATCCTTTCATTTTTGTATTTTGCTTTATATCTAGTTTGTTTTATTAAATTTATCACAATTACTGTTAAAATCCCAGGAGGATAAATCCATTAGAAATTAAAAGCATGACATTAGTAACCTCCTGGCCATTACTACTGGTTCTACCATTTCAATTTAATCTAAGCAAATTATTTTTTCTTATCATCTATTTTTCAAAATGGAAGAACATAAGAACTTAGCATTTCTAGTTGACTTCCTATCTTAGTAGATTCTGGAAATGCACATTCCTCAGTAGAAACGAAGAACACGTGTCTCCTGATTAGTCTATGAGAACTTGTCAACTCCAGCCAAGGATGTGTCCATGGGAGGAGTTACAAGTCTTATGAAAAGAGTAGGGAAAATGCTTGCAAAAATGTATGTAACTTATTTTAAATAAGAAACACACATAACTACTCCTGATTCTCCCCTATGCTCAACTATTCCCCTAAAAGTATTTTAAATTGTAGAGATTTGCCTTAAAAACCTTACTAATAACATAGCACAGTAATAGCCATTAATATTGTAAATATATGTAAGCTTTATTTGTTTTTTAAGTTTTAGTTGTTAAAAACATTAAACTTTGACTCCATAGGTTTATTCAAAATCACCTGGTTATTTGTGTAGCTAGGATATTTACTGAAAGCAAAGATAAAGATAACTCACTGGATTTCTTTAAAGGCTCAAGAAAGAGTAGCTTAACTTCAAAGTAAAAAAAGCATAAAACCCAATCAGAGGCTTAAAACACAGAAATTTTCTGGGGCTGTTTGTCAGCACATCCCATATTAAGAAGCTCAAAATATCTATCTGTGAGTAGTTTAATGCCTTAAATTTTTTTATCCCATCATAAAATGAAGTTAAAATTCTTTATTAGAATGTAAGAAGTACATCAACAAGACACATAATTTCTGTTCAGCTCCGCACATCTTTAAAATCACCGAAATGTGGGGGATGGGTTCTAACAGTTAACTTAGACTTTAGAGTGCCAAAGTCTAGGAGTAAATATAGTATCTTCTAAAGAAAAGTCAGACACATCTGTGAGAATGCCAGGATGCTAAATTTCAGTGCAGGCTACCAATAGTCACTTCTATATCAAGTATTTGAAAAAAATTGAGAATAATCCTCAGATCACTAGCTATAATACAAAGCTATCTTTTGTTACTTTGTTGTGCCTCCTGACCTAAGAGCTTCCCTCTTTTCCTGCTTTCAACAAAGTCTGATAATCTAATGGATTTCAAAGGTCCAGATGTTTGATTCTCAGATGCCTTTAGATCTCAGTTTAAGACAAGGTTTTACTTGTCTACTCAATCACCACTGTTGACGCTAAACACAACTTGTGATTTTGAAAGAGGCTTTGATAAAACCTACACCAAGAAGTCAAAACATGTTCAAGACATCCATGTGCATAGTATGTGATGACAATAAAGCTTCCAAAGGAATTGTGAAATTTTATAGCACTACTTTAACATTCTTATTGCATTGTATTTCAGAGTCTGATTTCCTAAAGTTTGTTGTGGGTGGATACCTCAAAATTATTTTGAATATAACTTTTCTCATCTTAAAATGTATTAGAAATGACATTCTATATCCATATTATTAATAGTATACTGAAGTGAACATCGGTATTGATATATTCAGATATGGGTATTAATATATGTATCATATATATATACACACATACCTATAGCAATCATATGAGGCAATATCAGATTTGAATAATTATATTCCATTTTTTACATAATTGTTTTCATTGAAACTCACTAAGACTATTGTCACAAAAACCACTTACTGAGTGTAACAATCAAACTCCAGAAAAGTAGAAAATGTTGAGCTGATTATAAATAAATAAGGGTTTCAGAAATTATAGGCATATTTTGCTTATACTTAAATGCCTAGCCCTATGATCTGACAATCACTTTTTAAATTGAATGGGGAAAAAAATGTGTGGTCTAATTATTGGTCTCTATCCAGTTAATTATAATTTGTTGATTACATGCCTTCTGTGTGATTAGTTCTATCATATTTTTCTCTAATTTTAAATTTCATATCTCTCTTGAGTGATATCTATCTTCATTATCACCATGCTTTCATTTGAAAATTGGATATGGAATATTTCTAGATATCTATTTATCTATACAACCATCATCCCTCCATTCTATATCCAAAATTTCTTGTAATCTGCTGGACCAACCTAGACAGCATATTAAAAAGCAAAGACATTACTTTGCCAACAAAGGTTCATCTAGTCAAGGCTATGGTTTTTCCAGTAGTCATGTATGGACGTGAGAATTGGACTGTAAAGAAAGCTGAGCTCCGAAGAATTGATGCTTTTGAACTGTGGTGTTGGAGAAGACTCTTGAGAGTCCCTTGGACTGCAAGGAGAGCCAACCAGTCCATCCTAAAGATCAGTCCTGAGTGTTCATTGGAAGGATTGATGTTGAAGCTGAAACTCCAATACTTTGGCCACCTGATGCAAAGAACTGACTCATTTGAAAAGACCCTGATGCTGGGAAAGATTGAAGGTGGGAGGAGAAGGTGACAACAGGATGAGAAGGTTGGATGGCATCACCGTCTCAATGGACATGAGTTTGGGTAAACTCTAGGAGTTGGTGATGGACAGGGAGGCTTGGCATGCTGCATTTCCTGGGGTTGCAAAGAGTCGGACACAACTGAGTGACTGAACTGAACAGAACTGAATACAATGGTGACTCTATCATATTAGTTATTATCTTCCTACAGTACTATATTTTGTCTGAATTCTTTGTCTCCCTAAGTTATTTATAAAATTACATTATTAAACAGTTACTGCTGATCCCTTTTTTAAGTTAATTTATTTTTTATTGAAGGATAATTGCTTTACAGAATTTTGCTGTTCTCTGTCAAACCTCAACATGAGATTTTTAAGGAATCCCCATACCTTCTTCCATAGAGGCTGTATGTATTTACATTCCCACCAACACTGCAAGAGCATGCCCTTTGCTCCACACCCTTTCCAGCATTTGTTATTTGTAGACTTTTTCATGAGGGTCATTCTGACTGGTGTTAGGTGATATCCCATTATAGTTTTGATTCATATATATATTTATATAATGAGTAACATTGAGCATCGTTTCATGTGTTTGTTAGCCATCTGTATGTCTTCTTTGGAGAAATGTCTGTTTAGGTCTTTTTCCTACTTTTTGATTGGGTTGTTTGTTTTTCTGGTATCGAGTTGCATGAGCTGCTTGTGTATTTTGGAAATCAATCCTTTGTCAGTTGTTTCATTTCCTATTATTTTCTCCCATTCTGAGTGTTGTCTTTTCACCTTGCTTTTAGTTTCCTTTGCTGTGCAAAAGCTTTTAAGTTTAACCAGGTCCCACTTTTTGCTCTTGTTTTTATTTCCATTACTCTAGGAGGTGGGTCATAGAGGATCTTGCTTTGATCTGTGTTCTACCTACATTTTCCTCTAAGAGTTTTATCATTTCTGGTTATACATTGAGGTCTTTAATCCATTTTGAGATTATCTTTGTGTGTGGTGTTAGGAAGTGTTCTAATTTCATCCTTTTATATGTAGCTGTCCAGTTCTCCCAGTGCCATTTATTGAAGAGGCAGGCTTTGCCCCATTGTATATTCTTGCATCCTTTGTCAAAAATAAGGTACCCATAGTGCATGGGTTTATTTCTGGGCTTTCTCTCTTGTTCCATTGGTCTATATTTCTGTTTCTGTGCCAGCACCATACTGTTTTGATGATTGTAGCTTTGTGGTATAACCTGAAGTCAGGAAGCTTGATTCCTCCAACTCCAATCTTCTTTCTCAAGACTGCATTGGCTATTCTGGGTCTTCTGTGTTTCCATATGAATTGTGAAATTTTTTGTTCTAGTTCTATGAAAAATGCAATTGATAATTTGATATGGATTGCTTTCAATCTGTAGATTGCATTTGGTAGTATAGTCATTTTCACAATATTGATTCTTCCTACCCAGGTACATGGACTATCTCTCCATCTGTTTATGTCATCTTTGATTTCTTTCATTAGTGTCTTATAATTTTCTGTGTACAGTTCTTTTGTCTCCTTAGGTAAGCTTATTCCTAGATATTTAGTTCTTTTTCTTGCAATGGTGAATGGGATTGATTCCTAAATTGTTCTTTCTGATTTTTCATTGTTGGTATATAGAAATGCAAGTGATTTCTGTGTATTGATTTTGTATCCTGCAACTTTGCTCAATTCATTGATTAGCTCTAGTAATTTTCTGATACAATCTTTAGGGTTTTCTATGTACAGTATCATGTCATCTGCAAACAGTGAGAGCTTTATTTCTTCTTTTCTGATCTGGATTCCTTTTATATCTTTTTTTTCTTTGATTGCTGTTGAACTATGTTGAATAATAGTGGTGAAAGTGGATACTGTTGTCTTGTTCCTGATCTTAGGGAGGATGATTTCAATTTTTCACCATTGAAAATAATGTCTGCTGTAGGCTTATCATATATGGCTTTTACTATGTTGAGGTAGGTTCCTTCTACACCCATTTTTTGAGGATTTTTAATCATAAATGGGTGCTGAATTTTGTCAAAGGCTTTTTCTGCATCTTTTGAGATAATCATATGGTTTTTATCTTTCAATTTATTAATATGGTGTATCACATTGATAGATTTCCATATATTGAAGAATCCTTGCATCCCTGGAATAAACCCAAATTGATCATGGTCTATGAGCTTTTCAATGTGTGTTGAATTCTGTTTACTAAAATTTTGTTGAGAATTTTTACATCTATATTCATCAGTGATATTGGCCTATAGTTTTCTTTTTTTATGCTGTCTTTGTCTGGTTTTGGCATCAGGGTGATGATAGCCTCATAAAATGAATTTGGAAGTATTCCTTTATCTGCAATTTTTTGAAAGAGCTTTAGAAATATAAGCATTATCCCTTCTCTAAATGTTTGATAAAATTCTCCTGTGAAGCCTTCTGGTCCTGGGCTTTTGTTTTTTGGGGGGATTTTTTATCAAAGCTTCAATATTAGTACTTGTAATTTGGTTGTTCATAATTTCTATTTCTTCCTGGTTCAGTCTTGGAAGATTGAACTTTTTAAGTATCTGTCCATTACTTCCAGGTTATCTATTTTATTGACATATATATTCATAATAGTCTTTTATAATCCTTTGTGTTTCTGCATTGTCTGTTGTAACCTCTCCTTTTTCATTTCTCATTTTGTTGATTTGATTCTTCTCTTTTTTTCTTGATGAGACTGGCTAAGGGTTTGCCAATTTTGTTTATCTTCTCAAAGAACCAGCTTTTAGTTTTATTAATCTTTACTATTATTTTCATTTCTTTTTCAGTTATTTCTGCTCAGATCTCTATGATTTCTTTCCTTCTACTAATTTTGGGTGTTTTTTTTTTCTTATTATTATTATTCTTTTTCCACTTGCTTTAGGTGTAAAGTTAGGTTCTCTATTCGATGTTTTTCTTGTTTCTTGAGGTAGGATTGTATTGCTATAAACTTCCTTCTTAGAACTGTTTTTGCTGCATCCCATAGATTTTGAGTTGTGTTTTCATTGTCATTTGTTTCTATAATGTTTTTAATTTCCCTTTTGATTTCTTCAGTAACCTCTTGGTTATTTAGAAATGTGTTGTTATACAGAGTGAAGTAAGCCAGAAAGATAAAGAACATTACAGCATACTAACACATATATATGGAATTTAGAACGATGGTAATGATAACCCTATATGCAAAACAGAAAAAGAGACACAGATGTACAGAACAGACTTTTGGACTCTGTGGGAGAAGGCAAGGGTGGGATGTTTTGAAAGAACAGCATGTATATTATTTATAGTGAAACAGATCACCAGCCCAGGTGGGATGCATGAGACAAGTGCTCTGGCCTGGTGCACTGGGAAGACCCAGAGGAATTGGGTGGAGAGAGGTGGGAGGGGGGATCGGGATGGGGAATACATGTAACTCCATGGCTGATTCACGTCAATGTATGAAAAAACCCACTGAAATGTTGTGAAGTAATTAGCCTCCAACTAATAAAAATAAATGAAAAAAAAAAAAAAACAGAAAAAAAAATGTGTTGTTTATTCTCCATGTGCTTGTGTTTCTTACAGCTTTTTCTTGTAATTGATATCTAGTCTCCTAGCATTGTGGTTGGAGAAGATGCTTGATACAATTTCAATTGTCTTAAATTTACTGAGGTTTTATTTGTGATCCAAGACTGCTCTATCCTGGACAATTGTCCATGTGCCCTTGAGAAGGAGTATTCTTCTGCATTTGAATGGAATGTCCTGAAGATATCAATGAGATCCGTCTCATCTAATATA
Source organism: Odocoileus virginianus (assembly GCF_023699985.2). Classification (NCBI taxonomy): domain Eukaryota; kingdom Metazoa; phylum Chordata; class Mammalia; order Artiodactyla; family Cervidae; genus Odocoileus; species Odocoileus virginianus. Next base: position 54,612,773 of record NC_069694.1, read on the forward strand.
TCATTTAAGACCTATGTTTCCTTATTAATTGTCTGGTCTGATGATCTGTCCATTGGTGTGAGTGGGGTGTTAGTCTCCTCCTACTATTGTGTTACTGTCAGTTTCTCCTTTTTTGTCTGTTAGTGTTTGTCTTATGTATTGAGGTGCTCCTATGTTGGGTGCATGGACATTTACAATTGTTATGTCTTCCTCTTGGATTGATTCCCTTGATTGTTATGCAGTGTCCTTCCTTATCTCTTGTCATCTTCTTTACTTTGAGGTCTGTTCTGTCTGATATGAGGGTTGCTACTCCAGTTTTCTTTTGCTGCCCATTTGCATGGGATAGATTTTTCCATCCTCTCACTTTCAGTCTATATGTCTCTTGAGGTCTGAAGTGGGTTTCTTGTAGACAGGATATATATGGGTCTTGTTTTTGTATCCATTCAGCCAGTCTGTGTCTTTTGGTTGGAGTATTTAATCCATTTACATTTAAAGTAATTATTGATATATATGTTCCTATTGCCATTTTCTAATTGTTTGGGGCTGATTTTGTAGATCTTTGTTATTCTGTTGTATTTCTTGAATATATAGTGCATTTAACATTTGTTGCAAAGCTCATTTGGTGGTACTGGATTCTTTTACCTTTTGCTTGTCTGAAAAGTTTTTATTTCTCCATCAATTTTGAATGAGATCCTTGCTGGGTACAGTAATCTTGGTTGTAGATTTTTTCCCTTTCAGTACTTTAAACATATCCTGCCATTCCCTCCTGGCCTAAAGAAATTCTGCTGAAAAATCAGCTGTTAAGCATATGGGGTTTCCTTTGTATATTTCTCGTTGCTTTTCCCTTGCTGCTTTTAATATTCTTTCTTTGTGTTTAGTCTTTGTTAGATGGTATGTATCTTGGTGTGTTTCTCCTTGGGTTTATCCTGTATGGGACTCTTTGTGCCTCTGGGACTTGATTGACTATTTCGCTTTCCATGTTGGGGAAATTTTCAACTATAATCTCTTCAAAAATTTTCTTATACCTTTTCATTTTCTCTTCTTCTTCTGGGACCCTTATAATTCAAATGTTTGTGTGTTTGCTATTGTCCCACAGGTCTCTGAGACTCTCCTCAGCTCTTTTCATTCTTTTTACTTTATTTTGCTCTTCAGAATTTATTTCCACCATTTTATCTTCCAGCTCATTGATTTGTTCTTCTGCTTCAGATATTCTGCTGTTGATTCCTTCTAGAGTATTTTTAATTTCCGTAATTGTGCTGTTTATCTCTGTAGGCTTATTCTTTAATTCTTCCAGGTCTTTGTTAACTGATTCTTGCATTTTCTCCATTTTGTTTTCAAGGTTTTTGATCATCTTTACTATCATTATTCTGCATTCTTTTTCAGGTAATTTTCCTATTTCTCTTCATTTATTTGGACTTCTGTGGTTCTAGTTTGTTCCTTCATTTGTGCAGCATTTCTCTGTCTTTTTTTTTTTTTTTTTTTTTTTTTTAGGTTATTGTGTTTGAGTTCTCCTTTTTCCAGGCTTCAAGAAAATTTGAATTCCTTCCTTGAAGAAGGCTGTATTCTTTCTTCCTTTTTGTTTCTGCCCTCTTAAGGTTTGTCCAGTGGTTTGTGTGAGCTTCATATAGAGTGAGATTTGTGCTGAGTTTTTGTTTGTTACTTTGTTTTTCCTCTGATGGGCAAGGCTGAGTGAGGTGGTAATCCTGTCTGCTGATGATTGGGTTTGTATTTTTGTTTTGTCGTTTAGATGAGGCATCCTGCACAGGGTGCTACTGGTGGTTGCATGATGCTGGGTCTTGTATTCAAGTGGTTTCCTCTGTGTGAGTTCTCACTATATGATACTCCCTAGGATTAGTTCTCTGGTAGTCTAGGGTCTTGGGGTCAGTACTCCTACTCCAAAGGCTCAGGGTTTGACCTCTGGTCAGGAATGAAGATTTGTTTGTTATAGCATTAAGGGAGAGTAAAAGAAATATCCAAGAATGAGAAACCAAAGATGAACCCCAGACAAATGGCAATTAGAAAATCAGGCAAATAATAATTAAAATGATGGAATATATACATATACCTATACACCCATGAGCAAAGTGAAAACAGTCCAACAAACTAAAGTACAGTAGATTGGTCTGGCAAACAAAGGAAAATAAAAATTATATTTACCAGTTAAGAACAAAACTAACTTAAGCAGAAACCAGAAAACAAAACTAAAGCATGGTGCCAAGTGAGGAATAAAGCAATGAAAACAAAACTAACAAATATGTTGAGAGGAAAGGAAGCAAAGGAAAGAAAGAAAGAATAGATATGCAAAGTTAAATAGAGGTCAATGAAGAAGATTTATATACATTAAAGATTAACTGCAAGGGGAAAAGAATAGTAGGAAAGGCAAATGAATGAATAAATGTAGAAAAAATATGATAGCTTTAAAATAATCAAAAATTAAAATTATAAAAAAGAGAAAAAAGAAAATAATGGAAGAAGGAAGAAATAAGGGGGGACAAAGGAAAACTCCACAGAACTGCAAAAGCCCAGTGTAGAGGCAGAGGTTAATGACAACAATAGAAAGTGTGACTGAATATACACATAAGCATATACACCCATAAGCAAAATCAAAACAGTACAACAACAATTAAGTACAATAGATTGACCTGGTGAACAAAGGAAACCAAAAATTATATCTACCAGAACAAAACTAATTAAAGCACAAACTGGAAAACAATACTAAAGCAAGGTGCCAAGGGGGGAATAAAGCAATGAAAATAAAACTAATAAAAGTGTTGAGAGGAAAGGAGAGAAAGAAAAGAAAGAAAGAATAGATATGCAAAGTTAAAGAGGTAGATAAAAAAGATTTATATACATTAAAGATTAGCTGAAAGGGGAAAAGAACAGTAGGGAAAGCAAACAATGGAATAAATGTAGAAAAATAATAATAGGTTTTAAAATTTAAAATTTAAAAAAAAGGAAAAAATAAGAGGAAGACGCCAAAGAAGAGCAAAAGCCCAACATAGAGCCAGACGTTTATGACAACAACAAAAAAATGTGACTGAGAAAAAAGGGGGGGAAAAAAGCTCAAAAGTTTAATTGAATTTCTTAGTGTCAATAAGTCAATAAAGACAACAGAGCAGGAACAAAACGGGGGGGGGGACCCAAAAGAATCTACAGAACACATCAAAAAATAAGGATAATAGATGTTTTTCTTTAGTCACTGCTGTCAGAGTCCTTTCCCGCACTGACAATCACAGTCCACCTCGCCTCCCTAGGATGCCCTCCAATACTGTGCTGCTCTCTGGACCTGCTGTGGGGGCTGCTCAGATTCTGATCTGGTTCTACTCCTGTGTGTTCTTACCTCCAGCTCCAGCTCCAGTTCTAGCTCACAGCTATCAGAGCTAGTGCGTTTTCTTTTGTGGGAGCTCTCAATAACCTTTTATTTACTCCACAGACACAGAGTCTGCTTAGTTGGTCGTGTGGATTTAATCGGCAGCTTGTATAGCTGTTGGGAATGCTTTGGGTCTTCTTCCTTAGACGGGCTGCCCCTGGGTTTCAATTGAGGTTTTATTTCTACCTCTGCATGCGGGCCATCCTGGGTTTTAGCTCCTGAGGCTGTCCTGGAGGGCCTGGGTCTGCCCCAGTGAGGGCCAGGTGTGGAGTGGTGCAGCTGCTTGGATCGCAGGGGTTCCGGCAGCACCAGGTACTCAGGGGGGTTAGCGGCTAGGGCAGCAGGAACTATAGTGCTCTAGAAGGGTATAGCAACCAGTATTGGCCAATATGCACCAATATTCTTGCCTGGAGAACCCCTTCTCCGACAGAGAAGCCTGGCAGGCCACAGTCGATAGGGTCGCAAAGAGTCGGATGGGACGGAAGTGACCCTGTGCGCATAACCACGTCTTTTTTTTTTTTTTGGCCTGTGGCAGCTCTGCCCCAGTAAGAGTTGGGCGTGAAGGTGATGCAGCTGCTTGGCTCGCGGGGGCCCCAGTGGCATCAAGTGTGTGGGGGCACAGGCTGCCTCCACGGCCGCAGTTCTGGCTCTAGCAGTCTTTTTCCGAGCCTCTTGTACCTGGTGATCAGAAGGCTTCTTTGGCAAGTCTTTCTCCACGGCTCCGCCCATTCAGGGACTTGGAGGGATCCTTTGCCTGGGGCCCTTCTCTGTTGTTTGGCGCCATCAGGCACATAGAGAGGCCCCCGTGACTGGGGTCCTACTCTGAAGATCAGCGCGTCAGGCACTTTAAGGGGCACCCTGGGTGGCCTCCTACTCTGAGGTCAGGGCGTCAGGCGTTTGATGGGCCAGCCTCTCTATTGTTCAGCTGCCAATGCTGGTGAGTGGAGAGAGAGAGGCTATGATGACGGCTCCACGCCCTACACGTGACTCAGCAGTATCGCCTTGCTTCCATGGCTGCCTGGCTTTCCTCCAGGGGCGTTTCCCACAATCTCCTCCCCCACTTCCCCTTGATCCATCTCTCCACAATCAACAACAGCCCTCGCCCAGGGATTGCTCCACAATCCCTAAACTCCAGTTCCCAGGCACTGCGCCTTCTAGGGGACCTGCATCCCTGTCCAGGGTATGTGTGGCTGCGGCAAGGACGGTCTGATTCTCATTCCATTTGGGCTGCCACAGATCAGCTGTTTCACTCTCAGCCTTAAATGAGTCTCCTCTGGTTCAGACAATTGCCCCGCTGTGGAGATCGGACCCCTGCTTCAGTTCCCCCACCCTCTGAGAGTAGGTCCAGTCCTACTAGCATTTCTGTTTTTCTCCCTAGTTCCTTCGTCCTACCATTTTCTCCCACAGGTCAGGTTCTCCTGTCCGCCCTCAGCTAGTGTTCTGCATGCACTTCTGTGTCTGAAGGTGTATTCCTGATATATCCGTGGAGAGAGATGTACTCCACATCCACATATTCCTCCACCATCTTGTTCTCCTCCTCCTTCAGCCTCATTCTTATGTGCCCTGCTGATGGCCAGCAACACTCATTTTGTAAAACTCCCACGGATTAATTTTACTTCCTGGTGAAACATTATTAATTCAAATCTATTCTTGAGGTAGACAAGAAGAAAAACACTTGCCTTCCCAAAACCTATGTGGGCATAGAGGATGATGTCACTTATGCCTAGTTTCCTAAATATGACATTACTGCCTCTCCAAGGTCATGCTATATTCTAATTATCCCTCTAAAGGAAAATAGTTGGCAAAGAGCTGGGAATTGTTCCACACATAATAACAGCTTAACTATTGATTCAAAAACAAACTAATCTTTCTAAGGTCAAGAATACTAAAAAAGAAGGAAAATACACATGCTGGGTCAGGATTTTCCATATATATATATTCTTGTAAAAATGCCTGTACAGTATTGGGTAATTCATAGGAAAGAAATATCTTGCAACAATTTCAGTTTTGTAAATTATGGATTTTTTCTGAGAACCTCATTTGTATAATTACTTGAATTGCCTTAAACTACTGAAGCTATTAAGGTTTCACCATCATTCAATTTCTGGTTAATTTCTACCCTATGGCATAAGATAATTAAAGTACAAGAAAAACAGCCAGTCTGTAATACAAGGTTTTGCTGAGTGTTAATCCACACTGTAAAGATTCATGAGATCTAATTATCTAACAATGCAATTGAGATTTGTAACAACCTCCATTACCTCTACAACTTTTGAAGTATCTATATTTTACCAAATAAGGAAGATTATTTTGGTATGTTATAAGTTTCTCTGCTTCTAAATAAGAGAAAAAATGTAAATGAAATACTCATAATGATTATATCCATGCCTTATTTTCTTCATGTATTACTATCCAGCTGCTAAAAATTATTTTTGCCATTCATTTTCCCAAATATATCATAGATTCATAAATATTTAAGCTAGACTGGATCTTCTTAGCATGCTTACAATTATGATCATTCTAATTACCATAATATATTATAATTATCTAACTCTGCCTCCCAATAAATACAACTACCTAACATAAAATGTCTCTAAACATATTCAAGAGCAAGGGCTATACATCTCCAGTACTTTTTCTGAAACTATATAAATGACTTATAGCTAATTATACTCCATGGGTTTACAGCTAGCATGGCAAATCACACAATAACCTGTCTGAAAATAGCAATCTTATTCTTCATTAAATAATCAATACTTTTACTTCTATAGAATTCAGGATCATCATGCCTTTCAAAATTAGCCTCAAATTGCATTTTCTTATGAATTTGTTTCATGCACAAGAAAATAACTCAGTGAAGAAAATACTAATTTAATATCTACTGTGTACCCAATACTGTGCTCAGCCCTTAAAATACTAGAGTGAAAAATGCAGTCCTTCAATTCACTGAATTTATGAACTCGAGGAAGAAAGTCATCAGGCATTACAGTACTCTGTGATAAACACCATGATAAGGACAAGTGCCAAATCCACAAGGGAAATTGACTTATGCTGTTCGATGAAATTGTTCTCAAAGAACTGATGTCTAAGTTAGACCTAAAGGACTGGCTGGCACTGTGCCAGAAGACGAAAGCACATCTGAAAGGTACAGATTGGAGGGGTGTGCTTGATGTGCTAAAAATACACTGAAGCACCCAAGGCAAGTGTGGGATCCAAGACAAAACTTGTATGTCATACTAAGACATTTGTTTTGCACTGTACCTGAAATGCGTGAAGCTTACTTTAAGCTCTAAGCAAAAGAGGGACACTATCAAAATTTTATCAATGTAAAATTTTATTTATCACTGCTGTAGTACAGAAAATTGGCAAGATATACAGAAAATTGGCAAGATGAAACAAATGTAAGTCGGGGGATTGGTTTATATAAATGCAAAGAAAATGGTGATTTGAACTAACACAACAGCAATAAGAATGGAGGAAAGATGATCAACACCCATGGCATTGAAAAGGTCCTTTTAACGAATGGTACTGGGACAACTGCCTATCCATGTATTAAAGAACGGCATTGCACCCACCTCACACCATGTACAAAATTTAATTCACAATAGGTTTAAGGCCTAAATATAAGAGCTGAGACTATAAAAGTTCTAGAAGATAACATAGGTATAAACATTAGAGACCTTAGATTAGGCAACAGTTTCTTAGATATTACACTAAAAACAAAAGCAACAAAAGAGATAAACTAGATAGCATCAAAATTGAAGGACACCATCAAGAGAGAAAAAAGACATCCTTCATAAAGGAAGAAAAAAATTGCAAATCACATATCTTATAAGGTATTATGGAGAAGCTTAGAGAGTTTGGGGAACGGATCAAGAAAAAAGTATGAGTGACCCTGAGGTGGCGGCAGCACAAACTTGACTGGGCCTTGCTGGCTAAAGTGTGGGTGTTCCCTGGTGTCTTTATAGCCCCAGAAAGGTGGCTAGCAAATGTAGGGTCAGCTATTGTGGGTGTGCAAGCAAGCAGGCTCTAGATGGCTAAAACTTGGTTGTTTATATTAATATGTAAAAACTGGAGTTAACCACCAGGGTGCTTTTGAGCTAACAAGTCTAAAGTGAAGCAATGAACACAGTAGGGGGCAAATATAGAGACCGTTTTGGTTGAAAGACATAACTGGTACGTATGTATATCATACAGGCATAGATAGAAGTATCACAACTCAAAAGTCAAAGACAAACCAATTTTAAAATGGGAAAATGACCTGAATAGAACTTTCCCAAAGAAGATGTACAAAAGGCAAATAAGCACATGAAAAATAGAATCATCGGCTTTCATGATAATGCAAATCAAAACCAAAATGAGAAACTACTTCACACTCACGAGGATGACTATAACCTAAATAAAAATTCTTAGATGTGAAGATATTGAAACATTCATGCATTGTTGGTGGGAATGCAAAATGCTGCCACTGGTTTGGGAAATCATGATTCCACAATTCCATGCTGAAGTATATGCCTGAGAGATATGAAAACATACATCCCCCCAAACCATGTTCACAAATGACTATTAGAGTGTTAATCACAATTGCAAAACAGTGGACACAACCCAAATGTTGATGAATAAAGAAATCAATAAAATGTGGTGTATATATATATATATATATACACTGATAAAATATTCTACCATAAAAAAGATTAAAATACTGAGTTATGCTACAACATGGACATGCTATAACATGGATAAGTGTTATGTGAAATGGTTCTATTTATATGAAAAATCCAGACTAGATAAATCTATAGAGAAGAAAAGTAGATTAGTGGTTGTCTAGGGCTGTGACAAATGAGAAGATTAATGGGTGATAGCACAATGGCATGAAGTTTCTTTATGGGGTAAAAAAAAGTTCTAAGTTGATTGTGGTGATGGGTATACAATTCTACAACTATGCTAAAAGCTATTGAATTGTGTGCTCTAAGTGAATGAATTGTATGGTATGTGAATGATATCTCAGTAAAGCTTTTGAAAATAAAATTAAAAGTTATTCCCTGGAAAAGTTATGTGATTCTTAATATGGATAGGGAAACAGAACAGTGTTCAGGATAAATTACGTTCAAGTTTCACGGTAACTGGTAATGTCATTCACTGAAATAAAGAAAACAGGAGGAGGAAAGGGGTTATTGTAATATGTTAAATTGGGTAAGGTAAATCTAAAACAATCTGGAGGCATCAAAATTGAGATGACCAAGATAGAGTTACATATGCAGGTCCCTAGGATGGGAAAGAAATATTGAATGGAGATAAATATTTTTAAATGATCTTCATACAGATGTTAATTCAAGTGACCATGTGATATGAAACCTTTAATAGTATGCACAGGAAAAAGATTAAGGGGCAAAAAAAGAAGCCCAAAAAACCATAGTAGGATGTCCAGGGATGGAGGATGGTATCTTTGCCAAGGCAAAAAGAAAAGTAAGTTCTGTACATAGATCCTCTTCTGCTTATGATTTTTAGGAAATGCACATTCCCAGATAAGGAGACTCATTGGTTAAACAGTCTTAACCTGAAAGAACACCTATCATCTCATTTCTCTGAAGATTCTATCAATCACTTTCACAAAAGATCTATAGCAAATTAATTGTAGCTAGTTCTTTAAGGTGATAAAACATTTCCCCCAAGTGCAGTTCTTTTAAAGTTTAAAAGCATCTTAATTCCATCAAAGATGATGAAACCAATAGAACACAAACTTATGCAGAGCCATACAAAATCCTCATACGCTTTCTGTATAACTAAGTTATCTTAAATTTGATTGAAAGTAGAAACTGTATTTCAAAAATATGCATTTCTAGTCAAAGTAGAAAAAACATTCCCCAAGTTTATCTCCAAAATAGTATTTTTTAATGTGTTAATTGAATGTTAAATGTATTTTTTATATTTGAGAACTTCCACTTGATGGGATGAAATTTCCAGTAGTTTAAGATTAGATCTAATAATATAAAAATAATCATAGAAAAGCAAAACATATTGCTCTGTGTTCAGATAGTTAGACCACTATCTACTATGAAGCAATTAAGTTTCATTCATTAAGCCAAAAAGATACAGTCATATGTGTGTATATATATGTGTGTGTATGTAGTGTAAGCCTCAGCTCTTGCAGAATTTATTACAGTAGGAATATTGTGTTTATATATATATATATATATATATATATATATATATTATCTTTGTTGAAAATGAACAATTCTATTGTTTTCTTCTATATATGAGAACTTTAATTTGCTGTTCTTAAAAGGATTGAAGAAATGAAAATACTGCCCTGATAAGCTTAGTTTCCCTACAGATCTGTGAACATTCTAGACTTCTTCCCACAGCAGGACTTTTACATTTGGGAATCCCCCTTCATGAGAGTCTGTTTGTAAATATATGAAAAGCTCACCTCCTTCCCTCTACCGTATATTTTTTCAAATAGCACATTTCTCATTATGGCCTTCCCTGAACACACTATTTAAATTGCATTTCTGCCTCTAACACTCCTTACGTTCTTTCTTGTTGTAATTATCTTCTTAATTCATCACTTAAAGTGCTATGGATTTTGCTTTTTTTTTTTTTTTTTTTTGTATGTTCATTGTTTGTTCTCCACAGAATTCAAATGACACTAGGGAAGGGCTGTTTTGGTCAGACCTGTATCCCCCGGGCCAAGAGGAATTCTTGTCCTATGACTGGTAAACAGTAACCACATAATGACTGAATGAATGAAATGATTACATGTTAAAGGCAACATTTAAGGAAATATTTGCTGAGAATATTGCAGAACTAATTAATATCAGCAATCCTCAAATGTAACAAGTCCATTAAAGCCCAAACAGAACCGATAAAAGGAAATCCATACTGAACACATCATAGTGAAACCTCAGAAGTCAAAGACAATCAAAATGTCTTAAAAGTTGTCAGAAAAGATCAGATTACCTTCAAATGAATGAATTAGGCTGAAAGCTGTCTCTGTACCGTAACTGACAGAATCCTAATGATTGAGAAACAGATGAATTTATTAAACTAGAATTTTATACAGTGAAATATTTTTCAAGAATGAATGACCACAAAATAAATACTCACACCCTTAGACTGGGGTAATCAGGAATCTTGTCCTGGCTCTGTAATTCACAAAGCTCCTCTCTGGTCTTGCCTCACCCCTAAGAAGGAGATGTTTATGGGAACAGAACTAGTACATGCAGACTGGGGCTGTCCACAGGTAAGGATCCTCACGGTGAGAGACAAGGCTGGGGATGAGAAGAGAGTGTGGGGTATGCTATAAGCCAGAGCCTTCTATTTTATCTCTTGCTTTGACCCCCATAAATGTTAGGAGTAGGGTAAACAAAGATCTTTTAGATAAATATTATGGGCTGCCTGCAGAAAGACCTTTTCAGACAAACAAAAGCTGACAGTTTAACATCAGCAGAGCCTTGCTAACGAAACTATGGTTACACTTGATTCAGAAACAAGGTCGTTTCAGATCAAGAGTCTGTTAGGAAGAAATGAAAGCCCAAAAAAGGGATAAATGTGTGAGTAAATGTGAATAAATACTGACTTTATGAAATAATAAAAATAATATATTGCAGGATAAAAAATATAGTTAAATACTTGCATAGAGTAATGAATGAGTCTGAATCCTTATATTTTCTGAGAGGAAGAAAAAGTCATTCCTTTACTGTAGAGCTTGATAAGCTTAATATTTGTACTATAATTTTAGGGTCATCTAAAGCAGATATATACACTCCAAAGTTGAACGGAAAGTAATGGAAAATAGTAAAAAAATACTCAAGCCTAGAAAAGGCAAAGAGAGAGGGATGGGGGAGGGAGAATGGATCAAGTAAAATGAATACAAAGCTCAAAGTTATATAATAAAAATGCAAATCTATTAGTAATTATATTACATGTAAATGGACCAAATGCTCCAATAAGAATCAATTACTATCAGGCTGAATTTTTTTTAAATCCAATTTCATACTCATTATAACAAATGCAAAAGGATACAGAGAGATTGAAAGCGCCAGGGTAGAAAAAGATAAACTAAGCACAGTCTAACAAAAAGAATCCTGCTGCCGCTATGTTAATAGAAACAAACTTGATTTTAAGATAAGGCAGGACCCCAGTACTGCCTCTACCTACTGCAGCTGCTGCCACAAGATACCTGAGGACTGAGCCCCTCCTTTGACCTTGAAGTCACTAACTGCAGTTTTAAACTCTACTTTTCCCCTTGCTGTCCTCTTAGTAGAAGAAATGTCTATTTTCCGTTGGATTCCTGAGAAGGGAAAAAGTCAGTAATGTCTCCTCTCTTTTTCTTTTGGGCTGCTTATTTTGGAGGAAGTGGAAATCTTTAATTATTTAGACAATTGTTTTCTGATTTCTAATTTATTAGAAGGCTCACACAATCTCCAAGAAATTCCCACAGGGAATGAGTTATTTTAAAGAACTGACAGTTCGGTTCTCCAAGTTTTTGTTGTTAACTACCAATTACCTTCTAGCTTGAAATTTTCCAAATGTAAAAAGTATTAATATAACAAATTGCCATGGCAAATAGAATAAAATATTCCATTTCAACTGTAGTACCAAACACTAAGATTCGTAGGAATTACTACTTAGAAAGATTTCAGCTTTCCTTTCCATGTGTAACTTCTGATGGATTGGTTCATCTGGGAGAAAAGTACCTAAAATAACCTTAAATAATTAAAAACATAAAACTCAATCTCCCAAAGACAAATAGGTTGTCTCCCATTTCCCCCCCAAGTCATGTAGTACTGAGCCATTTGTGATCTGAAGTCCTGCCCAACGGTGATCCTTAGCCTAAACTAATCAGAACAAGGCAGCTGGCAGTTTGACAAGGACAGACAAGCTGACAGCATTTCCTCAAACATCAAGCATGCACTACATTTCTCCAACGGATTTGACATTTAATTTTAAAAAGCATCTTAACATAGGTCTACACACACAAAAAAAAAACTAAGCTGCTGCAACAAAATCAATTTTGTCTTATTTAAAGCTGAAAAATGGTGATGCCCAAAAGGCAGAATTTTTATAAGGAAAGAATTACTGCTTTACCACCAGGAATACTGAGTATTAAAAATAATGCATTATGACTAGTGTAGAGTATTGGATTTGGCTCAGGAGTACAAATAATAACAGTGTTTATTAAAGAAGTTGGACTGCTATAAATAAAAAATGCTACTACTATAATTAGCTACCAATTCAGACAAAATATCAGCTTGATATATAAGAATATATTTATCTACACATGCATACACATCTACATAACTATATGTATGTGTATTTATAGAGACATAGAAGCACCCACAGATACATACAGCCACACATATTGCTTGGGAATACATTTTTAGAAATAGAAATGGCATTTTAATTGGATTTTATAGGTGAACAAATACACACATACATTCTTGCCATAATATATTTAGTGATAGGAAGAATCAGTATAATTTCATCACATCAATTTAACCAAATTTAAACATGACAAGATAATTTAGTTTTAAAAACTTTTGTTAGATAAGTAATATTTTTCAGGATAATGCTATTCAGTGTTCTAGGCTTATTTGTGATTTTTTACAGACTGAAGAAAACCTTTATGAATCATTCAATGTCATTCAATATTCAATTCAAATATTCAGAAGATGGTGATTATGCAGAGCTTAAAGTACAGTCAAAATTTTAACTTTCTTACTATAAAACTAAATTTCCATGTTTTTTACCATTGAATAGCAAACAACAAGTCTTGCTTGCAAGACATGATTCACACTCGTTGGGTCATTAGTTGTACGTTTTACACTACTAGCACCCACTCCTAAGAACCCCTTTATCTTGCAGAGAAGCCAGGAACTACACTTCCTGGAACACGGTTCCTTGTCTGTTTCCGAGCTGTGTGTGCTGTTCTTAGTTGCTCAGTCGTGTCCAACTCTCTGTGATCCCATGGACCATAGCCCGCCAGACTCCTGTCCACGGGAATTCTCCAGGCAAGAATACCGGAGTGGGTTGCCATGCCCTCCTCCAGAGGATCTTACTGAACCAGGGATAGAACCCAGGTCTCCTGCAACGCAGGCATATTCCTTACCATCTTAGCCACCAGGCAAGCCCAAGAATACTGGAGTGGGTAGCCTATCCCTTCTCCAGGGGTATCCTCCTGACTCAGGAGTTGAAACTGGTGTCTCCTGCATTACAGGCAGATTCTTTACCAGCTGAGCTACCAGGGAAGTGGAACTTCCACAGATTTGGAAGAAGTTGTGATTCTCTCAGGAGGTCATGATGACTACTCACTGGGGATTCTCAGACTTCTCCCTCATCTCCTGATTCTGTGTTGAAGACTGATAAGTTTAATAACGTCTTTTCCAGAATTTGCAGTGGTCTCCCTCCCAACTGTGGAGTCCTCTTATTCAGTGTTTCAGGCTGATGTCACCAAAGGCTGTTTTTCACACTCCTGAACTTCATCTTGTAGTAAAATGAATGTCTTATATTTATAGCCACGGTATTGATGACAATTCTTAGTATATTTCACACCCTCAATTAATGCTCATTAAAGAAATAAATTGGAAAAAATTTTTCTCTGTGAAGTTAGAAGCAATACTATCAACTTATAGTAAGGAGAATGGCAAATGACCAACAAAGAAGGAGAGATCGGCTTAGAATAGAATGTTCCATATTCAGAAAATAGGTTAAGGGAAGTTGACAAGTCAATGAATTCTGAAAATTGTAACAAAGACTATTTTTGCTCTTCATTTCTGTTTTGGAGTAAGAAGCCCACTTCCTCTTTCCATCCCCCTCTACATGGTTCAGAATCTACTGGATTCCAGTAAGATGAAGATTGCATTCCATTTTATATCTGTTAGCTAAATAAGATATTTTGACTAAAGAAAGAGCAGATTGTCCTCCAATTTAAAAAAATTAAAAAAGAGAAGTTGGTAGATATCTGCCTCACATATGGCAGCACCTATACTATAGGGTGAGGCTCAGAAAAACTTTCAAGATTCTAGTAGATTGACTTGGATTATTATACTTTGAGGCTCACGTGATGAAGGGTAGTATTCTCCCTGACTTAGTACAAAGTCAGAATTGTTCCAGTTTCCTCAGAATATCTAGAAACAACTTCCTTGTCAGGATTCCTGGCATTTTAGGTTGGAACAATGGTGAGGCTTCTCACAAACTGCTGTCCAGAATTAGCTGTGAGCAAAGAGCATCGTCAGGGACAATTTGGCATGAAGACAGAAGCTGATAAATTCCCACACAATTACTTGTAAAGCATCACTATTAGACTCCTCAAAATCACTACTAGGCATTGTGGGGGAGAGTTGTGCTCATGTTAGTACATAGGTCAGGACTATAAAACAAAGGTTCATTTGAGTGACAAGGAAAGGGATTGCCAAATAATTTTGAGAACCTAGCTGAAATTGGAAACCATAAATCTGCTCCACATGACAGACTGGGGATAAAATCTATTAACATTATTCCAGTGATCCCGGTAAAAACAGATGAATTTTGAATTAATGCAACAGCAGCTGGGAATTAGAGAAGGAAAGGAATGAGAGTGATATTAAGCATGTGGAATCTATAATAAGTTATTGCTAATTGAGCATAGAATGTATTGAGAGCAAGGAAGCCAGGGGTTGTAAGGTTTGAACAGTCGGTAGTGGTTTAATTCACTGAGACAGGGAAAAAAGGAGGAAAAGAAAATTTTATAAGAGAGACAGTCTGAGGGTCAAAAGCATTTACATGCTATTCAAAATCCCCCTGGTGCTTAAGGAACTACCAAGAAAGAGTTGTGCAAAGGGAACAGCAACGGGCCAGAGGCAAATCCTGGGGCAAACAAAACATGCAAGGCGTTGTGTAAGAAGAGACCGAGAAAATGAGAGCAGAATAAAAATCACGAGGCGGTGATAAAAGCAGAGCTAAGGGAAGAAAAATGTTCAAGGGAGTATTCTACTGGCTCAACTTTGCTGAAACCTCAGTGAAGTACAAAGGCAGCCATGTACTCAATTAACTTTACAAGACAGAACAGCAAAACCATTATGCCTGTTACACAAAGAGCAGAGAGAAGATAGAGGATGGGGTGATTAATTTTGACTAGGAATACTTTTCTTTGTATACTCCCTATGAAATAGGATCAGTGTTGCAATAGCTAAGTCAGTCACCTCTAAACATGTCTGATCACAGGTCTTTGTCTGTAACAGTGAAAATAAAACTGACTATGATTCTCATTTCAACATAGCATGGTTTTTTGAGGGAATATATTATAAAATGAGTATCATGGCTCTGATTACTGATGATAATACAATTCTATTACTATTTGTTCGAAATGAATAGATCCAGTAGAGAGTTAGGTGAGTGATAATAAATCAAAAATATATACAGTTGAAATAAAATCTTGGAAAGTGAAGTTTGAGAAAGAATATTTTGATTATAAATGAAAAGAGATATGCAAATGACACCACCATTATGGCAGAGAGTGAAGAGGAACTAAAGAGTCTCTTGATGAAAGTGAAAGAGGAAAGTGAAAAAGCTGGCTTAAACCTCAACATTCAAAAAACGAAGATCATGGCATCTGATCCCATCACATCATGCCAAATAGGTGGGGAAACAATGGTAACAGTGATAGACTTATTTTCTTGGTCTCCAAAATCACTGCAGATGGTGACTGCAGCCATAACATTAAAAGATGCTTACTCCTTGAAAGAAAATATATGACTAACCTAGACAGTGTATTAAAAAGCAGAGACATTACTTTGTGGACAAAGGTCCATCTAGTCAAAGCTATGGTTTTTCCAGTGGTCACGTATGGATGTGAGAGTTGTACCATAAAGAAAGCTGAGCACTGAAGAACTGATACTTTTGAACTGTGGTGTTGGAGAAGACTCTTGCAAACCCCTTGGACTGTAAGGAAATCAAACCAATCAGTCCTAAAGGAAATCAGTCCTGAATATTTATTGGAAGGACTGATGTTGAAACTGAAGCTCCAATACTTGGCCACCTGATACGAAGAACTGACTCATTAGAAAAGACCCTGTGCTGGGAAAGATTGAAGGCAAGATGAGTAGGGGAAGATAAAGGATGAAATGGTTGGATGGCATCACTGACTCAATGGAAATGAGTTTGAGTGAGCACCAGGAGTTGGTGATGGACAGAAAAGCCTGGCATTCTGCAGTGCATGGGGTTGCAAAGAGTTGGACATGACTGAGTGACTGAACTGAACTGAGGTGAAAACAATCTGATTGTCATCTGTCTCCACATTATTCACCAATAGTTAATTCAGTGCTTATAAAGATTCAAGAGAGAAACAGAGTGTTATTATTGCAAAAATACACATTAAAAATTCAGCTATCAAGAGTGCACTAGTACCTTCCTTATATAGATTACACAGCTGACTCAGAGGCAAATTCTTATAGTTATTATGGAACTCCATCCTGCAGGACATCCTCTGAAAATTCTGATTTTGTTAAAAGTTTTCTTTTCCCAGTCATTAGAAATATGTACAACTAGACATTGCACTCAGGGACTTCTAAAGCTGACTATGGAGGTCCTTGACTTACTTTCAGTATTTTTAAATGCTTTAAAGAAATTCAGTATTTAAGAATAAGAACTCTTAGCCTACTATGTTAGCCTGGAAATAAAGTACTGAAAATCATGCATTTCAATGGGGGGACATAATAAGAAAGGGTCTTTTGTGAGAAAAAGAAGTTGCTAAATTATTCACTGGTTCATTTCTCATGACTTCATAGCAACAAAAAGGAAGAACTAGTTGGTGAGGAAGAAATGATGGCAACCTAGGGAGAAAGCAATTTTGTCATCACAGTATTTTGATAACTTGTGAAATTGAAGACTGAGCATAATGATTAATGTAATCTAGACTCTGGGAAGACAGACTTAAAAGTTCAGGTATAAGAAAGGTACTAGTTCATGTCTCAGAGATAGACAAATGATTCAAGCAGTCTGGAATGCTCTCAGAAAAAGTAGTTCTGGTTATGTAATTAAATGCAAGGAAGAAAAAGTGGGTCTATCTTAAAAATTACTTTAGTTTCACCTGCGGCTTTGGAAATTAAACATTGGGAGAATATATTAAGACGGAAATAAGAGCACTTAATAAGATGGAAATAAGACCCAAAACCTGTATGAAGAGAATTAGAGAATATTACAGAATTGTAAGAATAACATGAACTGAGGCCTTATAATAATTTTTAACAGCTCAGAGATTGCATTTGTAAATGCGTACAGAACAAAGCTTATAGTGAAAGGCTCGGGTCTGCCCGGAGCTGCTGAGATGTTGATAAGTAGCCTTGCAAGGCCGGGTGCCACCTTGTTTGGGTGTCTTTCATAAAGGAGGAGAGTTTTTGAACTAAAACATGTATGGCAAGCATCTGCAAGGGGAAACTGAAAACTAAAACAGGAAAAATAACCGTCAAAGTGTACCTCATCGCTCTCTCTGAGCCTCCTGCCTCAGAAAAAAAATGCCTTCTTAGGAGACTAAAAGTAACTGTCCCATCAAAAGAAATTCCTGAGTAATCATGAAGAGCTGATGAAATACCAAAAACACTGGAAATCGGCAAATTTGGTTACTTTTCTTCCTGAAAGGAAAAAAAAAAAAGACTGGGGTGAACACATGAAATTAATGAATATATTGAAAAAGAGCAGCTGACTACTCTAAGCTGAATGGGTTCTTTAGAAACACATCCATAACCTTATCTATTCAATATTTCACACCTTGCCAAGTTAAGGATTTGTAGTAATGATCCTGGGAAGAGAGATTGAGAGCAAGATCTCAGGCTTTTTGAGCATATGTAGCTGAGGCATTATGGAAGTAATTAAAGGATGAAATCAATGTCTAAAAATATGAGGTGGACTTTGAACTGACTTGAACTTATTTACAAAACAGAAACAGACTCACAGACTTAGAGCGTGTGCTCACTGTTACCAGGGTGAACAGGTGAGGGGAGGGATAGATTGGGAGTTGGGGAAGGGCATGTATGCATGATTATATTTAAAATATATAACCAACAAGGACCTGCTGTAAAAATACAAGATAAAATTTAAAATATGCCAGTGGAAAGGGAAAAAGGAACAAATTAATTAAGAAAATATCGAATGGCACAACTCTTCTGACTCCGTGAGTTAGATATTATATGTACTTCAAGTTGAGAAAAAATGAGTGTTACTGGAAATTATTAAAGTGTTCCAGGTCCTCCAGCTGGTAATGGAAGAACCGAGATTCAAATCTGCTTCCTGCTGACTTCAAAGCCTGGACTTTGAAGCTTGAACTAGCCCAATGGACTTCCAAAGATGAGGTTGAATGGAT
This sequence comes from Odocoileus virginianus, assembly GCF_023699985.2. NCBI lineage: Eukaryota > Metazoa > Chordata > Mammalia > Artiodactyla > Cervidae > Odocoileus > Odocoileus virginianus. The sequence goes on from NC_069694.1 coordinate 54,631,459, forward strand.
TAAATTAAAAGGCATGCACTTTAGGACACACATCTAAAAGATCCAACTGAATAAAAAGACAGTGTTTAATAGCAGCCCATTTTATGTATACAGAGGTTTATTTCATTTATTCATTTGTTAAATAAATACCTATTGAACATGTATCATTCAACAAGTTCTATTCTTTTTCATATTCATGGTAAAATGGTGAACTAAATATACAAAATTCCTAGCATTTGATGTCTGCTTCTAGAGGGAAGAGGCAGTCAGCCAACATTATAATCACTAAAATATTTGATATGTTTAAAGTTGAATTATATGTTAAGGAGAAGCTGGGAAAGTGCATGAGTAGTTTTGAAGTGGATGTCAGTTTCACATAGGACATTAGGAAAGCCTTCCCAGATAAGAAGACTTGGTTAAAGGTAGGATGGAGCTGAGAAAGAAAATCAAATAGGTGTCTATGGGATAAAAGTCCAAAAAGAAAGACCAGCTAGTGCAGAACCCCTAATGTGCAAGTGTCTAAAGAATGTTGAGAAGTGAGTATGGCCAAAACTGGGTTGAGTGGGAAGATGGAGAGTGTAGAAAATGAGAGAAAGAGAGAGCACTGGTAGGGTTTGCATAGGCAGTTAGGAATGAAGTGTCAGGTATCTTCCAGGCAAATTAATGCCAACAGAATTCTGTGTGGGAGGCCAGCTGGGATAACCTTCTTTCTAATAGGACCATGAGCGGAATATTCTCACTAAGTCTGTGGAAAAGTTCAAACACAAGAGAACAAGCAAAATACAAAAATAAAATAAAATACAATGAAGAAAACCACAAGTCCAAATATCAGGAAAGGTATAGAAGAGAGCTTGGTCTATAGTAAATGTTCAAGAGTTGTTTATTGAGTCAATGATTAAACAGACTTTTATAACTTCCATGTGTGCTATTATTTAAATCACATCAGAGGAAGCCCAAAGTAAAGAATTTGCAGTATGCAATTAATCTTACCCAAAGAGAGTTCTGGTCTTTGTCCTCAGCTTCTAGGAGGTGATCTCTGTGCCTCAGGTTTACTTGGGGGGCTGGGGCCACTGCAGGTGGTCTGTGTTAACACTAAGACTTATGGGGGGCCGCTCAATATGAGCTCAAGCCCCACAGCTACTGGAGACCAACGCCAGCCTCCTGGACAGTCAGTTGTATCTACGTGGCCAAGACCCAGTAAAACTCTGGACACCAAGGCTCAAGTGAGCTTCCCTGGTTGTCAATATTCCATGCAAATTCACACAATGTTGCTGAAAGAAAGTAGCACTGTATAGAGCTCCACTAGGAGAGGGAAACTGGATGATCATATGTGGCCCCGATGTTCTGCATCCCTTCCCTGGTTTTAATCTGTCTTTTCACTGTAACACCCCATAACCATGAATACAGCAGCTTTCAGTGATCTCTGAGAATGCCTCTAATGATTTATCAAAACAGCCGGTAATCTCAGAACATCAAACTTGGTTTCAGGATGGATCTTGTGGATTCCTGAATCTCACAAACATCAGGGTAATAATGGCCCAGGATGTCAGGGAAATATGTGACAATGATATTAGGAGTAATGTCAGAACACAAAGAAATCTTAGCACCATTTCTCAGACAACTAACAAGAGTTTGTGGCTTGCTTTAATAGACCAGTGCATATATGTTTAATGACATGGTCATTCCAATAAAGTACTGGGCAAACAAATAATCAGCATCCCTTTTCTCAGAAACCTTTCCCCAATCAGAGAAATCTGGAATGGGCTCCTCCCCTTAACAGTGGTGGTGTTTCTGAGATGGCCCGAATGGAGAAATAATGGATAATGGCTTTTTCTTTTAACTTTGGATGAAGAAACTTTGAGAGGGGTTCCTTTGTTTGGGTCAAGATCAGTTACAGGAAGAGGAGCCAGATGCTATCTATGACTCAGATGATCAATACCAGAAGTTCCCTCACAGTTGGCCACTGTGGTCCCCCAAGATGGTTGATACATGCTTCATAGCATTCCAGAAAGAGTGCTGCAGATTATGTTGGGTTAATTGTAACTTCACAGGGATGAAGAATCACTATACCTGAAACTAGTATCCGTATACTGTAAAACCAAGTCTTCCTGGGTCTAAAAGGTGGAGTTGTCTTAATTTTGCTGAGATAAGTGGGGTACCACACATCATTTAGGAAGCAGACAGTAGACATACTCATTGTGCAAAGATTTAAAAAGTGGTTCTTTGAACAAACAAGTTTTATAAAGTGTCTTCAGGAAAATGTTTCAGCTGAACAAAGATGAATTTTCTTACCATCAAGCTCTGAATTGGCTAAACACATTACTTAATTTCATGAGCTTTTTTCCCATTACTGAAGCTCTTTAAGCATGAGCTAAAAATATTTTTGTGTGGTAACTATGGAATGAATTCAAGCTGTATTAGTTTGGTTGGTTTAACTGCTGTATCAAATAAACTCAAGAATATATAAAAGAGCAAACTCAGAGTACTTTTTTCTCCCTCACACAACCTTTACAAGTATGTGTTCCTGAAGAAATGTCTCTTTTTTAGCTGATCCTGCTTCACAAAACAGTATGCATTCATCTTAATGTGTTGCCATTTCATAAAATATTGTAACTCGCTATATCCAGAATACATCAATTTAGAGAACTTGGAAGGGACACATCTGCCTTCTAAAAGTCTTGGTCTTTGTAGAGCAGGTATCATTTCAATTCAAATTCCAATTTCTCAATCACTCAGTTCCATCTATCTGTAAAGAGCACTGGAAAATACAGCTAGTTGAGGCTCAGAAAAAAAGGAAAGCAAATGTTTTCCTGAGGAGCTAGCAACTGGTATTGATTAGCTGCTAGAATGTCATCAATACTGTCTTCTATTCTATGAGCCCATTTCATGCTTTACCAAATAATTATAAGCACATTGAAGGTAGAGGATATCATTGGGTAGTGCACAGATTTACTAAGAATAAATCATGAAAAACTAGTACAATTTCATTCTTGTGGGTTATCTAAATTAGTTATCTTATTTGGTAGGGACTTTGGGAAAGTGTTTCAAAATATTCTTTTCAAGAATATTCTATTCAAGATAAATGAGAAGTAAATCTCAAAGGAATTATATAAATTATTATTTATTCTAACAACCTTACCCAAAAGGGTCTAAACATATCAGTTATTCATCTGAAGGAAGTACACAATCCATAATTGTGTACTCAAGGACTTAAACTTGGTCCTACATTCACAGAAATGTTTTTAAAAACCTTTAGATTAAGGACTCTTTTGCAACCCCTAGGACTGTAGCCCTACCAGGCTCCTCTGTCCTTGGGACTTTCCAGGCAAGAATGCTTGGGTGGGTAGCTATTTCCTTCTCCAAGGGATCTTCCTACCCAGGGATTAAACACACATCTCCTGCATTGGCAGGTGGATTCTTTACCACAGAGCCACATGGGAAGTCCAGATGAAGGTATAGAAATTTTAATTTTTAAACCATGACTGCCACCAAGTGGAGTCAAGTTTAATAAGGTAATAGAATCAGAACTGGTAAAGATAGTGTCGCCCGGCAACCTTTAATGAATGGTTTATTTAATAAGATCAATAGTTGTACAAAGACTTACTGTGTCCACAGCATGTGGGATCTTACCGAATCAGGGACCAAACCCGGGTCTCCTGCGCTGGCAGACAGACTCTTTTGAGTTTCCCTTGTGGCTCAGATGGTTAAGAATCTGCCTGCAATGCAGGAGATCCAGGTTCTATCCCTAAGTTGGGAAGATCTCCTGAAGAAGGGAATGGCAATCCACTCCAGTATTCTTGCCTGGAGAATTTAATAAGTAATAAGTATGGAGGAACTTTGTATGGATTAAAAAAAAAAAAACTTCTGTTTTTGGTATGAACACAGGAAGTGCACAGCAACTACTGATAAATAAGAATAAGCAACTTGACATCATGACCTAAGAGTTTCAGTTGATTATAAATTTCACAGAGTCATCAACTTACTGGGCAAGGCTTCGGAGGAGCCAAAGCAGGCTTATGATGCATAAGTATAAATTAACTGTTTTCACAAGGAAATAGATAGTTGTTCTGAATGGAACACTCTGATCAGGGCATACTGGAAAAACTTTAATTTCTAGACAACACATTTTAAGAAGGACATTGGCAAGGGCAGCATATCCTGAATGACAATAATCACAAAGCTTTTAAGAGAAACTACCTTATAAATAATAATAGAATGAAAATGTTTAGGGTAGAAATGGAAATAATTATCAGAAGTTTTTCTTATGAAAGAGGAGTTGGCGCTAATCCTGCTCTAAACCCACTATAGGATGAGTGTCATCTTGTATCAATGTAATATTGTTTCTGATTATTTTTGAATTATTGCTATATTATTTTTATTACAATATTATACTGTTAGAATAATAGCAATAACTGATAGGATTGTTATATAGACAAGATGCTTGCACTTTACCTGGACTATCTGAAGTACTTCTAACAATACTCAGGAGGTAGGTATTGTTACTATTCCCATATTACACATGACATTCTTGGAGACACAGAAAACTTATGTAACACACACATAGTCACACTGATAATAAGTGCTAGAACTTGCATTAGAGCCAAGAAGTATTGACTATAGTATTCTGCTCTAACCACTATGACATTGCCATTCTGAGAAGTAGAGACTGTTTTAGAAATTATATACAAATCTCACATTATCAACCCCATAAGAGAATTAGCTATTCAAACTGGAAATAATCAAGAGGAATATAGGTCTCCAAATGACAGCTGTATAATACAGAAATTACACACTAATTGAAATTTTGGAATAAATTATTACCAATATATTTTCAACTTTTATGGTTCTATGATTGTATTACACATTATTTTGCCTTTTTCTAGTTAACTGGATGACGGTCCTTGGCAAAAGATGGGACTGAATCATAAGCATTAACACAAAGGGATTTCACCAAATTATTGGAGATTTCAGTAGTTGCTATATTTTTATTCTGATCATCACTTTTGGATGAAATTCATGCCCATATTCTTTGACTTCCACATTTCAATCATCCTTTCAGGTCATTCTAAGTTGCAATAATTTCTATAAAATTTTCCTTAACTCTGAAGGTATAATGGTTAATTTGTGTATCAACTTGACTAGATTATGGTAACTGGCAGTAGACTGGGTAATCTACTTGTTGTAAAGGTAATTTTTATATATGATTAACATTTAAATCAATTAAATTTACATAAAACAGCTTAGCTTCCATATGAGGGGGCCTAATCCAATCATTTGAAAGCCTTAAAAGTAACACCTGAGGGATCCTGAAGAAGGAATTCTGCCGACCGATCGGAATATAGAAATTCTGCCTGAGTTTCTTCCCTCAGACTCTTACCTGAATTTCCAGCCTGCCAACTTGCCCTACAGATTTTGGACTTGCCAGTCCCTACAGTAAATAATTTGAGACATATATATCTATATAAATGTATAGATAAATGGTTTGTGTGTGTATGTGTGTACTACTGGTTCCATTTCCAGTTGGAGATAGATAGATAGATGGTGGAGATAGTGAAGGACAGGGAAGCCTGGCGTGCTGCAGTCCACGGGGTCACAGTCAGACACGACTGAGCGCTTGATCAGCAGTCAGTTTGAGAGCACTGACTAACACACCAGGAGACAGTTTCTGTCTCCCTTTTCTGTTCTCTATTCTCCTACTCTTTTGCTTGTATCAACTATTCCTCTATCAAGATGAATCTGTTTTGGTTCTTTTTAAAAATCTCTCATTTGATATATTTTACATGTACAGTTAACACTTTAACAATGTAAGTTAGGGGTACCAACACTCTACGTAGTTAAAAATCCTCACATAACCCTCTGTATTCATGGTTCTGCATTCTCAGATTCAGCCAGACAGCAGACCATGTAATACTGTGATACATATTATTGAATAAAATCCACATACAAGTGGACCTGTGCAGTTCAAAACTCTGTTGTTCAAGGGTCAACAATATATTGAATTTTCTTCAAGTCACACCCAAGTTTAGACTTTTTCAGATACCTCCCCTGAAAGATCACACATCCCCCCAATCCCCGCCCCCAAAATGTGAAAGTGGCAGGTGTTCTAATGAAATCTGTGATTCAGATATAACTCAACTTAATTTTAAAAGGGATCTCAAACATTATGTGTTCATCCAAACTCCCACATAGAAGAATAACTTTGGACTCTCTGATAAATGAATGAAACAAAGAAATGTTTTGCTTCAACATATATAGTTATCTTATATACAATGTGGTGAATATAAGTAAAGTTGATTAGACATTTCTACCAGGAAAAATAAAAAAGCAGAACAAATAACATGCAATCAATAGAAAATATGGTGCTTTAAAGCATAAGCACAGATAACTCAATTATTGGAATTAGCAGATAAGGATTTTACAATAATTATAAATGATTTTTAAGTTATAGGATAAAGTAGACTTAGCAGTTAGTAGATAATGCATTTCAGAAGAAAAAATGGAAACTAGGAATAAAGTAAATGGAAATTCTAAAACTAAAAATTATTCTCTAAAAATTGTGTATACACTCACAAGTGTGAGATTTAAAGTAGAGTAGACACTGGAAAACCTGGAGGAGGACAGGACAACCCACTCCAGTATTCCTGCCTGGAGAATCCCCAGGGACAGAGGAGCCTGGCTGTAGTTCATGTAGATGAAATGAGTCAGACATGCTTGACTAAGCATGGCACAGACACCAGAAAATAAAGATTAACTTAAAGATAATGCATTAGATATTTCCAAATTAAAACAAAGAGAAGAAATATTCAAAACAAAACAACAGGTAAAAGTGTTTGTTGTCATTGTTCAGTTGCTAACTCTTGTCTGACTCTTTGTGACCCCATGGACTGCAGCACGCCAAGCTCCCCTGTCAATAACCTGTGGGATATTTTCAAGGGGCTAAACTTACATACAGTTGGAGTTTGAAAAGAAAAGTTGAAGAGAATATATTTCAAGAAATAAGGGCTTTCTTGTTCTAAATTTTACAAAAATGAACACTAACCCATAGTTTTATGAAGCTCAATCATCCTGAAATGGTATAAATACAAAGAAAACCAAGCAAAAACACATCAAAATCAAATTGCTAAAATACAAACGAACTTAAAATAGAAAAAGAAAAGTTGCATTTAAATACAATGCAGTTAAATAACCAATGATGGCTAACTGAGAGATCACAAAATAATGGAGAAAAATCTTTTAAGTGTATTGATACTATATAAGAGATGATAACATGAAAACAATGATGTTTTCATTAAAAAATTTTAAAGAAATTTAAAGAATAGTATTAGGGTTTCCTTTAAAAAAATAATTTTTAAGGGTGAAGCTTTAGAATGCTCTCTGGAGTTTTACACATGTAGGCTGTTGGCAGAGTGACATTACTTGACAGGATGAGGATGGCCAAAAAACAATTTAAGCTCCTCATCAACATCCCAAGACCTTTCTACTCTGGGAAAGGTGCTTCTGAAGCCTGTCACTATGGAAATCTGCCTAGAGCAGCAAGACCAATGGGGATTAATACCCAACATATGTAAACAGTGCATATAATTTAATATCAAAAAAATAATTTTAAAAAACCGATTAAAAAATGGGAAGAATTTAATAGACATTTTCTCAAACAGGAGGTGCAGATGACCAACAAGCTCATGGAAAGATGTTCAACATTGCTAATTATCAGAACAATGCAAATCAAAACCACAGTGAGATACCACCTCACACCTGTCAGAATGGTTATCAACAAAAGAACACAAATGACAAGTGTCGGCTAGAATGTAGAGAAACAGGAATCCTTGTACACTTTCAGTGGCAATATAAATGTGTTCATCCACTGTGGAGAACAGTAGGTAAGTGTCCCAAAAAACTAAAAATAGACCTACCATTTGACCTAGCAATGCCACTCCTGAGGATACAACTGGGGAAAAAAAAAAAAAAACTAATTTGAAAAGATACATGCATCCCTATGTTCATAGCAGCACTATTTATGATCACTAAGATACAGAAACCACCACAGATGAATGGATAAAGAAATTTCATCATGTGTGTGTATACCCATATATATACACAATGGAATACTACTAAGTTATAAAAAAAGAACCAAATTTTGCCATGTGCAGCAACATGGATCGACTTTGAGGGTATTTTACAAGTGAAAGAAGTCAGAAAAAGGTAAATATTGTTGTGATATCACTTATATTAATACACGGAATCTAAAAAACACATCATACTAGTGAATATAACAAAAAAGAAGCAGACTCACAAATATAGGGACAAGATTAGTGGTTACCAAAGAAGATGGGGGAATATAATTGTGTGGAGTGGGAAGAACTAACAGTTGGGTGCATGATAGACTCAGGTTGCCTTGTACAACATGGGGAATACAGCCATATATTGTAATAACTGTAAATGCAAAGTAACTTTTCAAAATTGCATAAAAATAAAAAAAAATTATTTAGGACTTGAATGATTAAGAAAAGCTCTCTGAAGAAAAAATTGCACAAGTTTCAGGTATAGGAATATGGGAAAAAAATGATCAGGAAAACTGAGGGTTCTAATTTGTATAGAGAAGTACTGCAGAAAAGTTTGAAGATGACAAGAAGTTTTTGTTGATGAAGAGTGAGAAGATGTAAATTAAAGTTTCAAATTCACTTCTCAGAAAATAGGAGACATTTAAAAGTTTTAAGCAGGAGAATAATGTAATAATAAGGATATGTTTCATGTGACATTTCCTGTGAAATTCACTCAGTTATGTCAGACTCTTTGCAACTCAATGGACTATACAGTCCATGTATACAGACTATACAGTCCATGGAATTCTCCAGGCCAGAATACTGGAGTGGGTAGCCTCTTCCTTCCCAGGGGATCTTCCCAACCCAGAGACTGAGCCCAGGTCTCCCGCATTGCAGGTGGATTCTTTACTACCTGAGCCACAAGGGAAGCCCAAGAATTCTGGGGTGGGTAGCCTATCCCTTCTCCAGGGGATCTTCCCAACCCAGGAATCGAACCAAGGTATCCTGTACTGCAGGTGGATTCTTTACCAACTGAGCCAAAAGTGATAATATCTTAGGTAAAATAAGCTAGATATTCACCATGGAAATTAAGGAAGAAGTAAAAATCCTATGAAAACATTGCTATAAATAGTGAAAATATTGGCTCATAAGAGCTTGATCAGAACATTGATCATTACATCATTAGAATCAATTAATTATGAAATGATTATAGATAGGTAAAAAATATGTAAGTATTAGCAGAGCTAAACACTTAAAAGTCAGTCACAACAGATAAACTTAATTGATTTGAAGCAAAGTTTACATATGAATATGCAATGTCTGACCTTTGCAACCCTATGGACTGTAGCTTTCCAGTCTCCTCAGTTCATGGAATTCTCCAGACAAGAATAGTGGAGTGGGTTGCCAATCCCTTCTCTAGGGTAGCTTCCTGACACAGGAATCGAACCCAGGTCTCCTGAATTGCAGGCAGATTCTTCACCATCTGAGACACCAGGGAAAATGGTGAACATATGAATATATTGGCTAAGAAAACAACAATTAAAACACATGGTGCATGCCTGACCTAACTAAGGTGCAGGTACTTACAGAAAGAGTCTAATTTAGCTGCCATCACACAGAAAGATAGCACATCATCTTCACAACTGAAATCATATGGGATTTGTTTTAGAAAAACCATGAGAAATAGAAACATCTTCCCTGATAACTCTGTTAGTCTGCCAGAGTACAAACTATCTTTTATATTATCTTTCAGCCATGGAAAAAGTGATAAGATAATCTAAAACCTGGGCCTTTGTGCAGAGGATCCTCATGAAATAGCAGTAAACAAACGTCAGTTGTGTGCCAACTTTAGGTTTGTTATTCTTTATCACTGCTAATGAAAATATCACCAACAATAGTATTAGAATGGTTTTCTCATCATTATATTCTACCAAAATGCTACCTTAGCATTATCTTTTCCTCCTAAACCATGGTGTTTATACACACACACACACACACACACACACACATATTTATCATGTAATATCACATCTCTGCAGAATTCACACACCAATTGTTCAAGAGGGTGAAAATATGACAAAATAGTATTTCTTTTATGAGAATAAATTTCATATGTTGTAAGCCTTAGATCACATACTGAATACTGACAGAGACAGGAGCAGAAAGCCACATACAAATGATCTATGTTTTCCCACCTTTTCAGTGCCACACCTGGTGTGTAGCTTCATAATGAAAACACTATAGCTTACGTTACGGTTTCCTTTTCCCTTTTACCAGGAAAGATTTTCTGAAAATAAACTTAAGTGATCACAGTGTGGCAGTTGCTTTGCTAAATGCTTTGTCTTAAAGATGACAAAGTCTCTGCCCTTATATTTTAAAGTCTAGGTAGGAGGCACGGGCAAAAGAATTAAAGAACTCCAGAAGAAGACAAAGAAGTAAAATTAAAAATAAAAAAAAAAAAACCAACACTTGAATCTGCCTAGAGCAGCCAACGAATGTTTCCCAGAAAAGTTGACTTTTGAGTTAAGTCACAAAAGATTGAGGCATCACACAATGCATAGAAAAGTAGTGCTTATGTGTATAAAGGAAAAGAAAGCTACCTTTATTATGTTTGCTTATACATAAAATACAGAAATTTAGTCTAAAATAATTGAAAAATATTGCATGTGAGTGTAGCTTAAGAAACCAATTTAAAGGAATACACTTATTTTTGTTACCTAAAGTATTTTGAAGCTCTCTGGTGATCAGAATTTACAGCCATATTAGTAGAGGGTTTATACATAAAGGCAGGAAGATAGATTTTAGAAATGATGGAAAGGGGAAGAAATGGTTTCCTAAAGCATGTTCGCAGAGACAAATAGGATGCAGATACTTTGAAAAAATCATTTCTTATGACATATTTTATGATTGAAACTTAAAAAGGAATATAATAAATGTTTTCTTTGCCTTAATGTAGATCAATTTCTTCATAAATGGGCCAAATGTTTAATAAGCTGCTTGATCAACTGGCAGCCATCTCATAAGGATATTCATATTTTTTTATCCTAGTTCTTCATACAGATTAAATGCAATAGCTCATATCAACTACTGTCCTTTTATTCTGTTAAAAATTTGGAAATTAAAGAATGCATATGAAATGTAGATCTCCTTTGCTCAAGAGATCTTTCAGAATCTTGAGACACTGTGAATTTTCCCTCTTATCTATCCCTTTGTTTTAAATTTAAGAATTATTTAAAATTAAAGAGTCTGCAAGATGGGAGGTACTAATATTTTATCTAAATCAAAATTCAACTTTAAATGGAATTAAATGTCTAATTTGAACACTTTATTCAATTTTGCTTTCTTACAATTAAAGTGTAAATTGATAAATGGAAAATGAAACCAATCATTGACATTGTCTACATGTTTTAAACACTTAGTAGAATAGTTCTTTTTCATGAAGAGTGAATTGACTTAACCAACAGTTCTCTCATTTCAGTCAGGTTTTAGAAAGGACAAATATTCTATTGACAGAATCTTCTAATTTTAAAAAGTCTTAAGCCCTTGAAACATACCTCTACAAAATTCCCATTAACATGTATTATTTGCATGTATTATATTGCATTATATAATGCAATATTTCCATTTTCTGATATGTTTAAAAAAAAGCATGATTCACCAAATATTGGTTCACAATATTAATGAAGACATCCATACTTTTTACTTTGCAAAGGACTATCAAAATTATGTGCTCCCCATAGCCTATCATAATAGGGAAGAACAAATTTGACTCCATATTGGATCTATCCCTTTTAGTTTAACCTTTGTATTATATTGTTTTAACTAAAAGTTAATCACTTTAGTTAATCACTAAAGTTATAATTTTTGCTTAAATTTACAACCTAAAGCTGTGATGGTGGCTTTCAGTCTGTCTGAAGCTCTGGAGAAGCTCTATACAGTCAGCAAAAACAAGACTGGGAGCAAACTGTAGCCCAGATCATGAACTCCTTATTGCCAAATTCAGACTTAAATGGAAGAAAGTAAGGGAACCACGAGACCATTCAGGTATAACTTAAATCAAATCCCTTACAATTATATAGTGGAAGTGAGAAATAGATTTAAGGGACTAGATCTGATAGACAGAGTGCCTGATGAACTATGGACAGAGGTTCGTGACATTGTACAGGAGACAGGGATCAAGACCATCCCCAAGAAAAATAAAGGTGGAAAAGCAAAATGGCTGTCTGAGGAGGCCTTACAAATAGCTGTAAAAAGAAGAGAAGCAAAAAGCAAAGGAGAAAAGGAAAGATATACCCATCTGAATGCACAGTTCCAAAGAATAGCAAGGAGAGATAAGAAAGCCTTCCCAGCAATCAATGCAAAGAAACAGAGGAAAACAACAGAATGGGAAAGACTAGAGATCTCTTCAAGAAAATTAGAGATACCAAGGGAATATTTCATGCAAAGATGGGCTCAATAAAGGACAGAAATGGTATGGACCTAATAGAAGAGAAGATATTAAGAAGAGGTGGCAAGAATAACAGAAAAGCTGTACAAAAAAGATCTTCATGACCCAGACAATCACGATGGTGTGATCACTCACCTAGAGCCAGACATCCTGGAATGTGAAGTCAAGTGGGCCTTAGGAAGCATCACTATGAACAAAGCTAGTGGAGGTGATGGAATTCCAGTTGAGCTATTTCAAATCCTAAAAAATGATGCTGTGAAAGTGCTGCACTCAATATGCCAGCAAATTTGGAAAACTCAGCAGTGGCCACCGGACTGCAAAAAGTCAGTTTACATTCCAGTCTCAAAAAAGGCAATGCCAAAGAATGCTCAAACTACTGCACAATGGCACTCATCTCACACACTAGTAAAGAAATGCTCAACATTCTCCAAGCCAGGCTTCAGGAATATGTGAACCGTGAATTTCCAAATGTTCAAGCTGGATTTAGAAAAGGCAGAAGAACCAGAGGTCAAATTGCCAACATCCATTGGAACATGGAAAAAGCAAGATAGTTTCAGAAAAACATATAATTCTGTTTCATTGACTATGCCAAAGCCTTTGTGTGGATCACAACAAACTGTGGAAAATTCTCAGAGATGGGATTACCAGACCACCTGACCTGCCTCTTGAGAAATCTGTATGCATGTCAGGAAGTACCAGTGAGAACTGGACCTGATCAACAGACTGGTTCCAAATAGGAAAAGGAATACATCAAGGCTGTATTTTGTCCCCTTCTTTAACCTATATGCAGAGCACATCATGAGAAATGCTGGGCTGGAGGAAGCACAAGCTGGAATCAAAATTGCTGGGAGAAATATCAATAACCTCAGATACGCAGGTGACACCACCCTTATGGCAGAAAGTGAGGAAGAACTACAGAGCCTCTTGATGAACGTGAAAGAGGAGAGTGAAAAAGTTGGCTTTAAGGCTCAACGTTCAGAAAACTAAGATCATGGCATTAGGTCCCATCACTTCATGGAAAATAGATGGGGAAACAGTGGAAACAGGGGCAGACTTTATTTTTGGAGGGCTCCAAAGTCACTGCAGATGGTTACTGCAGCCATGAAATTAAAAGACGCTTATTCCTTGAAAGGAAAGTTATGACCAACCTAGATAGCATATTAAAAAGCAGAGACATTACTTTGCCAACAAATGTCCATCTAGTCAAAGCTATAGTTTTTCCGGTAGTCATGTATGGATGTGAGAGTTGGACTATAAAGAAAGCTGAGTGCTGAAGAATTGATGCTTTTGAACTGTGGTGTTGGAGAAGACTCTTGAGAGTCCCTTGGACTGCAAGCAGATCCAACCAGGCCATCCTAAAGGAAGTCATTCCTGAATATTCATTGGAAGGTCTGATGCTGAAGCTGAAAGTCCAATACTTTGGCCACCTGATGCAAAGAACTGGCTCATTGAAAAGACCCTGATGCTGGGAAAGATTGAAGGTGGGAGGAGAAGGGGACTACAGAGGATGAGATGGTTGGATGGCATCAACAACTCAATGGGCATGAGTGTGATTAAACTCTGGGAGTTGGTGATGGACAGGAAGGCCTGGTGTGCTGCAGTCCATGGGGTCACAAAGAGTTGGACATGACTGAGCGACTGAACTGAACTGAACTATTAACTTAAAGCATACATTGTGGCCCATCTCTAGGAACCTGCCTGAGTGTTAAACTAAAATATCTTTGTTTAGCTTACAGGGGATAACTTGACCAAACCCACCTATGAATGGCTACATGAAAAAAGAAATTAACGTTATCTACTCTGGGACCTGGCTGGAACCAGGAAACAATTGCAGCAACTTTTTGCCTTTAAAAAAGAAAAAGAAAAACAAAGAAAACCAACTTGGTGTCCTCACCTCTTCGTGTTTTTTTCTATACAAAGAAAGTAACATCCAGACCCAGGCAAAACAATCCACTATCTTTTGTTCTGCTGGATTTCTGTGTAAAGTTGCCACCCCTGCCCCAACAACTCATCTCTAGATTTATTGACCTGTCATGCAACAATATTAACTTGAATGTAGTGACATAATGCCTCATAGCAAATTCCCAACTATTATAGTATCACAAATTAAATATGACACATTTTATTTTTTGTCCTAATTATTTCTAAAGTTTTACCAGCTTAATAAGCACACTTTTGTAGTTTGTAAATTTATAATAATAGTACATGTCTAATTAATTTATGAAAAATAAATATACATTTATTCTAAAGCAGATTTTATTAATAAACATCTTTCTTCATACATCAATATCCTATTTATGTCACTGTTTTCTAATTGTGCCCTTTTCCTCATATTTTTCTATTTTACATATATAGATAAATTTGAAGCTATCTATTTTTATTTAAAGTTTTTGTGTGCTACTTGTGTGCTTAGTCACTAAGTCATGTCCCACTATTCGCTGTCCCATGTACTGTAGCCCACCAGATTCCTCTGTCCATGTGATTTTTTTCAGGAAAGAATACAGGAGCAGGTTGCCATTTCCTTCCCAGGGGATCTTCCTGACCCAGGGATCAAACCCATGTCTCTTGCATCTCCTGCACTGGCAGGCAGTCTTTACCACTGAGCCACCTGGAAAAACTCTTATAAATTATATAGATTTATAAATAACTTGTGCATGTAACACATCCAGGTTAGTCCATGTCCCGACATGGAACAATGGATTGGTTCAAAATTGGGAAAGAAATACATCAAGGCTATATATTGCCACTCTGTTTATTTAACTTATATGCAGAATACATCATGACAAATGCCAGGCTGGATAAAGCACAAGCTGGAATCAAGATTCCTGGGAGAAATATCAATAATCTCAGATATGCAGATAATACCACCCATATGGTAGAAAGTGAAGAGGAACTAAAGAGCCTCTTGATGAAGGTGAAAGAGGAGAGTGAAAAAGCTGGCTTAAAGCTCAGCATTCAGAAAACTAAGATCATGGCATCCAGTCCCATCACTTCATGGCAAATAGATGGGGAAACAATGGAAACAGTGACAGATTTTATTTCCCTGGGCTCCAAGATTACTGCAGATGGTGACTGCAAACATGAAATTAAAAGATTCTTGCTCCTGGAAGAAAAGCTTTGACCAACCTAGACAGCATATTAAAAAGCATAGACATTACTTTGTCAACAAAGGTACATATAGTCAAAGCTATGGTTTTTCCAGCAGTCATGTACGGATGTAAGAGCCAGACAATAAAAAAGACTGAGTGCCTCAGAGTCAATCCCTTTGAACTGTGATGCTGGAGAAGACTCTTGAGAGTCCCTTGGACTGAAAGGAAATCAAACCAGTCCATCCTAAAGGGAGTCAACCCTGAATATTCTTTGGAAGGACTGATGCTGAAGCTGAAGCTCCATTACTTTGGCTACCAGATGCAAAGAGCTGACTTATGGCAAAAGACCCTGATGCTGGGAAAGATTGAAGGCAGGAGAAGGGGGTGACAGAGGATGAGATGATTGGATGGCATCACTGACTCAACATATGTGAGTTTGAGGAAACTCCAGGAGATGGTGAAGAACAGGGAAGCCCGGCATGCTGCCATCCATGGAATCAAGAAGAATCAATCATGACTGAGTAACTGAACAAGAAGAAGAGTATGCAATATGTGTAATTTTATCCTACTAAGGCATTGCTACAAATGACAGGAAAGCCTTTGTTCTTCATATCACTGAAATGTTTCACATTCGTTTTAGTATAAAATCTTAATTTTATTTCCCTAGCTAGGGTTTACATATTTTATATGTATATGCACATCTGTATATATGCACATATGTGTATACAAACTCCCACATACACCCCAATACTTTTGTAAAAGGTTGCTATTTGAGTCTAGTCTCTTTATATTTTACTTAATCTTCAAGACTGTAATAGTTGGGGGATGCTCATGTTACTTTTTTAGAAAATAATTTGGATTATATAATTGGATTATATGGCAAAGAAAATAATAGTCTGTTGCTACTGACACAAAGATAAGGTTTGTGAGTATGTGTTTGTGGGTGTGTGTGCACACACACACTCAGTCGTGTCTGACTCTGACCCATGGACTCTAGCCTGCCAGGCTCCTGTGTCCATGAAATTTTCCAGGCAGGAATACTAGAGTGGGTTGCCATCTCCTACTCCAGGGAATTTTCCCAACCCAGGGTTCAAACCTGTGTCTCTTGCATCTCCTACATTGACAGGAAGATTCTTTACCACGCACCACCTGAGAAGCCCCATAAGGGTTGTGTGGATTATTCTGCAATTTGTTGTTAACATGAAATCACTTGAATCTTTATTTCATGAAAGGAACTATCCTAAGCATGAATAGATAAACTATCAATAAGTTTAATTATTGGTCTCTAAGCATGGTAAAAGGGACCATAATTTGCAAAGCTAGCTCACAAAATCTTTCAGTTCACACTTACTGAACATCTGTTTCATGGCAGGTGCTATAAGGTCATTAAGGAAATATATCTGAATCTTGGTGTTTATATTTTCCATGCAATGTGTCAGGTTCCACTATAATAAAGCAACAATAAATTATTGATAGTGGAAAACATAATTACCCTATAAGCCAGTCTCTGTGTAGATATTTTAAATGTATCTATGTATCAAATTTCTGCACTACCCCCCTGTTTGCTTAGACGCACTTCATTGCAGAGGCAATGACTGTTCAGATTTTACCAAAAGGATTCTGCAGGGAGTAACAAAATTAGCCAGATAAAATTGTATAAAAACTTCCAAACTATAATAGGTGAATTGTTCATCTACCTGGGCATGTGATTTCTTAATATTATTGGGAAAAAAGGCAAGACCAGATGGTTTTGGTACAGTCATAAATCACATTTTAAAATCACTTAATTTTTAATATGCGATAGCAAAATCATCTTTTACCCACATAATAATATGCCAGAGACAATTTTAAAATATTTACTATCTATCTAAATACTGAAGATAAAAATAAAATTTTTATTAAAAATATCAACTCTTTCTATAATGCAACTTTAGAAAGATAAACCATGAACTTCTAACCACTTGTGTATTATACATAAATAATTTTGATGCATTTTAAAATTGTGAGAAGGTAAGTCGTTTGGTTAATAAAACCTCAAAATTTTTATTAAAATGGTAAAACATCCTTTGAAGACTCTCTCTCAAGCTTTATGACTTAGGTGTTGGACAGAAGCTTCTTGAATTTTATTACTTTTTTCTCTTGTAAAATACACATGATATTTATTTATATTTAGAATTTCACAGGCCTATAATCCACAAAAACTCAAAGTGATTGTATATCAAAGCACTTTATGTTATACAGTGATATTTAAATGTTAATTATTACATTATATAAAATAGTGACATTTTTATTTCATCCATAATACAATTATGTAAATAAAGTAGCTAAAAGTAAATAGTGAGCATCATGTTTTTAAAAGCTAATCTTCTTTTGATCACAGAAGCTACTATTTACTAAAGCTATAGACACTTGACCTAATTGCAGGTATATCTCAGAGATATAGATTCTGTTCCCTACCAATTGCAATAAAGCAAATATAACTAATGGAATCACAGACATTTTTTTGTTTCCCCATGCATATAAAAGTTATTTTATGCTCTACTGTATTCTATTAAGTGTGCAGTAGCATTATAGGTATAAAAACAATATGTATATCTTAATTTTAAAATACTTTATTGCTAAAAATAGTATCTAACTTCTTGCCTTCAACAAGTCATAATCTTTTAGTTGGTGGATGGTTTGAAATGCTGTGATAATTACCAAAATGTGACATAGAGATACAAAGCAAGCAAATACTTTTGGGGAAATGGCACTAACAAGGCTTGCTTGAGGCAGAGTTGCCAAAAACCTTCAATTTGTAAAAAGCACAGTATCTGTAAAGTACAACAAAGCAAAGTGGAATAAAGCAAGTTATGCCTATAAAGTATGATATTCACAACTTTTGGTCAAGGTATGAGCTACCAGGGAACTGTTGATAAATATTGGGTTGGCCAAAATGTTTGAGATTTTCCATAACATCTTACTGAAAAACCCAAACGAACTTTTTGGCCAACCCGATATATTAGATGAGTTCACACTTGGCAAGATGATATAAAAGAAAATATACATAAGGTAAATGAAACTTCATATCAATGAAAAGAACAGCTTCATAAAGAATCTGTTTTTTAATATCATCCACTGGAAAGCAAAGCATGAGAGTAATCTGAGCAAAAGACTCAGTCATTTGTATTCTGGTAATTAATTTCAATATTTTTAAAAATTTATACAAGAAATCCAAGATTCTAACAATTAAGAATGTGGAAAACAATGAACGTTGGCTCCACAAACATATCACCTCACCTGTAATTCAGGGATCAAGGAGATGAGGACAGGACTGTCGGCCCCATAGTCACACTGGCCAGGTACTGGCCCGCATCTAGCCGCTTCTCTCATAACTAGTTTCCAAACTCAGGTCTTATGTAAGTGCATATGACTGATGAATACATCACACATGTGGAATCCTAGTTACAGAGGATCTGGCGTTTACCTTTCCAGGACTTGCAAAACAAGATGGCACCCCAGAAGTGGGTGGGGATAGGTGAAAAACCCATCTAATCTATGGACCACAGTTCCCATCTCTGCTTATTCAGTAGAACTCACAGACTTCTTCCTATAGTTAACCTGTACAAAAACAGTAATAACATGTTCCAGCTTAAAAATACCACCACCAACCATACTTAATAAAACACTATCAAACACTTCCTAAAAGGAGGTACCCAATTTCCCCCAAGCAGTGCATTCATTTCTGAATAATATTTATGTTCCTTTGCTTCAGACAGAGTCCCCTCTTAACAATCCTTAACCTGTGGACCCAATTGTAAATTTATGTAGCACACACATAGTATACATGCTCTTGAGAGGTAGATTCTATATTACACAGTTTCTTTTCTTTCCCTCATGTATATGAATACACACACACTAAACCTCAAAGAAAGGAAAGAGCGAGGGCGACAGAAAAAGATATAAGGACAGACAGATTAACGTGGCTATCACTTTCCTATACAGCTTGCGCCTTAATCCTTATGTCAAAAGGTTATAGTTCTTATTTATAATTTTCTTTCTCCATTAAAATTACATGCTCCTCCTCTCCTCAGATGTCTTTACTTGGTGAGATAAGAAAAACACTAATTCCTTAAAAATGTCTCTCAGTGGATGTTTCTGCATTATTTTTTGAAATCTTTTACTACTTTTTATTGACTTCCCAGGTGGTGCAGTGGTAAAAAAAAAAAAAAAAAAAAAAAAATCCACCTCCCAATGCAGGAGACGCAAGAGATGCAAATTTGATCCCTGGGTCGGAAAAATCCCCTGGAGTAGGAAATGGCAACCCACTGCAGCATTTTCCATCTTTAAGTGGTAGGAAATAACTGCTTTCTCCATGGTAGAGAAGGCTTAATAAAATTGACATGACAGAAGGCTTTCATCTATAGCCTATAATGTTATACTAGGGACTCATCATTTTTGTTAATTTATTCATTTTCTAATTGAAGGATAATTGCTTTACAGAATTTTGTTGTTTTCTGTCAAAGCTCAGCAAGAATCAGCCATACATATACATATATATACCCCTCCCTTTGAAACTCCTTCCCATCGCCCTCCCCATCCCACTCCTCTAGGTTGATACAGAGCCCCTACTTGAGTTTCCTGAGACATACAGCAAATTCCCATTGGCTATCTATTTTACATATGGTGATGTAAGTTTCCATGTTACTCTTTCCATACATCTCACCCTCTCCTTCCCTCTCTCCATGTCCATAAGTCTATTTTCTAAGCCTGTTTCTCCACTGCCACCCTACAAATAAATTCTTCAGTACCATTTTTCTAGATTCCTTATATATGCATTAGTACATGATCTTTATCTTTCTCTTTCTGACTCACTTCACTCTGTCTAACAGGCTCTAGGTTCATCCACCTCATTAGAACTGACTCAAAGGTGTTCCTTTTTATGGCTGAGTAATAGTCCATAGTATATATGTACCACTACTTCTTTATCCATTCATCTGTCGATGGACATCTAGGTTGCTTTCATGTTCTAACTACTGTAAATAGTGCTGCAGTGAAGAATGGGATACATGTGTCCTTTTCAATTTTGGCTTCTTTGGGGTATATGCCTAGGAGTGGGATTGCTGAGTCACATGGTGGTTTTAGTCCTAGATTTTTAAGGAATCTCCATACCGTTTTCCATAGTGGCTGTATCAGTTTACATTCCCACCAACAGTGCAAGAGTTCTGTTCAACAGTGCAAAAGTGTTCACTTTTCTCCACACCCTCTCCAGCATTTATTGTTCATAAACTTTTTGATGATGGCCATTCTGATCAGTGTGAGGTGATGTCTCACTGTAGTTTTGATTTGCATTTCTCCTTTGAGCAATGTTGAGCATCTTTTCATGTGTTTCATAGCCAAATGTTTGTCTTCTTTGGAGAAATGTCTGTTTGGGTCTTTTTCCCACTTTCTGATTGGGTTGATTTTATCTGGTATGGAGTTGTATGAGTGGCTTGTATATTTTGGAAATCAATCCTTTGTCAGTTGTTTCATTTGCTATTATTTTCTCCCATTCTGAGAGTTTTCTTTTCACCTTGCTTTTAGTTTCCTTTGCTGTGCAAAAGCTTTTAAGTTTAATCAGGTCCCACTTGTTTACTTTTGTTTTTATTTCCATTATTCTAGGAGGTGGGTCATAGAGGATCTTGCTTTGATTTATGTCATCGAGTGTTTTGTCTACGTTTTCCTCTAAGAGTTTCATAGGTTCTGATCTTACATGGAGGTCTTTAATCCATTTTGAGTTTATCTGTGTGTATGGTGTTAGGAAGCATTCTAATTTCATTCTTTTGCATATAGCTGTCCAATTTTCCCAGCACCATTTATTGAAGAGGCAGTTTTTGCCCCATTGTATATTCTTGCCTCCTTTATCAAAAACAAGGTACCCATAGGTGCATGGGTTTATTTCTGGGCTTTCTATCTGGTTCCATTGGCCTATATTTCTATTTTTGTGCCAGTACCATACTGTCTTCATGATTGTAGCTTTGTTGTATCATCTGAAGCCAGGAAGGTTGATTCCTCCAGCTCCATTCTTCTTTCTCAAGACTGCTTTGGCTATTCGGGGTCTTTTGTGTTTCCATTAGAATTGTGTAATTTTTTTTTCTAGTTCTGTGAAAAATGCCATTGGTAACTTGATAGGGATCACATTGAATGTGTAGATTGTGTTTGGTAGTATAGTCATTTTCACAATATTGATTCTTCCTACCTGGGAACATGGAATGTCTCTCCATCTGTTTATGTCATCTTTGATTTCCTTCATTAGTATCTTACTTTTCTGCAGTTCTTTTGTCTCCTTATGTAACTTTATTCCTAGATATTTTATTCTTTTGTTGCAATGATGAATGGGATTGATTTCTTAATTGCTCTTTCTGATTTTTCATTATTACTATATAGAAATGCAAGTGACTTCTGTGTATTGATTTTGTATCCCGAGACTTTTCTAAATTCACTGATTAGCTCTAGTAGTTTATCTTTAGGGTTTTCTATGTACAGTGTCAGACTTCCCTGGTGGTTCAGATGGTAAAGCATCTGCCTACAGTGTGGGAGACCTGGGTTCGATCCCTGTGTTGGGAAGATCCCCTGGAGAAGGAAATGGCAACCCACTCCAGTACTCTTGCCTGGAAAATCCCATGGACAGAGGAGCCTGGTAGGCTATAGTCCATGGGGCCGCAAAGAGTCAGACACAACTGAGTGACTTCACATTCACTTTCATTCATGTACAGTATCATGTCATCTGCAAACAGTAAGAGCTTTACTTCTTCTTTTCTGATCTGGATTCCTTTTCTTTCTTTTTCTTCTCTGATTGTTGTAGCTAGGACTTCCAAAACTATGTTGAATAATAGTGGTGAAAGTGGACACCCTTGCCTTGTTCCTGATCTTAGGGGGAATACTTTCAGTTTTTCACCATTGAGAATAATGTTTGCTGTAGGCTTATCATATATGGCCTTTACTATGTTGAGGTAGGTTCTTTCTATGCCCATTTTTTGAGGAGCTGAGTTTTGTCAAACACTTTTTCTGCATCTATTGAGATTATCATATGGCTTTTATCTTTCAATTTGTTAATATATTGTATCACATTGATTGATTTGCATATACTGAAGAACCCTTGTATATTAGAGAACCCTTGCATCCCTTGCTGCTTTTAATATTCTTTCTTTGTCTTTAATCTTTGTTAGTTTGATTAGTATGTGTCTTGTCACGTGTCTCCTTGGGTTTATCCTGTATGGGACTCTTTGCGCCTCTTGGACTTGACTATTTCCATTTCCACGTTGGGGAAATTTTCAACTATAATAGCTTCAGAATTTTTCTCATACCCTTTCTTTTTCTCTGGGACCCCTGTGATTCAAATGTTGGTGCATTTAATATTGTCCCAGAGGTCTCTAAGACTATCCTCAGTTCTTTTCATTCTTTTTACTTTATTCTGCTCTTCAGAACTTATTTCCACCATTTTATCTTCCAGCCTACTGTTTTGTTCTTCTGCTTCAGATATTCTGCTATTTATTCCTTCTAGAGTATTTTTAATTTCTATAATTGTGTTGTTTGTCTCTGTGTATTTATTCTTTAATTCTTCTAGGTCTTTGTTACTTGATTTTTGCATTTTCTCCATTCTGTTTCCAAGATTTTTGACCATCTTTACCATCATTATTCTAAATTATTTTTCAGGTAGTTGGCATATTTCCTCTTCATTTACTTGGACTTCTGTGTTTCTAGTTTGTTCCTTCCTTTGTGCAGTATTTCTCTGCCTTTTCATTATTTTTGTAAAACTTACTGTGTTTGATAATCTCCTTTTCCCGGGCTTCAAGGTTGTATTCTTTCTTCCTTTTGGTTTTTGCCTTCCTAAGGTTGATGCAGTGGTTTGTGTAAGCTTCATATAGGGTGAGATTTGTGCTGAGTTTTTTTCTGCTTGTTTGTTTTTCCTCTAATGAGCCAGGCTGAATGAGGTGGCAATCTTATCTGCTGAGGATTGGGTTTGTACTTTTTATTTGTTTCTTGTTTGGATGAGGCATCCTGCACAGGGTGCTACTGGTGGTTGGGTGATGCTGGGTCTTGTATTCAAGTGGTTTTCTTTGTGGGAGTTCTCACTATTTGATACTCCCTAGGGTTATTTCTCTGGTAGTCCAGGGCCTTGGAGTCATTATCCCACTCCAAATGCTCAGAGCTTGATCTCTCAAGGTGGAGGAAGCGTCCATGGTCCAGTGTCCTGGAGCCCCTACAGAGAGGCAGTGCTGGGTGGGAGGAGATGCTGATAACTCTGGCAATGGCTCATGCCATGTTAACTTACAATGTACTTTTCTCTGCAAGGTACCATGAAATGATGCTAAGATGGGCAATTTCATATTCCCCCCAACCTGACAGCATCTCCCCCTCTCAGCCATCCACACAGGAAAGTGGGACTCATTCTTTTTCTCAGGTAGATTTTGCTTAGCAACCCATCAGCTTGATTAAGCTTGCTAAGGTAAAAATCTGCATTTTTAAACTTATTTGTAACATCCAACTCTAACATCATGGCCTTTTAGATCATAAGCCCACCCTTAGAAGCAATGCAGAAAGAGGTTAACTCATCACCCAAATGGATCACTTCTCTATGCTATTACTTAGCACCATTGCTACAGTGTGAGCTCTTTCATGAGCAGTCACATGAAAAAGAAATAAACTACACTCTGGCAAAAATTTATCCTTGTAACTCTTCTCACGAGTCCTCCAATCATGTTCTTTCTAACTCTCTGGCCATCTGGTCAGCCCGTCAGGCTAACAATGTAGAATTGCATCTTGTCTTATCCCCTTCCAGGGAGAGTGGATAATCAAAACTTTGAGTTGTGTCGCTGAGTACTCCTCTCCCAGCTGCCTTTTGGGTGATAATTCTGAGAGGCACAGTACTTCTTTATCAAACACAAGCAGCTGTCAACATGTTATGGAGAAAAACAACAACAAATGGGTCAACTTGCTAAAATGAACATCCTGTGAGGCACAGGTGTGGGATAAGAGAGTCAGCATTTTAGCTGAAAACTTGTTCATACAGCTGCTCATGCTTCTAGGATTGATTTGAGTTCAGTATACTTTGTGCATGTCCTCTGATAAGGGAGAAACTTTTGCTATAGCATACAAGAGATTATCAGTGTTCTACCTTCCAAGATCATTATTTCACTGGGACACAACCAAGTCTTGATTTTCCAGATCTCAAACCTGAAGAAACGTGGCTCATAACCATTTCTGGTATCAAAAACTATCAAGCAGATCTCAGTTGCAGATGACAAAAATGTCTCAAACTATTTTAAGGAGAATGAGTTACTTACAATGCTGTTAAAACAATGAAAGAACATGTCCTAATCTCTGCCTCATCCTAGGAATGGCTCCTAGAATAACCTGGTTGAACTGTGCTGACAAGGAAAATGATTTCTTTATTAAAATCAGGAATCTTGACATCATCAAAATACTATCATAAGACTGAGCTCCAGGAACAGGGTTGAAAAGATCAGAAAGTTACTGATAGAACTGTCAGCTCTAGTTTATCAAAAGATCTCAACTAGCAAAATGAATCACACAAACTATCAACTGTTGACCGACTTAACTCACTTTAATCAAGATATTAAGTGAGTTGAGAGATATTAACAACCTCAGAAGTGCAGCTACAATCTCCCTAATGGCAGAAAGCAAAGAGCCTCTTGGTGAAAGTGAAAGAGGAGAATGAAAATGCTGGCTTAAAACTCAACATTCAAAAAACGAAGATCATGGCATCCTGTCCCATCACTTCATGGGAAATAGATGGGGAAACAGTGGAAACAGTGGCAAACTTTATTTTTGTGGGCTCCAAAATCACTGCAGATGGTGACTGCAAACATGAAATTAAAAGATGCTTGTTCCTTGGAGGAAAAATTTTGACCAAACTAGACAGCATATTAAAAAGTAAAGACATTACTTTGCAGACAAAGGTCCGTATAGTCAAAACTATGGTTTTTCCAGCAGTCATGTATGGATGTGAGAGTTGGACCATAAAGAAGCCTGAGTATCAAAGAATTGATGACAAAAGATTCTTCAGAGTCCCTTGGACAGCAAGGAGATCAAACCAGTCCATACTAAAATCAATCCTGAATATTCATTGGAAGAGCTGATGCTGAAGCTTCAATACTTTGGTCACCTGATGCAAACAGCTCACTCACTGGAAAAGACCCTGATCTGGGAAAGATTGAGGGCAGGAGGAGAAAAGGGTGACAGAGGATGAGATGGTTGGATGGGATCACCCACTAAAAGGACATGCTGTGTGTGCTTAGCCGCTCAGTCATGTCCAAATTTTTGTGACATCATGGACTATAGCCTGCCAGACTCCTCTGCCCTTGGGGATTCTCCAGGCCAGGATATTGGAGTGGGTTGCCATACACTCTCTCAAGGGGATCCTCCCCACCCAGGGATCAAATCCAGGTCTCCTTTACCATCTGAGCCACCAGGGAAGCTTATGTTTGGGCAAATTCAGGGAGATGGTGAAGACAGGGCAGTTGGGCATGCTGCAGTCCATTGGGTCACAAAGAGTCGGACATAATTTAGTGACTGAATAACAACCACCACTTAACTTAGCATCAAAATCAAGTATGAGTACATTTTACTGGTGGAACCTAAGCTTTAACTGGAATCTTTGCTGAAATCTTGGGAGTCCTTACTTTGTTATTCTCTACACTAAAAATACCAAGAAAATGAAGGTGAAAGTCACTCAGTTGTGTCTGACTCTTTGTGAATCCATGAACTATACAGTCCATGGAATTCTCCAGGCCAGAATACTGGAGTGGGTAGCCTTTCCCTTCTTCATCAGATCTTCCTGATTCAGGAACCGAACCAGGGTCTCTTGCATTGCAGGCAGATTCTTTACTAGCTGAGCTATGAGGGAAGCCCAAAAAATACCAGGTGGTGGTGGTGGTGGTTTCGTCACTAAGTCCGATTCTTGTCACCCCATGGACTGTAGCCCACCAGACTTCTCTGTCCCTGGGATTTTCCAGGCAAGCATACTGCAGTGGGCTGCCATTTCCTTCTCCAGGGTATCTTCCTGACCCAGGAATCAAACCCGGGTCTCCTGCATTGCAGGCAGATTCTTTAGGAGGATATTGTAGAATATCTTGATTAAGACAGACTTCTGAGCCTACAGCAATCAGTGGCAAGCTGGAACTCAGGTGAAGACATGATCCTGTCATTCACCCAGAAGACAGGAGCTAAGAATGGGATGATGGTGAGAGAAAATTAGTCACATATCTGTGTTCATAGCACTTCTGCACCTACACAGATACCTTCCCATCCATATCATTGTTTTATTTTAATATATATTATCAATCATTTAGACAAGGCAATTTTTTAAGTATCTAACTTATTTTAACATATTCTAGCATTTGGGGAACATCTGCTAAAAAGAAGAGTTCTGGGATTTGGAGGGTTTCTATTCTTTACAACAGATTTGTTTTAGCCTGTGAAGGAAGATTAAAGAGTATGCATGTGTGTTAGTAAGAAAATGTTAAATTTATTAAGATTCAGTAAGAGTAGCATAAACATTAGACTAAAAATTTATTTTAAAAAGCTACAAGGAAGAAAAACAGGAAAGAAAGTATTATTATGCCTCAGAAAATCAAGCAGTTGCCTGAAGCTAAGGAGAAAAATGCATCTAGACACAAGGGACAAGCTTTATGAAATAACTAATCTGAAATACAAAAATGTGCCAAAATACATATTTAGGAACACAGTAATGAAAATATTGCCCCAAATGCTGTGAAAGGCTTTGAGAGTTAGGACACCCTGTATCCTTATTTCTTTTTATTTTCTAATCTCCAACTCTTAGTGCTCTGCCTGTGAAACATTTTATAACAATTAATCATGCAACATTTTATTTCTAAGGGAGAAAAAAAAAGGAAAAAGGAACAAAACAGAATCATATGTCAGAATCATATGCTCCCATGATGAAAAATATCAGGGCCAGCATGTCATTAATCAGGTGATCTAAATCTTAGCCTATTTTAATTCTTAGAAATAGGGAAAGAAGAAACTAGGAGAAACTGAGAAAAAGGAATGACGAACATGGAGAGGAAGGGGAAGAGGAGGGGAAGAAGGACCAGGAGCAGAGGGAAAGGGAAATAGGAGGTTAAAGGGGTAGAAGAAAGAAGGAAAGATAAAGATGTAGAGGAAGAAAAAGTGAAGGAGAAGGTGAGATACCGGAACAGAAGGAGACAGGAAGGAGACTGGAGAATTAGGAGAAACAATATTAACAATAGTTTCAACTTCCATTGTTATTCCAAATTGATGTGAATTTTCAAAATCAGCTGTATTCTTCCTTTTCTTTTCAGTGGCTAAATAGCCCCCAGATGCCAAAAAATGCTATTTCTGCTTCCTGAACTCAATTGCCTCTGATCATGTGTTTGTTGTTTAGTCTCTCAGTTGGGTCTGACTCTTTGTGACTCCATGGCCTGTAGCCCACAAGGCTCTTCCATTCATGGGATTTCCCACACAAGAATACTAGAGTGGGTTACCATTTCCTTCTCCAAGGGGATCTTCCTGACTCAGGCATCAAACCCATGTCTCTTGCAACAGCAGGTGGATTCTTTACTGCTGATCCACTAGGGAGGTCCAGATCATGTTTTAGTGTACACTTAAATTTTTTGTAGTTGGGAAGACTTTTTGAAAATATGGTGTGTACAGATGTGTGTATGTATGAGTCACAGAGAGACAGATTGACTGAAATTAATAGAACACAAATCTTGCATTCTGAAATTATCTTTTGATATTTGTAACTGGAGGCTACCATTTTAAAGCTGAAAAGAATTAACTGTGCTATATCTCATAGAATTGTTTATCAGTATTTATCAAGGCATTAATCAGTCACTTAAAAGAGCTAAAATTTGCCATTTGATTCCCATAAAAGAGATACATTTGTTAAAGTCAGAATGAAGTAGCCTCTACTCACTAATACAAGTATAACCAGATCTTTCTGTATAATTCTCCCTTTAACAAAATATCTCACCTTTTCAGGAGACTTTCCTGTCTCACACAAACCTCACCAGTTCATTTTACTTGTGAAAATAAAAATATACTAACATGACAGAAATGAGAGTAATTCTAACTTTTAATATGTTTCTATATATAATCATCCAGACAGGCTATTATTCTAAGGAATTTGCTGGTTTATTTCATTCTTTCTGTTTTCCCACTCTGATGAATTGAATAAGAATAGTAAAAGTAAGGCTGTTGATTCAAGACTCTGAACCACAGAACTGGCTGTCAATCATGCTGTGAATCTGGTCTTTATCTAATTATTATCATTCAAGTTTCAGATGTGTAATATATTATACATAAAGAAAGCCAATGATTACTATGATTATTTTAAATGACAATTAAAACATTGCATTTGATTCTGTGTAGATATGAAAATGTCTTAAATTGAGTGTTCATCGAAGCAGTTAAAGCTAAAATGATCCTGAGAATATGAGAATATAACCTCATATTCTGTTCCTTATACCTGTAAGAGAGGGAAACAGTTGAAAATTGAGAACACTTGATATATAAATTTTGACACTAATTTTTTTTCCTGTAAAATAAAATATATTTCTGACATGGAATTGTTTCTTTGCTCTCTTTTAGATATGTTTAAAAAATAAGTTTTTAAAAAAGAAGTTCGACCTGGTGCACTGGGAAGACCCAGAGGGATCGGGTGGAGAGGGAGGTGGGAGGGAGGATCGGGATGGGGAATACATGTATATCCATGGCTGATTCATGTCAATGTATGACAAAAACCACTACAATATTGTAAAGTAATTAGCCTCCAACTAATAAAAAAAAAATTAAAATTTTGAAAAAGGGGGAAAAAAAAGTTCTTAAAAAAGAAGTTAGTGATTTATTTTGCTCCCACATAAATATGGGTTCAGAGGAACGTCATCTAAGGCTTGTGTGTACAAGGACCACAATATTTCCAGCTCACTGCTCCATCATTCCTGGCATTATCTCTCATCCTCGTGGTTTAGGGAAGCACCTGTATATAGAAGGGAGTAAAATAAAGAAGAAAGGATAAAAGGAGTAGATGCTTCCTCTGTTTTTGGCTGTTTGTTTGTTTGTTTGTTTCCCTTTCTTTAAGGTTTCTGGAAACTGTCATGAGACACTTCCAGTTACTTTACATTAGCCAAAATTCTGCCATATACTGACACTCAGTTGGAAAGGAATGTGAGAAATGTGGTCAACATTCAGAATAGCCATGTGCCTAGCAGCTACATCACACTGGAAGAGGAATAGCATATTAAAGACATCTACATTTCCCTGTCATGTTTTCTCTTCATTTTCTTTTCTTTCTAGAGTAACATTCCTTTTATTTCCTCATTTCCCAAATGTGATCTTTAACTTTCTAATCCCAGAGTCTCTGCTAACAGAAGAAATAGGAAAAGCCCTTGGCATTTTATGAAACTCTTAAAGATTAGTATTTTATGTGGTAGATTTTTATTTTTTTTTTATTTTTTTTTCCATTTATTAGTTGGAGGCTAATTACTTTATATCATTACAGTAGTTTTTGTTATACATTGAAATGAATTAGCCATGGATCTACATGTATTCCCCATCCCAGTCCCCCCTCCCACCTCCCTCTCCACCTGATCCCTCTGGGTCTTCCCAGTGCACCAGGCCCGAGCACTTGTCTCATGCCCCCAACCTGGGCTGGTGATCTGTTTCACCCTAGATAATATACATGTTTCGATGCTGTTCTCTTGAAACATCCAACCCTCGCCTTCTCCCAGAGTCCACAAGTCTGTGGACTTTAGTAAAAGAATAAAATACTAGCATGTAGAACAACATAGATGAATCTCAAATACATTATATTGAGTGATGGAAGCCAAATACACCACCCCAAAAACAAAAGCTACCTTGGGACTCCATTACATGAATGTCAATAACAGGTGAAATTAACTTACGGTGATAAAAATAAAAAGCTGGAGATGGGTGGGGGGAAAAGATAGGGAGTGTGGGGGGAAAAGATAGGGAGTTTGGGGCTGACATACACATACTGCCATATTTTAAATGGATAACAAACAAGGACCTACTGTATAAGGCAGAGAGCTCTGCTCAGTATTATCTAACAACCTAAATGGGAAAATAATTTGAAAAAAAATAGATACATATATCCCACAAGGGCTTCCCTTGTGGCTCAGAAGGTCAAGC
The DNA here is from genome assembly GCF_023699985.2 of Odocoileus virginianus. Classification (NCBI taxonomy): domain Eukaryota; kingdom Metazoa; phylum Chordata; class Mammalia; order Artiodactyla; family Cervidae; genus Odocoileus; species Odocoileus virginianus. The sequence goes on from NC_069694.1 coordinate 54,662,190, forward strand.
GTCTGCCTACACTGCAGGAGACCCAGGTTCAATCCCTGGGTCGGGAAAATCCTCTGGAGAAGGCAATGGCACCCCACCCCAGTATTCTTTCCTGGAAAATCCCATGGATGGAGGAGCCCAGTAGGCTACAGTCCATGGGGTCGCGAAGAGTCGGACACGGCTGAGCGACTTCACTTCACTTCACTTCACTTCAGATACATATACAACTAAATCACTTTGTTGTACACCCAAAGAACAGTGTTAATCAACTATACTCCAATACGAAATAAAAAGTTAAAAACAGGGAGTTATTTCTTGTACGCATTGGAATTGACTGAATGGGGGCATAAAAACTATCTGGAATGACAGAAATCTTTCCCAGTTTTACTGAGTTGTTGGTCACTTGGTACATTTTTGTGTCAGTATAATCGAGTTGAAGGGATCTCTAGCTCCATATAAGGAGCTTGGAAATCACCACTCTGTCCTAGGAAGAAAAAACTGAACACATTGAAAAAAACAACCCATCTTAAATCTGTAAAAAAAGTGAGGTCACAGCACACACACTGCTGCAGACTTAATAAATGCTGAGTGTGCTGACTGCGCCACTGACTATTCCCTGTCTCTTGCCCTCTCCTACGGCTTTCCCGTCTTCACTGAGACACAACAGTATTGAAAGGAGGCCGATTAGCAACCCTCCAGTGGTCTCGAAGTGTTCCAGCAGAAGGGAGTATCGCATATCTCTCACTCCAAATCAAAACTTAGTGAGGAAGGCAGGTCAAAAGCTAAGATCAGCTGAAAGATAGGCCTCTCACACCAAACAGTTAGCGATGTTGTGAATGAAAAGGAGAAGCTCCTGAAGGAAATTAAAAGTGCTACTCTGGAGAACACCCGAATGGTAAGGAAGTGAAAGAGTTTTACTGCTGATAACGAACATTTTAGTGGTCTGTATAGACAGTCCAGCTAGCTACAGCATTCCTTTAACCCATAGGCTATCCAGAGGAGGGCCCTAACTCTCTCTGTTTCTGTGAAGTCTGAGGTGATGAAACAGCGGAAGTTTAAAGCTGGCAGAGGCTGGTTTATGTGTTTTAGGGAAGAAGCCATTTCCATAACATGAATTTTGAAAAGTGTTCAACTGTGGGTAAAAATCCATTAATATTAAACAACATTGTGTGCTACAGAGAAATCGTTCCTAAAGAGTCAATCAATATGGAAAACTTCACTCTTGTCTTATTTTAAGACACTGCCACAGCCACTCCAACATTTAGCAACCAACACCCTGATCAGTCAGCAGCCTTCAGTCTTGAGTCAGGACCCTCCACCAGCAAAGATATTATAACTGGTGTAACTTTGAATGTTCAGTTGTGATGGTCAGCAATTTTAGCAATCAAAATTTTTTAAATTAAGGTATGTACACATTTTTAGACAGAAAATATTGCACAGTTCATAGACTACAGTGTAGTTTGATTTTCTTAATTGACCTGTTTGTTTCTGACTGTGCCGCATGCAGGCTTTCTCTGACTGCGGGGACTGGGGCTCCTTTCTGTCTGGGGGCCCTCTATCCGGGGGGCTTCTCTTCTTGCAGAACGCTGGCTGGAGGGCCCGTGGGCCTCGGCAGCTGCAGCTCCTGGAGTCCAGAGCACAGGCTCGATTGTGGTGCGCGGGCTCAGCTGTTCCACGGCACCTGGGATCTTCCTGGATTCGGGATTTCACCCTCCCGTGTCTCCTGTATTGGCAGCTGGATTCTTTACTGCTGAGCCACCAGGAAAGCCTGTGCTTCTATTATACTATCAAAAAGGTCTAACAGTATGTTTGTGTCCCTTGCTTTCTATCACCTAATGACTGAGAAAAGCAGATGAGAAGGAAGATAAATGACTTGAGAAAGGTAGCCTGGAAATTCAAGTCTGACATCAATAATGAACAGGTCACCCTTAGGCACATTTTCCATCCTCTTCCCTATTTCCTGCTCACTTCCCTTCTTTCTGTTCACCCTGCTTTGCTCCATGCCTGCAATGCAGCAGACCAGGGTTCGATTCCTGGATTGGGAAGATCCTCTGGAAAAGGAAATGGCAACCCACTCCAGTATTCTTGCCTGGAGAATTCCATGGACAGAGGAGCCTGGCAGGGTTGCAAAAGTCAGACATAACTTAGCGACTAAACAACCACCACTTTGCTCCATGGGCATCTTACCAGAAAAGTACAGGTTGGAAAAAAGAAAGAATGATACAGTAAAGAAACAAAGTTCAAGAAAACCAAAACAGACTTGTCCTTTCCAATAAGCAGACTTTCTGGATTCAGAATTATTCCCCGTTCTGCCGTGAGTCCACAGAGGGACGCTCAGCAGCAGGACTCCAAACAAGGCCGCCCCCACCGGTGCCTGCTTCCAGGCAGCTGTTGTTCAGCGCTCAGCTGTGCTTGCTGCAAATCCCATGTATTTAAGTAAACATCATGTAGATTAAAGATTGTTAATGTGAAACAAAGATGATTATTTTTTGTAACAGCTAAGTGAAACTATTTAGCAACATAAGATAAATATATGTCATTTAAAATGGTTTCCAAAATAGTCACAAGCCAGACCACAGGAAAAAATTGGGGCAAGATGGAGAGATTAATTATAAAAATCTCAATCAATTCTGTACTCCAATAGCGTCACTTAAAAAATTACAACTGCAAACTACAGTTTAAGCAAAAACATCCTCTTTGGAATTCTAATCAGTGAACCCAAACCAAAAAAAATGTTTTGTCCCACATCAAGTGATCAGCCAGTGTATGGTTTCCTAGAGCTGCTGTAACAAAGTACCATAAACCAGGTGGGAAGACAAAAATTTTTTTTAATGTATTCTGTTTTTTTTCTTCCCCCCTCCCCACCCCCAGAGGCTATTAGTCCAAAATGAGATGTCAGGATGTTTGGTTCCTTTGTGGAGGTGCTCAGGGAGAATCTGCACCCTGCTTCTGTCCTAGCCTCTGCAGGCTGCCGGCAATCCAAGTTGTCCTTCATTTGTATCCTCCAAAATCTGTTCCATCTTAACTGGTTTCCTTCCCCTCCTGTCTCTCACTTCTGGCCTCACTTCTTCTTATAAGGGTATTAGTCATAACTGAGTACGACCTCATCTTAATGAGATTCCATCTTCAAAAACCCTGTTTCCACATAAGGTCACATTCACATGTTATGAATGGATGTGAATTTTTGAGGGAGATATTTCAACCTAGTACACCTAAAATTCACATTTGTACTTACATGTTTTAAGATAGTTAATTCTTAAAGTATGCTTCTATAACTTTTATCATGATCATTACATTATTTTTCAATTAATCATATAACCACATATCCCAATTGCATAACCTAAAAAGAGTGAGTGTTTTAGATCAGAAACACATAAAATATATGGGACTATAATTGTCCTTACATGGGAGAGATAGGGTAAGTTATATAATTTTTGTTACGTATCTAACCTTCCACCTCAACAAGAAAAAGAACAGAAAATAAAACCTAAGAAACAAAGAATATGGAAGAAAAAAAGATAAAAGCAAAGAAATACAAATACTGAAAATGTAAAAAAGGCAACTAAATAACCAAAAGATAAAATTGGTTCTTTGCAAAGGTGGGAGAGGGTGTGGAGAAAAGGGAATTTGCCTACACTGTTGGTGGGAATGTCAATTGGCACAGTGAAAACAGTACGGAGGTTTTTTAGCTTAAAAAACTGAAGATAGAGCTGCCAAATGATCCAGCAATCCCACTCAAAGGCATATATTAGGAGAAAACACTAATTCAAAAAAATACATGCACCTGTGTTTATAACAGCACTGTTTATAATAGCCAAGACATGGAAGCAACTTAAATATTTATCAACACATGAATGGATAAAGCAGATGTGGTATACACACAGAATGGAATAGTATTCAGCCATAAAAAGAATGAAATAATGACATTTGCAGCAATATGAATGGACCTAGAAATACTGAGTTAAGTCAGAAAGACAAAGGTCATATATCACTCAAATATGAAATCTAAAATATTATTTTCATTATGTTATCCATTTATTATTGTTATTCTTCTTACTATTACTACTACTTTTATCTCATGTGTCAATGTAAACAGAGACCAAAAAATGCAGAAAAACAATTATAGTTCCTGAACCTAAGAAATGAAAACAGTGACAAATAATGATGACAGCAACATCAATGCACTGCAAGATGCTGACACTAGTACAATGAACACTGACATTTTTCTGATTCTGTTGGTCACTTTTTTTTTAACTTGAAAGACACAAACAGGCTCACAAACTGAAATCAAAAGGGAAAGGGGTTGTGGGATAAATTAGGAGTTCGGAATTAGCAGAGACAGACTACTATATATAAAATAAACAAGGTCATAATGCATATTACAGGGAACTATATTCAATATCATGTAATAAACCATAATGGAAAAGAATATGAAAAATTATTTTCTTGCATATTATTATTTTCATATTCAGTTATATATATATATATATAATTGAATCATTTCACTTACACACTATAAATCAATTATGTTTCAATTTTTTTTTAATTTAAGCTGGTTCTTTGAAAAGATTAATAAAATCTCTAAATGTTTAGCAAGACAAAAAGAAAATGCAACTTTAGTATCAGTGACATAAAAGAGTATAGTTCACCTCACTACAGATTTAGTGACAACATCAAAAAGATAATATAGAATATGATAAATACCTTTCAGACAATAAACTTGAAAATTTATATAAAGCGGATGTTTCTCAGAAATAATATCCTCACCTTACAGGAGCTGACAGAGGAAGCTAAGTCAGATTAATTTGGTGTCTGTTTTAAAAACTGAATATTATTAAAATCTATTGACCCAAAGAAGCCCCTGGCAGAGATGAATTCACCAATACAGTCTTCCAAATACTATTTATGGGGGGAAAAATAAGCTTACACAAACTCTTCCAGAGAATAGCAAAAGAGATGGCATTGAATATGTTTTTTTTTTTTTGGCACTTAATATGTTTTATGAGAAAAGCATAAACTTAAAACCAAATCTGCATAATAATATCATCAGAGCACATTATTGAAAAGCAATCTCTTTTTGGACTATATGTGGAAATGTCCTAAGTACAAAATGAAATCATCAATACAAAAAATTACATCATGACCAGGTGACATTTTTTTGAATAATTAAAATATTAATTTTACATTAAAAAACTAACATAATTCTCCATTAACAGATAAAAGAAAATTCTTGTGATTGGATGGGTAAAGGAAAGCAAAGTAAAAAGTAAAATAGAACAAAATAAAACTAAACCTCCCAGCATCCTAGGACACAAGAGAACATTTTTAACTTGATAAAGACTATCTATGACATAAAAGGAATGAGAAACAAAACTACTGCAAACATCATTCCTAACGATAAAACATTAAAAATTTCCTCTAGTTTGGTAAAAAGCATCACTATTGCCTCTTTACTCACCATTATTCTGGACTTTGCAGCCAGCATAATGAGATTACAAAATTTAAGAAGCATATAAGTATTCAGAGAAAGGAAATAAAATAGCTATTAACTTCACATAATTGCATGCATAGATAAAACTAAGAAACTAGAGATATACTTTTATAATTAATGCATAAATTTTCTGTAGTCCATAAATACTTGTATGAATATATACATGTAACATCATATATATAGCAAAATATAGAATGAAATTTTCATATTATTCACAATACTATCAAAAAATCCTAAAATAGAAATAGTTTGGGCTGAATATGAGGAAAGATGTGTAGTACCATAGTATTGAAAAATTGTAATGTATTTTTGAGAAAAATTTTAAGAGACAATGATAAGGTACATCTTTAATTCATCACAGAATAATATTAAATACTATTATATCACTTCACAAAGAATTCCATTTTTCCTACCACTGACCTTTATGTTCTTGACATATATTTTAATTCTACATAAGTTGCAAATATACAATGAATTTTCACTTTATTTGCTTTAAAGAGTCAATGGCCTTTCAGAAAACAGCTCTCTTCATCAAACCTGAAGAAACTTTCTTCAAATTTAAGTGTCTGTGCTGGCATTAAAATTTTTCAACGTTCAATTTTGAAAATATCTTCATTTCACCTTTATTTTTATAGAATATTTTATTTAGTATGAATTTCTAGGTTGACTTTTTTTCTTTCTGCCCTTCAAGGTTTTGCTTCACTTTATTCCAGCCTTCATAATTAGTCATCTTTTGCTTTTATTGTTTGCCTGAATGTAATGTGTCTTTTTATCTTTGGCTAATTTTAAGATTTTTTTTTTTTACCTTATCTTTGATTTTCAAAAATTTGATTATGATGAGCTTAGTGCTGTGTGTGCATGTGTGTGTAATCTTGCTTGGGGTTAGCTGTGGGTTGATATCTTTAACTAATTCTGAAAATTTTTCAGCCACTATCTGTTCAAAATTTTCTTCTCCCCTTCCCTACTTTTTCTCATTTCTGAGACTCTAATTACAAATATGTTAGTATGTTTAAGATTATCTCATAGATATTGAACAGTTCTGTTCAGTTTTCTTTTAAAATCCCCCCCCCCCTTTTATTTTCCTCTTTGAAAAAATAGGAAAGTAGTGGTTTGTTTTGTAAACAAACTAAACAGTTTGTTTTATCCCTTTTACTGTGTAGCATTTATTAAGTCAACAGAATGTATTTCTTATTTCTGATGCTGTATATGTCTGTCCTGCCATTTCTTTTTATTTTCTTATACTTCACATTTTTCTGTTGAAATTTCCCATTTACTTACTTATGCATTTTGCCACCTTTCTCCTAAATCATTCACTATATTAACCATAGTTATTTTAAAGTCCTTTTCTTATAGAACTAATATCTAAAACATCCACAGAATTACTTCTAGTGACTGTTTTCCCTCTGTTTTCTGATTCACATGCTCTTGTTTTATTGCATATCTCATAAATATTGTCATATATTGAACTTGTGTGTCAAAGAAAAATAAAGATTAAAATCAGTGATATTTAACCCAAGATAAAGGACATGTTTTTCCCACTATTAAGCTGCTTCAAGGGTTAAGAATCAATATAACATATGTTTCAGCTGGTTCTGGGATCAACTCCACCACTGGCTTCTCAATATTTTGATTTTGAGATTAGAATATTTCCTTCGGCTTGGCGTGCTATCTGAGCACTGGCCAAATTTCCAGTAACTCTCTTTGATTTCCAGTTCAGTAGCTAATTTTCTGGATTGTAGGAGATCCCTCTCTGCTTTATAGTCTAGGTTTTTACTTTTTAGGTGACTGGGGACTTCTTCCTTTCCAGCCCTGCCCCTAGTTTTTCACCTTTGAGATATCTTTCTCCACCTTGGCCTACCATGGGTTCTGATTGTAACTAAATTAAAGTCTTCCCTGCTGGCTCAGATGGTAAAGAACATTCCTGCAATGCAGAAAACCAGGGTTCAATTCCTCGGTGGGGAAGATCCCCCGAAGAGAGACTGGCTACCCACTCCAGTATTCTTGCCTACAGAATACCATGGACAGAGGAGCCTAGCAGGCAACAGTCCGTGGGGTCACAAAGAGTCCGACAAGACTTAGCAACTAACTCTGTCACTTCCAAATGTCTGTTGTTCACTTTGGAGATTTCTCTCAGCCACCCTGCCCTTCTCCCAGCAAAAGCCCCTGTCTGCATTTGATGAAACCCTTGCGTACCTCCAGGGAATTTTTCACAGCATTTCTCCATGGCTCCCGGTCTTCAGCACCTCAATGAAAGTTCTGTACATCTTGAAAGACTTTCTCAGCAGTTTTACCCTGAATCCATTTTCAGCTCATTGCTTCCATGAGCTCGGTGATCTTGTGTAGCTGTAATAACATTCTTCCAGCTCCCTTGCATGTTGCAAGCCTGCTGCGTGCCTGGTGAATTTCGTGGCTCTGAGTGCTCCCGCAGCTATCGTGTCTTCCCAGGGCATTTAATCTATGCCATCATGAGCTCAGGTTAGGCCTGGTGTGACAGGCCTAGCAGTTGGAGGGTGGCCACAAATTGCGATCCCTTAAGAGGCTACGGAGTCATATCAGGACCTATGCAGCCATTATAATTTTTTAAAGTTTCTCCTGGTTTCTGCTCACACGATCCTATCACAGGGTCACTCTCCTCTCACTACAGGTACAAGGCAGCAGCTGTAGCTCCTTCTCCGCTCCTGGAAGGGGCTCCTTACCTGGAATATTTAGGCTTGTATTCATCCTAAATTCTCTGATGGATTTAAAAGTTAAACTATGATTTTGTAGCTTATACGGTTTGTTCTCGTTGGGCCAGAACCTTTTTTTTTTTAATATGATACAAAAAAAAAAAAAAACCCTAACTATAAAATATTGGTAAGTGTAACTTCATTAAAATTAAACACTTCTACTTATCAAAAGATTCCAGCAAGAAGTTAAAAAAGCACTTCATGAGTAGGGGAAGATATTTTAATACATACAGCTAAAAAATAAATTTAAAAAAAACTTCTATCCAAAATATGGAAAGAGCTCCCACAAAAGCAATGAGTAAAATACAGATATCCAACATAAACAAAACACCAAAATTTCAAAAACTAGTCAAAATATTTGAAAAAGGGGTTTCATAAAAGAGGATATTCAAGTGGTCAATAAAAATTTCACTACATTATATCATTCGTCAGGAGAAGGCAAGTTAAAGCGACAATTCAATGTCACTTCCTACCCACTAGGGTGGAAAAGTTAAAGAGCTTAAAATTTTGAAATATTGGCTAGGATGTGGAACAAACTGGAGTTTTACGCACTGTTATTGAGGAAAAACCATTATGGAATAGTTTTCCAAAATCGGCTAAAGCTCAGTATATGTGCGCCCTATGGATTGACCTTCCCAATCTAAAGTATAGAACCAACAGAATTCGGTATACACACATTCACCAAACTACATGTACAAGAATATTTTTAGTAGCCCTGTTTTTAATAGATCAAGATGGAAGCAACCCAAATATTCTTGAAAAGTAGATATTATAAGTAAATTGTGGTAAAATCATACATATGGAACAATGTATAGCCATGAGAATGAAGTCTCACCACACACAACATGGGTATAATCAATAGTCATGTTAAGTGAACAGAGTCAGACATAAACTTTTGATTTTTACAAAGTGCAATTACCAGGCAAGGAAAACATAGGATGATAGAAGTCATAGAAGTTTTTCACAGTTATTTATTGGATTGGGTGAGGTATATTCGTGAGAGTTTCTTGGTCTGTTCTAATACTCAATTTCATAATGTGGAGATCAAGTATTCATTTGTATAAGCCACACACTTAAAATCTGAGCACTTTATGTATGTTACACTTTTATGTTTGCCAAGTGGCAGAGCTAAACCTCAAGTGCCTAAAGTCTTAGTCAACACAACTACAATCTTACCACTTATGCTACTTCAAGTTAACAATTATCAAGGGGGTTGTGTTTTCTCTTTTCAAATAATAAATATGCACTGTGGCATCAAAAAGTCAATCTTCCTCTACTTGAATACTGTGATTTAATTATTTAAAAAACAAAAAACTCACATCACCACAGATGAGCAGATGCCTCAAGGCAAAAGCCAGCCTTCTCCTTTCTAAACTCTTCTGGTTCACATTTATCACTATTTCTGACCTCTGATGTTTCAATCATACCTCCTACTGGTTCAGTTATGCATTTAAAAAGATATTTTAAATATATTACCCAGAATTGTTAGGTATTCTATTCAAGAATGATTTAGCCAAACATCAAGTATGTCAGACTGCCTATGTTGAATCCTATTGACTATTTTGAACAAAGTATTTCAGATTTTTTGTTTTCTCCAGTTCACAGAGTATACATTCTCTACCTTTCAATCCTACCTGGTTTATAACTTCTGATTATAAATGCATTTTCAATGAGAACTGCATCGCTTTCTATAAGCACTTCCTGAGCCCTGGGTTGTGCAGACCCGATTTCAAGTTGCTTTTCCCAGAGCCCTGTGGGTTTCAACTGTTCTGCACCAATTTAATGGGAATTTCTTGACTCAGCTTTCCAGAACAATGGGGGTTGATTTATACCAGGCCCCATAGCAATGAGTCAGGCATGCTGTTCAGATATCTCCTTGATGAGTCTTTGCCCTTTCATATTCCTTCCTAGATGCTGACTACATGCAGCTTCCAGATTCCCGTGGACGCAGTTGCCCAGGTTCTTGACCCTGGGTGGGAGAGTCAATGAATCCCTGACCTACTCAGGGTTATACCTGTTGCCCACATTGTACAAGTTTGACCATTAAACTTGTATTCCTCATCTCTATTTGAACATTAAAACCCCAACCTCAAAGAAGTTTGATTCGTATAGCCTTCTGTTTCCTGCTTTGGCACACATTGATCCAATTATCTTCTAGTTACCATTTAGTTATAGAAATTGTTCATTCATTTCCTTATTTAAAAAATTAACTGTATAGTTTAAAACTGTTATATCTATCTTGTGTGTATATAATGATATGTGTGTATATTTTCAGTGAGTGGGCTTGTGTTTACACACTAACTAGCTTGCCATATTAATCAGAACTTTGTTGTATTTGCAAATTGAAATATAGATAGATAGAAATATATACAGAGATATATATTTATTTTTTAAAAGCAACTTAACTGAATTTCAAGAGTCTTCTTTATTTGTGTGCATTGCATCATTTCAGTTGTGTCCGACTCTTTGCGACCCTATGGACAGTAACCATCAGCCTTCTCTGTCTATGGAATTCTCCAAGCAAGAATACTGGAGTGGGTTGCCCTGTCCTCCTCCAGGGGATCTCCCCAGCCCAGGGAGTGAACCCATGTCTCTTACATCTTCTGCATTGGCAGATGGGCTCTTAACCACTTCTGTGACACCTCGTATGCAAATATACTGTTTCTATTCAAGAATTTTACTAGTTTTACATTTAAAGCAAAATTTCAGAAGAGTCCCAAGACTGTCAGACTATTCATGTTTGTTACGTACCTCATGTTAATTGCAGGACATATTTAAAAAATTCTGTTTACTTGGAAACACACACTGATGAGTAATTGTTTGCAATTGACAGGAATATCTATTTTTTTAAAAAATTCATAAGTGCACACATTGAAGTGTGATGAACAGGTTTTTATTCAAAATCCTTTATTTTCCTAATAAGTTCTTATGAAACAGAAGCCACATACTCTGCAGCCAGCAGACAAACACAGCTAATGATCTGGTGACTTCTGTTATAAAAATTCAACCTTTGCTTCTAGCCTCCCTCTGGCCTTCCTTCGTGTGAGCAGACATCTCCACCCTGTGATCACTCAACAAAAGATACCACAGCGCATCCCAGCTTACCTTTTATGCAGAGCAAAATGTATGTGAGTGTCTGCGTACCCATGATCTTCTCTCTCTTACATTAAATCTAACATGGTAACTTACCTTGTGGCATTCTGTTTGTCACTGCTCATTTTACCCTGTAAAAATAAAAAATTTAGCCAGCATCTGATACTGTAGCACATGAAGTGTTAAGCTATTTGGATGCTTCATCCTGTTTCATTTGAAATTTCACAGTCACTCAAGGTGACATTTCATATGTCAGGATCAGTAGTTCTTCAAGCTTAAAACTGTGAGCAGTGTTACCTTTCCTCAGATCAGGAAGAGGCTGCTCTAATCTTTGTACATCCTGGAATGTGTATTTCCAGTGTTTTCTAAATCCTTTGAGCAAAAGGTTTTCCAAATGATTTACAGAATGCATTCATGTTAGAAGTTGCTCCTCCAATTTCTGCAATTTGGTACCTGGGGCCTTTTCAAGGATTGTTATAGAAGTAAGATTTCTTTCTTCAGGAGAAGTTGTACCATTGAGGAATATTATTATTAACTATTCTAAAAGGTCACATTACAACAACACTACATAATTTAGAAAATTTCAAAAATCACACTTTTAAGAAAGAACAAGTGGCATCATAAATAGCAGCAATGCTCCAAACCAAGCTATTCAGTCTATTTACAGGTTTCTGTTTGTGATGTTCTTTCAAAATATGTACATAGGATTTCCAGTTTTATTAGTTTTCCGTGAAGGATTACACTGGAATATAAGTTTGGGTCCCAAGTAGAGTCCAGAATACAGCCCACTTTCTCTGCTCATAGTCCTCTATTTAGTGTATTCCAAGCTAGAACACAGGCTTAAGATCTTTCTTCCTGCTTAAAGACCTGACCCCAGTGAGCCTTCCAGGATGAGGATGTACTTCCACCCTTAGCATCTCCCAAAGCTATGTTATAAGTAATCTGTTGATATTTCCACCCAATAATGAGTTTATTAGAACCTCCACTGGAATGACTACACATGTCTTAAAGAAAATAAAAATGTAGCTGGGGATATTTCCTAGAATTTTAAAAGCATAGAGTTAGAAGTTTTACCTGTCATGTGCTTATCTAAAAATATTAATTTATCATTTGGTACTACTGATTTGTTGTTATTGTTAAGGCGCTAAGTCATGTCTGACTCTTTGTGACCCGATGGGCTGTAACACTCTACGCTCCTCTGTCCAACTATTGACTATCTCAGCTAGTATTACAAGGTATTCCAGGATGTTCCAAATTTTGAACATTAAATAAATGACTTTTGGTGGTACATAAACACCTCTAGTAAATTAATTGTTTAAAGAGGCACACTGAGGCTTTCATTTGAGTGGTGTACTAATGGTTTTCTACAAGGATAGCCAGACTAAAGAGTCCCATTTAAACCAGAGTTTAAATAGTGTTTGTATTTGGGTCTAGTTAAGGCTAGCAAAAAAGATCTTCACGACCCAGATAATCACGATGGTGTGATTTCTTACCTACAGCCAGACATCCTGGAATGTGAAGTCAGATGCGCCTTAGAAAGCATCACTATGAACAAAGCTAGTGGAGGTGATAGAATTCCAATTGAGCTACTTCAAATCCTAAAAGATTATGCTGTGAAAGTGCTACACTCAATATGCCAGCAAATTTGGAAAACTCAGCAGTGGCCACAGGACTAGAAAAGGTCAGTTTTCATTCCAATCCCAAAGAAAGGCAATGCCAAAGAATGCTCAAACTACTACACAATTGCACTCATCTCAAACACTAGTAAAGTAATGCTCAAAATTCTCCAAGGCAGGCTTCAGCATACATGAACCGTGAACTTCCAGATGTTCAAGCTCATTTTAGAAAAGGCATAGGAACCAGAGATCAAATTACCAACATCTTCTGGATCATCAAAAAAGCAAGAGAGTTCCGGAAAAACATCTATTTCTGTTTTATTGACTATGCCAAAGTCGTTGTATGGATCACAATAAACTGTGGAAAATTCTGAAAGAGATGGGCATACCAGACCACCTGACCCACCTTTTGAGAAACCTGTATTCAGGTCAGGAAGCAACAGTTAGTACTGGACATGGACTAGCAGACTGGTTCCAAATAGGAAAAGGAGTACATTGAGGCTGCATATTGTCACCCTGCTTACTTAACTTATATGCAGAGTACATCATGAGAAATGTTGGGCTGGAGGAAGCACAAGCTGGAATCAAGATTTCTGGGGGAAATGAATCAAGATTTCTGGGACAAATATCAATAACCTCAGATATGCAGATGACACCACCCTTATGGCAGAAAGTGAAGAAGAACTAAAGAGCCTCTTGATGAAAGTGAAAGAGGAGAGTAAAAAAGTTGGCTTAAAGCTCAACATTCAGAAAACTAAGATCATGGCATCTGGTCCCATCACTTCATGGGAAATAGATGGGGAAACAGTGGAAGTAGTGTCAGACTTTATTTTGGGGGGCTCCAAAATCACTGCAGATGGTGATTGCAGCCATGAAATTAAAAGATGCTTACTCCTTGGAAGGAAAGTTATGACCAACCTAGATAGCATATTAAAAAGCAGAGACATTACTTTGCCAATAAAGGTCCATCTCGTCAAGGCTATGGTTTTTCCAGTGGTCATGTATGGATGTGAGAGTTGGACTGTGAAGAAAGCTGAGCGCCAAAGAATTGATCCTTTTGAATTGTGGTGTTGGAGAAGACTTGAGAGTCCTTTGGACTGCAAGGAGATCCAACCAGTCCATCGTAAAGGAGATCAGTCCTGGGTGTTCATTGGAAGGACTGATGCTGAAGCTGAAACTCCAGTACTTTGGCCACCTGATGCAAAGAGTTGACTCATTGGAAAAGACCTTGATGCTGGGAAGGATTGGGGGCAGGAGGAGAAGGGGACGACAGAGGATGAGATGGCTGGATGGCATCACCAACTCGATGGACATGAGTTTGAGTAAACTCCAGGAGTTGGTGATGGACAGGTGGGCCTGGCATGCTGCGATTCGTGGGGTCGCAGAGTCAGACATGACTGAGCAACTGAACTGAACGGAAGGCTAGCAAAATTTCTGAGGACTTACAAATGGACTCAATAAACTGAACAATCCTGTGAGGAAAATTAGGTTCTGATCTTATTTAGCTTTTCAGTGAAGAAATTCAAGTCGATGTTATCTATTACATAATCCTGAGACGTTGCTAAGGTAGGCAAAAGCTATTTTTATCTGAAGTCTTTTTATTTTCTGGTTTTCAAAAAACAAAACAGATTTCAGACCCTATGGAGTTAGAGAGCATTTTATCTATTATTCTACCTATAACAGATTATACTCACACATAAATCTTCTAAATGAAGAGTTATTAAATTCAATCTAATTGATTTTCTCTCCTGTTTTAATTAAAATAATTCATTTTTCTCAAGCTGATATTATTGCGCAGAGAAAATTTTCAAACCAGTAACCCTCCAAAGGTAACTGAGATTAACCCAGAGATATTCATTTTTTTTATGTTCTTGCAATTTGTCCATTTTCTTTTTATTTAGAGAGGGACTATTCTATATTAAACCTTTCCTATTTGGTTCCTCAAGAAAGTCAAAGTGATGAACTATAATGGTTTCTACCATAGAGTGAGGATTTATAAGAACCTGAGAATTGAGTATAGTAATGATAAGATGAAAATGGGAACAAGCTACATTTTTAGACAGTGTATCAGTTCAGTTTTGTTGGGTCCAACTCTTTGCAAACCCATGGACTGCAGCACGCCAGCCTTCCCTGTCTATCACCAACTCCCAGAGCTTACACAAACTCAAATCAGTGATGCCATCCAACATCTTTTCTTCTGTCATCCCCTTCTCCTCCCACCTGCAATCTTTCCCAGCATCAGAGTCTTTTCCAATGGGTCAGTTCTTCACATCAGGTGGCCAAAGTATTGGAGTTTCAGCTTCTACATCAGATCTTCCAATGAACACCCAGGATTGATCTCCTTTAGGATGGACTAGTTGGATCTCCTTGCAGTCCAAGGGACTCTCAAGAGTCTTCTCCAACATCACAGCTCAAAAGCATCAATTCTTCAGTGTTCAGCCTTCTTTACAGTCCAACTCTCACACCCATACATGGCTACTGGAAAAACAATAGCTTTGACTAGATGAATCTTTTTTGGCAAAGTAATGTCTCTGCTTTTTAATATGCCCTCTACATTAGTCATAGCTTTTCTTCCAAGGAGTGAGCATCCTTTAATTTCAAGTTTGCAGTCACCACTGGCAGTGATTTTGGAGCCCAAGAAAATAAAGTCAGCCACTGTTTCCACTATTTCCCCATCTATTTGTCATGAAGTAATGGGACTGGGTGCCATGATCTTAGTTTTTTGAATGTTGAATTTTAAGCCAGCTTTTTCACTCTCCTCTTTCACTTTCATCAAGAGCCTCTTTAGTTTTTCTTCAGTTTCTGCCATAAGGGTGGTGTCATCTGTATATCTGAGGTTATTGATATTTCTCCTGGCAATCTTGATTCCAGCTTGTGGTTCATCCAGCTGGCATTTTGCATGGTGTACTCTGCATATAAGTTAAATAAGCAGGGTGATAATATACAGCCTTGATGTACTCCTTTTCCTATTTGGAACCAGTCTGTTGTTCCATGTCCAGTTCTAACTGTTGCTTCTTGACCTGCATACAGGTTTCCAGGAGGCAGGTAAGGTGGTTTGGTATTCTCATCTTTTGAAGAATTTTCCAGTCTGTTGTGATCTACACAGTCAAAGTCTTTGGCATAATCAATATTGTACAGAAACTATTCCAAGATCCACTGGTGAACTATGTTCCCTTATTCCTTAAAGCTTTCCTAGGTTACTGTTTGTTTATTACAGGATGCAGAACTTTCTTTGCCATTTCAGCTTACTGCACTAAAGCAAAAGGACCAGCATAAGGAGAACCCTGCTTTTCTATTGAAACATTTTATTTGCATTGAGTGGACAAGTGTAAATATGTTAGATACTTAAAAGTATATAATTCATAGAACAACCATCCTTTTATGTTATATCTGGTTTGTTGGAAGTAAAACTTTTTTTAGAAAGGAAACATTTCTCACTGATGACCTTTTAGAAATTGAATCTCATTTAAATATTCAAAGACTTCTCAAAATAATTGGCTTTTAAGGAAAGACTATTTTTCTTTCAGTTTAAAGGAATCTGTTCACTTTCCCTCAAGTTAAACAGGTTTCCCCCCCTTGTTTCAAAGAGAGGCATTCTTTGGAAATTGTAATGCATCTCTTAATGACAATGTTGCCCAGAATAGTTTCATTGTTAGTCTCCTGCCTGCTCTGTGATGTGCTGCCAGTTCCAGATGCTAACAGGAAACAAGAGCACAAAGACAGATGAGGGAGCTTCTGCTACTACTGACAAGAAACAAAGAGTGCATGTGAATTAAATCTGTTCACTTTAGTATCTGTAAGTGTAATATTTCCATGGAACTTAATTCCTTTTATTGGCTATGGAACTTTTTCTCTGAAGATAAAATTCAACCCATGAGCCACAAAAAATATATATATAATCACTTTCAAATCATATGTCAAATGGCAGCAACATGTCTCCTATGGGGATTTGAATTAATATGCCCTCTTTTTTAATGGATTATAGAGATCTTGTTACTTCCACAGAAACAGAAAATATACTTAAGGTTACTTGTGGACAGTTAGGTATCATGCATTCTAATTACTAAGTGAGCATACCAAAATATTTGAGGTAGTTGATGAAGTCATAAATGATTTAGCTGAAATGACAAATGTATTTCCAGATGCTAAGCATTTACCTGCACAGTTTTTAATTTTGTGCACATAGAGGTGTTCATCAGACATGTATTTTTGTATTTCTGTTCCTTCTGTTTTTTTAATTCTCTTTTAACCATAATGGTTTTTTGTTTGTGTTCATTAATTTTTATCTCTAACTCCAGATGATTAGTCTAAAGGCAAATTTCATAACTTTGAACATCATTTGGATAATGTTTTCTATTTTATAAAGTTTTTATGTTTCAAAATTAATAATAGTCTGTTAATGAATTTATCTCAGTTATTTGTATTATATTGTCCTATTTACCTACTGCATATGTACTTCACTCTAATGCAGGGTTTTCCAGCAACATTTTTGAGCATAGTTTTTACCCTTCCATGCCATTACATTGCTATAATTTCAAACAATTTCTTCTTTCAAGATTGCAGCTATAGAAAGTGTGTGCAATCTCAATCAACATTCAGTGACATGTTTAGAGAGGAAAATTGAACCAAAATGCTAAGAAACATGAACAAATTTTTTAAACCCTCCCAGAGTTCACAAAAAATACTGCTCCTCCCCCTAACTTTTGATAAAAAGATGAAAACACTTAAAGGTGCATAAAAATTGCAAAAGCATCTCCACAGTACACAAAATCACCAATAACTGGAACCAATGTCTAGAAATAGTCATTTTTTTTACCAGTTTGTTCTATTGAGCAATTTGTTATTAAGATCAATTTGTCAAATCAGCCAATTTTCAATGAATTCACCTACAGTTTAATAGAATTGTTCCATACTTTCTGGTGTTATCACTGGAATTTCAAAGTCCCTAAAAGGGAAATCTCTGTCCAAAGTGAATGCTCATAGTCTTCTAGGAAAGTACATTTCTTCCTTGTCTCTGAGTTCCATTGCCTTCAGGAAATTCAATCACTATGTGTTCAATATATCCTAACTTTATATGTGCTTTTAATATTTATGAAGATTTAATGTGGTTCTGTGGTATGCACGGACCTCAAAGGTACCAATATTAAAAGATTTTAGAAATTAAATATATCCAGATACACCAAGGCACAAAAACAACAAGATACAGAAAAATA
Source organism: Odocoileus virginianus (assembly GCF_023699985.2). Classification (NCBI taxonomy): domain Eukaryota; kingdom Metazoa; phylum Chordata; class Mammalia; order Artiodactyla; family Cervidae; genus Odocoileus; species Odocoileus virginianus. Next base: position 54,680,308 of record NC_069694.1, read on the forward strand.
TGGCTAACATATCTTACATTTGTACAAAACAAAGTAGATCAAAAGTCTGGATTTTTAGAACAAAGCCATATTGGAGAAAAGGAAACATAGAGTAGGAAATTTCAGTTTCTCTTGGTAGTAATGTTTATGCTATTTAGAATATTTATAGACATTTAGAATTTATATAATTTAAAGATTATATGGCTGGTATGAACAGGAAGTAATTTAGCCTAATGTACGAATAAGTTTGGTCACGGTCTAGACGCATGCATCAGAGTCTAGGGAGATAACTGGAAAGCAGCAGATTTAGGTACAAGCTTGACATTCAGGTGCACATGATGGGAGACACCTTACCAGGAGAACGATGTCCTTGACTCTCTAGAACCCAAATGGAGATTGACTGATGAGCTGAGTCTTTCATGCCATGGAGACAGAAATGCAGATCAGAAAACTTCCTGTGTTCTGTCAAAGTAAAACCTGCATGAGAAAAAGTTATACAGACAATAAAGCCTTTTTGAGACTATCGCAATAGAGGAGAGAAACTGAACTTCACTCCGCTAGAAGAAAGCCAGGAGAGCTTTTAAGTGCTAAAATGAGCTGGTGGAAAAGTACTGGAGAATGACAGGGCTAAGTTCATCAATTAGATGTGTTAAGTACATTGAGTTTTCTTAAATTGCAACTCGGGTTTTTTTCTCTGTGATTTAGCCATCTGTTTGCTAAGTGGCCCTCACTGAATATAGGCCACCATGGACTGAAGGATGGGATGCCATCATCCTTGATGGTTGCATTTCAAAGGACAGCTCCTAGGACTTGAAAAGAGATATCCCTGGGCTATAAAAATGGCAAGAAACTTTTAGAAAGAAGCAAGTTGCCTAAGGTAAATGCTTTAAGAAAAGGGAAAGCAGAGGTTCATGGTTAAGAGGAAGTCTGTCTAAAGGTGAGCCAAGCTGAGGGGAACATTAGACCATCTTGATCATTTCTTTACATGTTTATCCATAAAGCCAAGGTTTCTTTGCCTTTCACCTCCTATTGGATCCTTAGAAGAATACTATAGTAACCAGATGTGAGCCAAAATGTGAGCCAAAATGAAAGTTTAGAGATAAAAATAACTATGTAAAGGAGTTTAGTAGTTTAGTTTATAGCCCACAAGTATATATACACATAACATTAAGAGAAGGATATCCAAAGCATCTGAAAGAAAAAAACTATCATCAGATATCAAACATTTGAAATGATACTCAGTTTCGCAAATGGCCAGAAAATATAGTAGAGGTAAAGATCATGAAGGGAAAGAAGTCATGAAACCAAAAGGCCATTGTCTTAAAGAAAAATCAACACACCTGTTCCTTCAGAAGTCCTCAGAAAATGAGAGGGAATAATCTAAGGTTTGTAGATGACTGCAACAAGAAAGGGTTATCAGATGGTATAAGCTTCACAGAGGAGTGTTTAGGGAAAACACTCTTAAAATTGCATAGGAGGAGGACTTGAAGACAATTTCCAAGGTCTCTTGAATTAATATATGTCTCCTAGGGAGACTATCTTTGCTCTGGGCCATCTTTTGAAGAATTTTTGTATAGCAAATAGCTTTGGAAGATAAAAATAATAAAGGGCAGAGTGTATATTGGCCATTATAATAAAAAATAATGCCTCCCTTTATGGTAAAGACCAGGCAGGCTTATTGCCCATTTGAAAGATTTGTGTTCCCTAAGTTCAGAGTTCCTTCCCTGCAGTGTATCCCCACATATGCATGTGACACTTAACACTCTTTGCGTCACCCTGGGTCTGAGGATAACATTACAAGAAAAATGATGAAACTCTGGCCACTGCTATTGCTGTGAGTAATAAACTTCCCATTGTCTCTGGAAAAAAAAGAAATACCATCCAAATAACAAAAGCAACTAAACTCAGACTCGATGAGGATGATAAAAAATGGAAAGAACCATATCAAGAGATGAATATATATATACATACAGACACAGAATATGTGCATCTGTCTAAATTAAGCCATATTTTAATGGGTGGATAGTCTGGGAAAACAAAATATAAAACCTTGGCACAAAAGAAGACTTACTGTAAGGGAAACCCTCATAAATACTCTGTATGTTCTAAAATCTAAGAGTTGGGGCAAGAGGTGGTAGAGATAAAAGTTTCCAAATTTTCCCTCAGGGAGAGGGAGGTAGGGGAGAAGGCGAGAAAGGAAATAAATGTATTTGGAAGCTCCCAACACACTGGGTTAGGGGACTGTGAGCTGAATGATGGTATCATGGGGGGCGGAAATACTGCTTCTCAATGGGAAAAATATTGGCATCTTATATTTCTGTCATATGTGTCTGAAAAGAACTAGGAAAGGGAAAGAAAGTATGGATTAAATGGAGAGGCACAGAAAAGCCTCCACGGGGCAAGCGAGGGGGCTGGATGGGGTGGAAGATCAATAACATTTTGAGCAAATAAGGAAAAGAACAGGAGGAAAAATGGGTAAACATCCTTGTTTCCTGCGAGAAGTCATCCGGAGGGCACTGAAAACCGAGGGCGGCAGGGGTGGGGTGAGCTGCCGGGCACCTGAGCTAACAAAAGCACCATTCCAGGCCAGATGCCTGATAGCATCCTTATGTGCAGAATCGCAGGAGAGGGATGCACAGATAGGAAGGGAAGAGGAGCTTCTAGACAATATCACACTGACTGAAGTCAGACAGAGAAAGACAAACCTCACATGATACCATTTGTGTGTGCTAAGTCACTTCAGTCACGTCCAACTCTATGAAACCCTATGACTATAGCCTGCCAGGCTCCTCTGTCCATGGGGACTATCCAGGCAGGAGTATTGAGTAGGTTGCCATGCCTTCCTCCAGGGATTTTTCCCAACTCAGGGAACGAACCAGCATCTCCTACGGTTCCTGCATTGCAGGCAGATTTGCAGATTCTTTACCACTGAGCCACTGGGAAAGCCCCTGGTATCAATTATATATGGGATCTAAAGATAATACAAATGAATGATTATGCAAAACAGATACAGGCTCACAGACTTAGAAAGTAAGCTTATGGTTAACAAAGGGGAGAGGGAGGGAGGGACAAATTAGATATATGGAATTAACAGATACTACACACAGAACAAAGCTAGTGGAGGTGATGGAATTCCAGTTGAGCTATTTCAAATCCTGAAAGATGATGCTGTGAAAGTGCTGCACTCAATATACCAGCAAATTTGGAAAACTCACCAGTGGCCAGAGGACTGGAAAATGTCAGTTTTCATTCCAATCCCAAAGAAAGGCAATCCCAAAGAATGCTCAAACTACTGCACAATTGCACTCATCTCACATGCTAGTAAAGTAATGCTCAAAATTCTCCAAGGCAGGCTTCAGCAATACGTGAAATGTGAATCCCCAGATGTTCATGCTGATTTTAGAAAAGGCAGAAGAACCAGCGATCAAATTGCCAATATCCTCTGGATCATCGAAACAGCAAGAGAGCTCCAGGAAAACATCTATTTCTGCTTTATTGACTATGCCAAAACCTTTGACTGTGTGGATCACAATAAACTGTGGAAAATTCTGAAAGAGATGGGAATACCAGACCACCTGACCTGCCTCTTGAGAAACCTGTATGCAGGTCAGGAAGCAACTGTTAGAACTGGACATGGAACAACAGACTGGTTCCAAATAGGAAAAGGAGTACGTCAAGGCTGTATATTGTCCCTCTGCTTATTTAACTTAAATGCAGAGTACATCATGAGAAAGGCTGGGCTGGAAGAAGCACAAGCTGGAATCAAGATTGCTGGGAGAAATATCAATAACCTCAGATATGCAGATGACACCACCCTTATGGCAGAAAGTGAAGAGGAACTAAAGAGCCTCTTAATGAAAGTGAAAGAGGAGAGTGAAAAAGTTGGCTTAAAGCTCAACATTCAGAAAACTAAGATCATGGCATCCGGTCCCATCACTTCATGGAAAATAGATGGGGAAATAGTGGAAACAGTAGCTGACTTTATTTTCTTGGGCTCCAAAATCACTGCAGATGGTGATTGCAGCCATGAAATTAAAAGACACTCCTTGGAAGGAAAGTTATGACCAACCTAGACAGCATATTAAAAAGCAGAGACATTACTTTGTCAACAAAGGTCCATCTAGTCAAGGCTATGGTTTTTCCAGTAGTCATATATGGATGTGAGAGTTGGACTGTGAAGAAAGCTGAGTGCTGAAGAATTGATGCTTTTGAACTGTGATGTTGGAGAAGACTCTTGAGAGTCCCTTGGACTGCAGGGAGATCCAACCAGTCCATCCTAAAGGAGATCAGTCCTGGGTATTCATTGGAAGGACTGATGATGAAGCTGAAACTCCAGTACTTTGGTCACCTGATGCAAAGAGTTGAGTCATTGGAAAAGACCCTGATGCTGGAGGGATTGGGGGCAAGAGGAGAAGGGGATGAAAGAGGATGAGATGGCTGGATGATATCACCAACTCGATGGACTTGAGTTTGAGTAAACTCCGGGAGTTGGTGATGGACAGGGAGGCCTGCCTCCTGTTCTTTGATTCATGGGGTCGCAAAGAGTCAGACATGACTAAGCGACTGAAATAAACTGATTAGGCTTAATAATTCTTTCCCATTTTTCCTTTAAACAAAATAAGATTTAGGATCTTAATTAACTCTCTTGCACAAAAAATATGATTTCCCAAAATGAATTACTAACTAAATGAGAGTTCTCACATTTCCTCACCATCTGGCATCCAATGTCTCAGTTAATACAAAATATGTATTAGCTTTCTATTATGGCAGCCCCTTTAAGGCTCAAATTTCTGTGTTAGGGGAATCCTAGTGCTAAAACAAGATTTCAGTGACTTAAAAAAATAAATGTTGCCAAACTTGTTACAACAGCTGTAAGCCCCGGCATCCGGCTGTGAAGTGCCATGTCTGGCCTCTGTGTCTACAGGGCCTCATCGTCCCCTTAGCAAGCCCTGTGATCACCCTCCCTATCAATAATGCTGGTCCTAGCCTGTGGAGAAGATCCACCCCAGGATTTCCTAGCAATGCTGATGGCTTTCACAGGCAACATATTCCTGATGTGCTTCAGGAATGATATCTCTTCTGAATCGTCTCTTAAATATACTCTTGTAGATCTTGTGGCTTCACATAACATGTGCAAAGCAACAGTCCTGTCTCTCTGAGCTCTTTAATCTCGTCCTCACCATCTTCCACAGTAACTCAGGCACTTCATGTTACTCAGTATGCCCTATTGCTTTTTCCAGGCTTTCTATGAGCCACCCTCTCAGGGATTAGGCTAGTCCCCTCAGGTCTATGCCAGAGTTAATGTCCTAAAAGAGCTCATCCAAGAAAATTGGCCCTTGTTCATCCAGCCCCATGCTAAGGCCATGAGTCCTCCACAAAAAGCCCCAAGGGTCTTCCGACTCCCTGAATGACCTTTGGTGGCTATCCAAAGATTCACAATGCCAAGCAAGTCCTGGTTCGAATACCAGCAATGTCCCAACAGCATGGAGCCATGGGAAACAAACTTTGAAGACATGAGGGAAACGACCAGAGCCAGGAACTGAATAAAAGTTACAGCCAGATAACACGGAATCTGTGTCATCCAGTGCTTGAGTGGTTCCTGGTCAACAAAGAGCAACAGCCCAACTTTTGAGAGCAATAGTCTTGCTCAGAGAGCCGACTGAAGTCTCCAGCTCTGAGGCAGTGAGAACAGATTCTAACCCAGAGCCCAGCAGTAACAGTCATGACTAAGTTGCAGAAATGGCTCTGTGCGAACAAGGCCTCCTGCCAACAACTTGAGGAAATGTTCCTTTCCCCCTGAATGCAAATGTTATTCGGAAGAGGAGGAAAATAGGCAGGAGCCCAGGAGGCTGGAGAGGCAGATGTGATGAAGAGTTAAACTTTGAATTTATTGAATAAACTACCCAAAAGGCACTCATTAGACTGAGGGAAAAAAATCTAAACTGGAATTTAATGACATATTTAATCATTATTATTTGTCTCCCATTAGGGAAATGGGGAGGGGTTTACGTGCAAAATGATATCCTTTATTAAAAATAAAAGAAGTTGAGAGCCCTGTGGTTTTCCAAAGTATTCATATGCTTATCCTCTTAATAGCCTTTCTTAAATTTTTTTGTTTATGTTCATCTATAAGAGGAGACTGTTAAACAGGATAAATGATCCAACTGCATATGAGTCTCCAATATTCATTCTAACCTCTCTTCACTGATAAAATCACATAGTTTGGGGAGGTGATTTCAGATCCAGTAATGATTCTAATTAGTAAAACCAGTCACAATACCCACTTCCATTACCAGTAACTGGTTGAGGAGCCCAGAGCAATCATGGCAGCGTTCTTCCTCAGCAAGGGGCCAGTGACTTGTGTTAAATTAGAATATAAGGGGGAAGGTTTCTCTGGTAGCTAAGTGGTAAAGAATCTGCCTGTCAATGTAGAAGACAGGGGTTCGATCCCTGATCTGGGAAGATCCCACATGCTGAGGGGCAACTAAGCTGGTCCACCGTAACTACAGAACCTGTGTTCCAGGGTCCTGGAACTAGTGAGCCCACTGCCCAGAGACCCTGCTCCTCCACAGGGGAAGCCCTCTCACCACGACTAGGGGGAAGCCCCTGCTCTCCATAACGAAGGGAAGCCCTGGCGGCAACCAAGACCCAGCACGGCCAAAGATAAATAAATAGATAATTTAAAAATCTTTACATAACAAAAGAACAGTCTTACTCTCTCTCTCTCTCTCTATATATATATATATATAAGGGTAAATGTATTCTATAGATATGAGAAGAGAAACATGGACACAAGAAGTCCACTGACTTATAGCAGTCTGTAGTTTATGCCCTGACAGCTGATTTTTCCTTTTTGTAATGCAAGTGCCTGAAATAATCTTTGGTTGCAGAGGCATCCCCTTCAAAAATGGCTGTCTCTCTCCGACGGCCACACTGCAGCTGCAGGACTAGAGAAAGAGCCAGCTTGCCTTCCCTCTCACCCCAGGAGCCTTTGTCTGACATCTCTTGGCTGATTTCAGTTAACTGGCCACCTGGGCTCTTGCTTTTCTCTTCTCATGCTCTCAATTCCTGCTTATTAGGTTTTATTCGCCCATACAGAGTGAGCCTGAGACATCCTAGGCCTCCACCCCCGACCCCAATAAAAGCAGAACCCCAGGCAAGCGCCCTCTGTGTCTCTCTCTTTTCTCTGTAATGCCTCTGCGTGGCCTCAGGTGTGCAATGTAATTTCCAGGACCTGTACACAATAAACCTTTCTCTTTTTATCCCCCCAAAGTTTCCTGCTGGTTATTGCTGAGGGTGCCTTGCGACCTCAGTAAGAACCACAAGCATTGGTAAAGCTGGTTTTCCTTAGGCTAAGACTAGGACAAAACACGGCCATTCTACCCCAGGGGAAAGACCTCAGGAAGGAATGAGTGTTCTACTGTGTAGACTGCAGAGATGGAGGAAATCTGAGTCCTTAGTGACATAGCTGAGCTGCTGAATCTACCAAATGTGAACCCACATGACTTTTGAACTTTGGATATTTCCTTACTGTTTAAGTCAGTTTGTGTTGGCATTTTGTTATTTAGAGCCACAAGCATCCCAGTTGATGCACACCAACTGGAAAGGTCGGCTTGCAATGTTCTTGCAGGCGGTGGTCTCTTTAAGCCAGTGCTATCTCAGACAGAAGACTGTACTGCCATTCAGCCCCGAAGCTTTAACAGGAGTTAACAGAGGCTATTCCTAAAATAGCTTCAGCAATCACCACAGTAGTAGTCAGCTTGTCTCTCCAGCCATAGTTGCTATTCTGTAATTCTATTATAAAGACCAGTGAATTGTTCTCCTTATTGAATTCTTTTTCATAAAAGAAAAAATTATTTCTTAAATTGCAGAAGAGGGTGTTTTTCAGGAAGAGAGAATATTCTCTACTGACAAACTAACAATAATCTCCAAACCCTCCACTCTGGTAGAGCAAATTTTTAAAAAGAAAATGAATAGCATCTAATGACATTACTCTTGTAATTTTCATTCACACTGCCTGCTAAAAGCCACAACAGAAGTGTTCCTCTTCAAATACTCCTGTGTGGAGCTCATTTATAATGTGTAAAAATGGGTAGAAATTATAAGGCATTGTACAAATGAAGAATTTTAGGAAATAAAGTTATATAAATCCAATATACCTAATTATTTTTAAAAGAGAAAGAAAGGGAGGAAAGACCTAGAAGGGTTTTTTCTTTTTTTTTTTTCTGTACTACTAGAAGAAATTACAGACATGTTTGTTGAAATGGTTCTTTATCTTAAAGCAGTTTCTCTTTTAATTACTCACATTGGGTATTTAAATATATACTGAAAGAAAGGTAGTCTATTGCTAGTAATGTTTTGTTCACTACATTTGTAGCTGTTTTATTGTGACACTTGTAAGATTACATGTCAGGTAGGAAATTCAAACAGAGATTCCTTTGGAACAAACTGCCAAGTTCTGTTAATTTATCTCAATTCTAAAAGAAGAGACACTCTCAAAGTCAAGGGAGCTTTGGAGAAGGATAATCCAGCTGATGCCTGACTTCAAATACAGCGTTTGTTTATAATATGTGCCTTTAGAATATATCTGCATAGACAATGCAAATCCCTAACTCTAAATTCTGAAATTCTGATCCTAACTTCTAAGAGCTCCCTGTGCCATTCTGATTGTTCATTCAGGATTAACTCCAGAAGAACTGTATTTTTTTAATTTAATTTTTATTTTATATTGGGGCCAGAAGAATTTTAAAGTTAGTATTTTCTTAAAGTTTTTTCAGTGTTGAGAATAATAATAAAATGATTAGTGAGGGATAAGATGAAAATTCTATTTTAAAACATTCTCCATGTTCAGTTGAAAAGAAATAACATTTACCTGAGAGAAAAACAAGACCCTACATATTTCCTAATATGACATCACTCAATTTTGGCTTTAACTCACTTCTATGAGTTTTTTTCCCTAATTTATCTTAATTTGTAAAATAAATGAGTTGTTCTAAATAGATCTCTGAATAGTTCCTTAGAGCCATAAGTTATTACTCTAAGAATATATCAAGAAAATATAAAAATCACATAAAATTCTGGTTTTTATGGCCATCAAATTCCTTTAAAATTTTTCCTTGATTTGCTACTTCTAACAATTGAGAAATAAATTCTATTTCAAATTAATTCTGTTTTAATTAGCTAATATCAGAATTTTCTTGAACTTGGAGAAGCCACTTCCTGACTTTGAACCTCAATTTTTCATCAATTAAGTGGAGGAATGAGAATGCTGGGTAAAGTTGCTTCTATAGTCTCTACCAACACTGAGTCTCTACCAACACTGAGACTGATGATTCCATGGATCGATTAAGAGACACCTACTATAGTATCATTTTTTCTGCTGGAAAGTAGAATTAGAGGCAAAGAATAGAAAAGTTTCTTGCAAATTACTACACATAACTATCAGAAAGAACATCCAAAATACATTCTTTATAAGTGAAGTTCTAAAAAACTTTAGAATGAGGTTTTCTTATATTGCTTGAATAAATTAAAATTATACAACTCAAAATAACTACTTTGAAGGCATCATCATTCATTTAGAAATAAAATTCCCCAAGATTACTCAGTTAAAAAAATATTCTCCAAATATTCAAGCTCTTGGGGAAATATTATACATAAAACCTCTTCTTGAGAAGTCATACTTTGGTAAAAACTAATTATAAATTCTTTTTAATAAGAAACATGGCTTTTTGCCATGTAACAGTATAAAAATGTGAGATCCACATATACCAGGTATGTTCTAATAATTTTCTTAAGTTTTCTTGTAATTATCCCACTTGGGTGGGAATGAAAGGAAGGCAATTGGCAAATAATATATGGAGAATAAATATGCTTGTGTACTAGATGTACTAGTATGTGGTTTATGATAATCTCACCTTGAAAAATAATATGAGGTCATACTTATACAGTGTTAGCTATAGAATATAGTATTTTAAAGTAAAAGTATCAGAGATCATTTGTATTGCTAAATAAGATTTGGTCACAGAGTACTTTAACCCCTTTTTATTGCTAAGTTTCTTGTCCATAGACGAGACAATGCAGCTGAGACTATGGTAATATGGTAACCCAACTTCCCTGAGTGGATTTTAAAAATAACTTGGATTTTGGAGGTAAAAACCAATAAAAGTTAAGCACTCTTTGAATAAATCTTGGAGGAAAGAAACCAATCTGCAACAGGTTCTACTTAAATGGACAGGGAGACTACTGTGATAAATATCCTGTTTGTACAGATGGTACCTTCAGAGCCCATATAGAAATACTTTGGAGATAATGTGGATTTGGTTTCAGATCACAAAAATAAAGTGAGCATTGCTATAAAGCAAGTCACACAAAATTTTTGGTTTCTCAGTGCGTATTAAAGTTACGTTTATAGTATAGTCTACTAAGTGTGTAATGGCAGTGTCTAAAAACTGTACATACATTCATTAAAAACATTTCATTGCTAGGAAGTACAAACCATAATCTGAGCCTTCAGGGAGCTGCAGTCTTTTTGTTGGTGGAGGGTTTGAAACATTGAGAATTACCAGAATGTGACTCAGAGAAACCAGGTGAGCAAATGCTCTTAGAAAAACGGCACCTATAGCCCTGCTCCCCACAGGGTTGCCACACACCTGGATTTGTAAATAACCTGCTCTCTGCAAAGCACAATAAAATGGTAAGGCAGAAGGGAGCCAAGGATGAGATGGTTAGATAGCACCACCGACTCAATGGACATGAATTTGAGTAAACTCCACAAGATAGCTGGTTTCCCAGGTGGCGCTAGTGGTAAGGAATATGCTTGCCAACGCAGGAGACATAAGAGATGCAGGTTCAATCCCTGGGTTGGGAAGATCCCCTGGAGGAGGGCATGGCGCCCCACTCCAGTATTCTTGCCTAGAGAATCCCATGGACAGAGGAGCCTGGAGGACTATATAGTCCACAGGGTCACAAAGAGTCCACAGTAGAAGTGACTCACCACACACACTGGGGGATAGAGGAGGACGGGAAGCCCTGCCGTGCGGGAGTCCATGGAGTGGCAAAGAGTCTGACACAGCTCAGTGACTGAACGGCAACAACACACACCGATACAGCCGTTCACAGTTAGCAGATCGCATTCCAAGATGGACCATTAGCATTATATTCATTCAAAAAAATATTTGTACCAAAAAGAAAAAAAACAATATTTACCATATTTTGAGAAAAGTGATAGAACAGGGTTTTGATATCACAACATTCTTTCTTTTCTGTTCATCTTGTTTGATGTTCCCTGAGCTTCCTGGATCTGTAGTTTGGTATCCCTACCTAATTTTGTAAAGTTCTCAGTCCATAATTATTCAAATATTTATTTTGCCTCGTTCTCTCTCTTTTTTCTCCTTCTGGTATTTCAATGTTGCATACCTTTTATTGCTGTCCCACACATTCTGGATATATCTGTTCATCTTGCTTTGATTTTTGTTTCCTCTTTGTGTTTCAGGTTAGGAAGTTTCTACTGAGCTACCTTCAAGTTCACTCATTATTTCCTCAGCTGTGAGAAATCTAATAAACCTGTCAAAGGCTTTTGTGTTTTCTGTCTTTTTTTTCTTTCACTTCCCTTTGGTTCTTTCTCAGAGAGTTTCCATCTCTCTGCTGACATTATCCATCTGGTCTCACATGTTATTGAATTTTTCCATTAGGGTTATTTATATATTAATCATAGCTATGCTAAATTCCTTGTCTGATAGTCCCAACACCTGTGTCCTTTCTGGGTGTAGTTCTGAGGCTTGCTTTGGTCCTCAAATGTATTTTTATTGCCTTTTAGCTTACCTTGGAAATTTTGTTGAAAGAAGGACATGTTGTATCAGGTAATAGATACTCAAATAAATAGGACTTCAGTATAAAGATTTATGTTAATATGGTTAGGAACTGAGTTGTGTTTAAGGTCTGTTACAGCTATAGGTACCAAAGACTTCAAATTCTTCTAGTGTTGTTTTTGCTTTCTGACTGGGATTTTTGGCTTCTTCTTATTGCTCACAGACAGCCTGTATCTTGCAATTCTTTCAGCTATAATCTACTCTTCATATACTAGAGGTCTTTGGATGTGATGATGACTCACAGGGAAGAGGGCACATTCAATAGCATTCCAATTAAGACTCAGTCTTTTAGCGAGCCAGTGTCTTGAGGGTGTAGTCTTCACAAGTATGTCTATCCCTCCTCCAGGGATATAACTTGTATCCCTCTTCACTTATACTCTTCCCTGCTGCAGTATTCTCAATACATTTCCTAAAAACCCTCTTCCATGTTGAGTTTGATTTTTTATTTTGTTTTGAATAATTTTTTGTTGTTCATGTTTGTCTGCTATTTTTTCCCCTAGGTGAGACAGGAAAGTTGAATCTGGGTGACTTTGCTACCCTGAACTGTGATAAGTTTTCAGAATTTGCTCTCTGGCAAATTCATTCCCCCTGGAGCCCAGGCTTTGTAGGGAGACAAGCCCTAGTGAATTTTCAGGATGGTTGTTATAGCCATCCTCCAACCAGGGCCAGGAGGAGACGTTTCTCAAAGGCTCACTGGGGAAACTCGGTGGGTTCCTGCAGTGAAAGACTGATGACCTGCAAGACCCACTTACTCACTGCAGCAACTGGGATTTTTTTTCACTCTGATGTTAGCCCACATTCAGGCCCAGCAATTCTTCAAAATAGCCACTAAACTCTTCCTACCATCATTCAAATTCCAAAGGTGTCTGCTCCAGGTAAGCCAATCTCAGGAGCCATCTGCCTCTTCCTGTGCCTGACTCTCCAGAGTTTAGGGTGAGCCTTTCCCAAAAATCAGATCTCCAATGGGTCCAAAAAACACCTGACTTTCAGTTTTTCCTGCTTTTTCTTCTTTCCATGTCAGAACGAAGAACTGAACCAGAAGTCTCATATACTTCATTTTGGTTTGTGCCCCTCTATCTTTCTTCTTTTCTAAGTCTTTTTTCTTAAGTGTTCAATTTGATCAAACTATGCAGATAAGTTACAAATTATGCAGAAAGTTTTATCTTCAATTTCAGTGAGGCATGAAATGGCTAAATGCAAAACATTGATTCACCAAATCCTGGAGTTTTGCTGAGGAAGATATGAAGTTTTAGTGCGATTGTCCGAATGAGAACTAATAGGAACTCTGTTGGTCATGACCTTAGTGCCACTGGGATTTTGAAAACAGTTCTTGTGGTCTTTAGATTTAACTTTCACAATCAGAAATAGTGATATCAGGCTAGGAAGAAACAGACAAATGCTCTGACCGGTATTATGTGGCAAGGAAGACATTCTAAGTCAGGTTACTTGTGATGACTGATCTCACCAGAATTAGACTCAATGGAGAGTCGACCTTCAAACGCAGACTGCTCTTGCCAATCCTGCTTCCCTGGTGGCTCAGCTCGTAAAGAATCCACCTTCAATGCGGGAGATCTGGCTTCGATCCCTGGGTTGGGAAGATCCCCTAAAGAAGGGAATAGCTACCCACGCCAGTATCCTGGCCTGGAGAATTCCACAGATAGGTATGGAATAGTACCATGTATAGGCCATGGGGTTGCAAAGAGTCAGACAGGACTGAGCAACTTTCACTTTCATTGCCAATCCTATCCCACTGGAAAAGAAAGACTTAGGTAATTTAATTTTTTTATCTTCCCCAAAAGAACAAGGTCATAGATTTTTGATATTATTTGTTACATGTTACTTGTGTTTTGCTATTAAAGCACTTTAAAATGAGAATTCTTCCTTATAGTATAGCTTAGATGAGTCTTTATAGATGTTTACTATATATAGCATGTCTAAACCATATTTAAATTATTTATTACTCTGGAAAACTGAAATTTTTTAACTACTTAACTGGCAAAATCAAGATCCATAAAAATTGATTCTTGTACCTGAAAATTACTGCAAGATATAGAAGCAATTGCTACCTATTTTTGTTTTAAAGTGTAAGTTTGTATTGTAATTTTATTATATTATATTAATTTGGCATTCAAAACTGTGAAACTCAAATTATGAGTATACAGTATAATCATCAATTTATACCAGATAAACTGAATCTGTTAAGTATTTATTATTAAATAGAAACTCCACTCCTCACCCAAACCACAAAACAGAGGATTGTTTATAAACAATACTCGGCTTAGTAAAAGTAAGTGAGGTTCGCAATATGCAATGCCTGAGTCCACAGTCAACAACTTATATTTCTAAGTCATTCTCAAAAATTTAGTATAGTGAATAGTATTTGTGAGAAGATTGAAAATAATTCAGATCTTGCTCATCAATAGGTGTTCATCTTGCTCTGAAAAAATTAACATCCATATTTTTCTTGTTCAATTCTTGGCTATTTAAAGGCTGGCAGTGAGCATCAATCAATGGAGGTCTTTTCACAAATGGCCTTTTAACTCCCTGCCACCTGTCCACTAGGAAGAGACTTTATACCAGCAATAGGTTAATTATCAGCTACTAAACAGATGGGAACAATTTTTAGTTACTACCAATTTAATCAGATTTGGAGTAGTGACTTAACTATGAAAAGCCTCTGTCTTATATTATTTGTTCTTCATATGCATTGAAAGTGAAAGTTTCAGTCACTCAGTCAGGTCTGAGTGTTTGTGACCCCATGGACTGTAGCCCGCCAGGCTCCTTTGTCCATGGAATTCTCCAGGCAAGAGTACTGGAGTGGGTTGCCATTGCCTTCTCCAGGGTATCTTCCCACCCAGGGATCAAACCTGGGTATCCCGCATTGCAACAGATTCTTTACCATCTGAGCTTCATGTGCATTAATTCACTATTTTTTTTTTTTTTTTAGTAAAAGACACATAGATCTGGCAATTTTCACTCTAACAAGCGTATCATGTTCCACTGAGATTTTCATTGACTTGAATGTATAATTCACCCTTATAAAAACTAAAACTTTTGAGTAGTAATCTGAAAGCACGGCTGAATTTAAAGAATTTTCACAAGAAAGTAATTTTCTCTAACTGCTTAGTAGACAACTGCCTAGAGTCCAATCATGTAGCATCACTAAATGCAGTATGATAAAGTAAGGATCTTTGTTATCTCTACTTTCTATTTCCATGTCAAAACGCTACATTAGAATTTTTTCCTGTAAAATTCAGTTTACAACTGTAAAGACAGCATTCTGTGAACAACTTGAATATATAATGAGGATGAAAACTATTGAGATTTATCCTATTACAGTCAATCCTCATTATTTTCAAATTCTGTATTGAGAATTCACCTACTTGCTAAAATTTATCTGTAACCCTCAAATTAATACTCAAGGTGTTTTCAGATCATTTTTGGACACGCACAAAGCAGAAAACAAAATGAGGCACCTGACACATATAGGCCTGGCTGAGGTCACACAAGGCAATGGACTGCCTGGTCAATTTAACTCACATTGTAAATAAGTATCCTTTTGTGGTCTATGTACAGTCATGCTTTTCACATTTTTGAGTATTCCTGATGATTTTTCTATTTAAAAGCTCATGTTTTGGCCCCCAGGTGTAGTGCTGAAGTATCTGTAGTGTTCCTAAGCTCAGGAAGGCTGTGCTGTGCATTATGGAGAGACCGTGTGTGGGATAAGTTTCACCAGGTGCAAATGATAGTGCTGCTGGCTGTGAGCTCAGTGTTAGGGAATCAATCATATATATATAAACAAAGTGTCTATGCACACAAAGCAAGGGCACGCATTGATCAGCTGATTAACATCGTGTGAGCGGAGGCTGCAGGAACCTAACCCTGTATTTCTTCCAGGAGCAATGATTCCTGTGTGCATGAGCACTCAGTCACTCAGCCGTATGTGGCTCTGCGACCCCATGACCTGTAGCCCACCAGGCTCCTCTGTCCATGGGATTCTCCAGGCAAGAGTACTGGAGTGGTTGCCATTTCCTCCTCCAGGGGATCTTCTTGGCCCAGGGAGCAAACCTGAGTCTCCTGCCTTGGCAGGCAGATTCTTTACCACTGAACTACCAGGGAAACCCAGGAGCTTAATTAATTAATTTGATATTCATTAATTCAGGGCTCAGAGTGCTTTTATAAAGTTTGCCAACCACAAGTCATGACAACCTATTGCACCTATTTTCAAACTACTGGCATCATATCTAAGTACATCCTAAACTTTGTAATGCAGTTGTAACGAAGTTGATGCACACTGAAGTGAGATGGATGCGAATGCAAACAGGTCATCTACTTATGACATAGGCATCTGGATCATGGACAATTCTGCGATATTCTTGAGTTTTCATTTCTTTGAAAGGAACTATTGATTTGAAAACATTATTATATAACCACATTTTTTCAAACAAATGTTTCTACAATAAATACTTCACAAAGATTATTGTGAATGCATTCAAAAAAATTTTGACACTTCCATCAATTATTATTTCCTCAATTCAGTTCAGTCACTCAGTTGTATCCCACTCTCTGTGACCCCATGGACTGTAGCACGCCAGGCCTCCCTGTCCATCACAAACTCCCAGAGTTTCTCAAACTCATGTCCATTGAGTCCGTGATGTCATCCAACCAACTCATCCTCCATCATCCCCTTCTCCTCCTGCCCTCAATCTTTCCCAGCATCAAGGTCTTTTCAAATGAGTCAGCTCTTCCCATCAGGTGGCCAAAGTATTGGAGTTTCAGCTTCAACATCAGTCCTTCCAACGAACACCCAGGACTGATCTCTTTTAGGATGGACTGGTTGGATCTCCTCGCAGTCCAAGGGACTCTCAAGAGTCTTCTCCAACACCACAGTTCAAAAGCATCAATTCTTCAGTGCTCAGCCTTCTTTATAGGCCAACTCTCACATTCATACATGACCATTGGAAAAACCATAGCCTAGACCAGACAGAACTTTGTTGGCAAAGTAATGTCTCTGCTTTTTATATGCTGTCTAGGTTGGTCATAACTTTTCTTCCAAGGAGCAAGCATCTTTTAATTTCATGGCTGCAGTCACCATCTGCAGTGATTTGGAGTCCAAAAAAATAAAGTCTGTCATGTTTCCACTGTTTCCCCATCTATTTCCCATGAAGTGATGGGACCAGATGCCATGATCTTAGTTTTCTGAATGGTGAGTTTTAAGCCAGCTTTTTCACTCCCCTCTTTCACTTTCATCAAGAGATTCTTTAGTTCTTCTTTGTTTTCTGCCAAAGGGGTGGTGTCATCTGCATATCTGAAATTACTGATATTTCTCCCAGCAATCTTGATTCCAGCTTGTGCTTCTTCCAGCCTAGTGTTTCTCATGATGCTCTCTGCATAGAAGTTAAATAAGCAGGGTGACAATATACAGCCTTGAAGTACTCCTTTTCCTATTTGGAACCAGTCTGTTGTTCCATGTCCAGTTCTAACTGTTGCTTCCTGACCTGCATACAGATTTCTCAGGAGGCAGATCAGGTGATCTGGTATTCCCTTCTCTTTAGTAATTTTACACTATTTGTGGGGATTCAAACAGTCAAAGGTTTTGGCATAGTCAGTAAAGCAGAAGCAGATGTATTTCTGGAACTCTCTTGCTTTTTCGATGATCCAGTGGATGTTGGCCATTTAATCTCTGGTTCCTCTCCCTTTTCTAAATACAGTTTGAACATCTGGTGGTTCATGGTTCACATGGTTGAAGTCTTGCTTGGAGAATTTTGAGCATTACTTTGCTATCATGTGAGATGAGTACAATTGTGTGGTACTTTGAATATTCTTTGACATTGCTTTTCTTTGGGATTGGAATGAAAACTGACCTTTTCCAGTCCTGTGGCCACTGCTGAGTTTTCGAAATTTGCTGGCATATTGAGTGCAGCACTTTCACAGCATCATCTTTTAAGATTTGAAATAGCTCAACTGGAATTCCATCACCTCCACTAGCTTTGTTCGTAGTGATGCTTCCTAAGTACACTTGACTTCACATTCCAGGATGTCTGACTTTACATGAGTGATCACACCATTGTGATTATCTGGGTCGTGAAGATCTTTTTAGTATAGTTCTCCTGTATATTCTTGCCACCTCTTCTTAATATCTTCTGCTTCTGTTAGGTCCATACCATTTCAATCCTTTATTGAGCCCATCTTTGTATGAAATGTTCCTTTGATATCTCTATATTCCTCTAGTCTTTCCCATTGTGTTGGTTTCCTCTATTTTCTTTGCATTGATCGCTGAGAAAAGCTTTCTTATCTCTCCTTGCTATTCTATGGAACTCTGCATTCAAATGGGAATATCTTTCCTTTTCTCCTTTGCCTTTAGCTTCTCTTCTTTTCACAGCTACTTGTAAGGCCTCCTCAGACAACCATTTTGCCTTTTTGCGTTTCTTTTCCTTGGGGATAGTCTTGATCCCTGCCTCTTGTACAATGTCACAAACCTCTGTCCATAGTTCTTCAGGCATTCTGTCTGTCAGATCTAATCTCTTGAATCTATTTGTCACTTCCACTGTAAAATCATAAGGAATTAGATTTAGGTCATACTTGAATGATCTAGTGGTTTTCCCTACTTTCTTCAATTTAAGTCTGAATTTGGCAATAAGGATTTCATGATCTGAGCCATGTCAGCTCCCTGTCTTGCTTTTGCTGACTGTTTAGAGCTGCTCCATCTTTGGCTGCAAAGAATATAATCAATCTCATTTTGGCATTGACCCTCTGGTGATGTCCATGTATAGAGTCTTCTCTTGTGTTGTTGGAAGAGGGTGTTTGCTATGTCCAGTGTGTTCTCCTGGAAAACCTCTATTAGCCTTTGCCCTGCTTCATTCTGTACTCCAAGACCAAATTTGCCTATTACTCCAGGTATTTCTTGACTTCCTACATTTGCATTCCTCCCCTATAATGAAAAGGACATCTTTTGGGGGTGTTAGTTCTATAAGGTCTTGTAAGTATTCACAGGACCATTCAGCTTCTTCAGCATTACTGGTTGGGGCATAGATTCAGATTACTATGATATTGAATGTTTTGCCTTGGAAATGAACAGAGATCATTCTGTCATTTTTGAGATTGCATCCAAGTACTGCATTTTGGACTCTTCTGTTGACTATCAGGGCTACTCCATTTCTTCTAAGGGATTCTTGCCCACAGCAGTAGATATAATGGTCATCTGAGTTAAATTCACCCATTCCAGTCCATTTTAGTTCACTGAGTCCTAGAATGTCGACATTCACTATTGCCATCTCCTGTTGGACCACTCCCAATTCGCCTTGATTCATGGAGCTAACATTCCAGGTTCCTATGCAATATCGCTCTTTACAGCATCGGACTTTGCTTCCATCACCAGTCACATCCCCAAGTGGGTGCTGTTGTTGCCTTGGCTCCATCTCTTCACTCTTTCTGGAGTTATTTCTCCACTGATCTCCAGTAGCATATTGGGCACCTACCGACCTGGGGAGCTCATCTTTCAGTGTCCTATCTTTTTGCTTTTTCATACTATTCATGTGATTCTCACGGCAAGAATACTGAAATGGTTAGCCATTCCTTTCTCCAGTGGACCACATTTTTAATTTATTATTTCAATATATATTCTGCATAATGACTTTTCTAGAAACCCTGATATAAAGATCAAAAGCCACACCAAAGCAGAACATGTCCTGAAACACAGCTAAACGGGAAAAGTGTTGCTGTCTGTCAGAAACTGTTGTTTTCAGCATTCACAAAATCATGTTCTTAATATCCACTTTATTAGCCTTACCAAGGGAACATTTTATGCAAAGATGGGCTCAATAAAGGACAGAAAGGGTAGGGACCTAACAGAAGCAGAAGATATTAAGAAGAGGAGGCAAGAATACACAGAAGAACTATACCAAAAGATCTTCATGACCCAGATAATCATGATGGTGTGATCACTCATGTAGAGCCAGACATCCTAGAATGTGAAGTCAAGTGGGCCTTAGGAAGCATCACTATGAACAAAGCTAGTGGAGGTGATGGAATTCCAGTTGAGCTATTTCAAATCCTGAAAGATGATTCTGTGAAAGTGCTGCACTCAATATGCCAGCAAATTTGGAAAACTCAGCAGTGGCCACAGGACTAGAAAAGGTCAGTTTTCATTCCAATCCCAAAGAAAAGCAATGCCAAAGAATGCTCGAACTACCACACAATTGCCCTCATCTCACACTCTAGTAAAGTAATGCTTAAAATTCTCCAAGCCAGGCATCAGCAACACGTGAACCGTGAACTTCAAAGCAGAAACATTACTTTGCCAACAAAGGTCCATCTAGTCAAGGCTATGGTTTTTCCATTGGTCATGTATGGATGTAAGAGTTGGACTATATAGAAAGCTGAGCACAAAAGAATTGACGCTTTGAACTGTGGTGTTGGAGAAAACTCTTGAGAGTCCCTTGGACTGCAAGGAGATCCAACCAGTCCATCCTAAAGGAGATCAGTCCTGGGTGTTCATTGGAAGGACTAAAGCTGAAGCTGAAACACCAATACTTTGGCCACCTCATGTGAAGACCTGACTCAATGTAAAAGACCCTGATGCATGAGATGGTTGGATGGCATCACCGACTCGATGGACATGAGTTTGAGTAAACTCCGGGAGTTGGTGATGGACAGGGAGGCCTGGCGTGCTGCGATTCCACGGGTTGCAAAGAGTTGGACACGACTGAGCAAGTGAACTGAACTGAACTGAATATCCACTTAGGTCAGAGAGGAAAGTAAAAGCTGTTATGACCATACCATATTAAGGAGTAAGCACCACTTTCCTCCACTTTCAATGAAACTTCAATTTTTCTGATTCAGGCCAATACAGTCCTTTCAGATTTGTGAGAAAGTTTTCTTTTGTCATTGAATTGCTGAAACAAAAGCCACATTTCAGATTCTCAGGCTTTTGCACTAGCAAACATAAAATTATTTTAGTAGAATAAAACTTTTGAAACTGTTTTGGTATGTTACTAAATTAACAGCTATCCAAAAGTCTACAAGCAATAAATGCTGGAGAGGGTGTGGAGAAAAGGGAACCCTCTTACACTGTTGGTGGGAATGCAAACTAGTACAGTCGCTATGGAAAACAGTGTGGAGATTTCTTTAAAAACTGGAAATAGAACTGCCATATGACCCAGCAATACCACTTCTGAGCATACACACTGAGGAAACCAGATCTGAAAGAGACACATGCACCCCAATGTTCATCGCAGCACTGTTTATAATAGCCAGGACATGGAAGCAACCTAGATGCCCATCAGCAGATGAATGGATAAGGAAGTTGTGGTACATATACACCATGGAATATTACTCAGCCATTAAAAAGAATTCATTTGAATCAGTTCTAATGAGATGGATGAAACTGGAGCCCATTATACAGAGTGAAGTAAGCCAGAAAGATAAAGACCATTACAGTATACTAACACATATATATATGGAATTTAGAAAGATGGTAATGATAACCCTATATGCAAAACAGAAAAAGAGACTCAGATGTACAGAACAAACTTTTGGACTCTGTGGGAGAAGGCGAGGGTGGGATGTTCCAAGAGAACAGCATGTATATTATCTATAGTGAAACAGATCACCAGCCCAGGTGGGATACATGAGACAAGTGCTCGGGCCTGGTGAACTGGGAAGACCCAGAGGGATCGGGTGGAGAGGGAGGTGGGAGGGGGGATCGGGATGGGGAATACATGTAACTCCATGGCTGATTCATGTCAATGTATGACAAAACCCACTGAAATGTTGTGAAGTAATTAGCCTCCAACTAATAAAAATAAATGAAAAAAAAATTTTTTTTAATTTTTAAAAAGACAAAAAATAAAATAAAATAAATTTTGCAGATTGACCAGGTAATGGTGAATTCAAAAGCCCATTATCACTTTAATAAAAGCAGGATGAACTTAATTAAACATATTACAAATAGAAAAAAAAATTAACAGTTTTGTCTTTAGTCCAAGGGAAAAAATATCAGCAATTTTGAAACATTTATAACAAAATCAAAATCTGTACAATTTTAGACTATTTCTTAAAGCAATATAAATGCCCCCTGCTGCCCCACACTGAGGTCAGACACACTGTCCTAACAACCTTGAAATATTCTACCATAAATATTTATTGATACTTTGAGAGGAGTCATATTTCACTAGTGGTAGATTTTAAACCAATCTACAAATGCACTTTTACTTGAACTCAGCTGGGAGGATTCAGGAGATATAATCAATATAACTGCACTATAATTGAATTGCAAAAAAAAAAAGAAGAAATACTGAATAACACAATTTGATCCAAAAGAGTTCTTTTTAAGGGAAAACTTTTTAGAGTATGATGGGAAGTGAAACTTCTAGAATGGCTTGATTATTTTTTAATTACATAGCAATCTGGAAGTCTTATGTCTAAATGCAGAGAATGCCTTGGGCTTCCCCAGGCAGAGATTGTATTGATTTCTGCATCAGGCCCTGAACAGATGGATGAGGGTCATAGTATCTTTTGCCAGAAATCAATGCCATTTGACTCCATCACTTTCCAAGCAATAAATATTCTGTTGTAACTGGTGTTGTTATTTTAGTGCCATCTATATTTAAATTCTAAACACAATGTCAACCTATTAAATTCTCTGTATTCTATTCCCACAGGAAAGTAAATTAAAGAGATCATTTAAAAAAAAATTAAGGCAGAGCTGCCAGCATCAGAATAGAAATTATAATAAAAACTCTTTTCTCTATTCCTATCAAATTTCAGCTCAAGTGTGTTATAGTAAAGATGCCTATGAAAACTTCTGGACAATGACATCAGGAAATGTTCCAGACGAAAATGTATCTAATGTGCATTCCATCTGGTGCTTGCCTGAAAGCAAACTTCAGAGAGAACCAGAATATAGCTCAGCTGCTTTCTCAAGTGGCACCCGAAGGACCTTCTGTATCCTCCACTGTTACCCAATGCTTGAATGAATCTTTCACTCAGGCATGACTTCTGTTATCAGAAATCAGAGATCTTTGATTTATGGTGCAGTAACTTGTGACTCCAGCATAGACCAGCAACTTTTAGCCTCTGTTCTTGTAAGACTTAATAAATACCTTCCTTGTTAGTAACCATGTTCAGGAAAGAAGTGTTCTCTTAGCAAAGGGAATTTCTCAAGGCATTTGTGTTACTTTTTGAAAACTTTGATTTTGTTTTGTGTCTCTTTTGAAATGATAGAATTCATGATTGAGAATTACATGTAACTTTCCATTTCCATTCACTTGCTCCTTCATCTTAGAAATAACAGAAGAACAAGATGGCTGAGTCCTAATGTATATTTTGTCTTCTTTTAATACCTTTTGAATTCCTGAAAATGCATCATGTATTGAAAATCAAATAAGGATAGAAAATGTTTTGAATGACATATAGATAGAAAGGGACTGGAGGAATTATTTCCAGACCACATTTTGTATATTTTACTTTGTATGATTAGAGTCTGTAGCATCTGTAAAACTTGGGAAGCTTAGGTCTCAAATTCTGTTCTAATAACCACAAAGTTCAAAATTAAAACAAATAAACACACTATCTGAGCTTCTGCCAATCACTGACTTGCAAATATGAAATGTGTATAAAGTATATAAACCATGCATGCTATTGCAAAATATGCTTTGGTTAATATTAAAACCAGTAGCTAACATGCACAGGATGTTTACAGCAGATACTTTCTAAGCTCTTTATGTAAATAACATCATTTATTCTGTGGAAGTAATTTTATAATAAATACTCCTAATCTAAAGATGTTACTTTATAGTTGGGATACAAAGGGGTCAAATACTTTGTCCAACTCACCATAACTGTATCCATTTTAGACATGCAGGCTTTCGAAAGTGAATAATTAAATAGACTTAAATTCCAGCCTCTAGGTTTAAAACTTCAGTCTCAAAAAAGATCCAAAGTTATGCAAATTAAATTACAGATAACCTCTATTCATCCCCACCAGATGCGAGAATCCCTCGAATCATTTCTTTGAAACTTCTGAATTTTTATAAATTCCAAAGCTGTTTATTCTTACAAAGTTCATCCTTATACACTCCTATTCAGAATAGCTTTGCTTATTTTTCCAAACTTTTACAGAAGAATGCCATTTCTGTTTGGTGCTATTTGATCTTCAGTTTTCTCACCTGATGATGTGTTCCACAGACAGAGTACTTCCGTTTCAACTCTTGAAATCACTAGCTTCCTGGGACGAGAGATGACACTTATGTATCTAAGAAGAAAATGTCAAGTTACTCCTTCATTGTCAAAACTGTCAGACAATGTTGAAGTTGAATCTAAGAGCTTGGCTTACAGTGCTCGAGCTCATTAAAATAGCCCTTTCACACTCCTGTCTCAAAAAGACCACACTCCGGGCCTGTTGCACTGCCTCTGCCTGATCACGTCCTCAGCCCTAACTTGGGGGTTCACAGAAATACAAAGGTTGAACATGGGGCGTAAGAGTTCAAAAGCCCTGGGGAAAAGGTTATGCTGTTTCTCTACACAGGAAAGAGGAAGTTGAAATATTAATGAACAATCTTATTGGAAGATAATAATGCCAAAAGGGACTTCATTTGATAAATGGTATAGACACCAGACACGACTTAGTGACAGAACAAAACATAGGAAAAAAAAGAGTAAAAATGAATCCTTGCGTGAATGTCTCACATCATAAGCGCAGTGCCATTCTGTGCTGAAGAGTCACATTTTCTACCCCAGATTTTGTATTGGTGGGACATTCTCTGCTACTCTCTGTTATTACACAATGATAAAATAGACTCTATTTGGAATAAACATTGACAGTGGCATATCTAATGGAAACCAAATGGCTCAGAAAGTCCCTAACTTACTATCCAGGAGAGACAAATTGTTACTTAGGGAGCAAGAATAACAGCAGTGTAAGCACGGGCAGTTGTTTAAAACTTGGTCTCTGGGTCACAATGGTTCATGAACCAAAACATCTCCTTAAGAGGATTTCCTTGGTTGTTGTTTTTTGTTTGAATTTAGGAAAATGTGCAATCAGATAAGTTAGGGAAAGATGGCTATGTTCTATCCTGACAGAGATGCTGGCCTCAGCATGCTGATGGCCACAAAAACGAGTCTCTGCAGCATTACGAGGACCTCCTTGGTGGCCCAAATGATACAGAATCTGCCTGCAATGCAGGAGACCCAGGTTCAATCCTTGGGTCAGGAAAAACCCCTGGAGAAGGGAATGGCAACCCACTCCAGTATTCTTGCCTGGAGAATTCCATGGACAGAGGAGTCTCACTAAATGAAATTAGTTGAACTCTTGACATCAAGTGGGTAAGCTGTGATGTTTCAATTAGTTTATAATAGGATTCTCCAGAGTTTCTTAAGAACATTCTTTGGTAGATCATTTTTTCCTAATCTGTTCATTATTTCCCAATGTATTTTCTAGTCAGCATTATTTATCTTTTCAAAGTACAAATATTTTAAAAATTATGTGATTATAAATAATCATTCAACTTGAAATCTGCACCATTAGCTGTAAAATTGATTGTGTAGGATATAATTATCAACTAAGTACTTAATTCCTTTCTATAAACTCTAGATTAGAGGAAAAAATGGAATATAGCTTGGTTAATAGTATTTATTATTTTAATATAGTATTAGGAGTTACTTAACTGGTCTTCATCTGTTTAGTATCTACTTTTATAACACTTCAGTGTTTAAGAAGGAACCTATCTTTATGAAGATGTCACTGTAATGCATATTTTGATAATTATGGTCATCCTCAACTCTTCCTCACTGTTATTCACCCTCAGATGCTTCCAACAAAACCAAGTTTAGGACTCAATTCTTGTTTCCTAAACAACTCATCATCAAACATGAAGATAACCATTTTATTTTCAGATCTTCCCTTTGTGATAAATTGCTACACATCCTGAATTTGTTGCTTTCAGACATTTCCACACCACCTCAATAATGCATGCTAATATGGCCCTAAAGAATCAATATTTTTAAATTATGCTATATCTACCCCATGCTCACAGGCTGTGCCTCAGGAAACTGGTACTCCATAAACGTTCTGCAAATAACAAAATGTATTTTTGCCAGTAGCATGCTGGTTAAGATGTTTCTGAATCAATCATTTCCCCTAAGAAATAAGAAGCTCATCAACACAAGAGATACAGCCAGCCCAATGATACTGTTGAGTGCGGAGATGATAAACATGATAAATATGACAGCTCTAAAGAGAAAACAATTCAGTGATTAACAATCTGAAATTCTACCCTGAAGCCAAATAGCCTCTTCTTATTCTTAACCAGATCTATATGATCACAGCAAAAACCAGTTTGGGCCTAAAGGTTTTGATCTCCCTGTAGCCCAGAAATCCATTTAGCAGGGCATGTGCACACCTCCTGGGTGCCTTGATGCAGAAAAAACACTGAATCAATTGTTTCAGTTCTGTCTGATTTGGTCACTGGCACAGAGCTGTGGACTAAGGCTGCTTCTTCTGTTTTGTTTATAAACAAATATTGCTTGAACAGAAAAGAAGCTGATATGACTTTGAGTTTTCTACATTCTCTTTAATTATCAGCACTGCTATGAGATAAAATGGCAGATCCAGAAGGACTGATTTTAAACTGAATTCAGATTGAATTAATATTCAACTTAGTTTCATTGTAATTTATGATTAGAGGGTTTTTTTTCTTCTCCTCTTCAAAGATTTCCTTCTAATCAAAAACACATTAATTATATTTTTGTCCTAACTCAGTTTTATTGCTTATAATAATTGGAGTAAGGAATAGGACTATATTTTTCCAAATTAGAAAGAGATGGAATTTACATACCAAATGTAACAAGGAAGCTGAAAAAAATAATTTGAATAATAGTTAAAAATACATACTAGGAATTCAGGTTCTGGTTTGAATATATAAAACATGGCAGCCAATAATTCACTGCAAAAAAGACTAGAAAAGATACATTAAAACAAATCAAATTTTTTAAGCCACATAAGAGTTTTGCATGAAAATGATTTTAAACTAACTGGTGCTCAGAAAGTTAGCAGAAACTGGAAGCTGCTCACCTCCACGGGATAGTTTCTAAGCAGAGCTGCGAAATCGTCCTGTTGTAGGTAGAGGAGTTTTTGAGAGGTGAAAGGAACCGAGTAGGGACTTAACGGCCACCTAGTCTGATGTGGTAAACAGGGGTTTGGAGAAGATCCAACCTCAAAACATCTTCTCCCTGCTCCCTGATTCTCTGCGATGGGCTTTGGCTGAGTGTGTGCCAGTGTGTGACCGAAAAGCAGACAGATACTACGCTCTCAGTGTTAGCTCCCAAAGACTTGCATGTTGCAAAACAATCAGGACAAATGTTGCTCTCACGGTTCTTGAAAGAACCAAGGAAAGAAAACAAATCTTGACATCAAGTTATTAGAAATCCAAAGTCAACCCAATTAAGTTAAAGTTACAACTAAGTCCCAGTTCAATTCCTGCTTGAAGTGATCTGGCCTTCATCCTAGCTTCCTGATAGAGAAACGCTGCTCCTTCTAGGAGAAAATGCCATCTTCCACGGGCTTTATGGTTTATTTACATGCAGTGTACAGTGTACACAAAACATTTCAAGATATGCAAAGAGAACATAAGGGAAAGAAGGGTCAGCTGATGCAAAACACAGACGGTCAGATGTAGGGATTAAAAAATGAGTACTTAAGTTAACCTTTATTAACATGAAAAAAATGGAGCATTTAAACAGGAATGAAATTTTGGATATTTGAGAACATTTACAATACTGTAGGAATTCATTCTAAAACATCCACAACAATGTAAATTAGAATATGTCAGAGGAGTTTAGCAGTATACTGGACACAGCAGAGGAAGGACCAGGAAAATATCTAGCAGTAAAACTTACACAAAGTGAAGCACGGAGAAAAATGACAACATAAAACAGAATATGAGAGAGAGGTGGACAACATTACATAATTTAGTATGCTGTAAAATCAGGCATCAGAAAAAGATGAGAGAAAAAAAGCAAAAATATTAGAGAAAATAATGGCTAAATTGTTGCCCATATATAATCAAAAAATCACTAAAACTCAACTGAAATAAAGTTAAATCATCAAAATTAAAATATTTCACCAATCTAGAAATATTATCTAGAAAGTAAGAAGGCAAGAATCAGGCTGGAAGAAAATATTTGCAACGTATAGAACTGATCAGGATTTAAATCCAGAACAGAAAAAAGAATTTCAGTAAGTAAATCAGAAAGAGACAACTGAATTCAAAACACTCAAAAAATTGAGCAGATACGAAAAAAGGAATATCAGACATTCAAGGGTGGGGTGAGTTGGGAAGGTAGAACTGACATATAGACACTACCATATGTGAAATATATAGCTAGTGGGAAGCTGCTGTAAACACAGGGAGCCCAGCCCGGTGCTCTGAATGACCTAGAGGGCTGGAGTGAGGAGAGGGATGGGAGAGTCAAGAGGAGGGAAATATATAACTAGTTCAGTGAGTTGTACATCAAAAATTTCCATTTGTCAACTCTGAAAAAGTAACGAAATTAATTTTAAACCTAATAGAAAACATAAGAAAGTAATTCCTTCAAAGGTTTAAATCCACAACACAAAAGTCATACACTGAAAATAATTTGCTTCTGGCATACTCAAACTCATGGACATCAAATTAATTCAACAAACTTTCATGAAAGAAATTTAGAGAACTGTGGGAAAAAACTATCAATTATTTAGAAGAAAATATTTCATATATCTAATGAAATACCTTTTTATTAACATTGAAGCTTTCAATAAAAGGATCATATGCAAAAGACGTGTCTTCAGATTGAGATCTCTATATACCTCCAATTATTTCCTTGAACAAATGATAAAAAAGAACCCAGACTGACACATTCCAAATAGCTGTGACATCTCTGGTAACCTTGGAGAGGCAACTGATCTGTTAGTGATGATTAAGAGACAGAAATTTTTCTGATTTATTTTTCTCACCAGGCACTTTAAAAATTCTATCACATTCTTAAAACATTTTTTTTTCTCTTAGTTAAAATACACATAGTTTGCACTTGTACTCATCCATCATAGATTACTTTTTTAATCAGTTAACTTCCAAAATGAGATGATGTTCCAATCTTTGAGACCCGATATCATTCTTATTTCTAAAGAAATTTCCCTGTTCTGACGTTTTATTGTTTTGTTGTTTGTTTCAGTTTGGGTTTGGAGTTTGGGGGGGGTTGTTTTGTTTCTGCTACAGGTTATAATGAAAGAGGTATAATCACTAATAAGGAGAGAAAAGACACTTTCTATCTTTAAACTCACTTTTGACGGCATTAGTAAAGACCTGTAGTTTCCCTCGGTGGCTAAGGATGCCAGCTAGAAGATACTGAGCTGAACTAGCAGAGAACAGTATAAATTTCACATCCCACCACACCTCCAGCCTTGCCCCAGCAGGGAAAACCTCATCAACAGAGATAAATGATCAGACAAAAATAGCACTGAGCAAGGCAACAGCCTATGTCAGAATGGCTTGTTCAGAGCTTGAGCTTGCAAACATCCATTCACGGTCAATGGCACCTGGGAGTATGTGGCTAACTGAAAGCTGTTATTATGCCTACAGAGCATGTTTATTGCTTAGTATAAAAAGGTATATAGATAGATGCATATATACCAATTTTTAAGTAAATAAGCTTTTGATATATCATGATTACAGTGTTTACAAGTAGAGGAGTCATGCAAATTTGCCAAGAAAGATAGAGATTTCCCCTAGTTTTTGAAAAAAACAAAACATAATTTTAAGTGTAAACACAGTTTAATGGAGATGTTTCTTTTCCTCTAGAATATCTTTGCTCCAATAAGTAAAAATAAATGTTTAAAGTTTTTTTTTAATTATATATTGTTGTAGAATTATTTTCACAATTATCAACTCACTAAAAATAAAATCTAAAATACTAGCTTGGGCAATCAAAGCCAGGCATACTTAGGAGCCTGGTACTAGCTAGTAGTTTTTTTCCTGCATCATCTATCACATTTTAACATAACTGTCTACTTATTTATGTTGTAAACCTATCTTCTTAGGATACAATCCCCTAAAATACAGGTATTCTCATTTGTACTCTTCACTGGTATTCCTATCCCTCAAAGAGTAACTGCCTATAACTAATTTTTGAAGGAATATTTAAAAGAATGTCTCAGAAAATTTTCAAGACTTTTTATCTATATATACAGCTAACATCATGACTGGAAGTTCTTATGTGATCTAAAGAAGCTCTCTAGATTTGCTAACTGTTGACTCAATGCTTTTTATGGTCAATGTTTCTAATATGATTAAAATAGCAATAATTTCAAATTTTTCCTTCTAGTATTTATTTTTACTTTATCAAGAAGCAGCATTTGTGCTGCACTCCCTAGAAACTATAAAGAGATTATAACAAAAATCATGGAAATGGTATTTACTGAGAAATCTGTCACATAATGAAATGCCCAATTTTCCTCCCTATTGTGGATCTTCCATATGTAATGAGAAGCCAAATGTCAGTATCTAACAGATTACTGGATGCAGCATACATCTTTCCTAAGGTTTTGAAGTCAGTCCCCTCACCCACAATGAAGCTGAAACTGTGGAGGTATCGGTATTCACATGTATAGCAAAAAAAGGACAGTTTTCACATTGCTTTAAATGCTTTCCTTTAACTCATCAAAAACATAGTTTAAAATAACCTGTGAGATATGAAATTAAATTCAAAAAATGTTCATAGTCCAGCTTTGTAAATTACGTAAAAATTCAGTAATATGTTAGGTGCCATATATTTGCTTACTTTTTTTAGATCCAAGCGTGCCAGATAAACAAATAAATAACAAAATTGTTTTAAAGACACTGCACTGGTAAGTAATTTTATTCCTGAAACTACCACGTATGTAATTACGTGTATGTATTAGTCGCTTGGTTGTGTCTGACTCTGCAGTGCTATGAATGGTAGCCAGCCCGGTTTCTCTGCCCATGGGATTCTCCAGGCAAGAATACTGTAATTATATGTAGTCCTAAAAATTCTATATGCAATTATACTTAATAATTTTGTTTAAAAATATAGACATGGTCAACCAAAGATTGTGGTATTTTGTATGGCATGTTTCTTTTCTTGTAAAAATTACAAATAAATCAATGAACAAGATGTTGTTAACACCAACATTTTACATGGTAAAATTTATTGACAAAAGAATGTTTCAGGTGCATACTAATAAGCCAGGAAATTTTATAGTCAAGGATTTCATTTTTACTGTGTACACAAACAAATATCATTTACAGTGCTACAATATGCTAACATTCACTTTCTTGTAGAATAAATCATGCACAACACATTCTAAAATATGATCCCTAATAGCCAAGTTTGACAAGGTGCTTGTTTTTAATCTTTCATGGGAGGTTTAATTCCAACCAAGAATGCTATTTACATTCAGCAGCACAATCAATTCTATTACATTCCATTTTTCTGGAAATAGCTTCATTGAAACATGCTTGTTAAATGGACTTCAAGATACTTATTAAATATCTCACAAGCTTCTTGGTAGCACTAGGATATAATAATAGTTTCAAAGTGTGTAAATGAGACTACACAATCTAAAGTTAAATATTTTAAATTATGGTAAAATCTCACAGAGTTAGACATGTAATTGAAAATTTCTACTAATTTTAACTCATTGCTATGATATCTGGTCTTTTATGGCTTTTGACCATATTTTAATGTAAAAAAAATAATTTTTAAGCAGAAGCAATTTACACATATAGAATACCTGACATTGCATTATGACTACAAATTCCTGACTGTAGAATTGTTGACACAGTTGTTTTAGCTCATCGGAAAAGCTAATTTAGATCACTGTAATTAAGAAATTGCATTAGAGGCTCTCATATACAAAACTAATATCTAATTTAGTAATTAACAATTTCAACTGAATAATTTTTAACATTCCAAGAGATCTAAAACTTACAGCTCATGCCCAAGCATTTGCTTTTATAAATACTTAAAGTTATTATATTCAAGACTGTGGAAGAATTAATACTGAGGTTGTTTCAGTATTCAAAGAATTTATAGTCTGGAGCTAAAATAAAACTTACATATTGCATTATATTAGTTCCTTGTTGTTGCTCTAACTAATTATTACAAACTTCGTGACTTAACACCACACAAATGTATCCCCACACAGTTCTGGAGGCAGAAGATCACAGTGAGTCTGAGAGGACCGCCAACATGGTGTATGCAGGGCTGGCTCCTTCCTGAGCTTCTGGGGGACAATCTGTTCCATCCTTTTCCAGCTGCCTTGGCTCCTAGAACCCCCTTTTCAAAACTGGCAATTTTGTCACTCCAACCTCTGCTTCCACAACTTCTCTCATAATCCTGGCTCCCTCTTTCCCTTAGAAGGATCCTTGTGAACACCTTGGGCCCACTCAGATAATCCAGGATAACTTGGTGGTGGTGGTTTAGTTGCTAAGTCATGTCTGACTCTTGTGACCTCGTGGACTGTATCCCGCCAGGCTCCTCTGTCCATGGAATTCTCCAGGCAAGAATACTGGAATGGGTTGCCCTTTCCTTCTCTAGGGGATCTTCCCAACCTAGGAATCAAACCCAAGTCTCCTGCATTGCAGGCAGATTCTTTACTGACTGAGCTACGAGGGAAGCCCATCCCCAGATGCTTAACTTAATCACGTCTGCAGAGTGCTTTCACCATATAAGGTAACATCTTCCCAAGTTTCAGGGACTGTGGCATGGAGCCATTATTCTGCCTACCACCGACACAAAAGTGAATTTCACTTTAATTTTCTACCAGCACATCATAGCTTCAGAAAAAAGGCTTTAGTTTCTTTGAATTATACTATTACAAACATGGTCATATTTTACTTTCCATCTTATTTTGATTGACCATATTTTCTCCACAAGTAATTCTATTTCTTTCTGATCATTTCAGTTAATATGATGATTAATGTTATCATCCAATTGATAATAGAGCTAATAGCTATTTTGAACTGGTGTATATCTTTTAAAATGTTCTAAAAAAATGTTCTAGACTTTTGTATACACCATTTTCATTAAGTTTTTATAACAGTTTATTTTTATTTGTCAACGTTTGTGTTCTTTTGTATTTTATTTTTTAACCAGCAAGCTTAGTCTGAGTTCCCTGATCAGAGATCACACCCTTAGTCCCAGCAGTGGGAGCACAGAGACTTAACCACTGAACAGTCAGGGCCGTCCCTTCAGTAAATGCCTGTAAATACAATAGTTTATCATTTTTGGTAAATCATTACCTTTCTCAGGAGAAAACACCCTTTAATAATTCAGTAGAGACTTTTCCTTTTCTCTATATGTGTGTTGCTAAGTGGTGACTGACTCTTTCCCTTTCACTTGCAGCCACATCACACACTTAGGTTCCACTTCAGATATCCTCTTCCTGTCACATGAGCCATGTTTTCAATGGCATAAATCAAGAAGTCAAATGTTATTGTTAATTATTAAAACCTCACCAAAAAATTCAAGTTGGTTGAGCCAGTCATTCTATACATTGGGTAGTGATTCTTACAAACAATGCCAAAAAATGAAGTGTAAGATCTGGAGATGTTTTTTCCAACAGAAACACAGGACAATATAATGAACATTTCCCCATGAGGCCTGAAAAGAATAAAGTGCAAAAGACAATGCAGTTTATTATTTCAGAAGTAGGGGGAAAAGAAAGTGAAATGGTATATCACTAAGCACAGTCTTCATAGGCAAGCCTTTTAAATGGTAGTTAAGAATTTTACTGCTGTCCTTGTAAGAAATGGAATGCATTTCCTCTTTTACTCCCTTGACTCTAGTTCAAGCATTATACATGGAAGAATTCACAAAGGACAGGCTATAAAATTAGGGTGTTTTACTGCTATTCATGGTTTGCTGGTTGGAACAGAGCAGAGACGCTGTCTATAAATACCATCGTCATTATTAGAAGAGCTAGACAAGGAACAGTTATTCTACTTACTGTTTATGCAAAGAATATTTGGTGCTATTTTGATTTCTACTATTTACAATGCTGAGACTAAATTTGGGCCTATGGCCAAAAAATAAGAAAAGACTATGCAGAATAATATTGAGAATTTACATAGACACTCCTGCATATTACACTGTCCTACCACCCAAACCATTATCTGTAAGGGGAATAAAACCATGCCTCCCTTAACATCCCTGCTGGCTTCCCTGGTGGCTCAGAAAGCAAAGAATCTGCCTGCAATGCAGGAGATGCAAGAACGCGGCTTCATCCCTGGGTCTGGAAGATTCCTTGAAGGAGGGAATGGCAACCTACTCCAGTATTCTTGCCTGGAGAAGCATGGACAGAGGAGCCTGGCAGGCTGCAGTCCATGGCGTCACAAAGAGTCAGACACGACTGAGTGCCTAACATTTTCACTTTACCTTAACATCAGTAGTTTATATGAAAGAAATCTTATTTTTCTATTGGCAACAAGTTCAAAACCCATTGTCCTTCAGATGAGACTGCCAAGAAGTTTAAAATCTTGGACTTTAATTACTGTGACCCAGCACAACTGATATGTATATGATAATTGATACAAAGTGATAATTGAACAAATTGATGTATTCTGTACTGGTCATGCCATATCTGAAGCATTGTACTTAAGACAGGACATCTTTCTTGAGCCAGAGAATATAAATGAGGATGAAACCTTGAATGCAAAATTTTGATGGCTTCAAAGCTCCTAAACCTTAAAAAATAAAATAGTAAAGTTTCAATGGGGCCACCAGGGGGAAAGTTTCTGTTCAGAAAAAAATTGAATAATTAGAATTGTTCACATGGGCTACCTTATAGGAAATAAGTATAGCTATATTACATTAGTACATTCATAATGAACAAACGAAAGTTATGTTTAACACTGTTTTCTTTAATCTTTACAGCTTCCCTAAAAGAGAGACAAAGCAGTGATTGTTCCCATATGATAGATAAGAAAATCAAGCTAAGAGAGATTAAGTAATTTGTATAAGATCATATAGCAAGTAGGAAACTTATGTCTCTAGTAATAATACTACAATAAGTTGTCTGTACATGCACTGGGAAGACCCAGAGGGATCGGGTGGAGAGGGAGGTGGGAGGGGGGACTGGGATGGGGAATACATGTAAATCCATGGCTAATTCATATCAATGTATAACAAAAACTACTGTAATGATGTAAAGTAATTAGCCTCCAACTAATAAAAATTTAAAAAAAAAAAAAAAAGAAAAGGCCCTGCTGCTGGGAAAGACTGAGGGCAGAAGGAGAAAGGGGAGGCAGAGGGGCCTGGCGTGGTGCCGTCTGTGGGGTCACAAAGAATCGGGCATGACTTAGCAACTGAACAACTCTACATTAGACGGAATAGTTTCTAGTTAGTGTGATATTATTGTATGAATTAAATGATGCAAAATCATGTAGCCCAATCTTAGACAGTATAGTGGACAAAAGAAAAACAGAGACAATGGACACAGATTATCTCATGTATGATCTGTGCCCCACCAATTAGTAGCTGTTTCATCAGTTTTGAAACAGTGTTAAAACCACCAACTTTATGGGTATTTGGAGGTGTAAATGAATTACAATGTTATAAAGTGCTTTGATGTAAAATCTCTATCAGTGTTAATTAATATAAAACTCGATCCCTATCTGACACATGGAAGACATTCAAATATTAGCTGCATTAGCTCTCCAACATGGGATATGTTAATTCAGATAATAAACTAATATACTTGTCATGTTGCCCAAGATATTCCAGAAATGCAGCAAATGAGAGGAGGGTGGGAAATGGGAACAAGCAAACTCCTGAGTTCTTTTGTAAAATCCTGTGAATCGATGTTTTGTAGAGAGTCATATGGAAGTTCTCTTCCAAACCAGATACGTTCATTTTCCATACATTCACACCCCATACGTGTCTAATCTGTCTAGGGTGCAATTAATTGAGTAGATAAATTTGCAAGCCAGCAGAGGCATCAGTAGACGAGAAGCTAGTCACAGCTGTATATTCCTGATTTCCTGTTACGGAAATTTCAAAACCTACCCGTTTACAGGAATTTGTATAAATCTTATTTGCTTGTGTATGAATACTGTGACCTCACCATGAAGATTTTCATAAAATATTCAGTTTTGGATTTAATATCATTTCCAAGTTTGCATATTATGCATTCTATACTGGTAAAAATCAATTTCCCATATTTGTTTTGATGTTTACAGGGAATGAAATTCACAGGAAAAGAACTAAGTTTATATATTTCACTAGTACAATCAAAAGCAAGATGAATTAGATGCATTTTTTTTTTCCTTGAGGCACTGGAGCAAAAACAGATGATAATTTAGTTACAGTACATCTCTAGAGGAAATTACAATTTGTAAATATGTCATGATCTGAGAAAAGGTGGATCCGCTAAACATATTTTACAACTATAATACTGTCTTATATGTGCACAAATTTATGAGCTGGATCTACTGTGTTCTCTGCCAGATTCATG
The DNA here is from genome assembly GCF_023699985.2 of Odocoileus virginianus. NCBI lineage: Eukaryota > Metazoa > Chordata > Mammalia > Artiodactyla > Cervidae > Odocoileus > Odocoileus virginianus. Next base: position 54,716,662 of record NC_069694.1, read on the forward strand.
GTCTTATCTATGTTATGATTTATTCCTCTCAATATGAACTAGTGAATGATTACACAAGGCTAAGGGAACATAACCATCTATTATAAACTAACTCCAGTAACCCATTACCATACTGATGCCTTGAACATAAGTCAGAAATTTTTCAGATTGTTTTATTATTTTGTCAAAGAAAAGCAAATTAATATCTAATCTAATGTAGAAGAAAAAGATGCCTGTAAATTATTGACAATGGAAGATCCTTATATAAAGTCTACAGATCTATACTATGTATTAAGTGGACTGTTTTTCATTTCCTTTTTTTTTCCTTCTTATGATGGCTGATCAGAACAAGGTAGTTTTCTTGCTCTTTTTTTTACTGTTTATTCTTTTTTTATCACTTATTCTTCCTAATTTTCTGCTGCTTATAACTCAGCTGTTTTCTCACACACATGTATTTCTTTTTTAACAAATGTAATGAGGCATAATTCATATACAATAAACTATAAACATTCAAATATTAAACTTTGGTAAATGTGACCAATATAAATTCTTTTAAAATTACCACCAAATTCAACATACAAACTTCTTCCTCCAAGTGTTTTTCTTTCCCTTCGTGATCCATCTCTCATGCCACGCAGCCCCAGATAACTACTCATATTCTTTGTAACTTTACTTAATTTTTATATTCTAGGATTCCATGTAAAGTTTATACAGAATCAGCTTTATTTACTTGTGTCTTTTGCTTGGCTTGGCATGGGTTTACAATCTAATCATACAGTGATTGATTCCAGCTTAGAACATAAGCAATGCTGGGCCAACACATACCTTCTCTGCACTTCTATTTAGACCCTGGGCAGACAGTACAGTGGAGTAGTGAAGAGCAGGATTACTAACAGCAGACTTTTTGGATTGGGGACCTGGGTCCACCACTATTGAGCCGTGTGACCCTGAGAAAGTTACTTAAACTTCTCTCTATTCCAGTTCTCTCACATGCAAAATGGAGATTTAAAAAATAGCATCTAAGAAAAGAAAAAAAAATAGCATCTGCCTCTTAAGGGTTGTTATGAGTATCAAATGAATTAAGACATATAATGTTATACACCCGCATCTCTTAGATCTCCTGCATGGTCAGGTGCGTTCTTTACCACTAGCACCACCTGGGAAGCCCATTTATATATATTTATATATTTGTACAAATATTTGTGTGTGTTTATTTATTTATTTATATATTTACCAATAGCCACCAGGAAAATATGCATCTGTGGCTGTAGGCATCCATTTTCCTAATCATAGAGGAGATTTTCTGTGGAATGAAACTAAAACAAAGATAGAATGAAAATGAAGAAGTGGTACCAGTATCATTGCATGAGCTCCTGAATCCAGCTCTATCTGAATTCACACACAGACTTCGCTCTTTAGTAAACCAATAAACTTCCTTCATTTTTGCCTAAGCTAAATATCAAGCTTACATTTGAAACAGTCTTGAGAAACACAGTGGGTAAAGCTGAGAGCACTGGGCCTAGCACACAGGCTGTTGCCAAAAACGTGATTTTGGCTCTGTCAACAATACACGTGATTTCAATGGAGAGGAAACTGCAGATGATGATAAACTTTGAATGATAAGTAAGCGGTTATCTTAATGTTCAGGTAAGTGAGTTAGAAGGGGTGAACTGATATTGAATTCTCATTTATTGGATCATTGCCTGGGAAGACTGTATCTCTGCTCAAAACAGAAAGGGTCATTCCAGACGAACCGAGGACTGGGACAATTGCCCAGAGAAAAGAAAAGAATGTCTTTTAAAATATATACCAAAGCGGGTAGGGGGAGCAGTGAGTGGATGTAAGAACTGGGAAATGGCACAGATCTTTACCATCTTCAAAATTTTGCCTGGAAGTAATATGGAGTTTTCTCACCATTTTCAAATTCTCTAATAAGTTATACTGAACTAACTCTATCTACCATCTGGCCTTTAACCATATCTTAGCACTATACCAAAATATTCCTAAAGTTGTTTTGCAGCTCAAAAGAAATTTAATTGAATTCCTAATATCTTAAGCTTACAGTACCTTGTCATTTTATTATTATTTATGATCATATAAATTACAATTTTCTATGAACAATATAATTATTTTCACTTTGAAATTGTATATGAATATGTAAATTATAAATGTGAGTATAGATAAAAGCACATATATTCATATAGCAAAAGATTCTCTTAGCAAATAATTTTTCAGTATATTCTATATTTTGATTTTCCTAAATTTTAATAAATTTACTTTTCATTTGTAAGAGGAGTAAAGCTACCTTTTTAAAGCCTAGAAAATAGATGCAAGAATCTCATATCCCACTATTACAACTATTTTTCACTTTTATATATTCTCTTATAGCATTTTACTTGTATGCTTTACATAGTTACCATCATGGTAAATAAAAAATATTATGTTCAGGGTGTTTTTACATAATATTAGAACACTATTCTTCTTTCTATATAGATTTCATGTGTCTCACTTTATTTTTATATCCATTCATTTATTTTTTAGATTTCACATATGAGTGACAATGTACAGTATTTGTCTTTCTCTGTCTGACTAATTTTACTTAGCATAATGCCCTCCAAATCCATCCATGATGTTACAAACAGGAAATTTTTTTCTTTTTTGTGGCTGAGTAGTATCTCACTAAACACATGCACACACCTTCTTTACCCACTCATCTGCTGATGGACGCTGAGGTTGCTTCTACATCTTAGCAATGACAAAAATGCTATGAACATTGGGGTGCGTGTATGTTTTAGAATTAGTGTTTTTATTTTTGTCTTCTGATATATGTCCACAAGTGGAACTGCTGTGTTATAATGGTAGTGCTACTTTTAGTTTTTTGAGAAACATTGATACTGTTTTCCACAGTGGCTGCATCAATTTACGTTCTCACCAAGAGGATATGAGAGTTACCTTCTCTACAGTCCACACCAACATTTATTTGTAATCTTTCTGATTGATAACCATTCTGACAGGTGTGAATTGATCCCTCACTGTGATTTTGATTTGCATTTCCCTGATGACTAGTAATGCCGGGGATCTTCTCATGTACCTGTTGGCCATCTGAATGTTTTCTTTGGAAAAATATCTATTCAGATCTTCTGCCCATTTTTATTTGGGTTTTTTTTTTATATTGAATTGTCCTATATTTCTTGCTAAAGCATGTTGCAAAAGTGATATGACAAGTTCTCAAATATTAGTCTTGTGATCATTTATTATAAGAAATGACTAGTAAACTAGTTATTACTATCAATATAAAGGGCTTCCCTTGTGGCTCAGCTGGTAAAGAATCTGTCTGCAATGCGGGAGACCTGGGTTCAGTCCATGGATTGCGAAGATCCCCTGAAGAAGGGAAAGGCTACCCACTTCAGTATTCTGGCCTGGAGAATTCCATGGACTGTATAATACATAGGGTTGCAAGAGTCAGACACAATAAAAATATTATTCCTTGGTACTCAATAGGAAATGTAAAGGTTAATTTTAATTCAAACAGTGTACATTAAATAACAAAAAATGCATGCTATGTTTTCTAGAATGAGAACATTTCAAAGCACTGATTGTCATATTAGTATCAAATATTCATACTTAATTTTCTAACCTAAAACTGAGAAATGGTCATGAATGTTAATAATGAGACAAAATTTAATTAGATGGGCTTTGTAGGAGAAAAAAAATGCTTCTAAATTGCATCATTTTGAATTAAGCCACATGCAAAAGACGACCAAAATCTACCACTGACAATGAAATATCAAGTGTTCAATACATCTAAAATATAAGACATATTTCAGAATACTGATGTGGCAAAAAGTATTTTGACCCTAGCAAACAACAGATTCAATTCTTCACTGTTCACTCAAATATATAACTCTTCATATTGACAAAGCTCAAGCCACAATTTCAGATGAAAGTCTGCAATCACATAATATACTGGTGGCACATTGATTATAAAAATATAAAATTAGAGTTTACAAACTCTAGATATGGCCTGGCACTCAACTGTCCCATTCCTCTGAACATCATGGCAAATTCACAACAAATTTTTACAATTAGTGACTTAGTGGCTTGGAATCACTTGCTAATTTCACTGCTTTGTTTTACATATACTAATTATTCTTTAACTGTCTGTGCCATGGGACATGTGCTGGAATTCTAGGCCACATAAATTAGTGGGTTTATCTTTGCCTTAATTGTAAATTTGGCATTTGGAAAATGAAATGAGAGAAGATTTAGAAGAGTCAAGGAAAATGACCTCTTTATCCTGAGCTTAAAGGCAGCATATCACGCAGAAGAGAACCAGATGCACACACAGTGAGAACTGACTTGTATTCATACCACATGCTAACATTTCAGATTTCAGGGCTGTCTTTTCTCAGTGTAAACAGTCCGCACTCCTGGCCTCACGTTGCGCAGCCCACCCGACAGGGAAAGAAACTCCGGAGGCAGGGGGTCTGCTGCGTTGCTCAGGGCACGCGCTCTGTGGGAAAGCCGCGCTCGTTTGGACTCTGCTGTGGATGAGAAGACAAACCCGTAACCTGCGGCAAGTCGAAAAACACACAAAATTAACCTTGATAGGCCAGTAATGGAGAAACCAATCAAAAGACAATATACTAGCCAGTACACTAAGTCTGATTAATTCACCACACTTTTCTCTAACAAGGCATTTATGGTCCTTGTTAAAGTAACCTGCCTGCTTTTGTTCCTCTAAATTCACGCACTTATAAAGCTAGTCTATTTTTAAAAACATTTTATATATTCTTTTCCAAATTTCATTTTGACAGTCTCCCATGAGCTTTTATAGAACCCTTATTTTTTCCAAGTTCTTCATAACTATTTAAACTTTACATGTTATTAAAGAATTATTAATATTATCATTTACTAATAGGATAATAGCTCTGATATGTTTTATTTTTATTAATACTACTTTAAAAATAAATGTTCATTATTAAAGAACCATCTCAACATAATAACTATTCTATAATAGGTCAACATAAGGGGAGTCTACAATCTCATTTCCTAAAATACATATTCATGAACTTTCATATTCATAAAATTCTTTCTTACATCAAACCTAAATTGGTCCTATTATAAATTACAAACCATTTTCTCTGGGTCATTGGAAATAGGCAACAGCTGGTTGCATTTTCTGTACAGTGATATTAAGGGTGAAATTGTTAGAGAGACATTTAAATTTAGCAGATGACACATGAATCAGGAAGACCAGAGATATCCTGAGTATTCACTATCTTATCCTTCAGTTATTCACTATCTTATCCTTTAGTTAGTTAATACCTAAATAACTTCAGGAAGATTAACAATTCTTTTCTAGAAGAACACTTAATGTGTTACTAAACTAAATACGTCTTTGTTGCCAGGACATAACAGTAAAGTTAGTATTAAAAATTATACCAGGCAACTCTTTGTGATTTTATTATTAGCACTTTATTCACCTGACCATTCATTTACTCAATGATCTGCTCCTTAACAACCTAAGGTATCAAATCAGCTAGAATATGGATTATAATTTTAATAAGATAATAAAGTAATGGCATTGATTGATAGTATTTTTCTGTTTTGAATGATATATTAGTTGCATTTGTAAATAACTAATATATATTAAAGTTGAAATTTATTTAACAAACTCATACACTGCAGTCATCATGTATGAGGAATAATTATAAGTGCATTTAAAATATTAACTCATGTAATCTTATTATAACCCTTTAAGATAAATTGTATTATTTCAATTTTAGAGTCCAGGGGTGTGCCAAGGTAACAATGCTTATAGGTGGTATTGTTATCTGGGATTTTAATTCAGGTAGTTTGATTCCAGTTAGTACTTTTAACCACTATGGTATGTTGTCAAAAAAAAAAAAAGTCGAGAGGAAGAGATTGTGGAAGGATGGTTATAGCAATATAATTTTTAATTCTTAAAAACATAGAGAGAGCAAACTGGATGGTAAAACACACAAAAAGCTACATAGTATATCCAAAAACACACAAGTAATATTTACAGAAAATCTAGATGACAAGGTATCCCTGTAAACTTCAAAATATAATTAATTGAGGATCAACCACCAATGACCGCAAGACTCGTATCAGCATCTGTGCATGAGAAAGCAGAGAAAAGCAGCATGAGGTCTGACGGGACTAAAAGAAAAAAACAAACAGGAAACCCTTAAAACACGCAGATACAATAGTAGTACAATCTGAAAAAAGCTACTGAAACTGATAGTATTTTTGCCAAATCCAATATGAGGTTAGTTGAGAGGCTCACAATAAAACAATCTGAAAAGGCTAGAGCAGTTTGATCTTTGGAAATCTTAAACCTGACCAGTTAGGTCTCCTAGGCTAAGGAGCAACTGTCTGCAGTGGAATTAAAATTGAGCAGGACAAATAAAACAAAATGAACGGGAAAAGCATTCTAGAGAAAAGTGGGGAAGAAACAAAACCAGGAACTCTTAGACATCAAGTTCCTCTAGTTTGGATATTAGACGAGAACAAGAGAAGAGTGAATTGAGAGAAGTTTAGAATATCTCTCAGAACCAGAACTCCTACTAAAAGTTCAGAAAAAATATAATTTCATATCAAAATAGGAAACAAAAAAAAGTATTGAGGACAAATTCCATGCAAAGTTTTTATGTGAAAAATGCCCCCCATGACATAGTATAATGAACTATAATCTGTTGGTCCAAAATGAGTTAAATACATTAAAAATTACTTAAGATATTAAAAAAAAAAAGAAAAATTAATGAATGAAAAAAGCCCTCAATCTTGTTGACAGATCTCAGGAGAAAGAAATAGAAATAACAGAGACTATATTTTCAGAAGTAAAGATTGAATTAGTGAAACATTGGCAAACATAAACACAATAGTTAACACCTTAGAAAAAATAGAAATGAAAAAATTAATAAAAATCAGAGGTAAATGAAAGAAGAGATTTTTAAAAAACAATAATTTGAAAGTGACAAATATTAAAGACAGGCAAAGGAAGTCCAAGACAGAAGATCCAACAAACATTAATAGCAGCCCAAGGCATGCAGGAAGATTAACGGAAAAGAGAGAGAAATACTAAAAATTTCAATTTAGTAAAACTTTTTTATATAAAGAAGAAATAAAATTACGTGTTGAAAAAGAACATCACATTCATGAGAGAATAGTCTCAAAATGACCGATGACAAGAAATAAGAAAAAAAATACATGATGTTATACACAAAAAAGAAATTGACCTATAAGAGGAAAAAATTAATTTACCATCAGTTTTTGTGACAGTAACATTTTAAATCCGAAGAAAATAGACTAACATATTTAAGATAAGCAGGGGTGGAAATAAGGTTTTATACATACGTAACAAAACTGATTTCAACTATAAAGGTCCAAACTCTTATCACACATAAGAACTCAGGAAATATTGCTCCCATGAGCCCATCCTGAGGAATTTACTAAAGATTATAGTTCAGACTACTAAAAATGACTATAAAACATCACCATAAGGATTAGTGTATTAGTATTAAAACCTATGGATATTCATAGATCTAAGTAAGACTAAATAAAGGTTAAAATGGAGAGAGTATTATTTGAATACCTCTGTGCTCAGATATTTTAAAATTATGGAATAAGTGAGGAGGGCTTTTATGAATAGAATACTTTTAACTATTTTTGTTAATTATATTGGAGGTGGTAGCATTAGCATTGCTATTCGGAGAATATTGTATGTCTAATGAACTGAACTGAATGTTGTATACAGCAAATGAGTAAATTATGAGTTATTCTAATATCTTATGATATTGAGGTGAGGATTATTAGACTAGAAAAAAGGAAATATAGTTGTAATACAGAAGAGTTAAGTTAAAAAATCTATAGACACAAATTTTAATTGAAAATATCTATTTGAACTCATGGCTATTGGAATGTTCATTTATACTCTATTTTGCTAACTCATAGTTACAGAACGCAAACCAGTTGGAACAAGCTTTTTTAATTCCCAGATTCCAGATTGCAGTCTTAAAGAGAAAATTCAAAGAGGTTCTTACTGGCCAATGATGGGAAAAACATTTATTTATAATATATCTAAAAACTAATTATAAGGATGATAGGAAATCAACTAATTCCTTGAAAATGGGTACTTAAAATAGAGGAAGTTCAAGCATTTATCTTACCTTTCTAATTTGAATTTTCTACTACATAACCAAATAGTGTCTTTTTCTAAAAGTATTAAATTAATTAGCTAAATATAAGTGATAGAACTGGAGTATGACCATTTTGTAGCCCTCAAGTAATTAATAGATCTATGCATTAAAAGTGAAAGTGAAAGTCGCTCAGTTGTGTCCAACTTTTTGCAATCCCATGGACTATAACAGTCTATGGAATTCTTTAGGCCAGAATACTGGAGTAGGTAGCCAGGGGATCTTCCCAACCTGGGGATCAAACTCAGGTCTCACACACTGCAGGCAGATTCTTCACCAGCTGAGCCACAAGGAAAGCCCCTATGCATTAAAGTTCACTGCCAATAACATCACAGAAATGAGACATGGAGACATAGGTACATCAAATCCAAAATCCACATGATGAGTTACTAAATTTATGGGTCAAACACAGTGTTCTTCAATAAACTACAAAGCAGTGGTATATATGAATACACATATTACTCAGTGATAATAAAAAAAGAATGAAATATTGCAGAAACATGAACAGAACTAAAGAATATCATACTAAGTGAAGTAAGCAGAAAAACACAAATATTACATGATATAACTTATATGTGGAATCTGAAAACTAATACAAATGAATCTATATATAAAAGAGAAATAGATTCACAGACATAGAAAATAAACTTATGGTTGCTTCCGGAGTAGCTCAGTTGGTAAAGAATCCGCCTGCAAAGGAGACCCATGTTCAATTCCAGGGTAGAGGAGATCCCTTGGAGAAGGAAATAGCAACCCACTCTAGTATTCTTGCCTGGGAAATCCCATGGACAGAGGAGCCTGGTGGGCTATTGTCCATGCGGGAATGAGAAGGGGAAGGATATATTAGTATAGGATTAACAGAAACAAATTACTACACATAAAATAGATAAGCAACAAGGATTTACTGTACAACACTGGAAAATATATTCAATATCTTATAATAACTGATAATGGAAAATAATCTGAAAAATATGTATATATATATAAAACCAAATCACTTTGTTTTACACCTGAAATTAACACAACATTGTAAATCAACTATACTTCAATTTAAAAAAAGACTTAAAAGCAAAATTTTAGAATTATGAAATTATGATATGGAGGAATACTCACATGAATGTAACATCATAAAGTGCAAGGAAATGGTTATAGTGTGGATAGTGATTACTTTTGGTGGGTGGGAGGGGATTGGAAGTGGTATGGAGAGGTATCTGAGTGGCTGAAAAAGTTCTTTTTACTGACCTTATTGCTAGTTACAAGGGTGAAAATGAGTGAAAGTGTTAGTAACTTAGTCTTGTCCGACTCTGTGACCCCATGGATTGTAGCCCACCAGGCTCCTCTGTCCATGGAATTTTCCAGGCAAGAATGCTGGAGTGGGTAGTCATTGCCTTCTCCAGGGGATCTTCCTGACCCAGGGATCTAATCTAGGTTTCCTGCAGTGCAGGGAAATTCTTTACCATTTGAGCTACCTTAAAATATCTCATTGAGCTATACATTTGTTTTATGTGTTTTTCTGTATCCACATTTCATTTTCTAGCAATAAGTTAAAAGCTGAACCATTGATTTATCTTCTTGAAACATTTATTTGGAAATTGGCATAAATCATATATTTCTAAATGTATATCTATAAAAATCAAAATATATACTTATCTCAGATCTCTGGGACACAAGAATCCATCATATCTTCCAGGCCCAGTATCAGAAAGTCATTGCTTCTCTCATGTTGGATCCACTTTGGCCATTCTGCTTTAACTTCTACATATAACCATTTCTTATCAATCCTATAATCCATGCCTTCTTTTGAAATTTTAATACTGCTTTCTCTGTAATAGGAATTACCTGCAGTCTGATCACTCTGACTATATTCAACTTGTCTTCTATGTCATCCTCCATGGTATCCCCAAAGAGAGATTTAAAAAATTAACATTTGAGATATGATCACTCATGATTAAGATATCAAATATAATTTAAGGAAATAGATGTAAAAGTGGGTCTTGCTTTCACACAGAGTTTCAATGGAAGAAACATTTACATTTTCGTAAACTTTCAATTCAGTTCAGTTCAGTTCAATCGTTCAGTTGTGTCCGACTCTTTGCGACCCCATGAACCACAGCACACCAGGTCTCCCTATCCATCACCAACTCCCAGAGTTTACCCAAACTCATGTCCATCGAATCGGTGATGCCATCCAGCCATCTCATCCTCTGTCATCCCCTTCTCCTCCTGCCCTCAATCCCTCCCAGCATCAGGGTCTTTTCCAATGAGTCGGATCTTCACATCAGGTGGCCAAAGTATTGGAGTCTCAGCTTCAGCATCAGTCCTTCCAATGAACACCCAGGACTGATCTCCTTTAGGATGGACTGGTTGGATCTCCTTGCAGTCTAAGGGACTCTCAAGAGTTTTCTCCAACACCACAGTTCAAAAGCATCAATTCTTCTGCGCTCAGCACTCTTTATAGTCCAACTGTCACATCCATGCATGACTACTGGAAAAACCATAGCCTTGACTAGACGGACCTTTGTTGGCAAAGTAATGTCTCTGCTTTTTAACATGCTTTCAATTAGCCCTATTTTAAAGCAAGCTTGAGTCAATCATTACATGAAGTCATAGGACTAAACTAGATTAATAGAGCAATTAGAGAAGATTCTGATGTTTCAAGGAAAATGGAATGAAATTCTTTCAATCATAGATACTTGCCACCATTAACGCGTTTCATGGCATTTGTCTCCTTAAAAGCTGACTACCTAATTAGGCTAAGTGCATTGTGAACAGTGGCATCATCCAAAAGATTAACCTTTAGGTCTAGGCAGTCAGGATGACTCCACAGCAGCTTGCAGAGATTCTTTTGTTATTTTTTAAGATGCCCAGGAGAGTTGCAGATAAGACACATTAGTCACAGACATTGGGTTTTCAGCCTAGAAAATGTTTAAGAACATAGCATACCCATTTCAAAAATATAGACATTTAGACAGAATGAGATTAGGGGGAGTTGCCCAAATACCTAGCAGCAAAGGTGACAGATCAGAGAAGAAAATAGACTGCTCAAGTCTCCCAGTCCACTGCGCTGCCCTTCTGCGTATCAATAAAATAAAGGAGCTCAGAGAACCTCAGGAGAGCAAACCAGGGCTTCCACAGGAGAAAGCAAAATTTGCTTTGCTCACAAAGGCCTTTCTGACCATACATGAAACGGGATGTGAGGGAAGAGGAGCAGGGATGCCCTGGCTTAGTTTAACCCCAGCCCTAGCTTTGATGCACTTTAGGGTACCGAGAGGTTTCCATTAGCCTCTGAATTTTTCAATAGTAAAAAAAATCTACTGAACCAGTTTATCAACTTTTAATTTATTAGGTTACAATGTGAGTTACCTAGTTTTCATAGAATGGGTCAAGAACAAGTTCAAATCATCATTCCCTTAGTTCTTTTCTCATAAGAAAAAATAGATTTTGAAATACATAATACTGAACAATTTCTGACCTATTGAGGAGGAAAAGTATAAATAAATATTATGACCACCAAGATAGATATTAAGAAAAGGAAAAAGAAAACAATCCCTTAATTTCCTATAACATAGATAATGGAGATAAAGGCAGGTTTTGATCTTTAAAGTGAAAATTATATAAATGAAAATTATATATTTAAGGTTTTTTAACTGATAAGAAAACATTTGAAACACTAAAGTTTGCAGTAAGACTTAGGTTTTAAATGTAAAATTACTAATTTATACTTACTTTCATTCTATTAAAAACAGCATTTCCTGTAAATGTTTTTCTCTGAAAGTAAGATTTTGCTATTGAAAGAAACTAAGAGTATATATATTCAAAGCTTAGAAATCATCCACAGTTAGAACAAAGGAAGTCTAGAATTTGTTCACAAATACATTTTAAGTACTACATGTATGTATCAAATTAAGGTGTAGAAATGAAGGACATAACTTCAAAAGCAAAATCTGAATTTGTACCAGAAAAACAAAGCAACAATGCCCTTACCTGGGTGATTTCACCGGTGTTCTTTGGCAGCTTTGTGGTTAATACATTATGCAGGCTAACATTCTAAAAAATGTATATCAATCATGAAAGACTGATAGATGTATTCAAATAAAATGAATAATTTATAATCTTCACCCTATTATTCATTTCATTTTTAATACCTGAAATAAGAGGGGAAAGAAGAAAAAAGGGAAGACTGTATAAAACTGTCCTTCTTGTGTGTGCTCGGCCGTGTCCCACTCTCAGGGACCCCTGGACTGTAGCCTGCCAGGCTCCATGGGATTTCCCCCTCAAGAATCCTGGAGTGGGCTGCCACTTCCTACTCTGGGGGACCTTCCTACCCAGAGATTCAAGCCTCATCTCTTGTGTCTCCTGCACTGGCTGCAGTATTTTTTACCACGACACCACCGGTTCCATCCTTCTTGGTATATAATAATCATCCTTTTCAACATAACTAATTACATCCTGATTGAAATCCCATTGTTCCCTTGTATGTCAAAACAGACCAAAATGATCAGTCTCACCCCTTCCTACTGTTTTCATATGAAATTACCTAACCAGACTTAACTATGTCATTTTTCAGGATAAGAAAAGCCCTCTAAACGATTGAAGTTTTTTTCCTCGTATTGAGTTAAAGGTTCATTTGTCCTTATGCTACCTGATGAGTCTCAAAAATTCACTCTTTTATTATTGAGTAATCACACCAAAATGGCATTTCAATGATGTTACATTTGAAGAGTTTCAAGGGACGTTGTTTATAAAAATGTTCATTATCTTCGTTGCTCATGCCAGTGTGTCTGAATTACCAAAGGAGTTTTTCTATAAGTTGACAATTAGCAATATAATTACTTTCATTGTCATTTCAATAAAGAGCTCATCTAGTCATCTGGGTTTGAGCAATTTGTGTGACTCTAGCTTCAAGACAGAGAACTTTTTTTTTTTCTTTTAAGAAATAAATTGAGGGGCTCCTCCATCGAGGCACTTCTTTCTTTTCAGAGCACTTGGAACACTGTTAGCCGTGATGCTGGGGAGCTGGAAGCCAGGGGTCTCTGTTTGTTTCATTATTTCCACCCAGTGTGTTCTCAGAACATGAAATCTTTTTTTTTTTAAGATAAAACTTTGCTTTGGTGTTACCACGGCTCTGCTTCAAGATGGACTGTTTGGTTAATATACAGAATGTGTTACAATTGCCACACACATGCCAGAGAAGAAGCATGTTCCCAGTTTCAAAGTAAATACTTCTGATAAATATACAAAAGAGTATTAGTTTTCTTTATGAGGTTTATGTTATTTAAATTTGCTCTGTTTTTATTTGCGTAGATAAAGTAACACTAAGGTCTTTGGGCATTTAACTAAGTATGATTATTTTAATGAAACATTTTGGAAAGACATGAGCTGCAACCAAGCCACTGACAGTTATAACTGCTATGACTTTTCCCTGACACTGAGCAAGAATAAAACAGATACCTCATTACACCAGGTAGCATTGTTGTTCTTCTTCAATATTACAGTCTTACAGCCATCTTAGCATTTCCTTCTTCCTTTGTACTAAAAAAAAAAAAAAATTGACTATAGAAAAAATCCAACATTTAAGTGATACTAAGTGTGTTTTACATAATTCTAATGTGAGCAATTGATTTTAAAAAGAGAAACACATGAAAAGATGCTCAACATCACTCATTATCAGAGAAATGCAAATCAAAACCACAATGAGGTACCATTATACGCCAGTCAGGATGGCTGCTATCCAAAAGTCTACAAGCAATAAATGCTGGAGAGGGTGTGGAGAAAAGGGAACCCTCTTACACTGTTGGTGAGAATGCTAATTAGTACAGCCGCTATGGGGAACAGTGTGGAGATTTCTTAAAAAGCTGGAAATAGAACTGCCATATGACCCAGCAATCCCACTTCTGGGCATACACACCAAGGAAACCAGATATGAAAGAGACACGTGCACCCCAATGTTCATCACAGCACTGTTTATCATAGCCAGGACATGGAAGCAACCCAGATGCCCATCAGCAGACGAATGGATGAGGAAGCTGTGGTACATATACACCATGGAATATTACTCAGCCATTAAAAAGAATTCATTTGAATCAGTTCTAATGAGATGGATGAAACTGGAGCCCATTATACAGAGTGAAGTAAGCCAGAAAGATAAAGACCATTACAGTATACTAACACATATATATGGAATTTAGAAAGATAGTAACGATAACCCTATATGCAAAACAGAAAAAGAGACTCAGATGTATAGAACAGACTTGTGGACTCTGGGAGAAGGCGAGGGTGGGATGTTTCAAGAGAACAGCATTGAAACATGTATATTATCTAGGGTGAAACAGATCACCAGCCCAGGTTGGGTGCATGAGACAAGTGCTCGGGCCTGGTGCACTGGGAAGACCCAGAGGGATCGGGCGGAGAGGGAGGTGGGAGGGGGGACCGGGATGGGGAATACATGTAAATCCATGGCTAATTCATTTCAATGTATGACAAAAACTACTGTAATGATGTAAAGTAATTAGCCTCCAACTAATAAAAATAAATGGAAAAAAAAAAAAAGAGAAATGCTATAGCAGACTAAAATTGTATTTCAACATAAATATTACACCATAATTCTTTATTAAAATATATTTTAGGAGTTAGGAAATAAAATGTATGGGGAAAAGCAAAGCAATTGAGTTTAATAACATGTAAATTTTATATTAGCACATACAACTTAATAATTTTCAAAAATAAAAACTGTGCATGCACAGGGACCCGGTAGAGATCTCTATCTGTACTGAAGGACAAGGCTAGATGCTGCTGCTGCTGCTAAGTCGCTTCAGTCGTGTCCAACTCTGTGCGACCCCATGGAGGGCAGCCCACCAGGCTCCTCCGTCCATGGGATTTTCCAGGAAGGAACACTGCAGTGGGTTGCCATTGACTTCTCTGCATGACTAAATGAAGTGGGCTCAAAATGCAACATGAGCAATTTAAATTTGAAAATACAAGTTCTGAAGCATTTGGGCTGGGGAAAACTAGGAAGTTCTTTTCCTAAGACTTGGCAGTTTCTCTCTCTTAGTTGTAATCCTTTATCTCACTTCTTTCTTTTGGCTGTGTCTTGTAGACAACATTGAAAATTCATTCATAAGGAGATAACATTTCCTATGCAGTCACTTGTAGAAACAGTCACTTGAGGACTTTTTTCTCCTTATTGG
The DNA here is from genome assembly GCF_023699985.2 of Odocoileus virginianus. NCBI lineage: Eukaryota > Metazoa > Chordata > Mammalia > Artiodactyla > Cervidae > Odocoileus > Odocoileus virginianus. Next base: position 54,732,050 of record NC_069694.1, read on the forward strand.
CAGTTTATCCTCACTACCTGCATAGAGCACGACACACAGTAACCACACAGTTGCTGATGAGTCACTAAGTCGTGTCCGACCCTTTTGCGACCCCATGGACTGTAGCCCGCCAGGCTCCCCGGTCCCTGGGATTTCCCAGGCAAGAATACTGAAGTGGGTTGCCATTTCCTTCTCTAAAGGATCTTACTGACCCAGGGATCAAACCCACATCTCCAGCTTAGCAGGTGGATTCTGTAACATTGAGCCACCAGAAGCCCAAGTACATAGTCACTCCTAGCTAATTAATAAATCAATGAAGGAATGAGCCTATATAAGTGGTCTATCAAATATCAGGCCAAGATAGGGCAGGGTATCATGTGGCTAGGAGCATAGAGACTGGAGCCCCCGCTAGGATCAAATCCTGGCTTCTCCGCTTACCAGCTGTATGACACTGGGTTAGTAATTGTATCTCTCAGCACCCCAATTTCTGCGTCTTTAAAATGGGATATTATTAATTTATTAAAAATTAAGTGTTTAGGAGACTGAAATGAAACAAGAAAGAAACAAATAGAAATGAGATGTTAGTCACAGTGGACTTTAAAGAAATGCATATTAAGAAAACATTAAAATATAAGGCATATATTTTTATACATGGAGATATACATATATTTCTTTATGTGCAAGAAAAAATCTAATTTCCAACATTCTGAAGCTAACACTTGTACAGATCTCTTATGTTATAAGCACATCTATGTTCCCATTGTTCTGAGCACATTTTCATGCATTTTCAGGGTTTCAGGAAAATTTTGCAACACAATACACAGTGTGAAGAGTAAAAGCAACATTTGGAAGAAGCTATCCACAAAATCAAATCCTCACAGGTTGGTCAGATGTCAGGACAGTGATTTTTCTTCAAAGACAGCAAAACAACGGATTAAGCCACTGCATGTCTCTAGAAACAGGGTCAGCCTGAGGAGCAGACACACAGCAGAGCGCCTCACCAGGACCACTTCCTCCGTGTGTCGCACACACACCCGCACAGCAGCCCTTCCTGATGGAGGAGAGGATCCATCAGACCTGCAGGGTGGCGGGCCCCTCTGACGCGCAGCTGCCAAAAGCAGAGCTTCGGTCATCACATTCCTACAGGGACCAGCAAATGCCCAACGCTCAAGAGCGTAGAATGTAGCCATTCTCCCCCTCCCCCTCTTTTCCTCACAAAGGAAGTGAACTTTGTGACATTTTTTATTATGATTTGAAAATAACAATTTGAAAGGTATAAGATACTTCCAGTAATTCTTCTGTATGTTTTGATCCATTTTTCTATGGTCAAAATATGATAATACACACAGGGACACAGCAGAGAGCTGGGTGTTACTAATAACCACATTTTAAAATTATGAGCCTACAAATGTTTACATAACTTTAAAATTAGTAAATAGAAATAAAAACAAGATATATACTAATTCATGTTTTTGGTGGCTATCTGTCATTCAAAAGATTTTATTAGTTAATTAAAAAAATTTTTTTAGCAAATTAGTAAATTTAAATTATGTAAAATTGTATGTGAATAGCTTTAAGAGACATATATTAAGATCAAATTATTTCCCTTGCTTGAAAATAGATTCAAATACTCATTTTTTATTTTCTCATTCTAACTAGCAACTTAATTTCTATTCATTATTTAAAGTAAAATAAAAGGAAAATACCATAATCAGAATCACTTCTTATATTTGAATTTCAGACTATGAAAAATCTAATTTCTATCAAGGCACAGTTTTAAAAACTTATGCACACTAGCTTCTTGTCTTTTTCTTAAAGAAAAAACAAACCTCTACTATATTTGAGAATAAATTCTCATCAGTTTATCGTTTCATAACTTACTCTATTTCTACCATCAAGTAGTTAGAATGACTTCTGGAACAGAAGTTCAGCATTCGCTGGTGAACATAATTCAACTATGGAGAAGGAAAATTCAACCGTCATCTTGAAAATAAATGACAAGAAAAGACTTGATCTCTTAGGCTAAAAATGTGCTTTAAAAAAAAAAGCTATTTTTTTAATCTCCTTCTTTATAGTTAACTCAAGATCTATTTAAATCTATTGCAGTCTCTGCCCAATCATTATACTAAGAATTTTTTTCCCTTCAAATACTTCCTGCAAAGCTATTTCTGAATCCATTTCAATGCTGATTTGCCTCGGAGAAGGAATCACACTGGCTTTGCTGTTGAGTAAAAGAAAAAAAGAGGGTGGGGGGGAAGACAGCATATGAGCCAGCACTGAGCTTCTAATATGGGACAGGCACTCAACTGCCTGTTTCTTTCCAAGATATGTGAGAAGTCCACTCTGAGGGAATTTGGAGTTAAACTACACGAAATCAGGAGACCAAGATTAGACAAGAGTGAAAATAGGGGGAAGATATTTAATTACTCTTTAAGTAAACAAAACAGTCATCGAAGTCATTTGTCTTTAAGATTATATTTGATCTGTTATTGCAATTATCAGTACACTCCTGATATAAACTTCTTTTTGCTTTCAGAGAAGCACCATTATTGGAGAAGATGTTTGTCTTAAGAGAAAAAAAGAACAAAACAGGTGATAACACTGAAAACCGTGCCTTAGAAAAGCAGATCTGGGGAGAGGGAGCAACCAGGGTGCCCTGTCGGCTGCAGGCTCCATCAACACATAAGTCTGCATCTCATCTACCTGGGGGAGAAACATTCATTAAACGCTACGCCTGGGTCTAAAGTGAAATTTTAAGGTTCTGGAAAAATAAATTGGTGTCTGTATACATCATTTCCCTATTTTTAAAAAACACATGGGCTTCAATATAATAAGCATCCTGACCTGCTGCTGTTTAGTGTCTTCTGCATGCTTTGGAGATATCATCATCAGTTTTATGAGACCTATATGCAACTTAAAACTAAGTGTTTCAAATAATTTTGAAAAGCAGCCTCCAGAAATATACCCTGAGCACTCAGAATTAGCTCCACATCCTCAGAACTGATAAAATGATGCTTGTTCTTGTATATATAAAAAAAAAAAAATGTAGCACCTGCCAAATCCCTTGACTCTTTGGGTCAAAACTAATATGTATCCATTTCAACTTAGCTTTCATTTAAAAAAATTATTTTAGCTGAGTATCTTGAGAAAAAATTTAGGGAATTTGAAAGAGAAAGCATAAATTAGGGGGGGAAAGAGAGCCTCACTACACACATAATTAAGAAATGTCCTTACAAATATACACAGATTACAATTCCCCAAGAAGTTATGACCCTTGAACATTTTCATCATCCTCTTTGCCAACAGTTGAAAAGTTAGAGGATATTTAAAGACTATACAGACAGGTAACTTTAGGTTTTAATGAGCTTTAGAAAATGGTAAAAACTTTATACCCAAAGTTCGCTCCTTAAAAATGTTTTGGGCTCCATATATTCAGGATACCACTACTAATATTAGTTGGGGGGAGAAGGTAGCAGTAATAAATGAGACACCAACAGGAAGCCCAAGGAACACATTCATGGAGGGAAAGAATTACATAAAAGTCATTCCACTTAATATTTACTGCCTTTAGAATATGTTAGGAACAATGACCTGAAAGTGAAAACAGAATCTGGAGATAGATAGTGAAGATATTTCTGTGTGTCCACAACTAGACACACCTCCTCTAGACACTTACCAGTGACAGAAAAAAATAATAATAATAATTAAAGCAGAACCTCTTATAAATAAACTTCTTCTTGGGGAAGATAGAAGACAGAAACCCAAGCAACATTTGGTCTGAAGATAAATATCCGCTGCACTAGGGAGCTTGGTGCACCCACAGTAAGAAAGACCTCTGTAGCAGGTCAAGGTTATAGCACAAGAGACAACAGGGGAGAAGCCAGCTGTATTATCTTATCGCCCACTTCATCTATCACAGTTATTATCAGCACTGCTCCTTCAGGTCACACCTATGGACTCGTGAATCGGGGTCCTTTATGAGCAGCAGACAAAAGTGGAAAAATCTGGGTTTTTTTGACAGAAAGTCAGCTGGGAAGGTGTGTTCATTCTGAAATGGGCTGCAGCTGCATTACAGCCCCATTAGCAGAGCCCTGAAAAATGATTAGGAATATTGATTTTCCCACTGGGAAAGTATATTTGTTCATCTATCAATACTTTGTGTGGGAAAAGTATCCCAATCTTAGAATATATAAAGGCATACGAGCAATGGTGAATGGCATTACTGGCTGGTGAAGGACCCAGAAATAGAAATATTTGAATACTGAGGCCATGAAAATCTAGGCAAGAAGTGTATGGTATATCTTTGGGAGTGGACACCAGTGAGATATTTACAACTGCATGTATAATCCTCAGGAAAGTTTGAACTCAGAAGAAGTTTGAGTCAACAATAAAGTAGAGAGAATAACTCTTCTGGTTGTCTTTGGTTAACCATTGTCGTCAAATGTCAGCATGTGGGCAAATGGAAACAGCAGTAGATTGGCCACAGCGGCCAGGACGGAGCGTAGGCGTGGATCTGTCAGTATGGCTCCGTACTCATCAAGACTGATCTAGCTATCCCTTATACAAAACCTCCAGGTGCCAACCAAAGAGATCAAAACTGAGACACCAGTAGGACATCAAGTCTTAAAAATCCAAAGAGTTAAATGGTAGGAAATTGATTACATTTGGGCTTTCTCTGGCAGTCCAGTGGTTAAGATTCCATAATTTTAGTGCAGGGGGTGTGGGTTTGTTCCTTGGCTGGTGAACTAAGATCCCGCAAGCCAGGGAGCCAAAAAAAAAAGAAAAGAAAGAGAGAAAAGTAAATTGACTACAATAGAACCCTCCAAACATGGAACAGATAGTAATTCGTAGTGCCTTGAGGTTCTATTTATGTGTGTATGTGCACTCAGTCGTGTCTGACTCTTTGCAAGCTGATGGACTGTAGCCCACCAGGCTCCTCTGTCTGTGGAATTTTTCAGGCACGAATACTGGAGTGGTTTGCCATTTCCTACTCCAGGGGATCTTCCTGACCCAGGGATTGAACTCACATTTCTTGCATCTCCTGCACTGGCATCTCCTGCACTTCCCAGGTGGCGCTGGTGGTAAAGAGTCCAACTGTCAATGCAAGTCAGACATAACAGACAGGGACTTGATCCCTGAGTCAGGAAGACCCCTTGGAGGAGGGCATGGCCGCCCAGCCCAGTATGCTTGCTGGAGAAGCCCATGGATAGAGCAGCCTGGCAGGCTGTGGTCCATAGGGGTGCACAGAATAGGACACGACAGAAGCAACTTAGCTCTCACGCACCTGCCACCTGGAAGCCCAGTAATGAACTGGTGTTATTTTTTCCTTTTCTACCCACAGGGCTGCAGCCAGCAGAGGGCAGGCTGGACCCACCAATACTAAGTCACTACTTGGTATTACACATAAATCTGGAAATCAAGAGGAGGTAGTTGGAATGGTTCCTTTAAAAATCACCCTAAATACCTGGCTTTGGAGAGTTTATACTTGCTGTGACTTTGGACCTGCAGGTTTAGAAGTCTTGGATTGAAAAAGAGAGGTGACACAGCAAAAGTATCATTACCCCCTAGTTGCCATCATAGCCTACAACATATCTCTTTGTCAGAATTTGTTTTTTATGGAAACTGACATGTTTTTTAGGGAAACCAATCCCCTTTTCAGTGAGGCTTTCCTAACCACTATATTTTAAATGACATCTCCAACAAACCTTAATATACTTCCTTGCTTAATTTTTTTTTTGTAACCCAATAAATCCCTCATTGGAAATGACAGTGGAGATGGCAAAGAGATTCAAGGGATTAGATCTGATAGACAGAGTGCCTAAAGAACTATTGTCAGAGGTTCATACCATTGTACAAGAGTTGGTGACCAAAACCATCCCAAAGAAAAAGAAATGCAAGAAGGCAAAATGGTTGTCTTGGGAGGCCTTACAAATAGCTGAGAAAAGAGAAGCAAAAGGCAAAGGAGAAAGGGAAAGATACACCCAACTGACCACAGAGTTCCGGAGAATTGCAAGGTGATATAAGAAAGCCTTCTTAAATGATCAATGCAAAGAAATAGAGGGAAATAATGGAATGGAAAAGACTAGAGATAGCTTCAAGAAAATTGGAGATATCAAGAAAATATTTCATGCAAAGATGGGCACAATAAAGGATAGAAACATCAAGAATTTAACAGAAGCAGAAGAGATTAAGAGATAGCAAGAATACACAGAAGAACTGTACAAAAAAGGTCTTAATGACCCAGATAACCACAACGGTGCGGTCACTAACTTGGGGCCAGACATCCTGTAGTGTGAAGTCAAAGGGGCCTTAGGAAGCATTACAATGAACAAAGTTAGTGGAGGTGATGGAATTCCAGCATGAGCTACTTAAAATCCTAAAAGATGATGCTGTTAATGTGCTGCACTCAATATGCCAGAAAATTTGGAAAACTCAGCAATAGCCCTGGGACTGGAAAAGGTCAGTTTTCATTCCAATCCCAAATAAGAACAGTGCCAAAAATGCTCAAGGCGTGTGTGCTCAGTCATGTCTGACTATTTGTGATCTCATGGACTATAGCCAGCCAGGATCAACTGCCCATGGATTTTTCCAGGCAAGAATACTGGAGTGGGTTGTCATTTCCTTCTACAGGGAATCTTGCCAATCCAGGGATGAATCCATGTCTCTTGCATCCCCTGCACTGGCAGGCAGATTCTTTCCCCACTGAGCTATTAGGGAAGCCCCAAAATGTTCACACTACCACACAATGTGCTCATCTCACATGCTAGCACGGCAACACTCACAATCCATCAAGCTAGCTTCAACAGCCTGTGAACTGAGAACTTCCAGATGTACAAGCTGGGTTAGAAAAGGTAGAACCAGGGGTCAAATTGCCAAAATCTGTTGTATAGAAAAAGCAAAGGAATTCCAGAAAAACATCTACTTCTGCTTCACTGACTATGCTAAAGTCTTTGACTATGTGGATCTGAATAAACCATGGAAAATTCTTAGAGATGGGACAATCAGACCACCTTACCTGTCTCCTGAGAGACCTGTGTGTGGGATAAGAACAAAAGACTGGTTCCAAATCTGGAATGGAGTATGTCAGGGCTGTATACTGTCACTCTGTTTATTTAACTTATATGCAGAGTACATCATGTGAAATGCTGGGATGGATGAAACACAAGCCGGCATCAAGATTGCCAGGAGAAGTAACAACAACCTCAGATATGCAGAGGTAGAAAGGGAAGGGCAGAAAGGGAAGAGGAACTAAAGAACCTCTTGAATGTGAAAGAGATGAATGAAAAGTTTGGCTTAAAACTCAACATTAAAAAATGTAAGATCATGGCATCTGACACCATCAGTTCAGTTCAGTTCAGTAGCTCAGTCATGTCCAACTCTGTGACCCCATGGACTACAGTACGCCAGGCCTCCCTGTCCATCACCAACTCCTGGAGTTAATTCAAACTCATATCCATTGAGTCGGTGATGCCATCCAACTATCTCTTCCTCTGTCATCCCCTTCTCCTCCTGCCATCTTTCCCAGCATCAGAGTCTTTTCAAATGAGTCAGTTCTTTGCATCAGGTGGCCCAAGTATTGGAGTTTTAGCTTCAACATCAGTCCTTCCAATGAATATTAAGAACTGATTTCCTTTAGGATGGACTGGTTGGACCTCCTTGCAGTCCAAGGGACTCTCAAGAGTCTTCTCCAACACCAGTTAAAAACCATCAGTTCTTCGGTGCTCAGCTTTCTTTATACTCCAATTCTCACATCCATACATGACTACTGGAAAAACCATTTCCTTGACTAGATGGACCTTTGTTGGCAAAGTAATGTCTGTGCTTTTTACTATGCTGTCTAGGTTGGTCATAACTTTTCTCCCAAGGAGTAAGTGTCTTTTTAATTTCATGGCTGCAACCACCATCTGCAGTGATTTTGGAGCCCCCTCAAATAAAGTCTGTCACTGTTTCCACTGTTTCCCCATCTATTTGCCATGAAGAGATGGGACCAGATGCCATGTACTTAGTTTCATGAATGTTGAGTTTTAAGCTAACTTTTTCACTCTCCTCTTTCACTTTCATCAAGAGGCTCTTCAGTTCTTCTTCACTTTCTGCCATAAGGGTGGTATCATCTGCATATCTGAGGTTATTGATATTTCTCCCAGAAATCTTGATTCCAGCTTGTGCTTCATCCAGCCCAGTCTTTCTCATGATGTACTCTGGTACCATCACTTCATGGCAAATAGATGGGAAACAAGTGGCAGATTTTATTTTCTTAGGCTCCAAAATCACTGTGGATGGTGACTGCAGCCATGAAATTAAAAGATTTTTGCTCCTTGGGAAAAAAATATATGACCAACCTAGACAGCATATTAAGAAACAAAGATATCACTTTGTCAACAGAGGTCCATATAGTCAAAGCTATGGTTTTTCCAGTAGTCATGTATGGATGTGAGAGTTGCACCAGTAAGAAATCTGAGCACTGTAGAATTGATGCTTTTGAACTGTGGTTTGCAGAAGACTCTTGAGAATCCCTTGGACCTCAAGGAGTCCAAATCAGTCAAGGCTAGAGGAAATCAACTCTGAATATTCATTGGAAGGTCTGATGCTGAAGCTGAAGTGCCAATATTTGGCCACCTGATGCGAATAACCAACTCATAGGAAAAGATCCTGACGCTGGGAAAGATTGAGAGCAAGAGGAAAAGGGGGCAAAAGAGGGTGAGATGGTTGGATGGCATCACTGACTCAATGTACGTGAAAGTGAAAGTTGCTCAGTCGTATCCAACTTTTTGCAACCCCAAGGACTATACAGCCCATAGAATTCTCCAGGCCAGAATACTGGAGTGGGCAGCCTTTCCCTTCTCCAGGGGGTCTTCAGAACCCAGGGATCGAACCCAGGTCTCCTGCATTGCATCGGATTCTTTACCAGCTGAGCCACAAGGGAAGGCCCAATGGACATGAGTTTGAGTAAACTCTGGGAGATTTTGAAGGACAAGCCTGGCATGCTGAAGTCTATGGTGTTGCAGTGAGAGTCAAACGGGACTTAGCAACTGAAAAACAACTACAACCCAATAAATATCCAATCAATATATTTATTATATGCTATTATGCTGTTCATTAAGACATGTGGGGGGAATTCCTTGGCAGTTCAGTGGTTAGAACTCCATGCTTTCACTGTCAGGCCTGGGTTAAAACCCTGACCAGGGAACTGAGATCCCGTAAGCTACATGGCACACAGCACCCCCGCCCCCCAAAAGTGAGACATGCAGGTTTCTGTCTCAGTTAACAATTACCAGAATAGTGCTGCATACCTAACTCCAAACTCGGTGACCTCTGATAGAAATCATCTGTCATTCATGTCTATGCAGGTTAGTGGGGAGTCCATGTCATTCTACATGTCTGTATGCACTGAAGTTATACATTTCGTCACTCGGAGCCTTTCAACTTGCTCTTGCCTAGTAACACTCTCCAAATGTATATTTTATCAAATATATATTTTATAAAAAAGACACTCCTTTCACAAACTTACCAAATTGAGTAATTTGATATGTAATCAAAAAAGTGCTACCTTTGATCGTATCAAACGGCATATGCCGAGAAGTTTCTTCTTTTTCTGCTGTTCACCAAATAAGCTTTGCATATTTTGAGTACAGAAAGATCACAAGACATCTCTGTCAACTATTTTATACTTGTGGTCTCTTTATTGTGATTTTAGAAATCTGCTTTTGAAAGAAAATTCTCAGAATGCTTTTTTGTTTTATCTCAATGCAAAAAGATTTCACTTATGAACATTTTCATATATTTATATGCAAATAGTATCTTTCTTTTATGTTTTACTTTTGAAGGAACAGAAGACATGTTTTGCCTCAGGCATTTTATTCCCATTATGTGCTTTAAGGAAACAGATAATATATTATTGACTTCTAAGGAATTCTTGTAAAGAACTACATGGTAAACCTGTTCCTGTTTACCCAACTCTGATGTGGAAAAATACTTAAAAAAAAAATCTTTTGTTAGAAAATTAATGTGAAATATTTATGGACTAGTAGATCCTTTTTAATATGACATGTTAAATTGGGGGAAATATTTATCCATGAACAAAAGATATAGTAAGAGATAGTAGTAAAATAATGTGCTTTTAAAAGGTTGATTTGACTCTTTTAAAAAAGGAATGGAATTTAATGCAATTAATAAATTTATATCCATACGCACATATCATATTCATACACATGTAGACATCTATCCACATACAACAGCATACATGCTTATCCATAATCTATATATGAGTTACACTTTGCAAGAATACAAAATTGTCTTATTTTGCAGGGCTAATTTAATATCATCATTAAACTGATTTTCAATATCCACAAGTCTGTATATAATTATGGTGTGCCATTTCTAAGTAAAAAATAAGCATTACTAGAATTCTAATTTAAAAATAATACTTTTGATAATTTGTTGCTTATTAAAATTTTGTGAGTTCTAACTTTAACATAATTTTTATTTTTATCATTCAATCTTTAGAGGCTTAGTAATATAAAAATATGAGTGTGTATTAAAACATAGTCAATTCTTTTCCAAAAGGTTTCATTATATATTAAGGGAAATACTAAAATATAAACATGTAATCAAAATTAAAATGATAGAAATAATTGAAACTAAGAAGGCAAAATATCTGTGGGATCCGGAAACAACACATCATGTATGTGCACAAAATGTTCAGTCTTATAGTATCAAAAATGTTCAAGGATGGATAAACAAAAAACTTATATTTAAAAAAACGAGAAAGAAAAGGAGGGCAGTGAAGAAAAATTGCTCTGTAAGAAAACATCTCTTTTTATTAAGATAAGGCATTCAGCATTTACACTGATTTTAAGAAGAAACTAATATCTTAGAGATGTATATGAGACAAGGTGGGGTGATGTGGGAGAGAAAGAGAAATTTGCTCATTCTAACTTTAGAAATTACTCTTTCCCTCACTATGGATGACATGGGTACATCTCTACAAATTTGCAAGTGAAATCTCACACCATTTAGGTCTCTAGTGTATAAAAGTTACTCATTTTCTAAAAACATTTTTAATACGGTCGAGTGACACTAGAATTATTGCAATAAAAAAGAGAAACTTTCCCCAAAATCTGAGATTCTAATAGTTCTAGAATCAAGACCAACTTAATATTCGCATCAAATGTGTTATCTTTGCAATTATGTACAACATATACACTGTATACACACATATACATCAAACACACACATATGGGTTCACAATAATATACATTTTCCACAAAGGCATAGAGAAAATTCTAATTATATTGTTATTAGCTTACATTTGTTTCAAAAAAATATTAAACAGTTAAAATTATGTTATTAAAATTTTTCTAATCAATTTGTAAAAATCTACTTGTTTAATAGCCTAACATTAGGTTTTAAAACTACATGAATACTCATAACAACAATTTTACTAGTCATGATAAGAAAACATATTAAATTAATTTTCTTAGATTTTGCAAGGATATTCATGCAAAATGAATATAACTCAAGTTGGTATCTTTATATCTATTTTCCTGATTTTTAAATTTTACATAAATACAAATATCAATCTTTTAACATACACATATGTATGTAGTATGTTTTATATATTCATTAAAATTAGCAGGTTTCTTTAAAGCATATTAAATAATGCCATACACAATGAGAATAAAATTACATTGTAGCTGTCTATAAAACTTCAAAGTATTTGAAAAAGGGTATCAGATTTTTAGCTAGTGATGGAAAATTTTCCAGATGGCAAAAATGTGAATGACAAAAATAGCAAATTGAAATTAGAACTGTGATGGATTAATTTCCTTTGGTTGTCCTTATGTTGTTTATATTCATGCCAAGTACATGAGCCAATAGTCTCGAAAAGCACAGACAGTAAAGAAAAGAAAATGAAATTTTCTAAAGTAGTTTTCAATAACATCTGCAATTTGAAAATCAAACTAACTATCCACACTTACAAAAAAAACTTGGTTCTCTTGTCATGTTTAATTTTTCAAAATGAAAGGCAAATTTTACATGCTTTTGAATGTAAGTACATATTAGAAGATTACTAGAAGCAACATAACGAAAGGTAGAGAATTGGTATTCAGATTAAAACAAAAGTTTCCCTTTGTCATGTGAACACGCAATCAAAACTTTCTCAACTAAGATAGCCCTACTTTTTTTCCTTGAAAAGCAAAAATGAATTCATCAATCACTCACAAATTAGCAGAAATCAAGAAAAGTAGACTTCTCGCAAAGTGAAGATTAATTTTTCAACTGTCTCCTCTTCATATCTAAAATTATTTTCTATCAATGAATGATGTTTCCACAATAGCCCAATAAAGGTACTGACAATGTTCACAAGCATTGTCCTTGAAAAGAACACTGTTCTTAAAAAGCAGCAGTTAAAGCTGGATTTTAATCCCCCCCCCAAACTCCCACAAGGAGTGTCTTTTTTGGCAGTTATTTAGTTAAAGACCCCCTGTGGAAAAATCTTGGCATGTGTTGGATCCCTTTTCCCTACAGGAAAATAGCACCAACTATCACACTGGCTATTCATGCAGTGAAACACAGATCAATGGAAATGCTCTTGAATGGTATTTTCAAAGTCTTATGCACTTTGGCTGATAAAAATTTCTTCCTAATTTCAATATTTGTTATTGACAACAATTTATTCCAATATTTCCAAAATGTGTTTCAAAATGCCACATATACAACAAGAGTAAGAATTCTGTTGCTAAATACCCCTGAGAAATGCTGGAATAAGCACAGTAAATCCTCATCTTTGGCTTGGAAATCCTCAGACATATTAATATGTTAATGAGCACCACTGGTCTGCAGGAGGGCACTGCCTCATATAGCTGGTCAGTATATATGTTTAGCCCATCTGCTAGAGTCCTCTTTCCCTTAATTCCTAGGTGACATTGACCCAAATGCAAGCTCTCATTCTTTGGATTCTGAAAGCCTAATGCCACTACCAAACTTTCACAAACTCTAAAGATCGAAAAGGGTTAGAGACAGGACATATTTTGTAGACCAAACACTTATTTAATTTTGTAAGCACTCTTTAAGAAAACATAGCAAGTACTAATACCTAATAAGTCATAAATATTCATTCTCGGAAAGGAGAAACCACAGCCAACAGCTCACATTTTAAAGCAGAGACTCCTGGGGGGGGGGGGGGGGAGGCAGGAAGCATAACCTCCCAGACTTCAGATAGTACTCCAAGGCTACAGTAATCAAATCAGTGTGGTGTTTGTACAAAAATAGACAACGGATCAACGGAACAGAATATAGATCCAGAAATAAATCTACATTTCTAGTCAATTAATCTTTGACAAAGGAGGCAAGAACATAAGATGGGGAAAAGATAGGCTCTTCAGCAGGCAGTGGTGGGAAAATTGGACAGTTGCATGTAAATAAATGAAGGTAGAACACACCCTTACATCATGTACAAAAATAAACTCAAATGACTTCTTAAACCTGAGACATGACACCACAAAACTAGAAGAAAGCATAGACAAAATAGTCACTGGCATAAAACATACCAATTTTTTTTAGGTCAGTATCCCAAGGCAATAAAAACAAAAACAAAAATAAGCAAATGGGACCTAATGAAACTTATGGGCTTTTGCACAGAAAGGAAACCATAAACAAAAGGAAAAGACAATCTATAGAATGTGGGGGGGGGGGGATGTGCAAACAATGTAACCAGCAAGGGCTTAATCTCTAAAATACACCAACAGCTTACATGACTCAATAACAAAGAAACAAACAACCCAATCAAAAAGTTGGCACAAGACCTAAATAGATATTTCTCCAAAGAAGACATACAGATGACCTGAAAATGTGCAAATCAACACAGTAAAGTACCACCTCACAATGGTCAGAATGGTCACCATTATAAAGTCTGTAAGTAATACATGCTGGAGAGGGTGTAGAGAAAAGGAAACTCTCATACCCTATTGGTGAAATGTAAACTGGTACAGATACTATGGAAAACAGTATGGAGGTTCCTCAGAAAACTAAAAACAGAAGTACCATATGATCCAGCAATTCCACTTCTGCAGCACTATTTACAATATCCATGACATGGAAGCAAACTAAATGTCCACTGACAGATGAATGGATGGAGATGTGGAACATATATATAATGGATTACTACTCAGCTATAAAAGAGACATTTACAGAAATATGGGCGATGCTAGAGATTATCATACTAAGCGAACTAAGTCAGAAAGAGAAAGACAAATACCATATGATATCAGTGACATGTGGAATCTAAAATATGATGTAAATGAACCTACCTACAAAACAGAAACAGACTCACAGACCTAGAGAGCAGACCTGCGGTTGCCAAGGGTGAGGGCAAAGATAGAAGGGATGGACTGGGAGTTTGGGGTTGGTACATGCAAACTACTACATTTTGAATGGATAAGCAGCAAGATCTTATTGTTCAGCATGGAGTACTGCATCCAATCTCCTGGGATACACTGTTATGGAAAAGGAAATAATGTATAAAAATAAAATACCTATATATATGTATAGGCCTTCCCTGGTGGCTCAGCAGTAGAGAATCTGCCTGCTAATGCAGGAGTTATGGGTTTGATCCCTGGGTCAGGAAGATGCCTGGAGGAGTAAATGGCAACCCACTCCAGTATTCTTGCCTAGAAAATCCCATGGACAGAAGAGTCAGGCAAGCTACAGTTCATGGAGTCACAAAAGAGTTGGACACTATATAGCAACTAAAACAACAACAAACAGCATATGTGCATAATGGAGTCACTTTGCTATACAGCAGAAATTAAAACAAGATTGTAAACCAACCATACTTTGATAAAATAAAAATTTAAAAAATAAAAGCTGATAAATTCCACAAACATCATCACAATGTCCAAAAAAATAATAATATTTTTACTGTCTTGGGAAAATAAATTGAGGCTTAAGAATCTGCACTGATAAGATGTCAAAATGAGAAGAGTAACAAGAGTAAGAATGTTATTGCTTACTGGTCTAAACAGAATAGGATAAATATTTAAACTTTAACAATCCTTGGCTGTTTTCTGTAGCTGTACCAAATGTTATACAATTTATTTGCAAAATAAATGATTTTCCCCAGTCTTTGAAGCTTTAGTACTTATTGTTAGAGCTTATAGAACATAATTGTTGTTGTTCACTCACTCAGCCATGTGTGACTCTTTGCAACCCCATGGACTGCAGCATGCCAGGCTTCCCTGTCCTACACCATCTCCCAAAGTGTAAATAAACCCATGTCCATTGAGTCTGTGATGCCATCCAACCATCCCATCCACTGTCACCCCTTCTCTCGTCCTCAGTCTTTCCCAGCATCTGGGTCTGTTCCAGTGAGTCGGCTCTTCTCATCAGGTGGCCAAAGGACTGAAGCTTCAGCTTCAGCATCAGTACTTCCAAAGAATATTACGGGTTGATTTCCTTTAGGAATGACCGGTTTGATCTCCTTGCAGTCCAAGGGACTCTCAACAGTCTTCTCCAGCATCACAGTTTAAAAGCATCAATTCTTTGGCACTCAGCTTTCTTTATGGTCAAACTCTCACATCTGTACGTAACTCCTGGAAAACCACAGCATTGACTATATAGAATATGGATCTTTGCTGACAAAGTGATAACTCTGCTTCTTAATACACTGTCTAAGTTTGTCACAATTTTTCTTCCAAGGAACAAGCCTCTTTTAATTTTCTGGTTATAGTCACTATGCACAGTAATTTTGGAGCCCTATAAAATCTGTCACTCTTCCCACTTTTTCTCTTTCTATTTGCCATGAAGTGATGGTACCAGATGCCATGATTTTAGTTTTTTGAATGTTGAGTTTTAAGCCAGCTTTTTCACTCTCCTCTTTCACATTAATCAAGAAACTCTTTAGTTCCTCCTCACTTTCTGCCATTAGAAGTGGTACCATCTGCATATCTGAGTTGATGATATTTCTCCTGGCAATCTTGATTCCAGCTGGTGATAAGCATTTTGCATGATGCACCCTTTTGAATAAGCAAGGTTCACAACATACAGCCTTGTTACTTGTTTTCCCATTTTGAACCAGTCAGTTCCATGTCTGGTTCTAGCTGTTGCTCCTTGACCAAAATATAGGTTTACAGGAGACAGTTATTTCTCATTTCTCAACCATACAGAATATACCTTATATCAACCAGCATTATATGTTGCATTATATGTGCCCATCAGTTCTATTCAGTCACTCAGTCGTGTCCGACTCTTTGCGACCCCATGAATCGCAGCACGCCAGGCCTCCCTGTCCATCACAAACTCTCGGAGTTTACTAAAACTCATGCCCATCAAGTCAGTGATGCCATCCAGCCATCTCATCCTCTGTCATCCCCTTCTCCTCCTGCCCCCAACCCCTCCCAGCATCAGGGTCTTTTCCAATGGGTCAACTCTTCGCATCAGGTGGCCAAAGTACTGGAGTTTCAGCTTCAGCATCAGTCCTTCCAATGAACACCCAGGACTGATCTCCTTTAGGATGGACTGGTTGGATCTCCTTGCAGTCCAAGGGACTCTCAAGAGTCTTCTCCAACACCACAGTTCAAAAGCATCAATTTTTCAGCACTCATCTTTCTTCACAGTCTAACTCTCACATCCACACACAACCACCAGAAAAACCATAGCCTTGACCAGACAGACCTTTGTTGTCAAAGTAATGTCTCTGCTTTTTAATACGCTATTTGGGTTGGTCATAATTTCCTTCCAAGGAGTAAGCATCTTTTAATTTCGTGGCTGCAAACACCATCTGCAGTGATTTTGGAACCCCCAAAAATAAAGTCTGACACTGTTTCCACTGTCTCCCCATCTATTTCCCATGAGGTGATGGGACCAGATACCATGATCTTAGTTTTCTGAATGTTAAGCTTTAAGCCAATTTTTTCACTCTCCTCATTCACTTTTATCAAGAAGTTTTTAAAGTTCCTCTTCACTTTCTGCCATAAGGGTGGTGTCATCTGCATATCTGAGGTTATTGATATTTCTCCCAGCAATCGTGATTCCAGCTTGTTCTTCTTCCAGCCCGGCCTTTCTCATGATGTACTCTGCATATAAGTTAAATAAGCAGGGGAACAATATACAGCCTTGAAGTACTCCTTTTCCTATTTGGAACCAGTCATTGTTCCATGTCCAGTTCTAACTGTTGCTTCCTGATCTGCATATAGGTTTCTCAAGAGGCAGGTCAGGTGGTCTGGTATGCCAATCTCCTTCAGAATTTTCCACAGTTTGTGGTGATCCACACAGTCAAAGATTTTGGCATAGTCAATAAAGCAGTAGTAGATGTTTTTCTGGAACTCTCTTGCTTTTTTGATGATCCAGCAGATATTGGCAATTTGATCTCTGGTTTCTCTGCCTTTTCTAAAACCAGCTTGAACATCTGGAAGTTCTCGATTCACATATTGCTGAAGCCTGGCTTGGAGAATTTTAGGCATTATTTTACTAGCGTGTGAGATGAGTGCAATTGTGCAGTAGTTTGAGCATTCTTTGGCATTGCCTTTCTTTGGGATTGGAATGAAAACTGACCTTTTCCAGTCCTGTGGCCACTGCTGAGTTTTCCAAATTTGCTGGCATATTGAGTGCAGCACTTTCACAGCATCATCTTTTAGGATTTGAAATAGCTCAGCTGGAATTCCATCACCTCCACTAGTTTTGTTCGTAGTGAGGCTTTCTAAGGCCCCCTTGACTTCACATTCCAGGATGTCTTGCTCTAGGTGAGTGATCACACCATCGTGATTATCTGGGTCGTGAAGATCTTTTTTATACAGTTCTTCTGTGTATTCTTGCCACCTAATATCTTCTGCTTCTGTTAGGTCCATACCATTTCTGTCCTTTATTGAGCCCATGTTTGCCTGAAATGTTCCCTTGGTATCTCTAATTTTCTTGAAGAGATCTCTAGTCTTTCCCATTCTGTTATTTTCCTCTATTTCTTTGCATTGATCCCTGAAGAAGGCTTTCTTATCTCTCCTGGCTATTCTTTGGAACTCTGCAGTCAAATGGGAATATCTTTCCTTTTGTGCCCATAATAGGTATAAAATGTGAAACAGGAAACCATGGGGTGCATATAGACACCCTCTTTTTATAAACGTATGGTGCCTTCTTTGGAGAATTTTTTCTTCCTATCTTCTCAACTTTAGTTTCTGTACGTGGTATGTACTATGTTTAAGTGCTCACTGTTATTTTCATTTTATGTTAATAGCAGCAAAAGTTGAAAGTGTCATTTCTCAGTCACGTCTGACTCTTTGTAACCCTAGGGACTGTAGCCCCCCGGCTCCTCTGTCCATGGAATTCTCCAGGCAAGAATACTGGAGTGGGTAGCCATTCCCTTCTCCAGGAGATCTTCTCAACCCAGGGATCGAACTAGGGTCTCCTGTATTGAAGGCAGATTCTTTACCATCTCAGCCACCAGTGAAGCCTTTTTAATATTAAATTATTATATTGTATGAATATTGTATGAAGACAATTTAAATTGAAATGAGTTTCTTCTTACCCTAGCCAAGAAAGTGCTCTTGAACAAAAGTCCCAAGTTAAAAACTTGTAATATAGTAAAATCATAAATATGTGATAATCAAAATCATAACAATATATGAGCACATGTATTTAATAGTTACTGACAAGAGCTCTCAATTGCTCATTTCTTATTCTCTGCTTTGTCTGGACCAAATTGTGTGTGTGTGTCTCTCTAACTATGAATTTCTATGCCTAATCTGTTAAAAATTACTTAAAATTTTTCTAGGGGACTTTATTTTCCTATCTTCAATTTTTGACAATTCTGACTGACCAATTTATACTTTTACTATCTTAAATACATTTTGTTTGTGAACTGTAATTTATTATGGAATTAGTAATGGCCACTTAGCAAGTAATTGTGGTGATGAACATACAAATACTCTTGGGAGCCACAGTATCATCTTTGGGAGCTGAGGACAATAGACAGACTGAAATCAATCAAAGTTCTAACAGTTAATGTTATTTACCTCAAGTAGGGAATATGGGAAGCTCGAAATATACTGCTTGAGGGAGAAGTTCAAGAACATGACATGTTAAAAAATAGAATTTTAAGGAAAAAACACACCTAGGGTGGAAATGAACAATAAACTGTCATAAGAATTATTTTTATCAGTGCTGATTATTGCAGTGAAGACTGTTCAAATATAGAAAGTATGTGGGAGGTTATAAGGAAACATATCTTACTAAATCTTAAGGCTGTGTAGAGTTTATGAAAATTACAGTAATTGCCTAATATAAAGGAGGAGAGGAAAGAAGAGGAGGGGGAAGTGGAGAAAGAAGAGGAGACAGAAAAAGAATAAAAAGAGCAGAAGCAGCAACTTTTTCTTCCAAAGGATTGCTGGCAAATATCAATGCCAGCTGAAAGACATTACCCATTACACATACCTGGACACAAGGAAAATTTCATCATGAAACATATTTTAAATTAAAAAATATGTTTTCCCAATTCTGATGACTGACATGAAAAGAATTTACTGATTCTCATGAAATAAATAGGAATTTTTAAAATACAATTGGTTTCTAGTAAGCTTACACTAGGACTACTATCTAAATAACTTCTTCAACATGTTTAGCATTAAATAAAATATATTCCTTACCCTAAATATACAAACCCAGAATAACAATGAAAAAATAATGAACAAACAAAAATTCTAAAAAATACTTGGCCAATATTAAAACATTGTCAATGTCATGAGAAAGAAGGGAAAGAGAGGAACTATCATAATTGGAAGGAGGCAAAGAAGAGGTCAAGATTAAATGCAGTGAACTATATTGGTTTGGATGTTGGAACAGAAAACAATTATTAGTAGAAAAACTGGAAAAATCCAAATAAATTCTGTAGTTTCATTACTTGTATTGTATCTCTGTTAATTTCTTAGTTTTGATAAATGGTTATTTAACATATAATCATTTGGAAGAAACTATTTGAAGGGTATACAGAAACTCTCTGTACCATCCCTGTAATCTTTCTATAGATATGAAATTATTCTAAAGTAATATTTTGTTAAACTTATACAATAACAAATGTAGTGGTTTTCTTTGTAACATATTTCAAGGTATCCTTTATCTTTCAAGAGTAGGTAATACTGTAATGCTTTAGTGATTAAGATATTATAGCCACTATTCTTTCACCATTAGCATTCAGTTCAGTTCAGTTCAGTCATCAGTTGTGTCCAACTCTTTGCAATCCCATGAATCTCAGCACGCCAGGTCTCCTTGTCCAAAACCAGTTCCTGGAGTTTACTCAGACTCATGCCCATCGAGTCGGTGATGCCATCCAGCCATCTCATCCTCTGTCGTCCCCTTCTCCTCCTGCCCCCAAATCCTACCAGCATCAGGGTCTTTTCCAATGGGTCAACTCTTTGCATCAGGTGGCCAAAGTATTGGAGTTTCAGCTTCAACATCAGTCCTTCCAATGAACACCCAGGACTGATCTCCTTTAGGATGGACTGGTTGGATCTTCTTGCAGTCCAAGGGACTCTCAAGAGTCTTCTCCAACACCACAGTTCAAAAGCATCAATTCTTCAGCACTCAGCTTTCCTCACAGTCCAACTCTCACATCCATACATGACCACTGGAAAAACCACAGCCTTGACTAGATGGACCTTTGTTGGCAAAGTAATGTCTCTGCTTTTTAATATGCTATCTAGGTTGGTCATAACTTTCCTTCCAAGAGGTAGGCGTCTTTTAATTTCATGGCTGCAATCACCATCTGCAGTGATTTTGGAGCCCAAAAAATAAAGTCTGACACTGTTTCCCCATCTATTTCCCATGAAGTGATGGGACCAGATGCCCATGATCTTAGTTTTCTGAATGTTGAGCTTTAAGTCAACTTTTTCACTCTCCTCTTTCACTTTCATCAAGAGGCTTTTTAGTTCCTCTTCACTTCCTGCCATAAGGCTGGTGTCATCTGCATATCTTACGTTATTGATATTTCTCCCGGCAATCATGATTCCATCTTGTGCTTCTTCCAGCCCAGCCTTTCTCATGATGTACTCTGCATATAAGTCAAATAAGCAGGGTGACAATATACAGCCTTGACATACTCCTTTTCCTATTTGGAACCAGTCTGTTGTTCCATGTCCACTTCTAACTGTTGCTTCCTGATCTGCATATAGGTCAGGTCAGGTGGTCTGGTATGCCCATCTCCTTCAGAATTTTCCACAGTTTATTGTGATCCACACAGTCAAAGGTTTTAGCATAGTCAATAAAGCAGAAATAGATGTTTCTCTGGAACTCTCTTGCTTTTCGATGATCCAGCGGATGTTGACTATTTGATCTCTGGTTCCTCTGCCTTTTCTAAAACCTGCTTGAACATCTGGAAGTTCTCGGTTCACGTGTTGCTGAAGCCTGGCTTGGAGAATTTTAAGCATTATTTTACTAGCGTGTGAGATGCGTGCAACTGGACGGTAGTTCGAGTATTCTTTGGGATTGCCTTTCTTTGGGATTGGAATGAAAACTGACCTTTTCCAGTCCTGTGGCCACTGCTGAGTTTTCCAAATTTGCTGGTATATTGTGAGCAGCACTTTCACAGCATCATCTTTTAGGATTTGAAATGGCTCAACTGGAGTTCCATCACCTCCACTAGTTTTGTCTGTAGTGATGCTTTCTAAGGCCCACCTGACTTCACATTCCAGGATGTCTTGCTCTAGGTGAGTGATCACACCATCATGATTATCTGGGTCATGAAAATCTTTTTTGTACAGTTCTTCTGTGTATTCTTGCACCTCTTCTTCATATCTTCTGCTTCTGTTAGGTCCATACCATTTCTGTCCTTTATCGCACCCATTTTTGCATGAAATGTTCCCTTGGTATCTCTAATTTTCTTAAAGAGATCTCTAGTCTTTCCCATTCTGCTGTTTTCCTCTATTTCTTTGCACTGATTACTGAGGAAGGCTTTCTTATCTCTCCTTGCTATTCTTTGGAACTGTACATTCAAATGGGAATATCCTTTTCCCCTTTGCTTTTCGCTTCTCTTCTTTTCACAGCTATTTGTAAGGCTTTCTCAGACAACCATTTTGCCTTTTTGCATTTCTTTTCCATGGTGATGGTCTTGATCCCTGTCTCCTATACAATGTCACAAACTTCCATCCATAGTTCATCAGGCACTCTATCAGATCTTGTCCCTTAAATCTATTTCTCTCTTCCACTGTATAGCCATAAGGGATTTGATTTAGGTCATACCTGAATGGTCTAGTTATTTTCCCTACTTTATCCAATTTAAGTCTGAATTTGGCAATAAGGAGTTCATAATCTGAGCCACAGAGAGCTCCCGGTCTTGTTTTTGCTGACTGTATAGAGCTTCTCCATCTTCAGCTGCAAAGAATATAATCAATCTGATTTCAGTGTTGACTACCTGGTGATGTCCATATGTAGAGTCTTCTCTTGTGTTGTTGGAAGAGGGTGTTTGCTATGACCAGCGTGTTCTCTTGGCAAAACTCTATTAGCCTTTGCCCTGCTTCATTCCATACTCCAAGGCCAAATTTGCCTGTTACTCCAGGCGTTTCTTGACTTCCTACTTTTGCATTCCAGTCCCCTATAATGAAAAGGATGTCTTTTTTGGGTGTTGGTTCTAAAAGATCTTGTAGGTCTTCATAGAATGGTTCAACTTCAGCTTCTTCAGCATTATTGGTTGGGGCATAGGCTTGGATTACCGTGATATTGAATGGTTTGCCTTGGAAACGGACAGAGATCATTCTGTCATTTTTGAGTTGCATCCAAGTACTGCATTTCAGACTCTTTTGTTGACCATGATGGCTATCCATTTCTTCTAAGGGATTCCTGCCCACAGTAGTAGATATAATGGTCATCTGAGTTAAATTCACCCATTCCTGTCCATTTTAGTTCACTGATTCCTAGAATGTCAACATTCACTCTTGCCATCTCCTGTTTGACCACTTCCAATTTGCCTTGATTCATGGACCTAACATTCCAGGTTCCTAAGCAATATTGCTCTTTACAGCATTAGACCTTGCTTCTATCACCAGTCACATCCATAACTTGGTATTGTTTTTGTTTTGGCTCCATCACTTCATTATTTCTGGAGTTATTTCTCCACTGATCTCCAGTAGCATATTGGGCACCTACCGACCTGGGAAGTTCATCTTTCAGTATCCTATCATTTTGCCTTCTCATACTGTTCATGGGGTTCTCAAGGCAAGAATACTGAAGTGGTTTGCCATTCCCTTTTGCAGTGGACCACATTCTGTCAGACCTCTCCACCATGACCCGACCATCTTGGGTGGCCCCACACGGCATGGCTTAGTTTCATTGAGTTAGACACGCTGTGGTCCTGTGATCAGATTGGCTAGTTTTCTGTGATTCTGGTTTTCGTGTGCCTGCCCTCTGATGCCCTCTCGCAACACCTACCGTCTTAGTTGGGTTTCTCTTACCTTGGACGTGGGGTATCTCCTCACGGCTGCCCTTCCTGACCTTGGACGTGGGGTAGCTCCTCTCAGTCACTGCCCCTGGCCTCGGGCGTGGGGTAGCTCCTCTAGCATTACTATGAGGGATACAAAGGTTCAGACAGAACACCCATATAAACCTGTACACATCTACTGGATGTCAAAGATAAATAATATCTGTGCATAGAAAGAGTTATCTGAGCTTATCTTTTATTTGGGCTTCCCTGATAGCTCAGTTGGTAAAGAATCTGCCTGCAATGCAGGAGACCCCGGTTCAATTCCTGGGTCAGAAAGATCCCCTGGAGAAGGGATAGGCTCCCTACTCCAGTATTTTTGGGCTTCCCTTGTGGCTCAGCTGGTAAAGAATCTGCCTGCAATGCTTAAATAAAACTGGTATGCCCATTTTAATACTGTTATAAACAAAACAAACATTTCTTAAGCTTATACATTTTAAAATATGTATAATAATACCTATTATTAGCCTTTATTAATAATAACATCGCATATCTGGCATTAAGTATTTTATTCACTGATTTATTTAACAAATATTTAATGAGTTCATATCATGTGACTGACCCTGGCTTAAGCACTAATGATCCACCAGTAAACAAAAAAGATAGTCTCCACTATGGAAATTACATTCCAGTAGACAAGCAGTAAACAAATAGGAACAAATTTATGTCGGGCAGTGGTGAGTACAGTTAGGAAAAGTAAATGAGGGGGGGTGCAGTATAGCTGTTTTAGACACACCAACTTTCCACTGTAGGTTACATGTGAACAGAAATCTGAGTGAAGTGAGATAAAAATAGATATTTTAAGGAATGATATGCCAAGCATAGAAATGAACAAAAACAAATAAGTAATCAGGAGCCTTGGAAAAATGACAAAAGCAATACTTATCATAATCTATCATAGATAAACAAACAAACATGTTTAAGCATAACAGTTATATTGGTCAGTATGAAAATAAGTAATTATTGAAAATGTTTGTGAGAAACTTGAGGGAGTAAGAATATGACTAAGGAAGGGGAGGTAGAGAGGTTTTCTATTTCACAAGCCCTTCTGAAATATTTGACCTTTATGCACATATATTACTTTGACAGAGATTAACAATTTTATCTAACTCTGACTTCAGTCAATGTGCCATACTTCTCTGCTATAATTATCCTATCCAATTTACACCTAATGGAAATGGGGCTATGTTTGTGTAAAATACTGAACTTTAAAATAAGAAGTGAAAATATCTGCTATTAATTTTACAAACTTGTATATATATATATATATGCTTTATATATATTATATATATGCTTTCCTATCTGTTCCCTCTTTTCCAGGAGCAACCTTTGAATCATAACTATGCCTATGTTCATCTTCTGTTCTTCAGTCCTGCTTAGCTTGACCTCCTTCAAAATTCCTGAATAGTTGGTAAATGTCAGAGTAAAATTCTCAATCCTTATCAGACCTAATAAACACTAAAGGTAACTTTAATTCTCAAATCCACTGCCTGGCTAAGAGTTAAAGATAAGTTTCTGAACATATTGTGAACACATCAAAGTGCCTATCTTCTTTCTTCTTTGTCAGTATTTCACAGAAGTGTCTTAAAGAGTTCTGGATTAGAACAGTTTGTAATCACCCATGGAAAATAAGACCAGGAAATATGATAATAATTTCCAAATATATCTAGCATGATAAAATGTTGATGAGTTATACGAGTACTATTTCCCATGCAATGTTTTTGAAAACAGTACTTTGGAGAAATATGCTATATGCAATCAAAATTAATATTGTCATTATAAACATATTTGCCCCTTGAACAATGTGAAAGTTAGGGGTATCCACCCACATGCAGTAGAAGAGCTGCATATAACTTTACAGCCAGGCCCATGTGGTAGTATGACATCCATGGATTCAACCAGCCACACATAGTGTGCGTTATTATGTATTATGTCTTAATGGAAAAAAATCCAGATCCTCGCATTTCAAATGCATCATACAAGGTTCAACTGTACTAAAATCTTTAGAATCTGCACCTATTGTTTTGATTCTGTGAGAAAAGCATTATCGAACACTAGTACACTATTTTAATATTGTCTCTCTTTAAAACTGGGAAGATATCTTTCTCAGGTGCTCTCAGATATCGATAGCAATGTACTTAAATGTTTGATTTTTTCAATAAATAGTATATATGAATAAGTTGAATTATTTAAAAACAAAGGTAAATTAACTGAAATAACTTCATCAAAACAAGGATCAAAGGTTTAAAAGAGTTTACTTTTTTACAACATTCCATTACCCCTTAAAATATTTTTTTCATAATTATTTCCTTTTGTTATTTCTGGAAACACATAACTAACCCAGTATATTATACTTCCAGATGTTCATGATCACACTAAAGGTGTCTAATTTAGTTAAATTCACACTAGCTTTAGCTAATTGTTGTCAAAGTAAAACAAGCCAATATCTGAAGGAGAAATTGATAATAAGGAGAAATTGATAATAAGCTATCATCCTAGCAAATCTAGTGCTTTCATTTAGTCATATTGAAAAGAAAACTTTATATTGGTGCATAATAAAGAATTGCATTTTGTTTTTAACATTGGTATTTGTAAAAGTATAACTTATGTAAAAATAAGTATAGATTAGTATTTATACTACATATTATTCTTTAACAAGGTGAAATTTCAATGTAAATAAGTATAACACAATCAGTGTTGAAGCAATGTTACTTCTAGGAAATTCACATCCAAAGTAATGTGAAATTCTTTAAAGAGGGCCCAACATATGCCAATATTATTTAATAAAGATATTTATTTTTTCATAAAATACACATAATATATGTCAACTACGTGCCAAGCACTATGTAATGCACTGGTGATGCAAAGGAAATGGAGCCAAGTTCAGTGCTCATAATCAGTAGAAGAAATAAAAGGAAGAATGACTTTCCAAAGAGGTTGTCTGAAATGAGCTTTTGAGAAGTGAGTGAGCAGAGAGCAGCTTCTAGACAAAGAAAGTGGCAAAACATGACTCCTGAAGCAATATCTCACAGTTATTTCAGAGACACCTTAAAAGGAGGATTTGAATGAGCTTTAGGAGAGAAGGTTTGAAATCACAGGTGGAAAACTATCAAGAGACAATCAAGAGACTTACATGCCTCACTAGAGTTTGAACAGTATCTTCTATACAAAAACCAGAATTGTCAAGAATTTGTGATACTCTAGCATTTTCTAGGATTAAGAAAAGAGTAACAAGTGATCTATATAGATAAATATCACTTTCAGTTCCGTTCAGTCGCTCAGTCATGTCCAACTCTTTGTGATCCCATGGACTGCAGCACGCCAGGCCTCCCTGTCCATCACCAACTCATGGAGCTTAAGCAAACTCATGTCCATCGAGTTGGTGATGCCATCCAACCATCTCATCCTCTGTCATCCCCTTCTCCTCCCACCTTCAATCTTTTCCAGCATCGGGGTCTTTTCCAATGAGTCAGTTCTTCACATTAGGTGGCCAAAGTATTGGAGTTTCAGCTTCAACATCGGTCCTTTCAATGAATATTCAGGACTGATTTCCTCTAGGATTGATTGGTTTGATCTCCTTGCATTCCAAGGAACTCTCAAGAGTCTTCTCCAACACTACAGTTCAAAAGCATCAGTTCTTCGGTGCTCAACTTTCTTTACAGCCCAACTGTCACATCCATACATGACTACTGGAAAAACCATAGCTTTGACTAGGCAGAACTTTGCTGGCAAAGCAATGTCTCTGCTTTTAACATGCTCTCTAGTTTGGTCATAGCTTTTCTTCCAAGGGGCAAGCATCTTTTAATTTCATGGCTGCAGTCACTATCTGCAGTGATTTTGGAGTCCAAAAAATAAAGTCTCTCACCATTTCCATTGTTTCCCCATCTATTTGCCATGAAGTGATGGGACCAGATGCCATGATCTTCGTTTTCTGAATGTTGAGTTTTAAGCCAGCTTTTTCACTCACCTCTTTCACTGTCATTGAGAAACTTTTCAGTTCTTCTTCACTTTCTGCCATAAGGGTGGTGTCAGCTGCATATCTGAGGTTATTGATATTGATATTTAACTCATATGCAGAATACATCATGCAAAATGCCAGGTTGGATGAAGCACAAGCTGGAATCAAGATTACCAGGAGAAATATCACTTTAAGATACTAAACTTTATAAGTAAAACTACAATTTGTCTTATAGAAAGAAACTGACAGTTACTTTTAATTCCTCCTATATTTCTTAATTATTGTTTCTCTAAAATAAACTGACATATAAAGGCAATTCTCTTTAAAATTATGATAGGTAGCACTTCGAAGTCATTCCCATTTCAACTGCCTTCTCATAAATACCATAAATAGAAACCCAAATTGTACCCCAAAATGCAGATATTTATAATTTTATAGCCAGCTTCCCCTTTGCTTTAAGGATTTGGAAACTGAAACCAAAGAGGGAGATAGGGAGGGAAATTAAGATGGCAGAGTAACAGGACGTGGAGCTCACCTCCCTAACAAACACAGCAAAAATACATAGCTAATTATTAGAGAAACGCAAATCAAAACCACAATGTGTTATCACCTCACACCTGTCAAATGACATCAAAAAATCTACAAATAACAAGATAGAGGAGAAGAGGGTGTAGAGAATATGGAATCCCCATACACTGTTGGTGGGAGTGTAACTTGTTGCAGCCACTATGGAAAACAGCATGGAGGTTCCTCAAAAAGCTAAAAATAAAACTACCGTATTACCAGCAATTTTACTCCTGGGCATATATCCAGAAAAAAAAAAATAACTCTAATGCATCAAAAACATGTTTCCTCAAGTTCATAGCTATACTATTCAATAGCCAAGACATGGAAGAAACCCAAGGGCCCATCAGCAGATAACTGAATTAATAACATATAGTGTGTGTGTGTCTGAGTAAATGGAATATTACTCAGCCATAAAAAGAATAAAATACTGTCCCTTGCAGCAATGTGTATGGACCTAGCAAACAAAAAGACCAATACTACATGATATCACTTATATGTACAATCTAAAAACTAACACAAAAAAATGTACATGCAAAATAAAAACAGACTCAGAGATATAGGAAATAAACTTGTGCTTACCAAAGTGGAGCAGGGAGATGTGGGGGACAAATTAGGAGCATGGGATTAACATTTAATTTTAATCACTGGATTTTTAAAATATTAGATATATATAACCACTTTGGAAAACTTTCTTAGCAATGCCTACTAAATCTAAGCATACACCTGCTCTAAAACCTATCAATTCCATTCCTAGGTATATGCCTAGCAGAAATGTGCACCAAAAAATATGCAATCATATGTGTATAGCAATACTACTTGCTACATCTCCAAAGTTGAAACTATTCAAAATGCTCACAAGAGAAGAACTGATAAATTATCATTTTTCACAAGGATTCCTTGGACTGCAAGGAGATCCAACCAGTCCATCCTAAAGGAGATCAGTCCTGGGTGTTCATTAGAAGGACTGATGTTGAAGCTGAAACTCCAATACTTTGGCCACCTGATGGGAAGAGTTGACTCATTTGAAAAGACCCTGATGCTGAGAAAGATTGAGCGCAGGAGGAGAAGGGGACGACAGAGGGTGAGATGGTTGGATGGTATCACCGACTCGATGGACATGGGTTTGGGTGAACTCTGGGTGTTGGTGATGGACAGGGAGGTCTGGCGTGCTGTGGTTCATGGGATCACAAAGAGTTGGACACGACTGAGCGACTGAACTGAACTGAACACATAAATGAGAATCAATGATCTAAAATGCCACATAGCCCAGAGATGAATCTTACAAACCTAGTATTAAATTGTCATTTAAACGTACACCCAGTATGACTTACATAAATATCAAAAACAAGCAAAACTAATCTTTGCCAATAAAATTCAGGGTAAGGTTTCCATTGGGGAGAGGAAATAATCTGAAGAGGACACAACAGTGCTGTTGGGTATTGATAATATTCCATTTCTTGAGCTGTTGCTAGTGACATGAGTTATTCAGTTTGGGGAAATTCCTTGAATTACATTTACAGTAAGTGCACTTTTCCATATGTATATTACTGCTTAACAGTATTTTTTTAATTACAGACAAATATAAAGGATCTATGATAGTTTCATAGACTATTTTCCTATTATATTTAGACATTATCACTGAAAATATTCCTGCTTTTTATGGAGATGGATAAACAATCTTATTATAATGGACACTTCCAATTCTAAAAATATTGATTTTTATTCCCCGTCAATTCTAAATTTCTACACTAAAAGTATAACTGTATTTGAAGTGATTTTAAAATATCTGTAGAGGACTCTATGGGGGAGGGTGAGGGCAGGATGATATGGGAGAATGGCATTGAAACATGTAAATTATCATATGTGAAATGAATCACCAGTTCAGGTTCGATGCATGATACAGGATTCTTGGGGCTGGTGCACCGGGATGACCCAGAGGGATGGGATGGGGAAGGAGGTGGGAGGGGGGTTCAGGATGGGGAACACATGTACACCCAAGGCGGATTCAAGTCAGTGTATGGCAAAACCAATACAATGTTGTCAAGTAAAATAAATTAATTAATTAATTTTAAAAAAACCCAAAAAACAAAAGTAAATAAATATCTGTAGAAACTCTAAAACTTTATATGCTAATTGAACAGTATTTTTTGATGTTTATTTAAAAAAAAAAAAAAACATACTGTGTGCTCATTAGTGTTGCTCCCGCAGTCGTGTCCAACTCTTTGCAACTCCATGGACTGTAGCCCACCAGGCTCCTCTGTCCATGGGATTCTCCAGGCCAGGATACTGGAGTGCCTTGCCATTTCCTTCTCCAGGGAATCTTACCGCCATACGAGTTGAACCTGGGTCTTCTGCGTTGCAGGTAGATTCTTTACTGTCTGAACCAGCTTACCTCAATGATAGATAATTTTACAAAATGTATTTAATAAATTTAAAAAGTGTATTTTAAGAACTCTGCTTTACACCTATTTGTTTATGTGCTATCTTTTCCTATACACTAGAAATTACTTAAAGGCAGGAGCTGTGTTTCATTTATTTTGCTATTTCCACCATCTAGCATAGTTTGTAGTATACAGTATGTTCCTGATGCATGTTTCTAAATCAAAGAATAACATGGAAATAAATTAGTTAAGATGCCGAGAAGATAATTTGTTGTCCAGATTCCTTGTTTTAAAATCATATTCAGTCCATCTTTCCCAACTTACATGCCCTGAGGATACTTAAACATGCCTGTAGAAAAGGTCTCCGTACAGGGAGCTGAGGCCTTTTGCCAACATCCAACACCAGCTGGACAGCTATGCCAGGAAACCATCAGGGAGGGCTATCTGCTATCCCATCAGTATGTCAGGTCACCACATCCCGGCCACTTCTCTGGCTGAAACAGGCCAGATCCAAGCTAGAGCCTCTTCGGTGAGCCACTCTGAACCCCTGACCTACAATAAAACGAGACAGTAACATTCTTGTTCTAAAACACTGCTTAAGGTCATTTGTTATACAGCAATAGATAATAAGTATTCCAAATTTTGTTTATTATGAGTAAAGCTTCTATAAAAATTAGTCTTTGTGTGGACATATGTTTCATTTCTCTCAGTACATATCTAGGAGTGGGATCTCAGGGCTGTATGGTTTATGTACACGGTTGTACAATATTGCATTTTCACCAGCAACTTAAAAGTTCCAATGAACTTGCAACTTTTCAGCTCTTGGTATTCTCAGTTGTTATTTGGGTTTTTTGTCTATTTGCTCAAGCTATTCTAATGGGTATTTAATGGTATCTCATTGTAGTTTAATGTGAACTACATACCCTAATGATTAATAATGGTGAGCATCTTTTCTATGTGCTTATTTGCCTGCCATTTTTCTTCTTTGGTTCAGTGTCTGTACAAGCCTTTTTGTGATTTCTTAATGATTGCTTTCTAATTATTGAGTTTTGAGAATTATATGCCAAATATGTCTAGAAATACTTTCTCCTAGCCTTTAGGTGATCTTTTCATTTTGTTAAAATGCTTTTGAAAAGAAATTGTTAATTTTGATACAGAAAAAAAAATGTATCTTTTTTCCTACAATGATTACTTTTGGATCCTAAGAAAACTTCATCTAAGCCAAAGAATTTTTTCTATATTTTCTTCTAGAAATTTAGATCTATAAGTTTTACTTTTAGGTTAATGATCATTTCCATATAAATTCTAAAATCAGATTGATAATGACAAGCAAAAAGTCTGCTCTAATTTGGATTGGAATTTCTGTAATTCAACAGATAAATTTGCAACAAAAAATCTTAATAATACTGTTTCTTTTGATCTATAAATATGGCATATCTCTTCATGTATTTAGTTTTTCTTAAGCTTATCTTAGAAATGTTTTATAGTTTTGAATATACAAATCTGGTATATCTGCTGCCAAAGTATTTCATGTTTTTGATGTAATTGTAAATTTTTTCCCTTCAATTTCCACTCATTTTAGTAAGTAAGAATATATTGTTTTATATGTTAATGTTATACCCTGAGATGTGTTAAACTCTCTTGTCAAGTAGATTTTTTTCTTGCCTCATTACAACGCCTTAGACTCATTAAAGCAACTGAAGTTGTAAGGGTAGTTATCACTGACTAGTCAACAAAGTTAGGAAACTACTAAATATAATGTTGTCTGTGGATTTTTTAACAATGTCCATTATCAGGTTGAAGGAGTTCTACAATGTAAATCTGACAGCTTAAATGGGTTGGAACAATTTCTTGAAGATCGAAACCTGCCAAATCTCACCAAGATGTTAATCTGAACAGAATGATAACTGTCAAGTAAATCAAACTCATAATTAAAGACCTTTCAAAATAATAACTCTCCAGGCTATTAGAGCTAAAATGGAGAGTTTCATCAAACAATAAAGAGTAACTCTAACTGATTCTAAGCCATCTCTTCTTGAAAATAAAAGACAAAGGGAACAATTTCAACTCATTTTATGGGATGAGTATTTCCTTGGTACCATAAAAAGACAAAAGACAGTAGGAAAAAAGGGAAAAAAACTATAGAGTAGACATAAAGCATAGACACAAAACTCCTCAAAAATATACTCAAATCAAATACATTTTAGCAATAAAGTAGGTTTTCTCCTGGGAATGCAAGGCTAGTGATAAATCCTAAAATTAAGTTATATAATCCATTATACTAACAATATGTAAACTACAAGATCATGTCAAATGATGCAGAAAAAGTAGTTTATAAAATTCATACCCATTCATGATAACTCTCAGAGAACTATAAATAAAACGGAAATTTCTAAACCTAATACAAGGTGTCTTTCAGAAACTGCATGTAACATTTGCAAAAAAAGTATTCATAACTCATATCACAACCAAAATAAATTCCAAATGAATACAAGATTAAATGTAAAATAAATATATGTATGAGTATTAGAACAAATATTAATATATTATGATGCCAAATCCAGAAACATGATGAGATTAATAAATATTAGTACTTTTTAAAGTCATCACAAGAAATAGCCTAAGTAATTTAAAATACAAATGACAATTTAGGAGACAATCTCTTCTTAAACATATGAAATAACCAATGCTGTATTCATAAAAGAAATGCAAATGAAAATGATGATATTGTAATATCATTCCTTGCCTGAGAGTGGTAGAAATTTACATAATTGACAACTCACTATGTTGGCAAGGCAAACAGAAAATACACTGGAGATGAATTTGGCAATACTCAAAATGACATTTAAATAAGCCACATAACTTACAGAATCCTTCTAGGAATCCTTCTAGGAATTTACCTAGAAGAAATATGCATCTCTTAAAATGCAATACTTCAAGTCTATGAATTTCACCACTGATATAGCAAAATATTAGAAATAAGCAAAATGTCCAACCATAGAAGACAATAAATTATGGTATATTCTATGAAAGAGTACTATGCAGCCAGAAAAAAAGATGAATGGCATCTATATAAACTGATACGTAGTGATTACCTAGATAGATTATTAAGTGAACAAACACAATAATCTTTAAAATGCTTTAACAAAGAAATAAATAATGACTGAAAAAAGCAAAAGTGAGCGTGGCTTTTCCATTTTAGCACTTCTATTCCCATCCTATTCTTGCTTCGTTAAGTATTTTTGGTATTTCTCACACTAAAAAAATTAAAAGCTAGGAATTTAAAAATCATATAGAGTAATTTTATTCACTCAGAAAGTTTCCTTCCATTCACATAAGATTAGAGCTACAGTTTAGGCAAAGGAATCACAACTGTTTAGCTACCCACTTTTCCTTCCCTAAGGTTTCAAGTGGAAAAGAAACACTTGAAGGATGCATATATTGATACTTAAGCAGGGTTTAAATGTTCTCAATCTAAGTTCAACAGGGAAAGCTGGCGTGCAGAAGTCCATGGGGTTGCAAAGAGTCGGACACAACCTGAGCAACTGAATGACAAATCTAAGTTGAAAGAGCATTATTCAATTGAAAAAGCAAGCTTTATTATCCTTGCACTTAGGATAATCTCTAGAGACCACTATGTATTCCTCCAGCAAGAGAAAAAGAACTGAGAGTAGCCACACTTAAGGAATGGCAAACTTTGCTAACCCTGAAAACACATTTTCTATTTGGTCGCTGGTGCCCAGGCACCAAAGACATTCTGCGCTGCAGTTCTCTTTAGAAAGCAAATTAAATAACCTCAGTTCTTTGGTGAAAGGCATGTGATTTAAAACACATGGATAGATCATGGGGTTCACTAAATTTTATTCTCTTCATCGAAAAGAAAAGTAAATGCTCAATATAAAACATTGGCGGAAAGATCTGTCAAGAGAAAAACAAAAACAAAAAAATGCAGAACTCCACCTCCAAGTTAAGTAAAATCTATGACTTAGGTGCATTTTCATAAACATAAATTGTCCTACTATTAGAAATTAGGCATTGAGAAAATTGGAAAATACCTTGAAATTCACTGTTTTAAAAGTTCCTTCAACTTTTGAAAATTAGAGTTTATTTTTCTTTTAGTTCCGCACCCCAAAAGGATATTAAAATGTTTCCTTTGCAATAAAATTGTGCTGCATGACTGCTCTCAACCAGTTCCAGACAGATTTCTACGTTCTCCCTCATCCGTTAAATATTTTCTTTAACATTTAAACGTTGACTTGTCTTACCTCATTCCACAAAAGTTGTGACTCTCCTGCACTGGAGGGAATGTAGACGGAAGTATTCCACAAGTCCTTTCCAGAAACAACCGTCATCACAGGCCTTACGGGCTTCCCGGTGGCTTCGCGGTG
Organism: Odocoileus virginianus; assembly: GCF_023699985.2. Lineage (NCBI taxonomy): Eukaryota > Metazoa > Chordata > Mammalia > Artiodactyla > Cervidae > Odocoileus > Odocoileus virginianus. The sequence continues at coordinate 54,766,775 of NC_069694.1, forward strand.
AAGGACCTCCTGCCGCCGCAGGGGAGGTGGGTTGGCGCGCCCTGCCCTGCACAGCCGCCTGCGACCGCCCTCCCCACACGCCTCGTGGCCTCACTGTATACTCTTACCACACCCGGGACTTCTATCTAGTTGGTTGCTATAGCATCAGATTGGGAACCTCTTAAGGATGCTAATCTGTCTTACTTATTTCACTATCTATACCATCCACAAAATATTTAGCAACTATCTTAAATATATAAATAAAGGAATGCTGTTGTTGTTTAGTCCCAAAGTCATGTCCGACTCTTTGTGACCCCATGGACGACAGCTCACCAGGCTCCTCTGTCCCCGGGATTTCCCAGGCCAGAATCCCAGAGTGAGCAGCCATTCCCGTCTCCAGGGGTCTTCCTGACCCAGGGACTGAACCCAGGTCTCCTGCACTGCAGGCAGTTTCCGGCATTGCTGGTGGATTCTTCACCAGCGGAGCCGCCAGACTGGAGCCTTAAGTAAGTGGGGCATTCCTCCAACTTCTGTCTCGTGTGACTGCCCCGGCCCTCAGGTAGCTGCCGAGCACGCCACGGCTAGGAGCCAGCCCTGACCCTGCCCTGCTCCCTTCTGCCATCAGGGCAGGGCTCTGTGGGAAGGACTCAAGGGAAAAGGTCGAAACAAAAGAGGGACACAGTTGTCTCAAAACCTCCCCTTTAGCTCAGCTTCCAGTGCAGCCAGTGGTTGCGTCATTGGCAGTTTCCTTTTGTTTGATTCTTTATCTTCTGTTCTTTTCCACTTAACTCAAAACGAATTTTTTTCTTTAGTGTGGAGTTGAATATTACTGCCTGTCAGTAAAACTGTGAAGGAAACAAAACTTGAAGCAGCATTCACACAGTAATAAGCAGCCCTAAGAGCTACAAACTCCATGAAAAAGCAATTCAGGAGCTAACTATAATAGCAATAATTAACATTTATTGAGTACTTAATATGTACCAGATATTTTGCTAGGCAGTTTACACTAACTTCTCTAAGTGATTTTTTGAGCTAAGTATTATTACCTTTTACAGATGAGGAAGCAATCACATAGCTAGTGTTCAAAATAGGTTATCTGACATCAAAATACACTCACTTAAACTGAGACAGCTGGAAGCCTAAAAAGTAATCACGGAAAAGACACTGGTTTGCCCAAATACAGTATAGTTCAGGCATCATTTTGATCCTAAGACGCTCATGGGAAAAAAACAAAAAGAGTTAAGGAGATGAATCTGGGGTTAAATATTTCTACACCACTGAAGTTGTTCTAAGAAGTGTGGGGTGTTGACTCTAGGCCTTAGAATCCAATATAGAACCTAAAGCAACTAGAGAAAGAACAAGTAATAAACCCAAAATTAGTAGAAGGAAAGAAATCATAAAGACCATGTCCCTTAAAAAACACAGCCATGTAAGCAGCTGAAAGAAGTCCATTTTTATTCTTTGTGATATGCAGTAACTGTCTACATTTATTATCAATAATTTTAGCCCTTTATTTCTATAGAATAATACTCTTTATTACCAGTCACAGTTATTTTATTGATTATTAAAGCTAACATTGAATCCAGAAACTCTTTTATTTCTTAAATTTTATATACTTGAACACCTAAGGTACTTACCTAGAAGTGTTCTAGTATCTTCCAGTAATTCAATGTATTACACCCAGTGCCATAATATTATAATCTGAACATACAATTGTCTGTTCTTTAAAGTAAGTCTTAAGTTCTAAGAAGAAAAAACAACAAAAACTGAAAGACCTATGTCACCTTTTTATATTTTTCAACTGATTTTTATTATTATGAATATCAGGCTTATTGATGTAATCATGCTTCCTCTGCCATGATTCTCCAAAATGTTCTAGATCAGTTTTAAGAAAGCTCAGCCTTTCATCTTATTCCTAAGCTCTTCATTACTTTCTGAGTCAATATCTTTTCTTTAGATTTCTCTTTGCCCTTCTCCCCTATGTCATCTTTCCTGATCATTCTTTGAGTTCTTTTAAAATCTCCTTTAAAGCAGCATACAAAGTCACATTTCTCTTTCTCTATCTTCTAATATGTTGCCCTAAGTGTAAATGAAAAACAAATCCTTTTTTAATATTATCACGATTTATATTTCTTAATTAAGTGATATATCCCAGTGACAGTGGGAATGGGGCATTTGAGATGAGCAGGAGGAAACATTTTGATCCAAAAGCACCAACTGGAAATAAACATAATGATGGCAGTAAAACCGCATTGCTGACTTGGGAGGGATTAGAAGGATCATAAAGTTCACAAAGAGTGTCTGGCATATAATGTCACCAATAAATATTTCATATTCATCATGTACCTAGCTAAGGCAAAACATTCTAAGGACTTATTAAAACACAAATATTCAAGAAGAGGTTTTTTCATTCTAATAATCATCAGAATACTTTATTATAGGCCCCACCCCAAACTGACCCAATAGAAGTAAAAATAAGTATTCATTAATTTATTTTGCAATCAGAAAACAGAATCAAAAGATAATCAGATTGAGGTAAGCATGTAACATACTCAAATACATTCTAATTATGGGTATAAGAATTAATTACTATTGACCACTAAGTTTATCTGAGTATATAAAATCAGAGTAAAATAAAAGAGTAAATTATAAATAATAACCATTTGCAGAGCTATTGAGTTAACTTGTAGTTTTATTCATGTAATAAGCTGAGTGATAAGATTAGCACATTTTTTGAGCTTGTATTACTTTCACGTCAAAGAAAAAAATTCACTACCAGTTAAATAGAACTTTTATGTACATTAAAGTTAAACTTCACATTTTTTTCCTAAAGAAACCATAGCTAAAGCCTTTGATTGCACTAACTCCTTTAAAATAAAGAGCTCTCATGAAATGCTAGTGAAAAAATGTGATTTTTTTTTTAAAGTTCAGAAAGCATATGCTTCTGTGAGAGTCATAATATTAAGAAGAATTTGAAATAACTCCAGTTATTGATCTTGCCCATCATTTCATAAAAACTAAAACTTCAATTTCATAACATACAAAGGAATATTGCTTTTAAATAGCATAACTAACAAGGACTTTTTTGTATCCACCAAACTGAATAATAGAATAAATCCATCTCTCTAAGATGTTATCTAAAACTTTTCCTTAAATTTATAAATGTAGATATTTTTATTTTTTAATGATAACCCTTCATTGGCCTTCTAGACAGTCTTATCTCTGCGTTTTGGTATATTGCATTAAGAACATCTTGATGCACCTTTTGGTTTAACTAGGTTTTGTTAAAGGTGACCTTTCGGTTTGATTGTTTAGCTGACTTTGGTGCTAATAAGATAAAGAATGAGGTGTCTAATGAAGCTTGTATATGGAAATAATGATAGATGGCTTATTTGGAATTCTACAGACCTGGCACTGGCAGGCCTGCTGAGGAGTCTCTGGAACCTAACTAATTTTAGAGAGAGGGTTTATAGATTACACAGAGACAGGGCACATTTTAATCATTTTTACAGCACTGCATGGCCTGGGGTACCAAAATCTATTAAACAAGGATTATAAACTTTGTTTTAAACTGAATCCTAAATTGTTTCTTGATGTATAGTCAACAACAGCACTGTAAGATCAATCACAGTTACTGAGGCATATTAAAATCAACTTGTTTAATTTTAATTGCTCATATGCCTGGCCCTCTGAGGTATAGCTGTTCATGAAGCTAAATTACTTTTCTCCCAGATAGGGGTTTCATTTTTGTTTACAACTGCAATCACTTCTTTACTAAAACCAGCAACATACTCTACTTTTTACACTTCTACTTTTAATTTACTCTTTCTATCCTTAAAAATATACTGAAAATGATGCCAATCATGTCATTCTCTACACCTTACAGTCTTTCTAGGGAATTTCTATTCCCTAGGAAATAATGAGCTGAGTGTTAAAATATATTATGCTACTACACACAGGCAGATATGCAAGCATTTCATGTAGCTGTATTCTTGTAGAATCTTAATAGTCATGTAGCTGTATTCTTGTAGAATCTTAATAGTTTAACTAGAGTACCTTACAACTCGAAGCAAAAATATTTTTTCATGAGAAGTGAAGTTGCTCAGTCATGTATGACTCTGAGATCCCATGGGCTGTAGTCTACCAGGCTCCTCCATCCATGGACTTTTCCAGGCAAGAGTACTGGAGTGAGTTGCCATTCCCTTCTCCAGGGGATCTTCCCAACCCAGGGATTGAACCCAGGTCTCCCGCATTGCAGGCAGATGCTTTGCCATCTGAGCCACCAGGGAAGCCCAAAATATTTTTTAATGGCAAGTAAACTGTCTCGTTTTAAATGGTTAGTTTTATGTGTTTGATATACTACATAATTATAAATATACATCTTAATATTTATAAAAAGTGTCAAAGATTATAAATCATATGTCATATTCTATGACATATGAGAGAAAGAGGGAGAAAAAATAAAGATGTGAGTAAAACTTACCTGGGAATAGAGTAGCTTTAACAGTCAGAAGATCTGAATTCAAGATCTGGGTTCCCACTAAATAATTATGCAACCAGCAAGCTAGTTGATATCTTTGGGCCTCAATATTTACATCTGTAAAACATAAATAAAACAGAAATAAACATAGGGAATTTTGAATATTGCTAATGCAATATATATACTTGATATTGTCTTAGAAGATTAAATGTCCATTATTATTGTCCATGTATAAACATACACATACACTGACTCACATGTATAATCTACTCAATTCATCCAAGATTTGACAAATAGACAAATAACCATAATGAGGAAAGAGGTGAGAGAAAAGAGTGCATTATGGAGGGATTCATCTAGTTTTTAAATTATCCATTTTACATTAAAATGAGCTACATGTGTTTTCAAAGTGTAGGTTCGAAATAACTAAACCAACACTTAAAATTTCAGTCTTGCTAGGTAATAGTGAGCTAAACACTTAAGTTGCATTTTTAGAAATATATCCATTACATGTGTATATAGTCAAACTTTAATTAATCTTTGTTTCTCTATCTTGAACACAACAAAAATGTTTAAAAATTTGACTTCAATGTTTTGAATTTCAAATGAAGTTGACTACCACTGCTGGTGACATTTCCTTAAACATATATTAAGTGAGAAAATTACTGGCATTATCACATTTAGTAATATGCATATTACTTCATTTCTTGAATATCAAAGAACACTTATGCTTCAGTCATATTGTTAGTCACTGATTATTCTGAACAAGCAAACTGCAAGAAGGCAATGTCAGCATTAGATCCAAGTTTTCCCGTTTTTAAGTCTTTAAATGCTTTGAAAGGCATCATCAGGAAAACACTTTTTCAATTTCCTCTAGGAAAGAAATAGGTATATCATAGCATGGTGTATCCATTAGAGTTTGCTAACTGATAACAATCCACACCAAAACGTATCATGTGTCACACAAATACAACCTATAATTTCTCATAGAGTTTATGGTTGATAACTCTCGTGATCAGAACCAGCTGAGCTGAGCCTGGACAGCTTGATTCCCTCACTCACGTCTGGGGCCTCAGCTGAAATGGCTGGTGACTCTCCACTTGGCCTGTCGTCCTCCAGCAGGTCAGCTGAGGCCACTTCACATGGTGGCAGAAGTATTTCCAGGAACAAGAGTGGACAATTTTCAAAGTGTAAGAAGTTTTCAAACTTCTGTTTATGTCATCTTTGCTAATGTCCCATTTAGCAAGTCACTTGGCCATGAGTGTGGGAGGGGACTACCAAGGGATATGGGGACAGGAAGGAGGCATGAATGGAAGCCCAGTATGACACAGCCCATCACACAAAGCAGAATGTAGTATTCTTACAAGGTTTTATAGACTCACATGCAATAAGTACTGCTGGTGTTCACTCACAACCCTTTCATCAGATTAGCATCCTATTCCTCAGCTGCTGTGAACAATGCCTGCTAAAAGCTTGGGCTTTTGATTCATTGGTTTGATTCATTGATTTTTTAATTATCTGCAACCAAACTTATCTGTTATACTATTATCTGCTACACTACTATTCTGCAACCCTTTCTTTATAAAATGATACACAACCAAAAGAATTCTGACTAAATATTCTATTATTTCTGCTATTCTTCCTATATATAAAAGTAGATACCTGATCAAAAGGATTCTGACTAGTACTCTAATATATCTTCTTCCTTTATATAAAAATGTATACATAATTGACACAGAGTCTATTTTAAATATTTAGGATACCATCAGTTATTTTAAATGGATATAAATATTTACTATCTCATTTTATTTCTCTTATTTTATTTTTGTATATATTAAGTCTATTCTTAAGCAGTACAGTGGGTCATATTTAGCTGTATTGTGACAAGTCAGGAAAGTAAAAACAAAATTCTTGCCAAGACTAAATGATGAAGTGGTGCTGGGAAAACTGGTCAACCACTTGTAAAAGAATGAAACTAGAACACTTTTAACACCATACACAAAAATAAACTCAAAATGGATTAAAGATCTAAATGTAAGACCAGAAACTATAAAACTCCTAGAGGAGAACATAGACAAAACACTCTCCGACATAAATCACAGCAGGATCCTCTATGAGCCACCTCCCAGAATATTGGAAATAAAAGCAAAAGTAAACAAATGGGACCTAATTAAACTTAAAAGCTTTTGCCCAACAAAGGAAACTATAAGCAAGGTGAAAAGACAGCCTTCAGAATGGGAGAAAATAATAGCAAATGAAGCAACAGACAAAGGATTACTCTCAAAAATATACAAGCAACGCCTGCAGCTCAATTCCAGAAAAATAAATGACCCAATCAAAAAGTGGGCCAAAGAACTAAACAGACATTTCTCCAAGGAAGACATACAGATGGCTAACAAACACATGAAAAGATGCTCAACATCACTCATTATCAGAGAAATGCAAATCAAAACCACAAGGAGGTACCATTACACGCCAGTCAGGATGGCTGCTATCCAAAAGTCTACAAGCAATAAATGCTGGAGAGGGTGTGGAGAAAAGGGAACCCTCTTACACTGTTGGTGGGAATGCAAACTAGTACAGCCACTATGGAAAACAGTGTGGAGATTCCTTAAAAAACTGGAAATAGAACTGCCATATGACCCAGCAATCCCACTTCTGGGCATACACACCAAGGAAACCAGATCTGAAAGAGACACGTGCACCCCAATGTTCATCGCAGCACTGTTTATAATAGCTAGGACATGGAAGCAACCTAGATGCCCATCAGCAGACAAATGGATAAGGAAGCTGTGGTACATATACACCATGGAATATTACTCAGCCATTAAAAAGAATTCATTTGAATCAGTTCTAATGAGATGGATGAAACTGGAGCCCATCATACAGAGTAAAGTAAGGCAGAAAGATAAACACCAATACAGTATACTAACGCATATATATGGAATTTAGAAAGATGGTAATGATAACCCTATATGCAAAACAGAAAAAGAGACACCGATGTACAGACTTTTGGATTCTGTGGGAGAAGGCAAGGGTGGGATGTTTAGAGAGAACAGCATCGAAACATGTATATTATCTAGGGTGAAACAGATCACCAGCCCAGGCTGGATGCATGAGACAAGTGCTCGGGCCTGGTGCACTGGGAAGACCCAGAGGAATCAGGTGGAGAGGGAGGTGGGAGGGGGGATTGGGATGGGGAATACATGTAAATCCATGCCTGATTAATGTCAATGTATGACAAAAACCACTACAATATTGTAAAGTAATTAGCCTCCAACTAATAAAAATAAATGGAAAAAAAAATTCTTGCCAAGACTAAATGATGAAGAAAATTGGTACCAAGTGACTAAAAATATATTTTAATACAATGATTAAGAAAAAAATAAATATTTAAAAGCAGAAATATAATAGTACTGCCATAGAACTCAAGGTTAAAAATAAAACAGAAATTGTAAGCATTAAAAAATTTAAACATGATTTTCCAAAGTAATGTTTTATAATAAACATCTGTGAAATTTATATAAAATACTACAGTACATGCACCTTTTTTAGTTCCTCGGGTGTAACTGCAAAGAATGGATTTAGTGATAATGCAGTACTCTAGTTACTTATATTTTGCTGTAAAACTCTCTTTCCCTTTGAGACTTTTCCATTCCAGTATCAACTTCATAGTATATACAGCTCAAATAAGATCTCACCCTTCTCCATTTATTTACTCAATTTTAGATCTTCATAGATCTATCTATTTATATATCTCTGAGTTTTAATCAAATTTGTCCAACATTGTCTTGAAAACTTTATCTTGAAATAATTTTCTTATTTTATTTTAAATAAACCAAAAATAACACGCTATTAAAAGACCTACACACCACAACAAAGTGTGAGCTATCCTAAGGATGCCAGACTGATTTAACATTCAAAAATCAATTAATATAATCCATCACATAAATATGCTAATAAAGAAAAAATCATATCAGTAGATTCAGAAAAAAAGCATTTGACAAAATATAATGCATATTCATGATAAAAACTCTGTAAGCTGGGGAATGAAGGAAACTTTCTCAATGTGATTTTAAAAAAAGAAAATCTACAAAAATGTTACAACTATCATCATATTTAGCAGTGAGAAATTAGAATATACCCTCTGGCCATTCCTTTTCAACACTGTACTTGAAGTCCTAGCTAATACAATAAGGCAAGGAAAGGAAACAAGAGACATACAAAAATATAAAACTGTCTTTCCCCACAGGTAACAAAATTTTATATTTAGAAAATCCTAAATAATCAACAAAATCTCCTGGAACTAAAAAACAATTATACAGCAAGTTTTCAAGATCAAAGATCAAATATACAATCACTTTCCCATATACTAGTAACAAACAAATACATTTTGAAATTTAAAAACACAATACCATTTAAATTAACACCCAAAAGGTAAAATATTGGGTATAAATTAATAGTGTATATATATATAATCATTATGAGAAATATTAGAAAATGTTGATGAATGAAATTAAAGGGAAACTAAGTAAGTGGAGAGATAGTCTATGTCCTTGGGTTGGAAAAATGAATATTCTCAAGCTCTCAGTTCTTTCCATTTTGACCTATATTCCCAATTCAAATCAAAATCCCAGCATATTGTTTTATGGATATGGAGAAACTTATTCTAAAGTTGATATGGAGAAACAAAGACCCAGAATAGCTAACACAATGTTGAAATAAAGAACAAAGTTAGAGAATGGATACTACTTAACTCCAAGACTTAACCTAAAATTACAGTAATCAAGATGTTGTAGTACTGTGAAAGAAGAGACAAGTAGATCAATGGATTGGAATAGAAAGTCTAGAAATAGATGCATATAAATACAGTCAACTCATCTTTGATAAAGGAGCAAAGGCAATAAAATAGAGCAAACAGCCTTTTCAGCAAATGGTGCTGAAACCATTTCCATATGCCAGCCATCCATATGCAAAAAAAGAAAAAGCAATCTAGATACAGACCATTCATCTCTTTCACAAAAACAAACTCAAAAATTGATTATAGGGCATTTCCTGGGGTCCAGTAGTTTCACCAGGTTCAATTCCTAGTCAGGGAACTAAGATCCCAAAAGCTGTGCAGTATGGCAAAAAAAAAAAAAAAAGATTACAAACCTAAATACAAAACACAAAATTCCTAGAAGATAAGATGGGAGGAAAATCTAGATGACTTTGGTTTTGGTCATAAAACAGCATGTGCACAGTTTATAAAAGACTTATCAAATAGGACTTCATTAAAAAAAATTTATGCTTTGTGTAAGACATTACCAAGAGAATGAGAAGACAAGTCGTAGATTGGGAGAAAATATTTGCAAAGGAAATATCTGACAGTGGACTGTTATTCAAAACATACAAAGAACTCTTAAAACTCCACAATAAGGAAATAAACAATCCAAAAAGTTTTTTCCATTTATTTTCATTAGTTGGAAGCTAATTACTTTACAATATTGTAGTGGCTTTTGTCATACATTGACATGAATCAGGCATGGAGTTACATGTATTCCCCATCCCAATCCCCCCTCCCACCTCCCTCTCCACCCAATCCCTCTGGGTCTTCCCAGTGCACCAGGCCCGAGCACTTGTCTCATGCCTCCAGCCTGGATGGTGATCTGTTTCACCCTAGATAATATACATGTTTCGATGCTGTTCTCTCTAAACATCCCACCCTTGCCTTCTCCCACAGAGTCCAAAAGTCTGTACACAGGTGTCTCTTTTTCTGTTTTGCATATAGGGTTATCATTACCATCTTTCTAAATTCCATATATATGTGTTAGTATACTGTATTGGTCTTTATCTTTCTGCCTTACTTCACTCTGTATGATGGGCTCCAGTTTCATCCATCTCATTAGTACTGATTCAAATGAATTCTTTTTAACGGCTGAGTAATATTCCATGGTGTATATGTACCACAGCTTCCTTATCCATTTGTCTGCTGATGGGCAGCTAGGTTGCCTCCATGTCCTGGCTATGATAAACAGTGCTGCAATGAACATTGGGGTGCACGTGTCTCTTTCATATCTGGTTTCCTTGGTGTGTATGCCCAGAAGTGGGATTGCTGGGTCATAATGGCAGTTCTATTTCCAGTTTTTTAAGAAATCTCCACACTGTTCTCCATAGCGGCTGTACTAGTTTGCATTCCCACCAACAGTGTAAGAGAGTTCCCTTTTCTCCACACCCTCTCCAGCATTTATTGCTTGTAGACTTTTGGATAGCAGCCATCCTGACTGGCAAGCAATGGTACCTCATTGTGGTTTTGATTTGCATTTCTCTGATAATGAGTGATGGTGAGCATCTTTTCATGTGTTTGTTAGCCATCTATATGTCTTCTTTGGAGAAATGTCTGTTTAGTTCTTTGGCCCATTTTTTGATTGGGTCATTTATTTTTCTGGAATTGAGCTGCAGGAGTTGCTTGTATATTTTTGAGATTAATCCTTTGTCTGTTGTTTCGTTTGCTATTATTTTCTCCCAATCTGAGGGCTGTCTTTTCACCTTGCTTATAGTTTCCTTTGTTGAGCAAAAGCTTTTAAGTTTAATTAGGTCCCATTTGTTTATTTTTGCTTTTATTTCCAATATTCTGGGATGTGGGTCATAGAGGATCCTGCTGTGATTTATGTCGGAGAGTGTTTTGCCTATGTTCTCCTCTGGGAGTTTTATAGTCTCTGGTCTTACATTTAGATCTTTAATCCATCCAATTTAAAACAATGAGCCAAAGGCCTTAAACGACACCAAAGAAAATGTACATATGACAAATAAGCATATGAAAAGATGCTCCACATCATTTGTCATCAGGGAAAGGATGAGATGCCACAATACAACCACAGGCTACCTGAACTTGTGCTTTGCTTTACTGAGCAGATAACACATTTTTACACATTGAATGTTTGTGGTAATCCTAAATTGAACAAGTCTACTGACTCCATTTTTCCAACAATACCTGTTCATTTCACCTCTCTGTGTTACATTTTGATAATTCTCACAGTTTTTCAACCTTTAGCATTATTATTATATTTGTTATGGTGATCTGTGATCAGTGATCTTTGATGTTACTATTGTAAAAAATTACATCTTACTGCAGGCTTAGATGATGGTGCAGCACTTTTTAGGCAACAAAGCATTTTAAAATTATGGTACATACATTGCTGTTTAGACATAATGCTATTGTACACTTATAAACTACAGAATAGTATAAACATAACTAAGATAAACACCTGGAAATTTAAAGATGACTGTGACTTGCTTTATTGTAGTGGTCTAGAACTGAACCTGCAATATCTCCATGGTATGCCTGTATTAGAGCAGCCAACATCCAGAACACTGACAACGATAAATGTTTGGGAGCTATGTAACGATAGGTCCTTCCACTCATTGCTGGTGGGAATGCAAAATGGAACCCACTCTTTGGAAGGCAATTTGAAGTTTTCTTACAAAACTGGAATACTCTTACCATAAGATCCAAAAATCACATTCCTGACTATTTATTCAAAGGAACTGAAAACTTATGTCCACATAAATATCTGAATATGGATGTTTATAGCAGCTAAACAATTGCCAAAACTTGCAAACAATCAAGGTGTTCTTCAGGAGGTGAATGGATAAATAATGGTACATCCAGATAATGGAATATTATTCAACACTAAAAAGAAATGAGTTTTCGAAAAGTGAAAATACACGTAGGAAACAATGCATATTACCAAGTGAAAAAAGCCAATCTGAAAAGACTACATACTATATAATTCTAATTATATGACATTCTAGAGAAGGCAAAAACTATGGAGACAGTAAAAAGGTCAGTGGCTGCCAGGATTTAGAAGGGAAGCCTAGATAAGCAGGCACAGTACAGAAGACTTTTAGAGTAATGAAACTAGTCTGTGTGATACCATAATAATGAATATATGTCCATCATAATTTGTCCAAAGCCACAGAATGCATAATACTGAAAATGAACCCATTGCACACTATGGACTCTGGGTGATAAAGATGCATCAATCTGTGGAGGTTTACCAGTTCTAACAAACACACTGCTAAGTTGTGGATGTCCATAATGGGCAGGCTACATATGAACAGGGCAAGGGGCTTGGGCTTCCCTGGTAGCTCAGTGGTAAAGAATCCACCTGCAAGCAGGAAGTGCAGATTCAATCCCTGCGTCTTGAAGATCCCCTGGAGTGGGAAACAGCAACCCACTCCAGAATTCTTGCCTGGGAAATCCCATGGACAGAGGAGCCTGGTTGGTACAGTCCAAGGGGACACAGAGAGTCAGACATAACTTAGCAATTAAACAACAAACAACAATGCATTCATGGGGGCAAGAGAGTTAGTGGGATGTCTCTGTACCTTCTACCCAGTTTTGCTGTGAGCCTAAAACTGCTCTAGAAAATAAAGTGTATTTTTTAAAGTCAAAAACTTTAAAAAGGATAATATAAATTTTTCTTTCTTGAGATTGTTTGTCCCCTTAAGCCAAGTCGTGCCACTGTGTTGCAAATTAAAATTTCTACAGTGAATAACTTCATGATAATTTTGGTTGGAAAACAAGTTTGTTAGTAAATAAAAATCATTAATTTCCACAGTGTTTTTATGAAGGCCATTTTACTAGATAGAGAAAGTTGGCTAAATATAAAGCAAATATATCTGTACTAAAGCCTCCAAGGGAGCTTAGAATGTCCAACTTAATTTGTTTCCAAAAACTAATGAGAACAAGGGGATTAAAGTTCAACTAAAAATACTGTAAGATAAAATTTCTGGACCCATGTCTCTAAAAAGACTTAAAAATTATTTTTCTTATTCAAATTTAAATTCTGTTAATATACAGCTTGTAGGCATCAGTGTGTGTGTGTGCTCAACCATGCCTGACTCTTGCAATCCCATGGACTGTAGCCTGTCAGGTTCCTCTGTCCATGGGATTTCCCAGGACAGAGTTGGAATGGGTTGGCATTTCCTCCTTCAGGGGATCTTCCTGACCCAAGGATCAAACCTGTGTCTCCTGCATTGGCAGACAGATTCTTTACCACTGGGCCACCTGGGAAGCCCAGGGAAGTAGCAGTCAGAGCTCTAGGTTATCAGCTAAATCCAGCCTCATGTTGTTGCCTGGATAGTCCCCCACCAACCATTGTTTTATCCTTCTATAATCACCCTTAAGGACACAAGAGACAAAACCTAGAAAAAGTCAACATTATTGTACTTTTTTAAAGAACATTATTCTGCATCATACGTGAAACATTAATCACATCTGATTCACAGTCTAGGTTTCCTAGTCTAGAAAACAAATGCTCACATTAGGCTAAGGTCTCAAGGACCTGCCTTGCCTACGCTGGATGTAATTTATACAGCTACAAAGGTACAGACCTGGAACCTGAACTTGAGCTGTCCCATCTCTCACCCAGGACACTTCTAAATACATTGTGCTGAGTGGAGTGATTGGTAAGACAAATCCCACTGACATCTGAGTAGCATCTCCTCTGTTGACTATTCTTGTCCTCTTTGACTTTCTGGATACAACCTGCTCCTTCTTCCCCTGCACTCTCTCTCTCTCTCCTGAGCAAATTCATCACCCTCAAAAATTTTGTCCTTCTTTCAGGTTCCATATTCTTTTACTCTATTTCTACCATGGAAACAATCACCTACAATTTCAATTATCACCAATTTGAAGATTACTCTGAAACTGTTATTGGAAATATAGACTTCTCATCTAAGCTTTAGGACCATATGCCAAACTATTTCCTCACTGGTGACTAAGACATCCAAGAAGGCTTGAGACAATGTTTTAACTTATAGATCTCTGACACCCAGCACAGCTCCTGGCACATAGTAGGTAGGTATTCCTTCAGTACATGTACCGTGAGTGAGTGAATGAATGAATGCACAAAAAATTAATCTGATTTCTGTATTAGATGAAGAAGAGTAGCACTACTGGAGAGTCTGATTTAGTTTAAAGCCTCCAATAATTATTCAAATATGAGATGATGAGGCTCTGCAATAGGACACTGGGTATAGGAACAGAAGAAAAAGGATCAAAAGAGCCACTGTTTAGAGGAGAACTCTTAAATGCCTCCTTTGTGGCTTGTGCCTTTGCCTCTGGAGAGCTCAGTCTCTTTACCCGCCTCCCCACCCACACCCCGCCCCACCTAAATTATTCCAGCACTAGAAAGAGAGATTTAAATCCACTTTTTCCATTAAATATAGCTGCTTAACAGATCTCACATTATTATTTTCTCCTCTGGACTATATATATATAACTATGTATACACACATATAATATATATTCATTTCAGAAAACAGCCCGTAAATGTAAAACTTAGCCCCATCAGTCACTACTGTCTTTGGCTCTAGGTAAACTTTTAGTATTTCCAAGACACACTGTCTTCATAGCCTACAAAATTATTGTCAGGATTAAAATTAATAGGATAGCACATAAAATCCATTTTGCCTAAAAGACATAGAACCTTAATGTCTTCTGTACTTAAAATGAAATTCACACACATTGGCATTTAATTTTAATCCAGATATTTCAGTTTAACCAGGGTGAAGTATTTAATGAAGGTCCTGTAGGTCTTTGTAGTCTACATCAGTTCAGTTCAGTTCAGTCACTCACTCGAGTCTGACTCTGCGACCTCACGGACTGCAGCACACCAGGCTTTCCTGTCCCTCACCAGCTCCCAGTGCTTGCTCAAACTCATGTCCATCAAGTATGTAATGTCACCCAGCCATCTCATCCTCTGTCATCTCTTTCTCCTCCTGCCTTCAATATTGTCCAGCATCAGAGTCTTTTCCAATGAGTCGATTCTTCTCATCAGGTGACAAAATCATTGGAGCTTCAGCTTTAGCATCAGTCCTTCCAATGAATATTCAGCACTGATTTCCTTTAAGATGGACTGGTTTAATCTCCTTGCAGTCCAAGTTACTTCCAAGAGTCTTCCCCAACACCACAGTTCAAAAGCATCAATTCTTCAGTGCTCAGCTTTTTTTATGGTTCAGCTCTCATATCATTTGTCAGCAAAGCGATGTCTCTACTTTTCTTTTTGTTAAGTAATTTATTCATTTTAATTGAAGGCTAATGACTTTATAATATTGTGGTGGTTTTCGCCATACATAGACATGAATCAGCCATTGGTGATGTCTCTGCTTTTCAAAATATTGTCTAGGTTGGTCATAGCTTTTCTTCCAAGGAGCAAGCGACTCTTAATTTCATGGCTGCAATCACCATCTGCAGTGATTTTGGAGCTCAAGAAAATAAAGTCTGTCACTGTCTCCATTTTGTCCCCATCTATTTGCCATGAAATGATGAGACCAGATGCCATGATCTTTGTTTTTTGAATGTTGGGTTTTAAGTCAGCTTTTTCATGCTCCTCTTTCACTTTCATCAAGAGGCTCCTTAGTTCCTCTTTACTTTCTGCCATAAGAAAATATGGTGTCATTTGCATATCTGAGGTCATTGATATTTCTCCCAGCAATCTTGATTCCAGTTTGTTCTTTATCCAGCCTGGCATTTCACATGATGTGCTCTGCATATAAGTTAAATAAGCAGGGTGACAAGATACAGCCTTGATGTCCTCCTTTCCCAATTTGGCACCAGTCCAGTACAGTTCTGTCACTTCTTGACCTGCATACAGATTTCTCAGGAGGCAGGTCAGGTGGTCTGGTATTCCCATCTCTTTAGAATTTTCTTTAGTTCATTGTGTTCCACAGAGTCAAAGGATTTGGCATAGTCAATAAAGCAGAAATAGATGTTTTTCTAGCACTCTCTTGCTTTTTCTATGATCTACTATGTAATCTACATGGTACACACTTTATGCTTCTGTAATTATTATTCTGCAACTACATAATTAAACCCAAGACTTTTAAACATCAAGGCATGATAAAGTTAATGTGAAAATGATTGTTTTAATAAAAGACAGTAAAATAATCTAAATAGAGTTTTTCAAAATTCCTAGGAAGTTAGTACTTCAATAAAATATTCACATCCAATTCCAAGAATTTTAAGTATTTCTCATGACACCAAACTGCAGAAACTATTATAATGCATGTTTGAATTTTGCTGGAAATTATAAATTGTCTTCAGAAACCTGAAAGTTTCGGATTTTTCCTAAGGACATGATGCTCCTATTCATCCCTCTGCTATACTAGAACTCACTCAAAATTAAACTTCCAGTGAGTCAGAACCACGTTTTAATGCATTTTGTCAGACTGCTCTTTGCTAAACATCTACAAAGAAAGGTATGCAAGGGTTTTAGTTAATAAACAGATGACTAAGTTTAAAAACTGCTCAATTACAGTCACTTTTTAAAACAAATACCAGGCTTTACTATGTTTTGCTCTTTGCTGTTTAGATCTTTCTTAAGTCAGAAGGTTGTCACATGAAGCAGAACACTCTGTGGGTTTGCTATTAAGACTCCTGTAAAGGCAGCATCCAGGTGAAAACCTGAGCCATCTTCTTACTGCCACATGAGTTTTATTAGCTGCTAACCTACATTGCCTTAAATATGTGGCGCTGCCACACATTTCCTGTCCTCTTTCTCTCAAAAGTTCAGCTGTTTCTAAGCATTAAGGGGGGGGGGGGGGGGGGGGGGGGAGGAGCCAAGATGGCGGAGGAATAGGACAGGGAGACCACTTTCTCCCCTACAAATTCATCGAAAGGACATTTGAATGCTGAGCAAATTTCACAAAACAACTTCTGATCGTTAGCAGAGGTCATCAGGTGCCCAGAAAAGCAGCCCACTGTCTTCAAAGGGAGGTAGGACAAAATATAAAAGATAAAAAGGGAGACAAAAGAGCTACGGACGGAGACCCGTCCCGGGAAGGGAGTCTTAATAGAGGAAGTTTCCAATCACCAGGAAACCCTCGCACTGGCGGGACTGGGGGAAGTTTTCGGCAATCTAACTGGGAGGAAAAATTAAACAAGGCCCACAGATTACGTGCCTAAAAGCAACTCCCAGCAGAAAAGTACCCCAGACGCCCGTACCCGCCAGCAACAAGCGGGGCGGAACGGAGAGGAGCGGGCGGCATTGCTTAGGGTGAGGACCGGCCCGAAGACCCTGAGAGCAATCGGAGGGAGCTTTTTTAAACTGTGGGATAGCAAGGGACAAAATTAACTGGCCCAAACACACTGCCAGCCGTTCGCAAAACAAAGGGACTGAGAAAGTCCAGAGAAGAGCCGGCCCATCCCCGCTGGAGGTAGGAGGCAGGGGCGAGGGGAAAAGGGCAAACTCAGCCCCTGAGAAGCCACCCCCCTCCCACAGTGCAAACAGGCCTCCGGGTTCTATCTAAAGACTTCCTGAGACCCGACTGGCGGCGCGCGCTGGGGCCGTGGAGGGAAAAAGTGCGCCATACCCGGGGAGATTGCGCCCAAGCCTCTGGCTGCCTGGGCCGCTCGCCGCGGAGGGAAAAGGCGTGCTGCACCCGGGAGAGTACGCCCAAGCCTCTGGCTGCCTGAACCGCTCAAGCCGGGGAAGGCACAAAACGCAGGTGCAACCGAATCCGCGCTTTTGTGGAGTACCCGAAAACTAGAACCGCACTCAATGCAGGGCCCGCTCCATATAGAGCAGCCGGGAGCCTGAGCAGTGTAGACGGGGAAAGCACTGACACCCGTGAGCGGGGCAAACCCAGTGTGGCCGGAACAGGTGAGTGCTATCCACAGAGAGCGGTATCTGTCTGCAGCGCCCCGCCCTCCCCGTAGCAGGACTGAACTGAACTAACGAACCTGAATAAGAGATCACCTCCGCCCGCCTGTGTCAGGTCAGAAATTAGACACCGAAGAGACGGCAAACAGAAGCCAAATAACCAAAGGGAACCGCTTCAGAAAGGACCGGTGCAACAGATTAAAATCCCTGAAGATAACACTGACTACACCGGAAGGGGCCTATAGATATTGAGAAGTGTAAGCTGGAAAGAGGAGCTATCTGAAATTGAACTGAACCTACACTGACCGCAACAACTCCAGAGAAATTCCTAGATATATATGTATATTTTTTTTTAATTTTAAAAAAAAATTTTTTCTTTCCTTTTTTTTATTTTTTATTTTTTCTCTTTTATTTTCTTTTAAAATTCCCTATTACTCCCCCATTACTCCTCAACTTCCATTTTCATATATTTTTATGATTTTTTTTAATTAGGGAAAAAATTTTTTTTTTCTTTTTTTTTTCTTTTCCTTGTTTTTCTCTCCTATTTCCTTTTAAAGTCCTCTAATACTCCTCTATTATTCCTTAATTTTCATTTTCGTTTCACTATAACCTTGCCAAAAAAAAGAGAGAGAGACAGAAACCCTATTTTTAAACCGAATTTCATATACATTTCTAAATTTTTTGTGTGTCTTTGTTTTTGTTTTTAAATATTGTATTTCAAAGAGTCTAACCTCTACACTAGATTTTTAATCTTTGTTTTTCAGTATGTGATATAAATATTGGACATTTAAGAATCCAATATTCAGTTCCCATTTCTATTCAGGAGTGTGATGATTACTCTCCCACTTTTGACTCTCTGTTTTCTACCTCAGAACACCTCTATTTCCTCCTTTCCCTTTCTCTTCCCAATCCAATTCTGTGAATCTTTGTGGGTGTCTGGGCTATGGAGAACACTTTGGGAACAGATAACTGCGTAGATCTGTCTCTCTCCTCTTGAGACCCTTTTTCTCCTCCTGCTCACCACTATCTCCTTCCTCCCTCTCCTATTCTTCATGTAACTCTGTGAACCTCTCTGGTTGTCTCTCACAGTGGAGAATCTCTTCACCATTAACCTAGAAGTTTTATTATCAGCGCTGTATATTTGGAAAAGTCTTGAGACTATTGGAAGAATAAAACTGAAATCCAGAGGCAGGAGACTTAAGCCCAAAACCTGAGAAAACCAGAAAACTCCTGACTACATGGAACATTAAGTAATAAGAGACCATCCAAAAGCCTCCATACCTACACCAAAACCAACCACCACCCAAGAGCCAATAAGCTCCAGTACAAGACATACCACGCAAATTCTTTAGCAACGCAGGAACATAGACCTGAGTGTCAACATACAGGCTCTCCAAAGTCACACCTAACACAGAGACCCATCGCAAAACTCATTACTGGACACTCCATTGCACTCCAGAGAGAAGAAATCCAATTCCACACACCAGAACACTGACACAAGCTTCCCTAACCAGGAAACCTTGACAAACCAATCGTCCAACCCCACCCACTGGGTGAAACCTCCACAATAAAAAGGAACCACAGACCACAAGAATACAGAAAGCCCACTCCAGACACAGCAATCTAAACAAGATGAAAAGGCAGAGAAGTACCCAACAGGTAAAGGAACATGAAAAAAGCACACCAAGTCAAACAAAAGAGGAGGAAATAGGGAATCTACCTGAAAAAGAATTTAGAATAATGATAATAAAAATGATCCAAAATCTTGAAAACAAAATGGAGTTACAAATAAATAGCCTGGAGACAAAGATTGAGAAGATGCAAGAAATGTTTAACAAGGACCTAGAAGAAATAAAAAAAAGTCAATTAAAAATTAATAATGAAATAAATGATATCAAAAACACTCTGGAGGGAACCATGAGTAGAATAACAGAGACAGAAGATAGGATAAGTAAGTTAGAAGATAAAATGGTGGAAATAAATGAAGCAGAGAGGAAAAAAGAAAAATGAATCAAAAGAAATGAGGACAACCTCAGGGACCTCTGGGACAATGTGAAATGCCCCAACATTCGAATCATAGGAGTCCCAGAAGAAGAAGACAAAAAGAAAGGCCATGAGAAGTTACTAGAGGAGATAATAGCTGAAAACTTCCCTAAAATGGGGAAGGAAATAGCCACCCAAGTCCAAGAAACCCAGAGAGTCCCAAACAGGATAAACCCAAGGCAAAACACCCCAAGACACATATTAATCAAATTAACAAAGATCAAACACAACAAATATTAAAAGCAGCAAGGGAGAAACAACAAATAACACACAAAGGGATTCCCATAAGTATAACAGCTGATCAATAGAAACCCTTCAGGCCAGAAGGGAATGGCAGGACATACTTAAAGTAATGGAAGAGAATAACCTACAACCTAGATTACTCTACCCAGCAAGGATCTCATTCAGATATGAAGGAGAGCTCAAAAGCTTTACAGACAAGCAAAAGCTGAGAGAATTCAGCACCACCAAACCAGCTCTTCAATAAATACTAAAGTATCTTCTCTAGACAGGAAACACAGAAAGGTGGTATAAACGTGAACCCCAAACAACAAAATAAATGGCAATGGGACCATACCTATCAATAATTACCTTAAATGTAAATGGGTTGAATGCCCCAACCAAAAGACAAAGGCTGGCTGAATGGATACAAAAGCAAGACCCCTATATATGCTGTCTACAAGAGACCCACCTCAAAACAAGGGACACGTACAGACTAAAAGTGAAGGGCTGGAAAAAAATATTCCACGCAAATGGAGACCAAAAGAAAGCAGGAGTTGCAATACTCATATCAGATAAAATAGACTTTCAAATTAAGTCTGTGAAAAGAGACAAAGATGGACACTACATAATGATCAAAGAATCAATCCAAGAAAAAGATATAACAATTATAAATATATATGCACCCAACATAGGAGCACCGCAATATGTAAGGCAAACACGAACGAGTATGAAAGAGGAAATTAATAGTAACACAATAATAGTAGGAGACTTTAATACCCCACTCACAACTATGGATAGATCAACTAAACAGAAAATTAACAAGGAAACACAAACTTTAAAGGACACAATGGACTAGCTAGACCTAATTGACATCTATAGGACGTTTCACCCCAAAACAATCAACTTCACCTTTTTCTCAAATGCACACGGAACCTTCTCCAGAATAGATCACATCCTGGGCCATAAATCTAGTCTTGGTAAATTCAAAAAAATTGAAATAATACCAGTCATCTTTTCTGACCACAGTGCAGTAAGATTAGATCTCAATTACAGGAAAAAAAATTATTAAAAATTCAAACATATGGAGGCTAAACAACATGCTTCTGAATAACCAACAAATCATAGAAGAAATCAAAAAAGAAATCAAAATATGCATAGAAATGAATGAAAATAAAAACACAACAACCCAAAACCTATGGGACACTGTAAAAGCAGTTCTAAGGGGAAGATTCATAGCATTACAGGCCTACCTCAAGAAACAAGAAAAAAGTCAAATAAATAACCTAACTCTACACCTAAAGCAACTAGAGAAGGAAGAAATGAAGAACCCCAGGGTTAGTAGAAGGAAAGAAATCTTAAAAATTAGGGCAGAAATAAATGCAAAAGAAACTAAAGAGACCATAGCAAAAATCAACAAAGCTAAAAGCTGGTTTTTTGAAAAAATAAACAAAATTGACAAACATTAGCAAGACTCATTAAGAAACAAAGGGAGAAGAACCAAATTAACAAAATTAGAAATGAAAATGGAGAGATCACAACAGACAACACTGAAATACAAAGGATCATAAGAGACTACTACCAGCAGCTCTATGCCAATAAAATGGACAACTTGGAAGAAATGGACAAGTTCTTAGAGAAGTATAACTTTCCAAAACTGAACCAGGAAGAAATAGAAGATCTTAACAAACCTATCACAAGCAAGGAAATCAAAATTGTAATCAGAAATCTTCCAGCAAACAAAAGCCCAGGACCAGATGGCTTCACAGTGGAATTCTACCAAAAATTTAGAAAAGAGCTAACACCTATCTTACTCAAACTCTTCCAGAAAATTGCAGAAGAAGGTGAACTTCCAAACTCATTCTATGAGGCCACCATCACCCTAATTCCAAAACCAGACAAAGATGCCACAAAAAAAGAAAACTACAGGCCAATATCACTGATGAACATAGATGCAAAAATCCTTAACAAAATTCTAGCAAACAGAATCCAACAACATATTAAAAAAATCATACACCATGACCAAGTGGGCTTTATCCCAGGAATGCAAGGATTCTTTAATATCTGCAAATCAATCAATGTAATACAGCACATTAACAAATTGAAAGATAAAAACCCTATGGTTATCTCAATAGATAAATAGAAAAAGCCTTTGACAAAATTCAACACTCATTTATGATTAAAACTCTCCAGAAAGCAGGAATAGAAGGAACTTATCTCAACATAATAAAAGCTCTATATGACAAACCCACAGCAAGCATCACCCTCAATGGTGAAAAATTGAAAGCATTTCCCCTGAAATCAGGAACAAGACAAGGGTGCCCACTCTCACCACTACTATTCAACATAGTTTTGGAAGTCTTGGCCACAGCAATCAGGGCAGAAGAAGAAGTAAAAGGAATCCAGATAGGAAAAGAAGAAGTGAAACTCTCTCTGTTTGCAGATGACATGATCCTCTACATAGAAAACCCTAAAGACTCTACCAGAAAATTACTAGAGCTAATCAGCGAATACAGTAAAGTTGCAGGATATAAAATTAACATACAGAAATCTCTTGCATTCCTATACACTAACAATGAGAAAACAGAAAGAGAAATTAAGGAAACAATACCATTCACCATTGCAACAAAAAGAATAAAATACTTGGGAGTATATCTACCTAAAGAAACAAAAGACCTATACATAGAAAACTATAAAACACTAATGAAAGAAATCAAAGAGGACACAAACAGGTGGAGAAATATACCGTGTTCATGGATTGGAAGAATCAACATTGTCAAAATGGCTATACTACCCAAAGCAATCTATAGATTCAATGCAATCCCTATCAAACTACCAACGGTATTTTTCACAGAACTAGAACAAATAATTTCACAATTTGTATGGAAATACAAAAAACCTCGAATAGCCAAAGTAATCCTGAGAAAGAAGAATGGAACTGGAGGAATCAACCTGCCTGACTTCAGACTCTACTACAAAGCCACAGTCATCAAGACAGTATGGTACTGGCACAAAGACAGAAATAAAGATCAATGGAACAGAATAGAAAGCCCAGAGATAAATCCTCGAACCTATGGTCACCTTATCTTCGACAAAGGAGGTAAGGATATACAATGGAATAAAGACAACCTCTTTAACAGGTGGTGCTGGGAAAACTGGTCAACCACCTGTAAAAGAATGAAACTGGAACACTTCCTAACACCATACACAAAAATAAACTCAAAATGGATTAAAGATCTAAATGTAAGACCAGAAACTATCAAACTCCTAGAGGAGAACATACGCAAAACACTCTCCGACATAAATCACAGCAGGATCCTCTATGACCCACCTCCCAGAATTTTAGAAACAAAAGCAAAAATAAACAAATGGGACCTAATGAAACTTAAAAGCTTTTGCTCAACAAAGGAAACTATAAGCAAGGTGAAAAGACAGCCCTCAGATTGGGGGAAAATAATAGCAAACGAAGCAACAGACAAAGGATTAATCTCAAAAATATACAAGCAACTCCTCCAGCTCAACTCCAGAAAAATAAATGACCCAATCAAAAAATGGGCCAAAGAACTCAACAGACATTTCTCCAAGGAAGACATACAGATGGCTAACAAACACATGAAAAGATGCTCAACATCACTCATTATCAGAGAAATGCAAATCAAAACCACAATGAGGTACCATTACACACCAGTCAGGATGGCTCCTATCCAAAAGTCTACAAGCAATAAATGCTGGAGAGGGTGTGGAGAAAAGGGAACCCTCTTACACTGTTGGTGGGAATGCTAATTAGTACAGCCACTATGGAAAACAGTGTGGAGATTTCTTAAAAAGCTGGAAATAGAACTGCCATTATGAGCCAGCAATCCCACTTCTGGGCATACACACGGAGGAAACCAGATCTGAAAGAGACACGTGCACCCCAATGTTCATCGCAGCACTCTTTATAATAGCCAGGACATGGAAGCAACCTAGATGCCCATCAGCAGATGAATGGATGAGGAAGCTATGGTACATATACACTATGGAATATTACTCAGCCATTAAAAAGAATTCATTTGAATCAGTTCTAATGAGATGGATGAAACTGGAGCCCATTATACAGAGTGAAGTAAGGCAGAAAGATAAAGACCATTACAGTATACTAACACATATATATAGAATTTAGAAAGATAGTAATGATAACCCTATATGCAAAACAGAAAAAGAGACTCAGATGTATAGAACAGACTTGTGGACTCTGTGGGAGAAGGCGAGGGTGGGATGTTTCAAGAGAACAGCATCGAAACATGTATATTATCTAGGGTGAAACAGATCACCAGCCCAGGTTGGATGCATGAGACAAGTGCTCAGGCCTGGTGCACTGGGAAGACCCAGAGGGATCGGGTGGAGAGGGAGGTGGGAGGGAGGACTGGGATGGGGAATATATGTAAATTCATGGCTAATTCATTTCAATGTATGACAAAAACCACTGCAACATTGTAAAGTAATTAGCCTCCAACTAATAAAAATAAATAGAAAAAAAAAAAGCATTAAGTGGTATTTGTTGGAAGTAAGGCCCTAAAAGAAGCATAAACTTGAGAACTTTGGCCAGCATGAAAACTATGGCAGAAGGATGTTGGCTGACCTGGTGCCAGGCTCATGCACCCTGCTTCAGAACTGAAAGCTCACTGTTCAACAGCTAATGAGAAGGCCCAAACTCAAAATCCTGGGAGAAGGCACCAGACAGGTATTACATGATTCTGATCAGAATTTCTAAATAATATTTTAACTGTACAACTATCTTAATAAGAATGTAAAATTGAAGCTTTATGTGAATATCTTTGGTGCATTTAAAAGCAAAAGTATTGGAAATATCAATTAATGAAGAAGATGAAGATCTTAAGTTTTGGGTATATGATATATGTTACATTTTTAAATAATCAAAAGCCATTCCTTCTGGTATAGGGAAATAAGAATTTTCAAAAAAATTTTTAAATGTTACTAAACAGCATTTTTAGGTTGTTTAGCTATTGACCAAGCATTTATTAAAGCACCTATAACCTGCAAGGTGTGTCACATGCCCAACGGCAAGTCTTATAGACAATGACTCTGCTCTTGAACTTGAAGTATATCAGGAGAATAAATTTTAGTGACTGATGTTACAAAATAATAAACACTCAGTGTTGTAGAAGTAAATAACAGGGAAGCATAACATATTTGTTATCCTTTGCTATTCAATCAGCTATAAAACACTTTCCTGTAAGTTTTGACACATCCTAGGAAGGAATGCACAACCATCAGTGGGTAAGGATGGCATACTACTTTGGTCAGAAAAACGTCTGAGTCAAACCTGGTAATCAGTTGATGGAAGTAGTTTCAGGCAGCACATCAAGAGATTCAGGGTTGTCAGAAAGCAAACTCAGTCAGAAGAAGAGAGACTACACATTCACTTTGTTAATGTCAACTATCAATTAAGAGGACACATTCATTGAAAATGTCCATGTGAAATTTGGGGTTGGGTGCATCCATAGTAAGGTTTAAAAGAAGGTCAAAAATAAGGATGTAAATTTAACAATCACTGTGAACACAAGTGGTGAGGTCACTGGTAATTATATGAGACAAATACAAAGAAAATGGAAAGCTGAAGAGAGCTCTTATATAAGTACTACAAAAGGAAAAGGACATAATATTTTCAGATGAAAGTCCCTTATACCTAACATGCTCCTACTGAATATGTATCATCCTAGTTTTAGGATACTACTTCTCTATTCAGTAATCGTCAAAGTTTAAAAGTGGTTAAACACCAATTTAAAAAAACAATACCTCTGCTTCATAACAAATGCTATTTCAAGCTCTAAAAGTAAATTCTAACATATCACTGCCTGGTAAATACCTATCAATCAAGTTTATAGAAAAGACATACATGCAAATAAATATATCCTATATATTTACAGAAATAGCATGATAGCATTGAGAAATTGACAATACTTGGTCCAACTGGCTGCACAGCCCATTACTTTTTTTATTTCAAATACCAATGAACAGCTTAGTTTGAAAAATGAATATCAAAAGTGACTATATGGTGTATCACAATGATTGGTTTCCATATATTGAAGAATCCTTGCATCCCTGGAATAAACCCAACTTGATCATGGTGTATGAGTTTCTGTTGCTGAATTCTGTTTGCTAAAATTTTGTTGAGGATTTTGTCATCTGTGTTCATTGGTGACATTGGCCTGTAGTTTTCTTTTTTTGTATTGCCTTTGTCTGGTTTTGGTATCAGTGTGATGGTGGCCTCATAAAAAGTTGAGTAATGGAGAAAAATCAACTCACTAGGTAACTATTAAGAAGTGCTTCATCATCTTCACATAGTTGATCTACTAGCTTTTCATACTTTTTTCATGAAAAGAAAGAAATAAGAAAGTAGAATGATACATGACAGGCAAAATGTATGAATCTGTCCACTTTTACTCCTCCCAGCACTTTTTAATACAATTTATCTGCACTTTCTTAATCTTGTGTTTAATGTTTCATTTTCATTATTATTTAGAGGCTATTTGATAAGTTATTAATTGGTTCTTTAGGAGTCCCTCTAACCATGTCAGATTGATGATTGATTCAAAATATTGTTGTTTCCTTGCACTAAATGCTTGTTATTGCATTTGCAGTGTATAAGCTTTATGTCTAGGTAAAAATTATGTTAATATTCACTCATATAAATTGCTGCAAAAGAAAGTTTTTTAGATAATATATGAAATTATATATAAATCCATTTAGAAAAGTTTATATGCATTTGATTAACTTTGAGACTGACAGTTTTTGACTTCCAGTCAACACAAATTACTCCTATTTAAAGAGTAAAATTAACATTGTATTTTCCTTCCTTAGGTTTTCAAATTCTCTTAAGCTAGTACATTTAAATAAAACCACTGGTTTTAATTTTTTCTACTAATATAGTCACTTGGAGCTCCTCAACCATAGATTTCTTTTTAATCATGTCTTACACTGATAAAACCTGAAAGTGGCCAGTGACATTGAATGTTCCATTGATTTAGAAGTTGACTTAATTATCTCGATCCAAGATCTAGCCTGAAGCACATTTTTAATGAATGAACAAAAGTTATAGGGGTAGAAGGGAATTATCCTGATTCTGAATGGTTCACTTTTATAACTTTAAATAGAATGGTAAATAGTGTTGCCTTAATAAGTTTATATGCTTTTTTTACATATTATGAGCACTTTGATGGGGTGAAGGAATAAGTAAAAGGTCTTAAAGACAATAATATTCCAGAATATGGTTTTAACAAATATCAGGCCACAAAAAGGCAAAAAAAAAATAGATTTACTAGTCGTAGTTGAAGTATAAATAATTAAGGAGCTTGTTTTAATTACACCTCCAGTTTCCTTGACAGACCTCATGAAAGGTAGTTGTTTGCAGAAGAATCGCAGCCTCCTGACTTTCTAGCTCACAGTCATTGCTTGAGGGCTTTATCTATTAATAATCACTTCAGTTATTCTCATTACATCTTCCCAAAGTTGGATTCTGCCAGCAAATATCGATCTGCACATGGGTCGCCCAAGGACAACGGCACCATTAATTGCTAAGTGATCTGAAAAACAATTAGAGAGACCCCAGGCTCAAGTAGAAAAGCACAGTCAGAAACGTCAGCCTAATCAGACACGGTTGCACTTGCCGGTGGACCAGTTGGACTCCGCAGAAACGTCCTCCGCATCTGTCACTTTCCCACTTCTCACCATAAGCACATGCCAAGCCTTATAATTGGGAAAGTTTGCTTCCTAAGTCTTTGTACACATGTGTGAGCAAGAATCGTATTAGTTTTGTCGGGGGAGTTTGTAATTTCCTCAGTTCTGCCTTGTCACAACAAACATTTGAAGCGACAGACGGACCAGTGTTACAGCCCCGTGTAATTTCCTCAGACGGACCAGTGTGACAGTTCCATGTTTTAGCTGTTTTATTTAGAAAGCAAAGGAAAATACAGCCTCGAGGCATGAAGGCAGGTCGACCCAAAAGATGCAAAGAGAAGCCCCCAGCTCAATTTTGGCTCCTCTTTTTATGTTTTTTTCCCCTCCCCCGAGGCCTGCCCTATGTAAACTGGGCTAGCCAGGAGGGCTGTTTGTTTTACCTGAGGTTCTTACTCAGGTCTTTGGACCTTCCTTTGTTCTATTTTTTCGGGCTTTTCCCTTCTTTGTCTTTTAGCCACCGCCATTCTGGACTCCTTTTTCCTATTCTAACTACCTAACAATTTGACGTAGTGCTTTACAGGGAGCTCAATTAGAAGCCAGATTCAGAAAAGCATGAAAAGATATAGAAGTATAAGAAAAGTTCCAGCCTAAAAAAAAAAAAAAGTTCCCTATTAGTGTGATTTGAAAGGAATAACAGCAGTGGTAAAACCTAAAAATTATTTTAAAATGATGCACAGATATTAATATCCACAATTTTTCATCTAAGTCAACACATCACCATTTCATAATCCTATGCACCCATTATCTCTCACCTTATACAAAAACACACTAATTACATTCAACCCTTTGGAATTAAAAACTCAAAAAATTTCTGTAAGAATTTCACTAACTATAAAGAATTGTGACACCCACATTTGGAGTTAATATACACAATTACCATTGTATTGACTTTTAAAATAAAAATCATTTTAAATATTTCCCCCATTTTCTGAAACATTAATAAGATATTTAATAATATAAATAGCAAAATGGTATATGTATATAGCCATATGTATTATATGTATATGTAAATAAATTTAAATTTTATTTATAGTTAAGGTTTTAAATTAGTTACTTTTGGAATCCCCTACTTCTACTTATTTCTCTTGTTTAGAAAACTGTTAGAAAATGATCAGTTACCACTCTTTTCAACATCTCTAATGTCATTTACCTTAGTGCTTATTATGTTTATCTTGCAAACTAAACTATAAAAGCACAGATGACTTGTTTTATTAATAACAAATTGTCCACGCAAGGATAATGAAATACAGATGCATGTTACTTATTTAACAAATATTTATTGCACCCTTCGTTATGGTCAGGTCCTTTGCTGGCCTAGAGACACCAGTGGTAAACAAAAAAACACAGCCATAGACACAGGTCTGATTCAGCTACATGAACATCTATAACTAAAAACCTGCATGTAGTTTGCCTATGTTTTGTTTCTGTCTCTTCCAGCCCACTCTTTTGAAACAAAAGATATCATATACAAGAAAGACATGGACTTGTAATTTGGGAAACCTTGATTTAGGAAGTGTAGATGATCATTTCTAATAATAATTAGTGGTTTAAATTTAGGAGAGCCACTTAAACTTTGTGTCTTTTCTTCTTTATTTGTTTGCCATGTATTTCTCTTCATGGTCCTGACTTTGCATACTTCATAGATACAGGGCCACTGGTACTATGCCTAATTTTTCATTTTTTTCCTCGTGGCTTATTAGGAAATAGATGGATTTTAATTCAGGTTCTTTCAACCTAACTAAACTCATAGATAAAATAAGAACTACTAGGATATCTTTAGTATACACATATGGTTATAGTGAGTATTGATTTTAGCCCGACTTTCATAGGAGTAAAACTAATAGCTAATAAGTCTTGAATTTGTATTATATTCAGGAATTGCCCTATGTGCTTTCCATGCCTCTATCTCACTTAACACTCTCAAAAGTGTTAGTACTAAGGAGTTATTATTCATGAGAAGACTGAAAATTCACTTGAACTATTCAGAACACACTTTCAGTTTATCTAGTCTCTATTAAAGCCCTTTCCATCACACAAGTTCACTGCTAATTAAGTTACTATCTTTGTCCTTTTTCTTTTCTTAACTTTATTAGAATTATATCAACTCATAAATATAGAGACACAATAAGATTATGTTCCCATATATATAAGCAGCCATTGCCATCTCTCTCAACAAATTATTTTACAGTAAAGCACACACATTGCTTCCCTGGCAGCTCAGATGGTAAAGCAACTGCCTGCAATGCGGGAGACCCAGGTTTGATCCCTGGGTCAGGAAGATCCTCTGGAGAAGGGAATGGCAACCCACTCCAGTATTCTTGCCTGGAAAATTCCATGGTTGGAGGAGCCTGGTAGGCTACAGTCCGTGGGGTCTCAGAGTTGGACGTGACTGAGCGACTTCACTTTCACTTTCATACACATTGCAG
The DNA here is from genome assembly GCF_023699985.2 of Odocoileus virginianus. Classification (NCBI taxonomy): domain Eukaryota; kingdom Metazoa; phylum Chordata; class Mammalia; order Artiodactyla; family Cervidae; genus Odocoileus; species Odocoileus virginianus. The sequence goes on from NC_069694.1 coordinate 54,797,311, forward strand.
CATTCCACTGTAAGTAGGTATCCCCAAAACATCATTATCACACATAAGTAAAATAAAAATAATTCCTTAATATCATTTGATACACATCTAACAAGTTTCAAGTTTCCTTAATAATTGTTTTTAATGATTAGCTTGCTCAAATCAGAATTCAAAAAAGATATACGTTTTTCCTCTTGCAATAGCCTTCTTTAATACTGAACAAACCTGCTAGGTCTTCAGTCTTTCCACTATCCTACTTACTTTGTTAATAACCTGAATTTTTCCCATTTTATCAATTCACACTCCCAACAGTCCATTTGTTCTAATACAAGAATGGCCAATACTCATGATTATTAGACTATATTGCTATGCAGTTGGAATCCAATATATTTAGGCTGGGAATATGTCTTGTTACTGCTAGAGTGAATAGTAATGTGCTATTTGATGATCATTCTTAACCATTACTTAAAGAGTTATAGATCTTTTATGTACACTTGTCAATTGTTTATCTTCCTAGATCAAACCCACCAATCTATCAAGGTAAGTTATTTACTGAGGCTCTATTATTTTTGCTTCAATAAAAATATTTGTAGTAAATTCTTTAAGTGCTCAAGAATAAATAAGAAAATATTCATTTAATTGATCCAGCCAGTTCAGAGATAACTACAATTGTCACTTTGCTATAGTTTATTTTTGTGGGGCTTCCCAGGTGGCGCAGTGGTAAAGAATCCGCCTACCAAGCAGGAGACATGGGTTCTATCCCTGGATCAAGAAGATCCCCTAGAGTAAGAAATGCAACCCACTCCAGTCTTCTTGCCTGAAAAATTCCACAGACAGAGGAGCCTGGTGGGCTACAGTCCATGTGCTGTGAAGAGTTGGACACGACTGGACAACTGAGCGCAGCACATATCTTGCTCACACACGTGCAAGAGAAATGGAGAGAGATGGATGGAGAGGAAGGTGCCGAAGGATTACAGGCTTTAAGGGGGCAACCTCTAGATTCAGATAGAACTAGTTCAAACCCCATTCCTGGTAGCTTCTTGATCTTCAAATCTTAATTTCTCTGATGTTCCCTGCCCCCACACAAACACACAAGAAGTGAAAATAGTGTTTCTATTATTGGCTGTTTAAATAAATGTTCTATGGCAATTAAGAATATTGGTCCATTCAATATGCTGCATAGATTTGAATTTAGGCTTAATTATTTACAAACTGGACAACTTACTTATGCCTTCCAAGGGTGAATTTCCTCATATGTAAAATAGAACTGATAATAAGATAAAATGGATATGTTATTGAGAATTTGAGAAAGACTGTGACATTTTTTTTAAATATTAAAAGATAACTTTTAAGAGTATTTTCATTTGAAATGTATACTCCTGTTTAAAATTTAAATTTTAAATTTTAAAATACTTTAATATACCTTTTAAATACTTTAAAATACTTTTAAAATACCAAATTTAAAATACTTTAATAGCTATGGCTTCAACCATATACTCAATAGTGGAAAAATATTCAATATGTATGGAACCTAATGATACAAAGAGCTCTTCTTGCTAACTCTGTTCACTTAGTTTATAACTGATTATTTTTAGCCAAACTAGTGATCCATTTGGCCTTATAAAATATAAGCTGATGACAATTATTTAATATTAAGGATGCCCCTGTTATCATGTGAAATAAATATATATCACTGAGGTCCCAGTTTGTGGATATAAAAATTTTTCTCTTCATTTTTGAAGCTATCTAGATTCAAATAAAATATCTGAGATTTTATACAACTTATACCACTTTCAGACTTAAATGTCCCATTTTTGTCCCTCCAGAAAAGAGACCAAGAAGCCTACAACAAACAAATTCTGCATTTGACTTTTTTTTTTAATGTAAGCAGTCAAAAGACTCCCTTTGGGTCAGAAATAGATTTTTCCATAATCCACAAGAATGGTCTTTCTGTCTGCTCTTACTGGGAAAAAAAAATTTATCAGATTCTTGAAACAAAAATAGATATTTATTTTTAGGGTTTTAATCTATGTAATTGTTTCTATATTAATGTATTTCTATAAATAACCAATTATTTCAAATAATTTTAGGTGTGATCTGGAAGAATTAAATAGTTTGCTTATAAAAGGAGAACCCTTCAAGAAAGGAGTTTAAATACACTCAAGTTTGTTATTGGCTTTTTTTTTAATGCAACTTCAGAAAGCAATTCAGTATTCCAGGAAAGAGAATTCCTCCCTTGGGAGGAACCCAGATATGACACCTCTGGTTTCCACCTGGATGGTTCCATTAACACATCTGAAACACAGGAGCCTCCTAAGAGACTTGGTGCAGCATTTGGTCTTGCTGACTTATTCTTTCTATCTGACAGTTACATTTCAAGATCCAGGCCTGGGATTTGTCCAAGCTACAACATATTAGTTATATTAACTGTGAAATAATAAAGAATTGACTTTAGAGTAATTAAAATGTGTAATATAATTAAACACATGTAATAAATCCAAAATACTTCTAAAGGAAATTAAAATTATAAAGCCTAGTGGCTTGAAATTAAAGCAAGCACTGTCCCAGACAAGCATCTACACATGTATGACTGAGCTGCGCAAGGAGCTCATGCCAAAGAGAGACGTGAGGCAGTGGAGAGGAAGTCAAGAGAAAAGTCTGCTTCGTGGAATTAGCCGGGTCAGTGAGGAACTTGAGGACATAGAGGGGAAAACAGATGGTTCATATGGCTATCCTAACAACAGGAACACAAAATCTAAAAGTCAGACTGATACTTTGCTCTTCCTCTCTTGATTCAGTCCAAACTGTCCAGGCATTTTTTGACATTACTGAGATGCATATGCACAAAGTTTATGGAAAATATTACAATACCTTCTTTCCCGATCCACAAGAAAAAGACTAGAAATTTTTCATTAGAAAATAACTATTCTGAAAATTAGAAAATTCACATTTATTTTCAAAGACATGTACAACTTGCTGAATAATGGTATGTGAAATTTAGGATTTCCTAATTCATTTCACTTAATATAGATTGTTATGAGTCATCAAAGTTTTCAGCCTGGGACTAGGAAGGCTTTTTTTTTTTTTTTTGAGTCTTTTCCTTGTGGCAATGAAAAATAAAAACTGTTTAAAACTTTCTTTAAAATTAACACAGTCATTCTATGTTTAGTTCTGACACAAACACAAAATGATGCCATCGTAGAATAAGGGTCTACTCTTTATATGTCCCTATCAGGTTTCCCTCTTTCTCACACTTCTCTGACCATAAAATAAATTTCTCTGAAGCATAGGAAAACAAGTAAAACATCTGCCACATTGACATTTGCTTAAGGACCTTATACCTGTGTGTAATATAAATTTTCCACTTGCTTTTATTATGTTTCTGTTCATCCAAGCCACATATGACTCAAGTTGCAGATCTACTCTGAAAAGCAGTATGACCTTGAATCTATGCATTACACACAAAAAAATAAAATCATGATCTATGTATCCATGTCTAGAAGTTAGAAAATGAATAGAAATTAAACTAAAATAAAGATAGAATAAAATATAAAGTAAAAATAAATTTTTAAAAAGCAAATGTACAGTAAATAAAATTAAAAACTGTTGGTATTATCTATGCTTATAACTATATGTCAATCAATTTAAAATTTTACATGAACCAGAATATTTTCTAGAGAAATGGTTTACCAAAAAATGAATAGAGAAAATATAAGTGATTCAGTAACTGTTACATATCTACTTAAGTCATCTTTTCAAAATCCTCAGACCCAAATTTCCTTACCAGAAAATTCTCCCAAATATTTAAGTAACACCATACATAAAGTCTTCCAGAAAACAGAAAAAGGAGTAATTTTTAATTCATCTTACAGAATCCCTATAATCTTCATATAAAAATCTGATGAAGATATATTAAGAAAGGAAATCTATAGACCAATAGCTTTTATGAATAAGAATGAAACATTTTTTAAACAAAAATATTATCAAAGCAAGTCAAATAAAATAAACTAAAATTTCATACTTACGCTGAGAGGTTTTTGTGACTAAGAAATCAATGACCACTAGAGAAATAAGAATATTTGTCTAAAATGATGATTGAGCCCAATTCATAATATGTTTCAAGTATAATCTGATGGTTGACACATAAATTAAGCAAAAGAACTCTCAAAATAAAAAAAACATCTGGGCAAATATTGCCAATATTCTGGCCATATGTGTAACATATTTTCTGACGTAGCTTACCTCACAGTTCTTGTGACCATAAAAAAAAATTAAAGATAATATACATGTATATATATATATGTGTATATATATATATATATATATATATATATATAATAAAAGATGTGCTCTACAGAAATCTAGTGCAAATTTTAAAGATAATAAACACAATTTCTTTCCTAATTTAAAATAGCCTTGTTAAATAAAGCTGTGTAACAATAAGTGAAATAAAATCAGGTTTTTTTAATTAAAAAAAAAATAAAACTGAAGTACATTTGGAGCTTCAACACTCCAAGAAGAAAACATATTGGAGTTTCCAAAATTTATCTAATCCTAGAACTACATCTCCCTTTTTCTCTCATAGTGTGGTACCCTCTGAGTAATTCTGTTTTAAGTAAACTTTAAGTAACAGTGATGATTCAAAGAACCGTTTGAGGCAGGTACACCAAGTATTATACAAATGTACAATATACAAATGAGGAAACTAAAGCTCAGAAAAGTAAAATCTGTCTAAGGTCACTGGGCAGATAAGAGGAGAAAATCTACATACTTCACTCCCAATGTCTCATCTAGTTCATATGTAAGTCTAAGATGCTATTTTCTTCATTTAGACTATGCCAATTCTGTCATACCCTTCAAAAATTTAGTCATACTTCATCAACTCTTAGAAAGTACATTTTAAATACTTACTCCTCTTATCGTAGCATGCAGAGAGTGAAAGGGAGGAGATGACTGACAAACTCCTATCCATATGACAGTGAAAGTGAAAGAAACTCAGTCATGTACGACTCTTTGCCGTCCCATGCACTATACAGTCCATGGAATTCTCCAGGCCGGAATACAAGAGTGGGTAGATCTTCCCAGAGGATCTTCCCAAACCAGGGACAGAACTCAGGTCTCCTGCATTGTGGATGGATTCTTTACCAGTTGGGCCACAAGGGAAGCCCCAAAATACTGGATTGGGTAGCCTATCCCTTCTCCAGCAGATGTTCCTGATCCAGGAATCCAACTGGGGTCTCCTGCATTGCAGGTGGATTCTTTACCAACTGAGCTATCAGGAAAACCCAAGCCTATCCATACACTTAACTCCATTTTCTCACCTACAACACCAGATCATTGACAATGATATGGAATATACCCAGTTTTCTGATCCTAGTTTTTCTTATCTATTTAAATCTTCCTGGATTAATTTCCTTTTATCCTTTTACTTTTTTGGGCAGCCCTGGTGGCTCAGAGGTTAAAGTGTATGCCTGCGTTTGCCTGCAACACGGGAGACCTGGGTTCGATCCCTGGGTCGGGAAGATCCCCTGGAGAATGAAACGGCAACCCTCTCCAGTATTCTTGCCTGGAGAATCCCACGGACGGAGGAGCCTAGTGGGCTACAGTCCACAGGGTCGCAAAGAGTCTGACACGACTGAGCGACTTCACTTTCACTTTCACTTTCATCCTTTGACTTTAAACATCTGCCTTGCCCATTTCCAACCATGGCTCAACCTATCTGCCTATCTTCTTTGTTCCTTTTTGCAGGCTACTCAGAATATACTGCAGTACATTTGATACTGTTGTATAAGGATACAACTTTCTCACTATGTTTTAAAAAATACATTAGTACAACAATCCCACTTGTTCCAACCTTTTAATCACCTACTACTAGGAGAGTGTTCCAAACCTAAGTTTCTCAAGTTACCCAGCAGATGTCCTTGTTTAATACTATGAGGAAATAGAAACCATCAGGAGCAAATATTTTCAAACATCTTCTCCACCCCAAGGTATATCAAAATTGTACTTATACTGGTTTTATTTGCTCTTTTCTCAAAGAAAATCATGACTCTCTTTTCCAATATTTATCTGTCAATTATCATTATCCTACTCAACTCTTCTTAGAAGAAACATTTATATTTTATACCTCATCTTTCTCATTGCCATTCAATCTTCCACTCATCACAACCTACCTGTCCTCTGATTATTCCACTGAAAGTGTTCTCGTGGAAAAATCCTATTGTTTTTCAAGTGTGAAGTCTAGTAACTTGTTAATGTCCTCATCTTTCTTGACCCCACAGTCTGATTTTTCTGAAACTGAGATACTATGGTGTTGGAGAAGACTCTTGAGAGTCCCTTGGACTGCAAGAAGATCAAACCAGTCAATCCTAAAGGAAATCAGTCCTGAATATTCATTGGAAGGACTGATGCTGAAACTCTAAAACCTTGGTCACTGGATATGAAGAGCTGACTCACTGGAAAAGACCATGATGCTGGGGAAGATTGAAGGTAGGAGAAGGGGATGGCAGAGGATAAGATGGTTGGATGGCATCACCAACTTGATGGACATTGAGTTTGAGCAAGATCTGGGAGTTGGTGATGGACAGGGAAGCCTGGCATGCTGCAGTCCATGGGGTCACAAAGAGTTGGACAAAACTGTGTGACTGAATTGAACTGAACTGACATTCTGTCTTTAAAACTTTCTGCTCCTTTACCTTCTATTTTGCTTCTTTCTCATAGCACGACTAAATCTTTTATTATACCTCATCTTCTTTACCAACAAATTGCCTCCTTCTGCTATGTAAATACTAGAATCTCCCAGAGATCTATTACTATTTATAATGTCTTCCTTCTCTCTTCGTATGCAGGGTAATCTATGATTCACATGAATTTAATTATCAAATGCATCATCAGAATCCTCAAGTCTACACCTCAAGTCCTGAGTGTCAACACATTTCCAAATAGGTGCTTTATCTAAATATCCCACTGTACCTCTAAATTAGCCAATTCAAAACTGAATTCCTCATTTTCCCTCTAAAACCTGCTTCTACACCTATCTTTCCATATAAAAAGAAATAATTATTTACTCAGTTGCCACAGCTAAAAATCAGCCACTCACAAATTATCCTTGCTTAATTTTTAATATTAAAAAAAAGCTTTTGAGTCTTATTTTCTTAAATTACTTCCCTAAGGATCCAATTCCCTGTATTTCCTTATCATCATAACTATTTGTAGAGTCTCTGATCTCCTTTATCCACTTTCTCTCACAAGAAAAGTACTATTTACCTTGCTACCAAAGTTTTCTCTTTCAGTATATTATTTTATTATATTCATCTTTCATTTTTAAAAATCTTAGAAGTTTTCCCCATACCCTATGCTACTGCTGCTAAGTCGCTTCAGTCGTGTCCAACTCTGTGCAACCCCATAGACAGCAGCCCACCAGGCTCCCCTGTCCCTAGGATTCTCCAGGCAAGAACACTGGAGTGGGTTGCCATTTCCTTCTCCAATGCAGCAAAGTGAAAAATGAAAGTGAAGTCGCTCAGTCGTGTCTGACTCTTAGCGACCCCATGGACTGCAGCCTACCAGGCTCCTCCATCCATGGGATTTTCCAGGCAAGAGTACTGTATATAGTATGTAGTTTAATAATAGTTTATTCTATTCTCAGTATAGAGTTCAAGACTATTTGTAATGTAGCCCCAAATACCTGTCTACTCTGACTTCCAATTGATGACTCATTCATTCCATGCTCTAGTCACACACAATAACTCATAGTTACTTAATATATGTCATTACTGTGCCTGCATGCCACTGTGCAAGATACATCTGTAATGGGAGGCTTTCTTCATAATTTTTGCTTTTAAAACCCCACTCTTTCTTTATGCCTAGCTTTATTTCATTAGTGCTGGCCGAAACACATGTGTTGTCAAGACCAAATTAAAATGCACTGAAATTATTTTAAAAAATCATACTCAACTCTTCCCTGTTTATTCAAAACAATCACTTTATCTTTCATCTAAAATTACATGGTCTTTAGAGAGACTTCTAAGTGAAGTCGCTGAAAGTAGTGAAGTAGTGAAAATAAGAATATATATCATCTGGGAAGTCAGAGATATCTTATTTTTAGTTCACACCTTTTTCTTAAAGCTATGAAACCTTAGAGATGTCATTTTCCCTTCTGAAAATTAGCTTCCCCATCTGTAAAAATAGGAATAACATATATATGTCAGGGATGTTGGAAATATTAAAAGCATAGTGCCTACAACATTAGCTGCTTGACTTAATTTTGTTTGCTGTAATAAAAACAATACCAATAATATTATAAAAATAATATCTTTTGGTACATGCTAATGTTTTAGGTACTTTATATGTATTAATTCACTTAATTCACACGTTAGTCCTAGATGATTATTATGATAATTTTTGCATTTTATATAAGAGGAAACAAATACTCTAAAAGATTAATGAAGCTGATTGTGTCACAGATATAGTAAATAGGAGAGTCAGAATTTCAACCCAAAGAGTCTGGTTCCAGGCTTCCATTTGGTAATAAAGGCAATCTTGAAACATGGTGCTTATACTTTTTTTTAAATTGTCTTCTTTTCTGTTTGCAATCAGCACCAATTCTGGCCCCATCCCATCCCAGATTCTCCCACATGTTTATTCCTGCCTTTGATCTCTGACTTTGGAATTTATACTCGGGCACTCCAGTTTCTGAACATCAGCTTTACTCAACAGGTCCTGTGTTTGCAATCATTAGGCATTTCTAGTAAACCCCAACCATTTCTCCACCACCAAACATCACTGATTCCTCTCAAAACCAGAGTCCCAGTTCATTTCTAACAATCTCACTTGTGATCAAATAACCACTATTTTAGTAGGTCACTACCTCTCAGGTGGGAAGGCATTAACAGTTCTTCACAAAAACAAAACAAACAATTTAATAGCAAAAATGAAACAAACAAAAGAGCAAGTCAATTAAAAAGCAGGCAGAGGATCTGAATAGGCATGTCTCCAAAGGACACACACAGATGACAGTTCAGTTCAGTTCAGTCACTCAGTCGTGTCCAACTCTTTGCGACTCCATGGACTGCAGCACGCCAGGCCTCCATGTCCATCACCAACTCCCAGAGTTTACTCAAGCTCATATCCATTGAGTCTGTGATGCCATCCAACCATCTCATCCTCTGTCATCCCCTTCTCCTCCTGCCCTCAATCTTTCTCAGTATCAGAGTTTTTTCCAATGAGTCAGTTCTTTGCATCAGGGGGCAAAAGTATTGGAGTTTCAGCTTCAGCATCAGTCCTTCCAGTGAACACCCAGGACTGATCTCCTTTAGGATGGACTGGTTGGATCTCCTTGCAGTCCAAGGGACTCTCAAGAGTCTTCTCCAACACCACAGTTCAAAAGCATCAATTCTTTGGTGCTCAGCCTTCTTTATAGGACAACTCTCACATCCATACATGACTACTGGAAAAACCATAGCCTTCTCTAGATGGACCTTTGTTGGCTAATGTCTCTGCTTTTTAATATGCTGTCTAGGTTGGTCATAACTTTTATTCCAAAGAGCAAGCATCTTTAATTTCATGGCTACAGTCACCATCTGCAGTGATTTTGGAGCCTAAAAGAAGAAAGTCTGACACTGTTTCCATTTCCTCATTTATTTCCCATGAGGTGATGGGACCAGATGCCATGATCTTGGTTTTCTGAATGTTGAGCTTTAAGCCAACTTTTTCACTCTCCTCTTTCACTTTCATCAAGAGGCTTTTTAGTTCCTCTTCACTTTCTGCCATACTTTACATATAAGTTAAAAAAGCAAGGTGACAATATACAGCCTTGACATACTCCTTTTCCTATTTGGAACCAGTCTGTTGTTCCATGTCCAGTTCTGACTGTTGCTTCCTGACCTGCATACAGATTTCTCAAGAGGCAGATCAGGTGGTCTGGTATTCCCATCTCTTGAAGAATTTTTCACAGTTTATTATGATCCACACAGTCAAAGGCTTTGGCATCGTCAATAAAGCAGTAGTAGATGTTTTTCTGGAACTCTCTTTCTTTTTTGATGATCCAGCAGATGTTGGCAATTTGATGTCTGGTTCCTCTGCCTTTTCTAAAACCAGCTTGAACATCTGGGAGTTCACGGTTCACATTTCGCTGAAGCTTGGCTTGGAGAATTTTGAGCATTACTTTACTAGTGTGTGAGATGAGTGCAATTGTGTGGTAGTTTGTGCATTCTTTGGCATTGCCTTTCTTTGGGATTGGAATGAAAACTGATCTTTTAAAGTCCTGTGGCCACTGCTGAGTTTTCCAAATTTGCTGGCATATTGAGTGCAGCACTTTCAAAGCATCATCTTTTAGGATTTAACGAGCTCAACCATAATTCCATCACCTCCACTAGCTTTGTTCATAGTGATGCCTCCTAAAGCCCACTTGACTTCACATTCCAGGATGTCTGGCTCTAGGTGAGTGATCACATATCGTGAATACCTGGGTCATGAAGATCTTTTTTGTATAGTTCTTCTGTGTATACTTGCCACTTCTTCTTAATATCTTCTGCTTCTGTTAGGCCCATACCATTTCTGTCCTTTATTGAGCCCATCTTTGCATGAAATATTCCCTTGGTATCTCTAATTTTCTTAAAGAGAGTTCTAGTCTTTCCCATTCTATTGTTTCCCTCTCTTTGTTTGCACTGATCACTGAGGAAGGCTTTCTTATCTCTCCTGGCTATTCTTTGGAACTCTGTATTCAAATGGGTATATGTTTCCTTTTTCTCCTTTGCTTTTCACTTCTCCTCTTTTCACAGCTATTTGTAAGGCCTTCTCAGACAGCCATTTTGCTTTTTTGTACTTCTTTTTCTTGGGGATGATCTTGATCCCCGTCTCCTATACAATTTCATGAACCTCTGTCCATAGTTCATCAGGCACTCTGTCTATCAGATCTAGTCCTTTCAATCTATTTCTCACTTCCACTGTATAATCATAAGGGATTTGATTTAGGTCATACCTCAATGGTCTAGTGGTTTTCCCTTCTTTCTTCAATTTAAGTCTGAATTTGGCAATAAGGAGTTCATGACCTGAGCCACAGTCATCTCCTGGTCTTGTTTTTGCTGACTGTAAAGAACTTCTCCATCTTTGGCTGCAAAGAATATAATCTGATTTCAGTGTTGACCATCTGATGTCCACGTGTAGAGTCTTCTCTTGTGTTGTTGGAAGAGGGTGTTTGCTATGACCAGTGCGTTCTCTTGGCAGATCTCTATTAGCCTTTGCCCTGTTTCATTCTGTACTCCAAGACTAAATTTGCCTGTTACTCCAGGTGTTTCTTGACTTTCTACTTTTGCATTTCAGTCCCCTATAATGAAAAGGACATCTTTTTTGGGGTGTTAGTTCTAAAAGATCTTGTAAGTCTTCATAGAACCATTCAACTTCAGCTTCTTCAGCATTACTGGTTGGGGCATAGACTTGGATTACCGTGATATTGAATGGTTTGCCTTAGAAATGAACAGAGATCATTCTGTCATTTTTGAGATTGCACCCAAGTACTGCATTTCAGACTCGTTTCTTGACCATGATGGCTACTCCATTTCCTCAAAGGGATTCTTTCCCACAGTAGTAGATATAACGGTCATCTGAGTTAGATGACCAACAGGTGCATAAAAAGATGTCCAGCATCCCTAACCACCAGGGAATTGAAAATCAAAACCACAATAATATTATCACCTCACACCAGTTAGAATGGCTATCACCAAAAAGACATGAAATAATAAGAGAGGATATGGACTGCACTGTTGGAGAGAATGTATACCAGTGCTTCCTTTTTGGAAAAGAGAATGGATGGTCCTCAAAATATTATAAATAGAACTACCTGTGATTCAACAATTCTACTTTGGGGTATTTTTTCAAAGACAAAAACACTAACTTGAAAACATATCTGCTCCCCCATATTCACTGTTATTTATATTAACCAAGATACATAAACAACTGTGTGTTCATCAAGAGATGAATGGATAAGTAAAATGTGAGATATATATATGTCAAAGTGTGATACACACTTGTATACACAGAATGGATTATTATTTAGCCATGAAAAATCATGACACTTTGAAATTGGGAACTAGATGGATGAACCTTGAGGGCTTTATGCTAAGTGCAATAAGTCAAACATAGAAAAGTAAATACCACATAATCTCATATATGTGTAGAATCTTAAAACAAACAAAAAGAAAACCATGCTTATAGATACAGAGAACAGATCAATGGATATCAGAGGCAGGTGAAATGGGTAAAGGGAATTAAAAGATACAAACTTCCAGTCATCAAACAATCACTGATATAATGTACAGTGTAGCAACCATAGTTAATAAAGTACACTGTATTGTGTACTTGAAAACTGCTAAGAAAGCAAATATTAAAGTTCTCATCACAAGGAAAAAAAATCTGTAATTTTGTATGTTGATGGATATCAACTAGACTTATGGTGGTGATCATTTTGCAACATATACACATATTGAATCATTACACTGTACACCTGAAACTAATATCTTGCTCTTGCTCAGTCATTTCCGTCGTGTCTGACTCTCTGCGACCCCATGGACCACAGCCCACCAGGCTCCTCTGTCCATGGGATTCTCCAGGCAAGAATACTGGAGTGGGTTGCCATTTCCTTCTCCAGTGTTAAAGTATGAAGTGAGTAGAAGTGACTGAAGTGAAATGGCTCTGTCATGTCCGACTCTTCGCAACCCCGTGGACTGTAGCCTACCAGGCTCCTCCATCCATGGGATTTTCCAAGCAAGAATACTGGAGTGGGTTGCCATTTCCTTCTTCGGAAACTAATATAGTGTTTGTCAATTGTACCTTAATAAAAAGAACAATTTTTCAACATAATGATTCTCATTTTTAAAGAAGAAAATTTTAATTTAATTTAGGTCTTCAAATTCCCAGTGTCTTAGCTGGCCATAATTGATGTTTTGCATAACACAGTTTCATAACTGATTGCTTGAAAACATGATTTCCTTTAATTAAGACAAGCCTCACAAAATTTCATTCTTCCTCATCTTCTGAATATAATCCTTCTACTTACTACATGCATTGATATACTTGGATTTTCATACACAGCTCTTTCCCATTTGTTATATTATCTTCTTGAAAATATTTAAATATTAGCAGACAACCCTAGTTCTATACTAATGACCTTAAAGCATTTTCTTTCTTTCCTTTTTTTTAAATTTTGAATTGTTTCAAATAAATCTACAAGATAAGCTGCATTAGAGTTTTCTTAATTGCAAGTAATTCTGGGTATAAGATGGTTTCTGCTGTAGCTGGAGCTATTAAAGCATTAGAAATACAAATAGATAAAGACTAAATAGACATAAGGGACATACAATATTTTGTTTTAATTTATTTGCCATGAATAAATTTTCAACGGGAATCACTAATCCAGTAATCCAAGTAGTAAAACTGAAGGGGTTGTAAACTGAAGTATTTATTAATCTATAAGGACAGATAAAAAGAAACTGCTTCCTTGGAGTTGTATAGAAGAAATACAAGATCTACAACAGGAGCCTAAGAGGTCGAATGCCAACATGCCTAAGAAACTTTTCCTTTAGTACCTCCACCCTGAACTGAAATGTTCTAAAGATTACACATTTGTGGCCAACAAAACAAAGAAACATAATCTTTTCATTTTTTCTTTAAATGGGGACGTGGGTATTGCATGAGGTTCTGCTTCAATGTCTAGGAACAAAAGAAAAGGTAACATTTTGTGGCTCACTGACCAAAAATTGACTGTAAGAATCAAATACTCAGAAACGCCAAGGATATCTAGAGGTAAAACATCACAGACATCAGGATTTCACCCTTTATGGATACTGACTGTGCAGAGAAGAAAGTTACTTCTACTAATCTATGTCATAGAAGAAAATATTTCTGCAAAAAGAAGCTGATATTAATTATGGCAAATTTCTACAAAAAAAGCCATAGGTTTTAGAGAGGTCAATCAGAATTTAATATGATCCTTAGTTGGAAATATATAAGTTCCAAGCAGTAAACCCATATTAGAAATCAAGTTTAAAATATAGGACCACTGGGTTCACAGTAGTAAACTCTCACAGTAGCATATTTTTCATCTTGTATTGTTAGCACTGCAACAGTAAGACTGTCAGCCTATAGGGAAAATTAACAGCTAGACCTATGTTACAGAGAAGAAAAATGCTTATAACTGGGCCAAAATAGTCACATAAACCACCTTGGTCTATATTTAATCAGTGTCATTTTTCAGCCTAAGAAATCTTCATCTTTATTTGCAGCTTCTGCCTTGGGGAGCAGAATGTTCATGGTCTGTTTCACTTGGGATGCTTTCAAAATGCCTTTTTAAAAAATGAGCATTTTCAACATATTTCCTATCACAAAAAAGAATCTTCCTTCTAGTAATAAACCATCTTTTCTAAGGGCCCACTAAAGTCCAACAATCAAAGTAGACATTAAAATAAGGAAATAAACATTTAAAAGAAGGAAACATTACTTCCTTCCATGCAGGAGATAAAGAAGTTCCATCAGGACTTTTTCTTCCATTCTCAGTCCATTGGAAGCAGATTCTTTTACCAAAAGAGCTCATTTTGTCTCAGAGCTCAAGGAGCGAAGCTTGGGGTGATAAGACAGGTACCTGGAACTGTAGAGCGTGAGTTGAAAGTAGGGAGATGGGGAGCCAGGACAACAGCATATACCTTAGGTGACAGAGCATCACCAAAGCAAGCTTTGGATAACAGACCTCTGCTATCGCTGCCGAAGTGAGTCTTTTAAATTGAAAGACTGCTTATTTTTCTTTTTTTTTTTTTTTTTTTGCTGGCCATAGAGAATTGCGATTAGAAGTCAGAAAAGCATATTCATGCTGGCCTTTGAAGAAAGAGAACACCCATCATGTGAAATGCAGACAGCCTCTGAGAGCTGAGAGTGAACCACAACTGACACCCAGCAAGGAAATGAGGACCTCAATCCTAAAATCATGAGGAACTAAATTCTGCCAATAGCAAGAATAAGCCTGGAGATAAATATTTCTCCAGAGCCTACAGATAAGGACTCAGCCAAGTCAACACCTTCGTTTTAACTGTCTGAGAACCTATGCAGATAACCCAGCCTCTCCATTTCCTGATTTTTTTCCTTAGAGGACTATAAGCTAACAAATTAAATGGGTATTATACTAAGCTGCAGCAATAGAAAATGATAGAACTGGGAAAGTGACGATGATGATATTAAGAGGCAACTATAAAGAATAGAAAATCCACTCAGGCTGGCATTGTATCTCAAGAGTAAAGGCAATATCTTATTAGGACTTAAAAACCCTCTACAGATGTGATATTTTAATTTGGCAACTTGGGGGCAGGATTCATAAACAAGGTAGAACTTAGAAGTAAAATATAATTGAGTTCTGTTGAAGCTGGACTTTTTATGGTGTTATCCAAACAGTGAGACAGGAGAGAAGAGGGCAGAGCATTAAAAGAATAAGACAGCCATTGAGCATATGACAAAAAATTGGTTACAGCCAATCAGGCCCACGATGGCAGAAGATTCAGCTTAAGCCTCATTGCACACTCACTGTAATACATTAGCTGAATGACAAACCACAGGTACCACGACAGCTCCAAGGCTGACCATACAAGCTGAAAGGTGGGCAGTGACCCAA
The DNA here is from genome assembly GCF_023699985.2 of Odocoileus virginianus. NCBI lineage: Eukaryota > Metazoa > Chordata > Mammalia > Artiodactyla > Cervidae > Odocoileus > Odocoileus virginianus. The sequence continues at coordinate 54,812,939 of NC_069694.1, forward strand.
TTTCTGTAAATCCCCACTCTTCCCCAAAACAGTCAGAACAATCCTCTCACTGATTAGCACATGATGTTACTCAACCCATAAAAACTTCCTACCCCATATTTCAGGACCATTCTCACCTTCCTAGACTGCATTCTGCCTATGGAGTGCATATCTCTCTAAATTAAACCTGCTTTCACTTTATCACGGCTCACTCTTGAATTCTTTCCTGAGTGAAGCCAAGAACCCTCACTTGAAGGCTTGATCCAGTGACTCAACCGAGACTTGGGACATGACCGTCCTCTCATACCTTATTTTCTTGCAAAATTAGAAAAAAAAAATCTAAAAACAGTGGCTTGATTTTTGTTCTCTATGACTGAAGAGAAATATTCTATAGAACTGTTACATGTTAGAATTGCCTGCTGCTAAGTCACGTCAGTCGTGTCAGACTCTGTGTGACCCCATAGACGGCAGCCCACGAGGCTCCCATCACTGGGATTCTCCAGGCAAGAACACTGAAGTGGGTTGCCATTTCCATCTCCAACGCATGAAAGTGAAAAGTGAAAATGAAGTTGCTCAATCGTGTCCAACTCTTAGCGACCCGATGGGCTGTAGCCTACCAGGCTCCTCTGTCCATGGGATTTCCCAGGCAAGAGTACTAGAGTGGGTTGCCATTGCCTTCTCCCAGAATTGCCTGGGGATCTTTGAATACTTAACAGGTTGAAACTAGTTCCTATTTGAGTTAAATCAGAATCCCCAGTGGTGGGGACCCAGGCATAAACATATTCTTTTAAACTGCCCAGATCTTCCATCCAACAAAGAGTCCAGTTTGGAACCAGTGCTATAAAGCCCATAACTCAGAAAGTGAAGACTTTATATTCAAAGTCAGTTTGGGAGGAAATGCAACTGAAAACTAGGATTGGATTTGCATTTAGAAAACAATAATATACCATAAGTACTTTTTATCTACATATGTTAAGAATTTTGCAAATGTTAACACAATTTATCCATAAGAAACAGTTCTATGAAGTGGTGGTTGTGGTTTAGTCGCTAAGTCGTGTCCGACTCTTGCGACCCCATGGACTGTAGCCTGCCAGGCTCCTCTGTTCATGGAATTCTCCAGCAAGAATAGTGGAGTGGGTTGTCATTTCCGTCTCCAGGGGCTCTTCCTGACCCATGATTCAAACCCAGATCTCCTGCATTGCAGGCAGATGCTTTACTGACTGAGTTATGAGGGAAGCCCCATTTTATGAAGCAGATATTGTTATTAAAACTAAGGAGAAAATAAATGAATAACTTGCTCATCATCACACAGTAAGTGAGGTTACCAACCTAGGAATGGTACTGACTGCCGGCAGTTAGCTGCTAAATCTCTGTTCCATAATGCTTACCTTTAAAGCTTTTATCCAGGATATTATAGCATCTTTTTATCAACTGTAGATGAAAACCAAATAGCAAATAGCATTTTCTGCAGTAGCTCTCTTTCTCCCTAGTCATTTTGTCCCCAAATATGCAGAACAAAACAAGGTTAAAGGCTAAATAAACTAGATCCTTTTTTCATCTTTGATTCAAACATTGCTATTAAATAATAGCAATTAATTAAAATATTATTAAAAATAATAGCAATAAGTTCATAAAGGCCTATAATTAAACAATATAATTCACTTGGGGCCTACAACTAGGCGGGGGGGTGGGCATCTTTCCTTTCCTAGGGTGAGTCAAAGTCTAATAGAAGATATGCAAGGTATTTCCAAAAAAAAATGGTATAAGAAAGCTTGGGTGGTTATCAAACGAAAGAGAGTTACACTTAACTGATTTTTGGGTATGGATGAACACTAGCCCTCACTTGCCTTAAACTTTGAGGAAATCTGTGATGGATATTATCTTCTGTAATAAGCAATGTTCATTCTGTTACACAACAGTTAAATAGGAACACTTTAAAAAGGAGAGCTGTACCAACAAAACCTGTTAGAAGTGTCCTAATTTCCAAATTTAATAAATTCATCCAACAGACACTATAGACACCTTCTAGGAACAATGTACAGTGTTCATTTTTTACAACATTAATATACTGAAACAGACAATCCCTCAAAGACTCTGTAGCCTATCTAAGAAGATTTATTCTGACCCAGGAGGAATAAAGGTCTGAGTATTTTTATTTATCTAAGTCACTTCCACATATTGTAAAATCATCACTACGCTTTCTCCTGAATAGAAACCCATGATAATCTATTTTGGCTTTTCATTAATATTTATTTTTTTGCTATTAATAATTAAAAGAAGTTCCTTGTGACTTTGCAGTTTCATCCTTAAGCATGTGTCACAAATACAGAGCATGAAGGTTAGAAATAGCTATAAAGTTTTGTTTCCATGCGGTTCACATTTTAGCTATCTGAGATTTTAATCTTCGACCATCCCAATCACAAACTCTGAGTCTTAGAAAACTCGTTGCCTTAAATACTTGTTATCTGAAATAGTCCATCTTTCTTTCCATTTCTGAGGCCTAATGTACTTTAAAGAGAACTGACATCCTTTATATTACTAAACAAGAAACAATGGGGAGTTTGACTTTCTAAAGTAACCCAGTAAGTGACAGAACAAGATCAGCGCCAAGAACCCAAACTTCCGTCCAACTGCACTGTCTGCGCTTGACCACACTGCAGTTCTGCTCCTCTCTTCTCTGTCCCCTGGCTGCCCATGTAGATCACCAGGGACACATTTTGAAATTCTTAATAAATCACCCCAGCATTTTTAATTTGCAACGAACGAAATGAGTCATGGTGAGCAAAGGGGGGGATCTATTTTTAGCACTTATTACACCAAATGATTAGTTTTCAACCCTAAAAAGGGACAAGGGGAAAGGGGCAAAGCTACATTTGCCCCTGCGTGCATGCATACTAAGCCACTTCAGGCGTGTCTGGCTCTTTGCAACACTATGGACTGGAGCCGACGAGGCTACTCTGTCCATGGGATTCCCCAGGCAAGAAATACTGGAGTGGGTTGCCATGCCCTCCTCCAGGGGATCTTTCTGACCTAGGGTTCGAACCCTCGTCTTTTACGTCAACCTGCATTGGCGGGCAGGTTCTTTACCACTAGCGCCACCGGGAAGCCCCTACATTTGCCCCTATATGCTGGAAAACCTGGCAAGGCAGCCATGAGAGAGGGCTGCTAACCGCAGGAAGACACAGTTGATGGAGAAAAAAGAAAAAGAAAAGAAAACAATTAAAAGAAGATGCAAAAGTTAAAAAGCAGTAATAAAGGGCAGAAGTAAAAAGATCAGATAGCCTTTGGGTTGCGGAGCCTCACAGGGTAAAACAAAGACTTTCACACAGAGCAACTGATAAATACTAGGTACATAAACATTTAACATGAAAAAAAAATGGTGAAGGAAAAAGTAAGGATGTCCTTTGATAGTTAAACACGTTGAAGTGAGAAACAGGAATCCTAATTTGTAAGGGGTGGTTGAAGTGAAGTGAAGTCGCTCAATCGTGTCCGACTCTGCGACCCCATGGACCCACCAGGCTCCTCCGTCCATGGGATTCTCCAGGCAAGATACTGGAGTGGGTTGCCATTTCCTTCTCCAGGGGATCTTCCCAACCCAGGGATTGAACCCAGGTATCCTGCATTGCAGGCAGACGCTTTAACCTGTGAACCACCAGAGAAGCCCTGGATGACAGAGTCAGAAAAAACAGATCAACGGGTTGTTCCTTTTTACTATACATGATTTAGAAATTGATACCAGAATACCGCTAGATGTCTTTTCACTTATTAAATATATTTGTACCAAAACTTGCTATAAAATGAATATCTTTAATATTTCAGCATATGCATTTAGTTTTCAGCATGATCTTTTAAAAATTCCATCTTATTGAAGTTTCAGGGCTTCCCCGGTGGCTCAGTGGTAAAGAATCTACCTGCCAGGGCAGGAGACCTGGGTTTGATTCCTGGGTCGTGAAGATCCCACATGCCTTGAGGCAACTAAGCCCATGCGCCACAACCACGAAGCATGTGCTCCAGAGTCTGGAACCTGCAACCAGAGACCACACACCGCAGCTATGGAAGCCCTCACACCCGAGAGCCCGCGCTCAGCAATGAGAGAAGCTGCTGCAGCGAGAAGCCTGTGCACCGCTCTAACTAGAAAGCAGCCCCGACCCTCCGCAACTAGAGAAAAGCCCAGAGAAGGCCCAGCATAACCATAATAAATAAACAAATAGAATTACAAAATATGATGATATAAATAAAATTATAAAAATGATTTCTATTTTATAAAGATAGTTTCACATTTCAAAACTCTCCATGCTACTGTATTTAAAGAATATATTTATGCTTCTCTCTCCTCACTCAAAAAAGAATTTTGATTACAGAATTATATATAAACTAAAAGGAGAAAATATACAAAATAAAATTAGATATAGGTAATTATTTCACTTACAGCAGTGGTCCTCAGTGAAAATGAGTGAACTGCATTTATCCTCATAGACTATGACCTTACCAGGGCTTTGGTTTCTTTGGATGTCATTGCATTTTATAACTGATCACCAAACACTGCAATGACTAGCAAAGAAGTTGTTTTTAACTTCCTGAAAATTAGCATTGTATTACATTTACTTGTTAATAGCATGGCTTTCCTCTACTACAGAACCAAGACTTGTGTTTGATTTGTCACTTTATTCCTCAAGCTTGTTAAATATTTAGTGAATGAGAAAATGGGGATAGTAAAACTCTTCAAGGGAAATGGAGCAATTGATGCTATGAAGACAACAAGCATATGAAATGCATGGAGTCACAAATTTCAAAGACATTTTGCTGGTTTCAAATCATATTACTGTTGTTATTATTGTGCTCAGTTGCTCAGTCATATCTGACTGTTTGTGATTCCATGGACTGTAGCGCACCAGGTTGGAAAATCACACGGGATTTTCCAAACAAGAATACTGGAATGACATGCCATATCCTACCCAGGGGATCTTCCTTGACCAGGGATCGAACATGTGTCCCTTGCATCTCCTCCACTGGAAGGTGGATTCTTTACCACTGAGCCACCTGGGAAACAGGTTTCAAATCATACTATCAAATCATTATTATGAAAGTTTCTGGGAACTGCAAAAAAAAAAAAATTTCAGATTTTCAAAAATTAAAAATAAGCAGCCCAGGTTGGATGCGTGAGACAAGTGCTCGGGCCTGGTGCACTGGGAAGACCCAGAGGGATCGGGTGGAGAGGCAGGTGGGAGGGAGGATCGGGATGGGGAATACATGTAAATCCATGGCTGATTCATGTCAATGTATGACAAAACCCACTACAATATTATAAAGTAATTAGCCTCCAACTAATAAAAATAAATGGAAAAAAAAATTGAGGCAAATTCCTTGTAACTTGATGAAATTTAATATTAAAAAATAGAAATGAACTAATCTTATTGAAAAGTACCTAGATTATAAAACAAAAATGAGAAAAACCTAGGTTGGACAAAAAAAAAAACTATCCAGTTCCACAAAGATCAAGTCATTAGCTACTGCAGTCACTGGCCTACAGTATACCCTGAAAGGAATTCAGGATAAAAACCAGGATGAAGTGTTTTGTGTTTTGGATATATAGGCCTTAGATAATTAAAATGCACATCCAAGGAAGAATTTCAATGACCCCAGATTCTTGCATCTTCCCTTACACGGATAGGCACTAAAATCATTAACTTGAGACCTGTGTTTTGTGACTTTTTGTGTTTTGTGGCTAAGATATGTCATGCTTTTTTGTGACCCCTTGGACTGTAGTCTGCAATGGCTCCTCTGTCCATGGAATTTCCCTGGCAAGAATACTGGAGTGGATCACCATTTCTCTTTCCAGGGGCTCTCCTCAATCCAGGGATTGAACCTGCATCTCCTGCACTGCAGGCAGATTCTTTAGCACTGAGTCAACAGGGAAGATAAGTTTGTGACTAGTAGCAATCTTTCACCAAAATGTATGCTTGATTACATATATTTCTCAGCACCTGTTCTCCTTGCTCAACCCTGCAGTAAACCTTTCTCTGCTCCAAACTCGGATGCTCCAGTTTGCTTGGCCTCACTATGCCTCAGGCACATGAACTTGTGTTCAGTGACAGTCCCTTACATCAGATAGCATGGTATTTGCATACAACCTCTGTAAATCATCTCAAGTACTTTAAACCATCTCTAGATTACTTGTAATATCTAACACAATGTAATTATATGTAAATAGTTGTAAGTACAATGTAAATGCCACAGAAACAGTTGCTCAGTTCAGTTCAGTTCAGTCGCTCAGTTGTGTCCAACTCTTTGCGATCCCATGAATCACAGCACGTCAGGCTCCCTGTCCATCACCAACTCCCGGAGTTTACTCAGACTCATGTCCATTGAGTCGGTGATGCCATCCAGCCATCTCATCCTCTGTCGTCCCCTTCTCCTCCTGCCCCCAATCCCTCCCAGCATCAGGGTCTTTTCCAGTGAGTCAACTCTTTGCATCAGGTGGCCAAAGTACTGGAGTTTCAGCTTCAGCATCAGTCCTTCCAATGAATACCCAGGACTGGTCTCCTTCAGGATGGACTGGTTGGATCTCCTTGCAGTCCAAGGGACTCTCAAGAGTCTTCTCCAACACCACAGTTCAAAAGCATCAATTCTTCAGCGTTCAGCTTTCTTCACAGTCCAACTCTCACATGCATACATGACTACTGGAAAAACCATAGGTTTGACTAGATGGACCTTTGTTGACAAAGTAATGTCTCTGCTTTTTAATATGCTGTCTAGGTTGGTCATAACTTTCCTTCCAAGGAGTAAGCGTCTTTTAATTTCATGGCTGCAATCACCATCCGCAATGATTTTGGAGCCCAAAAAAATGAAGTCTGACACTGTTTCCACTGTTTCCCCATCTATTTGCCATGAAGTGATGGGACCAGAGGCCATGATCTTAGCTTTCTGAATGTTAAGCTTTAAGCCAACTTTTTCTCTCTCCTCTTTCCCTTTCATCAAGAGGCTTTTTAGTTCCTCTTCACTTTCTGCCATAAGGCTGGTGTCATCTGCATATCTGAGGTTATTGATATTTCTCCCAGCAATCTGGATTTCAGCTTGTGCTTCTTCCAGCCCAGCGTTTCTCATGATGTACTCTTCATATAAGTTAAATAAGCAGGGTGACAATATACAGCCTTGACATAATCCTTTTCCTATTTGGAACCAGTCTGTTGTTCCATGTCCAGTTCTAACTGTTGCTTCCTGGCCTGCATACAGGTTTCTCAAGAGGCCAGTCAGGTGGTCTGGTATTCCGATATCTTGAAGAATTTTCCACAGTTTATTGCAATCCACATAGTCAAAGGCTTTGGCAAAGTCAATAAAGCAGAAATAGATGTTTTTCTGGAACTTTCTTGCTTTTTCGATGATCCAGCAGATGTTGGCAATTTGATATCTGGTTCCTCTGCCTTTTCTAAAACCAGCTTGAACATCTGGAAGTTCACGGTTCATGTTTTGCTGGAGCCTGGCTTGGAGAATTTGAGCATTACTTTACTAGTGTGTGAGATGAGTGCACTTGTGTGGTAGTTTGAGCATGTGGCAATTTCAAATTTGGCTTTTTGAAAATTTCTGGAATTTATTTTTTAATATTTTCTATCCACAGTCAGCTAAATTCACAAATGTGGAACATTTAGATATGTAAGGCCAACTGTTTAAAAATATCAATAGAGCCTTCTTCTGGTCAACATGGAACTACATTTACCCTTGGGGTAATGTTGGGGGCAGGAAGAGATTTTCCTCTATCCTTCTAGCTTCTTCTGGTTGATCTGGAATGAAAATTGTCAGGATGCAGATTAATAGGAGAAAAACCACACAAAAGTTAATAAATTGTATACAGAGGAGAGATCCAAGAAAACTGGATAACACCAAAATTACCAAAGTCTTCAGGTTAAATTTCAGCCTCATCTAAAGACAAAAGGAGAATATTGAGCGTGGGGAGAGTCAGATATAGGAAGTAATCAGGAAACGCACAGAAAACAAGGAAGATTATGACATAAAGTCACTGCCTTCTCCATTGATAAGATTCATTCTTCCTCTACTTCCAGGTATAGTAGGGGAAATAACCTTACAAGTGGAGATTACTCTTACAAATATAAATGTTTCACAACTCCTACTCATTTTTGGAGAAGGAAATGGCAACCCACTCCTCCAGTGTTTTTGCCTGGGAAATCCCATGGACAGAGAAGCCTGGCAGGCTATAGTCCTTGGGGTTGCAAAGAGTCAGACACAACTGAGCAACCAAACAACAACAATAAACAAAAACTCTTTTTTAGAATTTTCCCAAGTCTGCTGTTTCTTAGAAAATACCAGCTTAAAATAAATACTGTACCACAGAGACATATTTAGGGTGACAAATTCTGATCCCCTAAACCCTTCTACCTAAAACAAGAAAAATACATGAAAAATACCTTTCCAAGAAATGGGCCCAGGCAAGAATGACAATGATCCCTGAAGGGAAGAACACAATACAGGTGATCACCAAGGTTGTCTGAATGAGCCTGGCAGGCTGCAGTCCATGGGGCGGCACAGAGCCGGACATGGCTAAAGCGATTCAGCACACATGCGTGAAGGACCTTAAGAATGCTTCCACACTGTGTGTGAGGAGGAGTCAGAAGTGAAAAAGACAGAGACAGAAGCTTGGAGGAGTCAGTGCAGCTAGAGTTCATAAGAAAGAGTGTCAGAGCAGACAACAGCACAGAGGGGACACCCCAGAGGTCTGTGGAGGGCCCTTCTCAAGTCTGAGTTGAGTACTGCTCATCACATACACTTAAAGAAATCACCTTATTCTGGGAAATGATAAGAGGGAACAGAGAACATTACTTGGAGCCTGCACCCAGCTAAAAATGTTTCCTGTTCTCACCAGCCAGAGTAGAACTAAACTGATGGACTTAGGGGAGGAGTACTTAGAAGAGTTTTATCTCAGTGGGGGGAAACTTAGACTAAATGCTGTTCTGGGCTGCCTAGCAAAGCTCAGGTAAGACCTGAAAGGATAAAGCGAGCTTTTATTCCAGAAATATAAGCTTGGTTTACAATTTTAAAAGCAATAAAATTTAATGTATAAAATAAATACAATAAAGGAGGAGAATTACATGATCATTTCAACAGATGCAGAAAACAAAACATTTTTTAAAAATCAATATATACTTCTTTTTAAATTTTATTTATTTATTTTAATTGGAGGCTAATTACTTGAAAATATTGTCGTGGCTTTCACCATACATCAACACGAATCAGTCACGGGTATACTTCTTAAAAGAATGCTAATCAAACTAAGAAAAGAACCTCCTAAACTTGATATTTATCAATATCAATATTCATGGCAAAAGACTGAACTTGTACCCCCTAAGATCTGGAATAAGGCAAGCATCTCCAATATCATCACTTCCATTCAGCTGCTCTAGAGTCCTGATTAGTGCACTACATCAAGAAAATAAAATAAAAGACAGACAGATTAGAAAGCAAAATAAAAATCTGACTCTCAGATAACATGATTATTATATAAAACTGCTATAGCATCTACAAAAATGCCACAAGAACTAAAAAGCTAATTTAAAAAGTTATGGAATACAAGCTCATATAAAAATCTATTGCATATCTGTATAATAATAAGAAACTATCACAAATTTAAATTTTGAAGTTTTCATTTACAAAGCTTCAAAAAGTGATAAAATACTTAGAGATAATCTGGAAAAAACTGTGTAAGATATGTAAACTGAAAACTATAGAATTTAGCCAATGGAAATTAAAGATGGGCTAAAGACTCAACTTCATTAAGTTGTTCCTCTCCTCAAAATTGAACTGTGGATACAAAGCAATCCCAATCATAATCTCTGCAGGTTTTTTTATTTTATTTTATTTGTAGAATTGACTAGCTGATTGTAAAATTTATATGGAAATGCAAAGAACCAAAAAAGGCAAAACAACTTTGAGAAAGAATAAAAAATTTGAAGAGTCACACTACCTTACTTCAAGATTCATAATAAGCTACAGTAATCAATACAGTAGTGCTAAGATAAACAGACTAACTGAACAGCAATGAGATTTCAGAAACATACTCAAACATATATTAACCACTGAATTTTGGCAGAGGTCATTCAATGGAGAAAGAATAGTATTTTCAACAAATAGTTCTGAAAAAGGACTCATAGCCATATGGAAAATCATAAAGTGAAATTTAACCCATATTACACACCATGTACAAAAATGAACCAAGTGAGTCACAGATGAATATGTACAGCCTAAAGCTATAAACTTCTAGGAAAAGAGCAAAAGTATAATTTAGTTTCAAAAGTTACCTACCTCATAAAAATTCATGACATCTTTTCTTTGAAAGATACTGTTAAAAGAATGAAAAGACAATACACAGACAAAAGAAACTATTGGCAAATCACATATTAAATCAGGAATTTGTACTGACAAAATTTAAGGAACTCTCTATGACTCCATAATAAGAAAACAAACCACTTAATAAAAACTGGGCAAAATATTCAAAAAGATACTTTCCGAAAAAATGATACATAGCAAATAAGTTTATAAGAAAAATACTCAACATCATTATTCACTGGTAAATGCAAACTGCACTCATTTCACATGCTAGCAAAGCAATGATCAAATTTCCTAAGCCAAACTTCAACAGTACCAGTGAATTTCCAGATATTCAAGCTGGATTTAGAAAAGGCAGAGGAACCAGACATCAAAATTCCAACATCTGTTGGATCATGGAAAAAGAAAGAGAGTTCCAGAAAAAAACATCTACTCTGCTTTACTGACTGCACCAAAGCCTTTGACTGTGTGGAACACAGCAAACTGGAAACTTCTGAAAGAGATGGGAATACCAGACCACCTTACTTGCCTCCTGAGAAATCTGTATGTATGTTAAGAAGCAACAGTTAGAACTGGAAATGGAACAAAAAAATGGTGCCGAATTAGGAAAGGAGTACGTCAAGGCTGTATGTTGTCACCCTGCTTATTTAACTGTATGCAGAGTACATCGTGCAAAATGTCAGGCTAGATGAAGCACAAGCTGGAATCAAGATTGCAAGAAGAAATACCAATAACCTCAGATACACAGATGACACCATCCTTATGACAGAAAGAGAAGAAAAACTAAAGAGCCTCTTGATGAAAGTGAAAGAGGAGAATGAAAAAGTTGGCTTAAAACTCAACATTCAGAAAACTAAGATCATGGCCTCTGGTCCCATCACTTCATGGCAAATAGATGGGGAAACAGTGGAAACAGTGACAGAGTTTATTTTCTTGGGTTCCACAATCACTGTAGATTGTGACTACAGCAATGAAATTAAAAGACACTTGCTCCTTGGAAGAAAAGCTATGACCAACCTTGACAGCATATTAAAAATCAGAGACATTACTTTGACAACAAAGATTCGTCTAGTCAAGGTTATAGTTTTTCCAGGAGTCATGTATGGATGTGAGAGCTGGATTATAAAGAAAGCTGAGCACCGAAGAATTGATGCTTTTGAACTGTGGTGTTGGAGAAGACTCTTGAGAGTCCCTTGGACTGCAAGGAGATCCAACCAGTCCATCCTAAAGGAGATCAGTCCTGGGTGTTCATTGGAAGGGCTGATGCTGAAGCTGAAACTCCAATACTTTGGCCACCTGATGAGAATAACTGACTCATTGAAAAAGACCCCAATGCTGGGAAAGATTGAAGGCGGAAGGAGAAGGGGAGGACACAGGATGAGATGGTCGGATGGCATCACCGACTTGATGGACATAAGTTTGAGCAAGCTCTGGGAGTTGGTAATGGACAGGGAGGCCTGGTGTGCTGCAGTCTGTGGGGTCACAAAGACTCAGACACGACTGAGCCACTGAACTGAACTGAAATACAAATCAAGTTCGCTTCCGTAGTAGCTCTGATGGTACGGAAGCTGCCTGCAATGCAGGGGACCAGGGTTGAATCACTGGGACAGGAAGATCTCCTGGAGAAAGGAATGGCAACCAACACCAGTATTCTCACCTGGAGAATTACATGGACAGAAGAGCCTGCAAGGCTACAGCCCATGGCATCTCAAAGAGTCAGACACCACTGAGCAACTAACACTTTCACTTTCAAATGTAAATTAAGATCGCAATAATATACCACTAAGCATCTATAAAATAGTTAAAGACTAGCCATACCAACTGTTCCAAGGATGTGAATCAACTGGGACTCTCATAGTCTGCAGTGGGGATGTCAAATGGTGCAATCACATTGAAAAATAATTTGACAGGGTCATAAAAATTCCAGTATGCAACTACCACATGACTTAGCCAGTCCTCTCCTGGATTTCTCCTCAAGAAAAATAGAAACATACATCAAATTTTATGTAATCTAATATTTAAGATGTGCTTCTTATGATAAGTCACTCATAAGTTCAGTCGCTCAGTCACGTCCAACTCTGCGACTCCGTGGGTGGCAGCACACCAGGCCTCCCTGTCTGTTGGTCCTTTAATGGGCCGGAACCTGGTGGTCCGGAGTCGACGATAAGAAAGTAAGAGAGAGAAAGAGGCTGAGAGCGCTTGTTGGTCCTTTAATGGACCAGAACCTGATGGTTCCGAGAGTAAGAGAGAGAAAGACGCTGACATCCCCTGGTTTACCCTGAAAGCCGACAGAGCCCTGTTCTCGGGGCTCGCGGGGCTGCGCGGAGGCACCGGGCGCCCTCTCGAGTGGGTGAAGGCGCAGCGCGCCTTCTCGAGAGGGGCTTAGAGGCCCGGGCAAGAAAGTGAGTTCAGCGGGCCTCCGAGCTCCAAGGAATTAGCCACAACTAGAGGGAGAGAGAGAAGGAATAGAAAGAAAGAAAGACACGGGGACCCAAGCTCTGATGGAGCAAAGGTGTTTTAATCAACATGGCGTGGGCATATATACTGTCTTACAAGGTGGTTATTCTCAGCAAAGACAAAGATTAAAATTCCAGACTTACAAAACATAAGATGATCCCTATCGAAGAGAGAGTTGCAAGCAATCACCTTTTACCATATGGCTCATAAAAAGAAGAGGGTACTTATCACCGTATTGAGAAATGCCTGGATTCCTCAGCCCCGGGAAAGGCGCGCCTCTCCTCTTAATTCCTGAATATTCAGGAATCAGTAAGGGCCAGAGGGTTCCTGACAGATCCCAAACAGCACACAGGAAGCCTCTTGTTAAATGCTTCCTGACACCTGTCCGTCACCCAATCCCAGAGTTTGCTCAAACTCATGCCCATTGAGTCAGTGATGCCATCCAACCATCTCATCCTCTGTTGTCCCCTTCTCCTCCTGCCTTCAATCTTGCCCAGCATCACAGTCTTTTTCAATGAATCAGTTCTTCTCATCAGATGACCAATACTGCAGTTTCAGCTTCAGCATCAGTCCTTCAAATGAATATTCAGGACCGATTTAATTTAGGATTGATTGGTTGGATCTCTTTGCAGTCCAAGGGACTCAAGAATCTTCTACAACACCACAGTTCAAAAGCATCAGTTCTTCAGCATTCAGCTTTGTTTATAGTCCAACTCTCTAATCCATACATGACCACTGGAAAAACCATACCTTTCACTAGATGGACCTTTGTTGTCAAAGAAATGTCTCTGATTTTTAATATGTTGTCAAGGTTGGTCATAGCTTTTCTTCCAAGGAGCAAGCCTCTTTTAATTTCATGATGCAGTCACCATCTGCAGTGATTTTGAAGCCCAAAAAAATAAAGTTTGTCACTGTCTCCATTGTTTCCCCATCTATTTGCCATGAAGTGTTGGGAGCAGATGCCATGATCTTAGTTTTCTGAATGTTGAGCTTTAAGCCAACTTTTTCACTCTCGTCTTTCACTTTCATCAAGAGGCTCTTTAGTTCTTCACTTTCTGCCATAAGGGTGGAGTCATCTGCATATATGAGGTTATTGATATGTCTCCCAGAAATCTTGATTCCAGCTTGTGCTTCATCCAGCCCAGCTTTTCTCATGATTTACTCTGCATATAAGTTAAATAAGCAGGGTGACAATATACAGCCTTGATGTACTGCTCCTTTCCCGATTTGGACCCAGTCTGTTATTCCATGTCTGGTTCCAACTGTTGCTTTTTGACCTGCATACAGATTTCTCAGGAGGCAGATAAGGTGGCCTGGTTATCCCATCTCTTCCAGAATTTTCCACAGTTTATTATGATCCACACAGTCAAAAGCTTTGGCATAATCAATAAAGCAGAAGTATATGTTTTCTGGAACTCTCTTGTTTTTTTTAATGGTCCAACGGATGTTGGCAATTTGATGTCTGGTTCCTCTGCCTTTTCTAAATCCAGCTTGAACATCTGGAAAGTTATGTAATATTGACCCCTAGCTTGGAGAATTTTGAGCATTCCTTTTCTAGTATGTGAGGTGAGTGCAATTGTGCCATAGTTTGAGCATTCTTTGGCATTAGAATGAAAACGGACCTTTTCCATTCCTGTGGCCACTGCTTGGTTTTCCAAATTTGTTGACATATTGAGTGAAGCACTTAACAGCACTATCATTTAAGATTTGAAATAGTTCAAAATCCATTGCCTTCAGTAGTTTTGTCCATAGTGATGCTTCCTAAGGCCCACTTGACTTCACATTCCATTCACATTCTGGCTCTAGGTGAGTGATCACATCATTATGGTTATCTGGGTCATGAAGATCTTTTTGGACAATTCTTCTGTGTATTCTTGCCACCTCTTCTTAATATTTTCTGCTTCTGTTAGGTCCCTACCATTTCTGTCCTTTATTGAGCCCATCTTTGCATGAAATGTTCCCTTGGTATCTCTAATTTTCTTGAAGAGATTTCTAGTCTTTCCCATTCTACTGTTTTCCTCTATTTCTTTGCATTGATCTCTAAGGAAGGCTTTCTTATTTCTCCTTGCTATTCTTTGAATCTCTGTATTCAAATGGGTATATCTTTCTTTTTCTCCTTTGCCATTTGCTTCTCTTCTTTTCTCAGCTATTTGTAAGGCCTCCTCAGACAACCATTTTGCTTTTTTGCATTTCTTTTCTTGGGGATGGTCTTGATCCCTACCTACTGTTCAGTGTCACGAACCTCTGTCCATACTTCTTCAGCCACTCTGTTTATCATATCTAATCCCTTGAATCTATTTGTCACTTCCACTGTATCATGGTAAGTGATTTGATTTAGGTCATACCTCAATGGTCTAGTGGTTTTCCCTACTATCTTCAATTTAAGTCTGAATTTGGCAATAAGGGGTTCATGATCTGAGCCACAGTCAGCTCTTGGTCTTGTTTTTGCTGACTGTATAGAGCTTCTCCATCTTTGGCTACAAAGAATATAATCGATCTGATTTCGGTGTTGATCATCTGGTGATGTCTGTGTGTAAAGTCATCCCTTGTGTTGTTGGAAGAGTGTGTTTGCTATGATGAGTGCATTCTCTTGGGAAAACTCTGTTAGCTGTGGCCCTGCTTCATTTTGTACTTCAAGGCCAAATTTTCCTGTTACTCCAGGTATCTCTTGACTTCCTAGTTTTTCATTCCAGTCCCCTATAAGGAAGAGGACATTTTTGGGGTGTTAGTTCTAGAAGGTCTTGTAAGTCTTCATAGAACTGTTCAACTTCAGCTTCTTCAGCATTACTGGTTGGGGCATAGACTTGGGTTACTGTGATATTGAATGGTTTGCCTTGGAAACAAACATAAATAATTCTGTCATTTTTTGAGATTGCACCCACGTGCTTTATTTTTGACTCCTTGTTGACCATGATGGCTACTCCATTTCTTCTATAGGATTCTTTCCCACAGTAGTAGATATAATGGTCATCTGAGTTAAACTCACCCATTCCAGTCCATTTTAGTTCGCTGATTCCTAAAATGTCAATGTTCACTCTTGCCATCTCCTGTTTGACCACTTCCAATTTGCCTTGATTTGTGGACCTACCATTCCATGTTCCTATGCAATATTGCTCTTTACAGCATCGGACTTTACTTCCATCACCAGTCACATCCCCAACTGGGTGTTGTGTTTGCTCTGGTTCTATCTCTTTATTCTTTCTGGAGTTATTTCTCCATTCTTTTACAGTAGCATATTGGGCACCTACCAACCTGGGAAACTCATCTTTCAGTATCTGAACTTTTTGCCTTTTCATACTATTCATGGGGTTCTCAAGGCAAGAATCCTGAAGTGGTTTGCCATTCCCTTCTCCAGTGAACCACATTTTGTCAGAACTTTCCACCATGACCTGCCCATCTTGGGTGGCCCTAAACAGCATGGCTCATAGTTTCATTGAGTTACACAAGGCTGTGGTCCCTGTGATCAGTTTGATTAGTTTTCTGTGATTGTGATTTTTATTTGGGGAGGATGACAGATGAGTCATTCATTGTTGTCTCTTTAATATGGCCTGATAGTTTTTCTTTCATATGAAATATTTATTCCAAGTTGCTTTAATATTATTACAGATAATATTTCTGCTTAAAGTTTTATTTTTAAAAATTTATTAGTAAAATCAAAACCTGGAAGCAACCTGAATGCCTATGAATGTGTGAATGAATAGAAAAATTATTACATCCACTGTTTTTGTTGTTCAATTGCCAAGATAAATCCCATTCTTTTGTGACCCCATTGAGCCTGCCAGGCTTATCTGTACATGGGATTTCCCAGGCAAGAGTACTGGAGTGGGTCACCATTTATTTTCCAGGGGATTCTCCCAACCCAGGGATCAAACCCATGTCTCCTGCATTGCAGGCAGTTTCTTTACCACTGTCACCAGGTAAACCCATTATATTCACGACTCAATAATAAAGACATACCTCCAACAGCATGCATGAATCCAAAAATATTCACACTAAATGAAAGCAGTCAGACAAAAAAAGAGTATAGGTTGAATACTTATATAAATTTCTAGAAAACGCTAATTAAATCTATAGTGACAGCTGCTGCTGCTAAGTCACTTCAGTCATGTCCAACTCTGTGTGACCCTATAGACGGCAGGCAGCCCACAAGGCTCTGCTGTTCCTGGGACTCTCCAGGCAAGAACACTGGAGTGGGTTGTCATTTCTTTCTCCAATGCATGAAAGTGAAAAGTGAAGTTGCTCAGTCCTGTCTGCAGATCAGTGTATATAAGGGAAGGGCTAGGATAAGAGAAATGGATTACATGAGGTAAGAGAAAAGTTTGGGGGATGTTGGTGTGTTCATTTTCTTTATTGTAGTACACACAGGTATAAACACATTTCAAAATATTTAAAAGTATACACTTTCTATGCAGTTGCATGCATGCTTGCATGCTAAATTGCTTCAGTTGTGTCTGACTCTTCGTGACCCTATAGACTGCAGCCACAAGGTTCTGCTGTCCATGGGATTCTCCAGGTAAGAATCCTGGAGTGGGTTGCCATGTCTTCCTCCAGGGGATCCTCCTGACCCAGGGATCAAACCCATATCTCTTAGGTATCCTGTGTTGGCAAGTGGGTTCTTTACCAGTAGCACCACCTGGGAAGCCACTATGCAGCTTATTGTATGGCAATTACAACTTAATACAACCATCAAAAATTTTTAACTGCTAAGTATCAGAATTACATTCTAGATTTTAATACTATGGAAGTATAATTCCAAGTAGCATAGAATTTCTATATGTTTGAAATGAAAAAATTTCTGAGTTTTATTTAGAATATACCTCTTTATCATGACTAACTGGAAAGATTTTGCACTAAGAATTAATCATAAACTTAATATTCCTTCCCAATCAAGATTCAAACTAAAGCAAACTTTTACAGGAGAACTTCCAAATTCTAAAAAAAAAAAAAAAAAACTGTCTATAATTGCAATTTTGGGGCAGAAAAATCATTCAAGTTGAAAATTATCATAATTGTAACCATGCTGTCCAGGTGTATTTTCATTCTGAGGGAGAAGATAATGATCAGCTTGTGAAAGACATTAATTCCCATCATTTGGTCCACACTTGGAAGAGCTGTCCTACAAGAGGAATAAAAAAATATCCTATCAAGAGCCAACTATCATTCTCATCCTCACCTGACACAAAAAGCTGTATCATTTATTTTAGAAAGACACAGTTGCTTGATAATATCTGTTACATCCTCATCAGGTAGTTATTAATTGCTTATAGTAGTACTGAGGGGAAAGTCATAGCACCCTGTCAATTATTACACATAAAATACCAAAACAGAGAGGGGTCAGCTGTC
Source organism: Odocoileus virginianus (assembly GCF_023699985.2). Classification (NCBI taxonomy): domain Eukaryota; kingdom Metazoa; phylum Chordata; class Mammalia; order Artiodactyla; family Cervidae; genus Odocoileus; species Odocoileus virginianus. Next base: position 54,831,053 of record NC_069694.1, read on the forward strand.
ACTACTTAGGCCCTCCAAAATGTGAAATGAGTATATGGAATGCCATTTGTTTTGCTCTTCTGAATCATCACCTCCATTCTTAGAAACATCCTTGGAAAGGAGAAGGCAATGGCACCCCACTCCAGTACTCTTGCCTGGGAAATCCCATGGACGGAGGAGCCTGGTGGGCTGCAGTCCATGGGGTCACGAAGAGTCGGACACAACTGAGCGACTTCACTTTCACTTTTCACTTTTATTCATTGGAGAAGGAAATGGCAACCCACTCCAGTGTTCTTGCCTGGAGAATCCCAGGTATGGAGGAGCCTGGTGGGCTGCCATCTATGGGGTCACACAGAGTCAGACACAACTGAAGCAACTTAGCAGCAGCAGCAGCAATGTGGGTAGAGGTCAAGAAATGGAATGACAAATGCAGATGATAATAGTGTCCTTACTATTTCTAAGATCCAGCACGTTATTTTGACTTTTAAGGTAGCAGTTATCACTTGTTTAGTTGCTAATTCATGTCCAACTCTTTGTGATCCCATGGACTCTAGTCCTCCAGGCTCCTCTGTCCATGGAATTATCCAGGCAAGAATACTGGAATGCATTGCTATTTCCTTCTCCAGGGGATCTTCCCCACCCAGGGGTTGAACCTGTGTCTCCTGCAATGGCAGGCAGATTTTTAACACTAAGCTACCTGGGAAGCCCAGTTATCACTTAACATTTCAGTGATCATTTTTCTATGAGCAGTCTCATAAAGATGTCTCTCTGTGGATTAATTTATAAATAATACTTTCTAACTCAGTGTCATTGGAAACAAAAAAAAAACTCAATAAATTCTTAATCACTTGTATTATATGCATTTCTATTCCCAGGAATATATGTAGATGGCTGGCTGAAGAAAAATCAAGGTCCTAAAATTTCGGTTATTTTAATCTAAAAACATTACCAATTGAGTTACAGTGAGTCTGGGGCCAAACACAGTACAGTAAGATTAGAGTCAATGAGCTAAGCCAAACAGCACTTTTCTCAAAATGTTTAAGCATGTTGGGACCATTCTTTACTGACACTAATATTAATTGCAGTTACCTATATAGAACTGACTAGATTGAAAATAGAGTACTACTGAGTTCAGGAAGAGATGGCAAGAATACACAGAAGAACTGTACAAGAAAAGATCTTCATGACCCAGATAATCACAACGGTGTCATCACTCATCTAGAGCCAGACATCCTGGAATGTAAAGTCAAGTGGGCCTTAGGAAGCATCACTACAAACAAAGCTAGTGGAGGTGATGAAACTACAGTTGAGCTATTTCAAATCCTAAAAATGATGCTGAGAAAGTGCTGCACTCAATATGCCAGATAATTTGGAAAACTCAGCAGTGGCCACAGGACTGGAAAAGGTCAGTTTTCATTCCAATCCCAAAGAAAGGCAATGCCAAAGAATTCTCAAACTACCGCACAATTGCACTCATCTCATATGCTAGTAAAGTAATGCTCAAAATTCTCCAAGCCAGGCTTCAGCAATATGTGAACCATGAACTTCCAGATGTTCAAGCTGGTTTTAGAAAAGGCAGTGGAACCAGAGATCAAATTGCCAACATCCACTGGATCATCGAAAAAGCAAGAGAGTTACAGAAAAACATCTACTTCTGCTATATTGACTATGCCAAAGCCTTTGACTATGTAGATCACCACAAACTGTGGAAAATTCTGAAAGAGATGGGAATACCAGACCACCTCACCTGCTTCTTGAGAAATCTATATGCAGGTCAGGAAGCAAAAGTTAGAACTGGACATGGAACAACAGACTGGTTCCAAATAGGAAAGGAGTACATCAAGGCTGTATATTCTCACCCTGCTTATTTAACTTATATGCAGAGTACATCATGAGAAATGCTGGGCTGGAGGAAGCACAAGCTGGAATCAAGATTGCCAGGAGAAATATCAATAACCTCAGATATGCAGATGATACCACCCTTATGGCAGAAAGTGAAGAGGAACTAAAAAGCCTTTTGATGAAAGTGAAAGAGAAGAGTGAAAAAGATGGCTTTAAATCTCAACATTCAGAAAACTAAGATCCGGTCCCACCACTTCATGGCAAATAGATGGGGAAACAGTGGAAACAGTGGCAGACTCTCTTCTTTTGGGCTCCAAAATCACTGCAGATGGTGACTGAAGCCATGAAATTAAAAGATGCTTGCTCCTTGGAAGAAAAGTTATGACCAACATAGACAGCTTATTAAAAATAAGAGACATTACTTTGCCCACAAAGGTCCATCTAGTCAAGGCTATGGTTTTCCAGTAATCATGTATGGTTGTGACAGTTGGACTATAAAGAAAGCTGAGCACCAAAGAATTGATGCATTTGAAGTGTGGTGTTGGAGAGGACTCTTGAGAGTCCCTTGGACTGCAAGGAGATCAAACCAGCTCATTGTAAAGGAAATCAGTCCTTAATATTCATTCGAAGGACTGATGCTGAAGCTGAAACTTTTGCCACCTGATGTGAAGAACTGACTCATTTGAAAAGACCCTGATTCTGGGAAAGATTGAGGGCAGGAGGAGAAGGGGATGACAGAGGATGAGATGGCTGGATGGTATCACTGACTCGATGGACATGGGTTTGAGTAAACTCCAGGAGTTGGTGATGGACAGGGAGGCCTGGCATGCTGCAGTCCATGGGGGTGAAAAGAGTCGGACACAACTGAGAGACTGAACTGAACTGACTGAGTTCAGGAAGTAAAGGCATTATGTGGTTTCATTTTTGAGTACAATATCTTTACACTATTTGAGAGAAATTTCATGCAATACGAGATCATCTGTACAGGTTCAGAGAACAAGAAACTTTGGGTATCTAGTGGAGTTAGGCAGCAAAACCCACTACAGATCTTACCTGTCCTAGACAGGCCTATCATGGAATTCATGCATTCATGACAAGGCCTTACAAATGTCTACAAGTCATGAACTAGTCAGGGATGTTTCAAATAAAATCTAGGCACTGCTCTAGTTTGTTCAGAGTTCAGAAAGTCAGTGGGAAACAAAATAACCAAGGTGGATTTTGGGAAGGGGATGCTCCATGGAAGGCTGAAATAAGAGAATGAGTCAGGGCTCCTGTGAAGCCTCCTGCCGATGAATAGAAAGACGAAATCTGACTGAACACGGCCCTGATCCCAGTGGGAACACTAATGGATGTACAGTGTGACACTGTAAGGCTAACTATCCACCTTCAAAGTGACTACATCCAGTCCTTGGGGAATCAGTACCCCAGATGGATCTCCTGTGGTGTGCCCTCAGAACAAAGGCAAATACACCCAAAAGCTGAGCCTACGTGGGTGTCACTGCCAGCATCAGAGATGGACCAGTTCAGGGTGCAGGGGCGATTTTGAGCAATGCAAGTGATTAAGGAAAAAGGAAAATCAATTACCATGTGAAGATTTAAATATATACATATATATACGAGTGCAACAGATTCCTGGGTAGAGAAGCATAATTCCTGGGTGCAGTAAGCCACTGGTCTACCCCTGTCCCTCCTGCGTCCCTCTCACAGCTCTGGAGGTCCTCTCCAGTAAGCAAGCACTGTCCAACACTGCCCCTGGAGGCTGAGAAACACAGTGTGGTACTTACATCAGGCGCTGTTTATGTGTTATAAGGCATCTGTTGAGGAAGAAGAATAGAACATATTTAAGTTGAATTTTCTGATTATTAAAAATCTAGGCAATGGCAAGTGGGTCTCCATTTTGTACTTGTATGCGTGCTAAGCTGCCTTGGTCATGTCCAACTCTTTGCGACTCTGTGGACTATAGCCCACCAGGCTCCTCTGTCCATGGGATTCTCCAGGCAAGAAAGTGGGGTGGGTTGCCATGTCCTCCTCCGTCAGTGGTGCCCACATCCTCGAATGTCAGAGGCATTCACGGACAATTAGCGCGACAGCTCTGCAGAGGGGGCACCATGGGTATGGTAGGAACCAACACAACTCGGTAAAGCAATTCTCCTCCAACTAAAACCAGTGGAGGGGATTTCCCTGCTGGCTTAAAAGGATGAAAAGAAGCCAAGAGCCAGCAATAGAGAAAGCAGAAGGGCAACAAGGGCAAATGACTTGGATGCTGAGACCATACGGAAGTGCAGCAGCAACCCTACTGGGAGGAGACCACTTCATCCACCAGTGACCATACAGGGAAAATGAATTTACCTAAACCCCAAAACTAGGGTGCCTAACAGGAATCTGGGCAACATGTTAATGTGTGTGGGAACTATTTAAAATATCTCAGAGGGGATCCTGCAGAAAGCTTAGAACATCTGCCAGTTATATAGGTGAGCAGAGCTCAGATTAACAAGGTCTGAGATGCTGCTGAAAACTAGACACACGTGTTACCAGGAGGCAAAGGGGAGATAAACCAAAGTATTTGGTTATGACCATAACAAAGATGCATGTTTGTTATGTTTCATAAGAGGAAATCTAAACACTTCACATGAATGTTTTAGCTAGGATTCACTCTGTCCATGTGAATTAGGATGTTAAGGGGAAAAACACATGCACCATAACTTTTTTGTTGAAAAGGGTATACTGAAGTCAAAGCAGCTGTCCAAGGGTTCCTGGTCCTTTGTCATGGCAACCTAATATCTCTATTAGATTGTGCTTTGTTATCTACATGATTAATTGACTGTACTTTAATTTTTATTAACATTTCATAGTTTATTTCTTCTGAAACCTACAATGTGGTGAATTGTATATGTGAAAGAATTCTGAAATCCTAAGGTGTGAAAAGTGTCATTACTGACAAAGAGTTTAATAACAGAATACTGTGATTTATGATTTCCTGGCTAATGAATTTAAGATCTGTTTAGTTTTTATTAGGGGCAATAAAAATACTAATAATTTATGAGATTGCAAAATACAGTCAGAAAATTGCAGCATCATTATTCTGATTCACTACTGCTCCAAATCAAATCAATGTAGCATCTACTATAAAAGAAGAGATTCTAACTGACATTGCTATCATATTTTGTCAAGATTCATCACTATGAATTTGAAAAGATTATATATCTACACAGGGATTTTTTTAAAGACTATCATGTTTACTAGAAAATACTCTTATTTTTAAACACAGCATAATTATAGATAAATTAAGCTGAATAAAATGATTTATTAGGTGTTTTAGCAGAAAATACTCATGTTTCCAGTATTATCCAACTGCTCACTATCTTCAGATAGTCATCAATTTTCAACAACTCTTTTTGGTAACTGAATGAAACTATAAAATGGAAATCTGAAATCTTGTCACTGTATGACATAGCTTTATTTTTTATAAACATCACATCAGATGTAGATTTAATTCAAAGAAGAGATGGAAGTAGAAAAGGTCTTAAGTGGGTTGGTTTCACTAAGCATACAAATATTTCACTGAAGACCTAGTAGTGCATACACGCTCTCCATATTAAATTTATGTGACAGTATAAAAGGTATCATTTTCCCAGTGCAAATTACTTGGTTGACCACTGGTGTTTTTAAAATTTGGCTTGCTTTTCCCATCCCTACATACCAGCTACAAATCATGCCCATAAAAGAAGAGAAAATTTAAAACTTACAAACTTTTCAGGTATAATTCTAAACTTTGTGTTTGGCCTGAGGAAAAAATTAACAGATATGTGATGAGTAAAACTAAAAATAACAAATCACACCTGAGAGCACTGGCTGAAACAGAATAAGCTGACTGCCAGCCTAATTGGTGACAGGACTTCTTCCCAATGAAAACTTACCTTTTACGTTTTCTTTGAAGATAGAAGGCAGTACCTAGGATCAGCTCTTACAAGCCACAGAACTAAGCTCAGGCTGAAGTGTCCCTAGGGGAGGAAACCACTTCTCAGCAGGCTATCAGTCCTGGGGAACCTATTCTCCATCAGCAGGTCCAAGATTGACTAGATCGTCAAACTCTATGTAATCAGTCGTGAGGGGCAGGCTTTACTGAGGCAGAGTTAGAAAGTATATATTGAAATTTAGGAAGGTAATAAAAATAAATTGCAAAATATCATAGGAACTGTTACAATTAAGGTTAATCTATTCATATCCAGGCATAATAAGTTTCATACAATATGCCAATAATTCATATACCACCAAATGCAAACTCCATGGAAAGGTAGAGGTCCTCTCAGAAATGCAGAAATAATCACATAAGTTGATCTCAATGACACTGTGAGTACATTTACATACAAATTTCAAGAATAATTCAGAAATACACATATACACCTCTTCAACAGCCAATTCTAATTACTGTGTATTCTGTATTTGCAAATTTGTCTACCTGCTAAAATTTATGTAGAACCCCTAAAGCAATACTTGAAGTACTTTCATAGACATGTATAGAGCTCCAAAAAATTTGGATCTGCTTAGTTCCAGCTGAGATCAACCAAGGTGACACTCTGCCACCTTGTTTCAGATCTCACATGTAAACAAGTAGCTTATTCATTGCTTATCCAGAACCACATATTTTCAAGATTTTTTGATGATGTGATTTTGTTGATGAGTTTTCTGTTTAAAATGGCCCTGTGGCATATTGCTTAAGCATTGTCTAGTGTTCATAAGTGCAAGAAAGCTGTGATGTGCCTTACAGAGAAAATATATGTGTGGGATAAACTTCATTCAGATATGAATTATAGTGTTCTTAACCATGATTTCAATGTTAGTGAACCAACAATACAGTGCATTCTGAAAAAGGAAGCAGAAATTTGCCCATTTGTATGTAGGATGTTCCAAAAAGTGCTAAAATAACATCTATATGTGTGATTAAACTAGGGAAAAACAGATAAATCTGTGAATTTGTGAGCTGATAACTGAATTTAAAGGAAAAAAAAAAGTATAGTGGACAGCTTTTGTGAGGCTCAAAGTGAAAGAAAATTATAGTCATGTTACCCAGGAAAATGCTAAGTCCTTCTCTGCTAGCACTGGCTGTCTCATATTTCAAATGGTGATATGGTAAGGAAAGTGTTAAATACACAGGTAAAAAAGGTTCCAATCAGGAGAGTACAGAAGAAATTTTAAAATATCTGCAAGTGATTTACAGAAGAGTAGATTTTCAAAGCTGGTAAGATTTACAAGGATACTGGCAAATTAAGCTAGATAACACAAATGGCTTCCAAATCCTCTCGCTTTAAATCATTCAAAATATGCAATGAATTATTTGTAATAAATGCATATTAAATAAGGTATCTGTAAACAGAAGTATACGTAAAACAAGGTTATATATTGTTTAATTGATTAAAAATTGTGTGACCAGAGGCTCACAGGAACTTAATCCTCTATTTCCCATGCCAGTTTATTCAATGTTCATGACAATTTTATAGAACTTAACTATCATTAATAAATAGAACTGTGTGTCCATATAGATATATACAGGGCTTCCTAGGTGGCTCAGTGGTAAAGAACATGCCTACCAATGCAGGAGATACAGGAGATATGGGTTCGATCCCTGGATCTGGAAGATCCCCTGGAGTAGGAAATGGCAACGCACTCCAGTATTCCTGTCTGGAAAAGTCTATGAGCAGAGGAGCCTGGCGGGCTACAATCCATAAGATCACAAATAATCAGAAACAGCGGTATACACACATACACATATATACAACTGATACTATATGTCATAGTACACACATTCTCTCTCATACAACTGATACTGTATGTCATAGTACACACATTCTCTCTCATACAACTGATACTGTATGTCATAGTACACACATTCTCTCTCATACAACTGATACTGTATGTTATAGTACACACATTCTCTCTATGTGTGTGTGTGTGTGTGTGTGTGTGTGTGTGTTCTCCCCTAGTGGCTCAGACAGTAAAGAATTAGCCTGCAGTGTGGGAAACCTGGGTTCGATCCCTGGGTTAGGAAGATCCCCTGGAGGAGGGCAAAGCAGCCCACTCCTGTATTCTTGCCTGGAGAATCCCCTGACAGCCTAGTGGGCTACAGTCCATGGGGTTGCAAAGAGTCAGACCCGACCGAGCAATTAAGCACAGCGCAAACACACACACACAAACACACACACACACATACACACACACATATACACATACACACACATGCACACACACATGCATAAACACACACACATATACACACAGAGAGACATAAACACACACACACACATAAACACACACACATGCACACGCACACACATGCACACACACATACACACCCATGAATATACACACACAAACACACATACATGCACACACATAAACACACACACATACATACATGCACATGAACATACACACATATGAATATGCACACACACATACACAAACACATACACGAACATACACACACATGAACACACACATACACACAGAAATACACACACATACACACACACACACACACACACACACACACACACAGGGGCTTCCCTTGTAGCTCAGTCGGTAATGAGTCTGCCTGCAATGCAGGAGACCCAGGTTCAATCCCTGGTTAGGGAAGATCCCCTGGAGAACAAAATGGCAACCCACTCCAGTATTCTTGCCTGGAGAATTCCATGGACAGAGGAGCCTGGCGGGCTACAGTCCATGGAATTACAAGAGTCAGACATGAATTAACAACTAAACCACCATATATATACATGTATGTGTGTACACACACACATACATACACACAGACAAACGTTGTGTGTGTGTGTGTGTGTGTGTGTGTGTGTGTGTGTGAGAGAGACAAATAGACTCAGGCCAGTAGAATTGGATATTTAAACCACATAAACGATGTAATGATAACTTAATATGTGAAAGAAAAAGAAACTCATCTGTGCATATTTCTTTCTTTGATGTTGGCAATCGTTGGTGTCTTCCCAAATATCAGAATCAATCCCCCTATTTTGTGCTCCTTGAATTCAGGGCTAAACAGGACATGCTTGCTCCTTAAAATGCGTTTGATAAAGCTAGTCAGAGAAATGTTACAAAGTCGACATTACTTGCTATAGGTTCTGCCTTAATCTGTAAAAAGTAATACTTTTGGTGCTGCCTTCAATCTTTTTTAATACCCCTTGCACTAGGCACTCAACATGATGTAGGAATTCTATCTGCAATGTGGAAATAAACAAAGATTATCAAATGAGGACAATCAGAGACTATTTCCAGAGCTTGCTATAACAAGGGAGTCAGCCACCATAACTTGCATGTTAGGACAAATAATGACCCCCTACAAAGATCTTACATTAGTCAAGGTCTTCCACAGAAACAAAGCCAATAGAAGATACAGATTGAGCTAGATGGAAAAGTATATAGGCACATAGATAGGTATATAAGTATATATATATTTACACACACACACACATAGAGAGAAGGATTATGATAAGGAGTTGGATCACTCAGTAAACATGAGATTACTGTAAAAATTTGGCCAAGAAACCCCAAGATCCATAGCTGGCAAGCTAAAGGCCCGAGAGAACCAATGGCGAAATTTCTAGTCCAAAGACAGAAGACCAATGTACCAGCCAAACAATAAGTCCAGCAAAGTTCCTTACTGGGCTCCTTGTTTGATTCAGATTTCCTACTGAATGGATAAGGAACATCCACATTAGGAAAGGCAATCTATTTTACTAAATATGCTGATTCAAAAGTTACTCTCATCCAAAAACACTCTCATGAACACACACAAAATAATGTTTGGCCACATATTTGGCAACCCCATGGCCCAGTAAAACTGACACATGAAATTAACCATCACGGATGTTCACAGCTAATACCTGAGACCTACAAGTATGTTACCTTTCATGGAAAAATGGACTTTGCAGGTGTGTTTAACTTAAGGAACTTGAGATGAAGAAATTACCTTAGATAATAAAATGGACTGAATATAATCACAAGAGTCTTTATAAAAGACTCAGAGTCAGAAGAGACGTGACAGCAGAAGCAAAGGTCAGAGATATGCAACCACAAGTCAAAAACTGCTGACAGCCTGCAAGAGCTGATAAAGACAAGGAATGGATTCTTCCCTAAAAATTCTAGCCAGACTACTACTCTGCTGACACCTTGATTTTAGGCTCATAAGAGACATTTTGGACTTCTGACTTCCAGAATGCTAAAATAATAAATGTGTGTGTTTTAAGCCAGCAAATGTGTGGTGATTCATCACGCAGCCATAGGAAACTAAAACAAGTGGCATCTGACATAAGCTCAAAGGCAGGTGGCAAAGTTATAAGGTTTTACAGCGCACAAAGAGGAAGGCTGTTGGTGAAAGGGGGCATAGGGTAACTCAAAACGGGATATCTTGTGCAATTCATTAGGGAGTGTATTTGGCCCCCTTGATTGTTCCTAACTTGGGGAAGCTGGCAATCATTGGCCATGTCCATTTTGATCTGGGCTGACTACTGCAGAACTTGTTGCTCCTGGACTAGCTGCTGCAGAAATTGTTGGTCAAGGCTCTGCTATCCTATTTGATTAAGAAAAGAGTTCCTCTGGAACCTTAAGAAACGGATCTCTCCTGTGTACTGTATATTACATTTTCACTATTTCCAATGAGAAGTAACACCTATTGTTTTTCCACTAAAGGTAACATCTTTTATATCTCGCTGCCTCTCATATCTTTTCTTCTGTTTTCTTTTTATCTTCATCTTCACATGTCTGATGACATCTTCATGATGTCTCTAAGTGTGGTTAAATTTGTATTTACCTTGTTTAGATTTCACTAAGTTTCTTGCATATGTGGGTTAATATCTTTCAAAAATTTTGAGAAGTCTTTATTCTTCATGTGGTCAAATGACCTGGGTTCTTTCTCACCTCTCCTCTGGTACTGCAACTACACATATGTTAGGTCCTCTGATGTCATCCTATAGCTGCTAGTGTTCTGATTGTCCTTCTTATCTATTTGCCTTCAAGTTTTATGAATGGATTCACTAGGAAAGAGAAAATCCAAATGGACACCTAACCTATGAAAAAATGCTCAACCTTATAAACATCAGAGAAATTAAATGTAAAATTAGATACTACTATATACCACCAGAACGGTTAAAATTTAAAAGGACACAAAATATCAACTATTAGTTTTGATGTATAATAACCAAAATACCTTGATCCTATATAAGGCCAAGCCTTCTCTTTGAGAACTGGATCCCACTCTCATATTATTCCACCAATTGTCACTATCTCATTATAAATTTTTCCCTCTCTTCTGGATCATACTAATAATTATAAAGCAAACCAAAACCAAAATTCTCCTCTTAATCCTAAATCCCTCTTGTGTAACTACCTCTCTTTGTGCTTGCATTTATACTCCCTTGGAGATCTCATTTGGTATTATGGTTTTAAATAATCTGTATCTTGATGACTCACAAACTTATACTTTTAATTCTATCTCCTAAACTTCAAATTCATAAAGCTCTCTCCATTCTACTTGGATGTCTTATAGATATTTGAAACTTAAACTCCTGACATCCACACAATCTTGAATAAAGCTGCTTTTGTTAGTAAATGCAACTTTATCTATCTAATAGCTTAGTCCAAAGACCTTGGAGTGATCTCTGACTTTTCTCTCACACCTCAGCTTATCTTTCCAAACAGAGTTTTACCTTGAGGATACATCTAAAATGAAGATCACATCTTATCTCTACTATTTCAATCCCGTTTCAAGCAATAGTCACTCACCCTGTTTTCCACCTGAAAGTCCTATAATCTGTTGACAACACAGAATAATCTTTTTAAAGCTGGATTCTGTCACTCATCTTCATCTCTCCAATGACTTCTCATTTGTGGTTGTCGTCAGGTCACTCAGTCATGTCTGAGTCTTTGAGACCCCATGGACTGCAGCCAAGCAGGCTTCCCTGTCCTGCACTATATCCTGGAGTTGCTCAAACTCATATCTATTGAGTCAGTGATAACATCCAACCGTCTAATCCTCTGTACCCCCTTCTCCTCCTGCTCTCAATCTTTCTTAGGCTCAGGGTCACTTCCAATGAGTCAGTTCTTCACATCATGTGGCCAAAGGACTGGAACTTGAGCTTCAGCATCAGTCCTTCCAATGAGTATTCAGGGTTGATTTCCTTTAGGATTGACTGGTTTGATCTCTTGCTGTCCAAGGGACTCTCAAGAGTCTTCTCCAGCACCAAAATTTGAAGCATCACTTCATCACTCAGCCTTCTTCATGGTACAGCTCTCACATCCTCACAGGACTATGGAAAAGCCATAGCTTTGACTATCTGGACTTTTGTTGGCAAAGTAATGTCTCTGCTTTTTAATATGCTGTCTAGGTTTGTCAGAGCTTTTCTTCCAAAGAGCAAGAGTTTTAATTTTATGGCGGCAGTCACCAGCTACAGTGATTTTGGAGTCCAAGAAGATAAAGTCTGTCACTATTTCCATTGTTTCCCCATCTATTTACCATGAAGTGATGGGACCGGATGCCATGATCTTTGTCTTTTGAAATTTTAGTTTTAAGCCAGCTTTTTCACTCTCATCTTTCACTTTCATCAAGAGGCTCTTTAGTTCCTCTTCATTTTCTGCCGTAAGGGTGGTGTTATCTGCGTATCTGAGGTTATTGATATTTCTCCTGGCAATCTTGATTCCAGCTTGTGCTTCATCCAGCCTGGCATTTTGCATGATATACATACAAGTTACAAGTTAACTAAGCAGTTAATTAAGTTAGTTAACTTAGTTAGTTAGTTACTCAGTTAACTAAGCATACAAGTTAACTAAGCAGAGTGACAATATACAGCCTAGATATACTCCTTTCCTTATTTGGAACCAGTCTGTTGTTCCATGTCCAGTTCTAACTGTTGCTTCTTGACCTGTACATAGGTTTCTCAGGAGGCAGGTCAGGTGGTCTGTTATTCCCATCTCTTTAAGAATGTTCCACAGTTTGTTGTGATCCACACAGTCCAAGGCTTTAGCATAGCCAATGAAGCAGAAGTAGATGTTTTTCTGGAAATCCTTTGCTTTTCCTATGACCTAACAGATGGCAATTTGATCTCTGATTCCTCTACTTTTTCTAAATCCAGCTTGTACATCTGGAAATTCTCAGTTCATGTACTGTTGAAGCCTAGCTTGAAGGATTTTGAGCATTACTTGCTTTCAGAATAAAAGCCAAGGTTCTCACAACTTCTCCCAAGTCTCTAATGACCTCATCCTCATCTGTCTGACTCCATCTCCTATACTCGCTTTATGTCCTTCATGAGCATTAAGAATTTTATTATATAAACCCAAACCTCAAAAATTTTATTATCCTGAAGTAATATTAGACAATGGAAAAAAAACATTATTCTAGTAAAAAGTAGTGAAGAATTTCAATTATATATTTTACTACTTTTTAAAAATAAGAACTTAGGTTGTTATTGGCCTATATTTAATTTTAATGGTCAAGAATAAAACATTATAAAATGAATTCGCCCATTAGTTACTGTATCTCTAAGCTTCTTTGCAATGTGATTTAAATATAAAATCAGGTCTGAGACTGAAATCTTGCAACTTTAAGTGAACATTGAATCTCCTTTTACAATATTCTCAAGTACTTAATCATTGCTATTTTATAAGGATTATGAATAATATTCACAAAGCATCAAGATTATGTTTTCACTAATATTTCTGAGTAGAATACATAAATTGCCCTATTGGAGTGATTTCTCCATTAAAATAAAAGCATTTTAATAATAGTATTTATTTTATAGTATTTCCTCTTAAATCAACTTGTATAAAATGTTTCTCTCTCAATGTTCATTTTATGAAGTCTTAACAATAGACTGTTGATCATACTCTACTAAAATAAAATAGTACATGTGAACTAATAAGAAATATAGTGCTTATTCTTCCAGTTCCTGACAGAGTCCCCTAAAATCCTTGCAATCTCCTGAGTGATGGGGTACTAAACTCATCTTGTGTTCTCGTATTTGGACTTTTAAACTCAGTTCCTGATAAAAGATCTTCTAAGACCCTTTGAATCTCCAGAGTGATGTGTCTTTTTGTAAGCTAAAAAGATGTGTGGTGACTGGGGGTCCCTATATAAATTGGGGACTGGGGATGGTCACCAAAAAGACCATGCCATTATCAGAAGCTTAAAACTTTCAGCCCTAACCTTCATCCCCAAGGGAGGAGAGAAGACTGGAGAATGAATATTAACTCAGCTAAAGGAACTATGCCTACGTGATGAAGCCCCAACAACTCCTAGACTGCACAGGAGGTTCAGAAAGCACACAGGCTGATGGACACACTCCTGTCTGAATGGTAGGACACTCTGTCCCAGAGGCGCCAAAGCTGTGCCAAAGACCCTTCAAGACCTTGTCCTGCATGCTTCATCTGGCTGGTCATCTGCATCTTTTATGACAACCTGTGTAATAAACCAGGAAACAGAAGTGTTTCCCTGAACTCTGTGAGGCATCATTAAACCTGAGAAGGGGGTGTGGAAATCCCTGGTCTGTAGCCAAGTTGGACAAAAGTGTAGATAACCAAGGACCCACCTCTTATGATTGGCATCTAAAGTGGGGTGTAGCCTTATAGGACTGAGGTCCCAACATATGGGACCTGCACTAACTCCAAGTGGCTAATGTCAGAATTGCTCGCTATGGAAAACCACATATTTAATGTCAGAAGTGTTGTGAATAGTACAGAACTAATTTTCCTTTCAGCGTGATTACACACTTTCAGAAGTGAAGTTGAAATCTTTTTCAATTTATTAAACCACTTAATTATTGAGTAACTACTGTGAGCCAGATGCCACACTGTGTGTACAACCAACACGGGAACCATCCTCTCAGAGCTCACAACAGAGCACAGTCTCACCCTTTTGTGACATTCATACTGCCGATCCATCCAACAGACATCTGAAACACAGAAATGTAATACTGAGAACCTCAACCAAGAAAGACATACCACATCTTATCCACTTAAGGCATACTCCATGATTAGCATAGTGCCTAGCCTGTGTTAGACCCTCAATGAATGTACAGTGAGGCAGTTATCATTCTTAAGAGGCAATATCTTGTCTTATTTGTTTATATCTCAACCACGGTGGTTCAAATGGTAAAGTAGTAATGGAGAAGACCCATGATTGGGAAGATCCCCTGGAGAAGGAAATGGCAACCCACTCCTATATCCTTGCCAGGAAAATCACATGGACAGAGGAGCCTAGCGGTCTACAAGTTGGTGGGGTTGCAGAGTCGGACATGAATGAGCACATACGCGTGCACACCACAAGCTACTTTACTATTCTTACTTCAAGTTTCGTTTCACTACTTTACCACATTTGACAAAGAACATCACTATTAGTAAGGAGAAAGAAGGAACATAATATTTCTTGAGCACTTGCTCTGGGCAAGACACTGTAAGAACTCCACGTGCATTATGTCATGAGATTATCATAACATCACAAAGAAATAATCACTTCTACGCCCCATTCTACAGATGGGGGACTAATGATGACAAGGAGTGAACCCAGATTCTCTGACTCTAGAGACAGTACTTTTAAACACTATGATGTCTAATCCTAATGTTCATTATTTGCACAGTTGGTACAAACCATGTTATTTTCATTCAGTAAGCCTAGTCTCCCCATCTAGATGGATCATAGGTCCCAGTTTTCCCAGTTCACCCCAGTTATACTTGTTACCTGACTTAATTATTAATAGTGCCCCCATTTTACTCTCAAAGGTATCTGAATATTAATGACAAATCATAAGATTGTTTTAACTCTTATTTCATCTACATCTAACTAATCAGCCCTCATAATGGTTTTCCCCAGTGGAGCAACCTCTCCAGAGGATGTTGTTTGGAAAGCCATCTTTATCTCTTCCCAAGTCACTTTCTTTACCTTTCACAGGGAAGAACTTGACTCAAGTTTTCATAGGGACATCTTTAATTAACAACATAGCATAATGGCATTTTTCTTACTTGAAAATCTCTTAGCAATCTAAAATAAGTCTCTTGATTTATTAAGCAGCATTTTTAAATTGTTTCTTTTAGTACAAGTTTTTTCATCTTATATAGTGTGATCTTGGACCATATGCTGTACTGTTCTGTTTGTTCATTTTCTTACCAGCATTATCTTTTTTTCAGGCAATGTTTAAGCCACTTAAAATGAAACATATGTGCAAAGTTGGTTAGAAAAAAAAAACCTGGATAAAAGAGAAAAAACTTGTAAATATGATAAGAGAAATTGTCAAAACATTATTGCTGCTGTGGCAAATTATCACAAACTTGGTTACTTAAAAAACACAAACCTACTCCCATACAGTTCTAGATATCAGAAGTCCAACATGGATCTCAGTGAGCTAAGAGACAACTACCAAACTGGAATTCCAGGAGGAGAAAACAAAGATAGAAAATAAATATTTGAGCAATCATTAAATAATATTATAAAATTAATATTAGACACCAAATTAAAACAAAGATTAAAAAAAAACTGCACCTAGGCATATCATATTCAAACTGCCAAAGAGCAAAGTAAATACAACATCTTGAAAGAAGCCAGAGGATAAGACAATTTATCTACACAAGATTAAAGATAACAACTACACCTGACTTATTCAAGGGAAAAAACCAAGAAAGGAGAGTAGAGTGAAACATTTAAAGCATACAGAGAACAAAGCAAAACAAAAACTCCTAGAATTCTGTATTGCAGACATGTTAAAAGAACGACTTCAAAGAGAAGGAAAACAATACAGATCAGAAAATCAAACTTACACAGAAACAAGAACACTGCAGGAGGAACAAGCTAAGATGCAACCTGTACTTTTCTTTTTCTTAACTGATCCAACATTTGTTGAAAATAAAATAGCAATAATGGATTCAAATACATAAATATATATATTTGAACAGCATGTATATATATATATATATAAAACTATATATATAAACTGCTTCTGCTGCTGCTAAGTCACTTCAGTCGTGTCCGACTCTGTGCGACCCCATAGATGGCAGCCCACCAGGCTCCCGCATCCCTGGGATTCTCTAGGCAAGAACACTGGAGTGGGTTGCCATTGCCTTCTCCAATGCATGAAAGTGAAAAGTGAAAGTGAAGTCGCACATTTGCTTGTCCATTACCAGTTCCCAGAGCTTGTGCAAACTCATGTCCATTAAGTTGGTGATGCCATTCAACCATCTCATCCTATGACATCCCCTTCTGCTCTTGCCTTCAATCTTTCCCAGCATCAGGGTCTTTTCCAATGAGTCAACTCTTTGCATCAGGTGGCCAAAAGTATTGGAGTTTCAGCTTCAGCATCAGTCCTTCAAATGAATACTCAAGACTGATTTCCTTTAAGATTGACTGGTTGGATCTCCTTGCAGTCCAAGGGACTCTCAAGAGTCTTCTCCAGCACCACAGTTCAAAAGCATCAGTTCTTTGGTGGTCAGCTTTCTTTATAGTCCAACTCTCACACCCAACATGACTACTGGAAAAACCATAGCTTTGACTAGATGTATTGTGCATATAAGTTAAATAAGCAAGGTGACATTATGGAGCCTTAATGTACTCCTTTTCCAATTTGGAACCTATATGTTGTTCCATGTCTTGCTCTAATTCTTGCTTCTTGACCAACATACACATTTCTAAGGAGGTCTGGTATTCCCATCTCTTTAAGAATTTCCCAGTTTCTTGTGATCCACACAAAGGCTTTAGTGTAGTCAATGAAGCAGAAGTAGATGTATTTCTGGAATTCTCTTGTTTCTCCAGTATGCAGATCAGGAAACAACAGTTAGAACTGGACATGGAACAACAGTTCAGTTCAGTTCAGTTCAGTCACTCAGTCGTGTCCGACTCTTTGCAACCCCTTGAACCGCAGCACGCCAGGCCTCCCTATCCATCACCAACTCCCAGAGTTTACTCAAACTCATGTCCATCAACTCGGTGATGCCATCCAGCCATGGAACAACAAACTGGTTCCAAATAGGAAAAGGGGTACATCAAGGCTGTATATTGTCACCCTGCTTATTTAACTTATATGCAGAGTACATCATGGGAAACTCTGGGCTGAATGAAGCACAAGCTGGAATCAAGATTTCCAGGAGAAATATCAATAACCTCAGGTATGCAGATGACACCACCCTTATGGCAGAAAGCAAAGAGGAACTGAAGAGCCTCTTGATGAAAGTAAAAGAGGAGAGTGAAAGAGTTGGCTTAAAACTCAATATTCAGAAAACTAAGATCATGGCATCCAGTCCCATCACTTCATGGCAAATAGATGGGAAACAATGGAAACAGTGGCAGACTTTATTTTGGGGGGCTCCAAAATCACTGCAGATGGTGAGTGCAGCCATGAAATTAGAAGATGCTTGCTCCTTGGAAGAAAAGTTACGACCAACCTAGACAGCATATTAAAAATATGAGCCATTACTTTGCCAACAAAGGTCCATCTAGTCACAGCTGTGGTTTTTCCATTATTCATATATGGATGTGAGAGTTGGACTATAAAGAAACCTGAGCACCAAGGAATTAATGCTTTTGAACTGTGGTATTGGAGAAGACTCTTGAGAGTCCCTTGGACTGCAAGGAGATCAAACCAGTCAATTCTAAAGGAAATCAGTCTTGAATATTCATTGGAAGGACTGATGCTGAAGCTGAAACTCCAATACTTTGGCCATCTGATGCAAAGAACTGACTCATTTGAAAAGACTGTGATGCTGGGGAAGATTGAGGGAGAGAGAAGAAGGGGATGACAGAGGATGAGATGGCTGGATGGCATCACCAACTCAGTAGACATGAGTTTTAGTAAACTCCAGGAGTTGTTGATGGACAGGGAGGCCTGGTGTGCTGCAATCCATGGGGTCGCAAAGAGTTGGACACAACTGAGTGACTGAACTGAACTGATGGTCAGGCCCATGCTCAGTAAATGTTTAATCCAGTCTTCTGTTGATGGTGAGACTGTGTTCCCTCCCTGTAGTTTGGTCTCAGGTTAAACTGTGGTAGGGGTAATGACTGTAATGGCAACCTGTTTCAAAAGGACTTTACCACACTGGGCCCTGTCTTTTGTATTCAGTACCCCTGAACCTACGCCTCTGCCAGGGACTCATGGACACTCACAGACAAGTCTAGCTCAGTCTCTTGTAGGGAACAGGAACTCCCATTTACTGCTAGTAGGAGTGCAAAACTGTACAATCACTATGGTAAACAGTTTGGCAGTTTTTCAAAGCTAAACATAATGATGTGTCAATATAGTTCATTGCAACAAATGTACCTACCACTCTGTTAAGTGATTTTGATAGGTGGGAAGACTGTGTGTATAGGAACAAAGAATGTATAGAAAATCTCTGTATCTTCTACTCAGTTTTGTTGTGAACCTAAAACTACTTTAAAAAATAAAGCCTATTAAAAAATTAAAGTAAAATAATTTTAAAGAAAAGGTCCCAGTGTTTTCTCTAGACAGAAGTTTTGTATCTGGATTAATCTAATAGAATATTTTAGTTTTCACATTTTCATTATAGAAATTTTCAGTATCTATATATTATTCTACAAAATAATTAAAAATGAGCATTATTTCTGATTTGCATGATATAAGGTTCAGCATTATTCATTATTTTTAGATACCTAGAATTTTAAAAGATAAAAAAAACTAAGTAGGGGTAATATATAATAAATATAGTAACAACATAGGGATAAGGGATTAAGAGATACAAACTATTAAGTATAAAATAAGCTATAAGGATATGTTGTACAACAAGAGGAATAAAGCAAATATTTTATAATAACTATAAATGAAGTATAATCTTTAAAAATTGTTAACCAGTATATTATACACCTATAACATATAATTTAAAAATTTTAAGTAAGATATAAAGGACAAGGGAATTTATAGGTCTCACCTCTCCCTACCCCCTAAAAAGCAGAATTTGCCCAAAGGGCACCTTTTCTTCTACATACTCTTAGAGGATATTCTGGAACATTCTGCAAAGCCATAGAAGGACTTAATAAATATTTTATTCATTAAATGCACAAGTGATTCACAAATCAAAAAAAATGTCATTGCTCTTGAAGACAACATGCTTGGATAAATACTTTGCCCCATCCCAGAAAGGTATATGACCCATTATCAATTAATTATTAAAGCACTTACCTACCACATGCTCACCCACCATAAACACTGGATGTGATATAAAGACAGACAAGACTTGGCTCTGTTAAGAGAAGAAAGACTTCTCTTTCAGGGAAAGAGAAGATATAAAGAAGGCCTTAATAAGGAGATCATATATGAATGGCAGAATGGGTGAAACAGGGAGTAGAGATGCATTTATATGGAAAGTTTAAATTAATGACATGACTATCTTCTCTACCTACCCATAATAACTCAAGTCATTTGTGACTCAAGTCACATTTCTTATTACTGGTTTCCATAAGCAAAATACTGGTTATAAAATTATCTGTGCTATAAATCCCTTTGCAATATATAGGCACTTACATTTACATATGAATACATATGTATATATAAAATACATCATTGAATATGTGTGAAAAAAAAGAATTTTACTGATATTAATAAATATATATGCATAAAATATAGAGGTATATTAGAAGTCTGAATGTATATATAAAAAAATTCACAGTGTCCCTGGTGGCTCAAGTGGTAAAGAATCTGCCTGCCAGTGCAGGAGACGGATTCGATCCCTGGTCTGGGAAGACCCCACATGGCAACTAAGCCTGTGGGCCTCAACTATTAAGCCTATGCTCTAGAGCCCAGGAGCCACAACTACCAACACCAGCACACCCTAGAACCCACGCTCCACAACAAAAGAAGTCCCTGCAATGAGAAGCCTGCACACTGCAGTGAAGAGTAGTCCCCGCTCAGCGCAATAGAGAAAAACCCACTCAACAAAGACCCAGCACAGCCAAAAATAAAAGAATAAAGGAAAACAACAACAAAAACTTCAGCAGTGGTTATTCCTAAATAATTGATAAAATTTTGACTGTGGTTCTTCCTATTTTATAGTTTTGTTCTTATTTTCCAGTGACCATGCATTAAATTCAAAATCATGAAAAATAATATGTTCATTTTCTAAAATTTTAAATTTACACAGTAAAATAATCATAGTCCACCATGAAATTTACAGTAGTTTCTTAAAAGGATAAAGGATAAAAAAAGGATAGTAGTTAGGAAAGTAAAAGATTCCAACAAAATACTTTTGTCATAGATTCATTCAAGATCTGAATATACAAACTTGAACTAATTGTAATAATTTTAAAAACCCTGTTATTTAGAATAAAAGATGATTAAGTATATGATATGAATATAATAACTGTCAATAAAATTGCAGTTTGGGGAAAAACACATGAATTACCTCATTAAGGTTTTTTCTACATGTTTCTGAATACAAAAAATAAAAGAGATATTCCTATTTAACTATTTTATTTATAACTCTTCAATGATTAAAGAAATTGATTTTGAACAGAATAATTGTAATGAATCATCCCACAGGAGGAAATTAGCCTCTGTGATCTTTTTGGCCCACATTAGAAAAATGATTAAGTCATAAGTTTTTGTCCTTATGTTTAATAATATCACACATTGCTGTGTTCTCACAAGCAGGAGCTAAAGTAATAAGGTATATTAATCAAAGCTTCATCTATCTAAAACTAAATATTTTTGGTTGTTTTCTTAGGGGGCGTGTCTGAGAGAGACAGTGTGTTTAAAGACAGATTAATAGAATAGTCAGTCATTTTACTGAAAAATCGATTTAAAAACAAAATCACATCCTTGGTAAAAAGTGCATGTATATATGGTAAAAGGTAAATAAACACATCTAAATAAAATGCATGTGTGTACTTTCAGTTCAGTTCAGTTCAGTCGCTCAGTCGTGTCCAACTCTTTGTGACCCTGTGAATCGCAGCACATCAGACCTCCCTGTCCATCACCAACCCCCAGAGTTTACTCAAACCCATGTCCATTGAGTCGGTGATGCCATCCAGCCATCTCATCCTCTGTCGCCCCCTTCTCCTCCTGCCCCCAATCCCTCCCAGCATCAGGGTCTTTTCCAATGAGTCAACTCTTGGCATGAGGTGGCCAGAGTATTGGAGTTTCAGCTTCAGCATCAGTCCTTCCAAAGAACATCCAGGACTGATCTCCTTGAGGATGGACTGGTTGGATCTCCTTGCAGTCCAAGGGACTCTCAAGAGTCTTCAACAACACCACAGTTCAAAAGCATCAATTCTTCAGCACTCAGCTTTCTTCACAGTCCAACTCTCACATCCATACATGACCACTGGAAAAACCATAGCTTTGACTAGATGGACTTTCCTTGGCAAAGTAAAATCTCTGCTTTTTAATATGCTGTATAGGTTGGTCATAACTTTCCTTCCAAGGAGTAAGCGTCTTTTAATTTCATGGCTGCAATCACCATCTGCAGTGACTTTGGAGCCCAAAAAAATAAAGTCTGACACTGTTTCCACTGTTTCCCCATCTATTTCCTATGAAGTGATGGGACCAGATGCCATGATCTTAGTTTTCTGAACGTTGAGCTTTAAGCCAACTTTTTCACTCTCCTCTTTCACTTTCATCAAGAGGCTTTTTAGTTCCTCTTCACTTTCTGCCATAAGGCTGGTGTCATCTGCATATCTGAGGTTATTGATATTTCTCCCGGCAATCTGGATTCCAGCTTATGCTTCTTCCAGCCCAGCGTTTCTCATGATGTACTCTTCATATAAGTTAAATAAGCAGGGTGATAATATACACATTAGCTCTCTGCAAACTGTTAGTTGCACTTTTAAAACTACAAATAAAAATGTAACTGTAACTCCAAAAACTATTCCAATTCACAGCAGAGATTTTATGCCTCACGAATCAGAACCTTTTTTATTTATCCCTCATACATTTTTATTACTTTATTAGGCATGTAACAGGGTGAAACAGTACACAAGCTGTCAAGCTCTGTTAACAGGCAATGGCAAGCTTATATCTCAGCTCCATGAGGCTTCTGCAGTTTTGGAGGCTTCTATAGTTTTGGCTCTTTTCAAGCCCTCTGATACTCTGCGCATCACAGACCATATTTGATTAAGAAAAGCATGTTCTTGAACATCTGTCTGTTTAGTTACATTCAAACTTCCCCTTATGGATACATTTTCTTGGAATCTTTCTATTTTTGATGGATACAAAGGGAAAAACATATACTCTCTACGGTCACCAGAATTCATTAAATACAGCTGACGATGTTACGTACAGAGGGAAAACAAAATCTTCCCAAGTTAGCATGCAACATTATATTCACAAAATATTGGTTTACTCCTAAAGGAATCAAGAGAAATGCCAAGCAAGCGTGACTATAGATGGTGAGAGATGCCTCTCTGCCGGTGTGGTCCTCTGCAGTTACACCATTCCAGGATGTAAATCAGGTCCTCCATCCCTCAGGGCACTGAGCAGAAATCACATCATCTGGGAGGGCCAAGCAGGATGGATTTAACTAGGAAGACTGCAGAGGAAAAGTCACATCATCGCCTAAAATTTTATTTTGCCCAGTTAAGTTCTTGTTATTTTCAGGGCTCACTCACCAGTGGGGAAGAGTTCCCAAAAGATTGCCAGAATTTATCTCAACCTCAAAGCAGGACTGGGATCACAGGCATCTAGTCACTAGCGCCAACACTGAACAGGGCTGAAGTAGGTGGAGGTAGCAGTGACCGAAAGAAAAGTCCTCAAACATGCAGGGTCCTTTAAAAGTGTAATGGTTGAGAAGTGATTGTCCTCCAATTAAAATAAATAAACAAACTTTCTAAAAACACGAATAAACAAAGTGCAATGGTAATTTACATACAGTTTTATGGGACCAGCAGAGAGTCTTTGAGTACAGGGATAACCTATTTTTTAATTAAATGTCAACTGCTCAGTGATATTTATCATGGAAACCCTATTTAAAACTTTAATTCTGATGCCCCACACCCTGATTTTTAACATTGACTTATTATCTTATACTATATTACTTAAGTGGACTTTCCCGGTGGCTCAGATGGTAAAAATTCTGCCTGCGAGGCAGGGGACAGGGGTTTAATCCCTAGGTCGGGAAGATCTTCTGGAGAAGGGAACGGCAACCCCCTGCAGTATTCTGGCCTGGAGAATTCCACAGACAGAGGAGCCTGGCAGGCTACAGTCCCTGGGGTGACAGAGAGCCAGGCCCAACAGAGCAACTAATACTTTCACTTTCATCCTCCTTAGATTTCCCACGTGGCACAGGAGTAAGGAATCTGCCTGTTAACCCAGGAGATGCAAGAGATGCGGGTTTGACCCCTGGGTGGGGAAGATCCCCTGGAGAAGGGAATGGCATCCCACTCCAGTAATCTTGCCTGGAGAATTCCATGGCCAGAGGAGCCTGGTGGGCTACAGGCCATGGGATCCCAGGGTAGGACACGACTGAGTGCGCACACAAGGATTACTAAACATTACATTTTTTAATTATCTTTTCTCTACTGGACGTGTGAATTTCTCTTTTGTTTTGTTTACTCGTATATCTTAAGTATTTAAAATAATACCTGACACACAGAAGAGGATAAAAAAAAATGTTGTTCAAAGAATAAAACTTCTAAATTTTCAAGAATTTCCCCTTTAGGAAAAAAAACTTCTAGAGATTTATGAAGTCCAAACGATACTTTCCCCAGCCACGTATACTAAGCTCTGTGTTCTCATTACATAAGAAACCTTAAGGTCAATGGCTCAACAACTGGACACTAACGGCAATCATAGCTGGAAGAACAGGTGTCCTGGGGAAAAACACAATCACAGCAGGGAGAAAAACAAGTTTCATCACTTCATAACTGTGCACATTTACACACTCTTCTTAACATGTCCTACCCTCAAATTTCTCAAAATAAGGGTATTACCTACTTGGCAGATTTACTGTGAGAATGAAATGAGATTACACGTGTAAAGCATTTACCAAAGTACTTGGCACATTCAGAAAATGATCATTCCCTTGCCCTCAAACTCAAAACAAAAATTGAATTCTTAGCCTTTTCAACCACAATTAAGTCCTTGCTTAGAATCTCAATGCCCAAGACTGAAACCTTGACTGCTTAACTGAGTGTCAGCAACCCCAACACCAACCTCCGTGCTATATACCACACACCACCTTGAGCCTCTTCTCATTCCAAATTGCCAGAGCTCCCCATCAACTGCTTGCTGGCTCTCTGCTCAGGTCAACACACTGCTCATTCATGGACAGCTTAGAGAATCTCAGCCTCAACTCTTGGGTCACCTGCCCTTCCCTCTAAAGGCTCACTGCTCATTCCTTGGCACTGCCCCACGTTCCTGCACAAGACAAGTGTTTAGTGAAAGAATGACCTTTCCTGCAGCCCTCCAGGTCTCCCGGCCGCCCTCAGCCCAGCCTATCTCAGCACCTCAGGAACCTAGAGTCTAAACGGACTTTCACTTCAATAAAATGTCCAGTGAATTTTGGAGGAAAAGATTATTTTTTATTTAGGAAGTCCACAGCTGGTAGCTTCTGAGATTGATATTTTTTTCTTGGTAAACTGTGAATCACTATATAAATGTCAGGAATTGCCTGATAAACAGTAGCTATTCTGAATTAATTTCATAAGCATGTATTGAGCACCTACTGCAGGCATGAGAGACGATGCTCACAGTCATGGTTTGGGATGAGCAGAGGCAGACGGGAGAGTTGCAAGGCCTGGAGGCCCACAAGCCCACCCCTTTGTGGAGGGACTCAGGAGGGGGTGCTGATATTGAAGTGGGAAACTCAGGCCTTGTCTGGGATCTTAACACAGAAAAAAATATTCCTTTTGCTTTTAACTACCGTGGACTGCAAAGATATCAGCAACCAGACCCCGTGCTAGCAGATGTCCAAGCACAATATCATGACATTTTCACAACTATCCCAAGGGACGGGTTCCTGTTGTATTGTCTGGTTACTCAGGGGTGTCCAACCATTTGTGACCCCATGGACTGTAGCCTGCTACGCTCCTCCATCCATGGGACTTCCCACACAAGAATACTGGGGTGGTTGCCATTTCCTTCTCCAGAGACTGATATTCTGAAAATTAAGTTTAGGAAAGAAGCGGAACAAGCAATCACATGGAGCTGGTGGAGCTGAGATGGGGAATCATGTTCACGGGCCCAGGCTAGTAGCATTTCCTAAGTGCTTCTCAAAACCACCAGTCTCACTTGTTATTGCTGCAACCGCAGCCTCAGTTTAGGTTCTAGTCATCTCTTGCCTGAGTTACAGTCACTGATGTCTAACTGGGCTCCCTGAAATCAGTCTCGTCAGCCTCTGATCCATTCTTTACAGGGACACCAATATCTAAGGTGGTCACCTGACCTTCTGAATGGCTAGAAACCTTAGCAACACCACAGAACAAAGTAAAATATGTAAACCAATAATCATCAGAATGTTAGTCTATCAATTGTTTGTTACTAATTCATCATCAGGAAAGCACAGAATTTGAGAAGATGCAGTTAAATTTTAACAGTAATTTCACATTGCTTAATATCTAAGCATGTGGTTTTATATTTTATAAACAAATCATCCTATGTCATTTTGAAAATTTTAAAATCATAATAAAATAAAATTGGTCACTCATTATACTTGAGACCCTAGCCCAATCTTCTGAGACATACAACATCAATATCTACTAGCAAGACTCTCCAGCTGTGTCTTATTTCCCAAACTAAGATTTTTATCCAGCAATTTCAATCCACTTATAGTTCACTATAGCCATCAATTAACTACAGCAGAAGACGGTAACAGCAGACAGGTTAGAGTATAAATACTGGAGTCAAACGGGGTGGGTCTTAATCTCAGCTCTGTCGCTTACTGGCTCTGTGGCCTTGGGGATTTACTTCAATATTCAGTGTCATAGTTTGCTCACGGAGAGATTTAGAGCAGTAACAGCTGCCTCAGGTTTGTTGGGAAGATGAAATCGTTTAAAGTATCGCTTAAAATAGTGCCTGAGTCAATAAATGCTGGGTTTCTCTTTAATCTTTTTGTTATCTTAGCCACCATTCCTTGCTTGAGTGTCCCCTCTGCCTCCCTCCAACTTTGCATCTGGCTTATTTCTAACCACCTTGAAAAGCTGGTCAGACTTCATCTTCTCCGCGAGGCCGTCCTGGGTCTTCCTGGGCTGGTCCGTGTGCTTGCTCTGTGCGGACCTTCCCCCGAACCAACACCTCCCCCACGGCATTTACCATGAGATGTGCTCAGTATATTTTGTGTGTCTGCTTCCTCTCTCATAACGAGGATGGAACAAAAGTGCTTAATCCATATTCACAGGCTCCGTAAACATACAAACTGAACTGATTCCACTTTGATCCTTAGAAGAACCCATGTTCACGATGTCTTACCATTTCAGTCAAGCACTGATTCCCAAAAGAAAACCTAGATGAGAAGCGTTGCCTCTGGTCCTTGAATAAGATAATTTAGATAAGAACTTCTTGGTTTGACCTTTGTGCACTTAGCACTGGACTTGGGAGTTTAGACAGAATACATACAAGTTCCAGAGAAACTTGACCACATATTGTCTACATACAACTTGACCCATGCCTTTTCCCCGAACTGATTCTATGGTATCATTGATATAAATGGTGAAGAGAATGAGATGTACAGTTTTCTGCGTAATTAGTCCACTTTTTATTCCTTATTATATGATTCTGACCATAAGAACAATTATTTGGGGAAGCAAAGAAAAGCTGTACATTTTAAACTAAACTAAAAAAAGAATCACCCACTAACAATGGTTATATCACTCTGTAATTAGATTCAAGGGTGACAGTATTTTGAAAGATTTCTATTCTCATTATAAGATCAATTAAAAATCCCAATTATCAATGACCATATGGGGGAAAAAAACCTGACATTCAAACACCATTATTAACCACAACGAAATCTCAAATGATCATGCCTCTTCATAATCTTCATTAAATAGAGCCTAGAAGAAAATCAAAGATGAGTCTGGCTATGGATTTCTCAGAAATAGCTAAATACCGCATAAATTACTATATATGAATACTTGCAAAATTATACAGAAATTATGCCTCTTGAGGAAACAATAAACAAAATGAAAAATATAATCAGCTCAATTGATTGATAGAGTACTTTTAATTACCCAGGATAAAGAAGAAGGAAGGTTAATAGGAGCACTTTAAAATTGCAGACTGTATAAAATATTTTAGCAAATTACTTCATGCTTTCATCACTAATCTACTTTTAAAAGGCATGAACAAATAACAGTGCATTTGAGTTTCAGCTCTTTTCTATGGTCCTATTCAGTGTATGATTAGACAAAGAGCTAGAAGACAACCAAACACGGGAAGAAAGGATGAAGAACACCCCCCAAGTCTTCCAGAATCACACTCTAAATCCCGAAACTGAAAGGTACGTTTCTACCTATAGGCTCATATGCTCAAGATCACATATACAACATTCTATAATTTCCAAAAGCTTAAAGGAAAGAAAAATACTAGAATTTTTAAAATCATATCTAAAAGATCCTTAATACTGTGCACAATTTTAGAAAACATGTTCTTTTAATTACTACTTATTTTGAGCAATTTCCATAAAATATTTAATGATGTCCACTTAAAGATGCAAACAGCAAAAACACAAAGTCAAGTCATTCTAACTTCTTACTCTCTGTGCTTATTCACTCAGTCGTGTCTGACTCTCTGAGATCCCAGGGACTGTAGCCCGCCAGGCTGCTCTGTCCATGGGGATTCTCCAGGCAAGAACACTAGAGGGAGTTGCCATGCCCTCCTCCAGGGGATCTTCCCAACCCAGGGATCGAACTCAGGTCTCCCACATTGCAGGCAGTTCTTTACCATCTGAGCCACCAGGAATCCTAAGAATGCTGGAGTGAGTAGCCTATCACTTCTCCAGGGGAACTTCCCGGCCCAGGAATTGAACCAGGGTCTCCTGCATTGCAGGTGGCTTCTTTACCAGCTGAGCCACCAGGGAAGCCCCCGTCTTACTCTTTAACATATGGTAATGAAAAAGTTTAAGTGGTCCAAAGGAAAGGCATCTGAAAACAGGAAAATCTTACAGGTGGTTCTTAAGTCAGAAATTACTCTTCTCTATCAAGTATCTAGCAGTATTTGT
Organism: Odocoileus virginianus; assembly: GCF_023699985.2. NCBI lineage: Eukaryota > Metazoa > Chordata > Mammalia > Artiodactyla > Cervidae > Odocoileus > Odocoileus virginianus. Next base: position 54,860,015 of record NC_069694.1, read on the forward strand.
TAAACTCCTTCCAGGGCAACAAAGGTAAAGAAGAGTTTCACAGAAGACATTCTTGGGAATGACTGATGCAAATATTAATCTGTGTTTCAAAATAATTACCTCTCCAGGGTTTTAGCATATATGAATCTGTGCAGACTCAAATAATATATCATTTAGAGAAATGAGATTGTAGTAGTTGAAAAATGATGAAATCAAATGGAAAAATGTGTACTTTGAAAAGTAATTGCAGAAAATGTTCAGGTGAAGAGATTATGTATTTAAAAACTTTAGTTTAGCAACCCTAATAGCAGTAAGAAATGATACACTACAGTTATCAGTGTGGAGAAAACCCTCTCTGAGCAGGCCGCTCTCCCCAAATCTCTACATGTTCATCAACTGGAAGCTCTCAGAAACCCATCCTTTGGGGCTTTTATGGAGACATAAATGACTAAATGATTCACCACTGGCAGCTGAACTCACTCTCTACCTCCTCCCCTCCCAGGAAGTCAGGCGGTAGGAGGTCCAGAGATAGAAAGTCCCATCTTGGATCACCTGGTTGGTTCCCCTGGCAACTAGCCTCCTTCCTTAGGTGCTTTCCAAAAGTCCTCTCATTAATATGACAAAAACCTTACTGCTCTTATCTCAGGAAATTTGTTTTAGGAGCTCTATGCTGAAACAGGATAAAAACTAAAAATACACATCTTGTAATATCGCAAGCAATGACACTTGCAGGAGTCCACTGGAATACAGATGGGATAAAGCACTCCTCCTGGATAGTCATAGCTCAGGAAAGTTCTTCCAATCAGGCAGCATCACACTCCATCCTGTTGTATTGATGCCTTGTCTATCTCCCTCATTGGACTGTGAATCTTGGAAGGCAGGGCTATCTCTTTTGTCTCTGATAACAGTGCTTTATATAATGCAAGTTTTCATAAATGCTTTGTGATTTAATTGGAAAGGAGAACAATAAAGAAAGAGGGTCAAGAAAAGAAGCTATTTAAGCACCCACATTTAAAGGAAATGTAAAGAAGAAAAACTACAAAAAACCTTAATGATCCAAATAACCACAGTGGTGTGATCATTCACCTACAGCCAGGCATCCTGGACTGTGAAGTCAGGTGGGCATCACAACGAACAAAGCTAGTGGAGGTGATGAAATTCCAGCTGAGCTATTTCAAGTCCTAAAAGATAATGCTGTGAAAGTGCTGCACTCGATATGCCAGATAATTTGGAAAACTCATCAGTGACCATAGGACTGGAAAAGGTCAATTTTCATTCCAATCCCAAAGAAAGGCAATGTCAAAGAGTGCTCAAACTATTGCACAATGGCACTCATTTCACACGCTAGCAAAGTAATGCTCAAAATTCTCTAAAAGAGAAGTCAACAGTACGTGAGCTGAGAACTTCCAAATATTCAAGCTGGATTTAGAAAAGGCAGAGGAACCAGAGATCAAATTGCCAACATCCACTGGATCATCGAAAAAGCAACAGAGTTCCAGAAAAACATGTACTTCTGCTTTATTAACTATGGCAAAGCCTTTGACTATGTGGATCACAACAGACTGGAAAATTCTTCAAGAGATGGGAATACCAGACCAACTGACCTGCCTCCTGAGAAATCTGTATGCAGGTCAGGAAGCAACAGAACTGGACATAGAAAAATAGACTAGCTCCAAATTGAGAAAGGAATACATCAAGGCTGTATATTGTCACCCTGCTTATTTAACTTATATATGCGAGTACATCATGAGAAATGCTGGGCTGGAGGAAGCACAACCTGGAATCAAGATTGCCAGGAGAAATATCAGTAACCTCAGATATGCAGAGGACACCACTCTTATGGCAGAAGGCAAAGAGGAACTAAAGAGCCTCTTGATCAAAGTGAAAGAGGAGAGTGAAAAAACTGGCTTAAAGCTCAACATTCAAAAAACTAAGATCATGGTATCTGGTCCCATCACTTCATGGCAAATAGATGGGGAAACCATGGAAACAGTGTCAGACTTTATTTTTGGGGGCTCCAAAATCACTGCAGATGGTGACTGCAGCCATGAAATTAAAAGACACTTCCTCCTTGGGAGAAAAGCTATGACCAACCTAGATAGCATATTAAAAACCAGAGAGACATTACCTTGCTGACAAAGGTCCATCTAGTCAAAATTATGGTTTTTCCAGTAGTCATGTATGGATGTGAGAGTTGTACAATAAAGAAGGCTGAGTACCAAAGAACAGATGCTTTCAAACTATGGTGTTGGAGAAGACTCGAGAGTCCCTTGGACTGCAAGGAGATCAAACCAGTCAATCCTAAAGGAAATCAGTCCTGGGTGTTCATTGGAGGGGCTGATGTTGAAGCTGAAACCCCAACACTTTGGCCACCTGATGTGAAGAACCGACTCATTGGAAAAAACCCTGATGCTGTGAAAGATTGAAGGTGGGAGGAGAAGGTGATGACAGAGGATGAGATGGTTGGATGGCATCAGCAACTCAATGGACATGAGCTTGAGCAAGATCTTGGAGCTGGTGATGACAGGGAGGTCTGATCTACTGAGTCCATGGGGTCATAAAGAGTCAGAAACAACTGAGGGATTGAACTGAACGGAGAAGAGACAAATAGCCTAAGTTGATCAAAAAAGAGTCCTTAAAGAAGTGAGTAGGCTTTCCTGGTAGCTCAGGTGGTAAAGAATCTGCCTGCAATACAGGAGACCCCAGTTCAATTCCTGGGTCAGGAAGATCTGCTAGAGAAGGGATAGGCCTCCCACCCCAGTATTCTTGGGCTTTCCCTTGTGGCTCAGCTGGTAAAGAATCTGCCCACAATGCAGGAAACCTGGGTACAATCCCTGGGTTGGGAAGATTCCCCTGGAGAAGGGAACGGCTACCCACTCCAATATTCTGGCCTGGAGAATTCCATGGACTGTATAATCTATGGGATCACAAAGAGTCACACATGCAGTCAGTAGAGAGGCAGGAAAGAATACAACTGTGGGATACTAGAGTTTGAAAGCAGAGAACTAAACAGTGTCAAATGCTTTGGAAAGCAAGTAAAAGGAAAAGAAATAAAATTAAGAAAATAGGGAAATTACAAAAAAGGCCCCAAATAGGGACACTGATCATAATAGCCTTGGTTGACTGTGAGGAGCAAAGGCAATTGATGTTTGCAGCGCCAGTATCTTGGGACAGGAGGGCCAATTTTTAAAGTTTTGTTTCTGTTTTTTTTTGTTGTTGTTGTTTTTAATTGTAGCATGCAGGATCTAGGTCCCCTTACTGTTCAGTCTCTCAGTCATGTCTGACTCTTTGTGAACCCATGAACTGCAGCATGCGAGGCTGCCCTGTCCTTCACCATCTCCAGAGATTGCGGAAACTCAAGTCCACTGAGCTGGTGATGCCATCCAACCATCTCATCCTCTGCCATTCCCTTCTCCTTCTGCCTTCAATCTTTCCCATCATCAGGGTCTTTTCTAATGAGCTGGCTCTTCACATCAGGTGGCAAAACTACTAGAGCTTCAGCTTCAGCATCAGTCCTCCCAATGAATATTCAGGATTGATTTCTCTCATTGCAGTTTAAGGGACTCTCAAGTGTCTTCTCCAACACCACAGTTCAAAAGCATCAGTTCTTCAACACTCAGCCTTCTTCATGGTCCAACTCTCACATCCACACATGGCTACCGGAAAAACCATAGCTTTGACTATATGGGCCTTTGTTGGCAAAGTAATGTCTCTGATTTTTAATATGCTGTCTAGGTTTGTCATAGCTTTTCCTCCAAGGAGCAAGTGTCTTTTAATTTAGATCCTACCAGGGATCTAATCCATATCCCTGCATTGGGAGCACAGAGTCTTAATCACTGGACTACTAGGGAAGTCCCTACTCCAATATTTTCGACTGGGAAATTTCATGGACAGAGGAGCTTCACAGGCTACAGCCCGTGGGGTCACAAGAGTTGGACAAACTAAATAACGACAAGTAAGTATTACAACAAGATGGAGCTTCACTATGTCTGGCAGTGTTCCTGGACACATTCCTTATCTATGGGGACTTCTATCCCAAGAAAAGTTTATTCATCATCATTATTACTTATGAAGCCCAAACTCATTTTATTTTTTTTTCAATTATTTTTATTAGTTGGAGGCTAATTACTTTACAATATTGTAGAGGCTTTTGTCATACATTGACATGAATCAGCCATGGACTTACATGTATTCCGCATCCCGATCCCCTCTCCCACCTCCCTCTCCACTAGATCCCTCTGGGTCTTCCCAGTGCACCAGGCCCGAGCACTTGTCTCATGCATCCAGCCTGGGCTGGTGATCTGTTTCACCCTAGACAATATACATGTTTCGATGCTGTTCTCTCTAAACATCCCACCCTTGCCTTCTCCCACAGAGTCCAAAAGTCTGTTCTGTACATCTGTGTCTCTTTTTCTGTTTTGCATATAGGGTTATCATTACCATCTTTCTAAATTCCATATATATGTGTTAGTATACTGTATTGGTCTTCATCTTTCTGACTTACTTCACTCTGTATGACAGGCTCCAATTTCATCCATCTCGTTAGAACTGAGTCAAATGAATTCTTTTTAATGGCTTAGTAATATTCCATGGTGTATATGTACCACAGCTTCCTCATCCATTCGTCTGCTGATGGGCATCTAGGTTGCTTCCATGTCCTGGCTATGATAAACAGTGCTGCGATGAACATTGGGGTGCACATGTCTCTTTCAGATCTGGTTTCCTCAGTGTGTGTGCCCAGAAGTGGGATTGCTGGGTCATATGGCAGTTCTATTTCCAGCTTTTTAAGAAATCTCCACACTGTTCTCCAAAGTGGCTGTACTAGTTTGCATTCCCACCAAGAGTGTAAGAGGGTTCCCTTTTCTCCACACCCTCTCCAGCATTTATTGCTTGTAGACTTTTGGATAGCAGCCATCCTGACTGGCGTGTAATGGTACCTCATTGTGGTTTTGATTTGCATTTCTCTGATAATGAGTGATGTTGAGCATCTTTTCATGTGTTTGTTAGCCATCTGTATGTCTTCTATGGAGAAATGTCTGTTTAGTTCTTTGGCCCATTTTTTGATTGGGTCATTTATTTTTCTGGAATTGAGCTGCAGGAGTTGCTTGTATATTTTTGAGATTAATCCTTTGTCTGTTGTTTCATTTGCTATTATTTTCTCCCTCTCTGAAGGCTGTCTTTTCACCTTGCTTATAGTTTACTTTGTTGTGCAAAAGTTTTTAAGTTTCATTAGGTCCCATTTGTTTATTTTTGTAAAACAAGCATTTCTATTTAAGTCCATTTTCTTATAGAGAGAGAAAAAAGATGGAACAAAATTCCAGGGGCTGGGAAGGAACAAAATGTTTGACGTGTTGCCCCTTTGATAGCAACCAGGGATGTTTCCGCTCGTACCTCACCTGCCTGGCATTTGTCTGATGTGCCTTTTACAATACTCACCCCCTCATGCTGTTGTTATTTACTCCAAATATTTAATAACTGTTCACTTCACTTCAGTTCAGTTCAGTCGCTCAGTCGTGTCCGACTCTTTGCGACCCCATGAATCGCAGCATGCCAGGCCTGCCTGCCCATCACAAACTCCCGGAGTTTACCCAAACTCATGCCCATCACGTCGGTGATGCCATCCAGCTATCTCATCCTCTGTCGTCCCCTTCTCCTCCTGCCCCCAATCCCTCCCAGCATCAGGATCTTTTCCAATGAGTCAACTCTTCACATGAGGTGGCCAAAGTACTGGAGTTTCAGCTTCAGCATCAGTCCTTCCAATGAACACCCAGGACTGATCTCCTCTAGGATGGACTGGTTGGATCTCCTTGCAGTCCAAGGGACTCTCAAGAGTCTTCTCCAACACCACAGTTCAAAAGCATCCATTTTTCTGTGCTCAGCTTTCTTCACAGTCCAACTCTCACATCCATAAATGACCACTGGAAAAACCATAGCCTTGACTAGACGGACCTTTGTTGGCAAAGTAATGTCTCTGCTTTTTAATATGCTATCTAGGTTGGTCATAACTTTCCATCCGAGGAGTAAGCGTCTTTTAATTTCATGGCTGCAATCACCATCTGCAGTAATTTTGGAGCCCCAAAAAATAAAGTGTTCACTTCCCCTTAATTTTTTCTCAAGTGTCAACACAATGAAGAATGAACCTACACAATCCACTAAAGAATGAAGCTATGTAAAACATAGCTAATAAGTTATTTGACATCTGAAATGAACTCTTTCTTTGTCTCTGACTCATGGTGTGTAGATTGTATCTACTCAGTATTGATGAATTAACACCTTTAATAAGTGAATGAAGAGACAAGGATTAATAGGCTACATACACACATGCACAAAGCTGGCAAGAACTACACTTTAAAGTTCACTGCTTCTGAGATACCTGCCATAGTCAGTTCAGTTCAGTCACTCAGTCCTGTCCAACTCTTTGTGACCCCATGGCCTGCAGCACACCAGGCTTGTCTGTCCATCACCAACTCCTGGAGCTTGTTCAAACTCATGTCCATCAAGTTGGTGATGCCATCCAACCATCTTATCCTCTGTCATCCACTTCTACTCCCGCCTTCAATCTTTCCCAGCATCAGGGTCTTTTCAAATGAGTCAGCTCTTCATATCAGGTGATCAAAGTATTAGAGCTTCAACATCAGTCCTTCCAATTAATATTCAGGACTGATTTCCTTTAGGATGGACTGGTTGGATCTCCTTGCAGTCCAAGGGACTCTCAAGAGTCTTCCCCATCACCACAATTCAAAAGCATCAGTTCTTTGGTGATCAGCCTTCTTTATGGTCCAACTCTTACATACATACATGACTACTGGAAAAAACAAAGCTTTGACTAGATGGACCTAGTTGGCAAAGTAATGTCTCTGCTTTTTAATATGCTGTCTAGGTTGGTCATAACTTTTCTTCCAAGGAACAAGCGTCTTTTAAATTCATGGCTGCAGTCACCATCTGCAGTGATTTTGTAGCCCAAAAAAATAGTCTCTCACTGTTTCCATTGTTTGCCCATCTATTTGCCATGAAGTGATGGGACCAGATGCCATGATCTTAGTTTTCTGAATGTTGAGTTTTAAGCCAGCTTTTCACTCTCCTCTTTCACTTTCATCAAGAAGCTCTTTAGTTCCTCTTCGCTTTCTGCCATAAGGGTGGTGTCACCTGCATATCTGAGGTTATTGATATTTCTCCCAGAAATCTTGCTTCCAGGTCGTGCTTCCTCCAGCCCAGTGTTTCTCATGATGTACTCTGCATATAAGTTATAGAAGCAGGGTGACAATATACAGCCTTGATGTACTCCTTTTCCTATTTGGAACCAGTCTGTTGTTCCATGTCCAGTTCTAACTGTTGCTTCCTGACCTGCATACAGATTTCTCAGGATGCAGGTCAGGTGGTCTGGTATTCCCATCTCTTGAAGAATTTTCCACAGTTTATTGTGATCCACACAATCAAAGGCTTTGACATAGTCAGTGAAGCGGAAATAGATGTTTTTCTGGAATTCTCTTGCTTTTTCAATGATCCAGTGGATGTTGGCAATTTGATCTCTGGCTTTTCTAAATTCAGCTTGAACATCTGGAAGTTCTCAAGTCATATACTATGGAAGCCTAGCTTGAAGAATTTTCAGTATTATTTTGCTAGCATGTGAGACGAGTGCAATTGTGTGGCAGTTTGAACATTCTCTGGCATTTCCTTTCTTTGGAATTGGAATGAAAGCTGACCTTTTCCAGTCCTGTGGTCACTGCTGAGTTTTCCAAATTTTCTGGCATATTAAGTGTAACACTTTAACACCATCATCTTTTAGGATTTGAAATAGCTCAACTGGAATTCCATCACCTCCACTAGTTTGGTTCAATGCAATTAAATATTTGCCATCAGTCACAGCTTTAATAAACAGATTTGGTTTCTGCAGTACACAGTGACCATTTACTGACATTACAAAAATTATTATGGAACCATAGGCATATGCAGCTGGGACTAACAATGAATCTAAATCCTAGCTTTTAATCCAGCCCTGGAAAATGACTCTTGGCTTTGGATTTATATCAGTAGCCCCTCACAATAGGAAAAAAAGAAATGTATATAAAATGTAATTATACCTGAATGTTAGGAATTGCCTGTCTCTGCAGGTAGAACCTGCTGCCTGGGCTGAAATCACCAATCTGCTTGGCAACATAAAATCAGTAACCTCAGGGAAGTTAGAACCAACTCAGCCTGGTGCTTCCTGTGGAAAAGAGGCTGAGCTGGAACATCTGACGGCTCTGTGTCAGCTTTTCATTTCATTAAATTACACATTCTCCTTCTCCTTTCTTACACTGAAGGAAGTGAGAGCCATGTAGAGTTGTCAGACATCTGGGACTTAGCCATTCATTAGACAAGAAGTGTCATATCACATAAGTGACTTTGTTTGCCTGACAATGACCTGCAGCCTGAGGTCACCAAGGAGGGTACCACCCATCCCCATTCTAGACCACTTAACACAAGGCCAGGTTTCATCACAATGACTATCCATCCACTCTTGCACTCCGGACTTTCCTCTCTGAGTATGCGTGCTCCTCTGAGTGTCTGTGTATGTGTTCGTGTTTCCATGTCTAAAAGTTCACTCTCAAACAAAGTTCAAAAGAAAAATGTCCCACATCTCAGCAAAAGGAAAGTATCGAATGAAAAACACTACATGGCAAAAAATTGTTCTTGGCAGAGAAACAATTCATTGTGCTTTTTTGTTCATGATTCATAATCATTTACTCAGGTTTCTAAGTAAGTTACCTAAGTTACTAGGTTACCTAAGTTCCTGGGTGAACGTCCTTCACCAAGAGAAACAATAAAAGCTGTTGTCAAAGTTACCTGCCATATGGTAATGAAATGGACAAGTATGAATGGCTACTAAAATACACTTTGTAAAATTAAAATACAGTTTACTAGATATTTCCCATCATGCTTCCTTCTAATACATCTCAAAACATTAGAACTGGGCTTCCCTGGCGGCTCAGTGGTGGAGAATCTGCCTACCAATGCAGGGGACATGGTTTCAGTCCCTGGTCCAGGAAGATCCCAGCTGCCATGGAGCAACTAAAGGCCATGTGACAGAACTACTGAGCCGCAATCTAGAACGACTGGACCCACGCGCTGCAGCTGCTAAAGCCCACGTGCCACAAGAGCAGCCACCACAGTGAGACGCCTGCACAGCGCGATTAGAGAGTAGCTCCTTCTCCCTGCAGAAAGAGAAAGATCATGCAACAACGAAGACCAACTGCAGCCAGAATAAATAAATAAAGCAACCGAATTCTTATTTACATTGAAACATCAGAAATTCATATTAAAACTGAATCTTCACTTTAGTACACAAAAAGCTAATGTACTGTTGGGACAGATAAAATAATTAAGCTAACTTACTGATTTTTCTCCTTTGCTAACTACCTTCATAGGAATCATCCCTTGATTCACCTTGGGAATGAGTAAGAAACAGGATTTCTGGTGACCTTTTCACATGTTCAAAAACTGCAGACCAACAATTGAAGATCATATTTGGCCAACAAGTTGCTATACTTTTAAAAACACTTCTTATTTTTTAGAGTAGTTTTAGCTTCAAGGAAAAATTAAGCAGAAAGCCAGAGATTTCCCATAAACCTCTCCCCACATGTACAGCCTTCCCCATTATCTACATCTTCCACCAGACTGACGCATTTACTACAACTGATGGACCTATTTTAACACATCATTATCACCCAGAGTCTACAGAGCTCATTTCCATTCACTCTTAGTGTTGTATATGCTATGGGTTTGGACAAATTTACCTTTTGCTGGTTTTAAAGAGGGAAGATGGAATTGTAATGACAAAATTACTACTCCCAGGGTCTTCTCAGTGGGGCTGCCTCCGACATGTCTCTAACATATCTCCATCAGCGATTCATTTGGGGACCACAAAACCAGTATACACAGCACTATGCAAGACTGCCCAGGAGACAAGAATACCAATGATTCTTTTCTCTGGTGTGAAGTTGTATGTGCATTCAGTACAGAGATGGGGAATCTGTCCTCATGCAGATTTTTTCACCCAATAGTTATTGAAAACCTATTATGTGCTCACTTTGTGAGCATCTTTGCACATATTAGTCATCTGTGAATGATCATGACACAAAGATAGAGAAAAAAATCATTTTAATATGCTGTGATAAGTGTTTTGATAGATATAAGCTTAGGGATAATAAAGCAGTCCCTTCCTCTCAGGAATTATGTGTTTCTAGTCATAGTCTGTACTCTAGACCCTGCTTCAATCCAAACAAGTGCTTGGAATAGAGCAAACTTACCTCTCTTAGGTTCCGTGTGTGTGTGTTAGTCACTCAGTCGTGTCTGACTCTTTGTGACCCCATGGACTGTAGCCCGCCAGGCTCCTCTGTCCATAGGATTCTCCAGGCAACAATACTGGAGTGGGTAACCATTCTCTTCTCCAGGGGAATCTTCCTGACCTAGGGATTGAACCTGGGTCTCCTGCATTCCAGGCAGATTCTTTACCATCTGAGACCTCACTGTAACCTTGGGAATAGGATTTCATACAAGGCTGTGTCCACCGTTCTGCCCCTAAGTCACTGCTTACATGCAAATGTAGTCACACTGTACCCATCGCACAAATATTGTCAGAAATCTGATACCAAAAATGCCGTCTTGATGCTGCATGCTTGCCTTCATTAAGACTTTCCATTTCCGTTTTTTTTTTTTCAATCACAACCCAGGACTAATTCAAACTGTGATTGCCTAGGTTCTTACATCAGCAACATCTGTCACCAAAAATAAATATTCTGCAATCAAAACTTAACTGGCCTAGCAATTTTCTTGGTGATGCATGAGGCAGAACAGAATTCAGCTTCATTCTTTCTCTGCTAAATTGGCTTCGCAGCACTAAGAGTAGGAAAGATTTATGTGTTAGTAAATTAAGCAGAGGCAGCCCAGAGAAAACAAAAGATACAAATACATGCAAGCCCACAGTATTCTTTAATATTCAGTTTTGCTCCCACATAATGTAATATATTTTAACAAGTTGAAAAACATAGAGAAAAGACAATGCTCCTAGTTAAAATGAAATTTGAATTTTAGATGTAAACTGTTTAAACAGCTGAACAATGTGATTTGTAGTCTTATTAAATCAAGAAAAAATTGCATACCCTTATTAAACATTGGTAAACAGTAGTAATTATAAAATCCCTAGCATATTTTCCACTCCTTAAATAAATTATACTCACTGCTTCTGTTACAGCATTTCAGTTTACAAAGGAATTTCATACATATTACCTCATTTAATCTTTAAAACAACACATTTCAGACAAGAATTATTATTCTTATTAAACAAATGGAGAAACTGTAGCCTAGAAGTTAAATCCAATATAACAAACCTAAGAATTGCATTGAGAGGCTAGATAAAAATTATTTTTTCTTCTTATTCTTGACCCCATATAGTCAGTTCTCATTAATCATGGTAATTATATTCTATAAGGTTTCCATGAACATGGATTCACAAATCCTGAGCCACTATTCTTAAGGGAAATAGAGGGCTAAGTTCCTGTGAGCATCTAGTAGCAAAAATTTCATCAGCTAATGAATACGCAATCTTGTTTCACATGAGTTCTTGTTTAAAGCCACCTTATTTTATATATATATATATATGTATATATATATATATATATATAAAATACACACACACATGTGAGCTTCACCAGTGGCTCAGTGGTATAGAATCCACCTGCAATGCAGGAGATGCAGCTTTGATCCCTGGGTGAGGAAGAACCCCTAGAGGAGGGCATGGCAACCCACTCCAGTATTCTTGCCTGGAGAATCCCATGGTGGGCTACAGTACACGGGGTTGCAAAGAGTCACACATGACTGAAGCGACTTAGCACATACACAGGCATGCAAATACACACACACACACACACACACACACACACATAGTTGACTGAACCCATGACCAATCCATGCCTGAATAAAACATATGTAACACACTTACATTCTTCATAAGGCACATCACAGCCTCCTTGTACTTAGAAACACTAGAGAGGACTTCAGAACTATACTTGGGGGGCATTTAAAACCATGGAATAACAAAAAGCACAAAAACTCCAAAGAAAAAATAAAACAGGGTACTCCACAGAACACAAGAGAACACTTGTTTACGATACTGCTACTGAACCTAACAGGCTATCTCACCAGACATGCAACAAAGCTCATCTACTGACAACAGACTGTGGTGAAGGAAAGTACAGTGTTTATTTGCAGATGCCAAGCAAGAAGAATAAGCAGCTAATGCTGAAAACTTCCCAGTGGCTGTCAGGTAGGGTTTTTAAAGGCAACATCAGGGGAGAGCATTTCAGGGTGTGTGATCAGCTCATGGACATCCTTCTGACTAGCTGGTGGTGATGGTTTTAGGAATCTTAATTATTAAACTTCAGGTTCCAACCAGTATGAGATCTATGTACTTGTGGATAGCATGTAATCAACATCCTTCCTGGATGGGGGTCTTAGTTTCTGCAGAGCAGCTCAAAGGTATGCATCAGATTATTATCCATACACCTTCAGGAAGAATTAGGAGTCTGTGACTCTATTGTTCAAGTTATTATTACTTTTCTTACTTGACTACTGTCCTTTGTTCGTGCATTTTCTACTTCTCTAAGGATTAATTGTTTGAGTCTGTTCTTTGAAACTTCAGGAAGGCCTAGGATACAACAGCTCTTTCTACAAACAAGAAGCAAGAACACGGAGGGGATGGTACCCAGGAGGGCCCCACAGGATGCTGCTTATTTTCAAATTGGACCAGAAACAAGGCAAAGCACTTTTTTGTTCATCCTCAGAATATGTGTACTGGTTGGGTGACCAAAATTGTTTGCCACTCCCCATATATCTACACCTGTCTTCAAATGATTCAGAAAGCGCTGTGAGTACTGACTTGGGGTTTACAAATTCATTTTGTAAAGGAAAAGGTCAGTTTTCATTCCAATCCCAAAGAAAGGCAATGCCAAAGAATGCTCACTACTGTACAACTGCACTAATCTCACACGCTAGCAAGGTAATTCTCAAAATCCTTCAAGCTAGGCTTCAAGAGTATGTGAACCAAGAACTTTCAGATGTAAGCTGGATTTAGAAAAGCCAGGTGAAGTAGAGATCAAATTGCCAACATACACTGGATCACAGAAAAAACAAGGGAATTCCAGAAAAACATCTACTTCTGCTTCATTGACTATGCTAAAGCCTTTGACTGTGTGGATCACAACAAGTTGGGGGAATTTTTTAAAGAGATGGGGTTACCAAACTGCCTTACCTGCCTCCCAAGAAACCTATATGCGGGTCAAGAAGCAACAGTTAGAACAAGACATGGAACAATGAACTGGTTCAAAATTGGGAAAGGAGTATGTCAGGCTGTATATGGTCACCCTGCTTATTTAACTTATATGCAGAGTATATCATGAGAAACACTGGGCTGGATGAATCAGAAGCTGGAATCAATATTGCCAAGAGAACATCTACAACCTCAGATATGTAGATAATACCACTCTAATGGCAGAAAGCAAAGAGGAACTAAAGAGTTTCTTGATGACTGTGAAAGAGGAGAGTGAAAAGCTGGTTTAAAACTTAATATTCAAAAATCTAAGATCATGGCTTCCAGTCCTATCACTTCATGGCAAATAGATGGGGGAAAAAAGTGAAACAGTGACAGATTTTATACTCTTGGGCTCCAAAATCACTGCAGATGGTGACTGCAGCCACAAAATTAAAAGACACTTGCCCCTTGCAAGAAAAGCTATGACAAACCTAGGCAGCACATCAAAAAACAGAGACGTCACTTTGCCAACAAATGTCCATATAGTCAAAACTATTGTTTTTCCAGTAGTTATGTACAGATGTGAGAGTTGGACCATAAAGAAGGCTGAATGATTTCTAAAAGAATCATAAAGAATTGATGCTTTCAAACTGTGGTGCTGGAGAAGACTTTTGAGAGGGAGCCCCTTGGACAGCTAGGAAGTCTAACCAGTCTATCCTAAAGGAAATCACCCTTGAATTGGGAGGATTGATGCTGAAGCTGAAGTTCCAATACTTTGGCTACCTGATGTGAAGAGCCAACTCATAGGAAAAGACCCTGATGCCAGGAAAGATTGAGGGCAGGAGGAGAAGGGGGCAACAGAGGACAAGATGGTTGGATGGCTTCACCAACTCAATGGACATGAATTTGAGCAAACTCTGAGAGATATGAAAGGTCGGGAAGCCTGGTATGCTGCAGTCCATGTGGCCACAAAGGGTCAGGAGTGACTTAGCAGCTGAACAGCAGCAATTGATTTAGTGAGCGGGCAAATTTGTCAATATAAAAGGCCACTAATAATGAGAATTGGTTGTATATCATCAGTTCATGTCTACTAAAGCTGTTTGTATATCCATCTTAAACAAGTAACTTAGAGAAAGTGGGGAAAGGGTGAAATATGTTCAGTGTCTAAATGTTAAGAGCAATGCTCTAGTGATGATCTAGAGCACAGATGAGGGACAAGGACTGCTCGTGAAGATGTTGCATGTCTTTAACCCCTCTCTGGACATGTGACTGTTTTATGCTGAGGGAATCCTGGTGAGAAAACACGTGTGAAGAGATGTATGGAGATGGAAGTGTTTGGATTTTAGGTTTACCCAACTGCACTCTGACTAAGCTGCTTAGGAACACAGTCTAAAGAAAATGATTATGCATCAGTATGAGTTCTCCAGAGAAGCAGAATCAAAAGGAATATATACATTCCAGGAACTGCAGTGGGCAAGCTGGAAACTCAGGAAAGCCGGTGGTGTGGTGTCAGTCTGAAGCTCTGAGAACCAGGAGCGCCAATGGTGTAATTGCCAATATGAGTCTCTCAACTACAAATTATCACTTGCCAGGAGCATTTGCCAGTGATTGAGCAGCAACAAGGGCATTTGTCAGCTGCCTGTGCTGCTGCAGCTACTGACCTCTGACACTCCTTGCAGGAAATTCAGGATGGAGAGCAAGGCACTCTGTGCTCCAGGGAAGCTGGGGAGACAGGTCTTTAGACAGGTAGATGTCTTTAGAAACTGATTTCATGATCCCAATCCTTGCATCTCCTCGTATCTAGAAAGCACTAAATCCCTTCATGGTGGCATCCGCTCTTCCTGACTAGCAGAAAATCTTTTGTAAAGTAAGGACTTGATCACATTGAACATGCCCTTCACCAAAACTTTATACATTGACCTTCCCCCACTGTCTCTCTGGAGCAGTCTCTCCGAGCTATCTGAGGTGCTGTCTCCCAGACTGCAGTTCTTATTCTGCCCCCAATAAAATTCAACTTGCAGCTCTCATGTTGTGCATCATTTTTTAGTTGACAAGTCTGCTGCTACTATGTCACTTCAGTCGTGTCCGTCTCTGTGCGACCCCGTCCCTGGGATTCTCCAGGCAAGAACACTGGAGTGGGTTGTCATTTCCTTCTCCAATGCATGAAAGTGAAAGTGAAAGTGAAGTCGCTCAGTCGTGTCTGACTCTTAAGAGACCTCATGGACTGCAGCCTACCAGGCTCCTCCGTCCATGGGATTTTCCAGGCAAGAGTACTGGAGTGGGGTGCCATTGCCTTCTCCAGTTGACAAGTCTAAAGGGGAGCAAATATGCCACTGAAAAATATACCTCTTTGACATAAGGTTTATCTTGAGGTGATTATTTTCAAGAAACAGTAGATACAGGAGACGCTCTGGAAACTGAAATAGAAGTTACCCGCCTGTAAGGGACATTTACATTTATAAGGGAAATCTCCATTTGTAAGAGTGTCTCCCTCTCTGTCCCAGGGAGAGAAAGAAAACTAAAACTCTAGAAACTCTTACCCATGAAGAAAGCATGGACTTAAATCTATGTAACAACCATGCCCTTGTTTGCTGTGCTTTTTCTGATAACCTCCAACAACTGGCTCCCTAACCCTGCCACCAACCAACATTTTCTTTTGTCTTTAGTTGGAGATGGTCTTTAAGGTGGTAGCTTGGACCACTCTGGAGAGTTACTTAGTTTTATTCAGTCTCTCCCATGTACATAGGAGGTATATATGTTATTAAACTTCTGTTTTTCTCCTATTAATCTGTCTTTCATATAGGAGGTTCTCAACTAAGAACCTAGAATGATAGAGGAAGAATAAATTTTTGTCCACTGCAGGTCTGCGTCCAAGGACAGTGGAAGGCTATGGTTCAGCACAGACAGAGAGAGCACATTCTCTCTACCTCGGACTTTTTGTTCTACTCAAACCTTCAGTGGATTGGATGAGGTCAGCCCTACTGGGGAGAGCAATCTGCTTTATTCAGTCTACCAACTCAAATGGTAATCTCATCCAGAGTTATCTTCACAGACATACCTAGAAAAGTGTTTCAACAAATATCTTGGCACCCTATGGCCTAGCCATGCTGATACAGAAAAGTAACCATTACATATCATATTTTCAACTTTTAAAAGATGGAATTATATATAAAAACAAGTCTGGACTTGCCTGGTGGTAGAGTGGATAAGAACTCACCTGCCAGTGCAGGGGACATGGGTTCAATCCCCGATCGGGGAAGATTCCACGTGCCATGGAGCCTCGACTACCGAGTCCATGTGCTGCAACTCCTGAAGCTCGTGCACCCAGAGCCTATGCTCTGTAACAGAAGAAGCCACTGCAATGAGGAACGCACACACGCCCCAGATGAAACCCAGTCCCTGCTCTCTGCAGCTGGAGAAAGCCCACGTGCAACAGTGAGGACCCACCACAACCAAACATAAGTGAATAAATAAATGTTAAAAGTGCTTAAGAAATATGAACAAGCCTACCAAGAATAAACAGAAAATAATGAAGCAGAAAGGAAGAAGAGACTTGATATATAACTTGCGAGATTAACCAGAGAAGGGCCTTTAGTTTGAATTGGTGTACATTCTCAGAATGTCAGAAATCACAATTTGCAGTAGAACACAGAATCACATTCCACTTTCAATGGTCTTGTGAATAGAGTAATTAAATATCTTAGAGGAATTAAATAACTTATAAATAGAGTAATTAAAAATACCTTGTAAACCTAATATAGCCTAGGGCCCAAAACTGAATCACAGACAAGAGTTAAGTGTATTATTAGAGGTTATCCTAAAAAACAGAGCGATCTTTTATATGCTATCTCTTTCCATGCAGGTGATCAACTGCTTTAAGAAAAAAGGTACATCTTTACAGCTTTGTTAATTAGGTAAAATGTAAACTGACAGCATGTAATTCTCTAAGAGGGTGATGATAAGTGGGGAGATGCTTCTGTGATCATCAAGGGTTGAATCATCAACCTCTAACTTCTGAGTCTTCTGCTAAAGCAGGGATATGATTTTGAGATTGAGATCACCGTGTTCATCTTTGCAGTGCAAAGACCTGGACCTACATATGGCATATCATTTGGCATTTGTTAAATGCTTTTTAAATCAAAATAAATGAAGAGATGGAAATTATAAGAAAATTCTAACATTCTTCACTAATTTCTACCTTAGGAACAACAATGACCTAGAGAGTGACCATGCTTTTGAAGTCACACTCCCTAGGAATCTGAAAAGACACAAATAACAGGGAACAAAGAAGAAACCTGTCACTTTTAGTGAAAGTGCTGCTTGAGAAGATAGAATTAACATTACCCATGAAGAGTGAGAATCTCAAAAGTGAGAAATTTTCTTTACCACCCATGTCTCCTAGGACCCATAAGGAAGCTACAGACAAGTGAAATATCCACACCTATTATGTCATAGAAAATGAAGAAATCAGCCAGGAAGCCAGCTATGATAAAATCATGAGACTAAACAGATATTTAACTGCAGAAATCAAATATGATTCATGCGGAAGCATGTTGCAATGGTTAAAATTCAACCAAAAAGCCTCAGGATTTTCAAGAAAGAAGTCACTGTGACCACTGTTGTGATAGGTTAAGATTTAACATGTCTTATTTAAATACCTTTAATCTACATGTTTATATAAGTAATTATCCCCATCTCAGGACTGTAACTTTCATAATAAGCATTAACTATAAAAATTTGGTGAGATGGTTTGTATTTTAATACACTAATATTTTAGACAAGAAATATAAATTAAATAGAAAAGATTTATCTATTCTTTTTAGCAGTCTCAAAAGAAACTTGAATAGAAATTCTATTGAAGCACATACATGAAGTTACAAAGAACACAACAGTAAACAGCTGAGTAGTGCCAGATTTTAAACAAATACAGTCATCTCAGTATAAGCAAAAGAAAAGGAAACAGATCAGCATTCAACTCATATGATTTTTCTTTTGAAAATATCAATAAGTTATCATTATCCTCTCTGGAATATTTAATAAATAGAAATCCTCTCAGGAGCTGTGAAAATTTTTCTGTTACAAAAAATTATAAACTTTGTGCATAAACATTCAGAAAGTTTTTCAAAATTTTTGTTTTGGAATATCAAAGTAGCCAAGTTCTTGGGATTTTCTGAGGAATAATGGCAGAGAGCATTACAAATAGAAAAACCACTGGAATTACAAGTTAAAAGTACAGAACTACAATGAAGTTCATTCTTTGAAAACTAATATGAACACAAATTAGCATTAAATGGAAAAGAAAAGGTTTTTAAAACATATAACAATATTTAGGTGACATTTGTCTTAGTGACAGTGTGAAAACTTTACAAAGTAAGCAAAATGTGAGCTAAGCACACAGGTTCCCAGCATAAGCCATTCATTACTGAAAACCTGACTATCAGCTACTAGGGTGTTTAGCAGATTACAGAGGAAAGCAGACTTCACATGTTGGTAGAGACATTATAAAGACATACGAGAAGGCATAATCCTTTAGCATTAAACAGCAAAAATTCTAGCAGAGACCGCCAGATTCAATGGCAATTAATGCAAGAATGTTTAAAGACATTCTCCATCATTCCCTATAAAATGAACAGCATCCATCTCTTCAGTAAATTTCTTGAAATTCTACCCAAACTTGTCATGTTCTCCCTAGCTCCCACGTGACTCCTCTAAGTCTCTTCTATTTCTTTTAAGATGTTATCTACTCATAAAAATAAACAAGCAAACAAAAAAGAATGTCTTTCTTTTTTTTTTTTTTACACAATTCCATTGTCAAATTAAAACATACTGACTAGTTCTAGCATCTTTGTGGCAACTACAATCTGGGCTTCCTTCCCCACTTAATGTTCTTCAATAATCAGGGACAGTCTAGGGAGTTAGAAAATTGCATTGCTTAGCTGACCCTGCCTTTAACATACTTTACAAGGCAATCATGAAACATCAAACTAATTACCAACCAAAAATCCTTTACTCCTGAAAATACACAACATAGTACAGCAACCATGAATCTAAAAACTCTTTTAAAAATATTTTGGGTAGAAATTTGGAGTGTTCAAAAATTAAAAGATATACTTGCAGGCTTTCCCAGGGCTTTACTGAATAATCCAGACAATGCCTTTCTGGTATTCCCATTCTTCATAAGTGAAAGGGGAATGTTACTGATGTGCTATTACATACATTCATATGCTTATGCAATAACGATTGGATGACAGCAATTAGATATTTAAGAAATCTCTGTTAAGTTGCCAAGTTCTGAACTCTAAAGGAGAGCCATAGCGTTGCTTTTTACATTTATTTTTAATTGAAAGATAATTGCTTTACAATATTGTGCTGGTTTCTGCCACACATCAACATGAATCAGCCATAGGTATACACGTGTCCCCTCCCTCCTGAACTTCCCTCCCACCTCCCATCCCATCCCTCTAGAAGGTCACAGAGCCCTGGTTTGAGTTCCCTGAGTCATACGGCAAATGCCCATTGGCTACCTGCTTTACATACAGGAGTGTAGATGTTTCCCTGCCACTCCCTCCATTCACTCCACTCTTCTTCCCCACTCCCAGCCCATGTCCACAAGTCTGTTTTCTATACCTGCATTGCCACTGCTGCCCTGAAAATAGGGTCATCAGTACCATCTTCCTAGATTCCATATAAATGTGTTAATATACAATATTTGTTTTTTCTCTTTCTGACTTATTTCACTCTATATAATAGGCTCATTAGAACTGATTCAAATGTATTCCCATTTGTGGCTGAGCAATATTCCATTGTACATATGTCCCACAGCTTCTTTTTCCATTCATCTGTCGGTGGACATCTAGATTGCTTCCATGTCCTAGCTATTGCAGATAGTACTGCAAGGAACATTGGGATACATGTGTCTTTTTCAGTTATGGTTTCCCCAGGGTATGTGCCCAATAATAGGATTGTTGGGTCTTATGGTAGTTTTATTCCTTATTTTTTAAGAAATCACTATACTATCTTCCATAGTGGCTGTATCAATTTACATTCCCACCAGCAGTGCAAGAGGGTTTTCTTTTCTCCACACCCTCTCCAGCATTTATCGTTTATAGACTTCTTGATGAGGGCCATTCTGACCATTCTGAGGTGATACATCATTGTAGTTTTAATTTGCATTCCTTTAATAATGAGCAATGCTGAGCACCTTTTCATGTGTTTATTAGCCATCTATATGTCTTTTTTGGAGAAATGTCTGTTTAGATCTTCTGCCTAAATTTGATTGTGTTGTTTGTTTTTCTGCTACTGAGTTGCAAGAGCTGCTTGTATATTTTTTAAATTAATACTTTGTAAGTTGTTTCATTTGCTATTATTTTAAGAGAGCCATAGCATTTTAAAACTTTCTAAATGATTTGTAAACTTGTCAGCCTACTTGTGTGTGTCAAAATAAAACAAAAAAACTAGAACAACAATATAAAACACAGGGTCTGGAACACAGTAGACACATAATCTGTTCTTCAGCATCTCCTTTCTCCTTCTACCTTTCTTTTTCACTCTCTCCCTCTGCTCTATTTCCTGTGTGTTTCTGTGCATATAACATCTTTTGTAAAATGAGAACCAAACTTGCCCCTACAAAGCCTTTCCTTGACCTCCAAACCGCTATATTCCTCTCAGTGCCTTAAGCACTTCTGTGATTTGTACCAGACAGTGCAGCTGGTAGCAATGTAGTCCTTTTAAGTCTTTGTATCTTATCTCCAAATGAACTTGTACGTCTTTAAAGGGAGAAAGTGCAGATTCTCTAACATCTATTCTAAAGTTGCTTATGCACACGTATAATACCCAAACACAAGGCTTAATCAATAAATAGCATTTTGACTATTCATTCTACCTCTATAACAAAGGGACAGGACTGATGGATCAAAAAAAAGTGATAGATTTTACTTTTTTGGCCAGTACATTTTATGTTTCTACTACACACAACACACATCCACAAACTGAGGAAGTTACCCCTTGAAAATCAAACAAGAGAAAATGGGTTTGAACTATAACAAAGGAGATTTTTGACATCAGTTTCCGAAGAGTAAAATTATTCTCACGTGATCTTAAAAAACTATATAATTCACCATTAGCCTGGTAATTTCCTTCATCAATGTGGTCAGTTTGATAGCTTAGAGCAATCAGAATTAATATGGACTAAAAAATTTAATGCAAAAGATTTATATACTTCTATTGGCATGTTGAATGGAGACATCAATAGTTAGAGAATCTCTCCACTGTTGATCTTTATTGGTACTAGATTCTCATGTGACTGATTCGTAAGTCAGAAAAAGTAAATAACCCTACAAATATTGTCAAAGTTTTAAGAGTCTATGAAATTTTGTTTCTAGGTACATAATTTGATATCTATCTCAAAATCAAACAGAATGAGGAACACTAATATGAAGTAATTGCCCACATATGCAAAACACAGGGGTGGAAAAAATACCAACATCTTTAAATGTGTTAGAATTTGTTTTTGAAATGCATCTTGTTGCTTTTAAACAAAATGTCAGCATGTGATTAAAAAGTTCTAAATGCAGTGTTTCAATCAAGCAGAAATAAATCATGAAGGACTTTAGGGGGAAATGTTATTTCATCCAATGTAACTAGAAAATAAACAAGTCTCAGCAGAGAAAACAAATATTGCAAGCTTGACGTAGAAACCAAATCTCAGTGCATCCAAAGAAAATAAGCAAAATTAACATTTCCCCTCAGCAGTCCCTCTTGACAGATGGTCCTTTACTCTCATGCACAGAAAAATCACTTCAAGGTTCAGGAAGATGATAGTAAGTCTCTAGATGAATTGT
Organism: Odocoileus virginianus; assembly: GCF_023699985.2. Taxonomy (NCBI): domain Eukaryota; kingdom Metazoa; phylum Chordata; class Mammalia; order Artiodactyla; family Cervidae; genus Odocoileus; species Odocoileus virginianus. The sequence continues at coordinate 54,882,122 of NC_069694.1, forward strand.
CAGATATCCATTATAACAGTAAAAACAATTACTATTAAAGCATGGGGAATTATGAACACAAAAACATATATAATCAAATAATAAAATGCTAATAAATATATATTTATTTATATATATATTTGAATCCTTTTAACATATAAGTGTGAGAACAATTAAAATAAAAAATTATGTTAGAATGGCATGCTTATAGCTTGCATTTTATTTAAATGTCTTTAATATATAAACATTGTTTATAACTAAGGTGATATTTAATAATTTTCTAGAAATGTGTCTTTTTAATCAAATCTTCATTTAATAAAATATTCTTTTCCTTTACAGAAAATTAAGTCTTCACCATCTTGATATTTTTGATATATCTTCTGTGCCATGGCTTACAAAAGATTACAGTTTTTAATCACACCAAAGCTGCCTTTAATCCCTAATCCAGTAAACTTCTCTTTCTTGTTTATAGATTTCCTGCAACCCATCATGTAGTCTAACACACCAGTCTTTAAAGAAAAAAAAAAAACTATCTTCCCTAGGAGTTCATCTTCTCCTTTGGATCTTTACATTATTATACTTTTCTCCTTACTTAGACCCTTAAACCAAACCTGCTCCATGAGTGGAAACAGTCTTCATAGATTTGCCTTCTTCCCTCAGCTATTTTTCTCCTCTAGCTTTACCTACTACTTTTATTGAGACTGTGTGTTAAATTGCTGCAGTTGTGACTGATTCTTTTCAACCCCATAGACTGTAGCCCTCCAGGCTCCTCTGTCCGTGAAATTCTCCAGGAAAGGATCCAGATGTGGGTTGCCATGCACTCCTCCGGGGGATCTTCTCAACCCAAGGACTGAACCCCTGCCTCCTATCTCTTTCACTGGCAGGCGGGTTCTTTACCACTGGCACCTCCTGGGAAGCTCACATTTATTGTAAGTGCTTACAAATTTGCATTTCCAGCCACAATCTCACTTTGGGGTTCTAATGCTGAAATCTTAATTTTCTGACAGATTGTTCTATTTTATTATTCACCAGTGCTCTGATTTTCTACCTATTAATACTTAACAAGTCTGAAATGTTGAAGAGCCATCTTCTCCACCACTCTCCTTTATGTCCAAAATCCAGTTGGTCAAATATCACAGCCTTTACACTGTCCCCATCCTGGCCATTTCCATCCCCCACAAAAACAGTGAACATCTTTATCATCCTCTCTCTACACGAGCAGTATCCAAAATGGCCTGAGTATATTCAAAAGGGTAATACATCAATACACTTGGGCATCTGTATTTCTATATTTATTAAAATCTTATAATATCTATAAGATATTAATATACACAGTTTATAAACAAATAAACATATATGGTAGTATGTGCTCCAAATTTTTTAATGAAAGGAATATACAATCAAAAAAGTTTGGATACTTCTGAAAAAATATTTTAAAGGCCCTCTAAAATGTAGAGAATCTGCCCAAAATGCAGGAGACCAGGAGACACAGTTTCACTCTCTGGATCAGAAATATCCCCTGGAGGAGGAAACGGTAACCCACTCCAGTGTTCTCACCTGGAGAATCCTATGGTAACGGGGAGCCTGGTGAGCTACAGTCCATGGGGTCACAAAGTCAGACATGACTAAGTGACTAACCATGCACACACAAAAGGTTAAGTTACCTTTCCTACTCTGAGCATTTATCCTCTACCTCATGAGCACATGACTGCCAGATGAATGTTTCCCAGGCCTAACAATGTCCCCTCACTATCAGGGGCTCCCCATTGCCTCCTCATTGAAACCCAATCTCAGGATCATGGCACTCAAGGTCAATCACGTGCTGATCAGACCCTTTCTCCAAACAAATGCACATAAACACACATTATTTTTCCAGCCATAACTTTTACTCCTATTTTCATAATCTCATCAATCCAATAAAATTAAAACATCTGTCATTATCTAAAATATACTAGTGACTCTATAGTTCTATGAATGCATAAACCTAATAAAAGCCAGGCCTTCATGCAAAGAGCTAAATAATAATAAGTATACAGAGCCATATTTATGGAAGCTCATTTCAACAATCAAAAACAAGTCTTAATGGAAATCCAGTCTACTTGCATGACTTTCGGAATATGAAAGGGGATTCAATTTCTCATCTACACAAACTCATCTCAACTTCTTCTCTCACTAATACCCAGTTCTTTTGTCTAACAAATGCTCTGGAGTCTCTTATATACCAAACCCCCAACAACCCTCCCTACTTTAGTCCATGAAATATGTCTTTCTCTCTCTACTCGCCATTGTTGCTCATCCTATTATGTACCTTTTCTGTGTAAGAAAAGCTGTGTAATAACAAGATATTTCCTTTCACTGGCATTGTCCAACATGTTCTTCAGAAAAACAAAAACAGAATTTCTATTAGGGGAGGGGGCCAGAAGAGATGAGAAATATGTACATAATCTGTGTGGTGGGTTGTGTGTGATGGAGACAGAACACTCAGACATTAATTGAAAGCATGTCTATACTCTGGGCCATCACAACATACTGTCAGTCATGAAAAATCTGTTTATCTCTAAAAATTGAAATCCTTTTCAGTTTTCAAGATATGATTAAAATTGAGTCTCCATGATTTCCTACAATATAAGTTAGTTTCTTTGCTCTCACTGGCCATTATTCTTGATTTATTTTCTAATACATTTTTAACATACAAACTTTCAATATAGTTACCATCCTATCCAAATTTTCCTAATACATTGAAAACTTTTGAAAGTCTGGGATTAAATCCTTCTCTTTGAATCCACCATAGTATTGATAAGAAAGTAGTGCAAATAAGTAGACGTTATGTAAGAGAATATCAAATAGTGTCATGGCTTCAGCAGACCTTTTGAACACAACTTGTTATATTTTCTTCCTTGTCCTTTTTCGGGGTGGAGGGGTGGATATTACTGTTTAGTAGTCTTGATAGTCTTGGGCATAGTTTGCACAGAGACCATATCTCTAAATCAGAATATATACTGCAAGATTCACTGTGATAATACTTATGCTAACTTCAAGTTGGGCAAAATATTTTATAACCTAACTTTAAATCTGTTACTCTTCAAAATGTAAAAATTAGAAAACAGCAAGAGCAGAACAGGAATAGCTTTTGACTTAAAAATAGCAGATTTGTTTGAGGTCAACAGCCAGTTATTTAAATGAAGCAGTAATTAAATCAGTAAAACATAAATTACAAAAATTGTTTAGGATTGTTAAAAGTGATTAAATGCACAAGGAATGATACAACAGAAGTAGTCACAAAAGGAGAAATCTAACAGACTTCTTTTGCTTTCAAGATTCTGGAAACACATTTAGTAATTCATTCATTCATTCAAAAAATACTTTGATTATTTAGTACTTGTCAGATATTATATTGTAAGGACCTACCATAGATTAAAGATGACTGAGAAAACCATCCATTTCTTAAAGTGTTAAAAAATTAGAGCTGTTCAACAGCTTAGTGATTTAAAGTAGTCTATGAATATATAATCATTCAGTATTCAAAAATCAAATGACTTATTGAGTGTTGTGTGACAAGTAATTTGCCAGGCTGGCACTGGTAATATAAAGAAAATTCAGTCCAGATGCTAAAGGAACTTGTAATTCTGTCCCATAAGAGATGCATTCGCAATGTGCAAGGAAAGCATAAAGAAGCCCTTAACTCTGCCCAGAAGATGACAAAGAACTCAGTCAGGAGTTGACCTTTAGAAGGTACCATGATGGATAAGCGGTGCCTCACTTGTTAAAGGAATAGAAGAGAGAAATTGCAGTCAGAGGTAACTGCATGCGCTACGGCATAGAGGAATCAGAAAGTATGACATGTTTTATGAACAAAAGGTCATTAAACTGGAACAAAGCTTGAATACAGACGAGGGGCAGGACCAGACTGTAAAGGGCCTTATGTGCCACATAAGGATTCTGGTCTTTAATACATTCTGAATAGAATGGAACTCTTTATGTGTCTTAAGCAAGTGAGTAGCATATCCACATTTATAACGGAGGCAAAAAATTTTTTGCTGAAACATAGAGCGATGGAGAGCATCCTTGGTGGTTCAGATGATGGAGAATCTGCCTGCAATGCAGGAGACCAAGGTTCGATCCCTGGGTTGGGAAGATCCCCTGAAGAAGGGCCTGACTACCCACTCCAGTGTTCTGGCCTGGAGAATCCCATGGGCAGAGGAGTCTGGAGGGCTGCAGTCCACAGGATTGCAAAGAGTTGGACAGTTGGACATGGGTGAGTGACTACACACACACATAAATGCATGAATGAATGTTAGTCGTTCAGTCGTGTCCAGCTCTATGTGACCCCGTGGACTGTGGTCTGCCAGGCTCCTCTGTTCATTGGACTCTCCAGGCAAGAATACTGGAATGAGTAGACATGCCCTCCTCCAGAGATTCATCCTGTTTGACCATTCATCCTGGTCATCCTGACCCAGGCCTCCTGCATTGCAGGCATACTCTTTACCATATGAGCCACCAGGGAAACCACATTTGATACTAAATAGACAAAACAGTCTATTCAGTAAAGACAAGAATTTTTCCTGAAGTCAAGGGGAATAAATAAAAGGACACAACAATGTTTGGATATTAAATCAGCAGAGCTTAGTAATAATATGGTATAAAATGGAAAAGAAAGAAAAGTGAAAATTGGTTTCCAGGTGACAGGTTTGGATGACTAAGAGCTTGGTGGGTGTTTTTATAGAAACAGAGAATATGTCATGGTTATAGCTATACAATATCTGCTATCAACTTGAAAATTAAGTTTCCAAGTCTAAATCATTTACTCAAGCTTATCCTGGGGATACACATATTGGCAAGTAAAGAAAAATTAAGGTGGCTTCAAGATCATAAGGTATGGTTTAAATTTTACTTTCTAGTTAATTTGTTGTATTATATAGATATGTATAATTAATAAAAAGTTTCCTTGTTTTAAGTAAACTTGCTACAATAAAACTGGGATTTATTTAAATGATTAATGTTACCGTTTTCTTTTTAAAAAATGAATCACTGACCTCAACAAGAAAATTTCTTTAGCATTATCTTAAATAGAGTGTTGCTTGGTGATTTTAAAGTAAGATTACACTGGGGTGGAAAAACTTGACTGATATATGTACCTATTGCTAAGACAGATAGCTGTTTTTCACCAGAACAGGGATACTGGCTGTTCACGGATCGTGGCTGCTGTGATGGGTTGGCGTCCACACTGCTCTGGGTGTTGGTCCCATGAATACCACCACAGCTTATTGCACAAACTAGGAAAAAGTTGAGGTGAATTAACATGGCAACTGAATTTAACAAACATCTATAGAAGGATCACACAGCACTCTGCAAATAAGCTTCTAATAAACCAGAACAATGTCTTTCTTATTAAGCATGCATAAAATCATATCTAAAGGAGAGAGTTGGACAAATTGAGTGCAGCATGACATATACACATCATCGTGTGTAAAACAGACAGCCTGTGGGAAGCTGCTGTGTGCTCACAGGGCAGTCAGCCTGTTGCCCTGTGATGATCTAGAAGGGTGGGGTGGGGTTGGGGGTTTAGGGAAGGTTCTAGAGGGAGGAGACATGTGTATATTTATGGTTGATCCATACTGTTGTATAGCAGAGGTCAACACAATATTGTAAAGCAATTATCCCCCACTTAAAAAAATATTTTTAAGGAAAGTAAAAGAAAAATGCAGTTTTTTAAGAAATACCCATGTCTGTTTATGAAAAACTAGTAAGTAGAATTGCAATGTCCCTATTTGGTGGTCCTGTGATATTTAATTTCATTACTTTTTCAAGATCATCATACAACTTCTGTAATTCCAACAGCAACAACATGCTAAGGAAAATTAGGAGGTTCCCCTAGGTACCTGAAAGTCAGACTGACTTACTGAGGAGTATTTCAGGAGAACTGGGATATGTGAAGCAGGTTATACCAAGGAAAGAAGAGTTCAGCCGGACGGGGTCTAGCAGGAGTCTCAGTTCAGCCTGATCCCAAGAGGGACTGTGAAACACAAATTGCACTGAGTTCGTTCTTGTTTGAGACACGGGATCAGCTCTTTATATACACATGTCATTCAGTCATTGATACTTGGCCTAAGAGTGGGTGAAGATGGGGAGTGTATAATCTGGGGACACATTAGCTCTCACTGGGCCAGAGGGATGAGTGCCCTTGAGGGAACTGGATGAAACAACAGTATCTACTTTGGGGGCATAATACAGAATTAAAAAATAAAATATTCTCTCTTGCATGAAGTCCAAGTAAGCAGTTAATAAACAAACTGATTAAGGCCACAAGGGGCTAAGAAGAGAAAATAAATATTAACATGAGATGTATACATTCTAGTCAAAATTTTTATACACAGAAGTTAAATTTTTTTTGTTGTCTCATAGTATATGGCACCTTAGGTTCCATGTATGTTGTGTGTGCTTAGTCATGCAAATGTGTCTGACTCTTTGTGACCCTTTGGAGTGTAGCCTGCCAGGCTCCTATGTCCATGAAATGCTCTAGGTGAGAATACTGAAGTGGGTTGCCATTTCCTCCTCCAGGGGGTCTTCCCTACAGAGGAATCAAACCCGGGTCTCCTGCACTGCAGGGAGATTCTTTACCTGCTAAGCCACTGGAACAGCCAGATTCAAACCCACACGCCCTGCAGTGGAAGCACAGAGCCTTACCACCACTGGACCGCCAGGGAAGTCCCACCCAGGAGTGAAATTTAATCATAAGTTCCACTGAAGTTTATATGGTACTTGTGACCGATGATGCTGGGAAAGCTTGAAGGCAAAAGAAGAAGAGCGCAGCAGAGGATGAGATGGTTAGATAGAATCACTGACTCAAGGAATGTGAATCCGAGCAAACTCCAGGAGATAGTGAGGACAAAGGAGCCTCGTGTGCGGCAGTCCATGGGGCTGCAAGGAGCTGGATGTGACTTAGCAACTGAACAAGAACACTGACCTAGGGAGCTCTGGCAGTCTAATTCTAAGCTGGCTTCAGGATCTCCACTCCCTGCCGTTGTGCCCTGCGGAACCTCCTCCCTTGGGTCTGAGAGGACCAGTGATTTGCTGATAGAATATGGCAAGGGTGATAGATGGCACTCCCATGACAACATTTTGTTATGTAAGACTCCCTCTTAGCCAACTAGAGGGACTATCGTGCCTTCATGAAGAAGCAGATACCTTGCTGTGAACTGCCAATCCAGAGAGTCACATGGCAGAGAAGTGCAAGCGGTCTCCAGGACTTGAGAGTAGCTTTCAGTCAGCAAAAAGCCAGGGCCCTCAGTGGCGTGACCACAAAGAAATGAATTCTATCAAAAATCTGCGGGTCTTGGAAGAGAATCCCACCCTAGTCAAAGCTCCAGGTAAGAAAACAGCCTGTCCAACACTTTGATTTCTAACTCTGAACCCCTAGGGAGAGAATCCAGCTAAGTCACATCATGATTTCTGACCAACAAAAACTGCAAAGTAATGTATGTGGTCTTAAAACATTAACTTTGTAGTAATTTGTTATCAAATAAAAAATGAATATGCCAAGTAACTAGAAAAACATGGAAAATTGGATCTCTAATATGTTACTTGAGGGACTGTTAACTGATACAACCTCTTTAGAAAACTATTTGGCAGTATCTACAAATGCCAAAAGTTATGACCACCACCACCACCAACAACAACAAAGTTTTGACCAACCTAGACAGCATATTGAAAAACAGAGACATTACTTTCCCAACAAAGGTCTGTCTGGTCAAGTCTATGGTTTTTCCAGTGGTCATGTATGGATGTGAGAGTTGGACTGTAAAGAAAGGTGGGCGCTGAAGAATTGATGCTTTTGAACTGTGGTGTTGGAGAAGACTCTTGAGAGTCTCTTGGACTGCAAGGAGGTCCAACTATTCCATCCTAAAGGAGATCAGTCCTGGGTGTTCATTGGAAGGGCTGATGCTGAAGCTGAAACTCCAATACTTTTGCCACCTGATGCAAAGAGCTGACTCATTGGAAAAGACCCTGATGCTGGGAAAAATTGAAGGCGGGAGGAGAAGGGGACGACAGAGGGTGAGATGGTTGGATGGCATCACCAACTCAATGGACATCAGTTTGAGTAAACTCCAGAAGGTGGCGATGGACAGGGAGGCCTGACATGCTGCAGTCCATGGGGTCGCAAAGTGTTGGACATGACTGGGCAACTGAACTGAACTGAACAAATGCCAAGTATCTACACCCATGCTATGACTCAGCAATATAACTCCTAAGTATATATCAATCTCAAATGTTTGCACATGTTCACCACAAAACAGGATCCACAGTGTTCCTACAAGTACTCTCATACAGCCCAAACTGGAACCTGCTGATTATTCTAGTCTACATAACCGATAAATAAATGTGTTATAATAACCCAGCTGAATGCTGTGAAAAAAGTGAAAGTCACTCAGTCATGTCTGACTCTTTGCCACCCCATGATCTATACAGTCCAAGGAATTCTCCAGGCCAGAATACTGGAGTGGGTAGCCTTTCCCTTCTCCAGGGGATCTTCCTAACCCAGGGATCAAACTCAGGTCTCCTGCATTGTAAGCAGATAGATTCTTTACTAGCTGATCCACAAGGGAAGCCCAAGAATACTGGAGTGAGTAGCCTATCCCTTCTCCAGTAGATCTTCCTGACTCAGGAATTGAACTGGGGTCTCCTGCATTGCAGGCAGATTCTTTACCACCTGAGTTATCAGAGAAGCCCAAAGAACTACAACTCATAGCATGAACATGGATGAACCTTGCATTCATAATATCAAATGAAATAAACCTGACACAAAATATTACACATTGTCTATATATCCAAAGCTCAAAGCCAGGAAAACTAGTCTTTGGTGTCATAAACCAGGATAGTGGTGATTCCTTGGGAGTAATGACTGAAAGAGGTACAAATGGGGCTCCTAAGGCTCAGAAAAATATGAAAGGTGTTTTTCCTTTATGTGGATGGTACTTTATCAATTAGCATACTAATGATTTGTATAATAACAATATGCTCATTATTGTCAATAAAATATTATCTTGAAAACTAGTATAATATCCTAGTTTTATATATCTCATATTCATAAATAGATATGTTAGGAATATTTCATGAGGAATCTATGGAGACATACCAATCACTGTGACTTGATTTTCATGTAATTTGTCAAGCACTAAAAGAAAACATAAAGATAAATTTTGGGGTGGTTGTCAAGATCTTTAAATATCCTATACCTTTAATAGTGTAAAAAATTATAAACTTTTGTAAGACATAACAGATCAACAAATGAAAAAGCAGCTGGGAATCCGAAAAAGGTATTTGCAAAATATGTGACAGACAAAAGAGGTTGCATCCTTAACATGTATACATAGGTATAAGCATGAGTATATACATGTGTTCGTGTGTATGTATGAGCATGAGTATGTACGTGTGCTCATGTGTACGTGTGCATGAGCATGAATATGTACGTGTGTTCATGTGTATGTGTGTATGAGTATGTACGTGTGTTCATGTGTATGTGTGTATGAGCATGAGTATGTACGTGTGTTTGTGTGTACGTGTGTATCAGCATGAGTATGCATGTGTGCTTGTGTGTACGTGTGTATCAGCATGAGTATGTATGTGTGTTCATGTGTACATGTGTACAAGCCTGAGTGTGTATGTGTGTTCATGTGTATGTGTGTATGAGCATGAATATGTATGTGCATTCATGTGTATGTATGAGCATGAGTATGTACGTGCGTTCATGTGTATGTATGAGCATGAGTATGTACGTGTGTTCATGTTTATGTGTGTATGAGCATGAATGTGTATGTGTGTTCATGTGTATGTATGAGCATGAGTGTGTACGCGCGTTCATGTGTATGTGTGTATGAGCATGAGTATGTACGTGTGTTCATGTGTATGTATGTATAAGCATGAGTATCTATGTGTGTTCATGTGTATGTGTGTATGAGCATGAGTGTGTATGTGTGTTCATGTGTATGTATGAGCATGAGTGTGTACGTGCGTTCATGTGTATGTGTGTATGAGCATGAGTGTGTACGTGCGTTCATGTGTATGTGTGTATGAGCATGAGTGTGTACGTGTGTTCATGTGTATGTATGTATAAGCATGAGTATCTATGTGTGTTCATGTGTATGTGTGTATGAGCATGAGTGTGTATGTGTGTTCATGTGTATGTATGAGCATGAGTGTGTACGTGCGTTCATGTGTATGTGTGTATGAGCATGAGTGTGTACGTGCGTTCATGTGTATGTGTGTATGAGCATGAGTGTGTACGTGTGTTCATGTGTATGTATGTATGAGCATGAGTATGTACGTGTGTTCATGTTTATGTGTGTATGAGCATGAATGTGTATGTGTGTTCATGTGTATGTATGAGCATGAGTGTGTACGTGCGTTCATGTGTATGTGTGTATGAGCATGAGTGTGTACGTGTGTTCATGTGTATGTATGTATAAGCATGAGTATCTATGTGTGTTCATGTGTATGTGTGTATGAGCATGAGTGTGTATGTGTGTTCATGTGTATGTATGAGCATGAGTGTGTACGTGCGTTCATGTGTATGTGTGTATGAGCATGAGTGTGTACGTGCGTTCATGTGTATGTGTGTATGAGCATGAGTGTGTACGTGCATTCATGTGTATGTATGTATAAGCATGAGTATCTATGTGTGTTCATGTGTATGTGTGTATGAGCATGAGTGTGTATGTGTGTTCATGTGTATGTATGAGCATGAGTGTGTACGTGCGTTCATGTGTATGTGTGTATGAGCATGAGTGTGTATGTGTGTTCATGTGTATGTATGAGCATGAGTGTGTACGTGCGTTCATGTGTATGTATATATAAGCATGAGTATCTATGTGTGTTCATGTGTATGTGTGTATGAGCATGAGTATGTACGTGTGTTCATGTGTATGTATGAGCATGTGTATGTATGTGTGTTCATGTGTATGTGTGTATGACCGTGAGTGTGTATGTGTGTTCATGTGTATGTATGAGCATGAGTGTGTACGCACGTTCATGTGTATGTGTGTATGAGCATGAGTATGTATGTGTGCTTGTGTGTATGTGTGTATCAGCATGAGTATGTACGTGTGTTCATGTGTATGTATGAGCATGAGTGTGTACGTGCGTTCATGTGTATGTGTGTATGAGCATGAGTATGTACGTGTGTTCATGTGTATGTATGAGCATGAGTATGTATGTGTGTTCCTGTGTATGTGTGTATGAGCGTGAGTGTGTATGTGTGTTCCTGTATAAATCCAAAGTCAGTCAGAAATAGCTATTCAAGAGAAAAATGAAAAAATACCATAAAAAGAAAATGTTATAAATTTAAATGAGCTCAAAACATAAATTCTAAATAAGTAAATATCATTTCTAACCCACCAGTTGGGAAATATTTAAGTGATTACTGACCAGTGATAATCAGGGTGAGCAAACAGGTACACTCCACCTCTGCTACTGGCAGTGCAAATCGGTTCCACTTTTCTGAAGAGGCTTGCTCATATTTTTGCATGCCATTAGCCTAATAATTCAAATTCTAGAATTCTGAATAGAATCGGAGACAGATTTAAAGATTCATGTAAGAGATGAATGCTACCAACGCATTAATAGTTTAAAATATTAGAATATATCATGGAGAGCACATTATCTTTTCAACAGCTCACACAAACTTTCCTTAGGAGAGAGCTACCTTTGTTGAAAAGATACAAGTGAAATAAAGGAGTAGGGTGGAGACCGTAGATACCTACGTCATCCTGCACAATTGACCAAAAATACTATTTTTAAGCTCAGCATCCAGAATCTGCATACTCTACACAAACATTGGAAAAGAATTAAAAAATTAGTAAGATGAGTGAAGGAGTCCTCCAGCCTAGAAAAGAAGTTAACGACCTCAAGGGCCCTTGCCGAACCACCTGACTTCGGGGATGACAAAACTGAACTTTAAATCCCACTCCGATGCTCCAGGCAGATTGCGTCATCCCGGGACCCCCCACCCCCCGTTCATCCGCCTGACTAAATCTTCCCGTATATTTTCTGCAAAACCTCCCCTTAAGTATGAAGCGTCCCTGATCCCACACACGCTCAGCCTGATCGTTAGACTGACTGTCACCCCTCCTTGCCTAAATAAAGGTAACCTGTCTCCAATGAGGTCATCTTCCTTTCTTAATTGCCTCCTCTCTAACTATACCTTACAATGAGTTGTATGGAAAACAAAATAAATTCCCTGGAAGTCTTATAGAAAGTAACAGGGAAGAGTAAATGCTATGACAAAAATATACATTTAAAATGGCAACCCACTCCAGTATTCTTGCCTGGAGAATCCCATGGACAGAGGAGCCAGGTAGGCTACAGTCCACGGGGTCACAAAGAGTTGGACATGACTGAGCAACCTCACTTTCTTTTCTTTCTTTTCTAATATCTTTAACAAATTTACCTATTTCATTCATCTTGATTCACTTAATTGATTTAGTTTTAAATATTCACATTTAAACTTTGAAATTTTAACCCGTATCTTTAGTTAGCAGAGTAAGGAACATTTATGAAAACCTCTTCCAATGTAGTCACATTTAAATCCATTTAAAACTACTTTTACAACAATGCAATAAAATTGACATATTTTCTAAAAAAACATATTGAGACAGCTCCTGGAATAGCTTTAAGAAAAATCCATATAGGAAGATCCTCTCTAGATAAAAAGCTAGAACACCATCATTTTTCAGAAGTTATTTGTTATTTGTAAGATGTGGTCTCCTTAAATTTTTCCAAGTAGAATGTGAGTTGAATCTGTAAAGAGTTTGAAAAACACATTCTTCTTAGTATTTCCATGCAGATGTATATGTGTGAGTGATACGTGAGACATTGTTTATTGTTAAAGAGTTATTGTGATCTGCTGAGGAACTTAAATTATTCATAGCTCCAGTTTACAAAGAGGTAACTTAGGAAGACTATTGTTACAGAGAACTATTCAATCAGTCCTTGACTTCACTGAAGACGGAACACTTTATCTGACTGAGGAAGCATCGAACACAACACGGGAAGCCATAACTAATATATTCAAAGGATGAGCTCTAAGGAGGAATTCCTATTCTGTTTTTCTACTTCTTGGGCCCTAGTTCCTTTGTAAATGAAATATGTGTAAACAGCATTTTTATCACTTGCTTGACAAAGGCATTTTTTACCTACTCTATGAATATTGTTAAACACTCTGCTTTGTATGGTGTAATGAAACAGGCAGTCTCCCTTAGAATGGAAAAGTTTTCAAGACAAACACAGTCAAGTTGAAAGAGATAAGTGGTCACTGACTTTGTCTTATGCCATTTTACAATTCTGCCCAGAGACAAAATACAAATAGTCATGAAATTTTGTTTAAAAATTTGAGAGATTATTATTATTAATAACTCTGACACAGCATCAATTATCTTTCCTCCCAGGTTTTAAAAATATGCCTGCTTTAATAAAAGATGAAGTGTTGAGTTCCTAAATTTGATATATCTGGTCTAGAAAATATCAAGATTTTAAGAAAATGTATGTAAATAAATAATATGAGTATGCAAAAGGAAATGAAAGTGACAGAGATGTATTTGTATTGTGAAGAATTTACACTGAAAAAATATCAAGTGAAAAAGCACACAAACACAACTTCACTATTTTTTCTTCTTTTTCTCTTTTATATTTCAAATAAACTGATTTCTGAGAAAGGTAATGAGCTAGTAAATGTGACCACAATTCCAGGGGGCCAGTGCACCAAATTAACTGAAGCTGCTAGTTGGAAAGATAATTATCTTACCAGACAAGTTGGAGAGCTCTATTTTTCACTCTCCTTCCTATTTGATAAGAAAACAAAATAAATTGATTGTGGTTCAGTATATTCTAGTTACAACCTGCTGTATTATTAATGACAAGAACATATTAAATCATTTCCTGATTGTATCAGAAGTTAGATAAGTGCAGATTGAGATAACATTATTTTTCAAGTATTATAAATTTTTTGGCTAGCCCTTTGTATCACATCTTGACTTTAAGATGTAGTTTAAAAATCCCCTCTTTAATTTAAAACAAAAGAGTAAGACAGAGAAGAAAAAGAAAAACCTAGGTATTGTTAAATCTTTTCCTTATTCAATTATATCCCTTAAAATTGTAGATAAAATGGTTTCAAAACATGTTTCAAATACTGAAGAATGCTTCTATTTATTTAGAACTCTTGAAACATTTTTTAATTAAATCTAGCTTTTGCCTTTGAAAACAAATATAGCTCTTCTTAAATTAGAAATCAAAATGTAACACTGTCATTATTTGCTATAACAAATATAACCTGTGCTTTGATTTCTGGGCAGTGTTCCATCACTAATCAATTGCAAAACATTTTAAAAATATCATTTTTAGTTCCTATAGAAGATATTGTGAAAAAATATAAAGATTGTAAGACATTAAAATATCCAAAAGTTCTGAAGTCTCAGAAAGTAGAAAGAAAAGAAACAGTAGATGTGTGAATTGTAAAAAGTATAACTGACTCTATCCTATGCTGTTATATAATTCTGCAAAGAGACAAAGTAAAGCTAAATAAATAGTCATTAAATCTTACCAAATTTTTATCTTTAGAAAATAAGTAAACTTATACACAAAACCAGCTGTCTAGTTTTTTTTAAACTTCTTAGCATTTTAAATACACTTTCACGTTTCAACTTTCCAAAGAGTTAAATGCACTTTGCATATGATGTTTATACTAGAATCTTTAATTATAAATATGCTCAGGTAACATTACACAGAGATTCATATTGGGAAATACAATTTACATTTTTCTCTCTCCCTCCTTCTCTCTTTTTAAAATTTAAGAATATTTTTTACTTTTTTAATGCTTAAAAAATATAAGCTGCACTTCAACTATGAGATTAAGCTGTTTAAAAAGATTATTTGCAGTAATAAACTTAGTGGGAGTTCTAGTCTGGATTTGAGTTAAGAAATGAACGCTATAAATGCCTTCTGATGTCTGAGGGGTTTTCCCATGGCAAGCATGAATGGGTATAAGCTAAACAGAGAGGCAGAATTTTATACAACAAAAATAATGACTTTCTAGCAATGTGAGTTTTTCAGTAACACAACAGATTGTTTTTAAAAGCTTCTCATTACTTAGTTTATATAGCAAAGGCCTATCTGAAATATTTTAGCAAAAGAGATAAGCACCTCATAAACAGTTCAATGTCTCCTCCATCAGATTTTATTATTCTAAACAGGTTTGTGAAAAAGGCCCTTGAGTAGAATTTGGAAAGAATAAAATAGTAAAAAGACATGCTACATGGTCTATAACTGTAATGATCAACTAATCAAATGACCGAAAGGCAACAGGTAAAATAGAACCACAGGACAGACTCCCAATCATCCTTTAAAGAGACATGCAGGGAAGTCAAATCTAAGATCAAGAGTTTAATCAAGAAGTAGTCATGAAAGAATATGCACGCAGAAAGTACTCAATAGACGAATGTACCAAAAAAGACACAAAACACTTTGCTTCAAAAAAAGAAAAAAAATGACACGATTCTGAGCAGACACAGAAACGCCAGCACTGTTACTGTGGTTGAAACGTGTCAGCGCGGAGGCTGTAAGTACTAAAGCTCTTTCTGCAGTGAGCACAGTGGTCAAAAGTCAATTTACTGACCTGCCAATACATCCTATCAATATCTAAGAAAGAAAACATAGAAAGCAAAATCTCATTTGTGTCTTCTGCTGTGCAATCAGTGACTACTTCTACAATTGTTAAGAATGAGTCAGCTGTGCTAACTCTGCCTAAAGTAGGTGCGATAGTGAGTGACACGGGTCTCTGGACTGACTTTCAGTCTGCTCTCCAGCCCCACCTGTAGGAGGAAAACATGAACTCTTCACCCTCCCAGTGGAACCATGTATCTCCGGGCACAGAATCTGCCCTACTTGTTTTTTTATATTTCACCTATTGAATTTCAAATATTTAGAAGGATTTTTTAAAACATCTACTTACCAATCCCCTTAGGACTTAAGAACTGAAAGCCTTCTGTGTGCTGCATTTCATATCAGCATTATTACATTTGCTAGAACCACCACTGTAATATTTATAACTGTAAAACAAGAAAGCTGTATCTATCCTATAGGGGATTTAGCAACATAGAATTTCAAATCCTCTAAAAGATTTCTCATTAAATAGTCAGTACAGTTAGCATGATAAGCAGTCTCAAAATTTTAACATAATTATGATTTTTTAAAAAAAGCAAGTTACCCTAGGTTACCAGAGTATGGAAGAAGATTATACTATTTCCCATTTTGGTTGCTTGCATTCCCAGATGGCACTAGTGGTGACGAACCCTCCTTCCAATGCAGGAGACATAGAGATGCCAGTTCAGTCCCTGGGTCAGGAAGATCCCCTGGAGGAGGGCATGGCAATCCACTCCAGTATGCTTGCCTGGAGAATCCCATGGACCCAGGAACCTTGTGGGCAACAGTTCATAGGACTGCAAAGAGTTGAACACAACTGAAGCAACTTAACACACACCAACAATGGAAGCAAAAGTCCTTACCCACTAAAACCTTTACTGAACTATTTAAGGGTGAAAAGTATGATGTCTGGGTTTTACCTTAAAATACTTCAGCATAAAAAACAGAGATAAAGTATAGGGAAATAAATGAAATAAAAACTATTCATGTTGATGACTGTTGATGCTAAGAGATAACAATACAAGAATGTATTATATTGTTCTTTACTCTGTAGGAAGTTTGAATACATCCATAATAAACAATAAAAAAAAAAGGCAGAAAGTAAAGTGTTAATATGCCTATATTTTCTGTTCAATTCCCTTCCTTTTAGCTTTCTCATTGGAACCCTGAGGGCAACTCCAATTCTTACAGAAGTAAAAATAAAATCTCAGGAAAACTTTTGGACTGACGACAGCACAGAAATATTCTGATGCTGCTTGCAGATTTATTTTCCATCCCAAATATGAGGTAATAATGGAAATGGAAAGGAAAAAACAGGGGGAAAATTGAGATGAGAATAGGACTATACAAAAGAAACAGGATCTTCAAAGCAAAATGGGAAGGGAGAACCTAAGCTATAAACGGCCCTTGAAAATTCAACCTCTTCACCCAACTTCGCTATCCTACAGACCTGATGGAAGAGAAGGCACTTGGATGCCTTTGTTGTGGCTGGTATAAAAAGACATCATTAGCCCCTACACAAAGTGCAATAAATAAATCAGTGGAAGCTCCATTCAGCCCAGTATATGATCACATGGCATAAATACTGGGCACCGGGAACTTTGCAAAATCAAGCTGGTTTCTGGGTTGTTGTGTTTTGTTTTTTTTTTTTTTTCCAGATATCTAAAAATGAATTTGCTTTGAGAAAGTTTAGAACCTTAGCTCTCCAAACTTTTTCCAGCATTTTTAGGTATAATTGACAAAATTTCAATATATTTAATATGTACATGATTTTGATATATGTATACATTGTGACAGGATTCCCACCTTTGATACATCCATCACTTCACTTGTTTCCTATTTTTTGGTAAGAACACAAGATCTAATCTCTTGGCAAATTTCAATTATACAATACAGTATTATCAACTCTAGTCACCATTTAACTCTCCAAATTTAAGTACAATGGGGGAAAGGCACATTTTGAAAGCCATAAAATATTCAAATGAGAGGCAAATCTTATATTTCTCAATACATTCATGTTAAAAGAGAAGTACTCAGTTCAGTTCAGTCACTCAGTCGTGTCCGACTCTTTGTGACCCCACGAACCACAGCACGCCAGGCCTCCCTGTCCATCATCAACTTTCGGAGTCCACCCAAACCCATGTCCATTGAGTCGGTGATGCCATCCAGCAATCTCACCCTCTGTCATCCCCTTCTCCTCCTGCCCCCAATCCCTCCTAGCTTCAGGGTCTTTTCCAATAAGTCAGCTCTTCACATCAGGTGGCCAAAGTATTGGAGTTTCAGCTTCAAAATCAGTCCTTCCAATGAACACCCAGGACTGATCTCCTTTATGATGGACTGGCTGGATCTCCTTGCAGTCCAAGGGATTCTCAAGAGTACTAAGTAGTTTCAAATTCCACTATGAGAATAATTACTGAAAGAAATTGCATACCTGTTGATTTGAGAACTAGAGAATTTCAGGTACCTTCTCATCTTCAGCCTAACTTTTAAGTAGAACAACCTCCAGACCAACAGTTTGCCATATTATAATGCACTCATTTATCTTCTTTCAGTAAAACAGTTTAAATATATTTTATAAATTAAATGCACATACATTACAGGTTTATATACTTATAAATGAGCAAAAAAAGAAAAACTTCAATGCAAATCTAGAACTTGGAGGAATAACATAGTAAACTCACATTTTCAGATTAGTTTATTAAATTTCCTGATTTATAGCAGTTGTATTATTATTTAAGGGTATTCAAAGAAGGAAATCTGGATCAGAAAGAATGGATAAATAACAAGGTCCTACTATATAGCACAGGAGAGTAATATCCTGTGCCAATCCATAATGAAAAAGAATATAAGAAAAGAATTTATATATATACATATAAGTGAACCACTGTGCTCAGTCTCTGTGGGGTCTCTGAGTCCTGGTAAACACAAGGTTTGTTTGAGCCCTCTAAGCATCTCTGGAGGGTAAGGGATTTGATTCTAAACGTGATTTTCCCCTCCTACTGTCTCGCTGGGGCTTCTCCTTTGCCCTTGGACATGGGGTATCTCTTTTTGGTGGGATCCAACATTCTCCAGTTCAGTGGTTGTTGAGCAGTGAGTTGTAGTTTTGGAGTTCTCACAGGAGAAGATAAGCACACATTCTTCTACTTCACCATCATCCAGCTCCTCCTAACGAAGCAGATGATATTAAGAAGAAGTGGCAAGAATACATAGAAGAATTATACAAAAAAAGATCATGACCCAGATAACCACAATGGTGTGATCACTCACCTAGAGCCAGACATCCTGGAATGTGAAGTCAAGTGGGCTTTAGGAAGCATCACTATGAACAAAGCTAGTGGAGGTGATGGAATTAAAGTTGAGCTAATTCAAATCCTAAAAGATGATACTGTGAAAGTGCTGCACTCAATATGTGAGCAAATTTGGAAAACTCAGCAGTGGTCACAGGACTGGAAAAGGTCAGTTTTCATTCCAATCCCAAAGAAAGGCAAAACCAAAGAATGTTCAAGCTACCTCACAATTGCACTCATCTCACACACTAGCAGGGCTTCCCTGGTGGCTCAGAGGTTAAAGCATCTGCCTGCAATGCAAGAGACCTGGGTTCAATCCCTGGGTCAGGAAGATCCCCTGGAGAAGGAAATGGCAACCCACTCCAGTATTCTTGCCTGGAGAATTCCATGGATGGAGGAGCCTGGTGGGCTACAGTCCATGGGGTCGCAAAGAGTTGGACATGACTGAGCGACTTCACTCACACACTAGCAAAATAATGTTCAAAATTCTCCAAGCCAAGCTTCAACAGTATGTGAACCGTGAACTTCCAGAAGTTCAGCTGGATTTGGAAAAGGCAGAGGAACCAGAGCTCAAATTGTCAACATCCACTGGATCACCAAAAAAGCAAGAGAGTTCCAGGAAAACATCTACTTCTGCTTTATTGACTATGCCAAAGTTTTGACTGTGTGGATCACAGCAAACTGTGGAAAATTCTGAAAGAGATGGGAATACCAGATCACCTGACCTGCCTCCTGAGAAATCTATATGTGCTGGTCAGGAAGCAATAGCTAGAACTGGACATGGAACAAAAGACTGGTTCCAAATCAGGAAAGGAGTATATCAAGGCTATATATTGTCACCATGTTTATTTAGCTTATATGCAGAGTACATCATGTGAAATGCTGGACTGGGTGAAGTACAAGCTCAAATCAAGATTTCAGGGAGAAATATCAATAACCTCAGATATGCAGATGACACCACCCTTACGGCAGAAAGTGAAGAACTAAAGAGCCTCTTAATGAAAGAGGAAAGTGAAAAACCTGACTTAAAACTCAACATTCAAGAAACTAAGATCATGGCATCTAGTCCCATCACTTCATGGCAAAGAGATGGGGAAACAATGGAAATAGTGAGATACTTTATTTTCTTGGGCTCCAAAATCACTGCAGATGGTGACTGCAGCCATGAAATTAAAAGAAAGATGGGGGGATCAGGATGGGGAATATATGTAACTCCATGGCTGATTCATGTCAATGTATGACAAAACCCACTGCAATATTATGAAGTAATTATCCTCCAACTAATAAAAATAAATGAAAAAAAAAAGTAAAAAGAAAAAAAAAATAAATAAATAAATAAAAGATGCTTGCTCCTTGGAAGAAAAGCTACGACCAACCTAGACAGCATATTAAAAAACAGAGATGTTACCTTGCCAACAAAGGTCCATCTAGTTAAAGCTATGGTTTTTCCAGTAGTCATATATGGATGTGAGAGCTGGACTATAAAGAAGGCTTAGCGCCAAAGAATTGATGCTTTTGAACTGTGGTGTTGGAGAATATTCCTGAGAGTCGCTTGAACTGCAAGATCCAACCAGTGAATCCTAAAGGAAATCAGTCCTGAATATTCATTGGAAGGACTGATGCTGAAGCTGAAACTCCAATACTTGGGCCACCTGTTGTGAAGATCTGACTCATTTGAAAAGATCCTGATGCTGGGAAAGATTGGAGGTAGGAGGAGAAGGGGACAACACAGGATGAGATGGTTAGATGGCATCACAGACTCAATGGACATGAGTTTGAGTAAGCTCCAGGAGTTGGTGATGGACATGGAAGCCTGGTGTGCTGCAGTCCATGGGGTCACAGAGTCAGACACGACTGACCAACTGAACTGAATTACTGTGCTATAAAGTAGAAATTAGTTCAACATTGTAAATCAATTATAATTCAATTTTTAAAAATCTGAATCAGATAAAACCTAATTTATATCTTTATAAATTATCAGTTATAGCATCTAATAATAATAACTAATATATATTAAGGACTTTCTCTGCATAAGAATTATTTAAATACACTATGGTCATTATGCAACTATTTTCACAACTCTCTGAGGAGATGCTATTAACAGTAGATATTTGCAAAGAGAATCTAAGACTTAAAGAATTTTTAAAAAACCAGCAAACAGTGCAGGGAGAGTTATCAGTTAGTGTTAACTTTAAAGACACCACTCTATAGTACCCATCAGGTGTTGGTATAACTCTTATAAGCATACAGCTGTAGAATTGTACATACTGCCTTCTCTTGGCTGATATACAATTTAACCCACCAATTTCTCATGATGGGAAAATTTATGTCTTCCTATCCTCGGCCTTCAAGAGGAAGAGACACTAGTTGAAAAATTAGCTAGCTGTAAAGGTAGTGACAGTCTAGAACTAAAGTGTAGAAAAGGATCGTTAGATTTAAGGATACCATTTAAAAGGAATTTAGCAGAAAAATTACACTTGGGACTAAAAGGCTAGTATTAAGAGTATAAACTAGATTAATTAGAAATATGGTTCCCAATAGGGAAGGCACTTAGGTGATGCTTGGGCAAAAAGGAATATTGACTCTGAGGTTTAAATGGATAACATCTCAGTAGATTGTTCAAATAATTCTAGAGCTAATTCCAGAACTTGTATTGTATCCATTATGGCCATCTTTGATGATATAAATTGTCTATAGAGAATTTCAAGAGTTCTGTTGTATGTTCCTCTAAGACATTTTAAATTCTTTACACAAAGTTAAATTTTATAGACAAATAATTATTTAAAGACAGATACACTGATGAAGATGTATTCAAATTCACTGATAAGTCTTTAGGTATAAAATATTTATAATTCTTTAGGTCATTAGGCTAACACTGACAACACGCAGAGAGAGTGGTGTTCTGAGACGTGACCACATCTTCAATATAAGTGGTTGGCCTTCCAGGTCAACTACTTTGAGTGCATATCAGTGCAAGTCCTTGGAGAAGCAGATGTCAAGATGGAATTATATGCTGAAGAGAGTTAGCAGAGGAAGACCCTATCACGGACAAAGAGGAGGAGGCAGAACAGACAGGCAGTCTTCAGAAGGAGGACAGGTTAGGGAGAGCCTCAGAGCAGTCCTAAGAATGTCTCCACCAGGCTGATGGGGAACTGAAGCCATGACTCAGAGGAATCCCATGTCCTGGAGGAACAGACCTGTACTGGTACCTGCAGAGAGTCCACTTATCAATTGAGAGCACCTAGAGAAAATGCAGCTTTGGCAGGAATGGACTGGGGAATGCAGAGGGGCAAACCACGGCTGTCAGTCAACCAGGAGCTGAGCTGTGTGTTTCCATGGCTGTTTCAAAACGCAACATTTATATAAATATAAACAGCTCAGTTGGTAAAGAATCTGCCTGCAGTGCAGGAGACCTGGGTTCGAATACTCCAGAATACTCCAGTATTCTGGCCTGGAGAATTCCATAACTGTATAGTCCATGGGGTCGCAAAAGCTTCTGACATGACTGAGCAACTTTCACTTACTTAAACATTTATATAAATATAAACATTTATATAAATATACATACAGGTATATATATATATATATATTTATATATATAATTTTGTTTTTCATTGTGTCTTTGCATTATATATGTGTGTGTATATATATATGCTACTGCTACTGCTAAGTCACTTCAGTCATGTCTGACTCTGTGCGACCCCATCCCTGGGATTTTCCAGGCAAGAACACTGGAGTGGGTTGCCATTTCCTTCTCCAAAGCATAATTATCTAATAATTATATACATAATTATCTCTATGTTAAAAATTAGGAGTCACAAGAGATGCTGGTCCAATCCCTGGGTCAGGAAGATCCCCTGAAGTAAGAAATGGCAACCCACTCCAGTATTCTTGCCTGGAAAATTCCTTGGACAGAGGAGTCAGGCTGTCTGTAGTCAATGGGGTCGCAAAGAGTCAGACACAGCTGAGCGACTGAGCACACACACATTAAAAAAATGTATAATCATTAAGACTAGTTCTGTTTACAGGGCTCAAACTGTCATGACGCTGCATCTTTCTCTCATTTTCACGGTTGGTGGTTTAGTCGCTAAGTCGTGTCCAACTCTTAGAACCTCACGAACTGTAGCCCACCAGCCTCCTCGGTCCATGGGATTTTCCAGGCAAGAGCATGGGATTTTCCAGGCAAGAGTACTGGAATGGGTTGCCATTCCCTTCTCCAGCAGATCTTCCCAACCCAGGAATCAAACCTGGGTCTCCTGCACTGCAGGCAGATTCTTAACCGACTGAGCTATGAGGGAAGCCCTTTTCAAAGCCTTGTTTTCATAGTTGTGATGAATCTTTAACTTTCTGCCACAGCATGTCGAGTGCAGCTGACATCACAGATGAAGAGGCAACTCAGTCACTGACATTTTCCTGGAGAAAACTGCCATCTTCACTCCCCATGCCTAGGCAGGTCTTTCAGGCATGAATTTGGAGCTCTAGATTCCCCTCTCCTCTTCTTTCTACTTCCATTTCACTCCTTGGCAGAAATAAAAGTACTCTAAGTCTATTACCCACCCCCTTAAAAAATGTGGAGAAAAAGAAATTTTGAAAGAAACCTCCTTTTTAATCTATTTTCAGCCTGCTTTAATTTATCTATCAAAAGAAGAGAAATGAGATTTATACTGCTGATTCCAAGATGTTGTATGAAGTGGTAAATATCAGTGCTAGAATTTGGATTTAAATAGGCTTAGGTTTGAATGTCAGTTCAGTGGCATATGAATTATGTGACATGGGACAAGTTTCTCATTATCTTTCTTCACCTGTAAGATGGGCATAAAATATTACCTTATAGAAGTGTCAAGAGGATAAGAAATAATTTATGTAAATAACCCTGGCACATTACCACATTCTGAGTAAGTACTCAGTAAACTTTCTTGCTGTTAAAAGATCATTAATTTTTTCATGAAAAAATTTCAAATTATGGGAGCTTATGAATAGTTAGCAACACTTAAAGACATGACACCTTCCTGGAAACTTTTCTCCAAAACATAAAAAAGTCAATCTGTATTCTTAGTCCATGCTAATTTTGTTATTTATGAGCATTTTTATCTTAATAGCAAAAACAATGGAAATATTTAAGCACATATTCGCATTCAGACTTACGGTTTGCAAACACAATTGAAATGGAACCATTCCTTTCATTCCCCACTTTAAGAAAAAAAATGAAAAACTATCTTGAGCAAATTATGTATAAAACAGTGGCAAGGTCTGTCGGGCAATAACAGTGCTTTCTTCCTAAAAACAGTGGTTCTCACCCAGTGTTTAGACTCATGAGGAATTGGCTCTAAAATTAGAATTTCATCCTGATTCTGTGATAGAACTTTTGAAAAATGACTCTCAATTTGGAAATTACATTTGAAAGAAAGGGTGAATGTCATAGCTTTAATGTTTGCTTACTATTTTTATCTAGCCATGGGCAATAATATTTCCAAATACCCAAATGACAAAATAGATAGAAACTTGATCAAATTTAGAGAGAATCGTTCAACAGAACAATTAAAACACATTATTCATCTTACATGATTTGTATTTAATACTGTATTCAATTTGAGAATTGTAAAATAGCATAAATCCTGAATATAAAAACAACCAACCCCACTTATGCTTCTCAGCACTCAGATCACATATAAGCATGGAAATGTGTTCTGGGAAGATCAAATTTCCCATCTAGTTGTCTAAAGGACATTAACCCTCCATTATTTATTGGGTCTATAATAAAAGAAATTCCTGCATGGTCCCCAAAAAGAAAAAAAAATTGTCATGGTTCCCAGGGAGAAAAAAATAAAAAGCAAGGATTATCCTTGAAAGCAAAGAAGAGAATAGATTTTTTGTCTTTTTTTTTTTTTTAACCAAGTTGTCAGAGGAGTTGCCATGGGCACCACTGGGGGCCTCAGTTTAAATGTCAGATTTCTCTTCAACTACTGTCTTTTTAGCATTTTTTCTTTGTTACTCTGTTTTCTCCTCCATCTTATATTTTTTTCAGAATTTAAATAAACATTTTTTTGTTTTAGTATTCTTGAAGTACCTTTTTTTTATTCCCCAAAAGACAAAAAAAAGTTTTGCATTTAAGTGAGTAGATCATTGTTGCATTGCACCCATATTTACATGATGTAACAGAAGTGAAAGCATTTAAATCATATAGAGGTATCCAAACACAGCAGAGTAGGGTTAGTCACTAGAAATAACAGAATTTAACCACCATAGCTATCATTACACAGAATGCATGGCATATGGTGTATTCCATTATTTACTTGATACAGTGTGTGTGTATGAGAGAGAGAGAAATAAGGAAGTACCCATGAAAAGGCAAATGAGAAAATTAAAAATCTTATTCTTGACTTCCCTGCAGTCCAGGGGATTGGATTGTGGCACCTCCACTGCAAGGGACACAGATTCAATCCCTGGTTGGGAAACTGGGATTCCACATGCCACGTGGCACTGCCAACAAATAAATAAATAAAAATTTAAAACTAAGTTACTGGCTTAAAAAAAAAATCCTATTCTTAAGGGCAAGACTAGTATGGGCTAGTCACAGTGAGTATTTAAACTCACATAGCTTACATCCAAGTTTAAAAGTTTAAATCTAAGGTTTTAAAAATGGTATTAGAAAATCAAGTTGCCTGATCTGACAGGAGAAAACAGAAATGACTATTTTTATTCTTCAGGAAAATGGATTGGCAAGTTGACTTGCTTCCGAGGCTTTCATTGTCTAGAAAGCAAAACCAAATTCAACTGTCTGTCTGCCCAGGGCTTTTACTCCTCCTCTTTGAAAAGCTGGGCATTCACATTTTGCATACTTTTTGCTAGTGTTAACATGCAAATAAACACACTGACCGCAAGCAGCTTCATGAATAGGGAAGGCCGGCAAGTGGAGGGATTTATATCTCTGCCGATAGGATCGTGTCAGGCACTATCCTGTGGGTCCCCAGCATGAGCGCCGCCATTTGCATAAGTGAAGGCCCTCTTCCCATTGGAGGGAAAAGGAGAAAGCTACATGTCTGTCAACTAAATGCCTGTGGGCTAATCACCACAGAAAAACCCATGGATTATGTGAGTGGATTTGAATAACCAACCCTTCAGGAGAAGAGAGGTACAGAAGTACTGAGTAATCCATTTAAGTTCCCTACAGACCAGTCTCACGGCTGTTTACTTCCTACTTAAACAGTTGAAAGTCCTCAAATTAAGAGACTTTTAGGTTTCATTGCTATAGGACAAATTAGACTGGTAAACTGTGGAAACTGGATGGTTTCACAACTTCAAGGAAAATGGCTTAATGTGAGTAATTCCTCAGTAAAACTAACAATATATCATAAACCACAGAGCAGCAGTTAAAATACTACTTTCTTAATAGTGATAAACTGCTATTGTACCATATATCAGAAAACTGCTTTGCAAAGTATACAGCAATATGAAGCTTTCATTTCTCCAGGCAGAAAGTAAAGTAGGATCCATCCAAGGGAGAAAAAGGAACTTGAGAAGAAGCCATTTTGAATTCCTTTCCTGCCAGAAGGAAGTCCTAGCAGAGTGATCATCCATTTTTATCTTTCGTTTTCTATCGTGTTTTACTAAGAAAGAAGCATCTTTTTATACATAAATAATTCAGAACTTTAGTCAAGTATGTATTGAAGGCTATGCTGTGAGCTGCGTTGCAAGTAAAAGAAAAATAAGACAAAGAGAGAAACAAGTGTGAAAACTTGAAAGCAGGAAAATCTAGAACTAAATGTACAGCTGTGCTGTATAGATCATCAAAAGCTACAGGACTTCCCATATGGGGGAATGTCTGTCAAAGTAAAACTGGTTCAGTGGCTTCAAGGCAGTAATGGGATAAGGCATAGGGCCTAAAGCTGTGTGTCCACATACTTGACTATTTAAATTTACATATAAGTAAAAATAAAATTTAAATATGAGTTCCTCACTCACAACATGTGGCTATGCAGCTACAGAACATTTCCATCATGCCAGAAAGTTCCACAGCAGAATCCTGAAGGATGCGTTTGATTTGATGTAGTGAAAAGGCCAGATTTGCACTTTCTAGCATGGGAACCATGAGTAAACACAGAAAAGTGGAAAGGAATGTGACATTAAGTTCCTGGGCAAAGGAAAAGACTAGATTGACAGGACGAGAAATTTCTATATTGGAAAGTGAAGGGGAAAAAAATACAAGAAAGACTTCACCTAAAGGCAGACAGACTCAGAG
The DNA here is from genome assembly GCF_023699985.2 of Odocoileus virginianus. Lineage (NCBI taxonomy): Eukaryota > Metazoa > Chordata > Mammalia > Artiodactyla > Cervidae > Odocoileus > Odocoileus virginianus. The sequence goes on from NC_069694.1 coordinate 54,909,314, forward strand.
AACAAGGAATCAACATGACAGAAGCTGTATTTAGGGATGAGGATTCAGACAGCAGTGTGATTGGATCAAGGAAGGAAGCATCTAAAGATCTGGAGGTTTCTTCTGGGGCTGCCCCCATAACCCCCTGTGCAAAGATGATGGTTTACACCAGAGGAGTGACAGTAAATGGGAGGAAAAGGATAAATGCTTTTTAATTCTTAAGAAAAATCATCTCTAGAAATTGGGAGTGGGGAAAACAGAAAATGGGGAGAGGTAGTACACAATCACTTCAAGTTAATGAGTGTCTAGGAGAACTGTAAGCTTTCAAAACAGATGTAGGAATATGCTTGTGGTCCTCAGTCCTTCACTCCCTCTGTTGAGCCCATGAGCCCCCACATTTCACTTTCACACTTTCCAAAGTGATGATTTCACACCTCCCCTCTTGTATTGACATTCCTCTGCCTCTGCATCCTTCTCCATCAACTGATGATCTTGTCTCTCACTTCTGGGAAAATAGATGTCATGTGGGATCTCCTCCTTCCTCCCACAGGCAGCCAGCTGCTTTACGCCCAGCCACACTCTTCCTTTTTTCCTCTCAGTGGAGAAAGTGACCCTCCTCCTCTCCAAGGCTGGCTCTGGAGGCCTCCTCCTACTCACTCAAAGTGAAGTTACCTCTCCTCTCACTCTTATTGATCTCCTCCTCTGGCTTCATTCCTGCGGCGCAGAGACAACATGCTGGGTTATAAACTTGACCATTCCTTTCCCCTGCATTGTCCACCAGCCAACTGCTGGGTGAGATTGATCCTCACCTTCAGCTTCAAAGTGAAAGCAACTCCAGCAATGTTCTTCCCCTACACACAGCTACTGATTTGGAGAGAGGCAGGAAGTCTGATTCTGGCCATGTAGAAATGTCCCTGCACATTGTGATTGATTATGCTGATCCAATCAGAGTGAATGGCAGGACTTCTGTTTCCTGTCACTCTGGTCTGTATGCTGTAAAGACATGAAAGCCAGAACTACTGATATTTTGCTATTATAATAAAAGCTGAAACCGAGTATAAAGAAAAATGTCAAGAACTGTAGGACTGAGAGATGCAGAAAAATACAGCTGGAATCCTTAATTCTGGATGTTTTCAGTTACATGAATCATTCCAATTTTTGCTTTTAGAGCTTAAGCCAACTTGAATTGGAATTTCTGCCACTTACAGCCAAAAGCAAGGTAACTGGTGCATAAAGTATCTCCAATTCAAATGCATCTTTCCTTGACCTCTTGTCCCCCTGTAGTTTTGCTCCTCAATGTCAGCTACTTGGACTCCCCTTTAATATTCTACTGAACTGTAGTTACCATCAGCACCAATTACTCCATATGAAATTCAAAAATCACTTCTTTTGATTCATTTTGCTTGATTTCTCATCTGCATTCCAGAATTCAACAGAATCAACAGTTCTATCACAAAATATTTTTCCCTCCGTCTTCAAAAAAATATCCTTTTTTATTTTCTCCAGGCACACACTATCAGGATTCAGTTGAAAAAAATAGAAATCACTTTAGCACATAAAAGATAAACAGATGTAATACAGGAAATTAGGTGCTGTGCAAATGATGGAGAGGTTGGAAGCTCAGGTTCTCTCTAAGTCCTGAGATGAATCCCAGAATAATGCTTCAGAGTCACCACACTCAGGACTTTGGATAATCAGAAAGTCATCCTGGAATTCTTGTCTCCAAGAATATATGTTTTAACCCATAAATATCACCATCATCCTCTTATTTTCTTTATCCAAAACCCTAGGAATCAACCTCGAGTTCTCTCTTCTTCCTCTTTCTCTGTATCCAATCAATTAACACATCAGTCAATCTACCTCCCAAATAAATCCTGCATCTACCATTTTCCATCATCTCTGCCACCAGCATCCTCCATAATTTTTCATCTAGGCTATGCACAGAACCTCTTAACTGATCATTCTGGATCAGCTATTTCACTCATGCTCTGCATAATATCCAGAATGGTCATCTTACAATCAATATCAAACCATAAAACATTCTTGCCCAAAGTCCTATAGCAGTCCTATATTCAGTTACACCACCAATAAAATCCCAGCTTCTTATCCTCTGTATGAGCTAGTTCTGCTCTATCTAACCTTCTCATATCTTTCCCCTTTGTCTATGGTCCTCCACACACACGTGCCTCTTCATTTTCTTAGGACCAACCTGACCCCACATTAGGGCACTCACTTTCCCTCTGCTCAGAAGATGCTTCTCTCAAGATAGTCACAGAGCTGTCACCGGATCATTCAGCTTTCAGCATTTTCATAGAATGGTCTCTAAATGCCAAATCTGATTTCCCTCCCACTCTGTATCCCATCACCCTATTTATTGTCTTTATTGCAACCTCACCATTGGAAATTCTCCAGCTTATTGTCTATTGTCTATTAATTCCAAGAAAGCAAGGACTGGTTTGGCATCCTCTCCTCCACATCTAGCAGCTCATCTTGAGCTACAGTAGACACTCCATAAATGTCTGTTGTATGCTTGATTGAATTCTTGGCAAACAGCCACAAACTAAATAAGAATCCCAGATGTAGCTTAGAATCCCAGATGTAGATTTACCTGGGATCATGCTGTCTGGGAGGTAGCACAGTTCAGTTCAGTTCAGTTGCTCAGTCATGTCCGATTCTTTGTGACCTCACGAATCACAGCACTCCAGGCCTCCTTGTCCATCACCAACTCCCGGAGTTTACCCAAACCCATGTCCATTGAGTCGGTGATGACATCCAACCATCTCATCCTCTGTTGTCCCCTTCTCCTCCTGCTTTCAATCTTTCCCAGCATCCGGGTCTTTTCAAATGAGTCAGCTCTTTGCATCAGGTCAAAGTATTGGAGTTTCAGCTTCAGCATCAGTCCTTCCAAAGAACACCCAGGACTGATCTCCTTTAGGATGGACTGGTTGGATCTCCTTGCAGTCCAAGGGACTCTCAAGAGTCTTCTCCAACACCACAGTTCAAAAGCATCAATTGGAGGTAGCACAATATACTGACAAAACTTCTCATTCCTCTGTGGGGATGGGACTCTCTTCTGCAATAGGTATGGGGACAGCCAGAGTCCAGATTGCAAGTTAAAACCAGGGAAATCTACCACTTACTACTAAGATCCGAGGAGAAGGGAAGCTGTATCCTTTCATATTTGAGAAAAGTATTAGCCAACATTATTTGATTTCCAAAGTTCACTGATGATAGAAGATTGTTTAACTTATAAACCAACTCCATGATATCACAGAGGCCTACACAAAATAAACCAGTCTTTCTAGCATTTGGAAACTCTTTAAATTACAGAAAGTTATCCTCTAACTATAATAGAAAAGAATGAAAATTATCCTAAGTGATTCCTGAAAGAGGTAAGTATAAATTTGAAAAAATATAATGTTTAGAAGCTTAGAAAACCAAGTGACTTTGCAAAGAGTTCTAGATGTGGGGTGTGTTAGAAAGACAGGAGATCTTACCTTTTAAGAATTACCACCATATTTGATAAGGAAGACTAAAACCTCTTGGAAAGACTGGTTCTTAGTCTGGATTGACGGCATTTCAGAAAGCCTCCAAATGTAAGTGAACTGGCTGGCAAGGAGAGGAGTGCTTCCAGAAACTTCACCACATTTAGGGAACATCAATAGCTCCTGATGAGAGGAAAATTGGGCTTCCCTAGAATACATCAACCAACAATCAGTGTTGGATTGGTTGTGTTTCAGAGAAAATCCTAACTTGGATTAGCAGACAGACAACAGAATGCTTTCATTCCTAGGGCCCAGTTTTAATTAGAATAATAATATTACTTCCTACTTGTGTGTGCATTGATATTTTCTGTACAAATTTATGGTGTTAACATAATTTGTTTCAATCAGTAACATAAGTTTCACTTAATTCCTTTTATTTATAGCATATCATAATGACTATTATGATCCTTAAAATGACTACCAAAAATTGTACATTTTTATTTACTCTCCTCAAAACTAAAGATAACTAAGACTTTACTTCCTCTCAACTATCAAGCTTCCTTACTCTACAAGGAGATTGATGTAACTGTTAATTACATTTTCTCCTTTGCCTTTATATATATCTCTGTAATTATTTTTCTTTCTCTTAATTTAAATATATTTGACATGTAATGCAAAAATTTAAGGTATATAATATGCTAATTTGATGCATTTATATATTTTAATGTGACTGTCACTACAGTGATAGTACCTCTGTATCTTTCTTTATCTTTCTCTTGCTTTCATTTCTTTTTCTTTCTGAGTTAAAGTTTCTTTTCTTTCCAAGATTAAGTTCTACTCTTTCTGGGTCCTAGATATCCTCCCATATTTTTCATGAACCTCTGCCTTTCAATTATCTTTTCCTTTTCTGGAGTACTCTGTCTCTTGTTTACTCATGTTTTCAAAGGTCCAGAGAATACTTAATGGAACTTCTAGCCAAACTGATCTCTAAAGACAGCAAGGCACTGCCTGAACAATTAGAAGTATTTATTGCAAAAGTTAGCTTAGGTTTCTGTGCATAACTACTCATATAATTAGCAAGATATAAAGTGGCAATCTTCCATGAAGTAGACAGCAGCCTCAAGTAAATATAAAAACACTTCTTAGCATTGGAATCTCCTTCTAGAATTTAAGGATCACTTTTTCTCAAAATGACAACATATTTCAACATTTTAATCTCTCACTAGTAAGCTAAAAGCCCTCACACCACCACTTGAGACAGTCTAAGCTTCAATGTTTTTCAAATGCCTTTGAAAAGAAAAGTTGGTTTTATCCAAACTCACACTACTTTATCTTTAATCTTCCCAATACATGATTTTTAATCCCTTTAGGTCTTAAAATTTTTTACCCACACCAATGAATTAAAAATAACAAATATTAAGACCTTTTGTCAAGCCTCAATTCAGTTGATTCTATAGCCACTGATATTATTCCCTATGTGAAGTCGCTCAGTCGTGTCCGACTCTTTGCTACCCCACGGACTGTAGCTTACCAGGCTCCTCCATCTATGGGATTTTCCAGGCAAGAATACTGGAGTGGGTTGCCATTTCCTTCTCCAGAGGATCTTCCCGACCCAGGGATCGAACCCAGGTCTCCCACATTGTAGGCAGACGCTTTACCATCTGAGCCACCAGGGAAGTCCTATAAATTCTCTTATATGAATTCAATAATTACACATTCTTGATTTCCCCTATACCTCTTTGACCCTTCCTTAAAAGTGGGAAACCCTCAAGAAAGTATTCTCCAGACATTCACGCTCAGTGCTCATATGGTCCCGTGTCGGAGAAGTCCCAGAGTTCTACCCAGATTCCCGCAATCGCTTCTAAGCTCAGGCCCACGGTTTCAGGGCCTGCTGGCTCTCTCCCTCCTTCACTTCAAAGCCAATGCTCTCTCCTCCTTAAGGACATGATGTCCTTTAAAAGCAAAGTCTCCATGGGAAGATGAGACATCTCTATGTATTTAGAGAGTCAGAGTACAGAGGAAAATCTAGACACCATATGAAATATCACAGGAGGGCACCTGTATGAATGACCTGAAGTCTCAGTGAGGTACATTTTCAGTTGCTTTATTTAAAAACTTTATAAAACTTGGATCAGTCTAAAAATGGAAGATTTTATAAGAAATTTTAGAGTAATTTGCATTAGATATTTAATAAGGGTATACCTATTGCTGCCATTAACACAGAATTTGTGACTTTTTCTTGCATCAATAATTTGTTTCTAATAAAATTGGAATGTTGTAGTCTCCATAAGATTGATTAAATGACAATACCTTTAATTAATATGTCATATATCTGATATGTCATGGTTGGATGGCATCACCAACTCAATGGATGAGTTTGAGCAAGTTCTGGGAGATGGTGAAGAACAGGGAGGCCTGGTGTGCTACAGTCCACTGGGTCACAAAGAGTTGGACTTGACTGAGAGACTGAACAACACAAATATCGAATAAAATTATGAATTCATATTAGCATTTTCTTTTCCTTTACCTTGAGGAGGCAATAATATCTTAGCAAACAAAACAGCATTAATCATAAAGAATGCTGTATTAAATGTCATTAAAGTTAAGAACTTTTTTAATAGTGAAGTCCTGTTCATCAAAAATACCATTGAGAGATTGAAATGACAAGCCACACACTAAAAGAACATATTTACAAAATATTCTACAATATTTACAAAATTGTGCAAGGGAGTCTTGTCCTGCTATACAGCTGAAAATGAAAAGGCAAGCTTTTCTAAGATGGCACATCTCATCATCCATAGAGCATGATCTTTAGATTTAAAGGAGGATTCAAGTGGAATTATCTCTGTTCCACAAGAACAGAGTGATCATGAAGACCACATTATCAGCAGAAACTAAAGGGCATTATCTGGCCTTTAGGTTTGAATCCTAGTGAAATATTACAGTGTCACACTTGGTACATGTATTTATTATTTTAGATGAAAAAAGATACTAAGTGGAATAGTTGCTACACTTTTCCTGTTGCTGTAACAGTAGAATTCCAGTATATTTTATTCAAAATGATTATTATTAACTTTCTTAGTAAGTGCAATTCAGACAAGAGATGTTCAGATGGAATATGGGTGAGAAGAACTATTAGTTTTGCCTGAATTGCTCTTTCTTTTGTTTCTTGGACTATTACCTTTTATGGTGGCTATTAACATACTCTAACCCTGCATTCTCAGTAAGTCTTTCATTTTTAATAGTTACATTTTTTAACTTACATAAGCTTTCATTTATACATTTTCAGTAATCATCTCCTAGTAGTATCAGACTGTTAGTTAAGCAGGAATCTACTGCTTGAATAGTTTTCCTGTCACTAAGGCTCCAAAACTGCTCTAACCTAAAAAACTACAAAAAAAAAAAAAAAAGACTGAAAAAACTAAGTTTCTGGTGCTACAAACTTCAACCATCAAAGACCATTCATACAATCACCACTTGAGATTCTGTGGCTAAATTCCTCTTTTTAAGACTAAAGTCCTCTGAACTCATAATTCAATTGATTTTCCCTCTTTTTTCCAAGAACAAAAATATTAGTAAGTGACAACTGTTTGCTACTGAATATAATAAGCCACAAGAAGAAAGCTGCCTACTATTATTCTCTCCATTTGACAGATGAAGGCACTAGGGCACAGTCTGGTTAAGTAGTGCCCATTTGGGCAAATTGGTTTGACCAAATGGTGAGTGGGAGAGCAAGAATTTGAGTCTCTTCATCCCCTTCCTTTAATTTTATTGTTTCGATTGTTATGGGAGAGCTTTTCAGATACCACCTCGTTTTGTCTAAGTCTTGAACCAGTAGAAAGTAAAATAGTAAAGACAAATGGGAAATTGGTTACTATAAAACCCTGAAGTGCTGTGACCCATGATATTATGAATTAGGATATATCATGAATGTTTTTTGGCTCTCTCCCTTGCCTAAAACTTGCTTTTGGATTGAGATGGTCTCAAGCTTGCCCACTTCCTCAGAATGATGTTAGATGAGTCTATTAACACTAACTGAAAGATGAGACTCTCAACTAACTTGGCTAATGTAACATTCACTGTAAGAAGCGAAACATGGTTTGGGGTTTGAATGTAAATATGACTGAATTCAAAGACTATGTCCTTTCCCATTGTAAACTATCAATATTTCTTTTGGTTCTTTGTATATAGTGGATGCTGCTGTTATAAAACAGCTTATTAATACTTTGGAAGGGAATGTGTCATATATTTAATAATTTGTTTCTTATCCAGATGAAATACTAACAAATTCTATCTATAATTTCCTGTAAAAATAAATTTTTACTTCTTTTCTACTCAGCTCAGCATACACTTTAAAATCAAGTGGTCAATAGTAACTGAGGAATTGGGAAATTCTTTGGAATAAATATAATTTATCTTCATCAATTAATTCTATGCATATTATTTACCAACTCCTGAAAAGTATTTTTATCAAACATATTTTATTTTATTATTTAAAATTTTAATTACCAGAAGTTATCCTTACATATTTAATAAGATTAAATAGCTATACCAAATAAGCAAAAAACACATCCCTGTGTTATCAAATGTACCAAGTACTTCAGTCTAGAAAAGAAAGAAGAATCATTCAGATTCAATTTTGAATAAAAAGTTTGTTACACTTCCATAAAAATTTCCTACTTAATTTTATTTGCTTTTAAATAAACATTCTAATTTACTAATTTAGAAAGACCAACAAAGAAAATAACAAAATTAACTTGATAACCTCATCAGAGTATTTCCTAATTATATGTGTTCTCAGACTGAAGAAATGAATTATAAGACACTGGCAATTGTATTTAATATTATTATTTAATAGTTACTTTTATAGATACTATTTTTTACTTTTCTTTAACTGAATGTAAGGACTATTAGTTTTTATTCTTATTTGTACACATCTATCATTAAGTATTAATTAACATTACAAAGTTACAAAACTAAGTCATCAAATAAATCATGCATACAACAAAGTTATACCTTAATCCTAGAATGAAAATAACATAGTCTAAACCTCTTATTTTATTCTCTTTATATCACATTTCTTTCTCCCAGTCCCAGCACTTCTCCTCAAAGTTGTCCCACCACCCCTCACCTGAAGCATTTCTTCACATTTACTTAGGAGTACAGATACCTGGTCCTAAAAAGTTCTTTCCAGTCAAGATTCAAAACTAAAGAACAAGTGAAATTGAATTTAATAGACATTAAAAATTGAATTTCACAAGTGGCCCAGAGTTTTAAAAAAAAGTAACACCTGATCCCTCTGGGTCTTCTGAGTGCACCAGGTTCAAGCACTTGTCTCATGCATCCAACCTGGCCGGGTGGAGAGGGAGGTGGGAGGGGGGGATCGGGATGGGGAATACATGTATATCCATGGCTGATTCATGTCAATGTATGACAAAAACCACTACAATATTGTATAGTAATTAGCCTCCAACTAATAAAAAAAAAAAACACATTAAAAAGATAATTTCTACCCTCTTCTCCCTAGAAACCATCCAAAATAAGAAGAAAAATAAATGAATGCAAATTCCATCTGCAATAGAAGATTTCTACAAGCTAAAACTACACAATTTGATAAAGCATTCTTTTTTTTATTAGTTAGAGGCTAATTACTTTACAATATTGAAGTGGTTTTTGTCATACATTGACATGAATCAGCCATGGATTTACATGTATTCCCCATCCCGATCCCCCTGATAAAGCATTCTTAAATGCAGAGGTCTACTGGGGTACACGGTGACTCATGAGAGAATGTCTCAAACCACAAGACTCTAAGTAAGAGGAGCGTTTGACATATAAGATCAACAATGGCTTGTTTGGAACAAGAACAGAGACCCAAGGATGTGAGGGAGCCTGAAAGTAAGTGAAAGTTGCTCAGTCGTGTCCGTGTCCGACTCTTTGCGACCCCATGGACTAAACAGTCTGTGGGATTCTCCAGGCCAGAATACTGGAGTGTGTAGCCGTTCCCTTCTCCAGGGGACCTTCCCAACCCAGGGATCAAACCCAGGTCTGCCTATCAGCTGAGCCACCAGGGAAGCCCTGAGGGAGCCTAGATCCAGTTTACCAAAAAATTTTGAGAAGCAGAGAAGATGGCACTAAACGAGGATCCACATAGCCAACCAGATCTGCAAAAAGGATCAGTCAGTTGGACAGGAGAGTTGAGGAAAAATAAAAGTGAAAAAAAATTACTTACAAACATAACTACATATCATGGGAGAGTTTCTGCTAGTAGGAGTACAGTCTTGGTCTCATCTCCACACAGACATTTTGCAAAGAACTGATACATAAAAATGTATCTCATTCAAAATAGAGTATTAATTAAAGAGAAAGCAGAGTAGATCTAGTATGAAGATTAAAAGATTAGGAAAGAAAGGAACCAGACAGAAAACTCAAGCAAAATATATTATCCCCCAATTGTTATCACATTACATCATAAATGTATTTAAAGTTGCAGCTTTGTCATTTGCAGCAACATGGATGGACCTAGAGACTATCATACTGAGTGAAGATAGTCAGATAAAGAAAGACAAATATTATATGATATCACTCATATGTAGAATCTAAAAAACAATACAAATGAATCTATATACAAAACAAAAAGAGACTCACAGACATAGAAAACTAAAGGAGAAAGGAAGGGGAGGGATAAATTAGGAGTAGGGGTTAACAGATATAAACTACTGTACATAAAATATATAATAAGAATTTACTGTATGGCCCAGGGAACTATATATCTTATAATAATTTATAATGGAAAATAATATTAAATATAAATATATATATATATAATATATATATATAACTGAATCACTTCACTGTACACCTGAAACTGACACGTCATACACCAACTATACATAAATCAAAAAATAAAAAGAATAAGCAGGATAATATCAATAATAAGAACAGAATGGAAACTTGCTGTCTAGATACTGAAATATTTCACAAAAACCATAGCATTTTCATAAAACTTTAAGAATGTGTGATATTTATCCATGACTAGAAAAAACAAATCAATAGAACAGAGATGAAAAATACAGAATTAAATCTAATACATACGTGAATGTAGTATGATAAAAATAGCATTTCAAATGGGGAAGATGGGTTATTTAACGAAGAATTTTCAGACAACTTGGGAGATACATAGAAAAGAAAATCAAGATTTATCCCTAACCCATGTATTACACAAAATAAATTCCAAATAGATCAAAGATTTAAAAATGAAATTACCTTGCTCCTGCTCAGTCACTTCCAACTCTTTGCGATCCCATGGACTGTAGCCCGCCAGGCTCCTCTGTCCATGGGATTCTCCAGGCAAGAATACTGGAGTGGGTTGCCATTTCTTCCTCCAGAGAATCTTCCCAACCCAGGGATCCAACTCGTGTCTCCTGTGTCTCTTCATTGCAGGCTTCTTCCCAGCTGAGCCACCGGGAAAGCCCAAAGATACCTAAAAATACTAAAACAACATAAAATAATTGATAATCTCAGAAAAAGTAAGCCTTTCTGAGTGTGTTGCAAAACTCAGAAACTATAAAAAAAATATTTAACTGCATGAAAATTTAAATTTTCTGCATGCAAAAATTATAAAAATCAAAAGACAAATGAAATGCAGGAAAAAAAATGATAGCTTACAAAAGACTAAGTTACTTATATATAAGAATTTTGCAAATCAATAAAATAATAGTCTAATAGAAAAAATGAGCAAGGTAAAAAATAAGAAGGCAGTTTATGGGAAAGAAAACACAAATGGTTCTCAACATACAACAGGGCACCCAACTTATTTAATAATAAGAAAAACCAAAGTAAACTATAGATCCAAAGTACCATATATTTTACCTATGTAGAGTCTCATCTAATTATATTTTTATCTAGTAGCAACTTCACAGCCTTTATCAAAATTTTAAATTTTCAGACCCTTTATTTCAACAATTCTACTAGGAATCCATCCTACTGACTTCGTGACATAGGTGAGCAATGGAACATGCAGTAGGATGTTTCTTATAACATTTATTGTATAAAATTGATAAAAATTGCCAAAATCTATACCAAATCTCTATCTTGAAGGTTGGTTAAATAATTGGTGGCATATTCCTAAAATGTATACTATGCAGACACTAAAAATATTGATTCTCTTAAACATTTGATCTGGAAAAATTTCTGAGATATTCTGAAAAACAAGGTGTAAGCAGGCAGAACAGTATGCAGGTTGTTACTATTACTGGTTGCAATTTATTGTATGTATACTTACTGTATATGTAATACAATATATGTGATCACATTATATATAATATAGTATAGGTAAATTATGTGAATAGTTACATATTTGATGTATTCATAGTGATACATATGTACATATATGTATGCTATATGCACACACAATATCATTCAGTTCAGCTCAATTCAGTCACTCAGTCGTGTCTGACTCTGCCATCCCATGAATCGCAGCACACCAGGCCTCCCTGTCCATCACCAACTCCCGGAGTTTACTAAAACTCATGTCCATTGAGTCAATGATGCCATCCAGCCATCTCATCCTCTGTCGTCCCCTTCTCCTCCTGCCCCCAAGTCCTCCCAGCATCAGGGTTTTTCCAATGAATCAACTCTTCGCACAATATCATTAGTATATGCAAAACAACAGGTGCTACTGGTTGCCTTTGGAAGAAGTACTTTGTACTATTTGTACTACCTATGCCATGAATAATTAGCTGAATTTTTAATTACAAATTTAAAGTTTTAATTAAACAAATATCATTGATGAAAGTTCTCTTCCCTTTAATTTCACTTTCTTGGGTTCCTGCACTCTTCCCTCTATTCATCAAGTGAGTAGCAAAATGTAAAGCTGGTTGGGATGACAAATAGTCCCTCTTAGGTAGAAAAAGATCAGATTAAAAAAAAAAATAGAGCCATAAAATTTGAAATATTTCCTGGCTAGCAGTCTGCCAATCTGTACATTTAAAAAAAAAATGAAAGGTGTTCCAGACTCCAAGGTCAGGATAAGACACAGAAAAGGAAAAAATGCTGGAAATTTATGTTTGGTATGGATCCTTTTTTAATTTCTCTGGTTCTTTAAGCTGACACCCTGCACACATCAGCAGTACTTCCCAAGCCAAACTGCCTTCATTTCTGAAGAAAAAGAAGGTGGGCCCTTCATTCCAAAATCTGTAGTCCCGCAGGCATCTCTATGGGGGTGACTGTATCTCTAGTTATTCTCCTTTATTACTGTAAGCCCAAATTTCAATTTAGCTTAATAACAGCCTTTAAATTAATATGAAGTGCTAGCTCCTGAAATTCTTGTTTTACTATGAATCAATTGTCAAACATAAAAGTTTTATCTTCCATAAATGCTAATAAGCATGTCATTCATATCAGTCCTAATGCAGGCAAGTCAAATGAAAATCTAAACAATGTATTTGCAAAATTCTAAGCACTTGGTTTCCCTTTCCTCCACAAGGAGGAAGAAGGGTGATGGATAGGATCTTCATGAGGTCAGCTAAATATTGATATGAAAGTCATCTAGGTTTGTTTTCCTTCTAAGAGCAGGGCCTGAGGCCAGGACCTCAGTGTCCTGGCTTACTTGGGAGGGGCTCTCAGGAAGCAGAAGTGAGGGACCTTGAAGAAGGACGCAGGGAAGGGAAGGAAGCCAATTAATGGTGAATTACTGAGCTGGTTATCACTTCTCGGAATTGAGATTCAATCCCAACTGAGACGCTCTGAGGAACTGTGTAGACCACACTCTTCACCGGTGCTCTGGTGGCTGGGAGGTTGAGAGGTTCATCCATCATTCATCATCATCCCTCTTTGGTTGAGGTTGCCCAAGGAGCACTAACGCCCTGCACTTCCAGGCTGCTGCGTCTGGGGGCTAAGCTGCCCAAACCTTCAGCAAACACCAAGAGACACAAGTACTTGAGGTAGAACGCTTGTCTACGTTGTAGAAACATCCCACCACAGCTGCTACCAAAGTCACAATGAGCCAAAGGGATGAGGTGCAAGCAAAAATAAAAAAAAGTATTTGCTCCAGGGGTAAAGTGATGAAGTTGGAGATGGAGCTAAGAAAACTAACTGCATAAACACTTTTACATCATACCAAAATCTAAGGGGCATCTAATGTTTCTTGTAGGAAGATGGTCATAGTTATCAGGCAGGATTTCAGTGGCCAGGGTCTAGTGGTTTTATAGAACTTAAGTTAATAACCCCTTGTATTGGGGGACATGTTTGACAGTCCAGATGTTTACTGAGATTTCTGAGGGTCACCAGATAAAATGCCCAAAGTAAGATACTTTTATTTTGGAATTTCTGCTGAATAGAATTAAACCAAAACTTAAGATTATTTCCACATCAAACAGTCTTATTCATGGAGTCCCTTCAGGTTAGCATTCATTTTAATGAGGCAGAGACGGTGCGTAAACCACAGCTCCTACCCATTCCCACAATGGAGCTCTCATTCCCAGACAGTGAAAGGCTACATTTCCCACTGCCTTTGCGTCTACTTAGGAACATGTGACTTGTGTTCCTAAATTCATTGTCCACAGGTTCTTTCTTCCCAGTGTCTTCTGCAGGTACGGGGCATGTGCATTCACCCAGTTTTTCAGGGTCACAACTGACAGGCAAAGTCAAACACTTTTTTAACCTGGATTTTCAAAGAGACTTGTTTTCAGCCTCCCCGCCATCTCCTTTTCTCAGAGATTGCTATCGTTCCCAATTCTAGAAATTTCCTGGCATTGCTCAGTGGGAAACAGCTAATTCTAATTTTTTTCACAGCCAACTTCGTGTCCATTTTTTTTCTTTTTGGTAAACTAATTACTTTTAATGTTCAAGATTGGATTCCTATTCTCCTCTTCTGTTCTATCTTTTTCTCATAGTTTTAAGCCCAGAATTTCTGTTGTTTTAGCGTGGTTGCAAGAGGGAGTAGATACAAAAGCAGGCATTCTGTCATGTTTAACACTTATTATCCAAACATAATTATATATTAACTGCGTGCTGCAGACTTTAAAAAATGAATATAGCCTGGCTTGTTTTTTCTAGGTCTTCCTAATTAAAGTAATATATCTAAAGAAACTATATTCTAGGTAAGATCGTCTTCCAAAAATTCCCTTACCCTGCAAATTAAGAAAGTAACAATATTTGATACACATTAGAAAAATCTCTTGCTGTTTTATACTGAATAGAAATACTTGCTGTTTCATGAATAAAAATTTGACATGTGTGACGCCTGCTAATCGTATATATTTTGTATCTGTAAAGTTACTCAAGGTTGAATAGCCAAACCTTGAATGACTAACTGAGATGTCTTTCCTGAAAACAGTCACTTTCCAAAACTCTATTTCAACAAATTGAAACAAAAATCATTCATCACCAAGACAGGGAGCCTTGGATGGATTTTCTGGATGTCTGTGAGGAACCAAGTATCCAGACCAATATAGTCTTCTCACAGAAAGAAAAGGCTATTAGAGAGAACTGACAAACCGCTGTGACAGCTTGTACAGGAAATAATACACAGACACAAGCCAAAAAAAATGAGGGCCCAAAAGGAGACCAATACAAGAAAACAGAGCAAGGAGTCTGTCCGTGTCATTTGCTGGCTTGATTATTATTCACACAGAAACATAGGAATATACATAATGATGCTAGAAACCAGCAAAGGCTGCATGAATCAATTATATATCACATTTACTGCCTGAACACTATGCACTGGTAGCACATCCAAACAATCACTCTTCTATCAACACACTAGCTTGATTTGTGTAGCTTTGCAGCTATTTCCTAAGGGGAAAAAAAAATGCCTAGAAAAGAACTGCATACAGACTAGATTCCTGTTGTTTGGGCTTTAGATTCTTCCACCGGTCAGGCTTCTCTGAAGCAGCACTAAATCCATAAACAAGGCTCAGTTTATATCTGCCAGCACAGTTTAAATAAATATTCTGCTCTGACAAAGAAAACTGTACCTACTCTATAGGAAAACAATAAGGAAAATAATAATTTAAGTATTTTTGTAATAATGCACCCTGATTGTCGCCTTGTCCCCCTCCATAATAGCTCTCAGTTCAGTCAGGTGGAAACAAAAAATATAAAATATGGTGATCTGTCATTTTATTGGAAAAATACCCTCTCAGCCCTTAGCATTAACTGTCTAAACATTTCAGTGAGTGAGATGGAGAAGAGGAAAGAGTAAAAGAAGGGATTCTGACAATGAAAGTGTTATTTCAGCTCAGTCCAAAGAGACAGTCTGCATTTCTTTCATTTAAAGATGTCTTTGAAGTCACTGAAGTCAATGGTGGGAGACTATGGCCCAAAACAGGTGCAGAGGCAATTACCTGATCTCTTTTCCTTGAAACACTGTTCACTTGCCAGGTAACCAAACCAGTAAGAAACAGAACTAAGAAGTTAGCTGTGCCATTTGGGTCATGAAGAGAATCAGTTTTGAAACTTCCAATACCAATTTGGTTAACAAATTATTTGGCCTTCTATATGTTCAAATCACTAAAAGTCATCCTTCACCCTTAGATTATTATCCTAGAAATTACTTTTAAACAATTTAACTTTGTGAAATGTAGATGAAATCTTTCACTAATATTCATGTCATTTTCAACTTTGCAATAGGAAAAAAAAGAATCTAGTCACAAGATACATTCTGAATGGTGAAAGGGAAGTTTTTTTGCTTTCCTTTCATCCTCAATTCCATGCTTAGGAGAACTGGATGACATCATGTACATCAATCCAAATTTGTTTTCCTGTCTTCTTTCTTATTCCTACCCTCTCTCCAAGTTCTAGTTCTCTAGCTACAAGCCTCGATAACTTTTTACAAGTGCAATCAAGACTATTGGGAAAAGCAGGAGAGGCCATGGACCTCACGGAGGAGGCCAGCATTCCCCGTGTACACCCACACGGCACCAGGGCTGGCTGAGGGAGGTGGTTATGCAATAACCCACAAGAGATGATGCTCAGTCCCAATGTGTTGTAAGGGGTATGCAGGGGGTTCATAACTATTCAAATGTGCCAGTGTGGAGAATGAGAAGGGGCTGGAGGCCTTACGAAAAATATCAAAAATGAAATGCTCAGTATAATCCACACCTTAGTTTCTGTACTCCCCAAAGAACAAAACTTAACAAAAGCTTAAAATGCACAAACAAATACTCTTATCTTCCCACCTGGTATTGCACAAAGAATAATAACCATTATTAATCTGCTGACATTTTCAACTTCTTTGGGGGATGTTTTTTACTATAAATAACTGAAATGTGTCTTCTACAGCTTTCACAATATCTAATACATAAAAGTGTACCATCAATGTCAGAGGAAAGAAGAGGAAAAAAGAAAAGGATAGGAGGGAAAGCAAAAGGGAAGGAGGGTAAAAAGTTGTCAAGAAAAGATGGAAAGGGGTGATGAAGGAAAGGGGTTAGGAAGGAAAGGAAGACAAAAGGAAGAAACAAATATTTCTGTTTCTTAATACTTAGTAACTGCATCAGGGATGCCTATTGCCATTTTCACTCCTATAATGAGGACATCTGAGGCCTGCTAGAGAAAACACATATAGACAAATAATTTCCTCAATAAATTCATGTCTTCTAGCACCACCTGAGACCTCAGTACTATTTATCTTTTTATTTGTCTGTGGTCAATATCACCTCCCATTTCCTCCAATATCTGTTTCTTACTTTGCCTTCTTTCTAGCTCACTTTTTACTCATCATAGAAACTTAATAAGAAAATTGAAACCATAAAGTGTTCTTTACGGTGTTCTTCCCTTCCATCTATAAATAAATCTATATCCACATATACGCTTAACTTTAGGGTCCGGAATCTGAGGCGTGTCTCCTTGTAATCAAGCTCAACTTGTCTCCATGCTGTCTTGGCCTTATCTTGCCATATCCTGGGTCTTTCCGTATTTCGTCTTCTCTCTCCATGGATCTTTTTCTTCAGGCAAGGTTTTACTGGGGCACCTGCTGCAGAAGAAAGGAGCAAAAACAAGCAGCGGCTTCCCTTGCTTGCTCCTCCCTGAGGAGGGGGGACGAGTCTTCTTCTTACGCGGGGTGAGGACAGGGGTGCGTCCAGGGGTCCGGCTGGAAGGTGGCTTAGGCAGTTCACCCACCCCTTAGCTGGTGGTGAGTGCAGGAAACCAGCGCGGTACTCTGCTTCCTCCTTGTATCTTTACTCACTCCCTTTCTATTGCATCCTCAAGTCTAAAAAGCATACTGAAGTGCTCCTTAGCACCTAAAACATGAGCTCTTCAAGTCTCTGTGCCTCTCACTGCATCCAGTCATACACAGTGATTTTCTTCCTTTCTTTATGAATATCTTTTTTGAAGATAACTCTATTTCTTCATTCCCAACCCATTTTTCAACTAACTTCAGCCTATCTTCTCCCCTAAAACATTACTGGGTCTTTAAAGACTTTTCAATTTATTCCAAAATTGTGACTTTGCAGTTGCCATGTACAGTTGCACTCTCTTTTTAAACAGTGTCATCTTAGTAGTGCTCTCTGCTCATCGTGGCACGGACAGTAACATTCTCCTTTTTAAAAACCTGCACCCTGTTCGTTCCCACTACCTCCGTATTCCTGCTTCTCTTAATAATTGATGTCTGTGCCATCTTTCCCTCCTTTATGAGACCTCTGTCCTATGTCCCCCACCTCCGTGTCTGTCTGGACTAGTATTCTGTCATCAGCCTGGTGGCCCATGTGGGTGATCTAATCTTCTACTTACCTGTTAATAATGTCCCAGATAGATGTCACCAGTCTAGATCACTCCTTACCTAGTCTCTTTGGAAATTTTACCAATGTAAATCTCAAGAATCCTCAGAGTCAGCATATCCCAAACAACTCACCATCTTTATTAGCCAGGGTCCCCACAGAAAACTGTGGATGCATTTGAAATACAACAAATTAAGGACAGTTAGTGATAAATACATTGTTTACAAATATGTTTATATAGGGGGATCAAAAGACACAGTCCAGTAATACCAACCTCAAGGTGGAAAGAACTGAGGAAAGGTTTATGAAATCATGAGAACTGAAAGGAGAAAACCTATATAATGATGAGAACATTGATGTCTATTCACATCCATACAGGTCAGCCCTGTGGGAGAGGAAGGAGGACAGGGACTAGATCTAGAGGAGCAAGCAGAAGATATGCAGCACAATACATCCCTTTACTCCTTAACATCCACTCTTATCCTTTGTCAGGAGAAAAACACTAACACAAGAAAGTCAAGAGGTTCCACCACTTAATGTCCATTGCAAAGTGTTATCAATTTGATCATAAGTTCATGTAAATTCTAGAACATGAGATACAATTGATATTCTTCCTGTAAGCGAACAGTAAAGAAAGGATTAAATAATTAAATAACCAATCACAGAGTTGTGACAGTCCACAACTCTATCATTTTCAAGACAACAAACTCTTCTTTCAACACATATCTGACTTTCTGATTACCTTTCTCTAGCACTTTGGCACACAAGATTCTTTGCTTAATATGGTGACTGAAACCTTTATCTCTGCAGGGTTGGTCTTTGGAGATATTATCTTTTTTGGGTACCACTGTTTTACAGTGGCTACAATTCTGGGGCAAAAGAGTAGTGAGAGGCCCTCCAGTGAATCCCCTGAATTCTGAAAAGTCTTCTCTCACCCATTCTTTACCAATAAACCAACTTGTTTCTAGTTATTAGGATTAACCACCTTGCAAGTTGGATTCTCACCATTAAGGGTCCCAAATGTCCAAGGGGAAACCTTATCTTCTAATTTGTTGGAATCATGACTATTTTTTCTAGTGGAAAAAGTTGTATCTTGAGGACTAGGATGACCGAATCCACAACTCAAGGTCATGAAAAGGAATCAAAAACTCTACCAGATTACAAGGTATAACGGTGAGCTATGGAAATGTCCACCTCTTTACTTTGTTTGACATACCTGACATGCGCTCCTACAGTGAGACAGCATCATGTGCTACTCACTTGTTGGAGACATACACCACATGCTCCACAACAGTCCCCCAACTTTCAGAATGCCTGCATCTCAGCTTACTTCAAAAACTGAATTTTAGCAGTTTATTCTATTATTCTACCATGCCAACTGCTTCTTTGTGACACAAAATGTGGTAAAAACCAGTGAAATCTTTGGTAATAAGCCCAAGCCCCTTTCCTCTGCAATCGTATCTGACCTCTACTTAGAGACAGTGTACCATGGGCTACTGTGGCACGGACAGGCATTTTGAAAGTATAGGAACAGTGATGCTGACAAAAGTGTTGGAGGCAGGGAAGACAGATCTATGTTAAAAACATGTGCTTACTCCTGGGAGGACAAAGCACTATACTGTACATGGTTTGAAGTATTCCATGTAATCCAGTACCCAAAAGGTAGCTGACTGATTCTGCCAGAAAATACAGGCCTCTCCTCTTGGCAGTACACAACAGTGGCAGAACTGATCAGATGATATTACTGAACCCACACATAGTCTCCATTCCTGATGCCTTGATGGATCTAGCCCTATGATCATTGAGGGCAGTTAAGGCATGTTCTCCTGGAACCTAGCAGGAGAAATGAGCCCCACTACTGACAGCAATAACCTGCTCACTAACACAATCTGTACTGAATTTCCTCCCTGACTCCTTCCCTTCCCAGTGTCTTACTTACCTCTTCCCTTAATAGTGCCCCCAAGAATGACATCTCAAGTACTACTTTTATTCAAACCATCTTAGTCCTAGGGTCAATTCCTAGAGCCACCAGTGATGTTAGGCAGCAGTCTCTTTCTTAAAATGTAATTACATTTCAAACAGCCAATTGGCAACATGGAATCAGTTCTCAAACTACTTGTTCAGTTCAGTTCAGTCGCTCAGTCGTGTCCGACTCTTTGCGACCCCATGAATCGCTTAGATGCTAATCCCAGAGTCTGTATCGGATATTAGAAGAGCTACCATTATTTTTGCAGAGAAGGAAATGGCAACCCACTTCAGTATTCTTCCCTGGGAAATCCCATGGACAGAGGAGCCTGACAGCCTAAGTCCATGAGGTTGTACGAGAGTTGGATATGACTTAGCAAATAAACAACAACAACAACCATTATTTCTTGGTGATGTCTTTTACAAAGCTTCTCTCCTTTGATTATAGCAGTTAAATATCTGTCAGTAGTCTTGCCCCCTTTTGTAAAATTTTCTTCAACTCCACATAGCAGTGTTGATATTTTAATTACCAAATATGAATTCACAAATCCTTAACAAAGACTACAATGGTATACAGAGCTTGGCTTGTGCCTTTCTCTTTAGCAAAATTTTCTCCCAAATACTCTGTACTGATCTTAATTCTACGAATGCACCAAGCCTTTTCTTCCTGCTTAAGATATTTTGTCCCTTCATCTCAGCCTTAAACCTTCCCATTCATTGCTTAGTTAAGCCCTACCAATTCTTCAGATCTTATTGTAAATAGGCCCCAGAATGGTCTGCCCTAACACTCCAGCAGAATTAAGACTCCCAATTATAGTAGCTCATAACATCTTATATTTTCCCTTTTTATCTCTTGTCACAATTTGCAATTATGTATGTATCTGATTCATTCTTAGCATCTGCTACCATGAAAGCCTCTAAACTCACAAGGATCATATTTGATAAGTTCTTAAACACAGGGCCTTTTGCCATGTCTGGCAGATGGAAAGTAATCAATGCATATTTGACAAATAGATGAATAAAGAAGGAAATGAATGAGTGGAACTTTAAAAGCCACCTTAATCTTGTGATGCATTGTCTGGAGTGCATATCTCATAGAAAGGGAGTAAGCATGCTTTTTATTTTCTTTTATCTGTTTTTGTCAGGACTGTGGTACACGATATCTTTTTAAATGCAATGCATAAAATATTTAAATTCCACAAATAAGCTTTTCTCCTCAGTTTTATTCTGCAGGCTATAAATATTTAGTGCTTTATTCAGTTTCATATTTTCTAGCATAAGCTAATTTCTCTTCTCTGCAAACAGATAAGCCACGTTAGAACCTATGTAAATAGGTAGCATTAGCATTTATGGTTTATAATCATAGCCAAGCACTGGCATTCATTAAAACCATTTGTCTTCCTTTTGCTTTCCCTAATTTTTTGTCCTCTCTCTTGGTTTTATACCTCTATGCTAATTATTCTTTGGGATGCTTTTCTTTTCTAGGCATAGACAAGAAATATCATTATTAATTTTAAATTTGCACAATGCAAATCAAGAAATCATTAATTCCTTATTTTTTATGACTCTTTCTTTTTTCCTTTCTTCTTTAATTTCTAATAAATTTGGTATCTCTGTGCTGTCATATTTTTCTCTTTCTCCCCACAATGCTGAGTTAATCTCTTTTCTATGCCATTGCAAAGACTCAATCATTGCCGAAGATTTTTCAGGTAAATCAGAAACTCAATCTATTTATCATTATAAACTCATTCACCCATTTATTCATTTAAAAGTATTCACTGAGTGCCTGCTAGAAGCCAAACACTCTGACAGATTCAGTAGAGGACAGAAGGAAGTCCTTATCTTAATGAAGTTTAGATGTTCTAGCATAAGCTAAGATAGCACAAATAATTATACAAGTATAATAATATATATGGACTCTGGAGAAAAATAAGACAGGGTAAGTGGAATAGCAGTGCCATGGGGCAATTTTATGGGGATGGTTCCTATTTTGGACAGAGTGGCAAGTGAAGACTTCAATGAAAATGTGAGTATTAGTCAGGGTTACCAAACACACAGAGTCACTGAATCAGTGAGTGACTGAGTGAGTGTGTGTGTGTGTGTGTGTGTGTGTGTTTTGTAACAGAGTATTCTCTATATTATGGTCAGGCCACACTCAATCTATTGAAGGTCATATGAGAAAAAAACTGAAGTCTCCTGAAAAGAAAGAAATTCTGCTTTCAGACTGCCTTGTTTTTTCTTTTAAAAAGAAAAAAATATATATATATATATTCATTTTAACTGGAGGCTAATTACTTTACAATATTGTGGTGGTTTTTGCCATACATTGACATGAATCAGCCATGGGTGTACATGTGTCCCCCGTCCCGAACCCCCCCCCACCTCCCTCCCCATCCCATCCAGACTGCCTTGGGATTCAAGACTATAGCATCAACTCCTATAGGAATTTCCAGCATGCTGGCCTGTCTTGAAGGTTTTATACTTACCAGAATCAAAATTCATATGATAGATTTATTTTATGCAACTGGATCTTGGGTTTTACCCTGGGTTGTGATCAAAGGGGTAACGGCTTTACTTATTTTTAAGGATCATTCTGAACGTGAGGTTAAGTAAACAGACTATAGAGAAACAAGTGTGGAGAAGGGAGATGAATCGAGGAGAGAGATCACTCTGTTTTTGATGGAGGATCAGTTCAGTTCAGTCTCTCAGTCGTGTCTGACACTTTGCCACCCCATGGACTGCAGCACACCAAGCTTCCCTGTTCATCACCAACTCCCAAGCTTACTCAGACTCATGTCCATCGAGTTGGTAATGCCATCCCACCATCTCATCCTCTGCTGTCCCCTTCTCCTCCCACCTTCAATCTTTCCCAGCATCAGAGTCTTTTCCAATGAGTCAGTTCTTCGCATCAGGTGACCAAAGTACTGAAGCTTCAGCTTCAGCATCAGTCCTCCAATGAATATTCAAGACTGATTTCCTTTAGGATGGACTGGTTGGATCTCCTTGCAGTCCAAGGGACTCTCAAGAGTCTTCTCTAACACCACAGTTCAAAAGCATCAGTTCTTCGACACTCAGCCCTCTTCATGGCCCGATTCTCACATCCATACATGACTACTGGAGAAACCATAGCTTTGACTAGATGGACCTTTGTTGGCAAAGTAATGTTTCTGCTTTTTAGTATGCTGTCTAGGTTGGTCATAATTTTTCTTTCAAGGAGCAAGTGTCTTTTAATTTCATGGCTGCAGACACCATCTGCAGTGATTTTGGAGCCCCAAAAAATAAAGTCTCTCACTGTTTCCATTGTTTCCCCATCTATTTGCCATGAAGTGATGGGACCAGATGCCATGATCTTAGTTTTTTGAATGTTGAGTTTTAAGCCAAACTTTTCACTGTCTTCTTTCACTTTCATCAAGAGGCTCTTCGGTTCCTCTTCATTTTCTGCCATAAGGGTGGTGTCATCTGCATATCTGAGGTTATTGATATTTCTCCCTGAAATCTTGATTCAAGTCTGTGTTTCATCCAGCCTGGCATTTTGCATGATGTACTCTGCACATAAGTTAAATAAGCAGGGTAACAACATACAGCCTTGACATACTCCTTTCCTGATTTAGAACCAGTCTGTTGTTCCATGTCCAGCTCTAACTGTTGCTTCTTGACCTGCTTATAGATTTCTCAGGAGGCAGGTCCGGTGGTCTGGTATTCCCATCTCTTTCAGAATTTTCCACAGTTAGTTGTGATCCACACAGTAAAGGACTTGGGATAGTCAATAAAACAGATGTTTTTCTGGAACTCTTGCTTTTTTGATGATCCAACGGACGTCAGCAACTTAATCTCTTGTCCCTCTGCCTTTGCTAAATCCATCTTGAATATTTGGAAGTTCACCATTCACATACTGTTGAAGCCTAGCTTGGAGAATTTTGAGCATTACTTTACTAGCATGTGAGATGAGTGCAATTGTGCAGTAGTTTGAGCATTCTTTGACATTGCCTTTCTTTGGAATTGGAATGAAAACTGAATGAAAACTTTTCCAGTCCTGTGGCCACTGCTGTGTTTTCCAAATTTGCTGGCATATTAAGTGCAGCACTTTCACAGCGCCATCTTTCAGGATTTGAAATAGCTCAACTGGAATTCCATCACCTCCACTAGCTTTGTTTGTAGTGATGCTTCCTAAGGCCCACCTGACTTTGCATTCTAGGATGTCTGACTCTAGATGAATGATCACAGCATCGTGGTTATCTGGGTCATGAAGATCTTTTTTTGCATAGTTCTGCTGAACAGCCATCGACAGAAGAATGTTGGATCCCACCAAATAAAGATAACCCATGCCCAAGGGCAAGGTGGTAGGAGGGGTGAAATTGCATTTAGAATCAAATCCCATACCCACCAGAGGTGCTCAAAGGACTTAAACAAAACCTTGTGCACACCAGAAGATCCCACAAAGACAGAGTCAGACCTACTTTGAGTGTTAGAGTGTCCCTGCGGAGGTCCGGGTCAGCAGTGGCCAACCGCAGGGGCAGGGGCTCTGGGTGCAGCAGACCTGGGTATGGCATAAGCCTTCTTGGAGGAGGTCGCTGTTAACCCCACCATAGCGCTGCCAGAACTTACACAGGACTGGGGAAACAGACTTGGAGGGCACAAGCAGAACCTTGAGCCCCAGGACCGAGGAGAAAGGAGCAGTGACCCCACAAGAGACTGACCCAGACTTGCCCGTGAGTGTCCAGGAGTCTCCGGCAGAGGCGTGGGTCAGCAGTGGCCTGCTGCAGGGTTGGGGGAACTGAGTGCGGCAGTGCATGTATGGGACATTTTGAAGGAGGTTGCTATTACCCTCATTGATGGAGATGGTGGGAACTATCAGATTCTGAATGTACGTACAGGCCTCAGTATGCTATTCTATTTAGTTCCTGCATTCAAATCACAGCCACCGATTTTGTTTAGATAACAGAAGAGAGTACTTGTACAAATCCATTAAGTTATTGAGCTTTGGAGAGTGAGAGTTCGCTTACCAATGGTTATCTCTATTTTGAAGGTAGCCCTGCTTTCTGATGGGTCATATATGGACAGTTGAGAGAAGGCAGGGATAACTCTTGTTGTTTGAGCAACTGTAAACACCTTGGATTTACTGAGATGCAAATAACTGCAGAGAGAGCACGTTGAGTTGGAGATGTTTGCTAGATGCCAGTGGAAATGTCAGTGGGCAGATACACAAATTTGGACTTCAGGGGAGAAGTTTAAGGGATAGACACAAAATTCAGAATTGTCAGTACATGAAGGATATTGTCATATTGAAACACTGCAGATTAGCTACTTAAGTGTTCCCCCAAATTCCCTTCCCTGTGAGTTCTCTGTTAGGGTTTGCCACATGAGATGTTTATGGAAGATTTGGAAGGTGGAGGTATACCAGCAGGCCTAATGCTCCAAAGGGTGGGCACCAGGCCAGGCTGTCCACTTGTGCACGACCTTGCTTCTCTGCTTGTGCACCTTAATGGCACAGGCCACACTCAGGCAAGCAGTTGCCCCACTTCGCACTGAATTTCTTCCTTTAGCTTCTCCAAGTCCTGGACCAGCATAAGCGTAGCTCTGCAGTGAAGGGAGCAGCTTGTTCCAGAGGTCCAAGCAGGAGGCAGGTTCCAGTTTGTCCCAGTGGATTCCAGTTTTCCCTTACTCACTGGATCTGTGTGGTCCTCACTCTCTCAAGCTTTATGTAGACATTTTATTCTAGACTGCCACCCCTAGCTGATTTACAGTGACCTTAAAACATACCATATGCAGAGCCAACAGGCTTTTGTAGAAGTTCAGCAGCAACCACAAAAGATCTAATACCTGTAATAAATCCCTTTGTTCCATATAATGTGGATTCTGCTTTGCTGATCAAACTCTGATAACTATGTTATTTAAAGCCATGGAACTATATGAAGTTACTGAGGAATTATAGTATAACCATAGAAAATAAAAGATCAAAGGATTGGGTCCATAAATCAGAGTAAATTGGAAGTGGTCAAAAAGGAGATGCAAGTGTGAACATCGACATTTCAGGAATCAGTGAACTAAAATGGACTGGAATGGGCGAATTTAATTCACATGACAATTACATCTATTACTGTGGCCAGGAATCCCTTGGAAGAAATAGAGTATCCCTCATAATCAACAAAAGAGTCCAAAATGCAGCCTTGGATGCAGTCTCAAAAATGACATAACGATCTCTGTTCCTTTCCAAGGGTAATCATTCAATATTAAAGTAATCCAAGCCTATGCCCCAACCACAAATGCTAAAGAAGCTAATGTTGAACAGTTCTATGAAGGCCTACAAGACCTTCTAGAATTAACACCAAAAAAAAAAAAAAAAAAAGTTGTACTTTTCATCACAGGGGACTGGAATGCAAAAGTAAGACGTCAAGAGATACCTGGAGTAACAAGCAAGTTTGGCCTTAGAGTACAAAATGAAGCAGGGCAAAGGCTAACGGAGTTTTGCCAAGAGAACGCACTGGTCACAGCAAACACCCTCTTCCAGCAACACAAGAGAAGACTCTACACATGGACATCACCAGATGGTCAACACTGAAATCAGATTGATTATATTCGTCGCAGCCGAAGATGGAGAAGCTCTATGTAGTCAGCAAAAACAAGACTGGGAGATGACCGTGGCTCAGATCATGAACTCCTTATTGCCAAATTCAGACTTAAATTGAAGAAAGTAGGCAAAACCACTAGGCCTACCAAAATCTACCTAAATCAAATCCCTTATAATTATACAGTGGAAGTGACAAATAGATTCAAGGGATTAGATCTGATAGAGTGCCTGAAGAACTATATATAGGTTCATAACATTGTACAGGTGGCACTGATCAAAACCATCCCCAAGAAAAAGAAATGCAAAAAGAAAAAATGGTTGTCTGCGGAGGCCTTACAATTAGCTGAGAAAAGAAGAGAAGTAAAAGGCAAAGGAGAAAAGGAAAAATATCTGAATGCAGAGTTCCAATGAATAGCAAGGAGAGATAAGAAAGCCTCCCTCAGTGATCAGTGCAAAGAAATACAGGAAAACAACAGAATGGGAAAGACTAGAGATCTCTTCAAGAAAATTAGAGTTACCAAGGGAAGATTTCATGGAAAGATGGGCTCAATAAAAGACAGAAAACATATGGACCTAACAGGAGCAGAAGATATAAAGAAAAGGTGGCAAGAATACATGTAAGAACTGTACAGAAAAGCTCTTAATGACCCAGATAACCATGATGGTGTGATCACTCATCTAGAGCCAGACATCCTGGAGTTTGAAGTCAAGTGGGCCTTAGCAAGCATCACTATGAGCAAAGTTAGTGGAGGTGATGGAATTCGAGTTGAGCTATTTAAAATCCTAATAGACGATGCTGTTAAATACTGCACTCAATATGTCAGCAAATTTGGAAAACTCAGCAGTGGCCACAGGGCTGGAAAAGGTCAGTTTTCATTCCAATCCCAAAGAATGTTCAAACTACCACACAACTGAAATCATCTCACATGCTAGCAAATTAATGTTCAGAATTCTCCAAGGCAGGCTTCAACAGTATGTGAACCAAGAACTTCCAGATGTTCAAGCTAGAAAAAGCAGAGGAACAAGAGAACAAATTGCCAACATCCATTGATCATCGAAAAAGCAAGAGAGTTCCAGAAAAACATCTACTTCTGCTTCATTGACTATGCTAAAGCCTTTGACTGTGTGGATCACAACAAACTGTGGAAAATTCATAGAGAAGGGAATCACAGATCACCTGACCTGCCTCTGGAGAAATCTGTGTACAGGGTAAGAAGCAACAGTTTAGAACCGGATATGGAAGAATGGACTGGTTCAAAATTGGGAAAGGAGTAAGTCAAGGCTGTATATTGTAACCCTGCTTATTTAACTTATATACAGAGTACATCATGTGAAGTGCTGGGTTGGATGAAGCACAAGCTGGAATCAAGATTTCAGGGAGAAAGATCAATAACCTCAGATATGCAGATGATACCACCCTTATGGCAGAAAGTAAAGAGGAATTAGTTCTTTACAGAGGCTCTTGATGAAAGTGAAAGAGGAGAGTGAAAAAGTTGGCTTAAAACTCAACATTCAAAAAACTAAGATCATGGCATCTGGCATGGAAGTGGCATCTATTTGCCACACATGGCAAACAGGTGGGAAAATAATGGAAACAGTGACAGACTTTATTTTCTTGGACTCCAAAATCACTGCAGATGGTGACTGCAGCCATGAAATTAAAAGAGGCTTGCTCCTTGGAAGGAAACCTATGACCAACCAAGATAGTATATTAAAAAGCAGAAACATTACTTTGCTGACAACAATCCATCTAGCCAAAGCTATGGTTTTTCCAGTGGTCATGTATGGATGTGAGAGTTGGACTAGAAAGAAAGCTGAGTGCTGAAGAATTGATGCTTTTGAACCATGGTGTTGGAGAAGACTCTTGAGAGTCCCTTGGACAGCAAGGAGATCAAACCAGTCCATCCTAAAGGAAATCAGTCCTGACTATTCATTGGAGGACTGATGCTGAAGTTGAAGCTCTAATACTTTGGCCACCAGATGCGAAGGACTGACTCATTGGAAAAGACCCTGATGCTGGGAAAGATTGAAGGCAGGAGGAGAAGGGGATGAGATGGTTGGATGACATCACTGACTCAATGGATATGAGTTTGAGTAAGCTCTCAGAGTTGGTGATGGACAGGAAGGCCTGGAGTGCTACAGTCCATGGGGTCACAAAAAGTCAGACACAACTACGCGACTGAACTGAACTGAAGGATTGGGTCTGGAGTCAGTCTTATATTTAAAGATCAATTTTAAAAGAAGAGACAAGCAAATGATACTGAGAAATTGTAGGCAATATGGTAGGAAAACAGCCACAAAATTTTTCAAGAGAGAATGATCAATTACACCAGTATTACTGATATGTCACCAGTGACCTTGGCAGTAACAGTTTGGGTGGAGTAACGGGACCATGGGGAGTAATCAGATTAGGTTCAGGACAGGAGATGATAGAGCAGAGAATATAGACAATCCTTGAAGAATTTTGTGGTAAAGGGGAAATGAGAACTGACCTGAGAGCTGGAGGGAGAAGTTGTGGTAAAGGTAAGACATTTTAGATGATATAAAGAACCATGTTTGTATATTGATGAGACTGATACAGTAAAGAGGGAAAAGTTAACTCTGCAGGCAAGAGAGAGGCATAATGCTGGAGGGCTTTTCTTTAATAATCAAGAGGAATAAGATCTGGTGCCCAATTTAATGGAGCACTAAGTGCTTATCAGAGAAATAGAAGGAAGACTGAGGTTTTGATTCAGGATCAGGAGAGCAGGAAGATGCTTTCTTGAGAAGCTATTAAAGTTCTGTCTCTTAACCACTAACTAGACCACCAGGGAACCCCAAACTCTCTTATGTTTACTATACTAGGAAGCTAAGTTTTTAGCTAGGCATAAGGACAGGGGAGAAATTGGTAAAGGATTAAGAAGCAAGGGGAGGGTATGGAATAGTTGGCTGAGCATGAATAGACTAGAAAACACGGATTTCCCAGAAAGCACTGATAGTGAATTAAATATTAGTGCCCATGAATTTAAACTACAATCAGTCAACATGACTGTTTTCTCAAAACAAATTCAGTTGAGAAGATGTGATCATAGTCAGTGGAGGATATAGTTTGACCAGGATGGGGGGTTACCAGGTAAGTATGACAAAAAGAGAAATAATGAAGATTATGTATTTTTTTTTTTACTATATACAAAATAAGTAGCTCCTCCAGTAGTCAATACATTCTTTTGCTCTTGTTAAAGTATTTTGTTAATTGTAGTGTATGAGCTTTTCTGTTTTCAAATAACAAAGATTTACTTAGTACTACTAATAATAGCTGGGCTTCCCAGGTGGCACTACTGGTAAAGAACCCGCCTGCCAAAGCAGGAGACATAAGAGACATGGGCTGGATCCCTGGGTTGGGAAGATCCCCTGGAGGAGCGCATGGCAACCCACTCCAGTATTCTTGCCTGGAGAAGCCCATGATGGGCTACAGTCTATAGGGTCGCAAGGAGTCAGACATGACTGAAGTGCCTGAGCAGGCCAACGCAACAACAGCTAATGTTTACCATGTTGCAGGCATCTTCCTAAACACTTTGCCGGTATTTTCATCACTTAGTCTTTGCATCAGTTCTATGAGAAAGGTAATGTTATAGTCCACTCTTTCCAGATGAAGGCACTGAGACACAGAGAAGCTAAAACTTGCCGAGGATCAGACAGTAACTGACCGAGATATAAATCCAGGATGAGGTTTCAGAATCTGGGCTCCTGATCGCCTCCCTACAATGGTCTGTGAACTAAATGGCCTGCCAGCAGTGATACAGCATAAAAAGCAGATACGGTTTAATTAACAAATTAGTTAGGAAAATATATACCCATAAAACAAAGAGTGAGAAAAACAGATTAATGTAATTCTATTAACACAAAATGTTTCCTAATTGAGAATTCATATATAAGATAAAGAATTTTCAAAACGGATTAAGCATGGGGAGGAGGTAAAGAGAAGAGAAGATAGCTCCCCAGGTGGTAGAATAGCAGAAGAAAGTCTGGGAGATGGGCTTAAACCCAATGCTCCAGGAAGAGTAAGGGGTGTGACAGGGTGAGGTGAGGGTGAATTTGGAGGAAAAGGCACTAGTGGTAAAGAATCTGCCTGCCAATGCAGGAGATGCAAGAGACGGTGGTTCAACCCCGGGGCTCGGAAGATCCCCTGGAGAAAGAAATGGCAACCCACTCCAGTATTCTTGCCTGGAAAATTCCACGGATAGAGGAGCCTGGTGGGCTAGAGTCCATGAGGTCACAAACAGTCAGACTTGACTGAGTGACTGAACACAGTGTGAAATAAATGTGGGAGGGGGAGTAATGGGAAATAAATTTGCTGGTAGGGTGTTGCAGAGGAAGCCAAGGGCCAGGAGAGGGAAATGATACTTCAAGATGCAAGCAACAGAGCCTGAGCAGGATTGACTGGTATAGGAACCCTTCCTGTGAGTCATTCAGAGCACACTCCACCCTTGACCCCATGACGCATGGAGGAGGCTGGCAGCCATGGGGATGGGTGGCAGGCAGGGCTGCGGCCACATTCAATTCATTTTTGCTCCCCTCTCCTCTGTGCTCATTTTCTTTCCCAGCACCTACTGAATGTTTAACAATGTGAAATAGAAGATGAATAAATGTCTATGGAATTTGATAACTAACTAATCAAAGGAAGAAAGAAAACAGTTTTCATGCTTTAAAATTTTTCCTAAACCAAGACACTATCTAGGTTAATGGCAAAATGAGAACATTGAAAAGTGAAAGCAATTTAGAAAGGATGAAATTTTCTGGACACCAGGATGGGTATAAATATTAAGCTTTTCAGCAGTTCACTCACATGTGGTAAAGTGGCTCATTAGTTGTCTAAGAGAAGTTGTACCCAGCATCTAAACCTGGTAGAAAGTTGTGCTTTCTGGTCATAAATTCATTGTGGAGCTCCAGAAGAGTTATGAAAAGAGGTGTGCCGTTTTTTGGCTTTTTTGGGGGGGTGGGGTGTTGGTTTCGGGAGTTTTGGCTTTGTTTGGGGAGGGGGACTTGGGGTTTTTGTCTTTGCCTTCTCCCAAGGTGGGAGTAGCACAGTAACAATAGCAGCTGGGCTTATAAATTTCCTCTCCGGCTGAAAGAGGTTTGTTCCACTATATGCAAACCTGCTGTGTAATTATATATTTACAAGATATACATAATAATAGCTGGATGGTAAACACTAAGGTAGTAAAATCAGAAGTGAATTCAAAGAGACTTTAGAAATATCCTGCTCAGTGTACCATGCACAGTCTTTATGAATAAATTTCATGTGTGTGAATGAAGTCAGGAAAGTTAATTTGACAGCTAACAATATCAAGTAAAAATTTTACCCTTTACAGAACTGCAATGCATTTAGATTCCCACCCTACATACAATTTTCTCAAGCTTTGGTGGGTGAAATTGTAAGGAAGGCTTGAATTTTTCTCACTTCTAAAAATAGAATAATAGTGATTCACAGTTTCCGAGGGGTCTTTGTCAGCTTAGGTAATTGGGAACCTGTTTTCCCAGAATTCCCTGCAGGGCTCTGAGCTAGAGGAAGCTGTGCAAGGTTTGAAACACAGTCATTACCCTCTGCAGGGGCTAGGCCTACATTTATGACAGAAAGGAGCACTGTCCCCCAGGTCCTCACGTGTCCTCTCTCCCTCTCCCAAATCCATGCTCAGCTCTGCTTACCACTGCCAGCCTTACTCGCCAGCTAAGCCCCAAGCCCACCCTCAGACCATGGCTCTGGACCTACAGAAACAAGACTGAAGCAGAGTCCCCCCGACTCTTCAGCTTTATAAGGTGTCACTTAATACACTCACAAGTGAAGGTGAATCGCTCAGTCATGCCCAACTCTGCGACCCCATGGACTATACAGTCCATGGAATTCTCCAGGCCAGAATACTGGAGTGGGGAGCCTATCCCTTCTCCAGGGGATCTTCCCAACCCAGGGATCAAATCAGGCTCTCCTCATTGCAGGCAGATTCTTTACCAACTGAGCCATCAAGGAAGCCCAATACACTCAAAAGCATAAATATTTAAGTGTCGTGTTTAATGAGTTTTGACACATGTATACACTCATGTGCCCACTTTCCCAAATGAGATACAAAATAATCTATTAGCCTAGAAGTTTCTCTTCTCCATTTGAATCTCTTTCCCCGTTCTCACCCCTAGAAAACCATGGATCTTTTATCAACCTAGTTTTGCCTATTCCAGAACTTTATATGCGTGCCATCATACATTAAGCAACTTTTTGAACTTGGCTTTTTTTGCTCAGTTCTGTGGCCATAGGACTGAAAAAGGTCAGTTTTCATTCCAATCCCAAAGAGGGGCAATGCCAAAGAATGTTCAAACTACCTTAGAACTGCTCTCATTTCACATGCTACAAAGTTACACTCAAAATCCTTCAAGGGAGCCTCCAGCAGTACATGAACCAAGAAATTCCAGATGTACAAGCTGGGTTTAGAAAAGGCAGAGAGGAACTAGAGAACAAGTTGGCAACATTTGTTGGATCATAGAGAGAGCAAGGGGATTCCAGAAAAACATCTACTTCTGCTTCAAGGACTATGCTAAAGCCTTTGACTGTGGAACGTGGCAAACTAACTTCCTTTTACGTTTCTTGTGGTGCCAGTCTAATGGAATTGAATTCTCCCTGCTTTCCATTGTATAAGAATTAGTTTATTTTTCCTCAGTTTTGATAGACATTTTTTCTGGAGAGAGAAATCTAGATGGGTTATTTTCAGTACTTCAAATAAATTGGTTCTATCACCTTTTCTTTCCATTGTTTCTGATGTGAAGTCAAATATTGTCTATAAAATTGTTCAACTGTGTGATATTTCTTTTCTCCTCTGGCTGCTCTTAGCACTTCCTCTTTATCTTTGGTTTTCAATAATGATTGAAATATATATACATATATTTCACATATATATATGGCATACTATGACATGCCTATTTGATTTATCCTGTTAGGGTTTGCTGAGCATATGGGATCTATAAATTTATTTCTTCATCAAACTTAGGAAATTTTATGCTATTACTTTTTCAAATATCTCATTTTTGGGACTTTACTCACATGCTAGACTTCTGATATGTTGTTCAGATCACTGAAACCCTCTTTATTTTTCCTGAATCATCTTCTGTTTGTATCTTCCAGTAGGATAATTTTTATTGATCTACCTTTAAGACAACTTACCTTTCTTCTGGTATCTCTGATCCAGGCAAAACACCGGAAAGGTTTTATGACTTTCTAAAGGAAACATTTATCTCTGATAGCTTCAGGGTCAAGATTTATGAAAACCTGAACCAAAATGTGAACCTATTGGTGTCAGAACATCTATTTATGTACAATTCTGGCACACAATATTCCAAAGATCTATCTCTAATGTAGCAGCACTTTAGAAAATCATCTTCACTACAACATAAGTAGTATGTTGTACTTCCCAATTATTATGCTGTTCTGATTATTTCATATGCATAATCATTTGAAATATTTAAAACCATAAAATAAAATTATTAATTTATCTTGTAAAAATTCTTGAGAATCTTCTTTGCCCATTTGTTATGCCTTTTTATGGCACTTTGAAAGTTTGAAAATTTACATGACTATACATGTGCTTGTCCACAGTTCATAAGAAGATACAATTTCAATTTTTATAGGATTGATTTTATCCTGGTTTTTGAATATAAGACTCCACGTTAAAGAGTGACAGGTAAAACTGGAGCCTTTTACTATCTATTATAAAGACTTTTTGGATACTTTAGCAAAATTGAGAAAATGAATGACTCTAATGACTAGGTTACACATTCTTTTGCAAAACTAGTGATTTCCAGTTCTTTAACAAAATGAAGAACCCAGTCAAGTAGTCAGGTGGGAAAGTATTAAAAATAGTTTATACATTGCTAGGTGATACTTAGTATTTAATGAGGAAGGACTGAAAAGAACTGAGTGACGTCTCTAATACAAGGCACCTTGGAATATCATATTCTCTTTTATGGTAATAAGGAATCTAAATAGCTTGCATCAATTCACAAATGTATTTTGTGAATAAAATAGAGTGAAGTGGAAACACTAGCTTAAATAAAAGAAAAAAGAATAACAAAATTTCTGACTATTAAAGAATTTGTTCATATGATTTACAAATGGATGAAAATGATAGAAAATCACAATTCTATTTAGATAACATTAGATACACTTAAAGTTGAGGCTGAAGATTTATTTTAATGCTAAAGTTAAACTATACCTACATGCCAGTTATCAATCTATTGCTTTTCAGCTCCAAATTTACCCTTCATTATCTGTTCTGTGATAATGGACTTATCATTATCCTGTGAAATAGGATACTGTGAAAGGGCTTTCAAGCATCCTTCTTTTGCAGCAATCATGACATTAGGCATTATCATTAGGGGGAACAAGAGGACTATTGCAAAAGAAAGAAGCCCTTCCCAGTTCTGTTGTTCAGCCACTCAGTCATGTCCAACTCTTTGCAACCCCATGGACTGCAGCACACGTGCTTCCCTGTCCTTCACTATGTCCCCGAGTTTGCTCAAATTCATGTCCATTGAGCTGATGATGCCATCCAACAATTTCATCCTCTGTTGTAAATTCTCTTCTTGTCCGCAATCTTTCTGAGCATCAGGTCTTTTCCACTGAGTAGGCTCTTCGCATCAGGTGACCAAAGTATTGGAGCTTCAGCTTCAGCATCATTCTTTCCAGTGAATATTCATGGTTGATTTCCTTTAGGATGGACTGGTTGGATTTCCTTGCAGTCCAAGGGACTCTCAAGAGTCTTCTCCATCACCACAATTCAAAAGCATCAATTCTTTGGTGATCAGCCTTCTTTATGGTCCAACTCTCACATCGATACATGACTACTGGAAAAACCATACCTTTAACTATATGGACTTTTGTTGGCAAAGTGATGTCTCTGCTTTTTAATATGCTATCTAGGTCTGTCATAGCTTTCCTTTCAAGGATCAAACATCTTTTAATTTCATGGCTGAAGTCACCACCCACAGCGATTTTGGACCCCAAGAAAATAAAGTCTGTCACTACTTCCATTTTCCCCCCA
This sequence comes from Odocoileus virginianus, assembly GCF_023699985.2. Taxonomy (NCBI): domain Eukaryota; kingdom Metazoa; phylum Chordata; class Mammalia; order Artiodactyla; family Cervidae; genus Odocoileus; species Odocoileus virginianus. The sequence continues at coordinate 54,945,093 of NC_069694.1, forward strand.
TCTATTTGTCATGAAGTGATGGAACCAGATGCCATGATCTTAGTTTTTTGAATGTTGAGTTTTAAGCCAGCATTTTGATTATCCTCTTTCACCTTCATAAAGAGACTCTTTAATTCCTCTTCGCTCCTGCAGTTAGGGTGGTGTCATCTACATATCTGAGATTGTTGATTTTTCTCCCTGCAATCTTGATTCCAGCTTGTGCTTCCTCCATCCTGGCATTTCACACTTCCCAGGTCTAGGGTGCTGCTATTTGGGGATTTCTTGCACCAACTTCACTGTTGGCATCAGCTGTATGTATGTATGGGGCCCTCCAATGTCTCTGCTCCAACGGCATTCCCAGAAGGTACAGTCCCTCAGTGAGACCACAGGCCAGGCCCAGCTTGCTGACCTTTGTCCCGTCTGACATGGACACCTCTCACCTGCCTGCCTTTGTGCCGCTCTGTCAGCAGGCAGGTTTCTGATGCCATGCATCCCTCTGGGGCTCCCTGCAAGCACTCAGGTCCCACAGAGCAGTTTCTCCAGTGCTGGATCCTGTGGGGTGCAGCTCTTGCTGCTTCTGTCCCCTCCAGAACGTCTTGTGTCCAATGCCATGTTCCTCTAGAACACCATTTCTCAAGCTCCGAGCACCTGCAAGGTGTGACTTTCTTTGACACCCAGCTTCTGTGAAGGACAACTGCTCCACCTTCATGCAGTGGCCACTAATCAGCTGCTTGTCACGGCATCTCCTCCAATGACTTTACAGCAGGTCCTGAGCCATAGCACATCCATGCAGATGGCATCCACAGAACTCTAGACAGACACCCAGTGTGTCTCACTGGTGTAGAATCTCGGTGATTTCTCCATCATTTAGTGAGTCCAGCCCTGCCCTCTCCAAGGAGGCCTGGGTCTCAGCCTAAGGTGGGTAGCTGAAGTGAGGGTGGTAGAGTGGCTACTAGACTATTCTATCTCAGCCCAGAGATAAGAGATGATGTTTATTATATCTGATATTTATTCATTTTTTAATTTTTTCACTTATTAGCTACTTTCTCATTTTTCCAAATCTTGTTATAGTTAAGAATTATTCTTTGTTTTGTTTTTAGAGCTAAATTATTATTCATGTTAAGCATTCTTATTTTAAAAATTGCAGTCTTTTCATTTCATATTTTTATTTTCCATAGTTATTTAAATATAATTATATTAAATGGACATTATCCAACAGTATATCTTTTACCAGTGACAAGATAAAATGCTCTACTTCCTGATCTTTGGGTCTGTCAAATTCATCTTCATTTTGTTTTTGCAGTAAAGACAAGTCAACTGGTCAGAAGAATGTTGGGTTATATGTATTTCTTTTTTATACATTGTACAGGTTTCTCTGTTGTTATCTGTCATCAATGACTTCTGAGAAATCTAGTCATCTCACTTTTTGTGTGTTGCCTTCTCTTTCTTTCCCTTGGATACTAGCAAGTTTCTTTCTTTACATTTGAAAATCAATGAGTTTATTTTATATTTAGTAGTTTGTATCTATTAATTTCATACCCCTATCTTGCCCCTCTCCACTCCTCTCTCCCTACTGAAAAGTGAAAGTGTTAGTTGTTTAGTTATGTCTGACTCTTTGGGACCCCGTGGACTGTAGCCCGCCAGACTTCTCTGTCCATGAGATTCTCCAGGCAAGAATACTGGAGTGGGGTGCCATTTTCTTCTCCAGGGGATCTTCCCAACTCAGGTATTGAACCCAGTTTTCCTGCATTGCAGGAAAATTCTTTACCAGCTGAGCCACCAGGGAAGCCCCTATTGGTAACCACTAATTTGTTTTCTAAATCTGTGACTCTGTTTCGGTTTTGCTACTATTCCACTGTATGTACAGGTTTCCCTGGTGGCTCAGAGGTAAAGAACCAACCTGCATTGAAGGAGTTGCAGAAGACACAATTTTGATCCCTGGGTCAGGAAGATCCCATGGAAGAGAGTATGGCAACCCACTCCAGTATTCTTGCCTGGAGCCTGACAGGCTACAGTCCATAAGGTTGCAAAGAGTTGGACATGACTGAAGCAATTGAGCACACACACATGTTTTGTATGTACGTATGTTTGGATGAGTGTGTTTGTGTGTGTACATCACGTCTTCTTTTTATCCATTTATCTGTTGATGGACACCCAGGTCACTGCTTCCATATCTTGGCTTTCTTAAATATTGCTGCAAGGATATATTGTACAGAACAGGTAAATACAGCTGTTATGTTGCAATAACTGTTAGTGGAATATAATCTATAAAAATACTGAATCACTATGCCATTGTACACCTGAAACTAATATACTGTAAATCAACTCTAATTCAATTAAGAGTGAAGTTTTGTAATCAAAAAAGAAAGAAAAGTACCTGCCTAGCTGTAAAATACCCGACTCAGTTCAGTTCAGTTCAGTCGCTCAGTCATGTCTTTGTGACCCAATGAAATCGTAACACACCAGGCCTCCCTGTCCATCACCAACTCCCGGAGTTTACTCAAACTCATCCAGCCATCTCATCCTCTGTCATCCCCTTCTCCTCCTGCCCCCAATCCCTCCCAGCATCAGGGTCTTTTCCAGTGAGTCAACTCTTCGTATGAGGTGGCCAAAGTACTGGAGTTTCAGCTTCAGCATCAGTCCTTCCAATGAACACCCAGGGCTTATCTCCTTTAGGATGGACTGGTTGGATCTCCCTGCAGTCCAAGGGACTCCCAAGAGTCTTCTCCAACACCACAGTTCAAAAGCATCAATTTTTCAGCACTCAGCTTTCTTCACAGTCCAACTCTCACATCCATACATGACCGCTGGAAAAACCATAGCCTTGACCAGACAGACCTTTGTTGGCAAAGTAATATCTTTGCTTTTTAATATGCCATCTAACTTGGTCATAACTTTCCTTCCAAGGAGTAAGCGTCTTTTAATATCATGGCTGCAATCACCATCTACAGTGATTTTGGAGCCCCCAAAAATGAAGTCTGACACTGTTTCCACTGTCTCCCCATCTATTTCCCATGAGGTGATGGGACCAGATGCCATGATCTTAGTTTTCTGAATGCTAAGTTTAAGCCAACTTTTTCACTCTCCTCTTTCACTTTCATCAAGAGGTTTTTTAGTTCCTCTTCACTCTCTGCCATAAGGATGGTGTCATCTGCATATCTGAGGTTATTGATATTTCTCCCAGCAATCTTGATTCCAGCTTGTGCTTCTTCCAGCCCAGCGTTTCTCATGATGTACTCTGTATATAAGTTAAATAAGCAAGATGACAATATACAGCCTTGACATACTCCTTTTCCTATTTGGAACCAGTCTGTTGTTCCATGTCCAGTTCTAACTGTTGCTTCCTGACCTGCAAACAGGTTTCTCAAGAGGCAGGTCAGGTGGTCTGGTATTCCCATCTCTTTCAGAATTTTCCACAGTTTATTGCGATCCAAATACCCGACTAGTAGTCCTCAAAACTGCCATCACCCGAAACAAGGAAAGACAGAGAAATCAAGAAATCAAGGAAAGTCAGAGAAAGGAAAGACAGCCAAGAGAAGCCCCCAGGATTGTGACATGTAAATGTTATATGGTGTGCTGGATGGGGTCCTGGAACAGAAAAAGGACAGTAGCTAAACCTAAGGAAATATGAATAAAGTATGTATACATGCATTCTCAGTCACTCAGTGCTGTTTGGTTCTTTGCAACCCCAAGGACTGTACCCCACCAGGTCTTCTGTCCATGGAATTTTCCAGACAAGAATACTAGAGTGGATTGCCATTTTGTACTCCAGGGGATCTTCCCAACCCAGGAATCAAACCCATTTCTCTTCGGTCTCCTGCATTGGCAGGCAGATTCTTTACCACTGCTCTACCTGGGAAGCCTATAAATAAATTATGGACTTAGGTGAATAATTATATACTGGTATCAGTTCATTAATTGTAACAAATGTACCATATCAGTGTATGATATTAGTAAAATGGGGAAATGGAGGGCAGTTATACAGAAACTTGCTTATACCCTGATCTTTTCTGTAAACTGAGAACTTTCCTTAAAAAGTAGTCTATTTTTTTTAAACTTTTTAAAAAGAAAATCAATTAGTTTACCAGAAAATGCGTCTTTTTCCCTTTATTAATAGTGTTAAGTCCCTGAAATACAGTGGGTATTTTAAATCTGCTATTCAGTTTATCCTTTACCATAGGAAATATTCTTTTAGTTTTTATTAAGAACAACTACATGAGATTTATGTACACCAGATCTTTAAAAATCACTCATCTTGCATAACTGAAATTTTCATACCTGGTCAGCAACTCCCCAGTTGCCCCTCCCTCCAAGCTTTGACAACCATCATTTCACTGTTTCTATGAATTTGACTATTTAGATTCAATATAAGTGGAATCATACAGTAACTGTCCTTCTATGACTAGTTTATTTCACTCAGTATAATGTTCTCAAGATTCGTAAATGTTGTTGCATATGACAGGATTTCCTTTTATCAAAAGACTGAATAGTAGTACATTGTGTGTATATAGTACAAAATTTTTAATCCATTCATCTGTCAATGAACATGTAAATTGGTTCCACATCTTAGCTATTCTGAATAATGCTGCAGTGAATGTGGGAGTGCTAATATCTCTTCAGGATTCTGATCTCAATTCTTTAAGATAAATACCTAGAAGTAGGTTTGCTGGGTCAGATGGTAGTTCTATTTTTAATTTTCTGGGAAACTTCCATATTGTTTTCCATAGTGACTGCACCATTTTGCATTCCCACCAACAGTGTGCAAAGGTTCTAATTATTCTACATTCTCACCCACACTTGCCTTTTTTTTTTTCTTAACTGTTCTAACAGATGAGAGGTGACATATTATTGTAGTTTGATTTGTATTTTCTGATGATTAGTAGCATTAAGCACATTTTCATACACTTGTTGGCCATTTGTATGTCTTCTTTGGAGAAATGTCTACTCAAATCTCTAACTCATTTTTAGTAGAATTATTAGGTTTTCTTTTATTGAGATGCTGTTGTTGTTTAGTGTCTAAGTCATGTGCAACTCTTTGTGACCCCATGCAACTCTTTGTAGCCTGCCAGGCTCCTCTGTCCATGGGATTTTCCAGGCAAGAATACTGCAAATGGGTTGCCACTTCATTCTCCAGGGGATCTTCCCTACCCAGGGATCGAACTGACATCTCCTGCATTGGCAGGCAGATTCTTTACTGCTGAGTCACCAGGAAAGCCCACTATTGAGATGTAGAAATACCTTATATATTTTGGAAGCTAACTCTTATCAGATATCTTCAGGAAAGTTACAGGATACAAAATCAGTGTTTAAAAATCAGTTGTGTTGCTATACAGTAGTAACAAAGTATTGAGAAAGGGAATTAGGAAATCTATCCCATTTATAATAACATTAACAAGAATAAACTATTTAGGAATAAACTTAACTAAGAAAATGAAAAATTTGTACACTGAAAAAGACAAAACATTCATAAAATAAATAATACAAAAACAACTGGAAGGATAGCTTGTGTTCACAAATTGGAAGAATTAATATCGTTAAAATGTCCATACTACCCAAAGACATTGGAGAAGGGAATGGCAGTCCACTGCAGTATTCTTGCCTGGAGAATCCCATGGACAGAAGGGCCTGGTGGGCCACAGTCCATGGGGTCGCAAAGAATTGGACTTGACTGAGAGACTAACACACTACCCAAAGATATGAACAGAGTCAAAGCAACATCTATCTAAGTCCCAATGGCATTATTACAGAAATAGAAAAGACAATTCTAAAATTCACATGGAATCACATGAGACTCTGAACAGCCAAAACAATCTTGAAAAAGAAGAACCAAGCTACAGGCATCAAACTTCCTTATTTCCAAATATATTATAAAGCTATAGCAATGAAAATACCATGTATAGACATAAAGATAGTCATGTAATAGAATAGAGAGCCTAGAGTTAAACCCACATGTATGTGGTCAACAGATCTTTGACAAGAATACCAGGACTACACAGTGGGGAGAGGATAGTGACTTTAACAAAGAGTGCTGGAAAAACTGGACAGCAACATGCTGAAGAATAAAACTGTCCTCTTCTCTTACACCACACACAAAAATCAACTCATAATGTACAGGTTTTGGTTAGAACTCCTGGGAGAAAATATAGGAGAAATCTTCATAATGTCAGTCTTGACAAGTATTTCAAGGTTATAACATCAAAGTTCAGTTCAGTCACTCAGTTGCATCCGACTCTGCGACCCCATGAACCACAGCACACCAGGCTTCCCTGTCCATCACCAACTCTTGGAGTCCACCCAAACTCATGTCCATTGAGTCGGTGATGCCATCCAACCATCTCATCCTTTGCCATCCCCTTCTTCTCCTGCCTTCAATAACACCAAAAACAGGCAAGAGAAGCAAAAAAGAAAGAAAGAAAGAGATAAGTGATCCAAAGTAAAAGGCTTCTGCACAGCAAAAGAGATAATCAATAGTGTGAAAGACAACCTAAGGAATGGGAGAAAATATTTGCGAACTAGCAAAATGGTTAAAACCATTAACCTATTGAATGTGCTCTGTAATACAACAGACAGTAGCCACATGTGACCATGTAATTTTAACTGCATTAAAATGAAATAAAATTTAGAATGCAATTCCTCAGTCATCCCAACCATATTTCAAGTGTTCAATAGCCACATATAGCTAGTGGCTATCATATTGGACAGCAAAGATACAGAACATTAGCAGCATTGCTGAAAGTTCCATTGCACAGTACTGTACTCAAACAGAAGACCAATAGCATATTAGGCATATATTAATCACTTAATTAATATTTGTTGAATTGCTTAAGGTGGGTGTTCTTTCCTAGGAAAAAGTGATATTTAGCTATGTTTTATTTATGTGTAGAAAGTTTATGCCTACTTATAAAAAACTGACTGCTAAAAGTTCATAAATTTTGAAATTAAGATTTTTTTGGCAGTTCCTTTTGAAGAGTGTAGTTTTTCCATAATGTTTCACTGACAGGGGCTAAAGGAGAAGATGCCAGCGTGCTCACGAGGAGAAGACTTACAACTCCCTGGGACTTGTCTGCACTGTACTGTTTCTTCCCCTACTCCCCCTTTGAGACACGGTGCTACAGCCACACTCAGAGGCAGCCTTGGAAGGCAGCAGAGGAAAACTCTGGGCTGCTTGGTCAATTATGAACTTGGAGAAAACAAAATTACAAGAATCGTGACAAGGATGTCCGAGGAAGGACATGTAGATGAGGAGAATGGTTTCAGAACGCTTAGACCATGTGACAAGTGAACGCCTCTGGATGGCCCGGTCAGCGCTGGGCAGGCTGTCAGTAGCAGGAGCACAGTCTGGTCCATCCTAAGGGTGTCGGACAGCTTTCTCCCCCAGCTACTTCCTGTCTTTATTCAGCGGGCCTTCAAGGATGGAGGCCGTGCATGAGTTCAGCCTCATGATCCCATCACAGCTGACCGGTCAGCCTGCCAGCCGTAGAGGCCAGAGCAATGCTGAGTCCCTAAAACATGATTTCTAGCAGGGCTAGCCAGCTACCTTGTGGCAAGCTGACTGATTATACGGCATCTTCCTGTAGGGTGCAGTGCTTCATCTTCACAGGATTACATGCATTTCCTTGGCATCGGTGATCTCCCCTCGTGCGGTACTTCTGCCAGGGCCACTGTTTGTGGACGTTCAGCAGCAAACAAAGCTAGGTGTTATACACTCCAGTCCAGAATGAGCTGAAAGCTGCTCCCGGGAGCACTGACTGCCTGGCAACTCTGGCCATCCCTGCTCAGGGACTGAAGCTTCCTTCCGCAGAGAAAGTCCTCCGGATGAGAGGGGCAGCTGCATGGGTGAGAAGACCCCACTGTGCCCAGAAGCGGTGAAGCCCTAAGAGGCACGACCAGGCACTAATGGTATCTCCAAGACATGAAGACCGGTTTTCTAACACACTATTTGTGTGGTAATGTGGACTATAAGAATTTGTAAGCACTTTGAGAAACTTAAAGACGTGACAAAATTAGAGCTACTGATGGTGTTGTAAAAGAGATGTGATCAAATGATTTAAAATAAAAACATAATTTCTAGAAATTATTCTACATCTGGGCTATCTCCAATATCAGCAAGTAAAACTGAAATATGAGTTGGATGTCAATTGAATAAACAAAGTACACTAAATATTTATTATTTACTGATTGCTACAGTTTTTCACTTAAAATAGGGCAACTTTATTTGGTCTGATTTAGCTGATTTTTGTTTGTTTTAGGGGTGTGTGGGGAAGCAGTTCCTATTTAGAAGGAATCTGGATATACTGCCTTCACCTATAAAATTGGACCTTGGGGATACAAAGTATTTTATCTCTAAGATCTTCTTCCAGATGTTGTATTTTCTAATTGTATAAATAGAATGAAAAATAGATAGCATTAGATACTATGAATATAAAAACAAACAATAGCCATGTAATCAGAATATTTGTATTTGTGACATACTCAAGTTGATTTAAAAGTGTTCACAAAATATTAAACAACATACTATAACTTTATAGCCTCAAAATATTCTCCCAAGAGTTTAAATTTAAAAAAAAATTCTGAGGAAAAAGAATAACAAAAAGAGTATCTATTTAAGGGATGTGATCAATTACTATTAATACAGAAGAACTGATAATGAAATATTTCTTCCTGGAAATCAATTTCACACATTTATCCACAGTGGAAAATGAGAGGCAGGAGAGTGGTGAGCACCTGGTTATCGCTCTGATTCTTACTCCAAAGACAATATTGCCAGCATTCAGCATCTGCTCTTCAGCTAATACTTCAAGGAGCTGAATAAATTTCACTCTAGCTGATAAATCCACCCAAAAGAAAGACTGATGTCAAATGTGAGCAAACTGCGTGCTGCAGTGAAAGAGCACAACCATTGGAAGGAGAAGATGTAAGGCCTGGTTCTAGTTCTACCATTTCATCATCTTAATCCGCCTGGGTCTTTTCTTCATTAACTCAATAGAGGCAATAATACCACTCACCACAGATCATTCATGTCACAGTCAGAAGACACGTATGTGTGAAAGCAGCTTGAACGCTGCAATGTGATTTGTTCTTTCTGTTGTGCATAAGCCTGTAGTTCAGAACTCTATTTATTTTTTTTATCCTTTTTTCTCTTTGGATTTTATTTTATTTTTTTAAATTTATTTTTATTAGTTGGAGGCTAATTACTTTACAATATTGTAGTGGGTTTTGTCATACATTGACATGAATCAGCCATGAAGTTACATGTAATCCCCATCCTGATCCCCCCTCCCACCTCCCTCTCCACCTGATCCCTCTGGGTCGTCCCAGTGCACCAGGCCTGAGCACTTGTCTCATGCATCCAACCTGGGCTGGTGATCTGTTTCACTATAGATAATATACATGTTTCAATGCTGTTCTCTAGAAATATCCCACTCTCACCTTCTCCCACTGAGTCAAAAATCTGTTCTATAGATCTGTGTCTCCTTCTCTGTTTTGCATATAGGGTTATCATTACCATCTTTCTAAATTCCATATATATGTGTTAGTATACTATAATGGTCTTTATCTTTTTGGCTTACTTCACTCTGTATAATGGGCTCCAGTTTCATCCATCTCATTAGAACTGATTCAAATGAATTCTTTTTAATGGCTGAGTCATATTCCATGGTGTATATGTACCACAGCTTCCTTATCCATTCCTCTGCTGATGGGCATCTAGGTTGCTTCCATGTCCTGGCTATTATAAACAGTGCTGCCATGAACATTGGGGTGCACGTGTCTCTTTCAGATCTGGTTTCCTCGGTGTGTATGCCCAGAAGTGGGATTGCTGGGTCATATGGCAGTTCTATTTCCAGTTTTTTAAGAAATCTCCACACTGTTCTCCATAGTGGTTGTACTAGTTTGCATTCCCACCAAGAGTGTAAGAGGGTTCCCTTTTCTCCACATCCTCTCCGGCATTTATTGCTTGTAGACTTTTGGATAGCAGCCATCCTGACTGGCGTGTAATGGTACCTCATTGTGGTTTTGATTTGCATTTCTCTGATAATGAGTGATGTTGAGCATCTTTTCATGTGTTTGTTAGCCATCTGTATGTCTTCTTTGGAGAAATGTCTGTTTAGTTCTTTGGCCCATTTTTTGATTGGGTCATTTATTTTTTTTTCTGGAATTGAGCTGCAGGAGTTGCTTGTATATTTTGAGATTAATCCTTTGTCTGTTGTTTCGTTTGCTATTATTTTCTCCCAATCTGAGGGCTGTATTTTCACCTTGTTTATAGTTTCATTCGTTGTGCAAAAGCTTTTAAGTTTCATTAGGTCCCATTTGTTTATTTTTGCTTTTATTTCCAATATTCTGGGAGGTGGATCATAGAGGATCCTGCTGTGATTCATGTCGGAGAGTGTTTTGCCTATGTTCTCCTCTAGGAGTTTGATAGTTTCTGGTCTTACATTTAGATCTTTAATCCATTTTGAGTTTATTTTTGTGTATGGTGTTAGAAAGTGTTCTAGTTTCATTCTTTTACAAGTGGTTGGCCAGTTTTCCCAGCACCACTTGTTAAAGAGGTTCTCTTTTTTCCATTGTATATCCTTGCCTCCTTTGTTGAAGATAAGGTGTCCATAGGTTCGTGGATTTATTTCTGGGCTTTCTATTCTGTTCCATTGATCTATATTTCTGTCTTTGTGCCAATACCATACTGTCTTGATGACTGTGGCTTTGTAATAGAATCTGAAGTCAGGCAGGTTGATTCCTCCAGTTCCATTCTTCTTTCTCAAGATTACTTTGGCTATTCGAGGTTTTTTGTATTTCCATACAAATTGTGAAATTATTTGTTCTAGTTCTGTGAAAAATACCATTGGTAACTTAATAAGGATTGCACTGAATCTATAGATTGCTTTGGGTAGTATAGCCATTTTGACAATATTGATTCTTCCAATCCATGAACACGGTATGTTTCTCCATCTGTTTGTGTCCTCTTTGATTTCTTTCAGCAGTGTTTTATAGTTTTCTATGTATAGGTCTTTTGTTTCTTTAGGTAGATATACTCCCAAGTATTTTATTCTTTTTGTTGCAATGGTGAATGGTATTGTTTCTTTAATTTCTCTTTCTGTTTTCTCATTGTTAGTGTATAGGAATGCAAGGGATTTCTGTGTGTTAATTTTATATCCTGCAAATTTACTATATTCGTTGATTAGCTCTAGTAATTTTCTGGTAGAGTCTTTAGGGTTTTCTATGTAGAGGATCATGTCATCTGCAAACAGAAAGAGTTCCACTTCTTCTTTTCCTATCTGGATTCCTTTTACTTCTTTTTCTGCTCTGATTGCTGTGACCAACACTTCCAAAACTATGTTGAATAGTAGTGGTGAGAGTGGGCACCCTTGTCTTCTTCCTGATTTCAGGGGAAATGCTTTCAATTTTTCACTATTGAGGGTAATGCTTGCTGTGGGTTTGTCATATATAGCTTTTATTATGTTGAGGTATGTTCCTTCTATTCCTGCTTTCTGGAGAGTTTTAATCATAAATGGATGTTGAATTTTGTCAAAGGCTTTCTCTGCATCTATTGAGATAATCATATGGTTTTTATCTTTTAATTTGTTAATGTGGTGTATTACATTGATTGATTTGCAGATATTAAAGAATCCTTGCATTCATGGGATAAAGCCCACTTGGTCATGGTGTATGATTTTTTTAATTTGTTGTTGGAGTCTGTTTGCTAGAATTTTGTTAAGGATTTTTGCATCTATGTTCAGTGATATTGGCCTGTAGTTTTCTTTTTTTGTGGCATCTTTGTCTGGTTTTGGAATTAGGGTGATGGTGGCCTCATAGAATGAGTTTGGAAGTTTCCCTTCCTCTGCAATTTTCTGGAAGAGTTTGAGTAAGATAGGTGTTAGCTCTTCTCTAAATTTTTGGTAGAATTCAGCTGTGAAACCATCTGGTCCTGGGCTTTTGTTTGCTGGAAGATTTCTGATTACTGTTTCAATTTCCTTGCTTGTGATGGGTCTGTTAAGATCTTCTATTTCTTCCTGGCTCAGTTTTGGAAAGTTATACATTTCTAAGAATTTGTCCATTTCTTCCAAGTTGTCCATTTTATTGGCATAGAGCAGCTGGTAGTAGTCTCTTATGATCCTTTGCATTTCAGTGTTGTCTGTTGTGATCTCTCCATTTTAATTTCTAATTTTGTTAATTTGGTTCTTCTCTCTCTGTTTCTTAATGAGTCTTGCTAATGGTTTGTCAATTTTGTTTATTTTTTCAAAAAACCAACTTTTAGCTTTGTTGATTTTTGCTATGGTCTCTTTAGTTTTTTTGCATTTATTTCTGCCCTAATTTTTAAGATTTGTTTCCTTCTACTAACCCTGGGGTTCTTCATTTCTTCCTCCTCTAGTTGCTTTAGGTATAGAGTTAGGTTATTTATTTGACTTTTTTCTTGTTTCTTGAGGTAAGCCTGTAATGCTATGAACCTTCCCCTTAGCATTGCTTTTACAGTGTCCCATAGGTTTGGGGTTGTTGTGTTTTCATTTTCATTCATTTCTATGCATATTTTAATTTATTTTTTTATTTCTTCTATGATTTGTTGGTTATTCAGAAGCGTGTTGTTTAGCCTCCATATGTTTGAATTTTTAATAATTTTTTTCCTATAATTGAGATCTAATCTTACTGCACTGTGGTCAGAAAAGATGACTGGAATGATTTCAATTTTTTTGAATTTTCCAAGACTAGATTTATGGCCCAGGATGTGATCTATTCTAGAGAAGGTTCTGTGTGCACTTGAGAAAAAGGTGAAGTTGATTGTTTTGGGGTGAAATGTCCTATAGATAGCAATTAGGTCTAGCTGGTCCATTGTGTCATTTAAAGTTTGTGTTTCCTTGTTAATTTTCTGTTTAGTTGATCTATCCATAGTTGTGAGTGGGGTATTAAAGTCTCCCACTATTATTGTTACTATTAATTTCCTCTTTCATACTCGTTAGCATTTGCCTTACATATTGTGGTGCTCCTATGTTGGGTGCATATATATTTATAATTGTTATATCTTCTTGGAATGATCCTTTGATCATTATGTAGTGTCCTTCTTTGTCTCTTTTCACATCCTTTATTTGAAAGTCTATCTTATCTGATATGAGTATTGCAACTCCTGCTTTCTTTTGTTCTCCGTTTGTGTGAAATATTTTTTTCCAGCCCTTCACTTTTAGTCTGTATATGTCTCTTGTTTTGAGGTGGGTCTCTTGTAGACAGCATATATAGGGGTCTTGTTTTTGTATCCATTAAGCCAGCCTTTGTCTTTTGGCTGGGGCATTCAACCCATTTACATTTAAGGTAATTATTGATAGGTGTGGTCCTGTTGCCATTTACTTTGTTGTTTTGGGTTCACGTTTATACAACCTTTCTGTGTTTTCTGTCTAGAGAAGATCCTTTAGCATTTGTTGAAGAGCTGGTTTGGTGGTGCTGAATTCTCTCAGCTTTTGCTTGTCTGTAAAGCTTTTGAATTCTCCTTCATATCTGAATGAGATCCTTGCTGGGTACAGTAATCTAGGTTGTAGGTTATTCTCTTTCATTACTTTAAGTATGTCCTGCCATTCCCTTCTGGCCTGGAGGGTTTCTATTGATAGATCAGCTGTTATCCTTATGGAAATCCCTTTGTGTGTTATTTGTTGTTTCTCCCTTGCTGCTTTTAATATTTAGAACTTTCCTATTTAGTCCTAGAGACCATGTAGTCAGTAGGAAGGAGCAAAGGGGAAATCTACAGAAATGGCCCTGGTTCAATTGACAGCAATCTCCCCATTCTTAACCTAAATTTATCATCAAAAGAATAATATCATAAGAGAAATGATTTTTCAGTCTTCAGAGTCAAGAACTTAATGGGTAACACTGCAGTTTTCCCAGTGTTCAGGTATGCTTATTAGTAATGCCCTTTTCTTGTCAAAGGTGTCCTACTTAGCCTATAAATTACATAATCACCACAGAGTGCTAATAGGTCCTAATAATAAAGTAGCAGTCATTAGTGAATGGGCATTTATGCAGTCATCAGTGAGAAACTATCCAGTGCTCTCTGGAGAAGGCAATGGCAACCCTCTCCAGTATTCCTGCCTGGAGAATCCCATGGACAGGAGAGCCTGGAGGGCTACAGGCCATGGGGTCGCAAAAAGTCAGACACGACGAGTGACTAACACACTTCCAATACTCTGCATACGTGAGGTGCTACCAACCCTCTCTCCCTACCAATTCCCTGCTGGAGTGATTGATACAACTAATAAAGTAACAAGTGAATCACTGGATTCATTTCTAGAAAAGTTGGAATACTATGACTAAGGTGCCTCACTGGAGTAAAAGTCCAACTCCTTCTTTCTGCATAGAAACAGAGTTCACCTAGTTCAGGGCTCCCAACCTCTCATTCTGTGCCATGCGTCACCACTGGCTGGGTTCTGACAAACAGCATGTTTGAAGGGGTGACGGGCAGCACTTCCAGGTCTGGCTGAGAATCACGCATACACCCCAAAATCTCCCCATGTAACTCACAGTAATTCAGCTCTGATCATTCTGATGACAATCATCCAGGGAAGGAAGACTATGTTGAGCAGAGCTGGCTCCTGTGAGAGAGAAACCTGCTTGCTAGGCCATTCTGGGTTTTGGTCTTTTTGCTATAACACCCCCACTTCACTGTAACTAGTAGAGAGAACTTAGAGACTGGGCATCTTTGGAAATAAAGCACAGTGCTATAACAGGGGAAGGAGTAAACCAAGAGGATGGAGAGAGAAAGACACTGAACGACCTCCTCCCTGGCCCTCCTCGTTTCTGCGCCCTGCCTCTCCCTCACAGGAGCGGCACGGTCAGCAAACAAGTGTGGCACTCTGAGAGCCCCACCTCACTTTTACTTGAAAACAGAGTTCTTCCCCATAATAATTCAGAAGAAATATCAGATTGCCTACTGAACACTCACACACACGACCACCACCACCAACTCACCTCCATCTTTCACTGCCTTTTGTCCCCTGCTACCAAAGAGACTGAACACTGACTGGCAAGGTTGTTGAAGGGTCACATTAAATCCTGGTTGACAGAAGCAGGTGAATAAAAACCACAAGCCACTAAAGGAGACAGAGTACATTGAAGAAGATGAGAGAAAGTGAACAATCAGAGCAGATGGCTCCCACAGATGCAGGAAAGTCAAATAGGAAGAGAAAAACCATAATTCAAAGGGGAAAACAAATGGGAAAAAAAAAAGAATGAAATACTACACCTGAAAGATAAAATAGGAGACCAAAAGTATAAAGAATCAAGTAATAGAAATGTCAAAACAAAATTGAGAATGAGAATAGAGAGAGTTGAAATCGAAATGATGATGGATGAAAACTTCCTGCATTTAAAGACCTCACCAATTCTTGCACATAACTAATTTCTTAATGCATCCTGAGACATCTCTTGATGAGCAATCTCAAACGTGAATTAAAACCCTTAAAAATATACTGGCCTCTAATGTGGGATGTTGCGAGTAGCATAGGTTGAGGTGGTGATGGGGGTATGAGAACCCCTATGTACTTTCTGCTTACTTTTGTTACAAACTTAAAGCTGCTACTAAAAAAAAGTTTATGAAAAAATATATATGCAAAAGATTACTTGCAAAATAATGGTAACTCTTCAAATATCAGATGTCTTTTCTGTAACTCTGGAACATAGAAAAGACTGAAATAACTTTAAGGCAATGAGAGAAAGCTATGTGGTTGAAGAATCCCACACTCAGCAGCCAAGATACCATTCTTCTACAAGAGAAAAAAGACAGTGTGACGTTCAGAGCTCACAGATCAAACACACAACCAAGTGCTTATCTGCGGAGCGCACTTGAGGAGGCATGCCAATGAAATAAAAAAGAGTTCAGTTATAGGATCCCAAGCTGGAGGAATAAGAAATACAAGAGAAAATAGTGGTAAGCAATGACTCTTGCATTTTTAATAAATTTAAATTGATGATAATATGAGTAGAAATTAATGTTTAAGTGACAAGTGAGGATTTTAAGAACCAAAGATATTATAAGGTAAAATGTTATAATAGCTTAGAATTAAAAGTCTAGATTATCTGAGGAAAACCCAGGAGTTGGCAGAAGGAAAGTATGTAACATGAGGAAATAGAGAAGCAAAAACTTTTAAGAGTCTTACTGGGTAGATGGGAGGAAGTGGTAAGTACAATGACCTGGAGAATACAGATATGTATCTGAGAGTTAAAAACAGGAAGGTAACCAATAAGAAAGAAAAAAAAATCACTCCTTAGTGAAAGGAGGGCACAAAAGATTGTTTTAAAAGGATAAAGTACGGTAAAAGTTATTGAAATATAACCTAGTTAAACCAAAAAAAAATGTAAAGAAAGAAAAAACTAACAAAGTAAAATTTAAAATAAACATAAACTGATGCACAAAAAAGCGTAATTAAGGGTACCTTCAAACCAGGAATCCTGGACCAAATAACCATGAACAGGCTGAACACTGCTATCAAAATCCATGACCCTCAGTTTGACTTAGAAGCAAAGTTCAAATTAGAATGCTGGAAGATAAACAGAAGGGTCTCACCAACATACAGCACATGCTTAATCAAAATCATGACTGGAAAAACATGAGTTACTTAAAGAAAGGCTGTTTATAGAAAATATGTCTAAAACAAAGTGTTTTTATTTTTCAATAGCTAAAAATAAAGAGATGGATAAAGATATATCAAATAAATGCCAGAAAAAAGAGGACTGTGGCATTATCAATACAACACAAAACAGAATTCAAATTTAAAGAACTAATGGCCTAAAGACTTTTTCATAACAATAAACATAAATCTCCAACACTGCTACAGATACAAAGATTCGTGTACTAAATAATTGAGTAACAAAATCCAGAAGCCAAACATTTGATAAAACTGGTAAATTTGTGCAATATTTTTAGAGAAATGAGTACAGAGGCAATGATTGTGTTTTTCTAATAGCTGAAACTAAGAAACAGGAATTTGTTTTCCTTTGCTTATGAGACCAGTTGTTTCATCCAATTCAACTGTTAATTAGTACACAGGGTACAGACAAGACATTGGTCTAGAAATAAATGAAGTTCAGGGAGTAAAAGGTTAATAGAAGTTTTAAAAACATTTCTTCTGTTTAACTTCTACCTCAAAGACCCTGCAAATTGAATTTGATTTCCCATAATTATAATAGTAAGGAATTCAATGAACATATAAAGGTATTAATAAAAAGTGGTGAAGTATCTGAAAGTTGAAAAGATATCCACTTATTGTTCAACAGTTCTTATTAACTATACAAATGATCTCAAGCATATTGCATCATATTGGAGTGTCTACCAACAGCATTTAATATACTATCTTAAGTATCTATCCCTGAAAAGTCTAGAACCACACACTGACACATAATACACTGAACTAACGCAACAAGAGGCATGCTCATGAATCAACAGAATGAGAAATTACTTAAGCACGGGGTTCACAGCTATATAGGAAGGCTTATATGGGTAACTAGCTGTTAATGAGCTTGTTGGGTACAGTACAAAGAGCTACTTTATTCTTTCTCCCTTTGCCCCTTCAATCAGTTCAGTTCAGTCACTCAGTCATGTCTGACTCTTTGTGACCCCATGGACTGCAGCATGCCAGGCCTCCCTGTCCATCACCAACCACTGGAGTCCACCCAAACAATGTCCATTGTGTCGGTGATGCCACCCAACCATCTCATCCTCTGTCGTCCCCTTCTCGTCCTGCCTTCAATCCCTCCCAGCATCAGGGTCTGTTCAAATGAGTCAGCTCTTGGCATCAGGTGGCCAAAGTATTGGAGTTTCAACTTCAACATCAGTCCTTCCAATGAACACCCAGGACTGATCTCCTTCAGGATGGACTGGTTGGATCTCCTTGCAGTCCAAGGGACTCTCAAGAGTCTTCTCCAACACCACAGTTCAAAAGCATCAATTCTTCAGCCCCTTCAATAACTCTCTGGAATCTAGTTCTTTCTAGCCTTTATAGCTCATCTTAGTCACAGAGTAGTCTCATCTCACTTCAATAATTAAAATCCCCAGTCCAATTTTACGTACTATCATGCCTCTACATTTAATTCAATATAGACACATCTCTTCACTCAGCTCAGGTCTGCCTAAATAATGGGAAGGAAGTGTGGTGAAAAACATAATAATAGTAAACAAGTTTTCTGACAATATAGTTGTGAAGCTAAAGAACCCCACATATACACTCTTCTCCTATAGTTAGGAGCTAAGTGGGAGCTAAGTGCAGGTACATGATACACACCAAAAATCCTCCCCAATGGAATCCTCTCATATACTCCTCAAAGTCTACTCTTTCCTAGGGCCAAGGTAGAGGGTTTGTAATATTGGTATAACCTAATTCATAGGCTCTTAACTCATCCTAGTTAACTTACTTTAGATTGTGTCTTTGCATGACAACTTCACGTCAACTGTACATTTCTTGGTCTTTAATATTTCAGTTGAAACTGAGGAGGGAATAAAAGAGTCCTGCTTTAACACCGTAAAGAAGAAGTGAAAGAGAAATAAAATAGCTCATTTGGGAAGGCAATGAGATATGTTATAAAAGTGAGACAGCAAGACTTTTAAAAGCCAGTGAGAAAGTGAGTAGAGCATGTTTAGCAAAGCTGCTTCCAATCTATAAACTCCAAAACTTCTATTCAAGGCTAGAAAACCAGATGAAAGGAATGTAAGATGTTTACTGAATCAGAAACAACGTAGGAGACAACTGTCTACATCAGTCTCAGTTAGTCATGTAATTATTCACTCAAAAAACATTTATTGAATATCTACTATATTTGGCAGAGGACATACAGAAATAAAAATGGCATAACCTTACTTCCCATAGCTGGCCATTTTATTACAGAGAAAGACATGCAATAAGGGATACCTACAAGTAAAGTGGAGTGAAAGAAGATAAAGTCTTGGTGTTTGGACGGAGATGAGATTATCAGTACCAAATTAAACAAACCAAGAAGAAATTGCATCTTAAATAAATAATTGAAAAACTCAAGTGATTTTTTAGTGAGTTCCTAGAATGGAATAGTCAAATTGAAGACTCCATTTAACTTTCAATTTTCTGTTATCCTGATAAATTTGATTGGTGCTTTTTCCATAAATGAGAAGCTGCAAAAATGCTAGATATATAAGTAGAGAAAGTGATAAACCTAAGAGCTTTATTAGCTCACTTGTTTATGGATAATCCAACCTGGAGAAAATACTAACAGTTTCCTTTTAAGAAGCAAAAGGCTCCACTTAAAACATTTAAGACAAACATGAGACTAACAAAGTAATGTCTGGATCAGAAAGGATTATATGTATCAATTCAATCCAGTGGAACAGGGTTTCCAAAGGTCAATGGAGGTCATAGTTTTTCCACAGCAGAAATCATTTGGCAACATGTAACTAAAGGCAAAGTTGACAAAGTTACCATAACAAGCATCAGAGACAGAATGGCATCAGTGAGCCCTGACCCTCAGGGATCCATAGATGAGTTACAGTTGACAGTGTTCCTATGGGTAAACTGGATGGGCTGACACTACGTAACCAGAATAGATGAAGAATGGGTTAAGAAAATGCTTAAGCAGACACGGTGGCAGATATGGAGGTTATGGATGGGCTCAACAGTAAGGGGTTAACCTCACCAAGGCTGCCATAGCTACTTCAAGTGCCTAACAATCAAAAATAGAGATCAAGACTGAGCCACCACTATGAAACTACCCCTCAAGGAGACCAACCAACCACTTGGTAAAAAAACAACAAGCAATTCATTTTGACAAGAATCAACGTTTACACCAGATTTGGGATTTAGCTTTCCCACATGCATTAACTTGATTTAGCTCAAGAATTTTAAATCATCTAGGCTCTGATCTGTCATCCTAGGATCCCGCATATATCATCCTTTTATCAGCTAAAAAGCTGCCACTATGAATCCATGATCACAGATTCTCCAGGCCTGCAATTTATCACATGATCCATAAACAACTGCCTCCCAGAACTTTAGAATGACCTCTGAAAGGCTCAACTCAGGCATTAGGTTGGAGATGACATCATGCGTTTTGGGGATGTTGTCAGTCAATATGCTACAAATGCTTTAAACCAGTCGACTTTATATGATGCTGAAAAATAGAGCATTCTAAGTCAAAGCATTAGAAGTAGCACCTTTCACCGTTACTCACAGTTACCCACTTGAGAAATGATACCAACAGAGGGCATGCTAAGAGGGTATTAAAACTAAACTTGGGGCTAAGCTACTGTCTGGACATATGGGGGTTTATATGCCAGCATAAGGTCCATCTAGTCAAGACTATGGTTTTTCCAGTAGTCATGTATGGATGTGATAGTTGGGACTGTGAAGAAAGCTGAGCGCCGAAAAACTGATGCTTTTGAACTATAGTGTTAGAGAAGACTCTTTAGAGTCCCTTGGACTGCAAGGAGACCCAACCAGTCCATCCTAAAGGAGATTGGCAGGACTGATGCTGAAGCTGAAACTCCAATAATTTGGCCACCTGATGCGAAGAGCTGATTCATTGGAAAAGACCCTGATGCTGGGAGAGATTGGGGGCAGGAGGAGAAGGGGACAACAGAGGATGAGATGGCTGGATGGCATCACTGACTTGATGCACATGAGTTTGAGTAAACTCCAGGAGTTGGTGATGGACAGGGAGGTCTGGCATGCTGCAATTCGTGGGGTTGCAAAGAGTCAGACACGACTGAGCAACTGAACTGAACTGACCTGACCTGAATGCCAGTATATCAGCAGGTAAAAACTAATAAACAACAAAATAACAGATTTACTATAATAGTAAGACAAATGGATCCTGGTTACAATAAGGAGATAGTTCTATTGTACATAGCAGAGAAGGGATGAATATTTCTGGAACTCAGAAATTTGATTAATTTTATTAGTGCTTCTAAACCCTAAGTGACAAAGGCAGGGTAACCAGGGGTTCCAACCACTCACATCAAGCTCTGTGTCTAAGGTTGGGTTTCACCAGAAGCAGAGTATGCAAGAAGGATTCATCTGAAAAATTATTTATTGGGGAAATGTTCCTAGGAAAACAAACAGGAGAGTAGATAAAATGGGACTGAGAAGAAAGAAGGCCAAACAACAGTATGATATCAAGCAGACGGCAACATAGAGAAATGATGTTTCCATCCCACAGGAGAGCTCTGGGGACCATACGGGTGACATTTCACAGAGGTACTGAAAAGGAGTCAGAGCATCAGAGTAGCTACATCCTATTAGTCTCTGGTTAAGAGTTGCCCCTCAAGGATGGAAATTCCCATGTAATTCTGAGTCTCCCTGTCTGTTGGCAAAGAAACAACACTGAAATTCAGTGTGCACACACACACATGCACACACACACACACACACACACACACACACGTAGTGAAAGGCTCCAAGGAGACGTGGACAAGGCATCTGCTATAGTCTGTCTGGGTTACCACGCTGGGCAAGCAGCAGAGAACATCAAAAATGATAAGTGAGAGTGTGGAACAATCCAGAATTGGTGATGGGAAAGAGAAATGATGAAAAAGAGAGAGAAAAACAGTGAAATAATAAATCAAACATGGGACCGAAGTCCTAGCAGAGACTAAGCTTGTAATTTGGCCTTTCAATCTTTGTATTGTAAGGTTTTTTTAAGAAACTGTGACCAGTCACTGCCTTGATACATGGAATCTGAGATGTAGACTGTAGCCAACAGATCCACACTACTTTTCGAATCTTTTCTCTCAGTATCACCTGGAAAGCTTCCAACCACCAGGATCTGCCACTGCGAGCCTGAGGGCTTAGTCTGAGTCTCTGCAGAGTAATTCTCAAAGGGGCAGCAGGCTGGAAGTACCAGGAAAACAACACCTTTTCTCTTTCTCTTTCTGGCTAGAGACATCCTTCAACTATCTCTGGTGCACAAACATCACTCTCTCTTGCCCCTCTGGTTGGGATCACTCTGAAGCATGAATTTTACACTATTACCCAGAGCTGTGAGGTTAAGCTTCAAGTCTCCATCATGAGAGCTGTTTCAATAGTGTATCTTCTTTCTAGAAGAGAAGTTTTTCCTCCTTTTCTCACTCCCCTACTCCCCTGCTAATGTTTTCTGCTCTTTCCAAATACACTCCTTGCACTCAGATCCTTGTCTCCAGGGCTGCTTCTGAAGGAATCCAAACTCTAATACCCAATTCCATGATTATTGGGCCATTTAAGCACAAGTTTCTCATCTAAGGGCTTCCCTGATAGCTCAGTTGGTAAAGAATCTGCCTGGAATGCAGGAGACCCCGGTTCGATTCTTGGGCGGGGAAGATCCGCTGGAGAAGGGATAGGTGACCCACTCCAGTCTTCTTGGGCTTCCCTTGTGGCTCAGTTGGTAAAGAATCTGGCTGCAATGTGGGAGACCTGGGTTCTATCCCTGGGTTGGGAAGATCCCCTGGAGAAGGGAAAGGCTACCCACTCCAGTATTCTGGCCTGGAGAATTCCAAGGACTATACAGTCCATGGGGTTGCAAAGAGTCATACATGACTAAGTGACTTTCACTTTCACTTCTCATCTAGAGCAGGTATATAAAAGCACTGAGACTCTTTGAAGAGTCTGAAGAAATAAAGCAGAGTGCTATGAGTCTTACCTCCTGGAAAGGAGGAGAGGAAAAGGTTGCTCCCCTTAGCAAAGATAAGCAAAGCTGGACGCTAGGGGAAGCGGTAAAGCTAGATTTGAATCTGTAGCATCTATTGCAATAGAGAAAAGTCCAGTGTGAACTGAACCCAACTTTGATTTCTGCAGAAGTTACTGGGTGCTTTAAAGGATGACTGAAAGAGCAGGGAGGGAACTGAGCCAGGGCTCCATAGCATCAGAAAGTGAAAAATTACAAAAAGAAGGGCAGGAGGAAGGAGTTGATCCATGTGAAACCGTCTGGATTTGCTAACTGGTACTTATGGAAGTTAGACTTCTACCCTTCCACAAGGGCCTGCAAGACTGGGAGTCAGGGGCCCTATCTTCAGATATTGACTGGAATAAACAGTACATTCTGTTGGCATCCTTGAGTTTTCTCAGGCACACACTTGAAGGAGGACTAGGGTCATCATAGTGATGCAGCCTTGAGCTGTTACAAGCTATACTGATATTTGTGCAAGCCTTTATAGGCCACCACCAACGAAAATGGCTAAGAAGAGCCTGGCCAGAGTTTGGTTATGAGAGAGTCCATGTCACCTCTTGACTACAAAGGGCTGCATTGCTGGGAGGTTGGGATGTGTTTCCTGTAGTTTAGAAGCACCAGACCAGCTGAGAAATCTTAACTGAGAAGTGACAGCTAGTTAGTTCCTCCCTGCAGAGAGAGGAAGCTGACCTCTTCAGAAAAAAGTACTTGGTATGTCCCAAGAACCAGCTGTCAACCACGCAGTACAGAAAGGTGATACGAGGCAGGTTTTCCCATTTTCCCAACAAAACTGCCAACGTAGAAGAGTAATTGTCTCCAATAGGGAGCATCTGCTGGGAGTTACCACTGGAAAACTAGGAGCTGAAGAGGGAGCAAACAGCCAGACAAGTAGGAAGCAGAGAACAGACTCCAAAAGACTGACAGTTGAGAGGCTCTCAGAGAAGTCTCTAAAGAATCCATTACAGTATACTAACACATATATATGGACTTTAGAAAGATGGTAACGATAACCCTATATGCAAAACAGAAAAAGAGACTCAGATGTATAGAACAGACTTGTGGACTCTGGGAGAAGGCAAGGGTGGGATGTTTTAAGAGAACAGAATTGAAACATGTATATTATCTAGGCTGAAACAGATAACCAGCCCAGGTTGGGTACATGAGACAAGTGCTCAGGCCTGGTGCACTGGGAAGACCCAGAGGGATCGGGTGGAGAGGGAGGTGGGAGGGGGGACTGGGATGGGGAATACATGTAAATCCATGGCTAATTCATTTCAATGTATAGCAAAAACTACTGTAATGATGTAAAGTAATTAGCCTCCAACTAATAAAAATAAATGGGAAAAAAAAAAAAAACACTGCAATGATGTAAAGTAATTAGCCTCCAACTAATAAAAATAAAACTGTTAAAAAAAAAAAAAAGAATCCATGAAAGGTCAGTTTGAAGTATTATCTGGGCCTAGAGAGAACGACGGCAGCTTACAACCCAGGCCAGCGAAGTCCAGAGTCTCTGCTCTCCTTTTCCATTTCTCCCTCCATTCTGTACACAGAAGGTCAGAAACAGCCCCTTACAAGCAGGAAAGTACCCAGTAAGGAAGAGAATAGTAATCTACCTTATACTTATCTCTAGAGGGCAGGAAACCCACATCATGTATGTCTTCTACACACCATAACTTTGACATTGGCTGTGTTCTATTTTAAAATTAAAATGTGGTTTTGTAATCTAAAGAAACCAGTGGACTTTCCATGGCCTAAGGGAACCTAGAAACCTCCTGGAATGTTATGGGTTGAATTGTGTCCCCAAAAGATACTCTGAAGCCCTGAGCCCTGGATCCTGTGAACGTGACTTTATTTGGAAATAGGAACTTTGCAGATGCAATTAAGTTATTAAGAGGTCATTAGGATGGGCCCTAATCCAATAAGACTTATGTCCTTTCATTGTAAGGAGAGGAAACTGCCACGTGAAGACAGAGACACAGGATCGATGGCCACGTGGCAACAGAAGCAGAGATTGGAGCTATGCATCTACAAGTCATGAAATTGAAAGACACTTGTTCCTTGGAAGAAAAGCTATGACAAACCTAGACAGCATGTTAAAAAGCAGAGACATTACTTTACTGACAAAAGTCTATAGATTCAAAGCTATGGTTTCTCCAGTAGTATGGTTTATCCATGTATAGGTGTAAGAGTTGGACCACAAAGAAAGCTGAGCACCAAAGAATTGATGCTTTTGAACTGTGGTGTTGGAGAAGAATCTTGAGAGTCCCTTGGACTACCAGGAGATCCAACCAGTCAATCCTAAAGGAAAGCAGTCCTGAATATTCATTGGAAGGACTGATGCTGAAGCTCCAATATTTTGGCCACCTGATGTGAAGAACTGACTCATTGGAAAAGCCCCTGATGCTGGGAAAGATTGAAGACAGGAGCAGAAGGGGACGATAGAGGATGAGATGGCCGGATGGCATCATTGACTTGATGGACATGAGTTGGAGCAAGCTCTGGGAGTTGGTGATGAACAGGAAGCCTGGTGTGCTTCAGTCCACGGGGTTGTGAAGAGATGGACACAACTGCAACTGAACTGAACTGTTCTACAAGCCAACAATGCTAAGAATTACCAGCAAACCACCAGAAGCTAGGAAGAAGGATGCCCTTGCCATTTTCAGAGGGAGCATGGCCCTGCCAAAACCTTGATTTTGACCTCTAGAACCATGAGACAGTAAATTTTTGTTATGCTAAGCACTTAGTCTGTGATACTTTATTAGGGCAGCTCTAGGAAACTAATATAGAACCTGTAATAATTTTCATACATTTTGTTCTTGTTGTTTAGTTGCTAAGTCATGTTCAACTCATCTGCAACCCTGTGAACTCTAGCCTGCCAGGCTCCTCTGTCCATGGGATTTCCCAGGCAAGTATACTGGAGTGGGTTGCCATTCCCTTCTGCAGGGGACCTCCCCACCCAGAGGTGGAACCCGTATCTCCTGCATTGGTAGGCGGATTCTTTACCAATGAGCCACCAGGAAGCCTTCATACCACAGTAGGAGAAAAACTCCCCACACTAAATACATGTTAAAAGGACCACTGGGACAATTTGAAAATAAAATTAACAAAATTTCATGTATAACAGCATCAAAAAATTTAGGAATAATTTTACAAAAGAAGTAGAAGACTTATACACTGAAAACTTACAAAGCATTATTGAAATAATTTAAAACATTTCTAAATAAATGGAAACAATCCTCAAATTCAGTAACTGGAAAGACTTAACATGGTTAAGATTGTACTATTCCCCAAATTCTCTACACATTTCTATATATCTACAAATTTCTATATGTTTCATGCAATCCCTATCAAACCCCTGGCTGACTTTCTTTTTTGCATAAGCTGAAAATTTTATCCTAAAATTCTTATGAAAATGGAAGGGACACAGAAGAGTGAAAAAATTTTTGAAAAACAAGAAGAAAGTTAGAACATTTACACTTTCTGATTTCAAAACTGACTACAAAGCTACAGAAGTCAAGACGTAGTACTGGCATAAGGACAGACACATAAATCAACAGAATAAAATTAAGCACAGAAATAAACCTTTACATCTATGGGCAGTACGTGGACTGAGAACTTCCAGATGTACAAGCTGGGTTTCTAAGAGGCAGAGGAACCAGAAATCAAATTGCCAACATTTGTTGGATCATAGAAAAAGCAAGGGAATTCCAAAAAATATCTTCTTATGCTTCATTGACTACACTAAAACCATTGACTGTATGGATCACAACAACTTTTGTGACAGTCTTAAACAGATGTGAATCCCAGACCACTTACCTGTCTTCTGGATGTAACCTGGATGCAGATCATGAAGCAATAGTTAGAACTAGACATGGAACAACTGACTGGTTCAAAAGTGGGAAAGCAGTGTGACAAAGCTGTGTGTTGTCCCCCTTCTTGTGTAACTTCTATGCAGAGCGCATGCGTGTGTGCTGTCTCTTCAGTCTTGTCTGACTCTTTGCAACCCTTTGTAGCCCATCAGGCACCTCCGTCGATGGGATTCTCCAGGCAAAAATATGGAGTGAGTTGCCATGTTCTCCTGCAAGGTCACAGCATGTGAAATGTCAGGCTGGATGAATCACAAGCTGGAATCAAGATTTCTAGGAGAAATAACAACCTCATACATGCAGATGATATCCCTCTAATAGCAGAAAGTGAGGAGGAACTAGAGAGCCTCTTGATGAAGGTGAAAGAGGCGAGCGAAAAATCTGGCTTAAAACTCAACATTCAAAAAGCTAAGATCATGGCACCCAGTCACTTCATTTCAAGGCAAATAGAAGGAAAAAGTGGAAGCAGTAACAGATTTTATTTTTCTGGGCTCCAAAATCACTGTGGATGATGACTGCAGCCATAAAATTTAAAGATGCTTACTCCTTGGAAGGAAAGCTTTGACAAACCTAGACAGCATATGAAAAAGCAGAGACCTCACTTGGCTGACAAAGGTCTGTATAGTCAAAACTATGGTTTTCCAGTAGTCTTGTATGTGAGATGTGGATGTGAGAGTCTATGGATGTGAGAGTTGGACCATAAAGAAGGCTGAACACCAAAGAATAGATGCTTTTGAATTGTTGGAGAACACTCCTGAGAGTCCCTTGGACTGCAAGGAGATCAAACCAGTCCATCCTAAAGGAAATCAACCCTGAATATTTACTGGAAGGACTGATGCTGAAGTTCCAATAATTTGGCCACCTGATGAGAAGAGTAGACTCACTGGAAAAGACTCTGATGCAGGGAAAGATTGAAGGCAAAAGAAGAGGGTGGAAGAGGATGAGATAGTTAGAGAGCATCACTGACTTAATGGACTGAATATGAGCAAACTTCAGCAGACAGTAGAGGACAGGGGGGTCTGATGGGCTGCAGTCCTTGAGGTTGCAAAGAGTTGGACATGAGTTAGCGACTGAACAACAACAATTGTTGACAAAAGCACCAAGACAATTCAATCAAGAAAGAATCATTATTGTATTAGGTAGAACACTCCAGTCATGAGATTTGCTCATGGTTAGGCAGAAAGGGGCTTTTCCATTACAGCAAGAAATTAACAAGGCTAAATCAGGTGTGAGGGTGGGATGACCATAGATCAGACAACAGATCAGAGAATGTTTTACCTTAAGGACAGACTATTCACTGGAGAGATCCATAAGAGGATGGCTCAGGCTGAGTGTGGGTCAAAATTCAAGGGCCTAGGGTAAGAACAGAAACTTTTGAAAGTTTAGTCAATAAGCATTTCATCCTGATTAATCGATAGGGATAAATATTTCACCTAATCATATATGAAGGTGCTACAAATTAATTAATAGAAACCTCAATTAAATAGGGCTTACCCAGTGGCTCAGACAGTAAAGAATCTGCCTGCCAATGCAGGAGATGCAAACTCGACCCTGGGTCCAGAAGATTCCCTGGAGAAGGAAACGGAAAGCCACTTCATATTCTTGCCTGAAGAATCCCATGGACACAGGCGCCTGGCAGGCAACAGTCCACTGAGTCACGAAGGGTCAGACAAGACTGAGCAACTAACACTTTCTCTTTCAATTAAATCAAGATGGGAAACCCGGAGGGGGAACTCGCCCACCTGCAACAAGAGTAGAGCCCAAAGGAAGAAGACAGACTCCTCTTTTCCTCTCTTTACTATTCACCACCCTACTTTCCTGGCACGGCCTCTTTACTATTGCCCACCCAAGTTTCCTCTTCCTCCTTTTGAAAGCAACACTCTCCTTCCCTTTCCTCGGGAGACTTGCTCATGACTCACCATGGTTGTGGACTCTGTACTGCAGTTCTCTGCTAATCCCAAATAAACCCATCCTTGCTGGAGAAATATATGTAAATCTATTTCTTTCAGGTCAGCAAAATAAAGAATGAAAATTTGGAGGACCTGTATCTGACCTTGTCCTAGGTAATTAAGTGGACATCCCCAAAGCTTACCTAGGTTGTGGGGGGAAGGGTCATTCTTTATTTCCAAGAACATTTCCCAGAAAACAAAAGGATACAGGAACTTCTTATGTTGTTACTGTTTTCTAGTAGCACAGGTAATTCTAGGAGTTTGTAGTAATTCAAGTCATTTCATCAGTGTTATCACTTATAATACAAAAATTACTTGCTTTCATATGTCCAGCAAAAGGGAGAAGGACAAAATTTTATAGAATTCTGAGACTTAGAGACCCCAAAGGAAGATGTAGACCAGGGAACAAAATGACCAAGCCAGGAGCACAGAGCAGGCTGGAGAACGCAGACACGAGTACCTAACACGCTGAACAAGTCAGAGAACCCCCCTCTGAGACAGCGGACAATCCAGTCTCAATACACTAAACAGAGAAATGCCTACTAACTATGGCATATTGAAGAACAGGCGGTCAACCTGATTTTCAGAGTTAGATCAGGAAGGTGAGGCTGCCGTTAACCAAGTTATTACTGCAGGGCTAAAGACACATCATCTGCCTTGCCAGGGCTGATCATCAATGCTAAGTCTGGGTACCTCTCACTCCAAGGATGAGAAATGAGGGAGGAAAATAAGGACTGTGAAAAATGCTAAACATAACAGCAAGGAACACTGCCCTAAAGACACAGATGAAAATGAAAATCACGTCTGTGAAAATGACTTTCTTCAAGAAAAATATGAAAAATATTTCTAAAGAAAGATTTGCCTGGTATTCTTGATCTTTTTTAAAAGCAGGTTTTAATAAAATTCAAGAAGCTTGGCCTTAAGGACTATATAAGAAAAAAATCATAGATAAAAGTAGAATTGCACGAAAAAGAAAAAAAGAGAATTTAACATTCAATGACAGTTTAAATATCCACTGAAGGCTAAAGAAACAAAAACACAGCCTAAAATTGAATTGCTAATGAGAAGACAAAAACACAAAACTCAGGATGTAAAGAGAAAATAATAAACATAAGAAATGATTTTAAGCTAGAAATTATGTGTTCAAATGAAAGAATGATATTCAGAGATATAATAAAATAAAAATTTTCTCACCTAAAATAAGTCTTCAAACCAAAAAAGCTCACTGGATTCCAGGAAATTTTGTGATTATAAAAAGCACCAGCAAAAAAAAAAAAAAAAAAAAAAAAAAAGCACCACACTTGGACCTAATCTGGTAATTTTTTACTTAAACATTAATTTTGTTTTAATCCTGAAATCACTGAGGCAGAAGGAAGTAAATAAAAAATCATGAGAGAGAGAGAGAGAGAATAAACAAAATTGAGAATAAGAAAGGGAATGGATGATACAAATGAGAATTTTGGTTTGATTAAAGATTTACCTCTTTTGTTTTTTTACAAGAATATAATGCACAGTGGCATGATAACAAACTTAAACATTCTAATAATAACAGATATTTTGGTAGGAAAGAATAAAACTGTTAAAACTGACCTAAGTAAGAACCTAAGTAGAGGAAAAATAAATTATGAAAAAAAGTGAAATATAGTAACATACCTTAAAAGTTCCAAACAAAGCTCTGAATACAAACAGTAATTTAAACAAGTTCTTTTAAATTTCTGAGTAGTAGAAAATTCTAAAAAATGTAATCACTTCTGGGGCCTAGAAAATCATGGAGAACTGCTCAATTCATTTTATCTCTGAAACTAATACCACATACATATTCACACATACCAACAATAGATGAATTTCACTATAAATAAATACAGTTAATATTAAGGCACGGTCTTTTCATTGCAATTTTTCCTAGAAGCTCTGACACAATAAACAGAAAACAAAAATAACTGCTGTACCCTTTGGCAAAGAGGATACAATCATCAGAAATAAAGGGGAAAAGTTGGTGTATAAGCACATTTATAACATTATTATTAACAATAAAAATTAAAATTGGAACCAACTTAAATATATCACCTTTTCAAAAAGACTTTTTATTTTGTATTGGGGTGTGGCTGGTTAACAAGGCTGTGATAGTTTCAGGTGAATGCCAAAGGGACTTAGCCACACACACACATGTATCCACCCTCCCCCCAAGCCCCCCTCCCATCCAGGCTGCCACATGACACTGAGCTTCACATGCTCTACAGCAGGTCCTTGTTGGTTATCCATTTTAAATATAGCAGCGTGTAAATGTCCATCTCAAGCTCTATAACTATCCCTTCCCCCACCCTTCCACTCAGCAACCGTAAGCTCGTGCTAGAAGTCTGTCAATCTGTCTCTGTTTTGTAAATTCATTTGTATCATTTCTTTAGATTCCACATATAACGGATGTCATATGATGTTTCTCCTTCTCTGTCTGACTTACGTCACTCAGGATGACGCTCATAGGCCCATCCATGTTGCTGCAAATGGCCTCATTTCACTCTTTTTAATGATTAAGTACTATATATGTATATATGTACCACATCTTCTTTATCCATTCCTCTGTTAATGGACATTTAGCTTGCTTCCACATCTTGGCTATGGTAAACAGTGCTGCAAGGAACACAGTGCTGCATATATCCTTCCAGATCATGTTTTTCTCTCGATAATATGCCCAGGAGTGGGATTGCAGTGCCATAAGGTCGCTCTACTTTTAGTTTTTTAAGGAACCACCATAACTTCTCCATAGTGGCTATACCAATTTACATTCCCATCGACGATGTAGAAGGGTTCTCTCCTCTCCACACCCTCTCCAGCATTCATTGCTCGTGGGTTTTTTCATGATAGCCATTCTGGCTAGTGTGAGGTGATACCTCATTGCAGTTTTGATTGCATTTGCATTTCTCTAATATTTAATGATTAAAGAGGTTCAAGAGAGAGGGGATATATGTATGCTTATGGCTGATTCATGTTGTTGTACTGCAGAAACCAACACAATACTGTAAAGCAAATATCCTCCAATTAAAATAAAGTTTTAAAAAGTACAGTCATCTAGCCTGAATTAATTGCATGTAATACCAGCTCTGTGGAACTGGAAAAAAAGGAATAATAAGCTACAAGTTGACCTATGACTTTATGATGACAGTGCAAATACTTTCACAAAGCCATACACACAAGACAACCTGACCGGAAGCAACATTACCTTGGCAATTTCCACTCCTCTGACTGCACAGAACTCCCACTGGGTTATCTTTTATGCCAATATCTTAAGTTCAAATTGAACTTATTTCTCATTTGTTATTCAAATCGATTACCTCCAACTATGTTTATCCAGCTCTTAAAAGAACACTAATCTATTAATACAAAAGTGAGATAAAGTGTTTGCAATATTATCTATCCCAAGGAGTCAGCATTTTAAACAATGATAAGTTCATTTGCTCATAGAAAGATTGTAAAAGGCAAAGTTTTAACCAATATATATGAAGACATGGGATCCTTTCCAGCCAAATTACCACACACACACACAAACACACACACACACACACACACACACGATTTTAAAGTAATAGACTTAGTAAGTTAGATGTAGATGATAGTGAAGTGCCAGTTCATACCCCCTCTTCTGAGCCAGCAGCCTCATCTCTAGCCACCCTGGTAAATGCCAGCTCCTAAAGTTTCACAGCTGCACCTTCCTGCAGTGAATTGCCCTCAGCTATTAGAAAAGGACATGGAACAACAGACTGGTTCCAAATAGGAAAAGGAGTATGTCAAGGCTGTATATTGTCACCTTGCTTATTTAACTTATATGCAGAGTACATCATGAGAAACACTGGGCTGGAAGAAGCACAAACTGGAATTAAGATTGCCGGGAGAAATATCAATAACCTCAGATATGCAGATGACACCACCCTTATGGCAGAAAGTGAAGAGGAAAAGCCTCTTGACGAAAGTGAAAGAGGAGAGTGAAAAAGCTGGCTTAAAGCTCAACATTCAGAAAACTAAGATCATGGCATCTTGGTCCCATCACCTCATGAGAAATAGATGGGGAGACAGTGGAAACAGTGTCAGACTTTATTTTTTTGGGCTCCAAAATTACTGCAGATGATGACTGCAGCCATGAAATTAAAAGATGTTTACTCCTTGGAAGGAAAGTTATGACCAACCTAGATAACATATTAAAAAGCAGAGACATTACATTGCCAACAAAGGTCCATCTAGTCAAGGCTATGGTTTTTCCAGTGGTCATGTATGGATGTGAGAGTTGGACTGTGAAGAAAGCTGAGTGCTGAAAAATTGATGCTTTTGAACTGTGGTGTTGGAGAAGACTCTTGAGAGTCCCTTGGACTGCAAGGAGATCCAACCAGTCCATCCTGAAGGAGATCAGTCCTGGGTGTTCATTGGAAGGACTGATGCTAAAGCTGAAACTCCAGTACTTTGGCCACCTGATGCAAAGACCTGACTCACTGGAAAAGACCCTGATGCTGGGAGGGATTGGGGGCAGGAGGAGAAGGGGACGACAGAGGATGAGATGGCTGGATGGCATCACCGACTCGATGGGCATGGGTTTGAGTAAACTCCGGGAGCTGGTGATGGACAGGGAGGCCTGGCGTGCTGCGATTCATGGGGTCGCTAAGTGTCGGACACGACTGAGTGACTGAACTGAACTGAACTGAAAGGGAACTAAGGAAAGGTATGTCCCCACTCACCATTCAGCCTCACATCCAAAGCCACAGCAATGAGTAATGACACACTAGCTCCACAGCCTCAAGAGAAGGGCTGGGGGATGAGGTTCGCTCTTGAACTCACCCCCTGCAGGCCAGGCCCACACTGGGCTTTACCACTCCCCTCTGTTCTGCTTCATTCACTCCCTTCAAAGGTTTTCCTCAACACTACCACTCCCTCAACAAAACACTTGTGCCTGAATGTCAGGCTCTGCTTCAAGGAACAAAACTTAAAGTGGTATACATGATTTTTCAAAAATAACTCGACATATAGTTCCATTAATTCCTGAACTGATTCATTTAATAAAAACATCACCTCCATTTGTCAATTAAAATAAAGAAATGAAGGAAAAAATAGAAGAAAGGATGGGAGAGCCATGCTTCAATTTCTGTGACTGTTTTGATGTTTTTTCTCTAAATAATTAAACCCATTCCTGAGTCACAAAGATGATACTTCAGTCCAACGTTATTCATAACCTTCTTGGTTATTTATTTCTTTGTTTTTTTCACAAGTCACCTTCATCCAAAAGCCTGCTCTTATTATCAAACTGACTGTAGACTTATTTTTTACAATGTTTATCTATGAATATAAATCTACTCTTTTGCTGGACCACATCTAAATTTGCTGGTAAAATTCATCTGTTATTTATATATATATATATATATATATATATATATATATATATATGGCATAAACCCACTACATAACAAGCACTAAGATACTCACTGAAGTACTATAATATTTGCTTAGAAAATATCAGCAAAAACCAAGCAAGAATGTGTATGTATGGTCTCCTCGGGAGAAAAAAAAGAAACGAGCATTTAGATTAGAAATGCATGTGCAAGCTTCAATATTTTCAGAAATACTTTCCTCCGTTTTCAGCTTCTTTATTAATGAGCAAATAAAGCATCCTGTCACCGAAAACATAAAGGTAACAGATCTGAAAACAAGACGTGCCGCGTGAGCACTTTTTCTTTGAGATGCCAGAGCCGAATCTGCAGAGAAGAAAGGAGGCTTGTAATGAGACATAAGTAGTTGTGAGAAAAGACATCACGGGCAGTTTCCTGACAGAAGCCTGAGATTTAATCACCCGAAGCAGCTTCTGCAGCCGCTGCCGAGACGCGCTGGCTTCGCTGTCAGGGAGCAGGATGCCTGTCAAGCCCGCAGAGAAGCAAATGAATCGGTGCCAATGTGCTGCCTGCGGACAACGGATGATGCTCACGCGCCGTTTATATCCCTTCAGCACGTTCTGATCGTGTGTTGTGTTATCTGCAGAAAATGCCGAGCCTGTATATCACTACAGAGGGACACTGAGGGAGAAAAGATGGTTATTAAACCTGTGAAAAGGGAGAGAGGGGGAAAGCTTCTTTGGAATTTATTTAAGCTACTGAGCAGAATCCTATTGCTAAGCAAAGCTGAGATTCATTTGAGTCATAACTTCAAAAGCTATTGAGTTTTAGAGGCAGGTAATTAAATTTTTTGATTTGGAAAGAGGGGGTGGGGAAATGGGCTAATATATTCTGTGTATTATTATAGTAACAGCTCCATGTGTTGGGATGTCCCTTAAGCCAGTCAACTCACTCATACAATTTATATGACCTTGAGTAAGTCTGTGCATAAAATGGTATAAAAATAGTATCCCCTAGTCCCATAGAGGAGCAAATAAAATAATGTATATAGAATGGAAAAGAAAACAAAAGATAATATATACAGAGACCCTAAACAGATTAGTTCCCTTCCCTTCCATGAATATAAACTCTCAGATTATCCATTCTGACCCTGTGTATTGTCTTCCAATTCACTGTTCCATCATAACTGTTCAATAAATATTTGTTATTAATATATAAAATAAAAATAATGACTGTATATCCTAATGCTCACCCCTGCTGGGAGATTGTGAGGCTACACAGAAGGTTGAAAGAAAACAAAAACATTGTCACAGTGTTGAAAAAAAGGCTAATTATAGAATATTCATTAATTTCAGAAATGATTTGTCTTGATATATTATTGTGCCTAAGGGAGTAGAATTACATGAAATTTGAGGCATTCAAACAGTTATTACAAAGTTATTGTTTTAGCTGTGGTGAAATTACAAAAGTAAAGTCATGAACATAATAATAGCTACCAAGTACTGAACTGACACCTGTGCTTTCCAGGAGGACTTGCAGTGAGGTGAATTGAGGCCCACCCATCCCACCCAAGAGATGTATTCTACTCAGGAACTGTGAATTTGATCTTCATTGGAAAAGGGGTCTTTGTAGATATAATTAAGGACTTTGAGATGCGATCATCTTGAATGAAGAAAGGCCCTAGGTTCAATAACAGATGTCCTTATTTTATAAAAGGCAGAGGGAGATTAGAGACACATGGGAGATGGCCATGTAAAGAGAGACAGAAATTGGAAAGATGCAGCCACAGGAATCCTGACAGCCACCAAAACCTGAAGAAGCAAGGAAGTGTTCTCCTCCAGGGTCTCTAGAGGGAGTGTGTCCTTGCTGACACAGTGATTTTGGAATTCTCATCTCCAGAACTCTGAGAAAATACATTGTTGTTTTAAGCCACCAAGTTCATGGTAATTTGTTACAATAACCATAGGAAACAAACACAATAGTTTTAGTATTCTCATAATAACTGTAAATAAATATCCTGTCCCAGTTTCTATACTAAGAAACTGACTCAAAAAGCAAAGTAATTGACTGATCTAGAGAGAGTGAGCCAGGACTTACATACAGATCTGTCCAGTTTTAAGGGCTTTTTCTTAAGAAGTCCATTTTAAGTCAACCTTTTCTTGAAATCATCTTCCCTTCTTCTAACCTCATAGCAGGAGCTGTCTCTCTTTGGCTTTTTTCTTACAATTTGCTAACCATTCCTTAGAAAGAAAGTGAGCAAGTTTATGCTAACCATGCATTAAGTTCTCATATGGTTAGTTCACGTTATTTTATGTAGAAAAGTTGAGTAGGAAGGAAACATTGAAGATCTGCTTAGTTAGTGAATGAGAACCGAAAGGTCATTCCTAAAGTTGGCTTTTGGTGTCTCAGAGTCTAAGGAGACATTGCTGGCTGACTCTGTGTTGTAGATCTAACCTCCTACCTCATTTATTTATAGTTTCTCAAAGGAGCCTCTGGGTTCCTAGACGATAGGTCCCAAGGATCTGGGGGCCGCCAGATAATCTTTGAGACAACTCTGACTGGCCCAGCTTGCACACAACAAGCTGCTGTGCAAAAATAGAGGCTGCCAGGGGGTTTTCCTGAAGCAAAGTCAGACCTGCCAATCAGCTCCAGCCCTGGGAATTCACATCCACTTCTATGAGGTCAGTTGTCACAGATTGTTTACAAAAATGAGTCTGGAAATGACTTCCCCATCCTGTCCTCTATAGTATATTCTTTTCACTGTCTTTAAATCTATTTTTCAAACAGCTTTCTTGAGGTATAATTTACATACAATAAAATTAACCCATTTTAATCCTACATTTCATGTATATTGACAATGTACACTGTCATGTAACCACCACTATAGTCACAACATAGATCATCTTCACCACCACAAATTTTCTCATACGAATCTCAGGTCATTTGCTCTCAGGAGACCCAGCTTCAGGAATTCATGATCTGATTCCTCTCACTAGAGTTCTAGCTTTCCTAGAACTTCATACAAATGAAATCATAGAGTGTATAGTTTTTTGTATCTTATTTCTTTCATGAAGCATGGTGTTTCTGAGATTCATTCAAAATCCAAAATCATTTTGTACAGCACAAAACACTATACAGTAGTTCATTTTCCTATTTATTGCTAAACTCCCATTGCATGGATGTGCCACAATTTGTTTAACCATTAACCAACTGATGAACATTTGTAATTTTTTCAGTTTGAGTACGTTAGGAATAATCCGGCTGTCTTGCATCTAATTTTATTTATTTATAACACTTTTCTTTTTTAGTCTCCCTTCTATATCTTCAGAACTGTTTTTTTCTTTCCTACCCCAGACTGACAAAAATAAAGTTTAAGGGGTCTCTGGCAGTAGTTCTCAATGTAGCTGCCCTGTGGAGCATTTGTTTGTGCCAATACCTAGAAACGTTTTTGACCGTCACAGCTTGGAGATGCTACTGGCATCTCATTGTGAACCCAAGGGTCTGCTTCACAGCCTATGGTGCACAGGAGAGCCCCCACAACAGAGAAGTATTCAGGGCTTCCTTGGTGGCTCAGCGGTTGAGAATCTGACTTGCAATGCAAGGGATGCTGGTTCGGGCCCTGGTCCCAGAAGATTCCACATGCTGCAGAGCAACTAGAGCCACAGAGCCCTCTGGAGGGCCCCGAGCCACAGCTGCTGAGGCTGGCCCGGCCTGGAGCCCGTGCTCTGCAACAAGAGCGACCGCCACAAGCAGAGGCCCACACACGCAACTAGAGAAAGCCCAGGCACAGCAGCAAAGACCCAGCGCAACCAGTCAATAAACAAACCTTGGGGGAAAAGGAAATATTCAACCCAAAATGCCGCCAGTGCCAAGACTGAGTAACAAGCCTAGGGGAGGATCTTACAAAGGACTTTCCAAGAAACTTATTATTAGGTGGGAATTTTAAATTAAAATATATTCATTTCTTTGAGAGAGAAAAAAAAGCCTAGAATTCAGAGTTATTTCTCATTTTTATATAGCTACTTCTAGTAAAAGATACACAGGCAATAGTACCTGAATCATTGAATTGATTAATAATTCTTTTCTGGAAGTTACAGACCAAAATCATTTAGCTCACAGCTGAAAACCTGAGTTAAAATGTTAAGGTGTGTCTGATCAGATAGCAGTTGACAAGTCAAACAGCAAGTATTTCAGGACTTGGAAGAGGAGGAAATAGCTACTTTGTCACTGGCCCGCCCTACCCGTCATAAAAGTTAACCAGTGTTGCACTATTGTTCTCCTTCCTTCTCCAGGGTCTACTCAGATATCCTGAAATCCTTCTATTCCAGGAACTTCTAGGCTTCTCACCAGTTTTCAGTTGAGAAAATGAAACAGTCCTCAGCTTAAAGAAATGACCACTTAAGACAGTGACTGAATCGTACTTTAGGATAAGCCTACTATGGAAACGACTTCTGGGAGTATGAAAAGTAATCTGAATTTAGCACAAAACATTTAATTTATTCAACAGATTCATTAGTTTTCAAACCTTTATACAATATTCTACAAAGAGCATGGAATAGGAGCCAGAAAAGTTTGAATCTTAACTTCAAGCGCCAGATTTGGGTTTTATACAAACAGAGTCAAATCCCTGAACCTCTCTCTGCCAGGGCCTCCTCCTCTGTGAAGGTGGAGGGGACAACAGCTAATTTAGAATTCGTGTAAGGATTAGGTAATGTATTGTAGACATAGGGCCTAGTGTGTTGTGGGCCTTTGACAAATATTGATTTCCTTGTTGCTTTTAACTGTCAGCTTCAAACTAAATGGGTTTTTAGAAAAAAAAATTCTCTTCAAAACACAACAAATATTAATATTTATATAAGTTATATAAGAATATGTTGTATATATACT
Organism: Odocoileus virginianus; assembly: GCF_023699985.2. Lineage (NCBI taxonomy): Eukaryota > Metazoa > Chordata > Mammalia > Artiodactyla > Cervidae > Odocoileus > Odocoileus virginianus. The sequence goes on from NC_069694.1 coordinate 54,983,769, forward strand.
GTAATATACTGTATATATAAATATGTATAATTTATATAGTTTACATAAATGTTTAAATATGTATGCAACATATATTTCTTACCTTATATTCATGAAATTTAAGAGTTAGGTTGATGTGTAGAACAAAGTAAACTTTCACAAGGTCTGCTGATAGAACTAAATAATTTACAGAAGAAAAAAATGTCGAAGAGCAAATCACTTCTAGCTAGCTGAAGTTACGCATATTTTTGAATTTAACTCATTTGTGATAGTAAACTAATTTATCAGTCCTTATTATGGAATATGTTCATAATTCATAAAGATATTTCACCCAAAGTGAATCACTAAAAAACCTGACTTAACCATGGTGCTTACAACACAAATATACTACCTCTTTATTCTGTCTCTCCCTATATAATTTTTAAAAGTTTTACATTTATAACTCTCTTCTGAGTTGCAAAACCATTTGAGACACATTTTACTTGCAAGATGTTATAGAAAACAAAATCATAATTTTCTCATTTAGAAAGTACCATTGTCCCGCAGCATCCATGGGGGATTAGCTTCAGAACGCCCCTCAGTTTCCAATAACAAGGATGCTCAAATGCCTCACATAAAATGGAATAATATTTGCATATAGCCTCCACATGTCCTCCCATATAATTTAAATTAGCTCTAGATTACTTTTAATACCTAACACAGTGTAAATGCTACATAGTTCCCTGCAAACAGCAAATTCAAATTTTGTTTGGGGGAGTGTTCTACAATTTTTTTTTTCTACAATTTTTTAAAAGTATTTTTGACCCCTGGTTGTTGCAAGCATGGATGCACAATCAGCAGATGCAGAGAGCCAGCTGTAAATGCAAATTTGCATTTTGCGGGGAAGTGAAATACTTCTATGTCTCTTTCCTATCTCTGCAAATTAAAATAAAAGGGAAGGAAGGAAGAAAGAAAAGGAGACCAGGAGAGAGGGAAAGAGAGAGGAAAAGAAAAAAGATGCATTCCTTCACATTAAGCATCAGTAGCAATAAAACATCTATGGTGTGGGGCAAACACATTGCACCTGTCTTCCAGGTCCTCATGTCCCCTTGATCTCTGAGCTTATGCTTCACAGAAAGTGGCTAACATGCATGGTACTAACCTATGTTATGACATGGAGAGATCTTGTTTCTCTCTCTCAGAAGAAGAAAATGGAAACAGATGTCTTTCTTTATACAAGGATTCCCAAAGGGAATTACATCACTAATAAGGACAGGAGAGCCTGGAAGAAAAAAATGGTGTGCCCAGAGGCAAAGTAGAGTTGGACCTTTATTTAATGATCCCTGAGAAACTAAATGCTCTGTTGGAACAAAGAGAAGGCCACTGTTCCGTAGAGAATACCTTTTCCAAATTTGTTTCTCAAGCTACTGATTCCAGATGTGTTTTTAGCCTGTTTAGTTTAAATAGGACTGCTCCTTCTTGATTGGAAAGATGACACTGGCTGTCATATGAGGGCATCTTCCCATGCCCTTCTAGGAATCTGTTTCAAGGATTTTCTTATCTTACTTTTAAAGAGATATGAGACACTTTCATGTTAAATTGAACTGGGTATTGAATTTAAAAAAATAAGATAGGAAGAGTACTTGAATGAAACAGAAAAATGGACAACTAGAATAAAGAATGTAGATGTAAACTCATATACAATTACATATATTTATCATATTGAAAAACATCATTGATGTGATTTCAGTTCAGTACAGTTCAGTCGTTTAGTTGTGTCTGACTCTTTGCGACCCCATGAACTGCAGCACACCAGGCCTCCCTGTCCATCACCAACTCCCAGAGTTCACCCAAACCCATGTCCATTGAGTCGGAGATGCCATCCAATCATCTCATCCTCTGTCGTCTCCTCCTGCCCTCAATCTTGCCCAGCATCGGGGTCTTATCCAATGAGTCAGTTATTCTCATCAGGTGGCCAAAGTATTGGAGTTTCAGCTTCAGCATCAGTCTTTCCAATGAATATTCAGAACTGATCTACTTTAGGATGGACTGGTTGGAGCTCCTTGCAGTCCAAGAGACTCTCAAGAGTCTCCCAACACCACAGTTCAAAAGCATCAATTCTTCGGCACTCAGCTTTCTTTATACTCCAACTCTCACATCCATACATGACCACTGGAATAACCATAGCCTTGACGAGACGGACCTTTGTGGACAAAGTAATGTCTCTGCTTTTTAATAATATGCTGTCTAGGCTGGTCATAACTTTCCTTCCAAGGAGTAAGCATCTTTTAATTTCATGGCAGCAGTCCCATCTGCAGTGATTTTGGAGCCCAGAAAAATAGTCTGCCACTGTTTCCCCATCTATTTCCCATGAAGTGATGGGACCAGATGCCATGATCTTAGTTTTCTGAATGTTGAGCTTTAAGCCAAATTTGCCACTTTCCTCTTTCACTTCCATCAAGAGGCTCTTTAGTTCTTCCTCACTTTCTGCCATAAGGGTGGTGTCAACTGCATGTCTGAGGTTATTGATATTTCTCCTGGCAATCTTGATTCCAGCTTGCAATTCTTCCAGCCCAGCGTTGCTCATGATGTACTCTGCATATAAATATACAGCCTTGACATACTCCTTTTCCTATTTGGAACCAGTTTGTTGTTCCATGTCCAATACATTAATACAAATCTAAGCCTGCTCCATCTTTTTCAATTGCTTTTCATAATAAACTCTGTACTATTATACAAAGGATCACTTTATTACCTGTGTCGTTAACATCTCTCTGACATTATTTTTCACCACTCCACATCTACCCTAAATACTCAAGCAATTTTAAATGACTTAGCAACTGAAAAACAGCAATAACAACAGTAATTTTAAATCACCTGTTGTTCCCGGACAAGTCTCACAGGCATTTGCCGGTGCTTCTGCCTGGTATATACCCTCTCCCCATCACCATCTAAAACACAAATAATCTGCTTTTACAACTCAGTTTTCACCTTTTGCCGGAGACCTTCCTAGACTCTGCCCAGCTGACCGGACCTCCTATTTCTCTGCACAACATTTTTACTCTGCCTATAACTCTATTATATACATCAGTATATCATAATTGTCAGTGTGATCACTGATTCCCAGAAGGATCACAAACACCACATTATGAGGGTGGAAACTGTCCTTTCATCATTGTGAGCACCTATTAAATGTTCTGAACCTGAATGAATAAACAACTAGGTAAATGAATGAATGGATCAATTGGCTACGAATAGAAAAGAGAAACATTCTTACGAGTCTTAACACAACTAAAAGTCAAAATCAGAATAGAATTAACATTAAACAGAATCCAACAACATATTAAAAAAATCATACACCATGACCAAGTGGGCTTTATCCCAGGAATGCAAGGATTCTTTAATATCCGCAAAACAATCAATGTAATACACCACATTAACAAATTAAAAGATAAAAACCATATGATTATCTCAATAGATGCAGAGAAAGCCTTTGATAAAATTCAACACTCATTTATGATTAAAACTCTCCAGAAAGCAGGAATAGAAGGAAGATACCTCAATATAATAAAAGCTATATATGACAAACCCACAGCAAGCATTACCCTCAATGGTGAAAAATTGAAAGCATTTCCCCTGAAATCAGGAACAAGACAAGGGTGCCCACTCTCATCACTACTATTCAACATAGTTTTGGAAGTGTTGGCCACAGCAATCAGAGCAGAAAAAAGAAGTAAAAGGAATCCAGATGGGAAAAGAAGACGCGAAACTCTCGCTGTTTGCAGATGACATGATCCTCTACATAGAAAACCCTAAAGACTCTATCAGAAAATTACTAGAGCTAATCAACGAATATAGTAAACTTGCAGGATATAAAATTAACACACAGAAATCCCTTGCATTCCTATACACTAACAAAGAGAAAACAGAAAGAGAAATTAAGGAAACAATACCATTCACCATTGCAACAAAAAGAATAAAATACTTGGGAGTATATCTACCTAAAGAAACAAAAGACCTATACATAGAAAACTATAAAATACTGATGAAAGAAATCAAAGAGGACACAAGCAGATGGAGAAACATACCGTGTTCATGGATTGGAAGAATCAATATTGTCAAAATGGCTATACTACCCAAAGCAATCTATAGATTCAATGCAATCCTTATTAAGCTACCAATGGTATTTTTCACAGAACTAGAACAAATAATTTCACAATTTGTATGGAAATACAAAAAATCTCGAATAGCCAAAGTAATCTTGAGAAAGAAGAATGGAACTGGAAGAATCAACCTGCCTGACTTCAGACTCTACTACAAAGCCACAGTCATCAAGACAGAATGGTACTGGCACAAAGACAGAAATATATATCAATGGAACAGAATAGAAAGCCCAGAAATAAATCCACAAACCTATGGTCACCTTATCTTCAACAAAGGAGGCAAGAATATACAATGGAAAAAAGACAACCTCTTTAACAAGTGGTGCGGGGAAAACTGGTCAGCCACTTGTAAAAGAATGAAACTAGAACACTTTCTAACACCATACACAAAAATAAACTCAAAATGGATTAAAGATCTAAATGTAAGACCAGAAACTATAAAACTCCTAGAGGAGAACATAGGCAAAACACTCTCCGACATGAATCACAGCAGGATCCTCTATGACCCACCTCCCAGAATATTGGAAATAAAAGCAAAAATAAACAAATGGGACCTAATGAAACTTAAAAGCTTTTGCACAACAAAGGAAACTATAAGCAAGGTGAAAAGAGAGCCCTCAGATTGGGAGAAAATAATAGCAAATGAAACAACAGGCAAAGGATTAATCTCAAAAATATACAAGCAACTCCTGCAGCTCAATTCCAGAAAAATAAATGACCCAATCAAAAAATGGGCCAAAGAACTAAACAGACATTTCTCCAAAGAAGACATACAGATGGCTAACAAACACATGAAAAGATGCTCAGCATCACTCATTATCAGAGAAATGCAAATCAAAACCACAATGAGGTACCATTACACGCCAGTCAGGATGGCTGCTATCCAAAAGTCTACAAGCAATAAATGTTGGAGAGGGTGTGGAGAAAAGGGAACCCTCTTACACTGCTGGTGGGAATGCAAACTAGTACAGCCACTATGGAGAACAGTGTGGAGATTTCTTAAAAAACTAGAAATATAACTGCCATATGATCCGGCAATCCCACTTCTGGGCATACACACTGAGGAAACCAGATCTGAAAGAGACACGTGCACCCCAATGTTCATCGCAGCACTGTTTATAATAGCCAGGACATGGAAGCAACCTAGATGCCCATCAGCAGACGAATGGATAAGGAAGCCATGGTACATATACACCATGGAATATTACTCAGCCATTAAAAAGAATTCATTTGAATCAGTTCTAATGAGATGGATGAAACTGGAGCCCATTATACAGAGTGAAGTAAGCCAGAAAGATAAAGAACATTACAGCATACTAACACATATATATGGAATTTATAAAGATGGTAACAATAACCCTATATGCAAAACAGAAAAAGAGACACAGATGTACAGAACAGACTTTTGGACTCTGGGAGAAGGCGAGGGTGGGATGTTTTGAGAGAACGGCATGTATATTATCTATAGTGAAACAGATCACCAGCCCAGGTGGGATGCATGAGACAAGTGCTTGGGCCTGGTGCACTGGGAAGACCCAGAGGAATTGGGTGGAGAGGGAGGTGGGAGGGGGGATCAGGATGGGGAATACATGTAACTCCATGGCTGATTCATGTCAATGTATGACAAGACCCACTGCAATGTGGTGAAGTAACTAGCCCCCAACTAATAAAAAAAAAGAGAGAGAGAGAGAGAAAGAATAGAATTAACATTGTTCATTAATCAAAATTAAATAAATGTAAACTCAATGTGCCTAGGACTCAACCCTACCAATGCAGACAAGGTTGAGGTGTGTTTTCTAAGTCTGAATCTGTTTCTGTTTTGTAAATAAGTTCATTTGTATCATTTTTTTAGATTCCACATGTAAGTGATATATATTTGTCTTTCTCTGACTTGACTTCATTTAGTATGATAATCTCTAGGTCCATCGTCTTGCTGCAAGTGGCATTATTTATTCTTTTTTATAACAGAGTAACAGTCCATTGTACATATGTACCACATCATCTTTGACCATTTATCTGTTGATGAACATTTAGGCTGTTTCCATGCCTTGACTACTGGGAATAGTGCTTCAGTGGACACTGGGGTCCATAAATCGTCCCGAAGTATGGTGTTCTCTGAATATATGCCCAGGAGTAGGATTGCTGGATCATATGGTAGTTCTGTTTTTAGTTATTTATGAAAACTTCATGCTATTCTCCACAGTGGCTGCAGCAATTTACATTCCCACCAACAATGTAGGAGAGTTCCCTCCACAAGCTTTTTGACCTTGTGCAACTTATTTTTCCTAGGCTTTCATTCCTCATCTGTAAAACAGACATGATACTATCTTTCTGTTAATATGATTTCTAAATCACATAATAATGGTGTCGTAAATGATAACCTATTCACAGTTTGATAAATTCGAATTCACACAAGCCCGTACATTCTGGGAGCATGAAAAAAAATAAAATAGATAAAAGAAATCCCTATCTTTTGTCTTCTTTTCCTCCTTTCCATGCTCCCAAGTGCAATAAATGTTATCAGTTTTGCTGTATTCTTCTACCTATAATCCTATACTAACAGGTATATGATGCATCCTGTTCTGGGTCTAACTTTTCATTTTACCATAGATTTTAAGGCTCATTCCATACAGCATAGATAGAACTATTTTGTTACCATTTAATGGAGGCTTAGCACTCCATATTATGGTGTTTCATAATGCATTTAACTTATGATCTACATGGGCAGTGGTTTCCCTGGTAGCTCAGACGGTAAAGCGTCTGCCTGCAATGCGGCAGACCCAGGTTCAATCCCTGGGTTGGGAAGATCCCCTGGAGAAGGAAATGGCAACCCACTCCAGTACACTTGCCTGGAAAATTCCATGGATGGAGGAGCCTGGTAGGCTACAGTCCATGGAATTGCAAAGAGTCAGACATGACTGAGTGGCTTCACTTTTTTTCTAATTTTCACTGTGTCAAAAATTCTTCAGTTAATGAAGTGAATATTTGCACACACATTGGATATATAAATAGTAAGAATAAATCTAAAAGAATTGCTGGGTAAAAAAATATATTCATTTTAAATTTTAATAGATATTTTCAAGTATTTCTCCACAGAGTTTTCACCAGCTCACATTCCCATCAGTAAAACAGTAAATCTCCTACCAACACTTTCACCCATTTCATTACTAAAAACTTTGTCAATCTAACTGGCAAAACAAAAAAGTGATTTTTGATTTAATATTCATTTACATATTTATTAAGTGTAAAGTTGGATGTCTTGTTTTTTGCTTAAAAATCAGTTTTTTTTCCCTATAAAACCTGGCCATGTTATTTATTCATGTTTCAATTGCTTTTAATAGATTTGTAGTCCCTTTCTATATATTTTGCAGTTAGGTCTTTTTCATACATTTCCAAATATCTTCTCCTAGGTTGCCACTTGTCACTTGACTTTGTTTATAGTATTATTTTAATAAGTTTTCATGTATTTTATCAACATTTTATGGCTTTAAAATTTTTGTATTCTCATCTGAAATAACCTTTAATTGTTCAGATGAAGCTCTTGGTTTTTCTGAAATGCAGTTGTATCTTTCCCAACTGTTGATAGTTGTTCATCATCTTTACATTTAGAGACCCTATGTTAAGGAAATGTATCTTACTTAGGAATCTGTGACAATTTAGAATTGTTACTGGCTTGTCCTGAGGAGCAGAGTGAGTCTCTATGTTGGCAAGTGCCATCTTTCTTAATACATCCTAACCTTGTGTTAAGAGGTCACTTACCCACAGAGAATAAGAGAAAGCACTTATCACGTAAGATTCATTCAGTTATTCTCTGGGTAAAATTCCTTATGCTATGTTGACAAAAACACTTATTTGGGCCCACTCCTCTAGATATGGAAAAAGTTTATCCCTCTGAGACTAGCGAACTTTCACAAATACATCATTCCTTCTGTAAGGAAACATGGGAAATAAAACCAGCAAAAATTTTCAGTTATGAAAAATACAACATCAGAAAAGCTCCAGAATTGCTGAGGGGGCTTTATTATGTGGAGCCTGGGAAGGCCAACAGAAGGATGAGGGGTAAAGTTTTGTCTGATTCCGGTTTTCTCTGAATATGACAAATTTGTCTGCGGAGGATTGGGCGGTACTGATGAAAACTGTCAGAATATTTTAAGTCATCAGTCAAAGCAATTAATATCTTTTCCCTTTGAATTTTTACCAGAAAATAGAACGGTATACACAATTTCTTTATTCCATTCATTTACTATTTCTAAACACACAACAGATGCTCAAGGAATAATTACAGATTAGCCAGGGATGATGATGTTAATTGTTTAACACTCTCAGTATCTCATATGTGTGTGTGTGTGTGTGTGTGTACATTTATATACATATATATGTGTGAATACATATCAGTATCAGTTCAGTCACTCAGTCATGTTCGACTCTTTGCAACCCCATGGACTGCAGCATGCCAGGATTCCCTGTCCAACACCAACTCCCAGAGTCTCAAACTGATGTCCATTAAGTCAGTGATGCCATCCAACCATCTCATCCTCTGTCCTCCCCTTCTCCTCCCACCTTCAATCTTTCCCAGCATCAGGGGCTTTTCCAATGAGTCAGTTCTTTGCAACAGGTAGCCAAAGTATTGGAGTTTCAGCTTCAGCATCAGTTCTTCCAACAAATATTTAGGACTGATTTCCTTTAGGATGGACTGGTTGGATCTTCTTGCAGTCCAAAGGAGTCTCAAGAGTCTTCTCCATCACCACAGTTCAAAAGCATCAATTCTTTGGCACTGAGCTTTCTTTATAGTCTAACTCTCACATCCATGCATGACTACCAGAAAAACCATAGCCTTGACTAGACGGACCTTTGTTGGCAAAGTAATGTTTCTGCTTTTTAATATGCTGTCTACGTTGGCCATAACTTATATTCCAAGGATTAAGCGTCTTTTCATTTCATGGCTGCAGTCACCATCTGCAGTGATTTCAGTACATATACATACATATATTTGTGTATACATGTTGTTATATACATATACGTTGCAACTGAACATCATGCAAAATATTATCTTGCTCCACACATACCTTTTGGATCCTATAGATAAGGCCTAATTTGTTTGGCTAACAAGGTTAGTGGCAGCATGAAAGTTAGAATTCCAGAACTAATCATTCAATTTCTACTGTCAAATCATTATAATTTGGTTTTTAAAAAGGAATTTTTAAAAATTCTCATTTTAAAGAAAATTATATAATATTCCTAGGGTCTAACTCAAATCTTAATTAAGTTTATACATAAGTATAACTCTCTTGATGAGAAGGAAAGAGTAGAGTAAAAAAAACTGACTAGAAACTCAACATTCAAAAACCTAAGATCATGGCATCCAGTCCCATCACTTCATTGAAAATTAAAGGGGGAAAAAGTGGAAGCATCAACAGATTTTTTCCTTAGGCTCCAAAATCACTGTGGATGTTGACTGCAGCCTTGAAATTAAAAGACACTTGCTCCTCAGAAGGCAAGTTATTACAAACCTAGTGAAAGCCACTCAGTCGTGTCCGACTCTTTGTGACCCCATGGACTATACAGTCCATGGAATTCTCCAAGTCAGAATACTGAAGTGGGTAGCCTTTTCCTTACTTCTCCAGGGGATCTTCCCAACCCAGGGATTGAACCCAGGTCTCCTGCATTGCAGGCAGATTCTTTACCAGCTGAGCCACAAGGGAAGCCCATGACAAAGCTAGACATCATACTAAAAAGCAAAGACATCACTTTGCCAATAATGGTCTATATAGTCAAAGCTATGGTTTTTCAGTAGTCATGTACAAATGTGACAGTTGGACCATAAAGAAGGCTGAGTGCTGAAGAACTGATATTTTCAAATTGTGGTGCTGGGGAAGACTCTTGATAGTCCCTCGGACAGCAAGGAGATCAAACCTGTCAGTCCTAAGGGAAATCAGTCCTTAATATTCATTGGAAGGACTGATGCTGAAGCTCTAATACTTTGGCCACCTGATGTAAAGAGTCAACTCATTGGAAAAGACTCTGGTTTTCCTGGGTCTTTGTGAACGATAGATGGAAACAGAAGGGGCAGCAGAGGATGAGATGGTTAGACAGCATCACTGACTCAATGGACATACATATGAGCAAACTCTGGGAGACAGTGAAGGACTGCAGAGTCTGGTGTGCTGCAGTCCATGTCATAGAGTCAGACATGACTCGGACACGACTCAGTGACTGAACAACAAAAATAAGTAGGGATGACCAAAACCTGTATTGTGGATGTTGATATGTTAAGCTGTTCTTTGGCATCTTCTATACCTCCTCAGAAATTTATAAGATTTACAAGTATTTGCAGAACTTGGCTTGATAATTTTTAAAAACAAAATGTACTTGTGAATTATGCTATTTTTGAACTGAATACCTGAAGCCAGATGCAAAGCTGGCATACAGTGGTATGCAATTGAAATTGTGCAGAAAATTAAAACAGCATAAATATTATAAATAAATGTCTACTCAGGATGCATTTGCAGTAAGTATAGAAAGGAATTGGTCCCCTCTCCAAATGTGGTTTGCAAAACAGTTACTGTTACACCTGTCTCTTCCTCTCTCTCCATAACCACAAGGCAAAGTCAACAGGATATGGTTTCTCTGATTGTTCTCTGCCCTGGAAAGGCTCACTGCTTCCGTTCAAACACAGGCAGCAAAGCCCTGACAAGTGGCAGCATTTAGACTGATATTCCATGAAAATATTTATAAATTTTATAAATTTTTCAAGAAAGTGCACAAATAACTGTGATGCAGGGATAAAACTTTTTGCATCCATTGCTGACTGATTTAGTTGGGCATTTAGGTGGCCTTGGGTTGAAAGAAAATAGACTGAGGAAAAAGAGTATGCTGTTGATTTTAATTATTCCTTTGCCAACCATGCCATGAACAGGAACTATAAAAGTTTATCATCTGATAAATTTTCCCCTTTCACTGACTTGTAAAGCCAACTTTAACAGTCATTGTGTTCTAAGCTGTTGGCTCCAAACTATTAGAAAGCAAAGAAAGTGCAGGCAGAGGCATGATGCTTTGCATATGGTGCTACCTTTGTGTTCCAGCAACTTCATGTTTGCCCAGAGCCATCCTCAAGTGGCGGTCCATGCTTAATAAAGACAGACTGAAAACATCTGTAACTCTCCTCTTAATGCCTCCTATAGCAGTGCCCAAGTCCCCTCTGAGTGGGTGATCTAAAAAAAAGGAAATCTGGCTGTAAATAAAATGGTAAAAAAGCAAATCTAAAATTTAATTTAAATGACACTATTTTTACAGTAAGCTGTGCTGTTTTCTTTTTCCATTCATGGTGATAGATGTACATAGCTTCATGGACATGCCAGAATACGGGTAACAATATGCCAAGGTTAGGAACTCACTCAGTCATTCCACAAAACTGTTTTGAAAGTCTGTTATGATATTAGGCATGATGATATATACCAGGGAAACAATACTGGTAATGTGCCTGTAGAATAAAAAACAAAATTAACTAGTTCTCACAATGATGTAATATCATATTGTCGATCTAACACAGGTTGATGCTAAACTAATTTTAATTAAAAAAATAATCATGATGATAATAAACCACAATTACCAGTATTTACTGAGTGATCAGTGACCTAAATATTGTGTTCAGCGAGATATTTATATGCTCTATTTCAATCCTTAGATAACTTCATCCTGCTTCCAGAGCAAAGTATGGCAGTCCACAATACTATCCCAAGATATTATAATCTTATTCCCTGACATGCCCCCTAATACCTCTTGGACCTTTACGCAGTCACAAAAGTGATTTCTGTCTATTCTCCCAAGTTTTCCAGGAAGGGAGAGCTCACAGACTGCCACTTGCAATCAGAGGATTTGCCACAGGTAAACTGTGCTGCTATGCTATCACCTCCCACAAAGAGCAAGAGGTAATCAAGACACGGAAGCTGCAATGGGAATTCACAGTTGTATCCTGGTACTGAGCTCTACATGCCACTCAGGCTGGGAAAGAGATGTGTATCTTCTGCTTAAATGATGAGAAGGAAGAGGAGAGGATGTGCGAGCAGGAAAGAAAAGGAGGACAGCATACCCAGATAAGTCAACCCCAAAGGACTGCAGCCCCGTGCTGAAGACGCTCTTGCCCAGCTAAGAGCTACGCCATCCCTCACAGACAGGGCTCCGCCAGGCGTCTCCCACCGCACTCATCCTGCTGCCCGTCAGAGATTCGGTGACGGCTCGCCGAGACCGAGGCCGTCTGCAGACGTGAGCCAGCCACTGAGCCAGCTCCTCTCGGGGTGACTCTCAGTCATCGTGGTGCCCTCCTTTCACATCTGACATCACAGAAACCTACAAGGCTCAAAAGAGGTACCCACCCCAGCTCCGACAGGATGTGGGTGTGGAGGAGATTGGCTCAGTAGTGTCCAGCGTGCTCTAGGGGAAAACCACAAGTATGCTTTGGAACAAGTCACTATACTCCCTTGAGAAGCGAAGGAAAGGTCCTCGGGAATAATCCGTAATGCCATGAGGATAGTGTAACCAGGCAGAGACTGATGGGGCAAGGAAGAAGTGAAAGCGTTAGTCAGTCATATCTGACTCTCCGCGACCTCGCGGACTATAGTCCTCCAGGCACCTCTGTCCATGGGATTCTCCAGGCAAGAACACTGGAGTGGGCTGCCATTTCCTACTGCAGCGGATCTTCCTGACCCCGGGATTGAACCTGCATCTCCTGTGTCTCCTGCACTGTAGGTGGATTCTTTACCATCTGAGCCGCCAAGGAAGCCCAAGCAGGGAGTGGAAAAGGGGAAATACCTTTCTTAGGGAGGCTGAGAGTCTGACTCAGGTTTTCCCAGGGCTGGAAAGAAGTTTGACCCTGGAGAACAGTCAAATAGTCTGTTCACCCCGGCAGGTAACACTATTTTGTTTACAGGTCTCAAAGCTCAGGGAAATGGCTTTCAAACTGCACTCCAAAAAGCTTCACTCCAAAAAGCTGTACAGCTCAAAGAAGGGGCCTCCAGGAGCAGCCAGCAGGGATTTGACAGGATCAGCGGTTGAGAAAGGGGGTCTTGGGGCTTTCACACCTCTTAGCAACAGAGCAGCTCCACTCTGTATGTTTTACATATTAGGGTTTCACTTTTGGAAGAAATGGCTCAACTCTTAAGAATTTTTGAAAGCCACTTGCTTATGGACAATGTCACAAAAGTTTTTAGAAATAGAAATATAAATCCCTTGACACACACATTTGTTAATGGGTTCTGCATATCTTTTTGCTCAGTGAGTCATTCCAGCGTTCCAAGATCTCATTTATAAACCATTTGACAGCTGTCGGTTGGTAGAAGTTATATGAACTTACCTCTTTATGCTAATAGACAGAGAGAGAGAACTTGTCCTATTCCTCCGGAAGACTGGAGAAAACTTTGAAGTCTGGGGGAACTGTCTCCATTCTGAGTAGTGTGTCTTACACCAGAAATGAGAGCCAGCGGAGGGGTGAGGGAAGGTGGGGGTTGATTTAATGTTTAATGGCAGCCAGTGAGGGTTCGCTTGAAAACATAAATATCAATTGTGAGTCCCTGTAGAGATATACTAAAGGGTGTATAACTGGCTGAGAGTACAAGTCTCAAGAAGAGAGTTGTGAAGAACAGTAGTGTAAGAATTCAGTTGTGTTGAGCGAAAATGGGAAGGGATTTGAGTTCAGAACCAGGAATAGCCATTTGACAATAAAGGCAAGAGCGTCATCTAAAATGATAGAACTGATGTGAGTTGGGTTCACAGAGGACTAAGTCAAGTAATGATGAGTTTATTGTAAAGATAAATGTTCAGATGAGGACCAAGGGAACCGTGTGGCAATCTTGGAGCCCTTGGTCACAGGGAGAGAAATCAGAAGTAGAGACTGGGACAGAGGTCTAGGGAAAGAACAGATTTTCTTTTTACCTGGGTGGCAGAAGCTTAGTGCGTCTCTGCTTGCAAGATACTCAGCTCCTGTTTCCTCTCTTTTCACAAACTATCAGCAAGAGCATCCATACCTTTTAGCTTGTTTCCTCATGGTCGTTCAGTACCATCTCTTTGTCTGATTCTTTTTTCAACTTCTGCTTCAACTACCTAATCCCCTGGTCCATATTTCCAGTTTAAATTCACAAGTCTAATTTGCTCAGCTGACCCTTATTCAGGCAGAGTTTTTAATCTGTCAAATGGCCTCACAGGTAAGGCTATGGGTTAGTCAGGTGCCCGCTGCAGCTCAGATGCTCTCAGTAAAGACTGAGGGTGGGGGTGATGTGGTACAGACCATGTTCACCCCACTTCTGGAACGACTGAGACCTCGTCCCTTCACAGCGGCTGTGGGTGAGACCGTTTCTCCCACAGGGATTAAGAGCAGGGCCAACTTGTCTAATATAGTCGTGATGGGAAACAGAGGGAAATAGGGAAAGAGACTAAAAAAGTGGGGGAAGGAAGAGAACAGGGAGCACCCACAGTGCCACATGGGAGAGCACAGAAATGGAGCATCACCGGGCCTGCCTCAAGGGGGAGGAAGAGACAGTCCTGAGTTGGTGAGAATGTAGCCAGAAAGTCAGTCCCATTCATTGATAGATACGATACACAGGAAATACAGATACAGAGAAAACAGGCACTTAAAATACGTACTAGACAGATACATAGATACATACACAGGTAAGAGATAAAGCACAAAACTAAAATTTCACTTTGGTCCTTAAAAAAACAGCTAAATTCCTGCAGAACACTTCATCTTCATCACGTGCAGTTCCCTCCATCAGCAGCACCTCATTAACTTAGCCCAGGGACATGAGTAAAACTTACAGTATGTGTGTATTAAATAGCAGAAAATAAATAAGGAAGATAGATAAATCTACATTTAAACACCAAATTTTCGATGAAGATTTTTATAGCAATAAATCAATTTACTTTAAAATTAAAGCTATATAGTATTAAAAAGGAAAAGCAGAAGTTAAGAAAATGAGCAAACACCCAAGCAGAAAGTATATTTTTCTTATAAGCCAAATTTAATCCACTTATAGAAGAGACTGCTGATCCCTTCTTCATATCCAGCTTCCCCTCTGACTTTAGTGACAAGAATTCAAGTTTTGGATTAACATGCTGCTGCCAAACTATATAAGATTATAGCTAGCCTTGTAAGTAACTCGCAGCCAATAATACATAAATGGACATACTGTGTTCCACATTCAGGGAGTTCTTTACTGTGAAAGGCATGGCCTGCTTTCCATTATCTGTAGCACGGATGGGCCAGTGATCCCCTACCATGTCAGGGGCCCCCATGACCACTGGATGATTCACTAGCAGGACCCAGAAATTCTGTTAAACTCATGGAATGGTTTATTACAACAAAGACACAGAAAAGAAGCAATGTAAGAAAAAGACACAAGGGGCATCGGTCCGAGAGAAACCGACAGGAGTTTCCAAGGGTCCTCTCCCAGAAGAGTCTCGCAGACAGCACTTCATTCTCCAAGCAAGGAGCTGTGACAAGTATCGAGGGTCCCCAAGCAGAGAAGCTCACCTGAGTGCCCATGGTCATTCTGGGAATCAGTCACCAAGGCCAGCAGCACACACCAGCTGACCTGAGCGATGCAGCCTCCAGCCCCCACGGAAGCCAAACTGACGGTGCAGTTCAGAGGCAGGAGAATAAAAGCAGGTGTTCACTGTAAACCACATTGCTACCAGAAGCTATCTGCCATGGTCCAGGGTCTCGGGAATATTCTTATCCGGTGGGATATTCCAAGGGCTCAGCGGCTGTTGCTGCCCACAGCCAGGCAGGGGCCAGTCCTTTCTTTGCTCTGTGCAGGGTTGAGCCCCCCATGTCCCCTGAGTCAACCCCTTAAGGCACAGTGAGCACCCCTCACCCACTGAGTGACCCTCTGCTGCACACTTACTGCCCATGAGGTAACATTAGGATGAAGTTACGTAAACAGAAGGGGGAAAAGAGAAGCTGGGTCCCCTCTACAACTAGATGACCAAGCCTCCTTCTTCATATCACTAAGAAATATGCATCTCTTATTTTAAGCTGCTATTTGCCAGGCTGTTTTATTACAAACAGCTGAACCTAAATAAACCACCATTGGGCTCTTTTCACAGCTTTAGGCCATTAAGGCCCAGCCTATACTTCTGCTTATGAGAAAACTTTATATATTCACTTTTTTATCAAATTCCAAATGACCCAGATCTACTCTAAGCATCTAAGGGGACAGGATTTTTATTAGTAGTCCTCGTTTTTATAGTAATTCTGTTTAAAACATGGTCATATATAAAATGGTTTTTTTCCTACATGACATGCACTATTGGAACTAATTAACTAAATGACGCAGTTGCATGGGGTCACGTCTGTGACAGTCAGTTTACTTTCTCCTAATCTTTGTTTAAACTGCAGTTCCCAGTTTCCAAGTCCCTACTCTCATTATCTCCTTTCTTTATCTTTTCTTGTTTCCCACAGCATTTGGGACTGCTAGGATCTGAATATTTGTGTCCCTGCAAAATTCATATGTTGAAAATTCTAGAGCCCTGTGGAAAGTACCAGGAGGTGGGTCTTTGGGGGGTCCTTAGGTCACAAGGGTGGTACCCTCACAAATGGGATTAGTGCTTATAAAAGAGGTTTCCAGAGAGATCCCAGCCCCTCACATCATGCAAGGACACAGCAAGAAGGTGCTGGCTGACAACCAGGAAGGGGGTCAGAGGTCAATCATGCCCAGAGGTCAACCATGCTGGTACCTTGATCTTGGACTTCCCAACCTCCACAACTGTGACCAGCAAAATCTTATAAGCCACCCACTGTGTGGCACTTTGTTATAGCAGCCCAAATAGGCTATGGCAGTGACCACATGCCACACGATCTGCTTCACTCCTTTACATACAGTCTCCAGCTCCACTGGAAGGTGGGCCCGTTCAGGGGTGGAGAATTTTGCCTGTTTGTTCACAATTGTATTTCCAGTATTCAGAAATATGCCCTGCATATAGTATTCATACAAAAACACTTGTTGAGTGAATGACTACTATATTTGACATGTATTATTTTCTAGTTAATATATAATATAGAAACATATATATAATATAGAGGAAACAACTCTGCAAATACAAAATAAATTTTAAGATTCTGCTTCAGTAAGAGATCATCTTAATACATAAAGTAAATGTGTGCTAGATAGAGTTACAATCAGTGGGTAGCAAGTTGTGGTATGATTTTCCTACCTATCTTTAGAGACAGAAAAATGCTGAGCTTTTCCAAAGCTGAAACAAATTGTTCACTTTGGGGCATAACACAACTTGGCAACAAACATCCAGCAAATTCTTTCATTAAAAATGGTGCCAAGTAATTGAGCTTAATTTTTTTTTAATTACAAGAAAAATGAGTTGCAAAGGGCTGAGAATGGTATCACAGTTTTAAAAATATATTTAGAATGCTAATTTTTTTCATATAAATTACACGGTAAGTGAAATGACTGTGCAGACTCTAACACAAGACACTTTCCATATTCTTCTTTCCATAATACTCCATAGTATTTCCATATTCCAATAGCATTCAAGTGACAGAATATTATGCAAACCAAATACCATTAATAAAAAGGCAAAAATACACTTTTCTGCAAAAATGCTTCTCTGGCTAGTCTAAAACACTTCATGAGATAATAGGACAAAATGACACAATCAACTCCTTCTAAAGTTAACATTTATGCCCAAACAGTGTAATATGGTTTCTTTTATTTAGAAAAGTAAATGTAGTGGTATTTTTAAAATTTCTATTCTAGTATATGTTCCACTATTCTAGAATGTTCCATATTCTAGAATATGTTCCACTAATCTATATTTCTGTCTTTGTGCCAGTACCATGTTGTCTTAATTGCTGTAGCTGTGTAGTATAGTCTGAAGTCAGGCAGGTTGATTCCTCCAGTTCCATTCTTCTTTCTCAAGATTGCTTTGGCTATTTTGTATTTCCATACAAATTGTGAAATTATTTGTTCTAGTTCTCTGAAAAATACCGTTGGTAACTTGATAGGGATTGTGTTGAATCTATAGATTGCTTTGGATAGTATACTCATTTTCACTATATTGATTCTTCCAATCTATGAACATGGTATATTTCTCCATCTATTTATGTCCTCTTTGATTTCTTTCATCAGTGTTTTATAGTTTTCTATATATAGGTCTTTTATTTCTTTAGGTAGATTT
Source organism: Odocoileus virginianus (assembly GCF_023699985.2). Classification (NCBI taxonomy): domain Eukaryota; kingdom Metazoa; phylum Chordata; class Mammalia; order Artiodactyla; family Cervidae; genus Odocoileus; species Odocoileus virginianus. The sequence continues at coordinate 55,002,074 of NC_069694.1, forward strand.
ATTCCTAAGTATTTTATTCTTTTTGATGCACTGGTGAATGGAATTTTTTCCTTAATGTCTCTGTTTTCTCATTGTTAGTGTATAGGAATGCAAGGTATTTCTGTGTGTTAATTTTATATCCTGCAACTTTACTATATTCCTTGTTAGTTCTAGTAATTTTCTGGTGGTGTCTTTAGGGTTTTCTACATAGAGGATCATGTCATCTATAAACAGTGAGAGTTTTATTTCTTCTTTTCCATTCTGGATTCCTTTTATTTCCTTTTCTTCTCTGACTGCTGTGGCTAAAACTTCCAAAACTATGTTGAGCAGCAGTGGTGAGAGTGGGCACCCTTGTCTTGTTCCTGACTTTAGGGGAAATGCTTTCAATTTTTCACCATTGAGGATAATGTTCGCTGTGGGTTTATCACATATGGCTTTTATTATGCTGAGGTATGTTCCTTCTATGCCTGCTTTCTGGAGGGTCTTACCATAAATGGATGTTGAAAATAGAAAGCCCAGAATCTATACACCTATGCACTCTTTATGTTTGACAAAGGAGGAAAGAATATACAATGGAGAAAAAATAATCTCTTTAACAAGTAGTGCTGGGAAAACTGGTCAACCACTTGTAAAAGAATGAAACTAGAACATTTTCTAACGCCATACACAAAAATAAACTCAAAATGGATTAAAGATCTAAATGTAAGACCAGAAAATATAAAACTCCTAGAGGAAAACATAGGCAGAACACTCTGACATAAATCACAGCAGGATCCTCTATGACCCACCTCCCAAAGTAATGGCAATAAAAGTAAAAATAAACAAATGGGACCTAAATAAACTTAAAAACTTTTGCACAACGAAGGAAACTATAAGCAAGGTGAAAAGACAGCCTTCAGAATGGGAGAAAATAATAGCAAATGAAGCAACTGACAAAGAATTAATCTCAAAATTATACAAGCTCAATCCCAGAAAAATAAATAACCCAATAAAAAAATGGGCCAAAGAACTAAACAGTCATTTCTCCAAAGAAAACATACAGATGGCTAACAAACACATGAAAAGATGCTCAACATCACTCATTATCAGAGAAATGCAAATCAAAACCACAATAAGGTACCATCTCACACCGATCAGAATGGCTGCTATCCAAAAGTCTACAAAAAATAAATGCTGGAGAGGATGTGGAGAAAAGGGAACCCTCTTCCACTGTTGGTGGGAATGCAAACTAGTACAGTCACTATGGAGAACAGTGTGGAGATTTCTTAAAAAACTGGAAATAGAACTGCCATATGACCCAGCAATCCCACTGCTGGGCATACACACTGAGGAAACCAGAATTGAAAGAGACACGTGTACCCCAATGTTCACTGAAGCACTGTTTACAATAGCCAGCAACCTAGATGTCCATCAGCAGATGAATGGATAAGAAAACTGTGGTACAGATTCACAAAGGAATATTACTCAGCCATTAAAAAGAATGCATTTGAATTAGTTCTAATGAGGTGGATGAAACTGGAGACTATTGTACAGAGTGAAGTAAGTCAGAAAGAAAAACACCAATACAGTATATTAACGCATATATATGGAACTTAGAAAGATGGTAAGGATGACCCTATTTGCAAGGCAGCAAAAGAGACACAAATGTAAAGAACAGATTTTTGGACTCTATGGGAGAAAGCGAGGGTGGGATGATTTGAGAGAATAGCATTGAAACATGTATATTATCAAGTGTGAAACAGATCGCCAGTCCAGGTTCAATGCATGAGACAGGGTGCTCAGGGCTGGTGCACTGGGATGACCCTGAGGGATGGGATGGGGAGGGAGGTGGGAGGGGGTTCAGGATGGGGAACACATGTAAATCCATGGCTGATTCATGTCAATGTATGGCAAAAACCTCTACAATATTGTAAAGTAATTAGCCTCCAATTAAAATAATAAATTAATTTAAAAAAAACAAATAGAATATGAAAATAAACTTCAGTGAAGCACACAGGTAGGATAAATAGTAAAACTGATATACCTGCAGCAAGGTTAAATGAGTTATGTAAATAGAGCAATAAACTCTCTAATAAACTACTTCATATCACAAATATACTACAAAAAGTATATTTAATAAATGGAAAGGTGTTACAGGTACAGATAAAATATGTATAATGTTCGAATTTTCCTTTTTTTTAAAATAAAGACCACTATTTCCTGTTACTTGCTGCTTAAAAAATATTGCAACATTAATAAATCAACATGTTTATAACAATGGTAAATTTATTCTGGCAATCTTTATATTATACACTAAATTCATTCATCTCTTGCTTAAAGATTATAAAGTTTCCACACAAAAAATAATTATTGTTTCTCCCCTTTTTAAGTCTGACTTTATTATGTGTAACCTTCTAATTCAGAGAGAGCAAAGTTTATTTCTAGGCTCCTTTAGCCAGGAGGAGTTAAAAGCTTAATCCAATAAAATTTCAATCTGTGCAGAAAACCTACTACCACCCACTCCCATGAGATTATAGATTTTACTTTAATACTTTTTTACCATATCTTGTGGCTTTTTGTCCCCTCCCCTAAAAGCATAAAAAATTTACAAGTCCTCTAACATGAATTAACACTGTTTTTTCATTATAGCATAATGTGCTCAGTAGTTCTTTGGGACCCCATTAGACTGTAGCCCACCAGGTTCCTCTGTTCATGGGATTCTCCAGGCAAGAAGACTGGAGTGGGTTGCCATTTCCTCCTGCAGGGGATCTTTCTGACCCAGGGGTTAAACTCGAGTCTCCTGCATCTCCTGCATTGGCAGGTGGGTTCTTAACTGCTGAGCCACCAGGGAGCCCTCACAGCATGAATATATCACTAAACAACTCATTGTATATAAAATTATATTAATCTTTATGAATATATAATCTTATTATAATAATTACAGGCTAAATGCATACTATTTGAGATCTCAAAACAAATTTTAAAGAAAATATATTCTAAGTTTAGATAACTTTCTCACTTTGGTATGTTGATTTTAAACATTTTAATTAAAATGAATTTTTAATTAAAAAACTAAAAGTGCTTTTTTTTACTTAAAAATGTACATGAAAATGTTTCTTTTGTAGTCAAATATTCTTTTAAACTAGAAGACAACAGTAATCATCCCTTTATAGGATTTCTGAGAACACATTTTGTCTGGGGATTGTTTTAATCCTTTAGCAGTCTGTTACTTTTAAAAATCATAACCCACACTATATTGTACTGAAATATAATTCATTATTACTTTCTTTCTTGTTGTTGTTCAGTTCCTCAGTCATGCCCAACTCTTTGTGACCCCATGGACTGCAGCACACCAGGCTTCCCTGTCTTTTACTATCTCCTGAAGTTTGCTCAAACCCATGTCCATTGAATCAGTGATGCCATCCAACCATCTCATCTTCTGTCACCCCCTTCTCCTCCTGCCCTCAATCATTCCAGCATCAGGGTCTTTTCCAATGAGCCAGCTCTTCACATCAGGTGGCCAAAGTATTGGAGCTTCAGCTTCAGCATCAGTTCTTCCAATTCTTCCAATTCAGGATTGAGTTCCTTTAGGACTAAATGGTTTGATCTTGCTGTCCAAGGGACTCTCAAGAGACTTCTCCAAAATCACAATTCAAAAGCATCAGCTCTTTGATGCTCAACCTTCTTTATGGTCCAACTCTCACATCCATACATGACTACTGGAAAAACCACAGCTTTGACTACATGGGCTTTTGTTGGCAAAATTATTTCTCTGCTTTTTAATATGCTGTCTAGGTTTGTCATAGTTTTTCTTTCAAGGACAAATGTCTTTTAATTTCATGGCTGCAGTCACCATTCACAGTGATTTTGAAGCACAGGAAAATAAAATCTGTCACTGCTTCCACTTTTTCCCCTTCTATTTTCCATGAAGTGATGGGACTAGATACCATGATTTAGCTTTCTGAGTTATAAGCCAGCTCTTTTCATTCTCCTCTCACACACTCATCAAGAGGCTCTTTAGTTCCTCTTCCCTTTCTGCCATTAGAGTAGTATTATCTGCATATCTGAGGTTGTTGATATTTCTCCTGGCAATCTTGATTCTTGTTGTGAATCATACAGTCTTACATTTCACATGATGTACTCTATATATAAGTTAAATAAACAGACTGACGATACACAACCTTGTCATATTCCTTTCCCAGTTTTGAAGTAGTCCATGGTTCCACTCTGGAAGCATGGTTCCAGTCTGGTTCTAACTTACCTGTGTACAGGTGTCTCAGGAGACAAGTAAGGTGGTCTGGCATTCCCCTCTCTTTAAGAATTTTTCACATTTTCTTGTGATTGACACAGCAGCGTGGTCTCTGCTTCTGTTAGGTCCATACCATTTCTGTCCTTTATTGTGCCCATTTGGCGTGAAATGTTCCCTTGGTATCTCTGATTTTGTTGAAGGGATCTCTAGTCTTTCCCAGTCTATTGTTCTCCTCTATTTCTTTGCACTGTTCAATTAAGCAGGCTCTCTCATCTCTCCTTACTGTTCTGTGGAACTCTGCATTCAGTGGGGTGTATCTTTTCCTTTCTCCTCTGCCTTTTGCTTCTCTTCCTTTCTCAGCTATTTCTAAGTCCTCTACAGGCAGCTACTTTGCCTTCTTGCATTTCTTTTTCTTTGGAGTGATTTTGGTCACTGCCTTCTGTATAATGTTATGAACCTCCATCCATAGTTCTTCAGGCACTCTGTCTTCCAGATTAACCCCTTTAATCCATTAGCCACCTCCACTGTATAAACATACGGGATTTGATTTAGGTCACAGCTGAATGGCCTAGTGGTTTTCCCTACATTTCTTAAATTTAAGATGGAATTTTGCAATAAGGAGCTCAAGATCTGGGCCACACTCAGCTCCAAGTCTTGTTTTTGCTGACTGCATAGAGCTTATCCATCTTTGGCTGTAAAGAATATAATCAATTTGATTTCCCTCTCAGTAGTGTATAATTTGCATGGCAAGAAATGTATCTCTTAACCAACCTTGTATTGTCATTGTCTGGAGCATACTAGGTAGACAAGCCTATCATAGTTGCTTGAACTAAATTGCAATCTTGTTATTTTATAGTGATGTCCATTCATGTGACTATTTCTTCTTTGTTTGTTTGTTATCACGGAAAATTTCAAATAAAATAATGACCTCCATGCTCCCCTCACCATGTTTAAAAATTATCAGTTCATGGCAATCATTTTAATCTATAGTCTTATCCACTAACTCTACCAATTTTTTTTTCCATTTATTTTTATTATACCAATTTTATTTTGAACTAAATCACTGAATGATATTACTTCCTTTTAAAATGTATGAATGAAAAAAAATAAATAAATAAATAAAATAAAATGTATGAATGCTTAAAGCTAAGAATTTTTAAAAACATAACCAGAGCACCATTATCATGCCAAAAATAATTTAATATTTATTCCTTAATGTCATTCAATATCCAGTCAGTGAGAATGATTATTTCTTCTATTTGCCCCAAACTATATTTAGCAATGCTGCTGCTGTTAAGTCGCTTCAGTCATGCCCGACTCTGTGCGACCCCATAGATGGCAGCCCACCAGGCTCCCCCGTCCCTGGAATTCTCCAAGCAACAACACTGGAGTGGGGTGCCATTGCCTTCTCCAATGCATGCATGCATGCTAAGTCGCTTCAGTCATGCCCGACTCTGTGCAACCCCATGGACAGCAGCCCACCAGGCTCCCCTGTCCACAGGATTCTCCAAGCAAGAGCACTGGAGTGGAGTGCCATTTCCTTCTCCAATATTTAGCAATATACACTAAGATTACTACTAGTACACCTAGAAGAAACTCTCAGTTCTGAGAAAGTTTTTAAGTAAAATGTAAAACAAAAAATATCACTAAGGTAGAATATCAGAGGATAGGGAAAATAAATTTCATTTGATTTTTTCATGAGATAGCACAAAGAAAGTAGTGCTGTTTAAATTTGAACTCCCATGGTGTCTCTGCTTTCATTTGTTTAGAAAAACTAAAACCCTACAGAGCACATGTGCTCTAGAGTATGAGCTCACACCTCTGCATTCTCTGATCAAAGGATAAAGTTTTCCTTTGCTTATGAATCTAAATAAATGAACAAAATCATCACAAAATTATTAACCCATAAAAGGCTTCACTGTTATGCTTAAGTATTGCAGGATCAGACTGCTCAGTGGTTACAGAATGTCAGCTGGGTCACAGCTATTTCCTCACCTATAAAGAGATTTAAATATCATCTCCCACTCAAAACTATTGAGTTAATGAAAACAAAGCATCCAGTGGAGTTCCTGACACTTAACAAAGCCTCGATAAATGATCACAGTTGTTTATTGGTGTTTTAAAGAGAAAATACAGACAGTACAGATGGTTGAACTTTCTTTACTTTACTATCTAAATTCTAAAGGATTTTTTAAGCACATTAAGGAACAGAGTTGGAAAATTTTATTTGCAGAGGCTTCTTAATAGTACAAAGAAATTTTAAAACTGCAAATGAAGGGTACTCCGTTAAATCTGGAAGACCAAAACTTTCTAATAGTTTCTCATAACTTTCAAGATTACAAAAAACTACTGCTATGTTTTGAATAAAAAAGAGTCCTAAACTATCATCTTACTCATTTTCCCATTAAACATATTTTTTTTAAATATACTATTTCAGAAAGACTTTGGGTTAACAGTGTTTCCTTAAAATCTATCTGTGTCCAGTTTACAACCTACCTTAACACAAAATGGATTTTTGAAGTCAAGAAGGGGAAAATCTATTCCCCTCGCACTTCCGAGGAGACAGAAGCGACATGGACCATCGGCACAGTACACTTGGAGGGGTAAGGAACATCAGAGTGGGGATGAAGAAAGACCTCCATATTTAAGGTCTTTAAATATGCTAAATTTTAACTCAAGGAGAGTTCAGTCTTACACATGAGTTCTTTGTCCAGGCTCCACCAGGTGCTGTGAAAAAGACAGGCAGAGAAGAGACTGCTAGAGACCTGTCAGTGACAGAGAGGTACAAAAGCCAACCCCATCTCTAGACCCTTCCCTCAAATAAAGCAAAAGCCTTAAGCAACTGGGAGGCAAATTATAAACCATCCATCCCCAGGGTCCCGGCAAAGACGAAATGCCTCAGGGTGGAGGGCAGAAAGGACAGCTCTTTGTCCCAGGAGGCGGGTAGGACACTTGGTCATGCTTAGGGTCATAGAATGATAGAAAGCTGAAATCCGCTGATATTGGGGCAGCAAGAGGGAAACCCTCTCCCACCCAAGACCATCCAACCGCAGGTATGTGCACGGCACACACACAAGCACAAATACACACATGGAGAGAAGGAAGAATTTGGCTCTCATGTGAGGCAGGGAAAGAAATGCTGAGAAATCCATTCCATAATCCAAAGTACGTAGGACCTGCCTAAGACTGAAGCTGGACCACAATAGGTGAGTAACAAGCAACAGGAGTCTCTCATCGGAGGCTGGCAACAGGACGGAGAGAAAACTCGCTGTGGCACATGAGTGCGGGGCTGCTCACCATGAGGAGGGGACCAGAAACATGGGAAACCCAGCCAGTACCCCAAATCCAACACTAAACTCAAGGCAGTAGTGGTTCATTCCTGGGAGAATCTGAAGTCTGTAGAGCACTAAACTTGATTACAGCAACAATAAAACCAAAACCCAGTTCAACTACTGACTGATGGGTTCAGTCTTCAAAACAAATGACCAGAAAGGAGAGGAAGGGATGACCAATTCAAGAAGAAATGTTATTTATTATAACACATACCCAAAAAGGGAGGGAAAGAAAGCAATCAAGAGAGAAAATGTTTAACAGAAAGAATTCAGAGATGACCAAGATGTTAGAACTAATAAAGTCTTTAAAATAACTATGCTTATTATATAAAAATGTACAGTAATGGTAAAAATGACAAAATTCCCATAAAATAAAAAGGAAAATTTAGCAGAAAATGGAAACAATGTCAAAATGGAAATGCTAGAAATAAAAACATGATATTACAAATGAATTCTCTGGATGACTTTCTAATCTTCCTGTCTGAGATTCAGCAACTCAATCAACTGCAGATCATGGACTTATTGTAATTCTTATTTATTGAAAAAAATCCATGCATAAGTGAATCCAGGCAGTTCAAACCCATGTCATTAAAGGGTAAACTGTAAACAGTTAAGGCATATGGGTCATTTGGTCACTGCTGAAACTACTCAACTTGCTATCTTTGTATAATAAATACAGCCACCAACCATTCACTAATGAATGTGCCTGTGTTCCAATAAAACTTTATTTAAAAAAAAAATTGGACAAGGCTAAGGAAAGAATCAATAAAATTAAATCAATAATTTAATTTAATTTAATTATTAAATTAAATCAATTATTTTTAATTAAAAATGAAATTTAATCAATTAGAGAATAAATAAAATAAAATTATTAATAAATCAATAAAAGTAAAGGCAGGTCAATGGAATTTATCCAAACATAAAGAGAAAAAGAATACCAAAACAGAACAAAACACCCAAGAGTTGTGGGACAATAAGAGCTTGTTCAATAAATGTACCATGAGGTTCTAGGAGGACAAAATACATAGAATGGGGCAGGAGGTATATTTGAAGAGATAATAGCGAAGATTTTTTTTTTTAATTAATGAAACACAGCAAACAAACCACATATCTAAGAAACTCAGAGAAACCCAAGCTGAATATATCTATCTATCTATATATATATAAATATACGTGTGTGTGTATATATATATATATTTAAATTAGAAACATCCTAATGAAACTGTTTTTTCTTTAAAATATATAAAGAGAAAATCATGAAAGTAACCAAATAATAAATAAATGTTACCTACAAAATAAACAAAGTATTCAGCAGACTTCTTGTCAGAAATAGTGCAAAAGCAGTCAGCAATGAAATACTGAAAGAAAAAACTGTCAAAACAGAAATCTTAACTCAAAAAAATCTTACAGAAATAAAAGCAAAATAAAGACTTTTCAGTGAAACAAAAGTGAATAAAACGTATTATCAGGAGAACTGCACTATAAGAAATGCTAAAGGTAATTCCTTAGGCAACAGGTTTGATACATTAAAATTTTCATTTACATAGAGAAATAAAGAGCTATAGAAGTAGTAAGAAATGCTAAAGGTAATTCCTTAGGCAACAGGTTTGATACAACATCAAAATTTTCATTTACATAGAGAAATAAAGAGCTATAGAAGTGGTAAAAAAAAAACTGAGGGTAAATTTTAAAACCACTTTTATCTGATGTTTAAGTCTCCTTTAAAAATAACTTACAATCGCCAAGGTATGGGAACAATCTAAGTGTTTGTCAACGTATGAATGGATAAAGAAGATACGGTACATATATACAATGGAATATTACTCAGCTGGAAAAAAGACTGAAATTTTATCATTTGCAGCAGCGTGGATGAACTTGGCATTGTGCTAAATGGAATAAGACAGAGAAAGACAAAAACTGTATGATATCACTTATATGTGGAGTCTAAAAAACTACAACAAACTAGTGAATAAAACATAAAATAAGCAGACCCACAAACATAGAGAACAAGTTAGTGGTTACCAGTGGGGTGAGGAGAGAGAGGAGGGAGAGGAAATATAAGGGTAGATGAAAGAAAAGAGTTATTAAGGAATTATATCAAATCACCTGTGTGAAATTTTAAAAATTATAAAGCATATATAATTTAAAGGATCTTTGATTCAATAAAAAATTTTTAAGTAATTCTCTAAAATTAAAATAGTAACAATGTATTGTGAAATTTACACAAATGTAGAAGTGAAATCAAAGACAAAATGATCACAAATGAACACAGAGCAAGGGGAAAAGTTATGTAAATGAATATACAATCATAAACAATAATAAGCACATGAAGGAAAGAAACATTTAGAGGTTTTCCCATATGCTGTCATTTGTGCTTTTACAGAACATGATAAGAATTTTGAACTGTATTTCAAGAGCATGGAAAATCAAGAAATTATAAGCTAGGAGTATCATAATATTTTTATTTTAAAGAGGTCACTTTAACTAAAGATTTGCTTGTTAGGAGGAAAATGGATTCAAGAACAATTGGGAGGCTATTTCACCAGTGTTAGGAGCCAAACAATAGCATTTTGGCCTAGAATGGATTCAAAGAAGAGGGGGCGATTTAGAGTGATTTGAGAGACATTTAGGAGCTAAAACCAATGCTCCTCAGTGATGGAGAGAAAAGAACAAGGTATCGTTTTCACTGTAGGTCATGCAGGACTCTTCTGGAAACACACAGGTAATTTCCTAAGAAAAGAAAGTTAAGAGAATATTTGGGAAAAATAAAATGGATCCATATAAAAATTTCTGAGGCTCTATAACTGAATCACTTTGCTGTACAACTGAAACATTATAAACCAACTATACTTTAATTTTAAAATGTTAAAAAACATTATTTCAGTATCTGAAAAGTATATTTTTATGTCTATAGTATTGACATAATAACATTTTAAAAAACATTTTATTTTGTATTGGGGTATAACCCCCATACAATGTTGTGATATGAATAGTTTCAGATGAACACTGAAGGGACTCAGCCAAACTCCCCTCCATTCCAGGCTGACACATGACATTGAGCAGAGTTCCATGTCCATACAGTGGGACATCATGGGTTATCTATCTTAAATATAGCAGTGATACAATAACATTTAACCAGATGACTTGAATGCTAATAAATTTCAGTAAAAGCTTTTCAAAAGTTTCTGAGGCCTACATATTAAAATACAGAATGCTTTATAACATAGTTTTTTTCCAACGCAAATAGCAAATTGGTATTGTAATTTGTATGATATCACTTATATGTGGAATTATAAGTATACAAAACACCTATACTATGGGTGCAGGTATTTTAAATACTTCAATTCCTTGCCTTTTAGGCTGAGCACTGTTTTTTTTTTTTTGTGCTGAGACAGCTCACCATATATGAAAGCAGGTGAAGGTTATAGGATTTTAAGAATATATGTGTCAGGACCATTCATTAAACTGATTTTTTTCACAGTATGCTTCTGTTAGCCTATTAATGACAAATTAGCACATCACAGCATTGGTTTGTACAACTGCAAAATTTGTAACTTATAAAATATTTAACTTGCTGTATGGTTATTGTCACTTTTTATTCCAAAATGCCTTGGATGAAGAGGAATTTAATTATTCATACTGCTTTACTTGGGAGTTCATTTCTGTCAAATCTTTTAAAACAGAGAAACCAAAAATTTTGAGACTCAGAAACTTCTTTGGCATTCACAACTTTATGGAATGTTTTCTCTTAAATTCTTTAAATTATATTCCACAAATTTTAGTTCCAAATTACACAGAATTAATGAGTACCAATAAGTAATGGTGATTGATGTTTCTTATGTCTAAACAAGCTTCATCATAAATAAGAATACTAAGACAAAGATGTGCAGGAAAATATTTTTATTTGAATATTTAACTCAAAGATTACACTAATTTTCAAAAATTATGAAAATAGTGAATTTCAACTATAAAGATATATTTTAAAATATCTTCTTCTTCTGGTTCAATGAGAAAGGATAAAAAAACAGACATCATTTCCCCTTTCCCTATAGTCCTGCTGAAATGTCAGAAAAGTGCACGAAGAATACAGCACATCTCTAAAAGCTCTGGATTTGGAGAAGATGCCACAGAGATCACAGTTCCTCTGTCCAGTAACTCCCCAGAAGAATGCCAAGCTTGTTATTCACCAGGATGGGCAGCAAACAGTGGGCCATGCAGCAATTATCAAGGTTACTTTAAAGAGCAGATTAGAACACTTCCCGATGCATTGATTAGAGCACTGTCCAGTTGCACCCAAATCCTCCCATTCTCACAAGAGTCACCACTGAGCCTGGCTCTCTGGTTTCTAGTTTGCAGGTTCAGGATGTCATAAACCATGAAAAGAAGGTGGTAATTTTATTTTCCTAGAAAACTGACCGCATCTAGATTTTCAAACTTGCTGTACTGAATTATACCTAGCATTTACTGGTAAACTTTTAAAACACTTTTGTTACATGTACATATATATGCTTTGACAGTTCTAATGTCCTTAATTTATAATCTCCAGCCTAGAATACTGGGATGGGTAGCCATTTCCTTTTCCAGAGGATCCTCCCAGCCCAGGGATTGAACCTGGGTTGCAACCAGAATCTTTACCATGTGAGCCGCCAGGGAAGATCTAATTTATTTTTCCCTCTCTCTGTTTTGTTTTGTTTTTGGTCACACTACACAAGTTATTTTACTTAGAATGTTCAAAGAATCAGCCCTTGATATAAATTATCACAAAAGCCTGCTTATTTGAGCCACCGAGTATTTCTGAGGAACTTCCTCTTCTCTTCATCCTCATCATTATCACACTTGTCCAGACCACCATCATCCTTTGCCTGGCAACTATGAAATCTGCCTAACATCTCCCTCTAACCTTCCTCCAATCCATTCTCCACCTTGCAGGTGAAGTGACCTTCACAATAACACAAATTTTACTCCATCTATACCCCTGCTTACAACATTCAGTTCAATCGCTCAGCCATGTCCGACTCTGCAGCCCCATGAATCGCAGCACGCCAGGCCTCCCTGTCCATCACAAACTCCCAGAGTCCAACCAAACCCATGTCTATCCAGTCGGTGATGCCATCCAGCCATCTCATCCTCTGTCGTCCCCTTCTCCTCCTGCCTTCAATCCCTCCCAGCATCAGGATCTTTTCCAATGAGTCAGCTCTTCGCATCAGGTGGCCAAAGTACTGGAGTTTCAGCTTTAGCATCAGTCCTTCCAATGAACACCCAGGACTCATCTCCTTTAGGATGGACTGGTTGGATCTCCTTGCAATTCCAAGGGACTCTCAAGAGTCTTCTCCAACACCACAGTTCAAAAGCATCAATTTTTCGGTGCTCAACTTTCTTCACAGTCCAACTCTCACATCCATACATGACCACTGGAAAAATCATAGCCTTGACCAGATGGACCTTTGTTAGCAAAGTAATATCTCTGCTTTTTAATATGCTATCTAGGTTGGTCATAACTTTCCTTCCAAGGAGTAAGCATCTTTTAATTTCATGGCTGCAGTCACCATCTGCAGTGATTTTGGAGCCCAAAAAAATGAAATCTGACACTGTTTCTACTGTCTCCCTATCTATTTCCGATGAGGTGATGGGACCAGATGCCATGATCTTAGTTTTCTGAATGTTGAGCTTTAAGCCAACTTTTTCACTCTCCTCTTTCACTTTCATCAAGAGGCTCTTTAGTTCTTCTTCACTTTCTGCCACAAGGGTGGTATCATCTGCATATCTGACATTATTGATATCTCTCCCGACAATCTTGATTCCAGCTTGTGCTTCCTCCAGCCCAGCATTTCTCATGATGTACTCTTCATATAAGTTAAATAAGCAGGGTGACAATATACAGCCTTGATGTACTCCTTTTCCTATTTGGAACCAGTCTGTTGTTCCATGTCCAGTCCTAACTGTTGCTTCCTGACCTGCATACAGGTTCCTCAAGAGGCAGGTCAGGTGGTCTGGTAGTCCCATCTCTTTCAGAATTTTCCACAGTTTATTGTGACCTACACAGTCAAAGACTTTGGCATAGTCAATAAAGCAGAAATAGATGTTTTTCTGGAACTCTCTTGCTTTTTCGATGATCCATCAGATGTTGGCAATTTGATCTCTGGTTCCTCTGCCTTTTCTAAAACAATCTTCAACACCTGGAAGTTCACGATTCACGTATCGCTGAAGCCTGGCTTGGAGAATTTTGAGCACTACTTTGCTAGTGTGTGAGATGAGTGCAATTGTGTGGTAATTTGAGCATTCTTTGGGATTGCCTTTCTTTGGGATTGGAGTGAAAACTGACATTTTCCAGTCCTGTGGCCACTGCTGCGTTTTCCATATTTGCTGGCATATTGAGTGCAGCACTTTCACAGCATCATCTTTCAGGATTTGAAACAGCTCAACTGGAATTCCATTACCTCCACTAGCTTTGTTCGTAGTGATGCTTCCTAAGGCCCACTTGACTACACATTCGAGAATGTCTGGCTCTAGGTGAGTGATCACACCATCATGATTATCTGTGTTGTGAAGATCTTTTATGTACAGTTCTTTTGTGTATTCTTGCCACCTCTTCTTAATATCTTCTGCTTCTCTTTGGTCCCTACCATTTCTGTCCTTTATTGAGCCCATCTTTGCATGAAATGTTCCCTTGATATCTCTAATTTTCTTCAGGAGATTTCTAGTCCTTCCCAGTCTATTGTTTTCCTCTATTTCTTTGCACTGATCACAGAGGAACGCTTTCTTATCTCTCCTTGCTATTCTTCAGAACTCTGCATTCAAATGGGAATATCTTTCATTTTCTCCTTTGCTTTTCACTTCTCTTCTTTTCTCAGCTATTTGTAAGGCCTCCTCAGACAGCCATTTTGCTTTTTTGCATTTCATTTTCTTGGGGATGGTCTTGATTCCTGTCTCCTGTACAATGTCACGAACCTCCATCGGGAACTCTATCTATCAGATCTAGTCCCTTAAATGTATTTCTCACTTCCACTGTATAGTCATAAGGGATTTGATTTAGGTCATACCTGAATGGTCTAGAGGTTTTCTCCACTTTCTTCAGTTTCAGTCTGAATTCGGCAATAAGGAGTTCATGATCTGAGCCACAGTCAGCTCCCGGTCTTGTTTTTGCTGACTATACAACATTCAGTGAGTGCCAATTGTATATCCATAGGAAAAAGGCAAACTCTAACACAGCCTACAAAGTTCTGTTCAGCCAGCACCCCCAGTGGCCTCTGATCCCTGGCCTCATCTCACCCCGTGCACCTGTTCCTTCTTCATCCACGCTTGATTTCTTTCAGTCACTTATACCCATCATGCTCCCTTATCTCAGCAGACACTGCAGTGTCCGTCCTCTGTGGCTGACCACCATTCCATGCTGGTCCTGCCTCTGTGCTTAGAGGAAGCCTCATATTATAGCTCCACCACTGTGTCCTCTGAAAACTATTCCTGGGCTCTCTCACTAGGTCAAAGCCCTTAAGGATACTCTTTCTTGGTACCGTGTATGTTTGCCTATCATGAGTCACAGTTACAGTTTTACATTTTTGGTGGGGTGATTTAGTCCCATCTCTTTGCCTCTCTGGAGGGTAAATTCTATAAGGGCAAGCTCCCACTAATGTGTCTTCCACTTTACCCCTGGACTTAGCAGAGGATCTGGCACATAGTGGACACACAATACAGTTTTGTTAAATTAATGAAAAGTGTTAACAAACCTGTGAAACTGCATGGTATGGATGGTGAAAGTTTTGCATGTGAAAATAAATATTTTTCAGCTCTTCAGTACTTCTCCAAGTAAATTCCTCTTCCTCTTTTTCCTCTGCTTTCTTTTTCTGTCACTTCTAATACATATTTTTTTTAATGTCTTAGGATTCATTCTCTAAATTTCTTATCTTTTCCCTACAATTTTAGATCTCTTTATATTTTGGTTACCTTCTGGGAGGTTAATTTGACTTTATCTTCCTAATAATAGAGTTTATTTTGATTGCCATATATTTTTAGATGGTATACTATGAATATCCCTGTGAGTTTTTAAGATTTTTTATGAGTATTATCTCCTTTGAAGTTTTCTTCTACTTTCTGCATTTTCTCTGAGTTTCACTGTCTGTTGATTTGGTTTTGATTTGAGTATTTTATGTTGGAGGCATCTCCCAAATGTTTAGCTATTATCTTTGATTTATTCATATTTAAGGGATAATGGCCAGCAGATTCAAAGTTTTACACAAGCGGGTGCATTTTGTTTAGTGGAACCCAGACAGTTTGCCTAGATATCCACAGAGGTAAGTAATCATGTATCTTTTTTGAGGAGCTATACCATTTCACTGGGGAGAAATCTGTTGAGTAACTTTAGTCTACCAGTGCTACTGTGCCAAGAGATACAAGTCTAAAAGACACACAAGTCTAAAGACACTAAAAGACCTCTAAAAGAGGTCAGGGTGGTCTCAGTACTCAGTATGTGGGATTTTAATAAGCTTCTCTTTCTGGTATGGCACCTCTAGCTGCTATTCCTGCTGTCCCTGGCCTATGGTCTCTTGGTTCCCTTTCCCCAAACGAGAAATCTCCATATTCCTGCCAAAAGCACTGAGGGATGGGTTTCTAACTGCACAGAATATAGGAGGGAATAAGTGTCTAACTGATCTTTTTGGGCTTCTAAACAATCCGTTGGTTTCAATAAACAGTCCCTGCCTTTGGAAACCACCACTAACTTTTGGAGCAAAGAAAATGTTAGGAGTAATAACATAATTTTTCTAATTATTTTATTCTGAGACTGAAAGTGACTTTGTGATCAGTAGTCATCGAATGGGACTTTTCTCTCCAGTCCTGCAATCACTAGCTTTTTCACAACTGGTATACATAGTACTTCACACTATAACTCAGCTATTTCTCTGACAATAGAAACAATATATGCATTTAGGTTTTGGAAACCTAAGAATTGAAACTACTCTAGCTACAATTTTGTTTTTTCCTTGAGAATTAACATGAATCATTGAGAAAAATAAATTGAGAACAAAAAGACCTATGTATCAGTTCCAGCTCTCTCAAAAACTAGTTCTATATCTTTTAACAATGGACTCAACTACCCTAACATTAGTTTTTTGATCTGCAAAATGCTAAGACTGGATTAGGGATCTCTAAAATCCTTTCTAACATTACAGGATGATTAAAGTAATGTGCTTGTATGCTGAATAGAACAGAATAATAGACAAAAGCACTGCTGTACTTCACCTTTATGGAGCTTTACTGTCTAACATTTTTAGTAATTAGTTGCCAAGATTAATGACAAAGTAAGCTAAAAATAAAAATATCATAACATACTCATTATCAGAATCAAGAATATTGAACTTGCGAAAACTGATACCCTTTAATTTCTGGCCTTCTATAATTAAAAATTTGTTTAACTTTTTTTCTTTTTAATACTGACAGGGCATTTGCGAAAAGTGGGGTTAGGTTTCTTCCTACAAATGTAGATAATTTCTTATATTTATATAGTTCTTTACAGTTTTCAAAGCATTTTTACCTTCATTTTCCATCTAATGGACACAATGATCTCAATGAAATCAGGGTTAACAGGCACTGGTGTTATCCTCATTTTCAAAGAACAATATAAAGAGCCCCTAAATGTCACAAAAACCATCGTGTCCAGCTCTTTTGTGACCCCTTGGACTGTAGCCTACCAGGCTCCTATGCCCATGGTATTTTCCAGGCAAGAATATTGGAACGGGTTACCCTTTCCTTCTCCAGAGTATCTTCCCAACCCAGGGAGCAAATTCACATCTCCTGCATTGGCAAGGGGATTCTTTACCACCAAGCCACCTAACCCAAAGGGACAATAAGCAAAACCAGGACTTCTCACTTCAAGCCTAGTTTCCATATCTTGTGCTGCTTTCCCAGAGAGGCCCTGGGAGGTCAGCACACATCCTTATACACAGAGACATCTGAGTGGTTTACTAAATATCCAAATTAACCAGAGAGTATGAACAAGTAAGTACTAGATCCAATGTCTCATCATCTTCATTCTCAGTATGACTTTTAGAGTTCAAGAGTAATTTTCACTTCACAACTAAAATTAACAAATTCGGTTATACTTTTCTGTGTTGGTAGAAGTCAAATCAATGTAGGATGTGTCTAAACTTTGTTCCACCAAACTCGGGACACAAAGTAACATTTAGGTTTAGTTACATCCACAACACAAAGCAACAACACATCCTTCTCTTTTTATAACTTCCTGATGCCTCATGTGGTTTTTCCAGTGGCCAGGTATGGATGTGAGAGTTGGACTGTGAAGAAAGCTGAGTGTCGAAAAATTGATGCTTTTGAACTGTGGTGTTGAAGAAGACTCTTGAGAGTCTCTTGGACAGCAAGGAGATCCAACCAGTCCATCTAAAGGAGATCAGTCCTGGGTGTTCATTGGAAGGACTGATGCTGAAGCTGAAACTCCAGTACTTTGGCCACCTCATGCGAAGAGCTGACTCATTGGAAAGGACCCTGATGCTGGGAGGGATTGGGGGCAGGAGGAGAAGGGGATGACAGAGGATGAGATGGCTGGATGGCATCACCTACTCGATGGACATGAGTTTGAGTAAACTCCGGGAGTTTGTGATGGACAGGGAGGCCTGGCGTGCTGCGACTCATGGGGTTGCAAAGAGTCGGACACGACTGAGTGACTGAACTGACTGAACTGAATGTCCCAAGCCTTACAGGGTCACTGAGCACTTGTTAGGTAGGGTGCTTCCTACAGATCTGTAATCCATTCAAAAATATTTTCATGGCACTGGTGTGCATCCCTCTACACCATCAACCACTCCCCTTTCTAGAACTGAAGGACCATACCCTCCATTCTCTCAATTACTTCCACTCGACTTTAGAAGCACACACATTAATCTTCTTTAACTGTCTACAGTGAATGTCCAGTGTGACATCACCTACATTCCTAACAGACATGACCCCTGTACTCAGAGCAAAGTTCTTATTTCTCCCAAGAATGAGTCATTGGAGAATATGTTCTTCCTCAGGAGCTTAAGCTGTCAATGTCAGTGAGATTCATTTTGATCCAGAATTCACTGAGACAAGCAATGAACTGAAACAGATCACTTAATCTTGCCTCTCATGAATAATTCCCAACTGTGACTTAGATCTTTAAAAAAAAAAAAAGTCTGTTTATAATCATATGGAAAGTAATAGATAAAATTATAAATTACAAACTTAAATTTTCACTCTGTGAGACTGCCTAACAATATAAGGAGTTTATTGGCTTATATAACTGAACTGTCTAGAAACATGACTGATAAAGTGACAGGATACAGTGACTCCAAGATTATCACGCAGGATCTGTTCCTCTCCAAGTCTCCCCTCTGGTTCTGAAGTAAAAGCATCAGCCTCAGCTCCATACAGTGACTGGCCACAGTACATCCTACCTTGATGGTGTGTGTTAGTCTCTTAGTGGTGTTTAACTCTTTGGGGCCCCATGGACTGTAGCCTTCCAGGCTCCTCTGTACATGAAATTCTCCAGGCAAGAATACTGGAGTGGGCTGCCATTTCCTTCTCCAACCTTGGTGGTAGTGAAGTCCTTTTGAATTTATAAAATTCATATCTTTGTGTCTTAGCAGAAGTTTCCTTCCATCTCACTGGCTCTGTCTGGGTTACTTACCCATCCCTCAGAGGATCTCTGGTAGCAGTAATCTGGCCACTCACAAGATCAATTCCACCACCCTCAAATCATACTGAATTAGATGAGTATTTTTCAAATTGTAAATAATATTTCATTTGTGGACCATACACTCATTACAATGGGCTGCAAGCAATTTTTTCAAATAGACTAATATAGAACAGAAATAAAAATATCAGAGTGCATTACCATTAGTAATATTTTTTGTTGAAACTTGATTGGTTTTATATAAATAGAAATGTGTTTGGTAGGTTGTGATGTAATTTTTTTTTCTGTGAACTATGGTAGAAAAATTGAAAGTTAGAATAAGAGAAATTTGTATCTTTCCCAGGAAAATCAAGGTGTTAACTGGAAATGGATGCTGGATAGCAAGCAGCTGAAAGATAAATATATACTATATGGTATTTACTTGTTGACATATCATCTTTATAATACACAAGATATTTGCTTTTTTACTAGAGTTAGAGAACTTTACAAGTTTTCTGAGAGTTTGGGAAAGCAATATTTTTTAAAGGCCACTTAAATCTTTCATCTGTGTCACCCTGAACAAGAGGTATATTTCCCCATCTAACAAACTCATCCCACTCGTGCTGTGAAGTAAGCATGACCTTTAGGTCTGAAGCTCTGTGTGCTCAAATTTCAACTGATTTCTTGATAGTCCTGTTTTTTTTTCCATGACAGTTATTTTAATCTAGAGACTTCCCTACCACCAGTCTCTGGATGGCATCTGTGTGTGTAAAGAAGAAATGACATATCAGAGAGAGGACAGGACAAGCAATCAGAGTCCAGAAACCAGCCCAGTCCCAACCAGTCCTAGCAGCTAGGGTCTTCTCATTCTCTGTGGCTCAGTTTCTTGAAATGTTTAACATTTTTAAATGGTGAAGTTCACTTCTAAGAGAGCTTCCATCTTTACATGACTCATTTGAGTGATATGAAGTTGAGTAGGGTTTTTCAATTGTTAAGGAAAACTATATATACCAACTTTTATTTCTGCATCACCAGATCATAACCCAATAGGAGTAAAGAAGTCTCCTAATGAATGGACAAAAAGGAACATCAGCTAAAGTGTTATGTTTATTAAGTGAGTTTACAGGTGTTGGATATCTAGCACATTATCTGGGTCTTTAACTTCTCAAGAGGAAAGAGATATCAATAAATACCTGGTAAGCACTGCTTAATTTCATCAGTAACAAAAGAAATGCAATATAACATGATGATATACTATCATATCATTAGGTATTATAACATTAGAAACTAATTATATCTTTAGAAACAAGAAAAATCAGTATGAATGGAGTAATTGGAAAAATTTTCACATATCATATATCAGTCTTCTACAGAGAAAGCCTTGTGTCTCCTCCACTGGCCTCTAAATAAAGCAAAGTATAAACCTACCATGTATTTCCAAAATCCTCAGAAGTTTTTGGAAGGAAAACAAATGAGGGCATGGTGT